>NW_024526599.1:11939520-13172020 GCF_017590135.1 Pyrgilauda ruficollis | reverse complement strand
TAGTGCTTTGTTAAGCCATGCCTCAAGATTTGCTCTGATTTTTACACTCAAACTTATTTTCTTATGAGTCCTCTTAGCTTAAGCATTCACACTGTACTTATATGGGATGAATATTAGGATCTCTTTTGCTTTAAACTGTCCAAACATTTATCCATGTAACTCTATGTTTGACTGACCTAGGCACTCTTGCTGTAATATTAATGGAATAATGGTTGGGTTTAAAAGGACCTTAAAAATCATCTATTTCCAGCTGCATTGCCATGAGCAGGGACATCTAGACCAGGTTTCTCAGAGCCTCAGCCAGCCTGGCCTTGAACCTATCCAGGATGGGGGATCCATGATTTCTCTGGGCAATGATACACACTGGTCTGCAATAAGTATTGCTGCTTCCATATTCCTGAGTATGCGTCCAATGCTATGCCAGCAGGTCTTCCTTATCATGAAACCTAGTATGGAACTACTAGATTAAGCTTCATCACAAGATATAATCTAATAAAAATATAGAGTCAGAAAACTGCTGACTAGAGTAGATAACTGATCTAGAAAGGCCTATGAACTGAGAAATTGAAAACATTCGAATTTCTTGTAGGAGGTACTAGACATGTCAAGGGTATTGAGTGCTATACTCCAGACTGTTCAAGAAAGGACTAGGAGCAGATGGTGTCAGTGAATCTGTTGCCCAGACATGATGAAATCACTTTGGAGTGAGAACAAAGATGTTACAGACATTTTCTACTCATGTTGCCTAAAAAAAATGTAGTGCTGGAAATATCTTGTACAGGCTGTACTTTGTGCCTCCCAGAAATTCATACCACCAGCAATATGACAGCATGATTCCATTAATTTGTAAAGGCTCAACTAAGACCAGGTCTTAACTGTGGAACTGCTGCTTGGCCAGTCATCCTCTAGATCATTTTTCTTCAGCTTCTTACTTTTCATTGCACTTGTCCATCTTGAAGGACATCTTATTTATTTCAGTGAGGCTTCCTAATTCGTCACAATCATTTGGCATTCTAGCCTTCCCATTTAGAAGGGTATCCTTCCCAGTCTGCCAACTCATGCAGACTAACCAACATGCACTTCAGATCCATCACTCAAGTAATTAAAAAATAAACACTGCCAAAACAAGAACAAGCACTGCAAAAACCTCTCCAGTTTGATAAAATTCCATTGTGAGGGAACAATACACCCCAATATTTTATTCTGCCAAATTACATTTTTCTTTGCATTGCTCTTATGGATATGTCTATGCAGGTAAATAGACAGGGAAAAATTCCTAGCAAATTGTAATGGATTGACAAGTGTCAGCACTTCATGAGGGCGCATGCACATCCTTCTACAATAATAAGGAATATGCTTCCAGATGATCTTCCCCTAGCTTATTCTGTCCTGTGAGAGAGAGCCATGACCACATCAATCACGTTGGATCCTGGGCTGTCTCAAACGATTTCTGCCTACTGAAGTTCAAGGATGTGATTCACTTTATTCACTATACAACTAATAGCTCTGTCTCTGTTCTTAAGTCAGAACTTCTTCCGGCATTTGGCTGTGGACATAAATACACATAAGAGACCTGTGATGTACAGATATGTGATAAAAGCTCATCTGTGGGGCACAGAGACCGTGGCAGGAGGGGACCCCAAATAGCACCTTGCCTCAGCTATGCCCAGGACCGTCACAGATGTCGTCAGTCCATCAAACCTCTATTTCCACAAATTCACAGGAGAACAAGAGCACAGGCACAAAAATTAAGGCTTCAGAGAAAGGCATGTCCTGTCCAGTTCCCTCCAATAACTTTCTCAGGAAAACCTCAGCTTAAAAGTCTACTTGTGAAACACACAGAATCATAGAATGGCCTGGCTTGGAAGGGACCTTAATGATCATCTAATATCACATCAAAGTGTGTCAATGCTGCAGGAGCACATTTTGCACTGAGGAGGATCACTTTTTACTGGGAGGGATGAATTATGGATGCAGAGGAATTTTGGAATTGCACAGGACTTATTGATAAATGTTTACAAAGGGAACAAGAAGTGGGAGGATCTAGGTGATTTGGGAAGGGAAGTGTGTATGAAAAGAATAATATGGGGATGAAAAGGGATGGTGATGTTTAAATAGTTTTGTATGCTTTTCTGCCCATGCATTGTGCTTAACCACTGTGATCTGTACACGTTTTGAAATTCCTTTCCAGCTCTTTCCTTGGATAAGGAATTCTATTTCATGCGTCTGCATGCGCCATGTGTCGCAAGGTGAGCGCCAGCAACTGGAGTGGATTTTAGAGGCCTGTGATACCAGCACCTGGAGCCAGCAAGGTCTGCATGCCAGCAGCCGGACTGGACCTCAGACCGCAGGGTCTGTGTGTCTGGATGAGGCGGAAGACCCATGAAGCTGCTGGTGCTGTCTGTGTTGGTGTAAATGACTGCTTGTCCGTGCTCAGAGGCCAGCTTTGGCTGCAAGCGGTGCACACGTGCTTGGTGTGCATGTGCCTTGTGGGAATGTGTATCTTCAGCCTTGCCACTTGTTGAACCTGGGACATGGAGCTGCAGCAGCATAGCTTTTCTTGGACTCAGATCTGGAGTGATAATTTAGCCTAGAAACAGGTTCCTGTGGACTTTTGCAATGCATAAATCTACCCAGCAGTGAATGAACATCCTTCGAAACTAAAGAAACTTTATGTTAGCTATACCCATACCCTGAGTGAGTTGTTGTTAGATACAATCAAAATTAAATGAAATAAAATTCCCTGCTATTCGATAATGCAGATGACACCTCATGCCTACAATATCATATTAGATATATCAACTAGAATGATGGCCTCTCTATAACCTTCTTTCTTTTTTATGTAAAGTAAATTAATAAACCACAACATCCAATAATCAGGATTGTCAGGAAAGCCAAGGCTAAAGTATTTTGTTTTCAAGAATTGGTTCCTGTTTATCTAACTCTTCACTCCCTGAATGTCAATTTACATAGGATATGCATCTGAGAAAATGAACTGCTAAATCCTGGCAATATTATTCAATTACTTATTTCAGGACTATTTTTTCCATGATATAGCCACCTCTTTTCCAACATATCTTAGATGTGCTTGCACAGGTCTCGTTGTACTATGTGAAGAAAGCTGACATTCATCTGCACTTCAACTCTTTTGTTCTTCATTTTAATTGGGATATTGTTACTGCTTCTATCTTTCCTTTCTCTTTTTTCCTCACTATTGTTCTGGCTGACATATTACTTGATTATGTTTTTTTTATCTGGCAGATGTCTTCATCATCACCATCCAATTAGAGGACAATCAGTGAGGATTTATGGAGACTACAGAATAAGCACAAACCATATTTGAACTATAAAATACTTCCTGCAGCACCCACAGAATATCTCTTTGGGGCTGTACCACTGCAAATACTAAGGTCTCATATACAGATAGAACAGACCTCTGAAAACTTCAGGAATTTCTCTGAGATTCTAAAGCCATTGTGTTCTCACCTAATTTTTGAAAACAAGCTTTAAATATATAGAATATTATGTAAATTCTGATAAAATTACTGTGTTTTCTAATACTTTTAAAACTTAACATCCTCTATTGCAATAATCCCAGCAATTTTTAGGAAATTTTCCTTCTAAGAACATTTGTTTAATACCTTTTCCCCTACATTGAAGCAGTTTTTTTCACAGCATTTTATTTCAATTTTGGAATTTATTATTCTAATCATTAAAAACAAAAACTATGAAAAATCTTCCAACCTATCCCTTGTAGTAAATAAAATTTCCAATGGTGTTCAGCATTTTGCCAGAGCAAGAAGCGAATCTGGGAAAGATATGCCCTCTTTGTGTGGTTTCCTGATGCCTCTAATTTTGTGTTGGGCATTACATTGCTCATTATAAAACCTGGTTAGTAACATAAAGATTTATGTTGTATAGGGAAAAAAAGAACATTAAATCAAACTATTCAATCTAATAACTGTTGTTATTAGATTGCATGTATAGCATGCTATAGATAGATATAGCATTACTTCTCACTGTGGAAACTGTATGAAGACAATGTAATTACTACATATATAAAGAACTGGGAAAGCATGAAAATGAAAGAAAAATGTTCTTATCTCATGCCATGACAAGCTTGCTGAGGTTTTAAATGAATATATATGTTTATAAAATTGCCTTTGACAATTCACAAGATCTGATTATGTGGCAGGATGCTCTGACAAAGGATTTGATTATATGGTGCACTGAGCTGTGGCTAGTAAATAATAACCTTCAATGTTCATGCTTCTACTTGTTATTGTTAGAAAAGTGGCACAATATTGAAAATTAGTAAGTGCCATAAGCAAATCAATTGAGGCAGGACAGCATGTACCATTTGAAACAGGTAAATAGGATAAACCATTTTATTTCTCCTGGAAGGAATTTTATAAGTGGATGCAAGTGAAGTGCAGATCCTTATGCATGAGCCATAATTGAACCTAAGGAAACAACACAGGAAACCTTTTTGTATATTTATCTGGAAACTAAGCAAACAACAAAAAAAAAAAAAAAAAAAACCAAACAAAGCAGGTAAAACACCCACTCAAACCCAAAAACCTTCTCACCACTGCCCTAAACTGTAAAGGATAGCATCTAAATGAATGATACAGTGAATGTCTCAAGCCCAAGAGTATTCTCTGGCCTTACTGTCCCTTTTCCCTGTTCACCCTGTGGTCTAGGACCACATTTCAATCAGCACAAGGCCCTTCAAGACAAGTTAAAATCACAACTGTTTAAAAAGTCATGTAAAAATTATATAATGTTGTGGTTTATGACTGATAATTTTTCAGTCTAAAAGCAAGGTGTAATTCACAAAAATACATTAAATACTTAACCTGACACAACTATATTCTGAAGAAAATTACATCAGTTTAATTGTTCCAAATCCACAAGAGTTTCTGAAATGTATCTGCTGTCTCATCTCTGTTTAACTGACAAGTTTGATTGCTTCCTCATGTATCCAAGAATTTACAGCAGCCTTTTGAAGTATAGTTGTGTCATTTTTATTTCACAGTTGGGCTTGTGCTGTCTAATGAATGGTGGTAAGACTAAGGGAAATGAAGGAAACCATTTTAATCAGAAGACCTTGCTAATCTCCTTCTGCAAGGATAGTTCTAGCTTACACATTTTTGTCCAGATATAGTCAGCTTCCAGGGCAACCAGTTGAAAGTTTTATTATGAATACTGTCTTGATCTTAAGGTCCCTCAGTCATATCCTTTAGTATATGAAAATACTGGACAGTTTGTCAGAAACATCCCCAAACCAACTTAATGTTTGTGTTTGCCTCAGAATGTAAGAAAAAAAAAAAAACAAGCACTATGTATTCATTCTCATTTTAAATTAGGATATAGTTTATGTTTTAGTTTATAGTTTATATAGGGTATAGTTTTAAAATATTGGGATATGATTCTATTATCTATCAGGAAAAGAAATGTCTCTTCTATTGCTGGATGATGTCAATATGCTCAAAAGAATTTTCCATGTTTGGAAAGGTTTGCAGGTTTGATGCTAATGGAAAGTAATAGAGAGGAATCCACAGGTTTTTTTGGTCTTTTTTTTTTTCTCTCTTTCAAATACATGGCAAAAAAAAAAGTAGATTTTGTTTTTACTTTTTTGCTTTGCTTGTAGGTTTTTGCTTTCAAGAAAAGCATTTGTATATGGCATTATTAATCATAACATATGAGTATAAAATGCTTATCTTACATAGCTAGTCAAGATTGCTATCCCATATTGCACTTATCTCTATCTGTTCTCTATTATTTTTGGAACGGGTGGAGACCACAGTATATTTCAGCCCTGATTTCATAAATACAGCCCACATTACCATATTTTGAAGGAGATGAAAGCTGAAATAATGACATTTTTTGAACACCTGCGATGGTGCTAGCCATTGTTCTGACCTACACATTACTCCATATTGTAGTTGGACAGACATGAACAGACTTTGGAAAAAAAATATTGTATGATCCAGAACAGATTGAAAGACCTTCTAATTGGAAATGCCAGGAATATGTATAATATACTATTCTTCCGCAGATTTCAAAATGTCATTCCAATAGTCATTTGCCAAATGGTGATAATTCAATTTCAATTTTTTAAATTTTTTTAAAAGATTGAATTTTGAAAAATAACCACGTTGAATTTAAAAAATAAGACCCTCAATACTGACCAAAATATTTTATTATTTTCAAATATTTTTTTAATATTTTTAAGTGAAACTATTTCTACCCAACAGTTTGAAGAGCAAACACAAGTGTCCTTTCACTATGGAAGTATGTTTGAATTTGGGGAGCAGAAGCAGAGGCTGCATTTATAGCTTATTATTTGACCACTTTTTGAGAAGGAGTAGATCACATTTCTGCTTTAAACAAAGGAGCAAAATTTGAAATGCCTTGATTTATCAAGTGTAAGTAACTGCTGAGGTATCAATATACAAGATGCATAACCAGAATTCTCTTATCTATGAAAGTGTGATTCATTACTGCACATGCATTGCCTAAAAGATGGAGTGTTAATAAGTGAAAAAGAAAAGCAGGATGGTCCACAAGCAGCAGAACAAAATGCTTGATTACTGATGACAAGCATACTTCATCCCTCAGTTCTCCCTGACCATTTTCCAGTGTCTGTTTTGAGAACCTTGGAGTGTTAAAAAACAGCACATGGTCTCACTGACACATTCAAGCTAAGGATTCAACTATACACAGAAACTGATGAGCTATATATGCTGGCTACTGTTGGCCAATAAATAATGGATAACTCTACATGACTTTTTTTTGAGATCTCCAATTCATATTCTTGACATACCTGGGATGAAAGAGACTTTTAATTCCAAAATTTACTTAAAACTCAGCAAGATATTAACTCAGGGACTGATAAATAGACTCAATAACCATCAACAGAATCACATTAGACTTTTCTTCTTAGCCTAAATGATAAAAAGTATCTAGTAAAAAATTTGTGCGTGTTACCCAAGCCTGAAAAACTAGAAATAGACGTGAATTTTTGACTTTCCTCTTCATTCTTTTTTTCAGGTGTCACAGGGTCAATTCATGAACAGTATTATACTTTCTAAACCAAGTCTCCCAAAGGGGTAATTTTAGTTTGATTTCTATCCAAGTTTTATTTTTAATATTTTAAAGTAAATTGTTATTGAATTCATAGCATAAATAGAATGGAAAAGAAGTCACACAGTTTATGAATCATGCCTTGAGCATATAAAAAATCCATTTGAAATCAAGGACAAAGACAAGTGCTTAGCATATTAGAAAATCAGACATAGAAAGTGTAGCATTATATTACATTTTTGGATAAAAATAATATTTTGCTATTAAAAGCCAGCCTGTAATCAGGTTTCAGAGGTTGCCACTGAGGGTTGGGGATCATGTTTACTGAATCTGCAGTTGATCAGAACCAAACATTTAAGACATTGTATTAAATGCACTGGGCATTTGCTGTGCATTATTTTCATTTACTTATTTTTGTTAGAAGTGAAAAACTGAGATGACTTGACAGGCCTGATATGCTAGAGAATAGAACAAGGACACTGGCATAAAGCAGCAGGGATTTGCCTGCCTTTTGTACTTGCATGTGAATGTTTCTTAAACTCCTATCTATTCTTGCAAGCTGCCAGGAAAAATTCCACATAGCCAATGCTGAGAAAACTCACAATACATTCTCTTTAAACATCAACAATCTTCTTTGATTGTAGGATTTTAAGTATTCTTTTCTTTCTTTCTTTTTTAACTTTTCAGGTCATGATGGCACTTCTGGTTAACATTTTACATTTTGATATGGTTTTGTACTGGAATTCAGAAGAGTTTAAGTGTTCTGTACTTGTCAAAAAAATAAAAATCTGCAGCATATATGATTTTTTCAAGAAATGTCTAAGTACTGTCAACATCAGCAGAAAGAGAATGGCAATGAAATATAAAACAAAAGTTCAGGTTTTTTCTTACATGTTATCTTAATTTACTACAGTATTAAAAATAAAATGACAATATTTTTGAAACATATGTCTTAATAGGTGACAGACCAAAGCAGTAATGATTTTAATCATAAAAGACACTTAAACAGCATGATCCCAGACAAATGCATCAGAATTTTTTACTGTGTTACTGGCTAGGCATTTTAGGTAGATTATTGTAGTGAGAGCAGATGGTCTCAGTTTATGCCTTTTGTTCTGCACAATTATTGATGTGGATGCTAATATGAGACAATAAGTGGGCTATTTTTTGTTTATAATTGACACTAAATGGGTAATATTGAGGAAGCATTATGACAAACTGACAGATTCAAATCCATGTAGTCCTTACTAAAAATCATGCAAGTTCAGAATGCTGTAGCCAAATTACCACCATAATTATCCACATACAAGGGAAACAGAACAAAGAATCAGTAGGGGGAAAAAAAAATCTTTAAATGGAATTTATGGTATGCAAAGTACCATACACAATACAATTTCAGAGAGACAGAGGTGGCATTGGAGCATCCATCCATTTTCATATACTCAGAGTTGTATATGCACCCTGCTACGGGCACAGGTCCTTCACACACAGCTGTTTTTGTTGTCATATTTACAAATACCTGCTGGTATACACAGGGTCAGTCTCTGTGAGCACCAGTTGCCATCCAGAAAGATCAAGACTTTGCCCCATCAGGGCTGCATCTTCTTTGTATCTAACAAATTGCAAAATGAAATCTGTCCAGCCTTGATATTCAGCAATTTATTTTCTTGTTTCAGAGTTGTTAATGGTAAGAAAATAGCAATCAGGAATCAGGAAATCTAAGGAAGCCTTCTGTACTTAGTTTTTTCAGGCCAGTGCTTGTTTGTCTTTGTTGTTTTGGGGTTCTGTTTTTGTTTTTGTTTTTGTGGGGTTTTTTTAAGGCAGTGTTTAACTGTACATCGTCCTTACTAGGAGTGAGAATACATTCCTTACAGATATAAGGAATACAGTTTTAGAAGGTTTTTAGGACCAGGTTTAACTAACATCTGTCAGAAATGTCATTAGAAAAACTGATCCTGCCTGAGGCATGAGATGGACAAGATAATCTCTTGAGGTTCCTTCTAAGCCCATTTGCTGTGATAATAGAATGTATTAGGTTTGGACAAAGAGGAAAACCCATCAAATTCAACTTGGAATTTGAAGGTTTGAAAATCTAACTGAAATACATGACTTGTAATACTTTCTAGATCCATCCAAGTTTGTTCTAGTTCAAAATCACTAAGACACAGATAATAAGAACATGTGTACATTTGTTACATGCACCCTAATTTTCTCCTTAACATTAGTTTTAAAATAGATACAAACTACTTGGAGTGGATCTACCCTGATTTTAGCAGTCTGGAATTAATAAAAAAAAGGGGTCTTTAAGCAAAACTGGTGTGAAATCCTGATTGTGTTCATATCAGCAGAGGTTTGCTGATATGAACAATCCTGATTGTGTTCATATCAGCAAACCTCTGCTGATATGAACACAATCAGGATTTTTTTCCATAGATGAGTACTCCTACTAACAAAATAAAATGCAATTGTGCCTTTTATAATGCAGATGGGTAAGAGAAGCTGTAGAAACTTTTAAACTCTACAAATAGTTATTAGGATTTTTTTTTCTTTCAGGAAACAACCTCTTCTCAATATATTGTAAATTAAGAGAGTCAATGAATGCTCTAAGAAAGTCAGGAGCTCAAGTTTTAGCATCAGTATGTTGAAAGATATTTGGACATCACAAACACAAGAGTAATTTTAGATGTACAAAAACCATTATAACAACAACAACAATGGTATTTTGACATGATGCTTCTCTCATTTTGGAAAATCCCTGAATCTGTTTTCAGTATTTTCATTACAATAAATTGTTAACCTTGTTTACTTTAGACAGAAGCTTGCAAAATATAATTTAAGAAGAATTTAAGAAATATAATTTTGGAAGAAGATTCATAAAAATGTAAAATAGATTATTTAATATCTATATAGAACTTTCTAATTTCAAATATTTTGATCTCTTCTGTTGAAAGGAAGTAATCTTTACTATAACACACGTTTATGACAGATACTGTGTAAGCATCACAAAAACACTTCACAGGCTTCTGATATTCATTCTTTCTGGCAGCTGGACACAGTTAGACTTTATATTCTTAAGACAGCTGTTTATTTTACTAATTCTGTCATTCTTGTATCAAATTATTCCTTAATGATAATGTGCATTTGCATTTAAAATCTCAGCATATTCTATACTTCTGTGTTATCCTGAGGGGGGTGTAAATAGGCAGAGCTTGGTTGAGTTCACTGGATGTTTGTCAATATGCATCTGTTTGGTAGCTGGTTGCTTATTTTCAAAGCAATATGTAATTTGGGAGGATCAAACCGGGTTTTGTAAATAAATACTATGATATTTGCCTTTTCCTCAGATGACAGCTAAAATATACACCAAACATGAGAATGTTTATTTGTTATGATGAGAAATTATGTACTGGATTCTAGAGAGAATTCACGTAAAATTGAAATGACGCTCTTTAGTGCATTCTGCTGCATTCAGTTTCTGAATGATCCATCCCTAAGGTGAAAATTTCCCATCAAGGGAATTGTTATTTGGCTTTTTACTGATCGTGTGGGGACTTGCCTTGTCCATATCTTGGTCTATTATTCCATTGACCCTTGCATGAAAGCTACTGGTAGAGAAAGAATTGGGGGACAATTCATTGTGTGCTGTCTCTGATTTTAGTAGGGATCTGTGTGCTTATATTTGTAATTAGATCTTTATATCTTATTCAATTAAAAATCCCATTCTTTTCATGTTCAATTTGCTTTTCTTCTTTCCTAGGACTTTTGATTTTTAGAGTTCTGTGCATGCAAATATTAAGATAAGTTATTACTCAAATATATTTAATAAATATGATCAAAATCTTTTTTGTAAATTGAGACTGAACGGTAGATTAGTGTCATCCTCTCTGCTGCATGAAAAGGAATGGGGACTTCAGGGCTCACCAGAGAATGCATCTGTCTCAGTCACAATATACCTGAGGCAGCCTTATTCCCTTTCCTTTTATCTTTAAGGAAGGTAGTTTGCTACTCTGAACATAAAAAAGGTTATTTACCAAAATAGGTCAGTTATTATAGCTTGATTTTCAACAGCTGAAAAAGCTGATCTTTGCTTTAAAAAAAAAAAAAGGTTCCTGAATTACATATCTTACACCTTGTTTTTAATTTTATCTGACAAAAAATTGAGAAACACAAACCAAAAGTAGTCTTTCTGTGCTAATTTTGAAGAACTTAATGAAATAAAACCTTTTTCCTTGCATAGCTTGCATTTAGTGATTCTGCAACTGTTCCAATGAGGTGCAGTTTATCTGAAATTAATGAACTTAAAATATAGTAAAAAATATATATTAAATTGCTTTTGAGGGGAACTCTGTTGGATCAAATTCCAAGACACACTAGCACACCTTCAAAGTGAGATATAGGTACAATGAATTCATAATATGTCTGTTTGAGACAAATCTTTGTATTTCATTATAAAATCTGGGCACTCACAGGAATAAAAGAAAACCATCAACGCCAGAGAAATAACACTTCTGGCTTTGAAAGCTTTCTAACTGAACATCAAGCACCTCCAGATGAGGATGAAAGTGTGTTAATAAAATCTATTAACTTTGTGTCCGTGTTTTAACATCCTGACACCTTATTCAGGTAACACTATGCTATCAAGGCAAACATCTTACCTGTCTCAGAAATCTCTACTTTTATTTTTCTAATACAGTTTTGAAACAATTACCATTTTTGATTACACTGAAAATGACAAGAAGCACGTGAGCATGTATTATATCACATATACACTTGAATATCTGTAAATATTTTCTGGTTTGAAATCCCCATATATGATCACTAAGGCCTCTGACCACCATCATGCAACCTGAGTATTTTTAATTTTCAATATTATCACTAACATCTAGAAAACTATGTGATGAGCCCACTGATGCAGGCACAGAGATTCTCTGGACAATCCATGCATGGGAAGTGATAACCATCAATCATTCTTCACAGATAGCACTGTGTGTCTTTTAGAGTATTGCTCAGACCTAGGTCCATGTGGAGGAGGAAGGCAGCAGCTGCAGCTTCCTCTTGCCTTTGTTTCTTCCACTAGAGCTGCAAATTTTCTCATGTTTCTGTCAGTCACCTTTTTCAATGTTGCACATGTTGCAGATGTGTACAGTCCCTGGCACACCTAGAGAAAGGATTATTAAGGTGGGATGGCAACAGGCAGACGCTTCAGATAACATCTCAAAAGGTATTTGGGTCTAGTGTTGCGGCTGGCATTCCAATAGATATGTGATTAGCAGAAATTAATTGGTAGCTAAATTCTCTCTTATATAACAAAAGGAGAAACACTGTCAGAATCTGAGATGGCAATTCACAATAGCTTCAGGAAACCTGATGGGTGTTGAAAAAAGAAAGTCCAAATTTCACAGGCTTGGCCAAAATGCTGAGTTATCAGGATCCAGACATCCAACCTAGGTCTTTCCTTAGGAGCTTGTGGCTGCAGTTTCCAGAGAAGAGCAGGCCAGACTAGCAGCCTACCACCAACAAAAAAGAGGTCCTGTCTCCCGCATTGAGTCTTTCCCCCACTGCTGCCAACCGCATACTTCCAAGATCTGTTTTACAGCTTTCCAGTCCTCATCTCACCAAACCTGTTACTGAGCCTTCTCAACATAGTAACTCAGGGGAAATAAAGAGGACGATTAAGGAATTAATAAATGAATTTCTTTTGGAATGCCATGGAATCATTGAATGGCTAGGGTTGGAAACCTTTAAGATCACGTAGTTCTAGCCCCCGTGTTATGGGCAGGGACAATTTCCACTAGACCAGGCTCTCAGAGCTTCATCCAACCTGGTATTGAGAACTTCCAGGGCTGGAGAGTCCACAACCTGTCTGGACAATCTATTCCAGTGCCTAAAGTGTAGAATTTCTTCCTAACAGCTAATCTAAACCTACCCTCCAGACAGCCCAGCAGGCACTGGGGAGGGGCAGTTCCTGTGTCCAGAAGGCATTGTGGAGGGTCAGCATGATGGGGGCAAGGGAGAATGGAAAATCAAGTGAGACTGTGCCTTTCTAAGAACTGTTGAGACTTCAGATGCTCTGAAATTCTCCCTCTAAGTTGCCTCCTCAAAGAAGATAGAAGACAGCAAGAAGAAAGAGGGGGACCAGTTCTAGACTTGCAGATACTTTTTGCAGTTTATACAACAACAGGATCCACAATCTCACATCATTTCCCTCAAGCAGAAGAAGTCAAGGTATTAAAATATAAGTAGATTTTTAATAACTAATGTACTCATTATTATTTATTAATGTTTATATTCAGACACATAAATACCACACATATAACCTTTACATGAGTTAGTATGAGGTAATTAGAGCAAACTTGTAGTCCTTGGATCCTGAAAATCAAATTAAATGCCTGTAAGGCTTTTTTGGTTGGCTTAGTTTTTACTCTCTGCCTGGTTTACCCATTTGCCTTGCCTCACAGAAACAGTTTGCTACAGGCAGACTGCTAACAACAAAGCCTATCCATTGAAAAATATGCTTAATCCAGCTCCAGTGTGAGTAAGAGACTGCAGTCAGAGGCAAATTTTAATGGGCTGTACTACAATTCTGTCTTTACTCCCAGGTCAGGTACAAACCTGTCATTGGTGTAGTGCCCAGAAATAGGGGAACAGTGTGGCTATATCACCATTTCAGAACAGGATCTGTTGCATCCAGTATTTCACCAAGGTGCCATCACCCCCAGACAAAGTCAGGAATGTTTGTGGCCATGATTTGTAGACTTTAAGTCAGCTTATATCTTGAATGATGTAAATTGTGTTTGCAACTGTCCCTCTCTGAGAAAAAGTGCTTTATTTTTCTAAGAAGTTATTACAACAGACTGTGAAAAGTATTTCTTAGCACTGGCAGTGAACCTTCTATTTAATTTGATTGTGCAGAAGTAATTTGCCTTTTAGTGTTTTGCTTACATTACCAGCCAAATGAAAATATTTTGAAAAATATTTTAGAAAAATTTGTCAGCTTTGATGCCACATTTATGACAGATCAATGGTGACCTTGGGCAAGTACTAATCAATTACTTTAATTTCTTTTGGATTCCTGGTGTCCCAGAGGTGATCATGAAGTGCCATGGAGAAGAAAAAATAATCATAAAACATAGAACTTGATGAAAATTACAAAAATGTGGAGCTTTCAGATGTCACTTATTAATGCTTTACTATGCCTCATTTTTCTTCTCTATTACTGATCTGTCTTATCTTATTAGCATAAATTAAATAAAATTTTGAATGAACATATTTGCAGTAGTTCTCCAGAGCAAACAATATGAAATCTGCCAATTCATTTTGTAAATAGGCCTTGGTTATATTTTGCACTTACTCCATATTCATACTCCTTTAAGAGGATTTGCAGATGGCAAACTACATACAGATTATTGAAAAAAACTCTGGAACTATCATCTGAAAATATTCCCACAGTCATACATTCTCATTGATACTTCTGCATATTCATAAGCTTTTGGGAATTTGCACTGAGCACTCAATGCATCTCATCTACCTCTCCTTCCTCCCACCCTAACCTGCACAGAGACTGGATTGTCATTCATTTCCATTATTACAAGTACTCTTGTGCCTCAAGAATCCATTCTATCTTCAGCAATCATATGTTGCCATACTAAGTACATTGCACAAATATTTATGTAGACAACAGAAAACTTCCATGGGAATTGTCTTTATTAAAGATGAAAATTTAACAGTTTGAGAGAACTGACTGTGTACATAATTGACACAGCTTGAATGTTTAAGCAGGGTGAATGGCGGTGTTGGAGAAACAAAATCCTTCCCACTGTAATTGTAATTAGTAATACACTATTGAGAATCAATTGTTCAAAAATCAACCAATAGTCTGGAAAGTAGTAGAAAAACTGGACTGCTCAGGGACCTGTTCTGCACTAATATTTTCATAGATGTCAGTGCCCTGGCTCTCTCTACTGCCTGTGAGACACCCATGCATGTAATGTTATTGTTATTTCTGGACACTGAATGTCATTACCTTGTCAGGTGTGCAAACAATGATACGCTTACAAAAGAGAGTCAGAGAACTACATTGTGCATTTTCAATCAATTTTTACCTTCGTGTACTGGGGGGAAAAGAAAACATGTATCTGCACAGAAAAAGTTTCATCCCTGGTTTAAAGTGAAATTCATAAAACTATGCTTGATTAACCCTTCCCTTTTTGAGATTTTTCTTTCAAAAAATCCAACATGACTTTAGAGTACTGAGAAGGGGAAAAGAACGTGGCTGGTTTTACAAAAAAATGTGGCAAATTAAACATTCATCAACTCTATACTGTTTTCCTGCCAATGTGTGATTAATCTTGATGTTTCTGTGAGGTTAGTGTCCACTTCCACCTCATCCTTTCTTAGTTTGCATACTATGGAATTCAGATCACCAACCTTGTTTGTAAATGAGGCCTGGAACTGTCAAGCTTCTAAGTGTATGTCAGATTTTATGTAAGTGTCCCTTTGCAGGTGGATTGCTCAAATGTGAGTGTTAACTTTCCATGTAAAAAATTCTGGAGGAAGGCCCAAAAAAGATATTTTTGCATATTTTTGCATCAGATTTTTATTAATTTATTTTGTTTTGCACCAACTTGGTGGATTGCATACTATACTTGTGGACTTCCTGAGCAAGTGTTTATTAAGGAACACATCAGCACAGCTGAGCATGGATTTGCAAGAGTAACAAACACGTTAGCTTATGCAGCATCTTTATCTTCTTATTTAATACATACTTAGGCATCTGAATGAAATGCAAGATTTAAAAATGCCAGTCATGATCATTTATTATAGACCACTAAAAGCTAGCTGCCTAAGAACTTTTCAACAATTTTTTTTCAATATTTTATTGATTTTGCAATAAATATACAGTTGATGAAACCAGTGTAGGCATATTGGAAGATGCATGTCTAACAAATCCTGCAATATATTTGCTGATAGGTAACACATCACCAATCAGCTTTTAGAAAATCTTCAGTGGGATAAAATTTCTTGTGCATAAAGGTTTATCTCATTTAGGACCCATAAGCAACAATGCAGTACAAATTAATCTGCATTTCTACCATTTCATCCATGCCCACTATCCAAAAAACAGAGGCTAAACATTGGCTCTTCCAACATTTTCCAGATGCTCAGAATAAAGAAAGTGGAAGATTACAGTGACTGAAATAGGAAATTTATCTAGAACAACTAACTTTAGTCATATAGTATCAGAATAAGGAGCCTAAACTATTTAATGACGACTTAAAAGAATGATGTGACGTACCAAGACTGTGCTCTCATTACCAGACTCAGGTTCCCTGGAGAGCTCCAGGGAGTTCTGATAGCACAAGGTGCCCCAGCCACTCACTCAGGTGTCTCAATCAGATGAGAATATCTACTGTGCCAACATCATCAGTTGTGATTCAGTAAGTTTCTTTTTTCTGCACAGGTGTGTCTTGTGTTGCTGTATGAGCTGGCAAACAGTTCTGTTCGTTTGGAACAATTTGTGGCTTCTGAAGCACTACCCTGCAGCAGTCTGCCCCTCGGTATAAGTGACTCTGCAGGATCCTGCTATCTCCCTCTCTTTAATCCAGTGTCACTGAGGAAAACACTTTTTCAAAATAAGCAGTGTTTTAAATTTTCTTTTATCTTTCTTTGTCTTGGGGATTTCTTCTTCCTCATTCTGTTCACTTTTTCACTTCTAATACTGATAATTGACACCTATGCGTTGCTGTGCCATTCCTCCTTGAAGCATGTCTACCTAGCCTATCCAAAATTATTTCTTCATTTCATTTGACCATAGTCATAAAATATTTTTCCTTTATTTATCTCATTCATTGCGTTTCTTTATCCTCTCCAAAGACATTAGCAGAAATTTTTGCAAATTCATTCAGAACATTTTTACCTTTGCTAAAAAGATATAATAATCCAGATAGGAACGACATCATCAACTATCTGCCAAAAATACTGAGTTGCTAGTATAAAACATTTCAGTTGTATTTCTTTAAACTCATTTTCCAAGTTCAACGGATTTTGTCATAATCAAAGAAAGAGTACCAGTAATATCCTACCTTGGAACTGAAGTTTGGTAATAGAAGTGGAAGCAAAGTGGGACACAGCTGAAGGATCCTAAACAAAGGGAAATTTAGTTGGTCTTTGCTCACATGGCAACATCAGACATCCTCAGGGAAGGATAAGACCTATTTCATTATAATTACAGGCTGTAATAAGTTCTATATTCACATAATGATGCATATCTTTAAGAAGAACATCTCCCATGCTGGTCTAAATAATTTAAATCCTCAAGCATCCTTATTCATTTCCTTTGTAGGATGTGTGTTTGTAACAGGTTCTGGAACAAGCATTCTTTGAAAAACGAAATCTCCTCTACAAGTTCCTTTGGAGATGCAAGTGTGATTATTTCTCATTTTAATAAATATATTTCTTTTCATAAATCTGAGAGTCTCTGTCCTCAAATTAGGCTGTCTGCAAAACTGACAGTTCTAAGATAACCTCCAGGTGGTCACTGGAGCAGCTGCTTTAAAATGGTAAAGTATCTGGTGCACTTAGGGCAATGATATTTTTTCTACTTTTTGTATTTTTGACTAATTATTAAGTGTCCTGTGCTTAAGCAGGTCAATGAAATATCTTCCACCTGCACAACCTGGGCTAAAATCACTTGAGTGAAGATAGGGAGTGATATTAACTTATGATGTATTTTTTTAAAAAAGGAGAAAACAAAACAAAACAAA
Organism: Pyrgilauda ruficollis; assembly: GCF_017590135.1. Classification (NCBI taxonomy): domain Eukaryota; kingdom Metazoa; phylum Chordata; class Aves; order Passeriformes; family Passeridae; genus Pyrgilauda; species Pyrgilauda ruficollis. The sequence continues at coordinate 13,154,168 of NW_024526599.1, read as the reverse complement.
ACAAAACAAAAACTTGGAAAATGATGTTTTCTACTCCTCTCTCCAAAGAAATTTTGATTTTCATTTCATTTTCAGAGAAATGAACTATTCTTCCTGGAGGGTCTCTGCTTTTCATGACAGCAGCTGTGTCTTTACTCATGCAGGCAGCCAGATGAACCCTGGTTTTACTGCTGTATTGTCCAGGTGGGAGAAATAGATGTCCATTTGATTATTTGCTCCTCAGCTACATCCTTCACCAGAGATGAAGGCAACATCCAACCCAGCTATAGTACTCAACAGCTTTGCCAATATCAGCCAGTCCTGGTGCTCTGATATCACAGCTGAATAAGACTGATTTTGTCCTACAATGGTACAAAGGCCAGAGTGGAAAAAGGAATACTTCCAGGAGCCTTGTAGGAAGTGAGGGTCGAAAATGTATTATTACAATCACAGAATTTCAGGAAAAGTGAAAGATTTTAAAACCAATAATTCCAGAGAAGGGTTTGCATAAAAATGGCATAAAAAGAAACCAACCAACTATTTCAAAGAAATTTCATGATCATACTATCACCTTGAAATGCATATTTTATTTATATTAGTAGTAATCCAGTAAAATATGTAAATGGTTTAGTATGTCCCCATGGTTTGGGGAGAGTGCTAAAATAAACCACAAATTATTAAAAATGAGGTATTGTTTTCTCTTTGGGTTTTTTTGTTTTGTTTGAGTAATAACATATTTTTCCAGGACCAGCCTATTTAGACACATTCAGACATAAAACTAACAGAAAGGAAAAAGCTGCTGCACACCTGTAACCTCTATCTATTTACAGCCTTAGCTACGCATACTAATACTTATGTTCCTACCAATATAGAAACATCAAAGGTCAGAAATGCTTTCAAATAGAAGTATGTGGATTAAACACTTGTAAAAAGCTAAATTATAGGTATGAAACAGATTTCTATCCCTATTGAAATCTATTGTTGTGCTTTCCATGTTCAGTGCATGCAGACAATCACAGTGGAAAAAAGCAGAATTTTTCAGTACAAACCCTGTAGACGCAACCCACTCTGTTGCAACCCAACCTCTACAATGAAAATAATTACTTTAGCTTGTCAGTCTATAGGCTTTTGACATCATTGCCAGTACATGAAATACGAATTTCTGTGGGAAGCTTGGCAAAGGTAGGGAGATGGAAAGTGCTTTTATCACAAAACATGTTCAAATATACTCATTGATGAAGTTTCAGATTACTAAAAATATTTATAATGAGAAAAATTTTATGGATTTTGTTTGCAGAAATGCATCAGTACCTGTGGGAACAGATTTTTTTTCTGGTAAATTACATAAAATTCTTTTTTTTCCTTTTTTCCTTTCTTTCTCCCACTGTATCTTGCTGTAGGAAAAATTAAATAATAAGACTTTATTTGTGTTGTAGTGCCTGTGATCTATTACCTCCTCAAAAATGCCTTTTAAATATCTACTTGATTGCACCTGAAAATCTTGTCCTCTGAAGGGGTTCAAAAGCCTAAAGTTGTGCTAATAAGAAAAGCTTCTCTTCTTTTTTTCACTACCTAAATATATATGTATATTTAATAAGAATGGGATTCACAGAAAGATACCCAAGGCCTGTTAGAGAGTAACTGCACTGATAAAATGGTGCTATGGTTAGAGAAACACTTCAGCATTTGTTTGGAATCAGTGAGCTGGTCCTCCCCAGATGGTGTGTTTTCCTTGTCTCTCCAATCATTTCCTGTCAGATGAAACTGAACATGAACATGTTCCTCAGGAAGGCACTGAATATTCTCATGGTCATTTGCACAGTGGGGTACAGCTGAAGCAAGTATGAAATACATGTGCAAGGAATGATGTGAACTCTTCTATATGTTCTATTTAATTTTGTAGGTCTGTAGGTCTGTCCCTCTCTGGGTCATCCTATCTCTTAATTCAGCCTTAACCTCTGTATTTTATAACACGTCTACAAGACTGAATCCTTACCACATTTTTAGAGTCCACCGTACTCATAATTCCCCGGTCCTTAAGGTTGGGGTTTTTGTGGCAACACATTTGCCATCTGCATACGAGAGTACTGTAAACAAGAAGAATGCGTAGGAATTGTGCTGCTACAAATATTCAGGGCACATTGCTCTAATGAAAATATGAATTACTTTCTTGTTTACTCAAAGATCTGAAAATCCTTCTCTCTGAAGGAAATCTCCTCGTACATACACAGGCAATCTACAGATGATCAGATTTCACTGGATATTGATCTCATACCAAAGCATTCTGCTTAAAATTTTGTGTGGACATTTATTTCATGTAGGAAAAGTAAAGAGTGAAATTACTATTACACTCTGACTATTTCATACAGAAAACTTGACTGTGTGATATTCAGATTTTCTTCCCTGAAATAGCATAAAACAGTGTAAGAACTATTAAATTATTTGACTTAATATTATATTGAAAATAAGCACTCTTAAATTCCACAGGGAATAGTAATTTCTTTCATTACTTTATTTTTTTTCTTTTGTAGGTTAGATCTTGGTTTGTTTATCTTTAATTATCTGTGCTATGACCTGAGATCATTAATTATTTCTCTGCAAAACAAAGTAGACCTAAGTGATTTTTCTCCTGACTTAATAAATATACATAACAATGTGAACTAATATCTTAAAATCTCCATATGAACATCAGCCACAGCTAGCTATTTCTTACAGGAAATGAGAGCTGGGAGGAGTGCTTCCATGCATGAGTGGTTCTTTGAGGTCTACTTTAAAGTGTTTTTAGTGGATATTTTTACTTCCCTTTCAAAAATATAGAAACAGAACCACTTCAATAGTCACTCCTCAGGTGTGATTATTGTCTCACCTGATATATACTCACCTGATCTTGTAAGTTGGGAAGGGAAGATTCTGATTGACATCATCTTGTTCACAGAGCAAATGACAATCAGGGTTGCTTGGTTTTTTTCCATGTGTCAACATAAATACATTATCCAGTTTTGTGTGAAATATTTCAATCCATATACAGAGAAAATAAAGAAACACCTAAAACTAATAATAAGGAATTTGCTTGTTTAATACATAAATTCAATGCATTCAGCCAAGGAATCAAAAGACCAGTTAAAGATTCTGCCATTGTTTTAAACAATATTCAGGTTTTCCTAGAAGAAAAGTCCAAGGTGTTCAATCAAATATGCTGTCATAAGTTACTCTGGATGTTTTATAGTGATGTTCTCAGTCTTCACATGAAGTATTAAAATATATTCCAAAACAGGAACCAGGCAACTGGCATTGTCAAAGACCATGGGGTCATATACATTTTTATTTTCATCCAGTGAACATTTGAGTATTTTATAAGCAGTTGAAAACCTCCACATACAAAGACTGCAATCCCAAAGTGGACCCTCCATATCCTAATAATAAATCTATTTATACCAAATGGGGCAATCACCAACAAGAGATTGAGATCTTTTTCCCTTAGAATAAGTTAATATATTTCAGTCAGATTCTTTCTTACCTGTGAAAAATACAGACTAAAACACAGTGCTCTTACCTGGGCAAAAGTTCTAGCCCAGGGAAAGTAAGGGAAAGTAGGGGAAGTAGTTGCTCATTTCCTTGTGGACTACAATCTATAAACTGATTTCAAAAGAACACATTACAGATTAAATTTAGGAGGAAGTCACAGCTAGCTCTGAACAACTTAAAAGATAAGTTAACAGACAGGAAGAAACCAAGAAGATAATGGAAATTATGCTAGTCACTTCAACAGAAGCAAAAATAAACCATAAGCTTTTACTACAATAATAAAAAATTTTAAATCGTTTTCATAATTTCATTCTGCTTTGACTATTATGATTCATCTTTAAATACTTTCCTTTAAGTCTAGCATATTTTGAAGCACTAAATTCAGGCAGTAAGACCAAAGAGCTACCTAGGTACCCATCTCATTATAAATAAATTTTCACAAAATGTGCTCTCAGATCATTGAGTATGCAGTAAACCATAATCACACTTCCATACTGTCTTTGACTGCGTATATATCAATTTTCTTTCTTCTACTGAAATCTTTCTTATTATATTGAAATACAATGAAGTTTTGGTGATGGAGATTTCAATGTAAGCTTTGTTTCTGATGAACTAAAAGGCTTACTGACAAGGGCTTCTTAGTGTTTAGCTCTTTTAGTAATATGCTTTCTAAATACGAAGTTCTGTTTCACAGTCACTCTCTGCTTGCAGGATGAACTGCTTTAGTTTAATTTCTAAATGCCAAATTCTCAAATACTTCTGTACAAGAGTTGAACTAATTTTCCCAATTCCCTAGGGAAAGCCATGGTAATTCTACCTTTGCCAGTGTCATGGAGGACTGCCCATCCAAAACAGCACTGTCAGTGTTCTTAGCGCATATTAACACTTCTAGAAACACTAAATGGGTGAAGATTACTCTTCACTACAAAAGTATCAATAATATCTACCTCATGAAAATACCTTTACTATCTGTCATTAATTAAGCTGTAATCTTCACTGCAGTTAAAGTATGCATTTATTATTATTGTATATTAAATATGCTAATACTCGGAAAAAAAATTAAAATGGGAAATCAGAAGTTGTTCATAATGTCCTGCTTAGATGTAAAGAAATATACTAATATTTAATTTGAAAATATTCACAAATACAATAAGAAATTTGTGTACACTAGTCTTTTAACAGACTTCAGGGTGCTGATAATATTTTCCAAAATAATCATTTGGGTTTGTCCCCAAGAGCAAGGCCAAGCTTCTCGGAAGAACACCCTGCTTGTATCTTCAAAACACCAGCCAAACTTCTGTCTATATTTCTTCTGTGTAGCTGGTGTCTTTATCTGTGTTTTCTTAAGATAAAGTGACACAGGGCAAAGGTAAGAGTGATGTAAGAAGGCCTGACTTCAAACTGTACAGAACTGACATCAGTAGTCTGGAGAAAGCCAGCACTAAGGATATCAAGTACTGTGAGGGCCCCTCTGATTGATAGGGTATGTGCTTCTGCTAGAAATGGCATTTCCTGGCTTTGGAGCCTTCTTTGTTCCTACACAATCAGTTTTGGTCCTCTATAAGTAACAGGCAGGAAGGTGCTCCCATGTTGAAGATTGACATTTTTAGAAATAAGAAATACTCCAAATCTTCTGAGATGCCTTTTTTATTTTTTTTAATGAGTTTATAATTTCTAATTAAAAATGGCTGAGATTTTTAGCTTATCTTGATTTTTAAGATTCTTCACTTATTAATGTGCTTTCAGCTGGGCAATTTATTAGCAACAGATTTATTAATTTAGCCTCATGGCTGTAATCCAGACGGTGTTTTCTTTTCTTTAAACCACTGAGTGTTTAAGTAAAGGAGAACTGGCCTGTGTAGCTTACTGATGTAGTGCCATAAAACTTCCTGTATTGCATGATTTATAATGTTGCAGACAACTGCTTCTGCTTTACAAAGGTTCATTTTCCTCAGAAAAAATATAGATTACTGCAACTAAAATGACAGGCACTGGTGCTTTTTTCAGAATAAATGAAAGTGATATGCCTACTATGAGCAGCATATAGCACTGAATCAAGAAAATCAGATTACCTCAGAACAATCAGTGTTTATCTGTCAGTCATTGATTTATACAAAACATACAGTATAAGCAATAATACAGTTGTACCTTCAAAGACATCACATGGCTATGATTCCATGGTAGATCTATCATTATGTTACAGATCTTTCTATCTCATTTAACTAAATAATCATCTAGAAATTGTATATATTTTGTACGTATAAGTATTACTATGTATAATTACTATAAGAATTGTATGTATAAGAGTTACCTAGCTCACTCATCCGTCTTAGAGTGGTGCACTGACTTTGGCCCCAGGCTTAGGTACTAGGCACTGACGGGTCCTGTCCAGTTGTGCTCTGTCAGCTTTGAAACCTCTGAAATGATGAGTTAATAAAAATATTGACATAATCTGTACTGGAGCATCTTAAGCATGCTGCTGTACAATAATACTGGTTTCTTCTAGAGAGAAAATCAAGAATTGGACACAATTAGGATAGCATTTATTTTTTCACTAACAGGAGTACTATTATAATTAACACTGAGAAAATAGGCTTTAGTGACAGTAAATGTGCAAAGAATTCATTAATATACCACACAAAGCATTTGTTCTCCTGGACTGAAAGTTCAGAGGCAGGGCGCAAGAACAAGTCAAATGGAATGATATGAAATAGCCTGAGCCTGCCTGTCTTTGTGTTGTCATGGCATTCTAAACCGTTTCTGTATGCTAATACACTTTTTCCCCCCTCTGTTCTGATTTTAGCCACTCACACTTTACAGCTGCATTTGTCTAACTTTTTAAAAATATTTTCAATTTTTAATGCGACGTTTCCTTTTGTGAAAGGTGTCACATACCTATCATTCAAATGCTCATAAAGCTAAGACAGTATCTGATACCACCCTGATGGCCTGGAAGAGTTAAACGTGTCAAAAGTGTCAAAAGAATAATTTCATTTCCATACTCAGGTACCCTTTAGTAGTTCTGTAAGTGCTCCTAAGAGTCTAAATAATTATGGACAATTTTATGACATTTGACCAACTGGATTTTTACACTCGTAATTTTTTGTTCATTATTTAACAAGAAGAAAAAATAAGAACAAGCTATTTACCTACTAACACTCTTTTAACTTATAATTTTAGTTAAATGGAAGTCTTTTGAGTGAATTTTAGTCCTGTTTTCATTAATAATTTCTTATTTTAATTTTATTTTTTTCCATTCACTCTTAATTTTATCCACACACAGAGAAAAAAAAAAAAACTGAATTAAAAAACCCTCAATCTATTGTCATTCCTCATGCTGAACATTTTTCAAGGACATTATCCAGTTGTAATTCTAAGAATGTTGACCCTGCACAGTACTAAGTCTTTTGGACCATGGAGTACTGTACATTTTTAAGGTATCATTCATTCTAACTCAATGGAAAATCAGAATGACCAGTTCTCTTTTTGTACCTTTTTCAACCAAACCATTCTCTGAATTCTGTCAGCAAACAAGAACAACAAATTCCTGTTCCAACAGACACATTTTAAATTACAATAATGACAAAGAAAAAAAAATGACATGGAAAAGGAAGTCTTCATCAAAGATTGCAGTGTTCATGTTTTGCTTCCATCACGCTGTACCAGTTCTAAAAAGAAAAGTAGATGATTTTTTTAGATGTGGTCCTAAATAATTGTATGCACAGTTCACAGAGAAATCAACCAGAAACTTCATAACACAACACTTAAAAAATGAAAAAAAAAATGGATGAAGTGATTCCAGTCTACTACTGAATTGCTGGGCAGCAGGACGTAATGAAATTAAAGGATGCATAGCAGACTTGTAATAAAATACTGCTGTTTTAATTAGGTACAGTTTAATTGGTGATAATATGGTATAAAGACAAACTTTTTAATGAGCTATAGCCAGTTGGAAACTTGCCTTCTAAGTCAATGAAAAGGTGATCTTCAACCTATATAAGGACTCTGGCTTAGGAGAGATATAGAAGGAAAATCTTATGTACATAACATAATGAAAAAAAGGTTGGTTTTTTTTTTTTTTTGTTTGTTTTTTTTTTTGTTTTTGTTTTTTTTTGTTTTTTTTATTTTTTCCCCTCAGTCTCTTAGCAAAGTAAGCAATGAATGACCCATCCAGGTCTCTCTGCACCATCTAAAGCTTTTGGACTACTACTGTTGTTCCAACATACTATAGAGAAATTCTTGTGCTTTAGGGCATAAGTCAGTCACTAAGTTTTCACAAGACTAGCTTTCACTGAAATATGAAACCGTGCCAAAATCAACATGCTTAAAGAAACAGGTCAATTGATTTGAATTTTCTTCTGAAAGAAAACTGGAAAGGCATCCATGCAGTCATCCATGCATTTTTTTTTCCTGCACCCATCCTTCTGTGATCTTTGTGCATTCAAATTCTCTCTTCATCATCAATTCAATTTCTTGCCATTGTACTCATGTATTTCATGTGGGCATAAGCATATTAGAAACAATAAATTATTTTATGTATTCCTATGCTGGAAATTGCCTATGTTCTCTTACAAATTATTTGTAACTATCTTAAAAAGGAAAACATTGCATCAGAAACATCCTGTCACTGTGTGATCCTATCTCAAGTTAGGAAAGGGACCAGTGATTTTACTTGCCTATTTCCCTTCTCCATATTGCCTGAAGTGGGACAAACCAGAAGATTTTTTTCCATTTGCTTCCACTTCCACTCCAGTTATGGCTGAAGTTGTATTATTAAAATAATGTTTAGAACAATTCACTAGCTGGCCAGCGTTCAAAACTGCAGTTTTGAAGACTAGAAAAGATTAAATTACAATGGACAAATCTTCTTTCAGGGCAGCGTGTTTTCAGCCTCCTTTTCAGCCTTTACATGCTCTCATTACCCTCATACTGGCACAGCTTCTTTTCATCTCTCTTGATCTGGAAAATGGGTTTGAAGATGTACTAAGAAGTTGAAGCACTGTATTGTCCTGGAGTGTTAGTGGCACAAACTCTTCAGGAGACTGGTAATGAGCAGAAGGAGGAGAAAAGAGGAAGCACTGTATCACTCTTCTTCTTTTTTTTTTTTTTTTTTTTTTTTTTTTTTTTTTTCAGTTATGATTCAACAAACACATGCAAGTTGTGGATAGATAGAATGTAAGAGAATAGAGATAGTGGTGAAGGTAATCTCACCCATAAGGAGTTACAGCTGTGCTAATTATCAAGGATTAGGAACAGGCCTGCCCTTAATAGGCCACAGCTGGATCCAGTTAGGATGGGTATTGTAAAAGAGTAGGTTGGCTGATCAAGAAGGTTGGATGGAGTTTGTTGGCTATGCTGAGGAGAAGAAGGAGTGCTGTGAGGAGCTGCCCATGAGAAATCACCAAGAAGGTATGAAACCTTTGCAACAAGATGGCAACAGCAGGTAATAGTTCAGTGGGGGTTTTTTCTCCACAAAAAGCTCAAAATTTAGCATGGGTTAAGCACAAAATCATTCCTGATTCAATTTATCCATCAACTAGTATTTTTTATGTTTTATTTTTAATCTAATCTATTCTCATACTTTTTTTTTCCTTTGAAAAAACATCTTTCTTAGTCCAAAATAGGGTCTGCTACAGCTTTGGTTTCTTATCACTTTTGGACAAGAGAGGGAAAGCCAAACCGAAGTTAACACTAAAAAATCTCGGAAACTGGATAGAAGTTTTGTTAGTGCTACAATATAAACTGGTTTTAAGCTTCGGTCACTTCTATGGGCATTAACATAATTTCTAAATTAACAGAATAAAAGTAACAAAGAGATATAATAAAAGCTTAGTTCAAGTTTAAATATCTTGTCAAGAAGCATATCCTAATCAATGTCTTCTTTTTCTGTAAATAGGAGGTGGTGGTGAACCTTCCTTTTACCTCTTGCCCACAACACTTCCAAAATTGTAAGCGCCCTGTGTGCACTATTTGTGGTGAATCACAGTCAACCTATGTGTTGTTTACTAAAGCAACCAGTTTTACAAAATGGGAAGAAATATTTTGCTTGCTTACCTCTTATGGTCAGTCTTTTGAAGTGATCTTGTAAAAGGCAGAGGAAAAGTAGAGTTTTAGCATGTAAAGAGGTTGGAGAACACTTATTATCTGAGGGTTTTTTCCTTTTTTTTTTTTTGGGTAAAAAACCCAAATGTTTTTGAGTGTAGAACAAGATCTCAGCAAAAATGGACTCATTATTTTCTTGAGAGACCTTGAGCCACAAGGTGTAGTGTTTGTTATGCAGAGCAGTACTCTCTCTTCCCTTTCTCTCCTGAAACATCAGGCTTTCCAATTCTTGCCCAGTCTGATATGAATTAAAGAATGAACAATATCAGTATTGTTATATTCCAAGTCTCTAAAAATCTGTGCCTCCTGAAAAATCTGTAGTTATCTGCAGTTTTGTTGTGTTTCCATAGAGGATTTTTTTTATGCCTTTGCCTAAAGAAATTGGTTAACCCGAGCATTGTTTCCAAGGAGTGAGTGGATTTAAAGGAATGAACAGTTTTGTTTGCAGTGTTAATGCCAAACATCACGTCCATTAATAGAACACTGGCTAGTATGCCAGGAGCCTTCCAGCCATGCTTTCACATGATGCCAACCCTTCTCATGGGAAAACGGCAGTGTTTTCTGAGACCTGTCTGGGAGCAAGAGCTCCTTCACAAGGATCAGAAGGAGGGTGACATGTACAATGGTTTTCTGCTTAAAGGAATTATTCCTGACATCATTACTAATTAATGGTATTCATATGTTAAATACAGTAGCTCAAGAGGTAAGTTTGCACTTTCTAATAAAGTCAGGTTTGCTTGAGGAGTTCTTTAGCTGCAGATTTACGTAGCTTACTGTCACTGAGAGGAGAAAACACTAAAGCCTTCACTAAGCCTATTTCTTTATCTGCAGTAAATTGTATGGTGTGACCATTTAATTTTATTATTGCTAACTGCACTAAGCCTTTGATTAATGCTATTATAAGCTGACTTCACACTGATTTAATTAAAAGTCTGTCATGGTTTAACTACTGCCACCAGCACACAGCCACTTGCTCACTCCCTCACCTGTGGGTCTGGGGAGAGAATTGGAAAACAAAGCTGGAGAACTCATGGGCTGAGATACAGACAGTTAAATAGTAAAAAGGAAAAAAAATTCCACACATAGAAGCAAATCAAAAGAAGGAATGGATTCACTGCTTCCCATGGGCAGGCAGATGTTCAGCCATCTCCAGGAGAGCAGGGCCCCATCACATGCAATGGTGATTTGGGAAGACAAAAACCATCACTCCAAATGTACCTCCCTTTCTCCTTCTCCCCCAGCTTTATGCACTGAGCATGATTCCATATGGTCTGGAGTATCTCTGTGGTCAGTTTGAGTCATCTATCCTAGCTGTGTCTCCTCCCCCCCAGCACCACCAGCCTCCTCGCCTCCAGTGGAAGAACGAGACGCAGAAAAGGCCTTGGCTCTGTGTAAGCCCTGCTTGGCTGTAACAAAAAATACCTCTATATTATCAACTCTGTGTTTAGCATAAATCCAAAACACAATCACATATCAGCCACCACACAGAAAATTAACTCTAGCCCTACAAAACCATCACAGTCTCATAATTTAGCATTTCTCTGGCCCTTGGTGGTTTCAAAAGCACTCTTTGTGATTCCTAGGTCAGTGCTCAGTTCCAAAGCCAACGTTAACTGAGATTTTGCAGACTAATTATTAAAGCTACCTGAACTTTCAGATCCTATTTTTTCTTTATATGCTGCATTCATAATAACACAAAACATAGTTTGGGGAAAGTGGTACATGAACTACCAGTGGAGCTGTCATGCAATTAAAAATGCCGGTGTTAAAGTGGTAGGTGCTGCTGCCTATCTCTTGTCCCCAACAAGCCTCTCCTGTCAAAAAGCAGGCTGAGTTAACATTCAGGCAATGCAGTCAAGCCTCCACTCAACACTCACTGCAACTGGCTCAGTGAGAGAGGCAAGAAAGGCTCCTTTGTAAGGTTTCATTCCAGCAGAGTGACACCTTGCCCGAAGGGCAATCCCAGGGAAAGAGGGCACTCCATGTGGAGCAGTCAGTTTATAATGGGGAAGGGGTGGGGGGGCAGAGTTAAGGGCTGGGCAGAGGGGACTGGCCACAGGGGGTGACAAAGCAGTGACAGGGGAAGGAGAAACCACAGAAAGCTGCGACACCAAATCCAGGGGAGAGTCTGTTTTTGCCTTTGGGAGGGCTAACTCTGTTGTAAGTAGTTAATGTTTCCAGGGCTGAGGGCTTGGAGGTTGACCAAGGGAAGAGAGTTCATGGGATGCTACATGCAATAAAATGGAATTTGTAAAAATTCAGTCTTTACAAATTCCATGCTCAAAACCTAAGTATGTTGTATTTACATGATGGACTCAGTTTGGCTAACTGTTCCAGCTGTCACTCAATTTTGTCTCAAGAAGAGCTTTAGACACATGTGATTCCTTCTTCCACTCATCTTTCTGCCTCTGCTTGTCAAGAAAGTGTAAGGCAGATTTTTGCCTAGATGGGAGGCATGATGTGTTCTGGTTGGGTAATCAGCCCATTAGGGCTGATCACATTAGGGATTAGGAATTTGGGAAGCACTGAAGACCATCTCTCTTCATAGTTCAGTTGTAGTCTCAGGCTTGAAGTACCTAAACCTGTTTTACATTTTTTATTTGCTTAGTCTTTTAAATGCCAGTAGAAATGCACCATGTGGAGAAGCAAGCAAAAGTTCAAGACTGGGTACTGAAAGAACTATATTTATGTTATCATTGAATTGCCTTGTAGTAATTAGCAGGGACTATCAGTAGCAGTGTTAGCTTGGGTGAAATGACGTGCTGATTCAGGCGTCTTGCCTTTGATCTCTGCCCTTTTGTGGAACCTGGTGTAGTTTACAATACAGACTCTGGAAACTACAGCATATATGTGTTCCTCTACTTTACTTTGATAGGCAGTGCACCCCAATATTTTATCTGTTCATTCTTTTTGCTCTAGGTTTTTGTCATGATAGTGTTATTCATGTGTTGCAAGGACACTGACATGTTGGAAAAGAAGGAGAAAAGTCACAGCTGTGTCCTCCTTATGCCAAAACCTTTAAGGCAGAATTTGAGTTGCTAGACAGAGTTATATTTACTAAATTGGGACCAAGAGGATATGCTCAAGGTGTCCCAAAATAGCAACTTCAACTCATAGAAGAGCCAAGTAGATTTTCAAATGTAAATCAGTAAGCAGAAAATTTAAAGGAAACAAGGAAGGCAGAGATGTCTGAACATTGTTAGGGGATACTCTGTGTATGAAAAGAAAAAAGCACCATTCAAGTGCAAAGAGTGAGACAAATTATATGGCTCATAATGAAAAGTAGTGTATTTGTACCTGTTACAAACACTCAACCCTACAGTAAAGCTGATAGGTTAAATTAGAGTACCTTCTTAAAATAATAATATATTAACTTCTCAATCATTAAAATTCTTCCCTTTTTGGTGCACCAGTCTTCGACTGACAGTCTTATGAATACTTTGCTCTCTATTTCATGGGAAGGTTTTACACAAAAATAGAACTGGGCTTGTTGGCTGCCAAATTTGATTCACACATCTGCTCACAGGTCTAATAGAGAGAGGTGTGTGAATAAATGCACAAACATGGAAGATGATTAGAAAGAAAAGACACATAAGTTGTAGCATGTCTGTAGATAAGAGATGATAAATAGAGCAGCAATGGGGATGAAAGCACACATATGCACTCAAGCATGCAGGGTGACATGAAAAGTTAAATCATGCCTCAAAGTCCTGCCAGTATCAAAGCCAATGGTTGATTTGTTAGTGGTTGGGAGGGTAAGAGTTTTTGAACGGATGAAGAACAATTGTGGCTCTAAAATTAACGGTGGGAAATCTTGTAAAATTCATCTAAAAGAGAAAGGAACAGGATGTGTGATTTCCTCATGGCTTATTATTAAAACGAAGTATTCAAAAAAACAAGGGCCATGGAAGAGATCCTTAAAAATTGAATATGTTTTTATCTTAAATGTCACTAAACTGAAATCAGCAGCAGATACAGAATACTTAAGATGCAAACAAATACACTTAATTTTTTTTTTAAATTCCTAACAGAAAATCAGAGCGATAATCCAATTAAATTTTCATTAAAGTACGTTGCATGAATTGTAACTCGTCTAATGTACACAAAACATGATCTTTCAAAGAAAAGCAATAAAGTCGCCAAATAAACCAATGAATTTCTTAAATAAACTGTATTGCAAATTTGTGGAATGCAACAAGTCAATGTATTTCATTATTCAACAAAAACATGAAGAGCTACAAAACAATTCCTTATGTACATAATTCAGTATAGCCCCCAAAAATGCATTAGACTTTGTTTCTTTTCATTGTATCTTTGCATTTGCTTGGTATCTGGAATGGAATTGTTTGTACTACTTTAAAAGCAGGGGAAAAAATCCCAAAATAAACAATATTTATTTAACGTATTTATCTATTCTGATGTGATTTGAAACATATATATATATGCTTAAAAGGTCTGGTTTGTACTCTTGGTGTATCCAATTTGCAACAACTCTTTCACGCAAAGAGGAAATTAAGGAGCAGATTGTTAAATGGAATATAAACATGATTTCACACAGGCTTGCTAATACATCAGGATGAAAGCCGACACTCTGCTTTATTTAAAATTATTCTAAACAGTGCATGTCAAATATTTTAGACATTATTGAAAATGGCTGTCACATAAAATGTAAAAGGGCTCCACATATATTCGGCATGGCTTTACTGTCTGAATGTGTGAATCTCTACACTGACACAAAATTGCTACCCTGTCAGCATGTAAAAGGACGGATCATTTAATCTCTTTAGTGATGAAGTTTCAAATCCACAAAGCACAAGCTATCAGTCCTTTGAGATGATTATGATGCCTCGAACCTGACAGCTTGTGATGACAGCTTTCACAAATTCTGGAAATCAAATTGTTCCTGCATCTAACAGAAGAAGGCAGGTGTGTACATAACAGAAATGGATGAGGTTAAACAGGGGGATAGTGTGATCTTTATGTTCAGTATAATTGTTAAAAGTTATACCAGGGAAAATTATAGATTTTGGTTTTGAACCTCATGATATACACAGATGAGGACACCAATAACCCATATGGGTAAAAGGTTTGCCAGGAAAGGAATATCAAGATAAACAGATGGCTGTACCATTGCCATATGGCTCCTCGGAAATTGGATGACGCTATGGCATTTTGCCACAAGATAGATCTAGTGTTATTTCTGTGCCAATATTTTAAGCAATGCAAGGAAAGAATACATAACTATCTGCAATTAGCTGTGTTATGTAAATATAAAAAACTAACTGGTTTATGGGAAATTTTGTAGTCTGATATGTTTCTGAAATACAGATAGCAATTCCCTGGAAAGTTATGTGCTTTAGCTCTTCATTTTTCATACTTTTTACTCATAAAAATGTGTTAAATAAACTAAGTTGCTGTGCTGATGAGGCTTAATTTCACAGTTTATCTCTCTTTTCAGAACAAAGAAATTGTCTCTGAAACAGTGTTAGCAGTGCTAAAAAAGCAAAGGAAAGCAGAAGAATACTACAGAGCATTCAAAATAAGGTCTGTAATTCCAAAACTCGGCTCAGCTGGATAGCTGCACACATAACCAAATTATTCAGATATGACCTTGTACCCAAGGTCAAAGGTTTGGTGTTATCACAGAATGAGTACTTAGTAGGACTTTCTGATGGTTCCAGCACTGCTGGCTGACATATCAGGTGTGTTGCTACATTTTCATGTATGTTGTACTCAATCAGGATTTTGCACTGGCTCAGGCATATCCTTAGTTTTGGCTCATACTGGTACTCTTTTAAGAAATAAGTAGAATTAGAACATAAGGCACAGATATGCAGGAGAGTGTAACACAGAAGGTATGTCTCCTTTATGAAATGGTAACTTGGCTTCTGATGTTATAATAGCAATAACAGGGCTTTAAAAAAAAATTAGGGAACAATAAATGAGTATAGGTTTTAAATTATTTCTGTATTTAAATCCAAAGCACAAAGCTTACATTTGTATTAATAAATTACACTCTGGGCAGATCAGAGGGAAAATTTTACTTATAAGGACTCCAATGACTCTCAGAAAACTGCATTAAATATTATCTAATATTCAAAACCATCAGCATACCTTTAAGACACAAAACCAAGCAAGAAGACACAGAAATAATTCCAAGGAAAAAACCAACCAAACAAACAAAAAAGCTCACCCAAACCACAAGCAAATAAACAAAAAAAAAAAAAAACAAAAACCAAAAAAAAAACCTCCATGTCATTCTTGTTTTTTTTTTCCTGCAGCATTTCAGTTAGGAGTTATTCCTTCCAAGCATTTAGAAACTTCTTGAGTATTCCTTTAGCTAAAATTAGCAGTCAACCTCATTCTCTCTTATTTCAAATCCTTGCCTGTAAACCATAAACCTAAAATCAGAGAGCAGTAGAAATAACCAGAGGATAGGTTTCACAATTGACTTGTGGGATGCTAGCCATGATGGTTTTTTTTGGTGGTGTTTTTTGTTTTGTTTTTTTTTTTTTGTGTGTGTAAGGAAATAAATGGAGAGCAGCTGAGGAAAAACAAACTAAAACAAATCCCCAAAACATCAGAAAGTGGAAATATATTAGAAAAGCATATTTTTCACCTTAAAAGATAGCTAGCAATTTTACACAACTCCTGTTACTCTGATCAAGCCATACTGACAAAAGATGCCCTCACAGAAGCTTTGGAGAGCCCTTCAGACTGTTTCTTTCAGAAACCCGTGAGGTTGTCAGAGGATCTATGCACACTTGAAAGTTTTGATCACTTGAGCTTCTCGGTGGCCACAGAGCTGTATAGCCTGCCGTACTGGTCTTTTTCTGACTCTTCATTTCCCTGCAGTATTGTAGGCTTCAGGGGAAATTTCAGCCATGGCTTTGAAGCACAGAGTTGAGCTACTGTAGAAAGCTCTGTGGGTTTTTTGCACTCAGCAAAATGTTTTTTCAGGCACTTGCATTCTTTTTTTTAACAGGTCTTGCATCCCTAGCCACATTTCATTAGAAAACTGGTTCTACTGCAGAATATTCAGGAGTAAGACCAAGGCACATTAATATTTCAATTTTTTACTGAGATATCAAGGCTTTTGACAGACAAATAGTAAGTTGACCACATCTTACAGCATAAATTGATAACAGCTCTTCAAAACCAGCTTGCTCTCCCACCTAATTATCATTACTGTGAGTTGCTGTTAAATTCCATTTGTATAATACTGTATTCAGCAGATTTGTTCCATTAGGTTGGCTCAACAACAGCTCTTGGTCACAGTCTTTTAACACCTTATTCAAGGGAGGAGAAGAAGGAGGGGAAAGAAAGAAGGCAGAAAATGAGAAGGGGATTGAGAAAAGGAGTAAATTTGTGGAGAATCTAACTTAGTTGATTATTGTGGCTTGTCTATTCAGTACAATGAGAACAGTGTGCTCTTAAAGGAAAATCCCTAGGCATAATAGATGTCGTCTTTCAAAAACAAGATGCTGCATTTAGTGGTCAATACATAGATATATGTAAGAATCTAATTTTAAGTTTTCACCAGAATTCTTTCCACTTTGAACCTGAGAGGCAAAAAAAGAAGCCCATTATCAAAACAGTATGTTTACCTAATGGGAATACAACCTCCCTTTTCCTTACACACTTTCCTTCAAAATGGTTTTGTTCAAATTACACATATCCTTGAGATGTTTTTCTTTTAGTGAACTATTAATGCCCTACTTTCAGCTAGAAAGGTTTTCACTACCTTTACTGGTATATTTGTTAGTCATTCATTCTGTGGTGCTTTAGCCTGAAAACTGTATTTGGCTGCTCAAAATTCAGATGTTAATTTACAATTTAATCAGAAAATCAGCTCTAGGATGACCTTACCTAGACAGAAGACTGAGTACTGCTTGAATCCCCTATTTCCAGCAATGATTAGACTGGACAAGAGAATAGACATTAATAGCAATCTCAGGGAATAAAGAGGTATTTTTCTGGGAATACATAAATTGAGTTATTTATCATAGCAAAATGAAGGCCAGAAGGAAAATTACTTTCTATAGCCATACTGGAATGAAAATAAGGGAAAACCTGTTTGACTAAAGGACAAAGTTAGCACAATAATTGGTTATAAACTGACTGTTGAATGCTTTCTGTCTGGCAGTAAGAACCTTTGAGCCCTGAAATAGATTGGATAGGTTGCTTAGGGAAAATTCTTACTGCAAGCTTTAAAGAACAGCATAGGCAAATGGTTTTGAGCACTGTGATCCGCACGATATGGGGAAAGACTAGATAACTGGACAATTTCTGAAACTTCCTTCCAGCTTTATTTCTGCAATATGATTTCATACAAGAATAGAAGATTGGACCAAATTTGGTGATCAAACTAGTGCTTCCAGAACTGCACTGTTATTGATAAGACAAATAAAAATCTTCAACCTACTTTTTAACTGTCAGAAGACTATATCTTCTGACAAAATTTTTAGCTCTGCTACCTAGAATGGATATTTTCATATACAGAACTAACAGAACACTTTTCAGAAAGCTTTCAGGTCCCAAAAGGAATCTTTCATAGCAACTGGAAGAAAGGGGAAACTTTTAAAGGTGCGTTTCAGGCTGTAACTGCATAAAAAAACAACCAACCAACCAACCAAAAAAAACCCCCACCCTAATCATGTGAAAGCTTGATAAAGACAAAAAGAACCTTCATAAGGCTTTGTCCATCCCCAGACAAGAGTCTTTCCATACATCACATGAGGATATTTTAGGACTATAACTTAATTCTGGGATAATTTTTCTTGGGTATCTATTTAATGCAAGGTTTATCTACTTTAATTTCTAGATGCTATTGTATACACTATTAAAATATATTCTGTAAATTACATTGTTATGGGTATTTTAAGTTACTTTACCTTTTATTTATGTTCTGGTAGCACCATAGATCTTAGCAAAACCAGAATCTGTCACTACATAGTTATAGGAAAAACAATGATTTCAAACAGTGTGGGTAGTGGAGACAATTAGTATTGTAGTGGAGTTAACAACCACAACCATGACTATTTCCTTCAAATCAGGACTGACTTAGAAAATTATTTGAGGGCAGCAATTATTATACTTTTCTCTTTGTGCATCTACAGTCTTTGTTGTGTGGAAACTTCATACACGTAGCTGAATTTGTGTGCTCGACTTCAGGATTCTGATTGCTGCATTCATGGCTAACCTCCTGAAGGCTGTATCTCCTTGAGTCGAATTTTGCTTTGTATGAAGAGCTAATAATTGCCATAGCACAGGCATAGATCACTTGAATTTTGGAAGTATAACCAGCACTCCTCATGTAGAAAGAGGGTACTACAGAGATTGAAAATGGTCTGTGCGATGTTTTCTTTTCATCAATTTCTTCACTTGTCTGGAACAGGGACTTGCCCTGTGTGGTTGAACCTAGGGAAAATGCCTGTAATGTCCTAGCAGCACATAACAAGTTGTGAATAAATGAAATCCTCAGCTGTAGCAGCTCTCAGTTAGCTATACCCAGAAGTACCATGAGGATTCTTGAGATGTAGAAAGCTTTGCTACAGATGCCTAAGGACAGAGTGTTAGGATACCTAGGGTTTTCAAAGACAGTATGCTTTATTAGAAATTGGGTTTTTGTTTGGTTTTCAACTTAGGCTATAAAACTCTCTCAGTGTTTAAGGAAATCTATTTTCATGCATTTGGTGGTTTTGGGCCTTTTTAACTTCTAAGAAATGTCTAAAATTAATTAAGCATCTGTTTTCTTCTTTGTTTGAAGCAACTTTAAAACAGCTGTTTAGCCTATGATAATAGTCTACCTCCTGGGAAAACAGTTCATCTCTGTTGCCAGATTCCATTACCTTAGGATGGTTTAAATTGCTAAATGAATAATTCTGCTTCTACATATTTGTGCCTGTGTGACTGTTTCTTACTCTCTGACATATTGGCACAATTCTTGTTATGTTTACTAAGCTGTTAAGCACTTGTTAGAGCTTTGCCACTGATTGACCTTTTGCTTGGGGAAATGTAAGACATGCGATGTGAACGGAGTGGTGAAGTTCATTCAGCTTTCTTTTTTTTTTTCCCCATTCGCCTGCATGTATACCTTCTTCACTGTTTCAGTCTTGTGTCCTTCTAGAAGAAGAAAAACCATATTGTATTATTAAATGCAAGAGAATGCAGAAGGCTAGTTTTCCTCAGCTTTTACTGGAGAATGTGATGCAGAGACTCTCAAAGCCTCATGAGTCAAACAAGTTCTCCAAAGCCTGAGAGAAAATATTGTAATGAAGGAAGCAGAAATTACTGGGTTTGCAGTGCTCTCACTGCTTTTGTTTCCCCCAGGTTTTTGCTTTAGTGAAAATGCTAATTTTTTTTATGAGCAGATTTAAGAGCTCCTCATGTGAACAAATCACTCAAATTAACCTTCATCTCCTACTTTATTACTATCCTGCAATGTAGTCCATGGGTCCTGGAAAAATGTTTTGTCCCTCATTTTTTAAGAAAATTATATTATAGTAGCAAATGTTTTAACTCAAAGATTCAGGAGATTCCAAAACCTCCCCTCTACTGCAAAAGACCAAATAGCATGAAGCTAGTTTTATGAAAAGTCAAAAAATCTATTCCTTATCCTTTTCTGTTAAGACAACTTAGGATATACAAACCATTGCCTGCTAACCTAATAGTTTTGAGAAAAAATAGTCAAGGACCTTGTCCTCAAGATCAGCTCATTTACTTACAATAGTTGTTCTTCTTGTTAAAAATATACCAAATCTGTCTCCCTCCTTCACTTGTTGCCCTGTTTTTGCAACATCTGTCAGGTTAGTTTTGGCATGTTTTGACTCTTTGCACTGCACCTCATGTAAGTCACTAGATATCCAAATTTTCTTTTTTTTTTTTTTGTTTTGTTCAGTATCCGTGCCATGGCACTCATATCTTCCCCTCAAATTTCTGGCTCCGTTCTTGAGATTTTCCCTGGATTTTGCAACATCTTGGAGGTGATTTTCTTGGCATATTTTCCCTTTGCACTGCACCTCATGAAATCCTGGTCCATTTTCTTGTAGTCACTAAATTTCCCAATTTTTTTTTTTCAGTATCCTTGTCATGGTGCTCATACCTTCCCCTCAAAGTTCTGTCTTCCTCCTTCACTTGTTGCCCTGTTTTTGCAACATCTGTCAGGTTAGTTTTAGCATGTTTTTGCCTTTGCACTGCACCACAGGTCCTCTCAGACCATTTACTTGTAGTCACAAAATGTCCAAATTTTCTGGGTTTTTTGGTTTTTTTTCAGTTGCAGTTCATTTGATCGTATCCCCTTTCCAGAGTGTTTGTAAGTCTTTCTTTTCGAGGACACAAGATTTCATTTCCCTTCCCGAAAGGACATTTTTTTCTTTTTGGGAAGGAAAACAAAATCTTGCTATTTCAATGGGGAGCAATTGGGCCATGTCTGGGCCGTGTCCCTGGACTTCATTGCATCCCATGGCTTTTGATGGCTTTGAATTTGGTGAAGTTTTTTTTTTTTCTGTATCCATGCCATGTCACTCATATCTTCCCCTCAAATTCTGGCTCCCTCCTTGATGTTTTCTCCTGATTTTGCACCATCTCTCAGGTGAGTTTTGGTTTTTCACACTGCACCTTATGTAATCCTGGTCCATTTTCTTGCGGTGACTACGTTTCCCAATTTTTATTTTTTTTTCAGTTTCTATCCCATGTTGTTCATGTCTGCAAAAGCAGAGAAATCTTCAAGGAGGAAGACACTGCTTTGAGGGGATGATGTGAGAAGCATGTCATGGGGTATGGGAGAAAAAAGAAAAAATTTTCTTCGCCAACATGAAAGTCATCAAAAGGCATGGGATCACATGCTGTTCAGGGACATGGACCTAAGCTTTGCAAAATTTGTCCCAATTAAAATCCCGGGAACAGAAAAGAAGGTCTTACAAACACTCTGAAATGGAGGTACAATCAAAGGAAATTCTAAGGAAGAGAAAAATCAGAAAATTGGGAAATTTAGTGACTGCAAGAAAATGTTCTGGGAGGAAATGTGGTGCAGTGCAAAGGACCAAAACCTGCCAGAAGTAACCTCACAGATGTTGCAAAGTTAGGGGTAAAAATCAAGGATGGAAGACACAACTTTGAGGTGAAGTTATGAGACATGTCTTGGATACTTCAAAAAAAAAAAAAATTTCACCAAAGTCAAAGCTATCAAAAGGCATGGGATGTGGTGCGGTGCAGGGACATGGACCTATGTTGTATGAACAGGCGAAATGGAGCTGAGATCTTTTAAAAGATTCAGGCCTGCTTATTGAAAGTGAGACAACTGAAAAGGAGACCCCAGGGTAAGTCAAGGCCCTGTGTGCCATGTCAGAGTTACAAACTAACAATACTGTGTGCTACACAGGGCGCTTCCTTGGACACCAGTTCTGCAGAAAGACCCAGGCGCTCCGCACCCTGGGGCATTAAAGTCTCTCAAAGCGACAGGATTGGTGCGCTCTCAATCCACCTGTTGATTGGTCCTTTCCTTGGTTGTTGGTTGGTCCATTAGATGGTGAATTTCTGGCCAATCATTCTAGAGTTGTGAGGCTTCACACAACAAGGGGCTGGTTCTTCCAGTCATATTTCATACTAATATCATCATCTCATGGGGTAGTTTTCTAGAAAATTTCCTCACCCAGATCTCACCAGCCCCCCTCTAGTGGGCGCACATTACTATTACAGCACATTTAATTCCATAACTTAGTATAAATTAAGTATAACTATTTATTATATTAATTAACAATTCATAACCCTGCCTACAAAAGGTAGCTTTATTTATAACAGAGGGTTCCACAGCAAGGTAGTAAATGTTATTTTACTATCTTTTTCATATCTATTTCTTTCGTGATTTACTTCAGGGGTAATAAACACTGTCAATAAAGGAAAGTAAACAGGGTAACAGGGCTGGAAGAGAGTATAAAATGGAATTAAGGAGGTATGAAGACACTGTGAGGAAAATAAATGAAGCAATTAGTGAGACAGCAAGTCAGCTAAAACTACAGATTCAGTGAATGTTCAGGTGACCATGCCTTTATTGGTTCTGTGCCTATGACCGGTTATTTTTCCCTTCTATTGAGTGGTTTTGACAAACAGTTGTAACTGCAAGTGAATGTACTTTAGTGAAAACTATAGATAACAGAAACCTTTTCCTTCCTTCTCATGGCATTTTTGGTCTTCCATCTGGAGTCCTCTCCAGTTAACAAAAACATTTTCAAAATAAAATGCCAACCTAGAGACTGAACATGAAATTAACAATTAAAATTCAATCTAAATATGAAAGTGTTTCTTAGAAAGACAGCAGGGAAAGGTAAGCATCAAGAATCCTGAAAGTCCTGCTTGATTCTTGTGCCATACTTTTTAACCATAACTGATATTTCCAAAAATGCTATGTCAGCAGTGATATTATAACGCTGTGAACTCTAAATGTTTTTAAGTCTGTTTATTTTGTTAGGATTCTTTCTTCTCTGAGGTGCTTCTAGGTGTAAAGCAGTATGTATGCTATGCTAGCTATATGTATTCATGGGTCCTGTATACAAAATGCATATGAAATGGCAAGAAGTAAAAACTAAAAAAACACATTACAAGTCTCCGTTGTGCTTTTATTCCTTAGGCCTTCTGGAATATCAGTCAAAGCTGTAGCAAAGGGACATGTGATTGCTGATATTATCTTCACTGCTATTCTTTTTATCACTGCTGCTGTCAGTCTATAAACCAGGGTTACCAGGGTACTGTCTAGTAAAATTGTACTTGAAAAGCTGAAGTGGTTCCTCTCACAGTGCAGGAAGGTAGGTATCTAGCAGCTCTTAGGAACAAATATTGTTACACAAGTTCCTGGCTTTCTCCCAGAAAATTTCATCCATTAAAGTCAACTCATATTTACAACAACACAGGAAATGGAAATAGAGCTTTTAAACTCCCAGTCAGTAGACATTGTGGAAAAGATCCTTTAAAGTTACAGAGGTACAGCCTGACACAGCTTTTTTTCTGCCACTACTTAGGCATCATCTGTTATGGCTCATCTGTCTGGTTACCAGGTACTTTGTCTTAAATTGCTATACTGTGCTTATTACTTAATCACATTTCCTGTTTACTTCAAAAGGTCTCCTTGTTATATGAACTCATATATTTCACATGTGGATGATACTTATAGAACAATTGTTATAATAATAATAATTTTGGTTTATCGTGTTATTTTACAAAGTAAGAGGGGTGCATTAGTCAGTGAGCAGATTTCAGCTTGTGAGAGATTGTGTCCTTCTGCTAGCTATATTCTCCTTTTTTTTAAATATAAAAGAGTGCCTGTCTTGCAGACATTAGAAAGTGACTTCTGTTTTGTATTCCCATTCAAAGTTACACTTAAGTGTTTTGAATTCCTGTTCAAATGTTGTATGTTCATTGAATTTTCTCTCACAGATAAATTCCATGTATTATTTTAAATAGCCTTAAATAAATTAAGATGGAGAGGGATGTTATTTTGTTGTTGTTTTTTTTTTTTTTTTTTTTTTGGCTTGTTGAAACAACTGTTTGTATTGTATTATTTTTTGTTATTCATATATTGGTTGTTAAAGACATTTTGGAAGGTTGAGATGCATTTTCCCCTGTGAAATGTAATAAACTGTGGACTGGAAATATATGAAACCTGAGTTTTTAAATTATTTTCCCAAATAAAAATAAGCATAATGTCATATGGGCTTGCTGAATCTGCAGTAAGCTCCCCACAGCTGGAAAATTACAACAGCAATTCTTGCAGCCAGCTGAGGTTTGATTTACCTTTTGTGAGGTTTGTTTCACCTGGGATGTATGGAGAAACTTTCAGATTTTTCATGAACTCGTACTAGTGTCAATGTTTGTGGCATTAAAATATAAAAGTACTTTATTTTTTTTTAATTATTTACTCTTGAAAAAAGAATTTTCTCCCTGTAAAATCTGTCAAAATTTTAGACAGATACTCCAAAAGGGTTCAAAAAGAGTTAAAGAAAAATTAGGGATTTTCTCATTTTTGAATGATACAAAGAACCTTCCTCTGTGATTCTCTGCAGGAACGTGAGCATTCTTACATATGTAGATCAGACCCTTGATATGTTGTGGATAGGTTGTATCTATGGTAAGATTACTTGCAATAACTTGGGAGGCAGAAAACTACAATTTTATTCTTTATAAAAATTTCTTTATTTTCCTTTGTACTTTGCCTGCAAGAAAACACTTGTTTAATCTCACACACACTGGGTCAGACACTCTTGTAAAAATAGCACAGTTGTAATGTAGGTTTAAATTGAATGTTTTATCTGTAATTTGACATATTGTGCAACCAGACGTAAGCTGCACCAACTGCTTGGATATGGGGTAACGATTAAAAACTCCAGTTAGGGCATAAGGAAGCCTTTTGTATCATTCATGACATTCACAAACTGTATTTGATAAAACTGTAAGAAATCCAGCTGGTTCTGCATATATCTGCTCCTTCATATTGCTCCAAGTTCAGAGCCTAATATTAATCAAAATTCAATTCAGTCTGTGAGAACAAAGTTGTTTTTTTCAATGGAAATTAAAGCAATGGGTATATAAACAGCTTCAATTTTCTTCAGATTTAAGGCACAGTGTTGGAACAACTTGCCCTTTCTTACCTTCCAGAAAAATTCCCATCTGGCTTCTCTTGCCACAATCACAGGTTTATCCCACAGTCTTATTTTGGGACCCTAATGTAAGCAGAGGCTTGTTGCCAAAACTTCTGGTTTCTGTAGTTATTGAAGTGTCCTCTTGAGTGACAGGTCACCAGACCTGTCATTTTCCCTTTCTGTCTCACAGGATGGAGGAAATATTCCAGAAAATGTATTATTTTCTGGACTAAATTTTTGTCTGATCAATCCTTAAGAAAAGAATAAGAAAATTTATTTCTTACTGTAGAGCTAAAGAGGTCCATTATACAATTCACTTGGGATAAGAGGAAATCTAGGGTTAACTACATTTTTTAAAGTATGGAATTTAGCATAGTAGATGGGTCCCTGGAGTCTTTTACACTAGACTTGGTTCACATACAAATTTTTCTTATGTAATTACACTCTTTCAAATACATTGTAACAATTTACCCCCCAAAAAATTAGGGAAAATAAAAGTAGTGCTAGGTTCTGCATGGACTTTCATGGACTCTGTTAATTTTTACATGCTCTTTTTTGAAGCATTCTTGTGTGGTGTTCCTATTTTGAAAATAGTGACACAAAACCTCTGCAATCTGCCTTCACACAACTAGAATATTTTTCTATAGGTAAGCAAAGTATGAAAAGCCACAGTTTACTTAAAAACAGTTGATGCATGGAAACCAAGACAGATTTTTTAAATTATGAAGGCTTTATTCTCTGTAAAGTCAAGAAATGCTGCAAGAGTAAGGGAATTTTGCAAGTACATTGCATCTTTTCTCACAATTGCTGCTTGCTTTTCAAGACAAGTTTATTTGCATTTCACAATTAGCACTTTTCCTCTTCATTAAAAAAATTCTAAGATGCTTCTGAAACTAAAATATACAATCAATTTAATTATCCTGGGAAAGAATAAAACCTCTTTTTTTCCTCAGGCATCTTTCAATGTTAGTCGCAAGTATTTAATGACAAAATGGTGACTGCAAGATAGAGTTTGGATTGTTGTGGCTTGTCCAAGAAGTTTGTTTTATGATTTTATGTCATAAATAGTCTCCTCCCACTACTGAGATACCTGTCACTCAGGGAAAGGAAACTCTAAAAGTTAATATTTTTCTTTTCTTGACCACCTGTCTCCTGGTTGAAAAACACTGATATCTATAAAAACATCGTTTCAGGTAGACCTGGAGGTTGAAAAGAGAATTAAATTTGCGTGCTTGAGGCACACATGGTAGAAAAGCCTTCTTTTTATGTTTTCTTCTTTAGGAACAAGACACTTTGTGTTTAAAACCTGATGTGCAGCTTGGTCCTCATTGATCACTTTTGTTTAGGGATCCTTGAAGAACTATATGGAACTTATATAGTACAAAAAGGTATTTATTAATATACCATGTAAATATTTAGGACCAATACTCTAAAACTAAAAGCATGAATGTGCTCCCTACCTCCTATAGGCACCAGGCAAGCCTGGGCAAGTGGCTGCTGGTCAAATCCAGCTGCACCATTTATACATTGCTAGGTTTTGTGACAAAAGCTCATCTGCATCCCTACAAAGGAGAATACAGAGATAACATTTGAGGTGAGGAGGTCCAAACAAACCCTCACCTTCCCCCCAAGCCCATCACAGGAGCCATCAGTTCATCAGAGGCTCGTCTCCAGCAGTGCAGAGATGCACAGGGGCACAAAGTCATTCAGCCAAACAAATTAAGGACTTGGTGCAAGAGTTGCCTGTCCAGGTTACCCCATGGCTGTGTCAGAAAAGCCTGTCCTACTGTGGGACACATCAGAATGAGCCAATGCAGGAGCACGTCTGGTTTTGAGGGGGGTCAGTGCTTAAGGCTCTGAAACACATTAAGGGATGCAGAGGAAATGTACTTCAGGATTTCACAAGAATTCTTATGGCTATATTTGGGCGAAGGATCTAAGTGGTTTGGGAAGGAATAAGTGTGGGAAAGTAGAGACATAAGAGAATTAAAAAGATTTGGTCATGTGTTGTCTTCTGCTTGATTGGTTGGTTAGCTGTCTGTTCCACAAGGCTAGTCAGTACTTTTTATGTACTTGTTTATGTATTAAATTTCTAACTCTTTCCTATAGGCAGGATCACAGGAGGAACTGGCTAGCAGTGGGAGAGACCAGTGTAGTCGTGTACAGCTGCTGGTGACATGTGACACCATGGAGTCTGGGTGTCTCTAGAGATGCAACCCCCAGTGCATGTGCCTGTCGAAGGGGAAGAGCACAGAGTGGACATTTACTGGGGACCAAGCATGGCACGGTGGGCTGTGTGTGTGAGCAGAATCATCAGTGCCGGGAACCACAGTGTGCTTACAGCCTCCGGGGCTTCTATGTCCAGGTGACAGTAACTGGTAACAAGGGGCCCTATCCAGCAAAATACATTTTTCTCTGACACCAACTGGCCCTGAAAACGTGTTGATTTTTTATTTCAGTGAGTAATTGTCTTCAAAAACTGATCATGTGCTATAGGTCTTCATATTTTTCATAATGCTTTCAATTACTATTACCAATTTCAAAAACTAATTCCATTTTCCTTTTCACTTCTCTTGTCTTACAAGGCTTTGACTTGTGTATTTGCACAGTTCAGTAACAGTTTTGTTCATTAGAGCTGACTCAAAAGTTACTCTGTTGTGCTTCACAAAGCATATACTTGCATATCTTGTGAGCTGTGAGTTGCATATCTAAATTCTTTCTACAAAAATTTCACTATTTTTTCCCTTTATTTTACTCCATGCTCTTTTAAGCAGTTATGTATTTATGCATTTTACATCTCTTAACACTTATCTCTTAAAATATTACTTATACCCACTTACTGGACTTTAGTATCCACCATGTCACTAATATAGTAATTCCCTACATATTAGAGATTACATAGAGGTACAATTTTTTCCTTATAGGTAATGTAAAACCACTTCAGTTTTCATGTGACAATTAGGGCAGCACAAGTGTTGAAACATATGTTGGAGGATGCGTACATTTGCTATTTAAAAAACAAGAAAGAAAAGGAAAGAGAGAAGTAAAACTGCATATAAAAACCAAAACAAAACACTTCTTCTACAGAGAGGGAACTCTAAAAGCAGCACACACAGTTTGAGCATTAGTGATTAAATAGTACTTTCAAGCCTATTTGTTTTGAAAAATCTGTCCTTCCTACACAGTACCCTTCAGGATGCAATGTAAATTGAACTGCGGGGCACTCTATAGCAAATCTACAGTCATTATCTCTTCGTTGATTCTGTCTTGTGCCTCATAACTTTTCAGAGGTACATATGAAGCTCCTCTCATAAAAGCTATTACTTTGTCTCCATGATACCTGTTGATATAAGATGATGAAATAAAGATGATTACTCATCCCAGCAGGCACCTGCTTTGACCTTGTTGTGTGTAGTTTATCACAAACATTGCTGTGTGGTATTTCAAGTTGAAAATTAGGCAGATGCAAGAACATAACATATGCCACTGGGCCATTTTATGTCTTCTGGCAGTACACATGAGAAGTTTATAATGCCACAAAAGCAACATTATACAGATGATACAGCAAATTTAAACTAAGCCCACTGCTGAAATTGTTTCTCATGAAAATGGGACTTTACTTACTTTCTCACTTTGAGAGCAGAAATTTTACAGAGACCACAGTGAAAGGACCTGTAGAACAGAAAATAGAAAAAAATTAAGTATATTTTTTTACATGAATCTAAGTGGCTAAATACATTTGTCAACATCAATATACACTTATAGTTAATATTATTTTCTAAAGATACATTCCTGTAATTTGAGGAGAAATAAAAAATTCAGTGAAAAATGTTGACACCCTCAAATATAGAATTTTTTCCTTTCCTTTTATGAGCAAGGCACAAATAGGATAAAAAATAATAAAAAGTATAAATATAGCAAATACAGCTATAAATCTATTTTAAAAATATATTATCTTCATACTTGTCCAGGAACATATGTCATAAGGATTTCACTCATCAAAAAAAATTCAGATAGATTACAAAACCTTCATTATTTGCTAGATTTTTCTTATGACACTTTTCTAAAGCAACAATGGTTTCCTCCTCTGGTTTGTAACTTTCAACACTGCTCTTTAGAACAGCTAAACACATTCAACAGAGGGAACAAAGGTGATAGAACTGGAAAAATAAAAGACTCATAACTTCTCTGTTTTATTTCACAAAACATCTGTATTTCAGGAGACCACTCAACTCCTGAAATGCTATTGGTTAAAAACCAGAAAAAAACTGTATTAATGTAGGATGTTTTATCCTGAAATTTTGTTGATTAATGCATTCCAAAGTGACTAAAAATGCTATAATGAGCCTTTAAAATTCCCTTAAGCAACTACACTTTCAACCAGACCAACATCTGAATAAAGAGCCTGAGATTAGCTCAGTTGATTAGAGCATGGTACCAGTTACACCAAAGGCGTGGGTTCAATCTGTGCATACATCATTAAGTTAAGAGTTGGACTTGATTATCTTTCTGGGTCCTTTCCATCTCAGAATATTCTGTGATCTGTAAACAATAACTGACAATATTTTACATTCATTATAAGACATTCATGTAGCATCCCATGAACATAAATCAAAATGCCCCTGAGAAGCATTCAGGTGTGTTCGCTAAAGTGTGACAAAAAATGAAACTTAGGTTTGAATTAAGTTAAAAATGTTAAATGCTCCTTTCCTTCCTGATTAGCAGAATAAATTTGTTACTCTCCCCCTCACATGCCAGTCCGTACTTCTAAATAGTACATATAGATTGCATGAATAAAAACTGGACTCTAAAACTGCAATCTAAGCAAGATTTACACATCCTATTTCTTGTCAATGATAGACTTCATAGATCAATCACGTATATGTTAAATCTCATCCCAAATCCTGAGACTGAGTTTTGAGCTGTATATGGAAGTCTATAAATACCTTGCTTACAAATTAATTTAAAATTTTTGTATGATACATTAAGATAGGGTAATTTTATTAAACCTAGTATCCTCCTGTCCAGGCTAAACTGTTGACAATTTTTTTGTTTTTCTACAGTCTTTCTGTAAAGAAAGTCACAGATGTCACTTTCAAAGGACAATTCATACTGTCCTAAAATATGTTTCTGGAAGAATAATATCAAATCCTATTCCTATTTACTTCTAATGTACCCCACAAACAACACTGTGAGTTCCTGGATTGATGTTGGTCTGATTCCAGCCGGTAGAGCACTAGCCCTCTGTGCAGCATGACATTGCATCATATGTTCTATAGCCTTAGACCTATTTCAGTTTTCATTTGATTAACAAGAGGCTTTCATAAATGCTTAAAAAAATAAGCACAGGATAAATATCTATCTCTTTTACCCCAATTCATGCGTGGAAAATGCTACCTTTGTAACAATCAAAAGTATTAGTAATTTATTTGTTTACAAAGAAGATTCCGTTAATCCAATGCTCATTATTTAATTTAATCTAAGCATTAGTTTTTCTTGAAGAGTTTATTTTGCTGACTTTCCACAGGTATATTATATTCCCAAACATTTTCCTAATTGGGTCTTTGCAGAAAAAAAATGTTATCAAAGAGAAGAAATATCTACACACCCTGGCCAGATTACTAGAAAAAGTCAAGTTGAAGAATAAGAGTAGAACAGTTAAATAAGATGGGAGCTTATATTCACATCATAGTAGATGTCATTACTTCACTGTGTTTATTCATTGAACAATATTAATGGAACAATGCATCCTACTTGTAGAAAAAGAAAAGAGGGAATATAGAGAGAATAAAGCTTAAATCTTCTATGATTATTTCAATCAGCTCCTGCCTTGTGTTTTTGTACCTCATACTTCATTATTTCGTTAACAATTTGTCAGAAATCTTTAAGGCAAATCAATTAAATTTAAAGGCAGCAGACCTCATCTTTAATGAAAATACCTAAAAAAGATTATGAAAGACAAAATTTGGTAGCCATTATGCACAACTACAATAGAAATCTTCCATTCCAAGGAAAGTGCATACAGAAATAATGATAATCTTATATAACTCCCTGTATAGAAAAGGCTGACTTTATAGTTGCAACTGGATAGTATATTGTGGAAGATTTTAAACAAAAGAACTAACTAGCAATAATTGTTTTGTGTATTCAGTAAGCAAGAACATTGTGTGAACATTTTATTAATGTTGCCAGAATATTTGTAAAGCACAGATGGCTTATCCCCAAGACTATCATACAAGACAATAATGTAGGGTAGTTAATATGTGATTGTTCATCATGTCATATTCTTTTCTTGAGGAAATATTTTAGGTCCTGTATAGGGGTAATAGGTCTTACAAATAGTGAGAAAATAAATTTTAAAAAGAATATATGTAAGGGAAAAAATATATGGGGAAAAATATGGAAGTCAAGAAAGGTATACCAATTTACATCAGCCTCTAACCCACTACAAAAAGGTTTTGCTAAAAAAACAAATCTCCTTTAGGGACCAGAATAATTGAAACAAGTTTTCATCTTTTTAAAGAGCTGATATACAACCTATTCAACTCACCCTCCATTTCTTTCTCCACTTTGCACATAAATTCTTAAGTATCCTTTATCTGGAAACACTATGTTGCATTTGACCAAAAAAAAAAAAAAAATCGAAAATATTTTCTAAAGCAGTAACCTTTATTTTAGACACTGCTTTTATGTGCATTCATGCATGTTCTATATTCCCAGATGGTTCAATCCAAACACCTGAAACATTAGGGTTATCATGAGGAAAACAGAGCCACAATGGATACTGAGAAAAGTGAGGTGGTTTTAATTCAGAGATGTGTCCCAACATTTAAGTGCTGTTCTTTGACCTACACATCAAGGCTCTGCTTTCAAAATGTGCACAAGCATATAATTAAATCTGGCTTTTTTCAAAAGGCAGTTCCCAACCCCTGTACTTTTGTAATAGCTTGTTTTTATGTCACACTTAAGCCCTGATTTCTGACTGTCTGAAAAAGTATTATGTTTGTATGTACATTGGCATGCATGAAGTGCCTCTCTGAGAAAACCTGAATTTTGAATAAGAGAAAAAAAATAGTAAAACCTAAAATTTTATTTTCATTCTTCTAGGACATGTGTAGAACATACATAATTAAGTCAGGGGTGGATAAAATTGGCTCAGTCCTAATTTCCTGCAACAGTACTTTAACAGACTTGGAACCCCTCCATATCTCCATACTGCATGCTTATTTGCCTTCAAAGTCCTACCACAAAACAAAGCCCTCTGTTTTTTTATAAATACTTATTTCATCATGTCCTCATCTGTTGAGGGACTCTGAATTATGTGGCTTTTTCTCTTGCTAGTATGTAAGATGAGCCTGTGGGCTCATTTTTCTTAAATGATTCTGTTCCCACTTAAGCCTAAGAGTACTTTATTTTGGAGTCCTCTGGAGGAGCATTATCCAGTTGAACTTGTGTGCTCTTTCACATCTAGAAACTTCTCTGAAAACCTTAATGTTATAGTTGTCTCTAGACAGCCATCCTCCCAAGGAAAAGGGTTCAGTCCCAGCTGAGCATTCAAAGTAGACAAAGTATACATGGAATATAAAAGGCATTGCAGTAAAGTGGCAATAGAGCTACTCTGTGAATTTGAATATTTTTTTACAGTGGTACCACAGGAGTAGTAGGTAAATCCAAAATCCATGTTCTTCACAATCCTACACACTGGCATATTTCTAGCTCAAGGGGAAGAGGACATGGATGCTCCTTTTTGACAGGAAGAGGACAGGCAGTGGAAGTGTTTTGTTTGAGAGGGTCCTCCTGTGTTGTAGGTAAGGCTCTAGGAAAGTCTTCTGTCATGTGTTTAACCTCTCCACGATAACAAATCTGATAGTGGACTTCAGATATAAGATGGTTAAAGAGATAAATTCTTATTAGATCAAAAAAACATGCAATCATTTAGGTTGGAAAAGACCTCTAAATTATTGAGTAGAACTGTTAACCCAGCACTGCCATATTCACTACTAAACCCTGCTCCTAAACATACATACATCTTTTAATTACCTCCAGGGGTGGTAACTAAGACACTTCCCTGGGTAATTGCTCCAAGGTTTGACTACAGTTCCTAGTGAAGTTTTCTTTTCATTCAATCTGAATCTCTCTTGGGGTAACTTGAGGCCACATCCCATTATAGTGTTGTTACTTGGGAGAAGAGACAGATTTCTCACTACAGCCTCCTTCAGGTAGCCATAAAGAGCAATAAGATCTTGATTATGATCCATTATCTGTACTCTGAGAAAAGAAACAAAAAACAAAAAACAACCAAACAAACCAAAATCAAAACAATACTGAAGAACCTAGTGTTCTTTTATGGATTCCAAAGCACAGAACAGAAAATTGGAAAAAAAATCCTGTCTAAAATAAATCAAAACCACAAAGCTTAGCATATTTCCTTTCTTTTTCATCCTAGTAAGCTGTAGATCTATACAGTACTTCCGTGCAATCCATAACTACTGTTTCATATGATTCATACCAACTTTCCCCCTCAAAGAAACTCTGAAGGCACTGGGTGAAGGAGAACATCTGTCATTTTCTATCACTTTTCCAAATTCTTTGGAATTAAAGCTCAAACTCCTTGGAGCACTTTCTCCTGTTAATTTCAGTGTCCTTCTCAAAGTACTCCCCAAGTCTTGATAATGCCTTGCAGGTGTGAGAGACATGACAACTTGGGTTCAAATCAATTATTTCACATCTCTCTTTTTTTCTAAAGTTTTTGCATTACCATGTGCTGCATATTGACTGTCATGTCAAGTTTCAGAACCTATACCCACTTCCCACAAACTGTAAATCCTTGGGATAGCTCTCAGTGGGTTATCAGTGTAGGAAGAGATCCATCAAAGAAGGTTAAAACTCAAAATTATAAAATGAAGCATTTTTACCACTATAAAAATACTTGTAAGAGTGCTAATGCTACACTGTGATGCTTCAGATATAAGATTCATAGAAATATAAAATAAAACACACCATATTTTCTGATAATAAAAGCATCTGCTTTTCAAGAAAAAAACAAACAAACCCCAAGGCTATTAACTTATTCTGTAGAACAGAGAAAAAAAACACATGCAACTCTAAGTAGAAATTTAACTAAAGAGCTAGTGACAGACTATTACAAAACTACTTAAGAAGGTCATCTATACAATTATGTGTTCTTGAAAACCCCATGCTGGGAAGTAAGCTCAAAGGACTAGCTTGGAAAATCAGAATTTGTGACAATATCCAAGCAAAGCCCAATACTTGTAAATCTAGGAAATGTAGAAGAAGATAAGATCACACTATGCTCTGAGATCACCTCCTGATCCAATAAGAGAAGCACAAACATGCAATAGTGAATTGATCCCTCCTTCAACTAGACTTGATTAAATTTCAGGAAATATCAATATGTTTTTGCTATTCATTTCACAAATGAATTTTATGGTATGGTTTTGGAAAAAATAAAGCAGTAGATTTCATTTTCAGAGAGAAATCTACAACAGTGCAGTGGACACAACATTTTTGCTTAGATGGAAAGAAGTTGACATGACCTAGAAAGAACAACAAGAACAACAAAGAGAAAGTGGAAGAAAATTGAAAGTACCAAAATTTCACAAATTTCTGTTGAATATTATACAACAATTTGAAATGCCAGTGTAAGAGATGAGTACACACATGATTATTTAAATAAGATTATGACCTGGTTTGGAAAATTGATCTTTGCAAAAGTTCCAAGGCAGATTTCTGTTCTGAAGGCTGGGAAATAAACAGTAAAATGCAACTTACCCTACCTTTGAGCAAAAGAATTCTTCTTTTAGGTACAACCAAACAACAAAGCAAAGAAAATTATTTGAAAATTTAGATGCAATGAAAGAACAATGAGTGAATCAATTAAATAATTGTAATGCTACTGTATTGTACAAGACTACGTGAAAAGGTATTTTGATGGGTTATTACGACCACGCACTAAAGAATATTCCAAGATTTTTGGGGAAAACACAAAGCTAAACAAAAATAAATAAAAACTCCAAACCAACAAAACAAACAAACGCCCCCCCCAAAAAACAACCCCAAAACTGCCAAAAAACACCATCACCAGTAAATTAATAGAAAGCTTCCATAAAAGAAAAAAAATTAAAATAATATCTTAGAAAAACAACCTGCTGTAAAGTGTTCAGCTGTGAGAATGTTTTTTCATTAAAGACAAACTAAAGTCCATGAAGAACTGGATCCATGTTTCCAAAAGTTTGAGAAGTGATTTGTCCTGTGACTGAAGGAGAAACACAGAGAGATGGCTCCAAAAAGGGAAGTGGATAAAGAATGAACAAAACCCATTACTCAATTCTATGAGACAGGACATTCTCTTTTATTAACATGTGGTAATCAGCTTATTATCATTGTTTTTCAGCATGAAGATTATTTAAAGACATGGAAATAGAGGAAGAAAAATAAGCAAAGGGATGCCCATGCTTCAATTCAATTAAAATATGCTCTGTAACGACAATAGCACATAATATATATCCTGTTAATAAATATCCTTTTATCAGAGAAAGCTTTGTGTGTATAATTCATCTACTGTTGCACAAGATGAAGAAATCAATATAAATATGTAAAAATAAGAATCCTGAGAGCTGAAAAATAATATAAAAAGTTAAAATAAATACATATTCATTCGGTCTCCAAACACTCAGCTTGAAAGGAAAGCCTTAAGCCTATTTTATAAAATCAAGGCATAGATTTTGTATTCAATAATACTGATTTATGTGTTCTATTCAATGACTAGCAAAAACCCTTTCCCACAAGTAGTTACACTGCAAGAGGGTCATTCTGCTCTCTCTCTATTAAGCAAGAAAATATTTACAAAACAATAATCAAATCAATATATATCACAGCTTCAAGACCACTTCCACTTCAGACAAGTTTGAAAAACTGGTGCTCTAGACATCAAAGCACTCATCTAATAAATCACATACAGGCTGGCAAGTAACTAGGAAACCATCCATATAACAATGATGAATAATGACCTGTACAGTTTATAAAAATGTTCTTAGGAATGTCCTTAAATAAAAATCATGGCAAACATAAATGAGGTGCATATAAAACAACTCTGAGACCACACTGCTGGACGTGGCCATAAGTGATATAATGATGGTAGTGAAAACCAACATGACATATTAGAGAAAAAACCTGATGAGTGAATGTATTTTCTGTATTCCTCAATACTGTAGGAAAACATGCTGCTTCTTAAAATTACTTCAGTTCAATACTACACCTGTTATGAAATGATATGTCTTGACTTTGTTTACATGTACGATGACCAGAATAGTAAGTGCCTTTGATAGAAGTTTCTAGCCCTCTTAACAGTAGAGGGAAATATAAGTAGAATGTCTATTTTCTGTCAATTCAAATGTTCATTTCTGCTTTTTCTTATGCCAGCATTAGTCTTGACATTTCTGCTGTCTCTAGAAGAGATGAGTGGTATGTTGCAACTGGAATAAAGAATCAAAAATTAATTCTATTACAGAGGAAAGCATTGTAAAGAAGGTAACGAAAGGAAGAATTCAAAGAGTTAATTAGATACCCTAGACTGCAAAGAGAGATGTAAATTTAAAACAAGCATACCTGTAGCGTGGTCATATTTGTATTGGTTTCCCATTTTCCTCCTTTTATAATTTATAATCCTGTGAATTCCTTATTCAGTCACAAAGAGGTATTGTATGAATCTGTCAGCTGTTATTTATTAATTATATTGAAAAGGAATTGAGTATCCCACTGGACACATTTAAGGCATGATTTTAAAATGTCAGTTGAAAATTATTTTAGAACAATATATTTCCAGAATAACTTCCATTATAAATAATGATATGGGAGGTGATCAGAATAGGAGTCACCTAGAGAAGCATTAAATAGAAAAACATTAAAACAAAGGCTTATGAATCAACCTGACACTTAAAAGCCTTTGCAAGACTGAAATAATGAGTAGAAAGAGTAGACATGCTTCTTATGTGAAGGGGTGGGAAAATGATGACATACATGCTGAAGATAAGCTCTACATGTCATTATATTTATTTTCTTGAGGTTCAGTTCTATACCAGGCCCTAAAATAGTTCGCTAAATTGAAACTATAGAAAATGCAGGCCCAAATGTCAAAACAAAAATAAAAATTGATGTATATTGCATATGTAGCTGATACTCAAGTGCCAACAGTCAACTATGTTGTTCCTGATTAGTAGAATATAAATCAGTATTTTATTTCCTTTGTATCACAAAAATTTGAAATATCAAAAGCTGTTTGCATTGTGAAAGGCAGTATGAATGTTCTTATTCCTCTGAGTAGGCCCATATAACTTTTACTTTCTCAGTGAACTTTTCCTACTTTTCTGCAATCCTGTTTTCTGTAACATTTTGAAGTGGTGTAACATTTCTTGGAATTCTGTATGTTAGTCAGGTTTTGTGGTATAGAAGATCAAGAAAAGAAACACATGGATTCTGGTACAGTCATGTCTTATGTTTCACCCAGAGATTACATTTTTCTTTGGTTTTATGTCTAGCTTTTTCTTTTATTTCTCTTTTGTGATGAATGATAATACTTTCTGAGCAAACAAATTATGCCACCCATCTAAGAAAGATATATTAAATCTTGATTTTATTTTCCAGCAGTGGCACTAAGGTATAGCAGGATATTTTTTACGTATCAGAAAAGATAGCCTGTTTTTTCTATTAATTCTATTCTGGTTCCAGGCACTTACACCACTTATATTACAGTGACAGCATAAAATTGAAAAGAAACAATATTTTCTACTGTCTGATTATAGCTGAAACTACACACACTTCTTTACTTTCCTGGGGGTCACATATAGTAGTAGGTCTGATACTACAACAAACAGACACAATACAGATGATTTCAACATGAGTGGTGACAAAACTAAGCCATGGCTGAAAGCTGGATTCAGCAGTGCCTACTGATACCACATGTTTCAATACTACTTTCAAGTAACCTAGAAAGTACCAATAAGCACAGCTTTAAAAAAATTGCAGAATTGCCATATCATGGTTGTAATTTCATTTCATATTACTCCTGCAGAAAGAAGCACAAAAGTTGGAAGACAGCTAGTTAACTTTCCACCACCAGTATACAGAAGGCCATATTAAATTCTCTCTCTAGAAATAAAAAAATTGTAAATTTCATCCTCTACTGATATAGAAGTCATAAAACTGTTTGTCTTATCTTTCATTAAAAATTCTAATTTCTGTTGTACAGATGCAAAATATATTTTGTGAGAAAAACTTTAAAATACTTCTACTTTACATGCTGGCATGTATTGCTTTCTAACCCATTAGAAGTTATGGAAAAAAATTTTGTCTAGAGTGGAAAAATTAAGAGCTTGTTCATACATCTCTCTTCTTCACAAGAAAAGCAACTAAAGGTTTTTCAAAATGCTTGAATGTATGTATATGTGAATCACAAAGAAATACTATAATTTCTTTCCTTTCTCAGGCTTGAAGGAAGATAATGCCCATTACTTTTTTTTTTAATTAGCAGTTATTTATTTTGTTCTGTCATTTAAAATTGAATCGATGTAGTGTAATAAAACATTCTTACATTTGTGGACTGAAAGAGTTGACAAAAATATGTGTCTTCTTTCAAGAAGGACTGTTGCTATTAGGAGAAATCAGTATTTTATGTCAAGTTTATTACTGGCTTTATTTATGATAAAAATATACAGTGGAGTCTTCTGTTTAGTAGAAGCAAAAAAATAACAAATTTACTAAATCACAAATTTACTTAATTTCAGTTGTGTTTCCTAAAAGTCCCCTTTCAATGCCTTCTCTCAGCACATAAACATGACGCCTTCCCGAGACTTGTTTTCCTCTCCAGCCACGTGTCCTTTTCAATAGGCATATCCGTCTATTTAGTCCTGATCTGCCATATGTCCAAAGTCCTATCTGGTTCCTTCTCTGTTTTAGCAAATACTTACACTGTGCTTGAAACACAGTGTCTAGAATACCTGATGGCATTAATGAAGCCTGTAATGGATTTTGGATCAAAGATTTTCTTGGTAGCGACAATAATCAGCTCTCAATATTTTTCTACAATAAGCTGCCTTTTTATAGCAAAGATTTCCAAAAAGCTGCCTAATCTCTGTGTAAGATTTACAAAGCTTCTGCCTTTTGATGTTTCAAAAACATTTGCATGATGGACATGTCTTGTTATCCATATGGCTTTAATTTCTGAGATAATTTTGTTCCCTTCAAACGTTCATTTCATCACATCTCATGAGGTAGTAAGATATTATTGTGCCTTTTTAAGAGATGGGGAAAAGAAAAAAGGAAATTATATGTCTAGAAGACATCCTCTAATTCCGGCATATAAAATTATTTTAGGACGCTAAATGTCTATCATTGAGTCACCTCAAAAAATTTCACATACCGTATCTACCTTTAGCAGGTACCTTAAAGATCTAGGATGCATGGCTTATTCAGGACAACTTAGAGTTGTTTGTCCCACTATCCATCCAATTGTCTCAATGCACTTCTCACTGTCTCCCTGCTCCCCTCCCTCTCCTCACGTTTCTCTCTCATAAACAAACACACACAGAGAGGATTATTTCTGTCATCCACAAATGCCTACTCTCCTTTTATTCCGTTTACAAGCCTGTAGGTTTTCCAGCAAGAAATCTAAAACTTACTTGTAATCTTTCTTTTGTTGTTGACTTGTAAATTCTCAACAAAGTGCTTTTAGAAGTACCATCTCTCATATCCAAGGATGCTAGCTGTTCATTTTTTTATGACTTCCTTTTAAGTTGCTGTATGTGTCTAAGAAGTAGATTTCACCCCTTTCCTCTGTATCAATTTCAATCTGCCCATAACTAAGCACTATAATTTTTCTACAAATCCTATTCTATTGCATATGTAACATTACATGACATTAGTTTTGTAGCAAAAGTTTCTGTCATTATTCAGAATGCAGAAGAAACTTGAAGTCTCTTTGATGCATTACATCTCACATCACATCACTTTGAGCCACACAGAGCCATACGCTGACAGAATCAGACATAACAAGACACAATGCATCAAATCTCTTTAGTTTTATATTCAAAGTGCGAAGAAAAATGCTATCACAGAGGCTTGTAAGGCTGCTTAATAAAACTCATCACCAGAAAGCTGTGCATCCTGCAGTAGTGCTACACTTTAAGTGCTTCAGCAGAGCACTAATATGCCATTTGATAGCATAATGGCAGTACAAACTTACTGACGTGGTGAAATGAAGTGTTACTAAACATAAAAAGGCAACCCACTAAATAAATCTAGTGGCACAAGTTTTCTGTAAGGAGCAGTATCGGTGAGATACAGTATTTTCCTCAGCCTTTACCCTCCTACTGATTTTTCTGTTTACATCCCTGTAAACTGGCATCCCATTTAGAGTACATGCTATTTTCGCAGCACTCCTTAAGCTAGGCACATCCAAGAACGACCATCTGTTCACATTTTAAAACTGTAAAAGGGTGTGATTCTTGCCTGCCCAAAGTTTGAGACTCCTTCCTAAGGATCTTTCAGTCCTGAAATCTGTTCCTACCATTATCTACTAGGAAAATATTATGGCAGTTTACCTAGATTAGTTTTCCCCACTGGAGCACTTTCAAGTTTTTGAAACATAAAAGACTGCATTTAATAAGTGGCTGTTTTGAGGGGGTACAGTAGTCAACTACTGCGCTTGATCTTCAATAGTACAATTGAAGGACAGGTAATAATATTCAGAGTAACAATGACACAATTATAGTAAAATCAGTGAAAATATTACCATATTTTGCAAAACTACTGCGAAATGGCACATTTAAGTGCTGAGCATGAAGTATGCATTTTCTCTAGAACATGACATGTAAGTTACACAGTCTTAAAACATCATTCAAAATATTTAGGTACAAAAGTTTCTTTATAAGAATGGGAATTTTACAGCAGTTGAACAGTTAGTTTGACCAAAGAAAGCAAGCAGCAAAAATGAATTATGAACAGGAGGGCTTATCTTTAAAGAAAAAACAAACATGAGAAGGCTTGAGAGCAGTTAGGAAGATGTCATGATGCTGACATATACCTGAAATTAAGGAAGTAGCTTTCTTGTTTGAGTTGTCATTTCTTCATTTACCTCTATTTACTTACCTGGTGTTATAAAATACAAAAAAGGAAAAAAAATCCAGTTTTAAATAACAATCAAGCAATTAGGAAAATTGCATTAAAATGTAAATATCTCACTTTTGAGAGTTCCAGAAACAGAATATTAGTTTGATTTCAACCTTGTTTGGCATGGTACACAAAAATGAAAGAACTAGTTGGAAAACATGGTGCCTTGATTCTCCAAGAAGGAAAATAATAGAGCTTTGCTAGTATCCAAGTGATGCACCGAAAACCCTACAGAATGGCTTTGTCTGTGTGTCTCAGCACAGTTATGTCATGTTTTAACATTAAAAAGTCAATCATCCGACTTTAGTGTAAGCACCTATTGTGCAAGTGCCAAAAGACAAGGTTCATCTTTCAGTCAGCTTTTAGAATTGGCTTCTCTTCTTAAAACGTAGCAATGAAAAAACAGAGTAAAGAGTAAACACTTCTACCTTTGTAGGATGCTGACTGAAAAAAGGACTCTTTAAATAGCTTTCAGCTAAAAGCAAGTTCAAAAATTGTATATTGATTCAAAAGCCCACAACAGCAGTTGAAAACAAGAGTCTTAGAAAGATGTGACACTTTTAAGAACTAAGCTTTATTCTTTGTCATCTTCTGCAATTGTACTTTTTCCAGGGTCCCTTCTGCATGAATAAAAAATCTCTCTTCAAAGCTTTAATTCCTTGTATATTTCCAGGGTCTTGTCATAAATAAAAACTAAGGGGGGAGAGAAAAAGTAAAGAAAATTCTTAGATGATTCACAGTAGCCTGTTAGTTTCTGTCACTTTGGCAAATAGAGACTATGGAAGAGCAGAGGAAGTAGCTGGACATGAGTGTCTCTTTTTAGCTAGGTAAAAGAAACTTGGTTATGCAGTAATGTGTCCACTGAGAACAAGGATTAGTGAAAAAAAATGACATCTCTGATAATGATATTTTCACTCAAAAGTGAGGGATTATGAAAGTATTTTTGCTCCAGAATGGGATTAAGGAGACTCAAGAGAGGAAAAGCAACCCTTTGCAGTATCCCTGCAGTGCTGTAAAGACCATATGATTTAAATACTCAGCATGAAGCTATCTGTCTGTAAACAAGAATGACACCTGAACTGCAAAATTTGGATGCATGTGTCAGCATCACCTCAATAGGATACGACAAAAGACAAGGGCTTGTGTTTTTATGTCTATATGCTTTTGTCTGTGACTACATCAATTAATTTTGGTGCTTTTTATGATCTTAAATGAAGCAAATTGCTTATTATATCAAAAGTACAATATACTACATCTTAGGAGTAAAATGAAAGCATTTAATAAAAATAGTTGGAAACAATAAAGGCATTAAGAACTTGAGTTCTCAATGAAAAATTAATGGCAGAAATGGCTATGGAATTTCCATGGTTTTAGAAGCAAAACATCAAAACTTTGGAATGTACTTGAAAGCTACCAGAGCAGTCTATGAGCTACCTATCAGTGACCTGTCTCCTGCATCCTCAAAATCAGCAAACCATAGAATTCTTCTGGGGATGTGGAGTTTACAAAAACTTAAAATGTCACTTCATAATGAATATGTCCTTTCTGAAACAATGCCTGCAAGGGGAGGTAAATAAGGACTGCTCAGTAAAGGAAAGAATTTGGAGGAAACAAGCAGCTTCTCAGTTTTGAAGTAATTAAGGAAAAGCATTTTGATTTCTTCTTCTAAGACAAAAACAACAGCAACAACAAAAGACACTATAGCCCCCTCAGGAGTTTTAAAGTTACAAAAGCCTGAAACAACAGATATTCTAGATGACCAATCTAGATTGTGATCTCACAATCTTTTAAAGGTGGGTTTTTTTTTTTTTTCATTGATTAAAGAGTTATTCAATAGCTGAAATTCTCTATTTTAAGATTGAAGAGATTAAGACCAACCAAACTGCCTTTTAGAGATATATTTCTTAAACATTGAATTATGCTTTACTTTTCATAAATCTCAAGAGTACAACTTTAAAAATGAGACATTCATTTGTAACTTAATTATTTGATAAGATTAGAAATAAATTATTAATCTGGATCTCAAAGAAATCTCCATTTCTTTACATATTAAAAAGAATATTTTTACTGTGCCAGTGGAAGGAAAGACATGGCAGGCTAACAATCTACAGCGCATCTTCAATGGCAAGGAAAATCCATTTCCCATATCCTTCATGTTTGAAGTATTTCTCCATAAATTCTGTTGGATGTCTTTTCCATTAACTCTAGCTCCCATGTAAAATGAGCTTTGTCTGACCAAGAAAGGCCAGGGATGAGAGAAGGGCTAATCACCACTGTTCTGGAAGTTAGAACATTAGTAAGTTATTATATCCATCTGGGAGCAATACCACATAATCTTTTCTGCTCTTACCACACCAGTTCCAGTGCTAGCTTAGTCCTTGCTGCATGGGGGATGTTTACAAAAGGCAAGCACTGGTGCCAGCTGCACACTCTCCAGAGCTGTTGTGTTCTGTGCCTGGACAGCAAAGCTGAACGGAATATGTAGGAAGAGGTACACACCAGAGCCCATGAAAAATCAAACCAAAGTGAATAAACTTGAATGCACAGCAGAGAGATAAACCTCCAAAAAAGTTTCATGCAGATATTCATAATCTTCTGTTAGGAGAATGTGGCTAGGTGAGTGTGTTTGAGAACCAGAGGAAACTGATGGTCAAGAAGAAGAACAGGTTGCTTGCTCGGGTTGCTTAAGAAAAGAGTGAGAAAATTAAAATTCCCCTGCATACAACTTACCAGCACTGACCTGGTCAGACAGTGTTCATTCATCTCTGAAATGCTCACTTCAGACTCAGTGTAATGTCATGTTTTGTTAAGCTGTTTGAGAGTCAATGTTACATCTTCTCAAGAAGAGTGAGAGGTTCAGAAGAAAGAGATGTTGAGAAAGACTTCAAATAATGGATTTAAGTTGTACTTAGATATACATCTGATAGAAAAAAAAAAATTAGTTAAAGGTAGAAATAAGATTAAAGAATGGCTGAGGAACATGAAATAAGCTTTGAATCCCAGATAATACGTATGAAAAAATGGAAAAACATTTTTCTTTATGAATAGCACAGATAAGTAATTGTGCTGCTGAAATGTATTTGTTTCTGTTGCTGGCCATGACTAAGAGATAGGCTGAACTTGGTATTTCTAGTTTAATTAACATCACAGAACAGCCAGATGCTCAATAAGGATTGTAAAGTAAGTAACAAAGATGGAAATTTCTCTCTGCATTGATCTGAATTTTTGTTTTTATTTGTCAAC
Organism: Pyrgilauda ruficollis; assembly: GCF_017590135.1. Lineage (NCBI taxonomy): Eukaryota > Metazoa > Chordata > Aves > Passeriformes > Passeridae > Pyrgilauda > Pyrgilauda ruficollis. The sequence goes on along the minus strand of NW_024526599.1, from coordinate 13,109,502 downwards.
TCATAACTCTCAAAAAAATCCAAACTAGCAGAACAAAGATGTGTTGTTTATATACAGGTCTATTAGATTTTGGAATACATAGCAATTTGTCAAGAGTCCCATTAGTGAACACTTGTGTAATATTATCGCTATGGAATTACAGAGGAAAGCAACATATTTTCATCAATGGCTTCATTCACAAGTGACCATTAAATGATAATGTTTTGTTTATTGTTAACTTGAGAGAAATTTCAAGCAAGTTGAATGTTAAAAGTTCTACTTTATCTTAGGAAACTCTTAGAAGTTCAGCTTCCTGTTCCTTAGATATTGATAGGCCTTAGAGAAAGACTTTCCATTATAAATACAAGGTTTTTGTGCTGTTTACAGCCGGAATGTAAGATTACTAAGAAGGGTACATTACATCTACAGAAACACAGGTATTTTGCACAAACAGAACTTAAGCCCTAGTGGGAAGATTTGTATGCCTACCATCCCGCTACACTAGAACATAGTGTTGAAAGCCAAGTGATATTTGTATGGGTCATGGACACATCAATAAGTGGGGCTTTTTTGTTGCAATGTGCCTTTGCTTCTCAGTCAGTCCTGGATACTTAATCTGAAGAACAATAAGAGAAGGGCATATCAGACTTTCAGCCTCTACAGCTCTACTTTTTGATTTGAGAAATTAAAAAAAAAAAAAAAAAGGAATAAAGAAATGAAGAAGTTTCTCTATTTTGTGTTCTTCACTGAAGAGAAGTAATGCAAGTGTCTTGAAAACAGCAATAAGAGAAAAGATACTTTACTTTTAAGTTCTGTATATTGAAGGCCACAAAATCCATCTACATTTTGAATACTTCAACATATGATTAAGTTAATTTCAGAGGCCACAATTTGCTATCTTAACTATATCTAATAATGTTTTTAATAAAGTTTCTGTTGTGGAAACACATTCATTCCAAAACTGCAGTGCAGTTTAAAAATTATTTCTTATTTAGTTGCTTGGTTTTGTTTATTTTACTGTTTTTTGTTGTTGTTTTTGTGTTTTTTGGTTTTTTTTAGGGTTTTTTTTTTGTGTAAGTTTTAAGGAGTAGAGGCTGGAAAGCAAAAAGCATGTACCAAGACAGAAATGCCAAAATGCCTAATATTCGTTGACTCAAAAATTACAGTATAAAGGAAGTAATTTGTCTAGTTTTTTCGAGGCTTGTCTTCTTTTTCTGCCTGGAAATTATTTGGCTACTTGGGCTGTTCATTTATGAGCTTTTACCTCCTGCAGCCTGGATGACATCGGCTGTAGATGAAGATATCTGGAAATTCTGGACAAAGAGCTGAGAACCAACATTTCAAATCTGCAGTATGGATGCAGTTAAATTTACTATGCACCTGGCACAAAAGCAATCCAGTTATAATTTTAAATATGATGAGTTATATTCTGGGCATCTGCAGTTCTCTGGCAGTGAAGAAACAAAGAGGAAAATCAGGAAAGCTTTGATTTTTATCTCACACAGGCTTGCTAAGCTTTCTGTTCATACCTGTTGTTAATCCCACACATAATTTTGCTGATTTTACGGTGATGAGTAACTTTCAGTGGTTGTGGGTGTCTTGGTTTGAAAACACAGGTGTGTGCGAAGGAAGGCAGGAGCCTCCCCTAAAATGGAAAATGGTAAACCTCTCCCTCCAAATTGTTATAAATTTGAAATTAATCAGAGCTCTCAGGCAAAGATATGAGAGCAGGAATAACCGTTCTTTATTGGGGAAGAAAATAAAAATAAAATAAACAATGCAGTAAAATAAAACAACACTGACAGAATCAGAATACAACCTGACACCCTGTAGATCACAGTGTTGGTAGCAGTCCAGTTGAAATGGTGGTTGCAGTCCTGGAGCAGCAGATGTGGTTCTGTTGGAGCAGTGACCCTGTAGAAGGGTGTAGTCTTCCTCTAAAGATCCAGTGGAAGACGCATCTGCTCCTCTGGGAATGCAGTGGAAAGAATTTTGGTGTCCCAAAAATCTCAGGTTATATCCAGTTAGGAATGATTGGCTCCGCCCTCTGGGCGGAGCATTTCACCATGGGACTCTGTAATTTTATCAGTCATGCAGTGACTTTGAATAGCCCATTAACAGCAGATGTCTCCCCAAAGGGAAGATTGGCTTGTGGAAGAGATAAAGAAAACTGCCCAATTAACAGAAGATAACTGCTACACCTCTAACAGATGGCAAATAGAATACACAGTGCCTTGCAATCCAGAACAGTGGGATGATTCACTAATTTTCCAGTCAGATCATTGCATTCATGGATGCTCTCTCTCACTGATTAATTCCATCCACCTCATAAATAACTGACATAATCCACTGATTCCTCTTGTATTGATTCAAACTTTTAATTTTGTTATAAATAGATCCATTTCTTTTTGGCATTCAGTCTCTCATTACTCTGAAATTCTCTAGTGATTTTAATTCAGTTTTCTTATGTGCCTGGAAAATTTTAATCCAGGGAGCAATTCTCTTCAGTTAGGCTTTATTTTTAGGTTCATCCAGCCCTGTGCTGACATGTATTTGAATGAAAGAAATCACTAAGAGTCATGCATAGGACTATTTGATCTTACGGTTCTCTTCTGTACCTAATAAGATAATCAAACATGCATTTTAGCTTCCAGATGAATGAAAACTGTCTAACATTCCCATTTTTATTGTTGTTATTCATGTATTAGGAGTGGGATTTTTTAGTTTATAGAAAAATTGGTGGCCTGTAGACTGGATTCAAAGATTTTAAAAAAATGAGAAGGGGAATATAGGAAGAAAGAAATGTAATATGAAAGATGGGATGAAGCAAATGTGGAGAAGTGAGGGGAAAATGAAGAAACATAAATCTTTGTGAAATCACAAATTAGGAAGAAACCTAATGCATTTCATTTAACATCATTCATGAAGACAAGTACCTACATAACTCAAAGGACCTAGTAGGAGAAAAGATACTTAGTAAGTTTCAAATAATAGAGATTATGAGATGCAAAAGATTTCAAATTAGTCAAGACTGGGGCTTGAATATCGCAAGTGCATTACAGTTGGGCCCACAGCTATAAAGGTGAATTTATGAGCAGAGTAATTTTAGGGATAATGGCAATACTCCTAAAGATAAGAAGCCAATCTACTCATTAACAAATGCTTGCTTACTTCAGTGGGAATACCAGAACTCTGACTTCAAAGGGTATTGGATTAGCCCATGTTATCTAGCTGTTACCACAAAGACTGAATCATTCATAGCAAAGCTCTTGAAAATGAAAGCAAATGTCTGTGAAAACTCCACAGATTGCTTTTCCAGTCTACTGAAAAAACCCAGAAAATAATTTTTTTTTCTTGTAAGATTTAATAAATAAATACTTGGGATTGCAGTGACAGGAATTTCACATTAAACATTAAATATAGACCTGCAGTCAGTTTGACATTCAGTTTTGCTGCAGTAGTGTCAAGATATTCTGTGGTAGAGAAGCAGGGAACTATAGGAACTCCTCGGTAGCTCCTGTATTATGGTAATTTAGCTGTTAAAACCATTTTCTTCAGTCATGTGTAATATGTTAGCATAACAGCATCACAATACAGTGTGTTCACGGCGATAGAAATTGATAATTTTTTTTATGGACACTGGTGCAACTTTGATTTTTCTGCCATAGGCCATGCAGCAATGATAGTTACAAAGGAACTGATTCTTTCTAGCCTAATTAGTACTTATTTTTTCCCAATATTTATTCCTAATAGGAGCAAGTGTATTGTTACAGACTATCTGCCTGAGTACATCTTGAAGAATTTTATTTAATAATTTCAAAATCCCTGAAGATGTGCTGTGTAGCAAACTATTTTAGGACTTAATTATTTTTGGAAGTTGTATCAAAGATACTTTCCTCAGTGCCTGAAACCAGAAGAAAGAACAGTCACAAATGTTATGCAATTTATCCATCTTCTGAACTACAAATCTATGAGGTAGAAATATGAGAAAATAAATTATTTTCTCAATTTTGTTTCTGGAATCCCTACCTATCTTTACAGGATCTAGTTTCAATGATTTCACTGAAGTAATACTGAGAATAGATATCACAGTATTACTCTAGGAATGTAAAATCATCACATAACTGCAGAAAATTAATATGCCTTTAAGCAATTCAGTACTGATTATCCAAAGCAACAAAAAAACCTATACATGAATATAGAAATTACTAGGTCTGGTTTTTAATGGTAATAGCTTATGCCTATGGAACAGCAATTTGAATGTCCACAGCTAGAGCCACCAAATAATAATTTTGGAGTAAGTTCCAAGGTATTTCTTCCTACTTTAGTTTTAACTACACTCTGGTATCTGTTTTCTTTGGCATCCTATGGGGCTCTCTTTCTACTGAATATGAGTTTGATTGAACTCTCTTTACAGTGTCAGACAACAGTTCTTAATTCCTCCTAGAGCTCTGAAATGTGAATGTATTACACTTTAGAAAGTCATAAAACTGAACAAATACTACCATGGAAAAAATAATTTAGTGAGTTTAAATATTAATGCTCTGTGTGCCTTATATTCTTAGAATTGAATAAAAGTGAGTGATATTTCCCTAACATTGTTTGCAGAAGACAGCTTTAAAACTAACAATCTTTTTCATGCAAGAAGAAAACAAACCAGTCTTGATCCAACAACAAAACAAAACAAAACAAAACAAAACAAAACAAAAAAATAAAACCACCAATAAAAAAGCTACATAGAAGTCCAAATAGAACCATAGAATCATTAAAGTTGGAAAAGATTTCTAAGACCATCAAGTCCAATCTATGATCTACATGGAATTCATTGTGTTCTGAATGTATTTTGTAAAGCTACTATGACATAAGACCTGTGGCCAGACACTCCAGGAGAAAAATATGTCTTTTGACCCACTTTTAAAAAAGACAAAAAATCTTCTACAGAAAATTTAATTTTCATAAATCAGTTATTTCTGCACATTTCCTCTATTGGCACCTGGCATGTCAGCGTCATTGTATCTGAAATGTAACTTTGGAATGTAGTAGCCTCTTGAATAAACAGCTTACCAGGGAAACAGTTAATTTCTCAATGGTGAAAGCTTTAATTTGCCTTTAATTCTTTTGTCTATTCACCTCTGTGAATAGACATCTCTATTCACCACTATTCACCTCTATTCACCACTGTCACAGGAACAGAATTGAGGATAGTGGAGTTGAATTTTCTGCACAGAACACTTACATTCTCAGGAGCTCAGTAAAGCTGAAACCTTAACCTCATTTAAGTGATCAGTGTAATGAAAGAGCCTATGAAAAGGAGCAATACATAAAGGCAGCAACTTAGCAAATTTGCACCTTGAAATTGACAGACATAAATATATTCCCCACAGGTCCTCACATGCAGACTCTGATTTAGATGGAAAAACAGTAGAACATAAGGGAGCGGGGTAATTACATTGATAGGTTTTATGCACATGTAAAAATGTTTAGTGTGATTAAAGAGCAATCATGATAAATGCAAAGATTGGTAGAAGAACCCTACCAATATCATCAGTGAAAATGGCACTTACTGAACTAACTATCCTAAATCTAGTAAAGAAGGAAATTTGGTCATCCCTGATAATGGATGAGGTCAGAAAGGACCACACTGGGATCACCTGATCCAACCTCCCTGCTCAGTCAGGGTCATCCTAGAGTACACGGCACAGGATTGCATTTAGACAGTTCTTCAGTTTCTGCATTGAGGGACACTCCACAGCCTCTCTGGGCAATCTATTCCGGTGCTCTATCACCTGCACAATAAAGAAATTCTTTCTCAGTTCAGTTAGAACTTCCTGTGCATCAGTTCCTGCCTATTGTGTGTAGCTCTATTGTTTGGTCTAGCAAAGGATGGTTTCTTCTTGAAACCCTCCCTTCAGTGTCAATCATGAAAGCCATACAAGGTAGGTGGTGCAGTTGCCTGCAGAAGTAGAGAACTTGCTAGAGGATGCAGGGCAAGAGCATTTGGTTACTAAGTAAAACTTACTATAAGAGGTTTATGGTCAGGACCAAAGACAAGAAAAGGATCAGGGCAGATCCAGGAGGAGCAAGCGTGGGAAAGTGTAGCACAGTATGTGTTCATGTGAGTGCCAGTGAAGGTGCTGACCTGTGTGACTGTGTGTGTAGGGCTCTGTGTGCCCTCGTGCATGTGTGTACAGGTGCACACACATCTGGCTCCCTACTGGGGACACGGGCTCAGCCTCACCATTGGCAGGGCTTGGGAACACAAAGCTGTAGCAATATCACACCTATCAGGCTGGAATGGGAGAAGCCCACATGTAGTCTGAAGCCTATCTTCAAGATTAGGTTACCTCTGTCCCATTAAATGTTTATGCATATCAACTCTGTTCCTAAGCGTCTTTTGCTTGACAAGAAGTGTCCTTTATGCACTGTGCTGCACTATGTATACGTGCTGTAAAATGGGTAAGTAGGAATTGACTTGTTTGGTAGTTCTTCCTACAAAAGAAATACAAATATCTTAGATTCTGAAGAATGTGTATGCATGAAATCTTGTGCCAGCATATTAAATTGCCGAAAGGTATCCTTCATTTTTTTCCTCCCTTTCTGCTGATGTTTCCTCTTGGTAGAAAGGTTTTATCTTAAAAGCTAATATTGGTCCACATGTTACAATAAGAAGAAAACCCATAAAGATAAGAAGTAACACCATTTAAATACTACTATCTGACTAAAATGTCACAGTAGTAAATATGAAATTAAATGCATATTTAGCAGTTGCAAGGAACAGCTTGCAGTATATTAGTGTAAAAAATGTTCATATTGATAACTGCCATTTCTATACAAAGAACATTATCACTGCTCAAATTAGTTCCCCTTTTTTCCTTGTATGCTATCTTTGCGCAGTCCTACCCACATTAATATCATTAGTTTTTCTTGCCAAAACACGCCTTATTATTTCTTGTCTTACTCCATATAAGTAATCCAAATTTAAATCCATGCCTGCAATGAGATTTCTACTCCTTTGAACATTAATAATTGAATCTGTACTTTCTAAATATGAGCAATGCTTTATAATAAATCTATGATAAAACTGAGTTCAGCTGCAGTTTCTGCGCTGTATTGGCCATGTGGATATGCAAACTATGGTCATCTCATCAAAACCATTATGTACAAAAAAAATGAAGAATATGAAACAGAACACTGTCTTTACATAGTCAATATCATTAGCACCAGCTGGCTTATGAGTAGTTACAAAAACATTTTTGAAATTATCATAATCCTCCTGCTTTTCAAAAGCCATATTTTTGCTTTTTAATTGAGCCCAAAATTAGTACACAAATAAATGTAATGTATTTGGTGGGAAAAACAGTGAGACTTAACTCTCTTTGAAGGACCAGGATGGTCCAGGTCCTTCAGGTAGATTTTATTGTGTGTTTATATATATATAGCTAGGCTGAATTTAACTGTCTAAACACAAACACCTTTTTGAGTTTTTTTAGGGCAATCTCAATGGCCTAACTCTGCTACTCTAGAAAGGTACAAGTTTCTGGTAGGACCTAAGTCATACCCACAGGTTTGTGTAGCTATCTTGACTATCTTGGACTATCTTAGGTGGACTAGAATCTGTGTTTGCGTGGCTGATTTGATCTGGTAGTCAGTACACTCAAGAAGCTCATCTTAGTCTGATGCAGGCACGTGAGATGTGATTTGTTTACATCAATCCAACCTCCTTGTAAAGTTTTAGGCAAAAAAGTCTCAAGTTAGCATCTGGTTAGCTAAATAGCTCCTTAGACTATTCTAACCTCATTTACTATATCCCTGTTAATTATGGATCTATGTCCAGTTGACAGAGAATTTGTCATTAAAAGTATTTTCCTCAAGCAAATATTTCTTATTTTATACTTTTTATTATTCAGGTAAATTGAGTACTTTGTTAAAATAAGTCAATATAGTTAATAAAAAACGAATGTTTTACACAATATAACACTGCTATACTGATACACCTTAAAAATGTGTTTTGTTTACCACTTTGCCATAAAATATACATCCACATGTAGAGCAAAAGGTAATTTTTCAATATCAGTTTATGACTTGTGCCATATGTTTCATAGTTCATAAGTATAAATTACAAGCACTTCCCCCCCTAAAAAACCACAATCTAAAAACTCCACAAACACAAAAAAACCCCAAACAACAAAAAAAATGAAACATTGATACTTCATATTGATACTTCAGTACGACTTTTACATGGAATGCATATTTCAAGGGAAAAACCCTGTTATGAATATATTCATATTGCTAAATTCAGATTTTTTACCATAAAGGAGATTTACAAGGAAGTAGAAAAACTGTATTTTAAAAGTTGCCAAATAACTGCAGAGGATTAATCAAAGATATGTTTCTCATACACAAAGAAATGCATATTGGAAACAAAAATCTATAGCTGTAATGCAATATGTTTACCCCATGATTATTCTTTAAACTAAAAAAGCACAATATGTATACTTGGTTTATTAAAATATCTGAGATTTTGCTGAAAAATTGTGTATTTAGTAATTTACACCTTCAAATATGAACTGAGATAGAAATTTTAAGATAGCATTAGAAGCTTATATTAATAAATTAATTATTTTATAAGCATTTGGTAGTGTTTATCAGAGCTCTTTGGTTTTAAATATTTAAAATAGCTAAGATATATATTATCAGAGAAACAATAAGCAATTGCTTTGGAAAAGTATGTTGAAGACAACTCTGTAGACATTTTTCAATGCAACATCCATGAAATTTAAAATATTTTAGGTGGTAACCACAAAAACTGTCCTTCTGGGCAAGAAAAATTATCCATTTTCTAGTGAAGCAAACTGAAAATTGAGAAAAAACATGTTAAGAATTAAAGGTGTGGTGAGGCTTTTTTGTTGGTGGTTTTGATTTGTCTTTCCAATACTTACAAAAGCTTGATGCCACCTCCTCACCTCCTTTGCAGTCAATTTCCTTCTCCTCACATTAGGCATCTCTTATTCCTAGCAGGAAGGCAAGATGAGCCAGTAGAGTGTCTGAGCACTATCAGAGAAAGGAGTGCACGGATTTTGCAGCTATGCCATGAAAATCATATGCTGCTGGACTTGGATTAACACATGACCTGAGGAATTAATCATCTTTTTGTTTACTGTAGTTACACAGACTGGGTTCATGTTGCATGATGCCTGAGAGTTTCACCAGCAGTTCCTTTACCACTTAAAACTCCAGGATAGGTTGCAGAAGTGTTTACATAAACAAGAACTCAGCAGAGTTGGAAAAGAAACCATGATATCCTTCTTTCTGCATACTTCTCTCAACTGGGAGACTAATGAGAGCTTACTCACTGCTTTGAGTTGGTTTTAATGAGTGTTAGGCATGTTAATCAAAACAGAATAATTCCAAAAGACAGTTTCTAGACACTTACTGCAAAGTGTCTAAAACTAGATCTAAAACTGAGAAATCTTTTTTTTTTCTTTTCTTTTCTATAATTTTTCTTCCTTTTTTCATAAAGATTTATTCAGCTGAAGTACCTCTACACCAATGCATGCAGCATTGGTAATAAGCAAGAGGAGTTGCAAATCATGGTGGAGCTAGAAATTGACTTAATTGCTATCACAGAAACATGGTGGGATGAATCTCTCAAATGGAACACAACAATTGAGAGCTACAGGCCCAGAAGAGATAACTGGGTAGGAGGAGAGGGGGTGTTTCACTCTAATTTAAAGAATGAGTAATCTGTGAAGACCTGCCTCTGAAAAACTGCCGCAAATGTGCTGAGAACCTCTGGGTAAAAATCAAGGACAGGACTCACCAAGGACACGTCGTGGTGTGGATCTAAGTCTGCCTGAGCAGGAGAAGCCTGTTGATGAAGCCTCTTGCTTCTGTTGTAGGCAGCATCACCCTCACAGACTGTCATCCTGATGGGGGATTTCAAACGCCTGGATGTCTACTGGGTAGGACATACAGCTGGCTTTGCATAAGCCAGGAGAGTCCTGGACTCTGTTGAGGGTAACTTACTCATCCAGCTGTTGGACAAAGCAACCAGGGGAGAAATGCTACTGGACCTGATGCTTACCAAGACAAACGAACTAATCAAAGAGGTTAGGAATGGAGGGATTGTGGGCTGTAGTAATTCTGTGATCCTGAAGAGCAAGGATCTGAACTTTGGAAGAGTGAAATTCCACCTTTTTAAAGAATTACTAGATGAGAGATCCCCTAGAAAGATGCTCTAACAGAGGATGCTTTGAACATCCATATCTCGTGGGTGGAATTCCTGCCCACAGCAGGGAAGTCAGAATTAGATAATTTTTACAGTCCCTTCCAATTCAAGCCATTTTGTGCTTCTGCAGTACTATGATTTCTCATCCAGTGCCAAGAAAGTGAATCTCTAAGTTGACTCTGGGTTGTGAATTCTGAAACAGTTCAGTAAATTTGCTGCTTTACTTTCTAAAGCCATCATCACTAAATCCATGGTATTCGATCATCCCATGTCTGCCTCAGCACTCATGAAGCTCTGTTTCGTCCTCTGGAAACTTCCAGCCCTCCTGCTTCTTCAGTACAAGTGATAAGGTATCAGGCAGGCTGATTCAGGGTTTCCAATAGTTTACCAAACCTTGAAAAGTGAAAAATTTTGGCATTAAAGAGTAGATTTGACAAATGCCATCTCATTAGATGACTTTAAGACACTGTTTAGGGTATATTAAATCTGAATATTTTAAAGTAGTTCATAATACAATTAATTGCCATTTATACATATTGACATCAGTGTGCTAGGTAACAAATTCTCCATGCTCAACATAAGCTTAACCCCAGGTTGTGATCACACATGTTGAAACACCAGGAGTTGTATTCTGTTTGCCAGTCTGGTGGAAGAAATTTATCTGGCAAGAAGTCGCTCTGACATTTGCAGTGATATTTCATCTGCCCTGCTTGTGCTGCTGCCTCCTTCTTTCTTCTCAAGGAAGCTGAAATGTTCAGTAAGGGAAGAAGATTCAGTCCCTATCTGTCTTTAATAAGGGAAAGACAACTGATGACTCCATTGCCTGTGGGCATGATGAATGGGCTCTCAGATCCAGACAGCTGAGAGTAGGCTGCTAGTTCATCAAAATATTTCTTCATAATATACCTGAACTATTTATACTTCAATACAGATCAAAATAGTAGAATAACTTTGGTTTATTTTAATTTTTCCCCTAAGTCTTTCCATTCTTGGAACCTGGCTGCTTAGTCCTTTCAGGTGTTTTATTTTTTTTACATAGACTATTTTCAAAGTATATATAGAAAAAAAAAATCATTTATTGGAGTGGTCTATGCCTTCCCTGTATGCTGGCTTTTTTGGCAGCTAGGAAGAGAAAAGTTCTTTCCCTTATCACATTTTACCAAACCCTTAAATTTCACATACTTGGTGCTTTGACACTAAAGTATCTCAATACTCTTGAACTATCGTGGATTCTATTAAGACTCTGTGAAAGAACATCAGAGCACTTGTTTCAAGTGAAAAGAAAACCAAAAGAACTAAATTCACCAAATCCAATAAAAGATGCTCTATATTCTATTTTCATATGTCAGAACTGAACCCATGGACCTCTGCAGAGAGATCCACATCATCAGAGTGGAGGCAGTGTTACTGCCACCTGCCTTCCCTTTGAGTTTCTGCCAAGAAGGAATAGCATTTTATTGCTGCAGATCTCATACCCTGTACAGGATTTTCATTCCAGACAGAGAAGCTCTTTTAATGGCAGTGTTGGCTCCAATCCTCTTTCAGGGAGGGAATTGAGACTTCTTTCCAAAAAGTTGCTGCTGAGGACTAATACCAGACTTACAGGAAAACGTGCCATAATCTAGTACTGAATGAGTCTTACAAAAAACATTTAGAAGATTTAAACACACACATAGAGAGAAGAAAACCCTAAATTTTAAAATTTGGTGCTGCATCCTGTCCGTGTAATTTTATTGTGACTTAAGAGAAAAAAATTCAGAGACTGAACATATTTTTCATAATTTGTATTGAGTAGATTTCATGTCCCCCATAGACTTATGCCATTAAATTCTACTATGCCATATAAATCTCCACAGCTATGATTATTCTGTGATAACTCCATGCCCTGTTGAACCTTACTGCCTAATTGGTAGTTTACAAGGGAATATCTATGTTGGTTTTGAGATTAGCATCCTGTTTCCTCAGCAACAAGCAATATTTTCTTGACATGCTCAAAGTTATTAATATTGGTGTGTCTGCTTACACATAAGGCAAGTGAAAAAATAGTCTGTTCAGATGGGTAGTAAAAGTAATAAAAACATTAGTTGTTTGCAAGGTGAACATTTTCTGCGATATTAGGGAATTTCCTGAACCCTGTTTTGGTGCTCATTCACAGCAGCGCAATTCTCTGGTAATTTGAAAATCTGAGAGTCAGCAAAGAATATGGCTACAAGGTATTGCAGAAGTCTCCATTAGGCTTCATACAGATGCCACGTACAGGAAGTATCTGAAGAAATCTCTCTGCCAGCTTGATTAGAAACTGGATATCCTGTACTAACTATTTTTGATAAATAGAGATACAGGAGAATCTTGGATGTCTAAGGTCTCATTAAACCAGCTAAGGCATGGGACTAATCTCCCCTAAATCTGCTGTCCAGAAAGCAGTTAGATGATTTGGGAATTTTGTTATTTTTACATTTTTTTAAAAGATTCTCCAAGCAGCAAACTAAAATCCTTCATCCTTCACAGTCCTACAACTCTTAGGGCAGTTTTTGGTTCAGTTGCCACACTTCCTCCTCTATAAAAACTCCAGAGAAGAAAATAGATTTCAGTAGGATGACAGAACACTTCAGTAATATTTCAAATCACTTTAACATCCACCTACAAAAATTCCCAGCCATAGAACCCCATGGGTTTTTGATCTGAAAACAAGTATCAACTTAGCTACCTATTACCAAGGGAAATATTTTATCACAAAAAGAAGCATCATTCTTCCATGCCTAGAAAATTTTATCATGGAACAGCTGCTTTCTGGATGAGGCCTCAAACCAACACTGAAAGACCTCTGCCAATACTGACAGACATCTGCATTTGCACAGAATTTTTCGCACTGCACTGTTCTTTTCTTTAGCTTCTGTATAAACCTTTCCTTGTCTTTGAGCCCCACCCATCCCAATCTAGGGTTCATTTCTGGCAGCATCTCTGTCCTGCCCCCATCAGCAAAGAACTTTCTATCACCGCTATTACTTATGAAAAACTGGCTAGATCAGAGGTTATACAGTTCACATATCTGCAGGAAGTTGCTTCCTATCCTATTAGAAGCTAAATGCTGAATTCTGAACTACAATAGAGAAATTCCTGGGTCAGACACAGCAGGTAAACAAGGTACAGTATTTGGGTGTTATAAATAATAAGGTTAAGCTGGACAGAGATATGCCCTAAGAATAAGCCTTCCAAAAATATCTCTTGTGGTGGCTAGAGAAAAACATCCCTTTCTAAGTGAAACATGGAAAAAACCCCAATTTTAAAAATAAATGTAACATGATACGGCAACTCTTGGAAAACACAGTTAAATGAAAGGAAAAGCAGGCAAGAAAGCCTGAAGGGAGAGATGAACTTCCTCAACTCTTATGGCTTTCTGAACACTATTTGAAGCCTAAAGGAGGGCTGGTCTACATAATCTCTGTTCAATGCACATCTAGAGGGTCAAATAAAAGGAGTAAATTATGGTCTTCTGTTTTTCTTATGCTTTAAATCTGAGTTTCTGTTCATCAACCATTACAACATTTTTCTTGACTGTGTACTTTTTGGAGCTCAGTATATACACAAATTCACATAATTCTGCCATTTTTTTATAATATAAAGATCAGATTTAGGAGCAGTGGCAGTTTCTCATCCCTTCTACCAGGGCACGAACTTGCCTAGCAGTCGTCTATGAAAAATGATGAAAAATAGTCCTAAATGTTCATGTCTCTGTTGAAATTCAAAGAAAATATTATGTTCACACCATAATTTTCTTCCATTTCCTTCTCTCCAATTTCTGTTCAGCAGTTTTGCAGGTGTCTATTTTCTTTTCTGTTCTTCTTCTCTATACCACTCTTTCTTTCTGCAGCTCTTAGATGTTCCCTATCATCTTATTCCCCTCCAAGAAATGGCTGCCACTGTGCCTCAGTCCTTTACGTCCTCTTTCCCAGAATATCCAAGAATCCCAAATCTAAATTACTATCAGGCACAGGATTCACCATCCCTTGTCTTTTCAAAGCATGAGGTTAAGTAGGAGTTAGCCCTTCTCACGAGAGCAAACACACCAAGCCACCACACTGTTCCTAAAGGAAGATATTTTGGAAGTCCTAATGCATTGTCACTTACCACTCATGAAGAAAGGTGGCTCACTCATCTGGAGAGTAAATATTCCCCCACATTATGATGTGCACTACCTGCCTGCCAATTGCAGAATATTGGGAAGTGTGAGACATCAGAGTATCTCAGAAAATATTCTCCATTTTTACTCCCTTTTTCTGTGCCATTTTTCCATTCTTTGCCTCACTTCCCAGAGGCATTACAGCATTGTATAGGTGAAAGAAGTTATTTGGGTCTGATTTTCAATCCTGTCCATTCCTTCTTTATTAATTAAACTTTTTTAAATGTTACCTTTCTGATCCCTAAGACACTGGTTAAGGAAAATCTTGTCCCCCGACCCTAAAAAAGAGGGTTTGCTCTCTTTGCTCTCTCATTCTCTGGATCTACTAGACTACTTCTTGTGGAGAATTCTTTCTTACCTGCTTGGGTGACCCTGTCTTTCCAGATGGGTTCCCAGAGCCAGCTTTAAAAAGTGATCCCTTGCTGCTTCAGTTATACTGCTGCTCCCAGTGTCTCAGAAGCCATTCCCATAATCTTCGTATCTTCACTCAGTGCAAATTTGCAAATTCACAGGCACTCCTCTCCTCCACAGTGTTTCATGCTCTCACAGTTGGACTGTTTCTGGACCACTGGACACACTGCTTTGTGCTATCTTTTTTATTTGTCACCCTATTCAGTATGGAAATTTCACAGCCAGTGATAGCATTATTATCTTTAGGTACTATATATTAACATACCTATAGAAAATAATCCCTGAGATAAGACAAAATCTTATCAAAGATTTAGTTGAATCCTTCAAGAAATATGCCAGTTACTTCTCATGAAGGCTATACTTTTTTTTTTTTTTTAATATCACTATGACAGAAATGAGATTTCTTAATTCTCTTAGATTAAATTCACAAAGCCACTAGCCCTGTTTCCAGCACCATAAGAACCTGAGTAGTTTCCAAGTACAGGAAGATTCATTTTGAGACAGTTTGCTTTGTCCACATCACTTGATTTTAATCTTGTTCATTTGTCACTGACAGCATCACCTGCTGAGCTAAAATGTTTTTCAGACTGAAACTGGAGGATGGGAAGCAAAGATTAATGGCCCACAAATCATATATTAGGAAGTGGTTTTCTTTGACCGGCACTGAATCCTCATTTATGCTATTGTTGGATGGCAGTAGGAAACTGTAGTTAGAAAACAGTGCACATTTTTCCTTAATAATATTTCATTTCCAATCAACTAACCCCCAAAAGTTGTCAGATTCATCACTTAAAGACACCATCTGCTGACCTGTCATGAAGGGTGGTCAGAACTGTCGCAGTGGAGCATTTTTTCTCCCAGATTTTTGTCTAAAAACAGCCATAGGAGAAAAGGGTAAGATACAGACCTACACTTGGTAGTTTTGTTTGGAGGATTCTCCACATGATTAACATTTACCAAGGCAACAAAGAAATAGATGAAGAGGAAAAGTGAAAGCAGTGTGTTGCATGGGAGAAGGTTCTTGTATGAAATGTGAACTTTAGGTGTTTTTTTCTGTTCAGCCAGCTCTGCTAGACATACACATCTCATCCCTGGTTCACTGGGATTTTATTGGAACCACTGAATGCAATAAAGTGCAGGCAGATGGTGAAGCCAAGGAATATCATTAGTACAATTTTAGTCTTTTTTCATGCTGTACATTGAAAATTTCTTGTTTGCTGACTGTGATCATGTTGAAAGAAATCTGATTTTGAGGCAAGTAAAGGCAAAGACCAATAAACTTAATATGCACTTACACATTTTTGATGCATTTTTGATCTGTTTTTCAGCCAGAGCAGCACAAATTCACAATATTTCTTACAAGACAGCTTATTATTTAAGTTAGATTTTCCAAAGATGTGTCCTGCAAATACTACTCCCAAAAATTCCAACAACACATATCCAGTCTCCCTGTTAAACTAAGAAATGTTCTTCTGAAACCTCATGCGGTTTTTCTTAGATCATCAATTATTTTTCATTGTAACCACAAAATTTTTCCTGCTTTTTCCTTATGCCCTACAGTTACATTAGAAACCAGAAAAGTTATAATAAGGGCATAAATACATCTGCAACTAACAAAAATACACCTTTTATTTAATTATATATGAGTGCTAAACACAATTTAAACATAATTTTGGCAGCAGTCATTAGCATGGTAACCTAGTCATGTATGCAGATATCGAATGGATAAATATCTTTGTTCCATGAAAGCTCTTTCCCCCACCTACCAAACTACATTTATCCTGTTTCCAATGAATGCTGAACTGTCTTCAGGCAGTTCTGCCTTTTGTTCCCCAAGATGTGTTTTTCATTCCTCTGCTCAGGACATGTCACATAATGGGAATTGGAGATTTCAGATATTTACTAGCTAGATAAGAAGAGCCTCAAGGACCCTGAGGCTCATTTGCTTCCTTCAGTGGATCAGCAGTTTTCTTTCTCCACTGCAGTCCATTGGGAAAAAAGACTACCATCACCAATGACTACAAAAGACCCCCAAAATTAAGCAGCTTTATGTCATTTTCTACCAAACAGTATTCTGTTCTAAATAGTTTGGAATCTATATGGATGAGAATAGGACAGAGTCAGGCTTCAAAAGTCTTTTCCAAGAGGAAATATTTTCTTATTGTTAGACAAATTGGTTTGGTGAACAATTCTAAGTTTCCAGAAAATTCTGAACCCCAAAATTTTGTTCAAAGAACATTAGGCAGGCAACTCCTCTGTGTCTGAATATTCTTTGTTCATCAGGGGACAGAAGAAAAGGACTTCTTTCCTTCTGTTGTGGCTATTCATTTATAGTTTTAAATAAAGAACATATGTAAATACATTGCCTCTGTTGGGGTTTTGGTTTTTTTGCCTCTGTTCACATCAAGGAACAAAACTCATTATGATCCATAAATACAGGTCACAAGAAGTAAGTATACTTATATCAAAGGCTCATTAACCTAGAAGTATTAAATATTATATTGTCTTTCCAGTAAGATGTAAATGAGTTGGACTACCCACTGAGTCTGACCTTCCAAGTATTTTCATCTCTACCTTGATCAAATCAGCAAGGAGAAACAGAAGGGGGAGGAAAGAATTTACATCATCAATTCTTCCTTAGGAAGTTTATAAATAATAATTTTAAAATTTGTGCATAAATGTGATGACATTCTTATCTTAATCTATGTTTCTCTGAAACCTAGGCTTCTGCCCTTCAAAAACTTTTCCTGTATGACACTGCCCTAAGCATCTGTTTGAGGGAGAAGGCTGAGCCATTATTATTACGAGCAATACTAAATAACTGGAGGTCTCCAGGAAGGGAAGACAGGAAACTATGAATTTTTTCCTCTGTCTTCTGCATTTTAAACAGGTATTATGCACCATAACAGAAAAAGCCACCAAATCACATTTTCATAAGCTTCCTTGGACAGAAGGAGGACCAGGCCTTTGAAAGATCTGGTTGCACACACTTCTGGTGCAGCTCTGATGATCAGCTGCTCCAAGGAGCAAAGCAAAGACAGGAGCTTTGATCCTTAGTATGCTCTTGCTCCATGCCTTGTTTCCTTTAACTGATGAACTTCTCTAACAACACCATGTTGGTGTCAAAGTTTCTTATGCTTCTAAAATGGAAAGGCACATATCAAATTCATACTACCCCTTAAACTGCTGAACACTGAGGAATAGACTCTGTCTGGAAATCATGAATTAGTAGCCTGGTTGCCATCATTTTCATAATTTCCCTGTTTTTAATAGGATTTTGTTCTGGCTCAATTCTCTATTTGTTTTCACTTTCTCTTTTTTAATTTTTTTTTTTCCCTCAGTGGATGGATTACAGAGTAGCTGTTTCTGTTTCATCACTAACAGATGGTAATCAAAAACTGTTTAAAGAAATCTAACAAACATTCCAGCATGATTTACTGAGTGAAACTGAGAACACTGCCTTCCTGCTGCTGATGTACATCATCCTTCAATAATTACCAACAGATTTCTTTTCAACTTCAATAATGTTAATTGTGTGAGTAGGGTTTATAGCTAAAATATTGTGTTTGTATTAAAAATGAGAGGCAGAAAATAGAACACTTTGCCTTAATATAGCTGGGTGTTTTTGTTTGCTGGAAAGGACTTGGTTTTGTCATTATTCACTATTTTTCATTGTTAAAGAACTGTCTTTAAAAAAATTATATATTTATATATTAATCTTTCTTTCTGCTATAGCTTGAAGTTGGCATATTTTTTCCTACTAGAAAAACCTACCAGATACTTCCTGAGGCATATTTTTTTATATGTTGCTAAGAAGATGTGCTTGGCTCTCCTGGACATCAAGTGGGACCTCTAATTCATGCTTCTGTCCTTTGAATAATGCAATGGCAGCTCATAATCCTCTTACATGTGAGGATTTTCAGCAACGATTTAATGCCATGTGAGATGTTTTCTTTGGCTTTTGAAACTGGCCTTCACATGTGTGCATGTTACCTGAAAAGCTCTTTTATTCAGGGTTTTTTTTTAGTTTAATACCCCCATGATTCTTCTTACACATAAGCTCATGGTCCCATGTAATTCAAAATGCAAAGCCTTCTTCAGAACCAAGAGATATACATAAATCACTTACTAGCCACCACATATTTTTTTATGTTGTGAAAAGTGCATTTGTGACCTTGGTGCCAACATAAAATCTGTAGAAAGTTGTTTGGACTATTAAATCTCTGTATTTGAGTAGTGGCAGAATTACAGCCACTGGAATTTTTAAAATAGCTCTTTTAAGCTTGTTTAAAGTGATAATATATCCATCCCAATGATTTGATATCTAGAAGAATCTTACCATAGTTAAAGCTGCAGAAAAGCCTGGATAAGTATTTCACAGCAGTGTTTTGTGACCCAGATCTAAAACTGGGCTCTGGGTTTACATATTTTTGTGACTATCACATCTCACCAAGGGTAACACTCAGTGATGTACAGGGATGGAAATTCCTACCGCAGTACTTCAGGCTTTCAGTTGCTATCTGTGGAAGTAATGTGTTGATGTACAACCTGCTCATCAGGTGCTCAGAGACAGCCATGAGAAAACCTGTTGCAAAATGAGTTTAATGTCTAGCTGAATTTAGAACTGACATAAATGTCAGGAATAAAAGTGTAACAGCTTCCAAATGTATTCTTAATTACTGCTGCATATTGTAATGTGTTCAAAGAGGGTGTTCCCTAAAGGCATCTGGCTATTAATGAGTTTTATTGTGGGTCACTGAGCAGAGAGAAAAAAACAAATATAGACAAGCACAAACTCTGGGTTGGGAAGTGACTATTAAATAATTAGCAGTGCAGTAAAAGTAACGGATACTCACCCATCCTTCAACCACATGGAAAAAACCTACTTGATGCATAGGCTGCCTAAAAGGAGCAAGTGGCAAAAGAATTTAAATTTGCCCATGAGAGATAGTTCAACATAAACTTAATGTGAGATGAAGGAATAATCAGTCAAAAGAGATATGACCCTGGTTTACAGTGAGTTTCTTACAATCCAGGAAAACCACAACTGATGTCATGTTGATTCCCACTGCTGTTAACAACACTAATCTGCCCTTCTGTAAAATAGTGCAAGAGAACCACTTGCTTGCAAATAAAGTAAATTAATGTGCTGATAAGATGGGTGAATAATAAACTTGATGTCACTGACATCTCCATTTCCCCACTGAGCAGAAAAAGCCTTTATGGAACACTGTTCTGCTTCTCAATGTTTCTTTTCAAGGATTTGTGAAAGCTGAAATTCAAGGCAAGGTTTTACAGTGAAACAGACTTCGGCTATGTGCATGGTATAGAATTTTGTAATCTTCCTCAAAACATGCAATCCTATTTTCATTATTTTATATTTCTTTTTGGTACTGGTGAGACCACTGTAATATGTCTGCCTAAGGCAAAACAACTAGACTCTAAAAAAATGCTTAAACTTTCAAATCTGCTTCTTTCCTCCTTCCCTCCTCCCCTCCTCCCCCAGGTTGGGCATAATTAGAATTTCCTTATTTTAAGGAAATCTTTAATCTTAATCTTAATCTTTTAATTACCTTAATCAAAACTCAGTTGGTCTTGATGGAATATCCTTTAATCAAGACAAAACCTGCAACTGAATCAATGACCTAAATGTCCCATTCTTTGCATAGACATCAGACAGTGCATATGGCTATATGAAAGGTTTTCATCCACTACAACATCAATGAACTTTGCAGCACAGAAATAACATAATGGGAACAATATCAGCCAACTGGTAAAGCCAGCTGTAAAATTATAACTGCCAGATATTTAATTTAATATTTCCACTGTGTTTGGAAGAATTCTGTGACTAATCTCTTTTTTTCTAGATGCTCTGAATTCTTCAATAACATGATTAAATAAACTCTGTGGCTACTTCTATTTTTGCCCTTTTTTGGCTTTTTTACATATACCTACCCCCACACCCAACTACTCTCCCCACACCACCCCACCCCACCCCACTCATTTTTAAGCATGATTACAACTGGTCATGTGGCACACAGAAGAACTGAAGTGTTTTGATATGTGGATACCAAAATCAGGATCCATATTCCATGGTGGCTGCAGATGTACATAACACTAAGAACTGTGATTTGTTATTTTCTTTGAGATTTTCAGTGCATGATTCCAAAGCTCTGCCTGTTCTAAACCTGATGTTAAGCTGAAATTGTATGTCCAACTGATTATCCCATGAACTCACCAAAATCTTCCCTGTCACTGAGTTCTGCTCCTGTAGTTCTTACCTGAAAGATGGCAAACACATAAATTCCTCTTCTGGATTAGTTAATCAACATGAATCTTTCTCATGTTTCAGCAGAATAGCAGAATAACCCCGAGACACTCAACAGTTACTTGGGAAGCCCATTACTCCAAACGTCCTCTCCTTCTTCCTTTCTTCTTCTCCCCACTTTATATATTGGAGCCTGGCACTATAAGGTATGAAATACTGCTTTTTCACTTGGTATCAGATGTCCCAGCTATGTCTCATCACAATTTCTCATGGACTCTGTTTTTTCCCTAGCATGGCAGTGTGAAAAACAGAAAATTACTTAGATTTGTGTAAGCTCTGCTTAGCAATAACAAAAACATCTCCATATTATCAACCCTGTGTTCAAAACACAGCCTAGTACCAGCCACTGTGAAGATAATTAACTCTACTCCTGCCAAAACCAGCACGTTTGCATCAGGCTAAGAACATAAACAAATGAAATCTGAAAAGTGTCATGAAACAGATAATTTTTGCACAAAGGTTTTTCACAAACTTCATACAACACACATTAGTAACAATTATAATTAGTTTTCACAATATTTCTTAAAAATTTTTACACAGAGAATTTTCAGATTTGGTTGTATGGTCTGCAGCTGAATTTTCTGCCTCACTCTCAGGACCCAGAACTTAGATGTGGTCAAAGGCTGTATCCTTAATTTTGAATAAAAAAAACACCCAACAGCTGTTATTCACTAGCTTTAAGGCCAGTTACATGGCACAGTTTGCATTCCAAAGCCCACAGAATTAGGCAGCTTCATCTTTTCTCGGAATAGGCACTATAACATGCTACTTGATCAAACCTTATTTGGGCATCAAATGGGAAAGTGCTTATGTATTTAGTCAAAATAGCATGCAAGGAATTGGACCTGCCATTGAACAGTGTGGGTTACCATGTGTGTATTGGGTTTCTGTGGCAAGGTCTTGGTAGTGGGGCAGCCACAGGTGTGTTTTTTTCTGAGAAGCTGCTAAAAGCTCTCCCTGCATCCAACAGAGGCAGTGTCCCGTTGGCCCCAAGCTGGCCCCAAGATGGACATGCCTCTTCCAGGACTGAGCCATTCAATGACAACATAATGCATCTGTGGCAACGTATTTAAGAAGTAAAATAAAGTTATTGCATGAAAACAATAGCCAGGGAAGAGAGGAGTGAGAATAGGTGAGAGTTAACAGCTCTTCAGGCAACAAGGTCACTGAAGAAGGAGGAGGATTTGGTGTTCCAGGCATCAGAGCTGAGGTTCCCCTGCAGCATGTGATGAAGACCATGGTGAGGGAGCTGTGCCCCTGCATCACAGGGAGGTCCATGGTGGAGCAGACATCCACCCTGCAGAGCTGGTGGATGCCTCAAGGAGGCTGTGATGCCATGGGAAGCCCAAGCTGGAGCAGGATCCTGGCAGGACCTGTAGCTTTATGGACCTGTAGCTTCCCACACTGGGGCAGGTTTGCTGGCAGGACCCGTGACACAGTGGTGGACCAATGCTGGTGTAATCTGTTCCTGAAGGATTGCATCCCATGGAAGAGACCCACACCAGAACAGTTTGTGAACAACTAGAGCCTGTGGGAAGTACCTGCACTGGAGCAAGGCAAGTGTGAGTCATCCTTTCCCTGAGAAGGAAACAGAGGCAGAAACAATGTGATGAACTGACCACAACCCCCATGCACTGAGGGGAGGAGGGGGAGAATCAGAAATAAGTTCAGCTCATGAAGGAGAGAGGGACTGGGGAAACACGTTTTTAAGATTTGGGTTTGCTTCTCTTTATTGTGCTATGATTTGATTGGCAAAAAATTCAATAATGTTGCTGAACTGAGTCTGTTTTGCCCCTGATTGTAATTGCTGAGTGATCTCTACATGCCCTTGTCTCAAAGTATGAGCCTTTTGTTACAAATTCTCTCCTCTGTTCAAGTCAGGAGGGGCTTTGGTGGACATTTGGCATCTAGCCATGGTCATCCCACCATAATATGATCTTTAGTGTGAACATTGCCCTGAGCTGTTTACCAGTAAGAACAGAGCAGGAGGGCCATGGGCTCCCTTGGAGAACCAGTAGTCAGTACAAGGGTTTTACAGCATGTCCTATTTGTCCTCTGGGTGAGAAGGTGACTGGCATTTCTTTTCTATGTCACTTTTATCTGGAAATAAAAATAATTTATTTCTCTAGGGTAGCTCAGGTTGGGGCTTTTGTGGCTCTACCTGCAAAACACCTAGAAAATTCCCAAGATTGAGGGGATACATTTTGCTTTCAGGATGTAAGATACCTACTGTAAGCCTGATTCTAGAAATGGATAGAAAATAGCAAACAACAGTACTGCTTATGC
The DNA here is from genome assembly GCF_017590135.1 of Pyrgilauda ruficollis. NCBI lineage: Eukaryota > Metazoa > Chordata > Aves > Passeriformes > Passeridae > Pyrgilauda > Pyrgilauda ruficollis. The sequence goes on along the minus strand of NW_024526599.1, from coordinate 13,086,090 downwards.
ATTATTTCTCTTAAAATGAAAAAGTGAATGTGAAGTTACTAAATTTTCAAATGCAATCAACTTCACTTGTGGTCCAAAGTATAAACTGAGTATCAGAAAATTTAACAATGTTATAAAAATCTGAGCTTTGGAAAAGAATAACATGGATACGTTATAGGAATCTGAAAAGAAAACCTTTGGGAGATGAGCTAATGGTAGCAATTATACAATATGCAGCACGATAAAAGTTCAGCAGCATAAATATTGATGGCAATTAGCTAAGAATTAAATGCACATTTAAAAAGGTAAGTGCTCTATGAGAACTGAATGCTTCAGCAGAAATCTTGTTTGGAAAATGCAGTGGGAGATTATTTCACAACATTGTGCTGTATCATAAACACACCACTACTAGAGGTTTTTGATTAAGTGGAAGAGATGAGATTTGTTTCTCTTAAACTTAAAAGCCTCACACAAGCATACAAAATGAGCAGCTTCAAATTGGACTTGGTTTTATTCCTATAACAAAGTCACAGTAAGCCACCCCAAAACTTACTGCATCCTCTGCTGATAACAACTGTGTTTAGTCTCAACAATACATATATAGATATATAGACAGATATAGATGATGACATAGATATAGGTATAGATAGATATAGATATATAGACGATAGATATAGATATAGATAGATAGGTATAAATCTAGATAGAAGATAGATATCTCCTGTCTAGATATTTGCATGTTAGTTTATATAAGGGTTGATATAAGATATATTTCAGCTAATTAAGTTGCATCACATGGATATCTGCACACCAATGCCACAGTTTCACAGTCAGTTCAGGCAGGCATAAATAGGCTCTTCTGCTGAACCAGCCATTTCACCCTCTCCTCTCCCTGGCTGCACTCCTCTATCCCTACAGCACTGCTTCTTCCATTTTGGCACAATTTGCTGTAGTTTCAGTCTCTTTTTCTGGGCTGATTCTCTGATTCAGACCAGAATTAGGCAAGCGCAGATGAAGGGCAACACCAAGGTGAGGCTGGGCAGACATGAGTGAGGGGCTGATGTTAAGTTCCAGCAGCGATGCCAGCATATTCTGGTTTGGAGTGTTTGGGGAATCATGCCATCACTAAGGAGAATTAAGGTGATACAAAGACTGATCTGTCAAATTCAGGAGACAACAGCTGGTCTAACAAAGCAACAGATGGTTTTCTAAGAAAGAGCAGTAATACTTATTTTATTAACCCACTCCTGAAATAGAAAGGCATTCTGGGCAGAAAGATGGTAGGAAGATTTATCGGTTATTTCTGTTCTCAGTGAATCATCAACTGTTTCTCTGCCTCTTCTGGAAAAGGAAAAAAAGATTTCAGTAACTCTAGAAGGGGAAATGTCTCTATAAGACATAAACCTGGGCTTTTTTTTACCCTTTAGAACCATGGGAGGTAGACAGATACTAATTCCCTGGAGGTAAGAAGATTTGACAGGGTTCATGATGCAGAAAACCCTTGGTAATTTATATACCCAAGAAATTGAAAATAAATTTTTGATGGAGTAACAGAATTGTCCAGGTATTGGTCAAATTGGTGCTTTCTTCATAGCATCAGCAGGTAGAAAAAGCAGAGCAAATATATTGAAAACCAAAATCGGTTCCTCTTTTGTGGCCTCCATGAAGAAGGATATCTAGAGCCTAGCCCTCAGATGCAAGAGGTATAGAAAACAGGCTCCTAAATCCTGAGCTGTCAGTAAAAGTCAGACCACAGCCAAAATTCTTTGTGCGGTTCTGGAAGTTACCCTCACAGAGGAAAAGATCATTCCAAAACCTGATAAAATTATTGGGATTCATAGCTGAAAAGACAGCAAAATAAGATAATACCTATTGCTTACTAAAATATATGCAATATATAATATCTATAAATGAACATGGTAATATCTATAGACATTATTTTATAAAGAGTGGGCTCCAAAATCTCTGAATTATGTAATTCATTCTTTGGAGAAAAACTTTCTTCTAGCTAGTATTCTAGATGCCCTTAGCATTTTCTTAGGTTCTTGCCTTGAAACACCTTAAATGGTCCCATTAAAATAAACGGTATAGTTTCATGTGCAAAACAATAATTATGTATGTGTCTGAAGGACTGAAGTTTGAGCAGCCAAATTACTTGATTTGTGCGTGCTCTCAGGCAGCTAGAATTCTTAATGGACAATATTGTGGATGAACCAACTGAAGATAAAAATAACACCCACAGCCTTCAAGAGCTCTGTTAGAAATGTGAGCCACCAAATAAATTAACATCTACAGATTTAGATAAATGGAAATATGAAAGTATCATTCTTCAGGCATTCTGAATGCCACTAGAGCAAGAAATTATTTACTTGGAGCCTAAAACATACTGTTGCTGGATTCAGAAAAACACTTTGTCCTTGTAGATCAATACAATATAAAGGTCCAGAATCCCAGCACAGTCCTGAAAGTTTACCAAAACTATTTGGAATTAATAGCAGTGATATTCAAATACTACTTTAAGTATTTGTCTGCTAATAAATGTAGAAAAAAATTTGTATTCTGTGATGAAGGGGAAATGCAAAATCAAGTAGTATTTACAATTTATCCAAAAACAACAGCAAGGTCTCCAAGGTAGTTAACAACAGAAGAGATAGTTCACTTACTTAACTTGGATCTAGATTCTTGCTGAGATTGAGCAAATATTTTTGATTTAAAAAATGTGGGGGTTCGAGAATGGTATTCAATAAACTTGGATACTGTATTATCTCCTTTCATGAGAATTTAAGGAATAAATAAAAATCTCAGCTAAAATTGTGATGAATTTCACTGATTAAAGTGGTGTTCTAGCAAATGCCCAAATATTTCTTTTTCCAAGAGCAGATATGCTTGAACTTTGGTCTAAAAGTGCAATAGATTCCTCATTATTTTTGCTTGATATATAGATCTTTCAGATAGGAACAGGATGTAGGAAAAATTTTTCAACTTCTTCAGTGTCTTTAGCCCAGTTTCCTACTAGTCTCAACAGTGTAACCAACAAGGCTGTAGAGTCAGGCAAGGGAGTTGGGCCTGTTTGTTTCAGCCAGTAAAAGCAGTAGAATATATGTATATTGTGGATGATAAATTTTTATCAGACTCAGCAGTTTAAACAGTTTTGTGTTAAAAATGAAGCAGAAAGGAAAATAAAAATAGAATGATAAATCAACAAACCAAAGTAGTCATTCAGGCCAGGAAGACTGAAACTCAGTCTTGGTGAAGTAGAGAGGAAAATAAAGTTATGTTAGATAAAACATAAATTAAGTGGCTTCAGAGGCAATCTGAAATACAAATGTTTAGTGTACAGAGAGAGCAGGAAAATAGTCTCACTGATATAAAGGGAAAGACCTAGTCGGAAAGAAACCACTTTATATGCATCATTTTTTTTTCATCTGATTCAAATTAATGTCACAGAAGCCAGCTTATGTGTACAAATTGAAAATGGATCCCAGGTTTCTGGTTTCCTCCCATTTCATGTTGCTGCTTCCTACAGCTTTAGATGATGCATGGTTCTTAGTCACACTCACTCTGCCATATAAATTCAAAGTTAGATTGCTAAGAGAAACACATAGCTTGTCAGGTGCCAGATGTTGTTAAGGAGGTCAGAACCTTAGTTCTTAATATCTCAGAGAAGGGCTGAAAATATTCCAGGTTCCTCCACAGCACACTAAGCCATCCTCTGAGGGACGTCAGACTGCCAGCTCGGTGAGCTGCAGATGGGCCAAAGACTTTGACTTTGGCAAACAGATAGTCTGGAATTACTTCTGCTTAGATTTACAAGGAGCACAGGAGATATAAAAGATGTGTAACTGGCAGAGCATGTGGTGCTGAGAACTGGCAACTACATTACATATGTTTCGAGAGGGCTTTCAGACCATACTCAGCTCTACTTTGCTGTGCTCTGCCTTGGGAACAGAATGCCTATTATGACTTAGAGGGTATTAGATACTGGATACCCAGACCATATTTGCTAGTTTAGTTTCATCTGAAAGAAACATATTTTTTTATACTTTGTTGCCACTTTGATAAGCAGGCCGAAAAAAATCCCAGAAAATTGAGGTTATTGAGAGTTTTATGTAAAAATAGCACCCTTGATCCCAAATAAAATGCTTGTGCATAGACTCACTCACTGATGATTAACTTGAAGAGAAGCATCTTGTCAGATTCACATTGCTTTTGTGGGCAGCAATGAAAATGAATTTTTAGCATGTTGAAGACATGGAAGGAAAGATCTGAGCTTGTGGAGTTCTTTCTGCATTTTTTCTTTATCAACTTTTAATTAAAGAATCAATTTTAAACTAGATTGCCAGGGAGTAAGAACACCAGTTTTTTTTTTCCTGAATACTACAGAAAGGGCAGATGAGTTCTTTTCATCCCTCTCTACCAGACTTGGCAGATATATACCTGCCCTAAAGCTATTCTTGGCTACTAATGAAGATGAGGCACTGTCAGAAATTGAGATGAAAGGAAGATTAAGAAGTTGATGCCAAAACAAAGGGGGAATTTAAATTAGAATAACTGGTCAGAACTGAATAGTAGAATTGGAATGAATGAAAATACCAAATTGCTAGCAAAAACACCCAAACAAAACCAAAACAAAACCAAAAAACCAAAAAAAAAAAAAAACCCAAAAAACAAAAAACCCAAAACCAACCAACCAACCAACCAACCAACCAAAAAAAAAAAAAAACCCTAGAAAAAACCCAACCAAACGAAAAAAACAAAAACCCTCAGTCTTTATTGGACATCTATCATTACAAGAGAGGATGTTGTTACCTGCTAACCATTGATGTTTACTCCATTACAAGATAAATTAATTTGAAAAAGATATAAAGTTCTTAGTAGATGAACATGGTAAATAGTGCTGAACTCTTATGGATTCTTTCCAAGGTAATACTCTTCAGTGACTGAAGTCCTTTGAAACCTTAAAATACAGAATATACAATTTTTTTTGGGTAGAATTTGAACACAGCACATTGGTTTTGTGCTTTTTAAAAAACAAAACCTTTTAGTCTTTTTCTCAGGCTCTGAAGCTTACAGTGTGTAGAGTGCAGTTCTTCTCTGGATTACAAACACAGCTGTACCGTTTATCATGGACTGATTCAGACTGCACTGGAGCACAGCAAAGCAGAACACCTGCAACAAATCAATGATATCATCGTATGGGGCAACAGCACAGAATAAGTTTTTAGAAGAAAGAGAAAAGGAAAAAAATAGCCAGAATCCTAAACACCCATTTTGCTATAAAACAAAGGTGAAGGGATTTGCACAGGAAGTCCCATTTTTAGGAATAAAATGGTAATATGGATGTCATCAGATCTCAATGGATGCAATCAACAAAATAACAGCTGTCTCTCCTCCAATGGGCAAAATAAAGCGCAAGCTTTCTTAGGCATTATGGAGTTATGGAAAATGGACTTTTCAAACTACAGACTGACTGTAAGCCCTTTTTGTCAAGTGACCTGGGAGAAGAACAATTTAAAATGAGGTTTTAAATAATGACAGGCTTTTAAAAAAATTAGCCAGGAAATATTTCATGCAGTAACTGTTCAGCTGGTCCTGGCAGAACAAAATATTAAAAATGTGCTCTACATGGCAGTCAGGGAGAATGGACTTACCTGGAATGTCTGGCAGGAAGCACCAGGGAATACTTTGGGTTGGACTTTATAGTATTGGAGCTGGAAATACAAAAGATCCAAGGCCAGCTCTATTCCAACTGAAAAAGAAAAATTGGCAATGTATGAAGGAGTTTGATCAGGGGTTTGAGCTGCTTCAGAATTTAACGGTCCTGAAACGCAGCTTCTCCTGACATTAGAGTAGTTGCTGTTCAAAGGGACAGTTTCTTCTACACATTTTTCAACTTATGCTACATGGAGTTAGTGTGTCACACTGATCACACAATAGGCTCCAATAGGAAAATCTAGTCACCCAGGAATTTTGGAAATAATCATGGACTGGCCAACAGGCAAATATTTTGGAGTATCACCAGAGGAGGAGATGATGCTTTTTAAGGAGGCCCCACTGTACCATGAACTGCATATTGCTGCTCAGGTAGAGAAACTGGTTTTAAAAGCCTATCACAAGAGTGGGGACACTGAAGAGCATGACCAGCAGATGAATCAGGCTGCTAGCATTGAAATAACACAGATGGGTCTGGGCTGGCAGCATAAGGATTAATTGGAGGGCCCCGTGACACTCAGGCCATCAAGGAAGAGATGCAATATGAGATGGGCTCATGATCAAGGTGTGGATTCAACCATGGACACTATTGCACAGGTTATCCAGAAATGTGAAACATGCAATGCAATTGAGCAGGCCAAGCAGTTAAAGCCCCTCTGGTATGGAGGAGGATGGCACAAATATAGATGGGGACGCCTGGCAGATCGATTATATCACACTCCCACAAACCTGCCTAGGCAGGCGCCTTATGCTTAAAATGGCAGAAGCAAACACCAGATGGCTGGAAACATATCCCACACTCCATGCCACTGCCTGGAATACAATCCTGGCCTTTGAAAAGGAGCTCTTATGGAAACATGAGTCATACAACAGGATTCATTTCTGAAACAACGTCATAGACACCTGGGCCAAAGAGCATGGCACTGAGTGAGTATATCACTGAGCTTATCATGCACCAGCCTCTGGGAATGGCAAGTGTTACAATGGTCCATTAAAGACCATACTGACAGCAATGTGTGCTTGTGCTGGGATGCTCAAACATTAGGATACATATATAGCAAAAGCTGCCTGGTTAGTGGTCCCATCCAATCAGAACTGTCGTAATTAAGCAAAAATTAAACACACCAATCCACCTCTCCTGCCTCAAGAAACTACTGTGACATGTGGATTTAAATATCATTTTATAAATCAACAACAATGGATATTTTCAAGAAATGGCCCATAAATTTAGGGAATGATATCTGTCTGTGTATATAGAAGACAGGAAAGGATGTCTTGAAAAATGTGAGAGCTGGGCATGATATAGATAGTATAGAATAAGGAGTGGGTATTGCCCTGTTTTTGGCTGAGAGAGAATTAATTTTCTTCCTATTGGCTGATATAGTGCTGTGTTTTGGATTTAGAATATGAATAATGTCAATAACACACTAATGTTCTAGTTGTTGTTAAGCAGTATTTGCACTAAGTCAAAGACTTTTCGGCTTTTAACACTATCTAATCAGCAAGCAGACTCAAAGGCACAGGTTGGGAAGAGACAAAGGCAGGACAGATCACCCCAACTGGCCAAAGGTTTATTCCATACCATGGTGTCAAGCTCAGTGTATAAACTACAGGGAAATCTGGTCCTGGACCCCTGTTTGAGAACTGTCTGGGCATTGGTGGGCAAATTGTGAGAAATTGCAATGTGAACCAGTGTTCTCTATAATCTGGCCATTATTATAATTTTTATTATTATTATTTCCTTTTGTTTCTTTCTTATTAAAGCACATTTATCTCAAACTAAAAATTTCTTCCCATTCCCTGAGTGAGAGGATGGAACATTAAAATGCATGACAGGAAAGAGCAGAAAGTATACATAGCATGAACAACTTCTTAGTGATATTTCTTAATTTCTAGTTTTGAACATTCTTGGTTTTCTGCTTGTGTAATTTTTGTAAGCATATCATTAATGCTAAAGTAGCTGTCTTAAAATGCATTTGAAACACAAAATGTTAGGGTTCAGGAAAGAAAAAGAAATAGGAATACCAAACAATAGGAATCACAACTGCCTTGCCAAGGATTAAAAAACATGCTTGTGACATCATTCTTCATGCTTTACAACAAAAGACCTAACAGTGATTGCCTTGTGTTTGGAAGAGAAGTTCCTTTCATTACAGGGATCTCATCTAACTCTGAATTCTTCAGCATCACAACTACACCATGTCCAACCATGTGTCTGATTCAGCATCTCAGCTTCTGTGTTCTCTGCCTCTGTGTCATTTATCCAAGGCAGAAACTCTGCTTTATTACCCAGCAATAAGAAAACTCTTAACTCTAATAGCTGTGCCTTAAAGGAAACCAGCCATGAAAGAGCATGCCAACTCTTGATTAGTAACATGTGCAATTTCCCTTCCAGGCCTGCAAGCAGAGGATTTGGCAAGTGTGTATAGTTGTTACGATAAGAGAAGCACATACTGCATATTATGAAATTACATAGGAATAAGATATGAAAACTCAGGCAGAACTGGAGTATTATCACAGAATCAACTGAAATAAATAATCTGTACAATTATAAAAGTTGTACTTAGGAGATAACAAAATAAAAGAAGAAATCCAGATGTTACAATATAAAAGACAAGCAAACAAACAAATGGAGATCTAAGTTTATTGAATCAACTGTACAGAGAGATCAATAAAGATTTTCCAGGGCCAACCTCCAGAGAAGCAAGGTCAATTATTATAAGAAACTAGCTCTTTCAGTCAAATAACTGAAATATTTTTCACTGTATTTTTAGCATGAGTAGATAATAAAGACTTTATCTTGCAACATGAAAAAATGTTATAAAAATAAAACCATTTTAATTTCTAAAATGTCACTGATAATTTAAAAATACGTTTGACTCTATACTTAATATATTGTTCAAACTAGTATTGTCACTATATTCCAAATCTTCAGAATGTTATGTTGAAAACTTCAGAAACAGTTGAAATGACAATGCTCTCTCTGACATGGAAATATTTTAGCATTTAAACAGCCTTATAATCTTCTACAAGATACACTATCCCTGTTCCATGGGCACTGTAGGCAGATATTTCTATCTGCTCCCATTCTGCTGCTCTGCATGGGCACAAAAAGGCAGAGGAATCACCCTTTACAGTACTTAGCTCAAAGTGTGTCTTTTCCTACACATTTTAGATATCCAAACCTGTTTTGGCATCCTCTCTGATGCCTGTCATCTAAAAGATAAAGTACTAGATTTTAGATGCAAATTTCTTACTTCAGGTAAACTCTGAGTTTCCCAGATTGAATAGAGCTTGGAGTCTCTTTTTCTTTTCCCTGGTACTAGGTCATTTCTCTTCACCCAAGATCCAAAACTGGTAAATTTTCTTAATACAGATAGTCCCTTATGACTATCCATTCAAGAGCTGAGTACAGCTCAGCCATTTTTGTGTGTGTGTTTTCTTAAAAAGCAGCTGGTAATCCAAATCACACTCTAGTTATGTGACAGATCTGCTTCGTGTAAAATCTTGTGGAATTTCACAGTTCAAACCCCAAGAAACTTAGCCCCTTCGTCTAGCTCCAAAGGAGGAAAAAGTCTCTGTTATGTAACATAGGGTTTTTTATTGTCTGGTAAGATTTTGGCTTTCCCCCACAGAAAGACTCAAAGGTCATGTATTGAGCATTTTTTTTAGTCGTGTGCTAGTGAATACTGAGTTACTAACAAAAGTGTTCAAATAGTACATACCTCTCTACAGGAGACATCAGCAAATACATACAAAAGAATAGTTCTGTGCAGCTACATAAAACCCACATCTTAATATGAATGGAATTTTACCTTCTTAAGATGGCACTCTGCCAAAAACTTTAATAAAATTATGCAGTTTTATGAGAACATGTAAGAGGTTAATTTTTCGTTCTGATTAGCACCTACAGTCTAAAAATCAGGACACTTCCTTTTGGAAATGCAAAGTCACTAGCAAATCATAAAAAATTATCTTTTTTCCCAGCATGAGGTGAGTTGAAAAAAATGAAACTGTTTCTGTCATAGTTACCGTTATAGAATGGTAGCTGTGTAAAATATTAATAAAGAGTTTGATCATACTTTTGATTTTCAATTTATCTTAGGTCTCTTAACCTTCTGTAACACATTGTGCTTGAGGATTAAAACCATTAGTCTAATAACTATAATTAGTCATAATTATCCTAATAGGGGATATTAGTTAATGAAATATCATTTCAGTGTTCTTAATAGATTTAATTAATACAAAATTTATGTCAGCTGGAGAAACAGCAGCTTTTTGCAATTTACCTAATTTTTTATGACTTACCAAGAAGTATTAATTTAATGGCAGTTGCCAAAATATAGTCAAAGGTGAACTCTCAATGCGCCATGAATTTACCTTGCACCAGTCAGAGAAATATGAATATCTTTACACTTCTTCCCCTTACTTTTTCTGAAAGAATTTTTAAACATCCATGACTGGTACTTTAAAAAAAAAAAAAAAAAAAAAAAAAAATTTTTTTTTTTAAAAAGTACCAGCCATGGATGTCTACAAATTTTTAAAAGTACCATTTTTAAGTATCATTTTTAAAAGTACCATTTTTAAAAGTACCATGACTGGTACTTTTCTAATAGTTTGTCTTTCTTGGTTTTATTACTGCTCTACCATGGAGTTCAAATGTCATTCAGTCACTAATGTACTTTCCTCACCTCTGGCCCCTTTTTCCCTTCCTGGGAGATGCTCAATAAAGCCAAACAAGTTGAAAGGTTTCCAATAACAGCAATAGATCACAATGTGGAAAGGATCCCTATTTCACTATTGCCTCCAAACAGCTCTGGACTTAGGAAATTCATGTCCACATTTAAGAAATACACACTTAAACCACCACACATTGAATTGTGCTGTCATAGCTCAGAGCCTCAAGCACTGTAAAGAAAGCTGCTTTAGATTTACAGGAATACTCTTCCCTGTGGACAGAGGCAGCTCTAACTTTGGGGAAAGTGAGGAAGGTCCATTCTCAGCTGTAATTATCAGTAAAATCCTATTTCCCATGTGTGCTAACTGGGATGATGCCCAGCCATAGTGGCATCAAGCCTGTCACCACAACATGTTGGAAGTGTACCTTGCCTGTGTATCTGCCCTCAGGTGCATATCACCAACAGCTAAAAGGCCTGAGTCCTATGTTTAAGTATATTCAGTCAAAAGAAAACAAAAATTTAAAAAAAAAATTATAGATTCTCCAGGAAAATTAAATATTCCAGAGAAAAAGAAAAGGAATTTTTCATTGTTTTGAGTAACAGATTGAAGACTCTTGTGAGGTTTGCTTTTTCACTAAGAAAAATTGATGGCAGTCTTTCTTCCTTTCAGCCTCACTGCCAAGAGCCACGGATGCTCAGTCTGCCTGTCCCTGCTGAAAGCAGCAAATGATCCAGGACCTTGGACCATTCATGTAAAAACTGAAACTGAGAGCAGTCTTCTAGATGAGCAACCAGGGACCCATCATTTTCATCATCTTCAGTCACCATAAAACACTCTTCCTTAAGGAAAAAAAAAAAAAAAAAAGATATTTCCTACCAGAAATTGATTTTCACACAAAATTATCAACTACCTCTAAGCTTATAACACTTATGCATGAACTCTGCACTAAGTAAATTTCATCTCCAAGCTAAATGTTAGCACACTATCTAGCACACAGAATTTCTAGAACCATGTACACAGGTTAGAAGGCAAATTTCATTTTCAGCAATGACTTAAACATTTATGATTTAAACACTTTGGAAATTTTAAGTCTAGGTTTTTCAAATATTTCTCACTAGAGATAAAACGTAAAAGTGGTAGATAAAGGACAAAAAAGTAATCACTTAAATGAGAGTTGAGGTTTTTAAACCTTCTAAAAAGATTGTTATCTAAAAAGTGCCCTTTTAAGAGTGAATTTTCCATAAGAATGGACTGATAATTTTGATAATTTTGATAAATTTTGCTTTGCTTGTGATTTTTTTATATCTGGAGAAAATTTTTAGAGGGAATCTAGTGAGCTTTTAGTTCCTACTTCTCCCTAGCCGCACATTCCCTTCCATTCCCTTATGGCAGCCTTTGAGGTCCAATGGTTGTATCATTTATTCAAGAGGGGAGCCAATGTACTGGGACCTGATCATTTATTGCTTTTTTTTTTATTATTTTTTTTATTTTTATTTAAGCACTGTCAGCTCATTAAGGACATGAGAATAGAACCATGACAGGATGAGATGTGGGATCTGCAGTGGCTGCCCCATTTTATGCACTGGAAATAAGACGTGTAAGGGAAAGAAGTGTAAATCTACTAAAACTCAGAATAAAATTCACAACTGGCTTTTTTTTCTAGACTCCTTTCTCTGCACACTGCCTGTTCTAAAAACTGAAAGATTTGGACTGTCCAAAGAAGTAGGTTTATCTTGATATAAATCATGCTTATAACACTTTTTCTTCCATGTCTATGATTTTGTCACTTTGTAAGCCTGAAAGTCACTGTGGGAGAAGAAAATCAGGAGTAAAGTCTATAAGCCACTTTTGCCTTATCTTTCCTAAGCAATGCATGTCTAAAATCAAAGATGATGTGTAAGGCTACATAAGTAGTCAAAAGGCAGCCCATGCTGCAAACATTAACATACTGAAGAGCCATAATTTGATTTTTTTATGTCTTTCAAAATGTTTCAGAAGGTTAAGCATGGTAGTAGTATTATACATCTCATTCTTACGAAAAATTAAAAATTTCAATGAGTTTTCAACTGAAAGGGTTCTCTGCTATACAGTTTGAGGGTTTTTTTCCAATTACAGAACAAGTAAACATAGAATTACATGGAATTCACTAAGGCTTCCTTGAGCTTTCTTCACCAATCACAAATCTAGCAACAACATGCACAGAGGAGCTATGCTAGTTACCATCCAGAGATTCAGGAAAAAAGTCAACTTTGTCTTGAATGCTTATTTCTTGGGGTTTCTTACTTACATCAAGCCTACTGTTGAAATTTACACTATAGGGAAAGCAATCTCCAAGTTAACGTATGTGCAAAGCATTCTAACTCCAATTTTGAGGATTTCAGAGGGACTTCAGAAGCATTTAGTTTTGGGCTATCCTTCCATTGGGAAGAGAACCTTGCCCAAAGAGAAGCTTTACAGTAATTATCATCATCCTGGAATTTTACAAACAATGCACATGATAATTACGAATGCTTTAAAATATCACCCTAATTATTATTAATTCCTTTGGTATTTATGGTAATAATGGTAATTGTGATGAACTCATTTTGCATTAATGTGAGTGCTTCTGGAACACATTAATTTGTAGCACTATATTGAAGTGTTATTCAAGAAGGATATAACACAATTTATTTTTAAATGTTTGCAAACTCTTTAAAATCAAAGACCTCCTGGAAAAAGCAGTTTTTTCCCAACTGAAGAAAATTCTTTTTGTTTGGTTATACCCATAGTTTCTGCTGAGATTTAACAATGATAAAAACTGACAAGGTTGAAGGGAATAAGGTGAGGCTCCTGTCACAGGAAATACATACAGAGAGAGAAGAAAAATCTTGTACTTTTCAAAGGCACTTACGTAAATAATTTTGCTTTCATTTTACATCTAATGACAACTGCTAGATTTATGCCATTGGAAATTAAAAACAGTAAGATTATTCAGTATATAAAGAATGCCTGCTTCTGCTAATGTTGACTGTGTCTGATTGAAAGGCTGATTTATAATGAGACTTGGCTGATTCAGTCTGTGTATCTGTTCCAGTGTACCACACCACTGCAGTATCTTTAATGATTGGAGTGTTAAAGATATCTTAGTCCACTATGTTCACAGTATGTCAATTTTTCTAAAATTAATAATTCAAATTGTAATCCTTCAAACTTTTGAAGTTAGCTACCTATGGGGTTTATTTTTCCACTTGAACTGCCTGTTGCACTTAGGACTGAGAATCTTCCATACAGCTGAAAGGCCAAATCTAAAGGAGATGTGTGATTTGTTCTGCATTTTTCAAAGCTTCTTTCAAAATCGTAGCAGGTGTTGAGATTTACTTTTCACACACCATAAGCACAGGACTATTGCTCCACATTATTTCCCCTGGCAGCAAGGCTGACATAAGTGGCCTCTGAATCCTGCCACTCCTTCTCCCTTAAGAACTGCATGGCAAAATCGTATTATCTAAAGCTCCTCCTTCTTTTTTGCAGTGCTGTCAGTGAAGCTGATGGGAAGTCACAGGGGGTAGAAATCATTAGCAAGGGGAGAAAAAGGTGCTTAAGTCAACTTTGCTGCTTCCCAGGGAAAATGGAATGACTGACCTTAGCTTTCTGTATTAGTAAAATTCACTGAGGGCATAAACTAAATGTCACTTAAGTAGTACATAGGCTGCTCTTCACACTTGTTTGTACCCTGCCAAGGAAAAACTGGTAAGAATTAATTCAGATTCAAGAACAATGTCACTACTTTCACCACCTTTTCATTTTCACATTTTGTAAACACTCGAGTTTGTGAACTTTTTAATGCTAAAATACACATGAAAATCAATGAGCAAAACCAAATGAGCTTTGTTAAGCTCTAACTCTCTGTTATTCTAGGCAGGCCACAGCTGAAAATCCTCTGAGCTTTGCTGGCTGTTCCTCTGGAATAGAGAATGTGTAACCCCTTCACTCTCACAGATATTGCTATGTGCCTCTGATTCCTGGATAGCAGCTTCTCTTCTCTAAGCCACGGGTAAGCAGGCAGATCCCAATGCAGCACAGGCACTGCCAGCATCACAGTGCTGCAAAAGGTACCTTTACAGTCCCTTTTTCCCCAAACCTTTCTTCATACACTGCTTACTTCACTGGCAGCTAAGGATACCTGTCACATTAATAGAATTGTGTAAGGAAAAGCAGACATAAAATGTATGGGGGGAAAAAATGAGATTGGAGTTTTGCTGTGAAAAGATAGATTCCTTCATATCTTTCATGCGTTCAGTGGTACTAAAATGTTTTCCTGTAAAGGGAACCTTTGCTTTGACCCATAAGTTTATACTTTAAAAAAAGACAAAAGCAAAAAACAACAAAAAATCTTTAACCTGAGTTAGGCAGCTGTCCAGAAACAGGCATACAAAAATACCTTCACAAAAGTGAAAGTGAGCAAAAGATGGTTGGCATTTCTCAAAGCTCTTCCGTATTGTCCATTTTCCCACATGTTTTTATGTTCAGGTCTACAGCAAAATTTGCAGCAGGAAAGAAAACTTTCCAGAAGGTGTTGGAAAACAGTGGTTTGTAATCTCTGATGTTGTTGATCTTCTGCCAAAATGGCAAAAAACTACATTTTACAGAAACTGAACACTTTGCAAATTTTTTTTGATACTGGGAAGAAATCAAAAGATTCCTGATCTCGATATCTTCAACATCTGCAGTTTCCAAAATGCAAAAAGAATTTCCCTGAATAAATACATTCAACTAAAATGAGCTGAGGATGTATTTTTAATAGCTTTATAAATTGTATATATGGTATGAAGTTATATATATAGGTGTATAAAACTATTTTCTCTCATACAAATTCATGCAAAACCCATGGTAAAGAAATAGCAAAGGAGAGAACAAAACTGATTCTAAAAGCAGAAAATTGTATATAAATAAAAAGAAGCTCAAAACCTCAATTAATAGAGGTAGCAGGTTTTTTAGAACTTTCTACATTTGTAATTTTTTCTACAAATATATGATCTTATTCTAACTTTCAGAAAAAGAAAAATATCTCTAGATTGAATTCTAATCCAAAGAAGCACTGAATATACAGTGACAAAAGTTAGCACATAAAAATGGAAGAGAAAAAATCCTAATTGCTAATATTCTGGTATATTCTTTCTTAAAATATAGCAGTTTAAAGTGAATATGATTATTTCTCCTTGTTGCAAAAGATGGATTTTTTCCCACAACGCTAGTGAGATTTTTGATTCCCATATTCTTTTCACACCTCCCAATGGCTGCTTTGGTTGGTGTTATCTGTGTATCAACTCTCTTTCCATCAGTTTTTTATTTTTAGTGTTGTTTGATAAGCTTTACATTTCAGCATCTTTTGCATTTGTATTGCCATATTTTGTTTGTAAACAAAATGGGTTTTACAGTACCTTGCATTTTAATTTAAAATACCATGAGAGCTTATCAAACTTTAAAGATTTGCTTTGAAAGTATGTTGAAATTAGCATTTGTATTTACCACTTCACTGTGCTGGTAATAATCAGTGGAATGAAATGTTAAACCACAGAAATTCATCTTTTATGGCTGGATAATCCCATCAAGAGGGAACAAGAATAGGCTGTTCTCTTCTCTAATAGGCTTTGAGATGCATCTGTCTTACAATAGACATCAAACCACATGAGTCATATTAAAAAGTATTTATGTTGTCATGATTTAGTTACTTGAAATAAGACTTATAAAGACCAAAAACTTACTTATTGTTTTTGCTCAGTAAATTTACAGCCTTTTACTCAAAGGACTGTATAGGAATACAATCTAAATTATGAAATACAAAGAGAAATTTGTACTTGTTGGTTTCATTGAATCATATTAACACCATAACCATAAGATTAGAAGTAGCAGAGATAATCCCATTTTAAAAAGTAATGTAATAGTGCAAATAGGTTAAAATTATTTAAATTTACCTAAATGAAAGATCAGGTGCAGTGTTTAGGGCCATATAACTATACTGAACAGCTTTTCTAAAACAATATTAACAGTCACTAAGACTGTTTTTGTCTTCAGATGAAGCATCCCAGAATTGCAATCTTTCAGATGTTTAGATAAAGTTGGCATTATGCTCTAGCATCTTCAGAACAATTGTACCTCTGCATATTGATTACTGCTCTGTGAAATGAATGTTTGATAGAGTGCCATCAGTGAAGTCCCAGGCCAGAAGTGCATCTTGTCTGGTATTTTTCAATTAAAAAATTAGAGTATGAAATTTAAAAAGTCAAATGACAGTGACAGAGGGTAGAAACAAGATTTTTACATAAACAAAAGACACATGGAAGTGAAACTTGCTTGAAGAGGTATTGACCAGCTCCACTCAGCTCCTTACTGAAATCTGTCACCACACCAGACTTAATCTGAGTTACCAATGGGATGAAATTCTTCAAGATGACCTGTCTAGTGTACCTTTTGATTCAAGACTAAAATGAGTTTTTTTCATAACCAGTTTTAAATTCTGTAGCTGGCTTATAATCCTAGTAGTGTATGCAGATGTAAAGTATCATATGGGGACATGGCAAAATATTTGTCATTAAAGTTCATAGACTCCCAAACCTGGGCTTTATCTAGGGAGAGGGAAAAGGTATTGTTTTTTATCTGTCTAGGTAGATAAATTTATCTAGGGGGATGGAAAAGGTATTACTTCCTCAGCAAGGCCATAGCGCACACGTTAATTACCCACATGGGTAGCTGGGTACCAACCAGCAACTCTGCCAGCTGTTGAAGAACCAGCAGTGAATATTGACCCAGGACAAGTAGGGATCACCTGAGGATTTGCCCATCCTGGGTGCAACAGAAAACAGGTTGGTGGCAGCACAAGGTTCTGCAGCAGTAAATCTGCTTCTGTTTGTCTGCCTTTTCCTGTTCCTCATATACACTGTTCCCAAACATTTTGTTGCACATGCCAGCAGAGCTTGTTTAGTAATCCTCCAAATTCAGTTTGTCTGATAAATTCTATTGCAAATCTATTACAACAGATGACTAGGTTAGATATGAGCCCGTTCATGCAAAGGTCTCCTTGATTACACACATCTTAAATATCTGTTATAAAATATTACCAAATATTACATCTGATGCCAGGTTCTCTGTCACATTTCATTGCCAGTGTTCAAGAGAAACACTGTTTTAGTTGAAATCAAAGGAAAGCATACATAATACCTGTTAAAATAGTAAAAAACGACATTTTTCTCCAAAACAGACTGATCCATATCCAGCTTAAACAGGATGTTTTCAATTTTTTTTTTGTTTTGTTTTTTTTTTTTTTTGTTTTGTTTTTTTTTTTTTTTTGTCTCTGAAATGCAGTATGCAAAATCCATCAGTAGCTTTGCTGCCTTTCAGGTACAAAAGACTGAATACTTTTTAAATTGAATAATTCATCACTCTGTAAGGACCAGTCAACAATACAGAGTGGAGACTTAGGCTGCAGGAAACTGTTTTTGAGTAAATGTCAAAACCAAAATATGATATTAACCAATACACATTTTAGAAGAGAATCTACACAAAATTTTTTAATATAATTGGCCAGCCAAGAACTCAGTGAGGGGGCCAGTTTTAATACTGAATTCATGGCTGTAAAATATATATTCTCTTATATATTTTGATTATGTTAAAATATAGAGTGTGATATTTCTTTTGAAAACATGAATAACTGCATATGCTATATGAGAAGCCAGAGCTTATATCTGACCTCATACCTATATATGAGCTCATTTAATGCCACTGAGATGTATGCACAATCAGCTAAAGGACTTTTAAAAATTGCTAGTAATTTGTTTGATAACTTGCATGAGTTTCCTAAGAAAGATTAATTTCTTTAAAGGGGAGTATCCATTTTCTTCTTCCCAGAAAATTAGATTTTCAAAAAAACTAATTTAGAAAACACCGTTTTTCTCAAACTAAAATAATTATATTACAAAACTATTTTTCCTCATATGCTTTGTAAATTTAGTAATACTTAGGTATAGGCAAGTTGTTAGAAAAAATAAAAGCTACGTTTGCCTACATAAAAAATCTATTTAAGATTACAGCTACTGCTGTGATCTTAAATAGATTTTTTATGTAGGCAAACGTAGCTCCTTAAAGCATATCAAAGACACCTGCTTACATGAGAAGCTGTGGCTTCTACCAGTATCAACTATCTTCCTAACTAATACAATACTCTCATATTGAAAAGTTTTGGGTTTTTTGGTGTTCTTTTTTTTTTTTTTTTTTTGGAAGTTACTATTTCTTTATTCTAGGATCTCTTTGCTGTAGCTTACAGCACTTGGCTGTTACTGTCAAGGGACCTGGCTATCCTATAGGAGAAAACAGCACAACTTTTGAGCTTTTCCATGCATCAATATTCTATTGGCTCAGAAATTAAACATGACACTGGATTTCTGTTTCTGAAACTCCTTCACCTTCTTTGACCAACGCAAATGTGACTAGTAAATTCAGGGGAAATTTATTTCTTAGAGCTATCACTGCCATGTGGGTTTGAGTCATAATATGAAATTCTAATATTTCTAATTAAAAAAATAAGTGGAAAACATTTGTTGTATTCAATTTAGCATTTTGGAGTGTGTTGCAACTGCTGATAATGGTTTAAATTGACTTCCACCTAATGACATTGGAAAACTACTTAATTCTGATTGCAAAATGAGAGACTTTACAGTCTAATGAATTTTTAATAAAGCTTCTGTGTATCATTGTATGGGCCTGCTCCTTAGCGCATGAGATGGAGATAACATTCCTCATATTCCATTTGTTTCCCTGTTTCAGGGAAATTATAATAAATCATCTGAATATTTGCAGTTCTACCTTACCCTCCTAAGCAAAATCTCTCTTGAACACCCAGGGTGAAATTCTTTCCATAGTTAGACCTCTACATTTGAAAAATTAGTGCTTGAAAACTTGATTTGTTCTTCAGAAAAAAACGTGTTCATTTCTTAAATCACACATACAAAATGCCACAAAATGCCAACCATGCAGAGTGGACTCAGATATCTCGATGTTATCTGCATTGGAGAGAGGCATGTAGTTTGTTTTAGCTGACTCAGTTATTTGCACTATCAAAAAAAGAGATAAAATATTGCAAAGAGCAATTATCTGTTGAGCACCTTTTATGTGTACATCTGTCTTTATCACCTCTAATTCTCCAGTTAAGTTTTGAATGGGGCTACGTAAAGCAGGGTATCTATTTCTAGATACTGAAAGTAGCAGAGATGAGATGTTATCTGTAAAAAATGCAGATCATAAATTTTCATATCTTTTCCTTACTCAAGCACCTATGGGAAAACCAGGCACAATATGATGTTTGGGATATTTGGGACTCTTTAGAAGATTAGAGGAAAAAATAGTTGGTATTTGATTGAATTATTACTCCCACACCTGTTTCAGAAGGCAAATACCAGGACTGCAATTGCCAAGAGCGCTAGCAGTGGCAAGTGTTGAAGTACAAAATTGTACCTCAATGACATTGATCTGTGGGACATGTTTATTTATTACCTGAACCCATTGTTATTTATGTTGTATCCACAAGAAAACCATAAGAACTACTTATTATTTACTTAAAGATGATAAAGTCATATGAAGGGGTGTCTTTCCCCTTGCTTGGTCCTGTGCATTAATATTCCAAAACCATTTTTGATATGAATGTACTCAATGACCTGCAAAGAAAAGAAGGTTAAGGGGATGTCATTATAGCTGGTGTTTTTTCCCTCCTTTTCCTATTTTGGCCTACTGAATTCTTGTTTTGTCTGTGTTTCAAGATGCTAACAATGTTTGTGGAATCTGTTGGATGCTCAGAGACTTCAGTTTCATGTTATGGAGTTACTTTTATGAAACACTTTTCTTCGTGTTAATATCCACCTAATAAAAATTTATTATATGTAGTAGAATGACACAAAAATCTCTTTTTCTGTAGTTGAGAGAATATAATAGGAGAACATAATAGCAGAAGGTTGAGGTTTTCTCTATGCCTGCTGTAAAGGAGGTTAGAATAATGTAAAATTACTTAAGTAGTTATTAGGAAAAGGACATTAGGGAAGGGATGAAAAGACATAGAATGGTTTGTGAAGAAAACAAGCAAAATACAGAAAGGCTTTCCTAGTGATGGAGATTAGCACTCTCCAAGACCAAAAAAAGAAAATCAACAGCTATTCAGAGTATGTACAATGGTAAACACAGGAGGAAATTCTTGCATAACTGAAAATAACTGTGGACCTGTCTCTGGAACAAGAATTAAGAGAAAGGTGCAACAAGACAGTGTTGCAATTACAAATTTTCTTATAATAGAAAGTAAAAAATGAAGATTTAAATTTTACTGTTTATGTTCCTGCTTGTGTTATACACTGTTCCTTTCAAATATCCTTTAAAACCTAGTTTTAGACGTGGATCTGGAAATCTGTCAAAATGTGTCCCAATATCAGTTAGCATGCATCAATAATTCTGGCTGCTAGGGTTACATATCCAATGAAGAAGTAACCGACAGAGTGTCCATGCCTAGGAAACATGCTGGAGAAGATAAGAAGTGAATGACTTCCAAAACCTGCTGATCACAGTGTTGCAAGCAGGGCTCTAAGCCATGGGGTATCCTTATACTCAGATAAAGTCAACTGACCAGTCTTTGTGTCAAACTCACAGAAACAGAAGGGAGAACTTAGTGTAAAAGTAAACAGGGAAAAATCTCTCTCTTCTGTCCTTTTTGTTGAGTAACAGTATCATTCGATCTTTCTGGAGATACCAGCTCTCAAAATTTAGTCAAGCATTCAGAGGAGTGTCCTTTATGTCTTCTCCACCCTATAAAGGGCAAGACAGAAATGACAACAGAAAGATTCTTAGCAAAAAAATAAAAATAAAAATTAAAAAATCCAACTTTTTTGAATGGAACACTATTTAGGCCTGTCAGGAGGAATCAGGTACTTGCTGTTTGCTTCTAGAAGTCCTAAAAGAGGCAGTATGCCTCTTATTATCCAAATTAGAGTTCAGCCAAATATGTGATCAATGATTATTTTTGCTCAACTTGAATTCAAAATTTGTGAGTCTGCTGAACTTCCTAGAAAACTTGTAGAAAGAGAGAATATATTTTACTCCAGGACAGATGCACTGGATGAAAAACTGGAACATTTTTTTGCATATGCTAGTGGTTCAGATTTGGAATACAAACATCAAACTGCTATGTAGAAGAAAATCTTATAAACAGACTTCAAGAACAAAAGATCTGAATTAAATGTGGACTTGCTAATCAGAACTAATGTGAAAATAAATAAAAGCACTAGTAGACTAGTAGGAATAAGCAATAAAATGTTTAGGTCTTGTGCAATCTGGAGAAATTTCCACTCCCCAGGGAAAAACTTATAACATGTATTTCCATGGAAGCCCACAGTTTTTAATGTCCAGTGAGTGATGAAATTTAGTTCCTGGGTTTGTCTTTTGAATTTATTATGTGGATATTCCTTTAGACATCCTGGACTGAGAGGTCAAGTATGAAGTATTTTCTGTGAAAGATGTTCTTCCAGCTGTGAATGGGTGTCTCCATTGCTTATTATGTGTTTTTATTTTGGTCTGCCGTGTTTGATAGAGTTTGTCCACTTAATTTCTAGAAAAGCTTTTAATTAACTGGATATGATAGATTGTATTTTGGAATGTGTATATGTAGGATCATGGATTTTCATCCTCCAGCTTCTTCAAGGCATTTGGGGATCCTCAACAAGATTTTTTTTTCTGCTGATGGGTTTAACAATTGTGGAACTGGGGAATTTTATGTTGTAGTTTATTAAATGATTTTCCATGTAGGTTTCAGTGCATTGTAGCAGTAAGGTCCCCATAGTCTTGAATTTAAGAGAAAATATTTATGCTACGGAAACACGTAATCTACTGTAACACTCTAATAGATTTGAGGTATAGTTCCTGTAAAGACTGGTATTAGATTGAGACAGAAATTCTTTATTTATTGTTAAAAGCATCAGAAATGTCAAGAAAATAGAACTTTGCTATATGAGATGTGGTGATCCAAAGACAAGAGTTTTGGTCTTTGGTGTTTAAGACCATGATAACATGAGCTTTCTCGATTTCTGTCAAATGTTGTATCTCTGGAATTTTAGTTTTCTCACTTGCATTCAGAAACTGCACATGAATTGCAATAAGTCATATCTCTTTTAAAACTAAGGTTCAGATTCCTTCCTGGAGTGTCACTCATTGTTCCTTTTAATGTAATTCCAGAAAAAAAAAAAGTTATGTGCTGCTTATGGAGACTGTGTGCACTGAATGCAGTATTTTAATGGATGTTGCTACAGTGCTAGAAATTTTTTTAAATTATTTAAACTTTCAGATTAAAGTTAATGGCTATTTGTGCACTCAACATATGGTTTTCACAAAGTGCTGACAAAACTCTCCTCCCACTAAAGGAAATAGGAGTGTTTCTGCAGACTTCAGCAGAAGCACACTAAGACAAAGAAGAGGACCACAGCAGTAACTAAGGTGCTATCCTACTTAGCAGATGAGACACAGTGATATGACAAAGAAAATCTATTCTGCAGAATTACTGTACAAATTAGGCTTGTGCTTAGGGCTTATAAAAATAATGCTCTCAGCAGGTGATTTAGCACAGGTGAAGTCAAAGTGGGGATATAAACAGGGCTGAATCTTTTCTGCATGAAAGCCATGAACACAGTCCAAGTTTTTTTATTCACCTGACAGCTGTTCCATGTTGTAGAACAGTGATGTCATTTTTTTTCTCTTGTAGCTGTAAGTAAAAATTAGAATACCAGCAAAAACATGTGCTCTTGCTGCTGCCAGTATGGTTGTAAGTCTTATCAGAAAACAAGAAAGCAAGTAAAACTGCATGCAGGCATCAAAACCTGTACCAGCATTCCATAATAAACATGGAGAAATGGTTGTGTAGAAATAGAGGCTTACAAGAGATGCACTGCTTTAGTGTAATATATCTATTTACTCTTCTGTACACTATGAAAAACAGAAAATAATTTAGCAAGTCTACACAGAGAGCTCTCATCCTTTTATATGACTCTTCTAGAAACCTGTGGACCCACTCAGGCAGTACTAAACGCAAAAAAAACCCCCATGCTCATCTGTAAGAACTGCCTGGACAAGGAGATATTGGAGAAGTCAGTCTGTGGTCCATGCTCACTGTGGTCAGTCAAAGTCCTTTTCCTTTTTCCTAAAGAAATTAGTGCTGCTGCTTCTCCTTTTTCCCCTTCTTCCTTTCCTCTTCCTTCTTCCTGAGTCAAACCCACCTTCTGTTTGCAGCTACTGCTCCTTTCTCACTTGACTTGAAGAGTCACCTTTTTACTATAAGAGAGCAGGGAAAAACCCTGTGTATTTCTCAGGGTCTGTGTTCCTTTTATAATATGATCTACTATTAATAATACATGGAGGGCTTATTTAAAATATCAACTCATCTACTGGAAAAAGAAAACAGCAGCTTCAAACTGTTCCCCAGCTGAAAATAGGAATTTAACTACAGCAATAAACTGCATGAAAATAATTCTCACAAGTCAAAGGGGTTATTCACAAGGCAGAGGCTAATCACGCCTCAGTACCAAAACAGAGACACTAATTGCCTGATTTTCAGTGTCACTGAATACCTGCACCTCCTACTGAAGTGTACATTGTGGGCAGAGGAACAGGATAATAAGAATGTATAGGTTAGTTTTCTGTTAGGATGTAGAACACAAGGAAAAATGTAAAACAGCAGATAACAGTAGCAGAAATAGTTTATCCCCAGTGTACTCTAAGTTTGCCATTTTATTCCTGTTTGCAAAAGCAATTAAAATCTATAATGTTTAATGTCCAATACTCATTGTTGGTACAGTGGGCTCCCTAAAACAATGTTGAAATTAAAGCTGAAACCAACATAATGTGAGGTATAAGTCATATACAGGAAAATGACAAATACCCCAGCTCTGGTTTGAGAATGCCCTGTGATAAGCTGCATAAAAATTTCCATGGAAACACAAACAGTTGGCCTTTTAACAAATAATCCGTATGTTGAAATATCAGCATGTCATTTTTTTTAAATGGACAAATGAATGAAGATTATGTTGAGTTTGTGTACAATGAAATATAATTGCCCTGGATTCCACAAACAAATTGTTTGCTGCAAATAATTCATAGTTGTTTCCTTCTGTACTATAAAATTCTAATAATTTTCCAGTCATTTCAATGAAGTAATAGTTCCAAAATTTTTCATTTCATGTCCTTTTGTGGTGATAGCTATTGAAATATGGGTTTACTTTAAAAACTGCCTTGCATAATATTTTTTATTACTTATGCAGAAAAGTCTGGCTTAGTTTGTTGGATACCTTTAAGGATAAATATGTTTCAAGGCAAATGAAAAGCAATATTCAGTCCAATTGCAGTAAAGAGTTTTAATGTTTAAAGAAATTGTTAAACTACAATCCTGAATTGCGCTGTATTAATCTACAGCTACCTGAATGATGCCAAAAGTAAGGTGCTGGAGTATATATAAGGAAAAAAAAAATCTAGTTTCCAGACCTTAAGAACCTCAGCTACTTTTTAAACACCCCACCTGCCTACTGGTTTGTGACAATGTATTTGTGCTCTATATGGGAGTGCTAAATTTTGCTGGATCCACATAAACAACTTTCTTTAGCTAATTCTAATTTTAAGGAAGGGGTAAGCACTTTAAACCAGTATTTATTATTATTATTAAGCAGTTTATGAAATTCTGGAAAAGGAAGGGAAGGGAATAGGAAAGTGGGAAGAGGGAAGGGGAAAGGCTGAAGAAGAAAAGGAAAAGAAATAGTAAAAGTAATTTTACATTCCAATACCATTTAAATATTGGTCATAGCCCACCACCTGTAGAGCAATTTTGCAATTTATTGAAGATTATATCTGAACAGATATGCTAGCAGAACTTTTTATTTTTGCATTCCTCAATTTAAAAAGCACAGAGAATTAAGAGACCGTTACATTCTGTCAAGTCTACACACCTGGTAACACAGAAAACAGGGAAAGAAACTAAAGATTTTAGCAAGGGAGAATTATGCCTAATTCATGAGTGAATTCACTATGAGTGAATTTATAAAATTTTTCCAAAATACTGGAAAATCACATATATCACATTTTCAAAAAAAAATGCTGCCTCTTTTCCCACACAGTGAATTCTGTGAATGCATCAGAATTTAATATAGTCTGGCTTTGTCCCTGCTATGGTGCAGAATTTACTGGAAATTCTCTACATTCTTTTTGCAGCTTCTCTCATCCAAGGACATCCAAGATGGCTGCAGAGAAACTATCTAATCCTACACACAAGGTTACAGAACTCTTCTCGGTCTCTTTATTTACTGTTGGAATTGAATGATTTTATGAGCAGAGACTGTGAATCTGGTTAGAAAGAATTTGAATAAAACACAGATGTCTGTTGAAAGACAAATGTATGAAACAACCTTCTGTGTAGATGACCTGAAGGCAACATGCTGAATAAAGTACTTATGACTAAAAACACACATTGCTTGCTATTTCCATGTGCAGAAGATAAAATTTTGAAAGAACTGAAGTTTTTTCATATTGCAAACTCTACTATTGTTGTCCCTAATTCAAAATTTTTTTATTCAAATTTACCACTCTAAGGATAAAACACTGGAATGGTGACTAATAGCATTTGTTTTCAACAAAAGCATCAGGATATATTAGGAAGTCAAGAAAGCCATCTTTTAGTGTTACCATAAATAATTCATAAAAAGAGCTAAAGGTGATGAAGTCATAATTCGTGGGTTTGGTGGGTTTTATTTTTTAAACGCCTGAAAATTTAGTCATCTATAAAGCAGAAAAAATCATTTTGGGAACAAACAATATTATCTATTTTGCCCTGCTTACAGCCCTGAAGCGGACATATGTGACATATTCTTAGTCAAGTATACTGACTAGCTCAAAGGTTTGTATAAACATGTAGTGCTCATATGAGTGATAAGGACAGAACTTTTGTGTCTTTTACAGAAACATAGATTTTTGATGTATTTCAAAAATATTATATTAGGGGAAAAAAACCCAGGTTCTGAGAACATTGCTACCCACTTTAAATTGTTTTTTTTAAGTTGAAATACAGAACAAAAGCTTTGTATCTTTTTAGGACACCATAGCTTTGAAAGTTTGAGGGGTTTTATGGTGAAAGAGATCAAATGGTGATTTCTCTATCTAGGTTCAAAACCTTCTGCTATTATTTTCTGTCAAGCTTAATTTTTAATTTAATTTTATCACACATGATTAATACACCTCAAGGAGTAATTGCTTAATCTCTTTTGAAGAGAACATATTAGAAAAGAAGTTGACAGAAGCCATCCAGAACTGGCTATATGAGTTAATTGTAGGAAAGACCACTCTAAGGGCTCCAGAGGGACTATTTGTGTTTTGTCTGCTAATGGTGCTGTTATTGTTCTGTCATCCTACTCTACAAGGGAATCTAAAAATGAAGCTGAAGGCATCTTAGCCTTGATCACTTTTTCCTTCCCCATCTACGTCTCCAGACTGTGGAGACAGGGAAATCCACTGAATAGAAGGAGATGCAACCTATAGGGATGGCCTTCCCATCACCTCACCATTGACAGTTTTCAACATATCTCAGGTGGAAGATGGGGGGGACTGGCACTCTACAAACAAAGCAAAATTTGTCCTTTCTCCTTACCTTACAGTCTAAAAGTGTGTTCTGTAACTCCAGAACCAATTTCATTCCCAGAAAAAGAAAACATTTTGGCATACCTGTTTTTTTAGTCAGTGTTTAGCCTTCAGCAAAGCTCTAAGCAGTAAAATTTCATGCATTTTCATAAAACCCACCAAAAGTTATTCTAAATTAGCGTCATGCTATATCTTTGTGACCTAAATGTCACATGTATGAAAACACTGTTTTAAAGAAGCTCACAGAGTTATATAATGTGTTCATTGCAACCAAAGCATAAAGAGCTACTGGATCTCCCATTATTGCTTTTAAGTGATCAATAGGATTGCCTTGGCCAGCTTGCCTCACTGAACAAATAACCTGAGAAATGTTTCAGCTCTATGGTGTGCTCTTTCTTGTAACTGAGGCATTCTGTGTGAGGCTGACAAAAAGTGCATCACTATTACCCATCCTGGCCAATTGGACTGTCTTGGCTTACTCAACAGTAGATCAGGAGAAAATGGCTCTGCAAGGAAAACTTCCAGAAGATTGGGAACATTCTACCACAAAAGAATTGTACTATTGGAATTCATACCTGTTTATTACTCCTGTCAATGACTGATCAGTACAGTTTGTAAACCTGATTTCCATTTAATATTTTGCTTCAGTAACACCTTCCAAGCAACATAATTTTTTCTCCAGAAAGTAGAAGCCAAATATCCTACAGTTTGCTTTAGCAGAAGTCAGGATTTTTTTCCCAGTGGTTGAAGGAAAATTTTGCAAGTGATGTCTGCATTAAAACTGTAACAGTTTTAGAAATTCAGGCCAGGAGCCTTGCACCAGGTTTATTTGATTATTTATTTATTTAGTCCCAGAAAGAAAGGAGAAGCAGTTTTCTATTATATATTTCTGCTTATTTAATAAATAAGATGCCTGAGCAGAAGAGCATAGAGTTTCCAATTTGTCTGTCTTTAGCCAGACAGAGTTCAAAATAAATCTTCTGCATCTGAGATTTCCCCAAAATATTTGCCTCTCTGCACCTCAGGGTAGAAGGAAAATGAAAAATTGGAACATTATTTTCTGTGTTTCTTGTGAATCTAGTTCCACTGTGCAGAAGAGACATTTTGGGTTACAGGCAGCATGTACAAACAGGACCATAATTTTTAACTGAATTATTTGTTTTCTGATGCATGCGTTTGGGGAAATTTCTGCCATTATTTTAAAAACTCATCAAATACTATGTTATGTTACATTATCACAGTAGTATATATGAATTTTTTTGTTTCTTAAAGAACTTCAACAAAAAGTTGCTATTGAGTTATGCTAATTTTAAAACAAACAAGCCAAACTATACCAAATCAACCAACAAACCAAACAAACAAAAACAAAAAACAACCAAAAAAACCCAAAAAAGCACCAAACAAACAAACAAACAAAAAAAAAAACAAACAAAACCAACCAAAAACAAAACAAAACAAAAAAAAAAAAAAAACTAACCAAGCCTGCCCACATTCCAAACAACTCAAATGCTCTTTCACTAATTTGGGTACTTGGTTTATGACGTAAGCAGCCAGACTCTCCAGGATGGTTAAGAACTCCTGTATCTAAGTGTTTTGTTTGGCACTTCTGTAATGGAGAACAGAAGTGCTGAGAAAAAGTATATTATTATCCAGTCATTGTACTCACATCAGAAGGACAATGCACTCAGTTAAAGTTTAAATTTAGTTTCTGAAAATCCAGTTTGAGGAAAAAATCAAAGCATGTTGCATGCTACTTCCCAGTAAAATTATTGAGAACCTTGACCTCAATGTCAACACAGAAAAAATGTAATTGATTTTTTCCTAGGATGACATCTATAGGTCTGTGTACAAAATGCCATGACAGCAGGCATGGAGCAGGGTAGACTGGCTGTGAGATTGTCACTGTTTTTCTGTGGCAAAGATCTAAATGAAATTTGGAAAAATTCCTTTATATTTAATCAGTTTTTAATGTGATGTACTGTCCCTCTTCATTCACACTGCAGAGAGAATTAAGATTGTTTTGTAATAGCTTCAGAAGCCTGAATGTTAAAGTCAACTAATACATTTCTGTAACTCAAGTTGATACAAATTATTACTTTTTCCAACACAGAATACATTACAAATAACTCTAGTCAAATATCTCTTATATATCACAAACAGACACGTTCCTAAAGAAATTTCCCTTAATTTTTGTATGACAATATGTGCTGTACCCTCAACCTAACCTCTTCTTTTCAGTTTGGCTTTGTCAGAAGGAATTATTGACATTCCTTGAGACAGGCAATATTCACAGAATATACAGTAGTGTTTACTTTAAAAAATGAGACTGTTCAATCAAAGAAGGTAGACAGCTAAGACTTTCATCTAAGCCAAAGTCATCTCAATGGGAACTTTCCTGCCGTGCAATGCTCTATATTCTAAATTGTTACCATGCTGTGCCTGTCTTCTTATTTTTAGGTAACAGATGCAGCTCATTGCTTGGAATACAATTTACAGATTTTTATAATAGAGGTATGAATTATTAATCTGTCTTTCAGTTGTAACTTTTTGTGTATTGTAGCTTAGTAAATAATGATAAGCAAGAAATCAACAAGAGCACTATGGTGTGTTTCCTAAAATCAAGCAGGTACAAGAACAGAGTTAAGAGAGATAGCCTTAGACAGGGTGTAGGCTTAGTGACCACTGTAAATATATGTACTTGCTGCCTCTTATGAGCAAAGTATTTTGCTGGAAAAAATTTACTCTGAAAACCTTCAACATATCTAGAAGATTCAGAATAATTCAAGCAGTGTATAGTGCAATTCTTAGGTAGTGTTTTATCGATCTGAGGGGAGATCTCATTGCAGTTACAATTTCCTTGTGAGGGACAGAGGAAGGGCAGGCACTGATCCCTTCTCTGTGATGACTGGTGACAGGACCTGAGGGAATGGCCTGCAGCTGTGTCAGGACCGGTTTAGGTTGGATATAGGAAAAGGTTCTTCACCCACAGGGTGGTTGGGCACTGGAACAGGCTCCTAGAGAAGTGGTCACAGCACCCGCCTGACAAAGTTCAGTGAGTTTTTGGACAGTGCACTCAGGCACAGGGTGTGATTCTTGATGATCTTGTCCAGGGCCAGGTGTTAGACTACATGACCCTTGTGTGCCCCTTCCAATTCAGCTTATTCTCTGATTCAGTGATTTTGAAAAAAAATTAACCAGGTCTTTAAAACCATTTGAAGATATCTGATTGTGAAAGATTTTTAATTATATCAAGATTTTATATATACATATATATTCAAAAAATTAAAAAATAAAAATAAATATATATAAACTAAAAATGTCATAATGTATGACAAAGAAATATAGCTGGATGTTTTTTTGGCAGCTCATTTACAAAAACAAGGAGATGAAAGAAACAAAGACTTATCAGTGATTTTCTTCTCACTATTTTAGGCCTCACTATTAAATAAATAGTTGGATATACTTTTTATCTAAAATTATTTTATTTAATATAGCTTAAGGCTAATATTTGCTTTCTGTTCTGTAGCACTTAAGATTCCAGAATTCACCATGGTGTTTTTTTGTCATTTGAAATTAATTTTCTATTTCTATTTAGTCTGCTCCATTTTCTGTAATGGGTAAGGTCAAAATAACAAAGAAAAATTTTTACAGACAGCATTTTCATAGAGGTCGTGGTCATATTTTAAAACATTGATTATTGGACTAAATTTTAACTTGTCACCCCTGAATTAATTGTAACTTCTACTGTATGCCTAACATCATATTGGAATAAAAATTATTATTAAATTAACAAAATTAAAATTGTTTCATCCAACTGACTCTTAATTGAAGCCAAATTTTCAATAATTATGGAAAAAAATTATAAGCACAAAATTTCTATACCAACAGGACAGAAAAGATAATCATGGCGACAAGATATAAAGACAGAACTATATCCAACTATATATTTATATAATAAGGCTTTTAAAATAATGCATATTAAACACTAAATAAAGTGGTGCTACAGTCCTTAAAACCTCATCTGTCTTTTTGCCAGCTTATACTACTGGTAATAATAACAAAAAAAAGATAACATTGTTTTTAATGACCTTGAAAATATCTGGTATTTAGAGAACTTCAGCTATGTATCCCCATAGCAAATAAATACTCATTCTTAGATTTCTGTCTTCAGGCAAGGACCTTTCAAAGCTGTTTTGCATTTTATTCATTTCACACCAAATGCATCCAGTATTATTTTCTATTATATGGGGTTAGAAGTGCTTGAATACTGCTGTAACTAGAATTCAGACATGCACGCATGAGTTTGGGTACAAAGTTTGCATACAATCCTCTCAGGATGTGTGTATGAATTTCAGTGTGTTAGAAATGCTCAGAGCCAGGTATGGATTTCCTGCATGATGCTTCCCTACTTTCACTGCAAAGCTTTACTAGCAAATTTTATACCCTCATTAAGCACTAACAGTAGCAAACTGTGGATATAGAAGGAAGTAACTGAATTTAATTATCATGGTAATGGATACATTGAAATATTTGAAATCTCTCTCTTCCATAGTTGTTTTTTTCCCTTGTCAGCATTAGCTTAAGATTTTGTCTCAGTAGAGAATGGTTCAGATTCTTCAACAAATACAGATCCACAAAGACAGCAGCACTATGCCCTCACCAATATCATTTGGCAGATTGTTCCTCATGCTTTGTCATAAAAAGGAATCAAGTCTTGGCAGAGCTGCTTATTTCCGCTCTCTTTACTCAAAGACTGTCTTTTTATAAAAGTAATCCACAAACACTGCAGACTCAGAGGCAGAGAGTTCAGACAAGGTAAGGCTGGAAGGGACCACAGAGAGTCATCTGGTCCAACCTCCCTGCTCAAAACAGGGCCACCCTAGACCACATTGCACAGTGTTGTGCCCAGATGGTTCTGGAATGTCTCCAGAGAGGGAGACTCCAAAACCTCTCTAGACAATCTGTTCCAGCACTTGATCACTTATACAGTAGAAAAGTTCTTCCTCATGTTCAGGTAGAACTTCCTGTGCATCAGTTTCTGCCTGTTGCCTCTTGTCCTATTGCTTGGCACCACCAAGCAGATCCTGGCTCCATCCTCTTGGCACCCTCCCTTCAGATACCGACAGACACTGATGAGGTCCTCTAGCAGTTGTCTCTTCTGAAGGCCGAACAGCCTCAACTCAACCTTTCTAAGTAAGAGAGATACTCCAGTCCCCTAATCACCTTCATTGTTCTCTGCTGGACTCTCTCCGGGTTCTCCATGTTCTCTCTTGTGCTGAGCAGCCCAGACCTGGACACAACACTCCAGATGTAGCCTCACTAGAACAGAGTAAGGGGGCAGGATCACCTGTCTCACCCTGCTGGAATGCTTTTCCTAATGCACCTCAGGATACCATTGGCCTTCTTGGCCCAAAGGACATTCTGCTGGCTCATGGGCAGCTTGGTGTCTACCAGGACCCTCACACTGCTCTCTGCAGAGCGGCTTTCCACCAGCTCAGATCCAGCCTGTGCTGATGCCTGGGGTTATTCTCCCCCAGGTGAAGAACTCTGCATTTGTCCTTATTGAACTTAAGTTGGTTCTTCAGTTCTTCCCTGCCCATCTCTCCAATCTATCAAGGTCCATCTGAAGGGCTGCACAGCACTCTGGGTTACTAACCGCTCCTCCCAGCTTTCCGTCATCAGTCAACTTGCTGAGGACATATCTGCCCCTTCATCTAAATTCAAGGATAAGATAAATACTGGGCCCAGCATTGAACTTCGGAGAACATGATCATCAGTAACAGGCCTTCAACTAGAACCTATGCCACTGATTATGGCCCTCTGGGACTCAACCAATTTTCAACTCATCTCACTGTTCACTTATCCAGTCCACATTTTCTGAGTTTGCCCCTGACAATTTTGTGAGCTGAAAATCTTGGATCTTCAGCTGGCCACTGTCTGTAGTTTGTTTTGTGGTGATGAAGTGCTGTAAAATAGATTTAATGAATAATTAAAATACAGGACTTCTCTGATTATTCACAAGCAAGCATTGCATTCATATGGATGCTGCAAGCATGAGCATGACACTAAGTAAAATAAAGACACCAGACTGTCCTCTATGCCCTGGAACTAGTTCCCCACAGAATCTGACTAGAAATGCCCTTGAGAAATGCCCTTGAATCTGGTTAGGAATAGCCTTGAGAATCTGGTTACAAATGCCCTTGCAGTGAGGTTTCAATTTAGAGTTGCCTTCATTTAAATCATCACAGCAAGCAGCAGCAATACAGACTTCCTTCTGACAGAGCATCACTTTCACAAACATGAAAAACCCTAAAAATACATAAGCACCTTTTTTTTCTTTTTTTTTCCCTCCTTGATCATTGTTTTTCAATGAAGTTTAGTATTTGTCATGAAACACAGGATTTCTGAACCAGATGAAAGAGCCCTAAGACCTTTCTAATCAAGACCTAATAGTTACCTTCAGCTCAGAAAAGGAGCTCTTCAATTGTCTATTGATCTACCGGCATTAAACAAAGTAAAAAACTATGTTTCCATAATCATCTCCTTCAATGGAATAATTTTGCTCAGCCTCATCAAGACTCTTTGCAAGATTTTGTGAATTTGCAGATAGATGTAGCAATAGTAGGTCCCTAACCAGATATTTCATTAACAATATGCATGAAATATAAACAAAAATTGCCTTAAAATCTACACCAAAAAAAATAAAAAATGATGCAGAGAATCTTCTAATTACTATCATCTTCAGCAGACTGCAGATGAAAACAGCAGCCTCTGTTTGTGATACATAGCTGCTCTGCTCCTGCTCTTTCCTTTGAGAAAAACTTAGCTCTCAGATTGAATACACCAGCCAACCAAGTACCTACCAAATATTGCTTTTTTAGACCAGCTTTTTTCCTTTCTTAATTGTCCACAATATTTCACCTATCAATGTCCTGAATTTCCTCAGAGATAAAAAGAAACAATCTAGACAGCCTCTTCCCCCACAGTAAAAATAGTAACCGCACTATGCCATTAAGAAACCAGAGCCCTATTTATTCATTTCACACTTGGTTTCTGGAGGAGACTGGCTTGTTTCTGTCCCTGGAGGAAGTGCCTGGTATGAGGTTTGAAACGTCAGGGATAATTAAGACAAACTGTGCTTTTTTGCCCCAACAAAGGAAATATATCCCTTAAAATAACTCCCTACTGAAATCTCTGAACAAAAACCAGCCCAGCGCTGTTGAGGTAGCTTACAATGCTAAATCAATTGTCAGCATTAGCAAGGCTCTGAACTGGAGCATCTTGCAGTTTCATTGCAATCCAGCAGCTACTGTGTTATCAGCAGGTAAAAGTACAAATACAATGCTGAATAGTCGGATATGAAAGCATCAGTATGGGGATCAAATAAAAAGACATATAACAAAGATGTTTATGTCTCAGAAAATGAAAATATAATTACTGTAAGGTCAAAGTTTAGGGAACAGAGACATTTAATAACATTTTTCATTCAGCCATTTTAGTGTCAGTAGTTTTTTAGCAATGTTGGACTTCATGTTCACTTAAGAATTGAGTAAAATTACTGTATTCTGTATAGCTGGTTTCCCACTGCGCTGTAAAAAACATCTCTAAGGAACACTGAGCAAATTTCTCTGCCAAGGTGAACTGATGTTAGACCTTGATTTCATGTCTGCTCATCAAGTTTTAAGACAGGAAGGTAGTAATTTTTGTCATATTGTTGTTTACTAATACATCTTCAGGACACTGAATGAGCCCAAGCATCTAATTTTTTAAAAAAAGTCTTCCATTCCACTGGGTTATTACAGTGACTTTAATTTATCAGTGCTTTATTTTCCAGCAATAATTCCATAGATCTTGGATCCTAGGTTCTGGAATGCTTTGGGTGCAATGTTAATCCCCTAACATTTTCTTAAATGATTATGTTATGTAGTTTATTCTCCTTTTTTTTTTTTTTGTCTTTTCTTTTTTCTTTTTTCTTTTTTTCTATGTTTTAGACTTCTTTTTAAATAAAAATAACACAGTAAAGAGTTTTAGAGATTTTCTTCCTCTGGTGCCTTTTCTTATGAACTAATGCTATTTAGCCCAAATAAGAAATTGATGATAGATTGCTTTGTAAAAACATTTTTTCTGTGATATAACACAATGTTTAATATTGTGGAAAATGTAATTTGAAATGCTAGAAAAACAAGTCTGCTATTCAGTTCTTGTAAGATATATGACAGAATAGCATGCAACAAGACCATATATAGGATGATAAAAACTGTGATTACATGGACACTAGAAGTTCATAATTTTCAAATCTGTCTAATCAGATTACTTTCCTGCAAAATGCATGAAAACTAGGTGGAAACTTCTGTTAAATTATTGTAGTGAAACCATGTTAATATTTTTTATAATAGCACTGGCATAAAGGATTTTAAAAAATGTATTCATAGTGAACTTGCTCTCTGTTGAATATTTTCTTCTTGCAGCTTTGGTTGCCACTGTGGATGACGAAACTCCCTCTGAGATGGAGGGATTCAGGGGTCTTAGACAGGAACCACAGCAGCTACAGCACTGTGCTTAAGCACTAACCTAGAAAAGCTGGCAGGACAATGTTGAAAAAAGGTCTAACCTCTCTCCAGTGTCTCTTTTGTTTCTTTAAAACACAACTGCTTTTTGCCAGGAAAGCTGACAGAGCTATCTAGTCTCCAACTTTTTTGATTGTACTATAAGATAAGGGAAGCAGGGTTCAGTACACTTCTCTAATGTTATTTAACCAAAAAAGACAGTGACATGAAAGCAGAATTTCTGAGTTCCATTTTTTTCCTTTAAGAGTCTCATATACCCCCTGCAATTGAAATACACAATCTTTGGAGCTGGAACTGGAACTGGATGCTCTTCCTGGGTGATAAGGCTCTCTGATTCTTATGACATCTTCTAATTCCGCACAAGTTTTCAAATATTTCATGTAAAGCAGAAACACTTCAGTATGAAGATTTTGTGATGTTCCCTGCCTCACATGCCTTAGAATAGCCTTCATTTGTAAGGTGGGTGGGATGGCTCCCATTTCTTTCAAATGAGGAGGACAGGTGATGAGGAGAGCTGATCCTGACTCTTCATATCCTGTCAGGCTGTTTTAATATTGCCTTTATAGAAAGAGTGGAACATTACAACCTCCACTGTACTTTCCTTCAGCAGCTATGTTTTAAGAAGAAGAATGGATCTGTTTATCTGACAGTTCTTGCAGGGCAGACATGCTCTGAGGATACCAGGGGGAACAGGCTCCTTCTCCTGTACAGAGACAGACAAATTGTGAATGCTAGTGAGATTTGGATGTGCTCAATATTCAACTGTTCAATTAGGTGAAGCTTCAGGCTTTTCAAGACTTCTCCTAAAGTAGAACTGTAGGATATAAAACACCCAAACGTCTTTGGACATTAAATCCTTACAGTGGAATGGCAGCTGAATGAGTTTTGAGGTTTTTTGCGTTAATTGCATTCCAATATTATATGAGGTATCTTAGTCCATCAGTTTATTTGGTCCCAAATAACTTTGTAGTTGATGTCTTCAGACCTAAAACTCTAATCTTGCCACAGTTGCTGGCATCAGAAAAGTTTATTGTGGAGCTAAAGACTGTAAAGCATCCTACTGCCATTGTAGCAAGAACTACCTTAGGTAAAGGAATAGTGCCAGGACCTGAAACTGTCTTAAGTGCCTTTAGGGCTCTTCAGGCTTTATATATTTACCCGCTTTCCTTATCAGAAGCACCTCCAAATCATGTCATGTTTAAGAAGTTAAAATCATGACAGCTCTACAAATTCATATTAATACTGCCCCATGATGCACATTAGCTGATGTAGTGGCACACTCACACATACTGCCATGGTTGTTCTGGGATGGGTCAGATACCACTGAGTGATGTGGGGGCAGTTATAAAACAAAAAACCTCTTTAAATTAACTACTGTTTCTTTCATGTCTGACCATCCTCATTTGTTTGTGTGTTAGCACCTACAAATTGTGCTGGAAAGAGAAATAGTTTGGAATCTGACTCTGCATGAGGAATAGCAATGCTCATCTAAGACATGAAGTCTGGCTTTAGCGCTCATGTTGGCATTAGCTATAAGTAATCTGTTCAGCAATATAAGGGGGAAAGCATTAGTACAGCCCTTGGAGTCATAAGCTCTGGAACCATGATGAGGTCTTTCCCCTTACAGGCTGAATATAGCAGAGTTTCAGATGTGAGTAGACAAAATTTTTTAAAATACCTTAAAAAAGGCAAGGAAATGAAATTGGTTATGCAGAAATACCTTTAAGGAAGAAAATCTTTTGTGACATTGCCTTACTCAGAGAAATTCCTGATTCCAAAGCACAAGAGCTAGCGAACAAACAGCCAACTTCTTTGGAACAGATACTTGCAAGCAATAACTGCAAGCATCCACCAGCCTCTACCATAGACTTAAGGACAGAATTTCTTATATTTGACATAAAAAGGAGAAAACAATGGTAGAAGAATGGACTAATTGACACATGAGTGTATTAAGAATGGCCACAGTTCAACTACTGGTCGTGAATACTGCTCTTCAAAGAGGACAGCAGGAGGAAAATGGTGTTTCAGAGGAAGAGATGTCCCTGTGGGAAAGCCAGTAATTCTTTGAATTGTCAGACTTACCTTGCAAATTCCACACAGATTCAGATGAAGCTATGAATGCATCAGTGCTTGATGGATAATTCCAGGATAACACTGTTCTCTTTGCCAATGCATATTCTTTAATGTCTTGGAAGCTCACAATGGCTCTTTCTAGCAAGTCCTGCTTCATGTAGCTCACTTGTAGAAAATTCTTATGAAAATCTGCCTGTCAAGATACAAAATGTATTCTCTCTGGCATTTTCATAACTTTATAGAACAGAATGTCTGATGGCACAGCAACAATTTACCCAAGCAGAGAACATGCCCAAAATTTACCCCATGACAAAAATCTCATTTAAAGTATCTTATGGATGAAATTACTTATCCCTTACCTGAGAATAAATAAATAATTAATATATTGACACTATCTTAAAATCAAATATTGTGAGCACAGGACTTTTTGATTTAAGACTAAACTTGAAAAAAATAGTGTAAGAATTGTACTGTGATCAACTACTGTGATAGTTGAAACATGCTAACTTTGCCATTATATCGTTGTAGAATTTAAAAGGTTTTTTTTTTTTTTTTTTTTGCTTTGGGACTCAAATTAAAGCATGTTATTGCCTCATTTTCTGGTATTAAATACAATCAGAGATTTTCTTTTATGGGAAAATCATCCTCTGTAGAACAAAATTCATCAATTTAAATAATGAAAAATCAATCCCTGGGGATCATTGCTCCAAGCAGTTTGAATATGGTGGTCAAACTTTTTAAGTGTGAACAAGTATGAAATTCTTTTTATTTCACAGGATTTTTATACACAGTTTCAGATACATATAAAAACATTTGGTCTCATAAAAGTGCAAAAATATGTCTAAGTGCAAAGGTTTGATACTTAGTGGCCTGCAACTCCTTTTAAGTAATGAGGAAAAAATGAACATATGGTTTAGTTTGAAGATTGATTGTAGTTTAATTGTGTTGATGGGTTTTGCCTTTTAATCAAGTGAACAAAGAATTAAAAAGTTTCTACATCTTCTGATGCCAAAAATAATTCAATGAAAGAATAGAGGACAACTGAGTATTTTGCAGATGTCACCTATTAAAAAAAATTCTTGGCTTCCTATTCAAGTACACAATTAAGGTCTCCAGAAAAATTTGTTACAACCTTAGTTCAAGTTCTTATCATTAGCAAGCCAATCCTGTTTGGTATGTTTGACCTCCATAAGTTTGCACATTTTTCATTGAAAAAACAAGGCATGCCATTTGTGAACAGACAGAAGTCTTTTCACAGAAGGAATATCTGCAGAATAAAAAGGCAATCTTGCTGCCTGAAAACAATAACCAATTATTCCAAAAAACAAAGTAGAAAAAAAAATTCTATTGAAGATTAAAGGGGATTTGTATCCTGAAAAGATTAGACATATGAGCTACTGACCATACATCTGGCTTATATCTGGAGGTCTGTAAGGGAGTAAAACAAAGCATTCTGTTAAAGTGAAAATTCCTATAGTTTGCATATTTAAAAGCACTCTTTATGAATGTTCATCTCCTTTTCAGAAATATTATGATTGGAGTTGTCATAAGCAGATGACCATAAAATTGAAACAAAATCAGACACCGGTACAACATTTTGAATTTATTTTGGATTTAAATGGTCTTTAGTATGTGCAAATCATGAAAGTGCTAATCTATGCTTGAGTATAAGGCTTGCTTCAATATTTTATATGAGGGATTTTGATCTATGATTTATCAGTCAACAGACAGTACTAAAGACAGGGTGGGTTTTTCTTTTGGAATCAATTATCCTCTTGGTAGATTATTAATTTTTTTGATTTTCTATTTCTTTTTCTGCCACTGGAAAAAAAGTTTGGTATATGTCTGTCAAGTTGAGTGACCACCCATGTAAGTAATAAAAAAATGCAGGTTTTCTTCTGAACAGAATAAAATATTTGTATGGCTTTAACAGTTGTAAACAACACTTCTGCTTTATTTGCAGGTCCTGTTCAACCCTGTTACATATCTTGACTTTTCCTTTCCTGTACCATTTAATGCTGCTTTTCTTTTCTAGTTTCTTCTGTCTCTGATACCTGTAGATTACTAGGCAAGAATTTGGCAAGCAGTTTTGACAGCAGTTTTCCTATTCTATTCTATTCTATTCTATTCTATTCTATTCTGATTAATATTTCCATTTTTTGCATATGTAAGTGCTGAGGGCTTTCTGAGAGTTCTTTGCTATTGAATTATATTCAAATGTCTTTTTCTGACAAGAGGCCACAACCTTAATGAGGACAAATTTTGCTAAAGCCATTTTAGATATAGAAATATTATCCTGTCACCTGATGTTCAAATTGACTAAAAGAGCCAGAAAAGAAAAAAAGCAAAAGACAAACATTTTGTTCGTCTTGAGAGAGGACACATAAGAATTAAGATCATGCTTTTAGTGTGGTTCCTAAACATTTATCTACTTCTGATAGCACTTCAGCCTGCCAGGAACTTCACAGAATTCACACAAGTCACTGAATTACTAGGCTGGAAGAAACCTTCAAGATCATCAAGTCCAACCCATGCCCTAACACCTTAACTACACCATGGCACTGAGTGCCGTACCGAGCCTTTTTTTAAAGTTGTCCTCAAAAAAGTGAGGAAGAGGCTGTGATCTTCTAAAGACTAATGTCTCTAAAATCCAGCAGTAGCAGCTAGTCATAACCATGAAATAAACACTTTAAATCTTTTTTAAAAATGCTGCACCCTGAGATATTTGATGTAAGACTCTGCAGTGATACTGACAGGCTTATTTCAGGTGAAAAAAATATTGGTTTGGAAATTTTCTTGTCTATATACAGCCCAAAGCATCAGGTATCCTAAAACAACTTCCTTCCTTTGGACTATGCAAGCAATACAAGGATTGCAGAATATATGTCTCCAAAAATACTCTTTGAGGCAATGCAGTCTCAAGTGAACTTTAACCCAGTTCCTCACACATATTTCATATTTCTGTAGGGTTTCTGAGAAGAAGTCTCTACCAGGAGCTGAGACCACAGCCTGACTGCCCTGGTTGATGGTTGTTGGGGTCTACATACAGCAACAGTTTTGATACAGGCGGTGCAGCTCTATTAAGGCTCATAACTGTGTGTGACATAAAGGCACCGAACTGGACCCATAGTCTTCTCCTAAACTGTGCTCTTGTTATGCAGAAGCCAACCTAATTGCAGAATATAATTTCTTTATGTGCGATACTGTTTATATGAGGATTCCCCCTAGCCAAATTTCTAATGTAAAAATTCTATTATTAAGAAAGGGTTTGGGTTCATGTGTTTTCTTTCAGTGACAAGAACGTGCTAGCTGTTTGTATTATCCCTGTGATAAATTGTATGTAGCAACAAACCTAGTCCTTTCTAGAGATAAGAATCTTGCAATGCAAGATCCACAGTTTCTGCAACAGCTCTGCATAAATTGAAATTGACTAATAGCAAAAAGTCAAGTTTTAAATCACATATTGATAAAGTTACTCAAAATCCTCTTGTGGTCACAGAAATGTTAGTACACTAAGATGTTAACGTCACAAACCGCGAAAGAAAAAGAAATCTCTATTTAGTCAATTTTTTCATGCATATATGCTTTTCCAGGAAGCTCAAGTAGGAAGAAGAATGGCATTTATTTTGAAGCCTCACTACCAAACAAGTCGATAGCAAATTGTTCAGTGAAGTTCTTATGAAGTAGATTAAATATACACATTTTCAAGGTAGCTAGAGTTTGTGTAAATACAGTTTTTTCATATGGATTTCACATACATGTTGTGTGTTTGTTTATGTGTACATCTGTTGTGATCTGGATTTCACCATAGAATAATCTGGCTTTACATGTAAGTTAGGAAGACCAGCTTCTGTTTTATGATAACTATAAATTTAATACATAATATTGCAAAATATTATGAAGAAAGGCAGGAGGCATAAAAGAAAAGGGCCAGCTGCAACAGTAAGAGTCCAAGATATTACTCTGAACATATGAAATGAAATGAATTTGTGTAATGTTCATGCTGATTTGCACAAGATCTGAAATACAATGTTGATGGCGTTGCTGCTGAGAATGCCCTGATATGGTCTTAACCACAGCTTTCAGCATGCATCTTTGTACGTTTCTGTAATGGCATTGTGCTTTCAAACACATCTTATAACATCAGTGCACTGCTATGTATTTTAGAAAACTAAAGCAGGTTTTGTGGGTGCTGTGCTATATCTGCTACCGCTGTTAGCTTTTTGCTTCTACTCTTTTCTCTTGGCTCACATAAAATTTGCTTTCATTTAGTTCCCAATCCATTTTTGTTAATTACAAACACCTTTCATCAGAAATTATTTGAATTTAAAGTGAGAGGAAACATAACGATACTTTTGAAAGCAACACTTTGTGAAATGCATTCCTAAAGCTTTTATGAACCCCAGATGTGTATTTACATGTATGCAATTTATCTTGGGGAAGCATCATAGAAAATGTTAGGAAATTATGCTTCATCGTTAGAAATTCTGTTATATGCTTCTATTGACTTTTCACAAGACCTTGATGAGCAACATTCAAAACTGAATATGTGGAACTGTCTGGAGCTGCATTAAAAAGGGATAATGCAGGTATGAAGGTATAAACAAACTCACATTCTAAAATATATCCTCATATGGCTTTCGTTTTGCCAACACCGTGTCTTGACATAACAAATACAATTAGCCTCAGTTCCTTACCCAAAACACACATTAGCAATGAATTCCTCCCCGTGGTACTCTATGGCTGCAAAGATTTCTAGCACTTTTCTCTAGAGCCTGAGGGGGATTCTAGCACAGCACCTGCTCCTCTCTTTGATTAGGCATCACCAGCAGCCCCTGTGCCTTTAGGCTGCATCTCTTATTGTAGCAGTACACCTGGAAACTTCTTGGTAAGACAGGATTCTTGTGTTTGGGAGTTCAGTTTGTTTCCTCACCCGCAGCTCAATCCATCCTTAAGAGCTTCGCTCTTTTGATGGTTTTCTGTGCTTTAGTCCTCTCAGTTTTTCTGATTGACTTATGACATAGCTTTATAAAGCTGTTTATCTTCTTCAATATCAGTATTTCAGACCGTTCTGATAAACACAGAGTACGACAAGGTAAAATGTAAGAATGTGCTTCACTTTATGAAAAAGGATTAAACTGCTTCTGAATTTGGGACCTAGAGCCACGAGTCTCTTGACTCTGCTCTTTAGGGCTTTGTATATACTCTTTGTATTCTGAATAAAGACAGAGAGTCTCTACTTCTAGAAGACTGTTTAATGAATTTCAGGGGATAAACCTGCAGTCGCATACATTCTACAGGCTTCTACTTTTGAATGATGGGTCTCAGGTGGATATTAATTTTGGTGGTAGAAAGGAACTTGCATTTCAAGTTCCTTGAAACACACTTTTTTGAGAGGCACATGTTTTCTTTCTACTAACAATCTAACTGATAGCAAGTGGTTTTTCATGGATAGTAAAAATAATTTTAAAAAATAACTTATAAGAATTTTTTTAAATTTTTCTCCCCCTCTTCTTAGAAATAAACTCCAAACT
Source organism: Pyrgilauda ruficollis (assembly GCF_017590135.1). Taxonomy (NCBI): domain Eukaryota; kingdom Metazoa; phylum Chordata; class Aves; order Passeriformes; family Passeridae; genus Pyrgilauda; species Pyrgilauda ruficollis. Next base: position 13,042,871 of record NW_024526599.1, on the reverse strand, counting down.
TACTGAATAATTATTTTCTTTTCTTTTTAAATCATAAATAGGTATTATTTCCTTTACATCTTTGATTAAAATACTGCAAAATGGTTTGTCAGGATTCCAAAGTTTTTGGATACAGTTGACACCTTGCTGTATGATGATGGAACATGCAGCTGGATTTACATTTCCAGGCACAAAGAAGTGAGCTTGAACCAGATTTACCACTTTTCACAGCTATAGAGAAACAAATAAATGAAGTGTGGATTAAAAGACAAATTAATAGCTACACCAGCAAAATAGAAAATAAGTAGAGGCATTGGCTTAGGGATCTGAAGAAAATCTTTCAAAAAAGCCCACAATTCTTTCATTTTTCTCAAGCTTTCTTAGCTGGTCTAACAAAAGCTTACAAAAGCTGGTATAACCTTTCTGTACACATCTCTCATGTTTAAGGACATTCTGATCATCATAGCTGAAACTGTAATATTAATAATACCTAAACAACATAAACATGAGCACTGTTTGATTTTCTTGTTAACCACATGTTTATGGCATGATAATAATCAGTAAAAATATCTATATTCTTGCAAATTGCACCTATTTCCCATTAGTTTATATCAGTTTTTGATACTCTGATGAAGAGCTGCTCTGTTCACCATAGTATTTGTAAAAAATAGAAAGGACACAAAGAGAATTTATTTACAATGATGTTAACATTTTCAACTTTTGCTCAACCTTGTTTTTCTGATAGTGTTTGAAAAAAAACATATTTTTAGTTTGAAAAATGCCTTAGGGAGTTCTTGTAAATGAAGCCCAGGCTTCCGTAGAGGTTAATGCAATGTAAAATGATAAGCTTTAAAACCCATTGATTACTCCATACCTATGCAACTCATTTCTTATTGAAACTTCATTTTACTTGGAGAGACAACTTAGCAATGGATAACATGAATCCTGCAAATGGTCTTAAGACCCATCCTGCCATAATTTGTTAGTAGATTATGTGTTTGCTGCATGAATAATCCATTACCCTTTGAGTAGTGAGCACAATGCCGGGTAGCAACTGCTTATAAAAATAGACCTATTGGCTGCAGTTCATAAATTGTCTCACTGACCTTAGTAAGCACATGCATAAATGTTGGCAGGATTACATTTACATGTTTTTGCCTAGAAGTAATCAGATTGTATGCATCTTCAATACTCAAATTCAATATCACTGAAATATGGCAAAAATATACAAACTTGCCTTTGTGTTCATCCTATTCTTAGCATTTTATTGTCATAAATGTTTTAACCCATCCCCTCACAAATGTTTACCAGAATGGAAACCACATTATATTACAAAATGCAACATCTCTAATAGATTTCCAATGATTTTTTTTTTGTTTTGTTTTGTATATGTAAGTGCCATTTTATGTCTCACAAAGCAAAAAGCTGCTGTACTCTTCTAAGAAAATCATCTCCATCTATAGGGAGAAATATGTTTCATAGCATTTGAATACTTTCACAATAAACTCTCAAATAATATTAAGAGTGCTTGGCCAGATACTTCAGCCACAAATAATGAGCTATCTCCATCAAATAAACCAGTGGTGTCTATAATGACTGTTTGGGGACATCTGCATTTACTGACTGCAAAAGTTATGGCCCTGCTAATATTTTATGGTTTCAGGAACCATAAAACTACTTAATAGAGACCATCCATATTCAAAGCCCAAGTTATTCCTAAAGCAGCCCTGCTTTTGCAAAGCATAATTAGTGGACAGAAGTAGCGATTGAGAAGGTTGAACATCTGGGTTCAAACCAAGATAAACAGAAGAAAAAAGTTATTATAAAACTGTGTGTCATGCCCTCATATGTTATTAAATACATGAAATGTAATTTTCTGAGGTTGACTGACTTCCTCTAGGAAACCCCCAGGACTGAGCTTCAACTTCACTATCAAGTGCCAGAGCATCATACCTTCTATTCTGTAAGGGCATCTGCAAAGGTACTGGAGGACAAAAGGAACCTCTCCTGCTGCTCCAAGCTGGGACCTCTTTTCATTTCCCACTGTCTTTTAGGTTGTCTCCTGCCTGATGACGACAGGATCCAAATTCCTCTGACTCTTGAGAAGCTTCCATCTGCTGCAATTCCCAGGAACAGAAAGTGCTATTCCACCAGTCTCTCACACCTTGATACTCTTCAGGATCTCCACTTCCAGCTCTGCCATGAGGCTGAGCTGATCACCCACCTGGTCACACTGCACACAGGCGTCACCTTTGCTGCCCTCTGGTACGAACATCAGACTCAAATACTCCCTAAAGCCTGAGACCAGGGCATCTGCATGTTTCTAATGGAGCTCTGGGTCTCCATGCTCCTTCTAAGTGATGGCATTTGGCTGTGTGGAAACCACCTCTGTGTCTGTTCTAGCTGAGCAGGCAAAAACCAAGTGAGCTTGCCCCAGCAGCCAGGAGGGCGGCTGTGCCAGCCTACACAGACTGTCACGCAAACTGCCATGTCACATACTTCTAACACACCATGTCCTGTTTGCCTGCCCCATTTGCTGTGCTCCTGGTCGCTCATGCTCCTAGAGCCATTTCCATCTCCTGTGGTTGCTCTGCCAACATCCTCATGATGCCAGCCACACCTGGAGAGCTGCTGGAGCTTGCCACATCTCTGCTGTCTCAGGTTTCTGCGGCTCTGGGATCCCCTTTTGTAGTGTTTTGCCCCAGAATTTAACATAGTTGCCACTGCTGTTGCTGTCACTGCTTATCTGGCTGACTGACCTGAACACAGCCTTTCACTTCTTTTTTTTTTTTGTACAAAGCGTTTGAAACAAGATATAATATTACATCCTAGGTGTTGTGACCCTTACTGTCCTCTGTCTGTGTGTCCAATTACTCCATGTTGCGATTCTGAGCCAGCTGTTGTCACCAATTTTTTCCATTAAGTGACAACTTTGTGGGGTGCTCTGAGAAAGCTGAGGGGTAGCCTCATCACAGCCTACAGCTGTGAAAGGTGACAGTGGAGAGGGTCATGCTGGTTTCTACTCTCCAGTGACTAACAATAGGATACAAGAAAATGGAATGAAGCTGCATCCGGGAAAGTTCAGGTTGGACGTTAGGAAAGCGTTTTTCACTGAGAGGGTGGTTGGTCACTGCCACAGGCTAGCCAGGGAAGTGGTGGACAGAGTTCAAGGAGTATCTGCCTGTTCTTAGTCATGTAGTTTAGTTTGAGGTACTCCTGTGAGGAACAGGAAATTGGTGTCTTAAGGCTCTCTTCCAACTTGAGGTATTCTATGATGCTATGACCTGCGCCATGTACTAGAATTTTCATGCTATCTGTCTTCCAGGGTTTAATCCCTGTCTTAATCCTTCATTTACCTAACAGCCTTTCAATATTTCCTTTCTCAGTCTCACTCAGATGTCACTTTTATGCAGATGGTTCCAGGATTTAAATTCCTTTCATTATTCTGAATACAGAGGCTTCACCTAATGGACTGAATATCATAATTTTTTTCCCCCATTTTTCCTTCAGCACAATTTGGATAGTTTTGGTAACACTAAAACATAAATAGTACTTCATGCTTCTAGATGCCATGGTAACCAAGAATTAGAGAAATAACTAACAGGATCATAAAAGGAGATGGATTGATTATCTGTCTGGCAGGACTATTGTGTTAAAGAGTTTAAACACCAGCATTTTTTTTAAAAATAGCTTAATGAATAAACACAAAGAGTATAGATTTTCCCTGTATATACAATTTTAACATAATGGTATTTGCATATTTTTTTCTGGATTCCTTGTAACCCCTGAAGTAATTTCAAATTTAGGAGTGTTAAAGGACAGTTAAATAATTCACCGAGAATTTTCTGGTTTACTCTGTAGATACATAGAAGCAGGCTCTACTTTTCCTCTAGTAAACAAGAGGCCCCTGCAAGTGTTTGTATGATTAAAAGTTAATGACTGAAATAGCCATAAAAGTTCCACTGAAGGCTCCTTTATTAAAATATGTGTGAAAAGTAATAATTATTTTAAAAATCTTTCTTTCTAATTTCTCCATTTATGTTGATACTCAGGATTTAATGTACATGCAAAGTATTGAAACTGATGTAAATCTTTAAAAATATATTATTAATACTGTGAATACATTTAAAATATCCTGTAATTCATTATGATTTATACTTTTATTTTATGTATATTTTACATGTATTATACATCAAATAGATATGATACAAACATATAAATATTCTTTATACTCTACAAATACTCCAATGATCTTTATATATACTTCATCTTCATTCTCTTAGTAAATTATTTTAAGTGCAAACCTTTAGGAATGTGACAAGGATGGCACATTTACTGTGAAACACACATAATTCATTCAGAATGTTTTTTTCTTATTTACTTTCTTTATTTACTTATTACTTTATTTACTTCCTGCAATAGTATTATGTAGCATGTATCACATGGATGCTTTTGAGAAGAATTACACCATAATATTTCTTCTCTAAACACTGCAGGATTCTTTCAGAAAGCTGTATGTCTGAGGTTTTCAGCAGCTAGAAGAAATCCAGTCCTTCAGATAACATTCAACTTGCCTCAGTTATCAAAAAATAAGGAATCACTCTCTTATACCGAGTCTGTATAAGAGAAGCCTATTTTTCTGAGATTCTCACTTCAAAATACCTTATTTCCTCATGTTCAGAAAAGTCAATTAAAAATGCATATGTCATTTTTCTTTGTGTCTTCTTTGATCTCTTCTTAACAGTGGCTAAATTCTAATTTAAAGCAACTAGCTTGTAGCTAAATAAAAATTCTGCAAGCCACAAGAATGGAATACTTGGGACAATACCAGCTTTTCTCCTTAAAATTTTAAGTGTATTAATTTGGAACAACCTTCTTTCTGTGAAGCACTCAATGAAGATGATTAAAATTGGTAAGATTGCTAGTATATCCCATATTTTACATGTCTCAAGTGCTTATCTCAGCCTTTAGTTTGCTTGATCCTGCAAGGTGGGAAGAACTGTCCTTTGCCCTTCTCACTCAAGCTCTCATGGCATTGCTTGAGGTGGTAAATATCTGTGGGATTGTGGGATCTCAGCACACCACTGTGGATGTGGATAAACATATTTACTGCCTGTGTACAAGAACTCTCTGCTATATGGCTTAAATAATATGCAGTGTCTTTCACAAAGCAAATTCTAGAGTTATTGCTAACTACTTCTGGATGTTCTTGAGAGGAAACACTCTACTTTATATTCTGTATAAGGACAGAGACGAAATATTAGACAGGAAAACTCGGTGTCTTCTGCATTCATACCTTCAGAAAAAAAAATAAAATCACATGGGGTAGTAATACAGAAGTGGATTACAACAGCAGAAAAACATTTATATTATTGTTGGGACATTAACAACCAATTATTGGAGAAGTTAATAGCTTAAACTGAACTGAATTATTGCATAATCAACATTTGGTTTAATATAAGAAGGAGGAAAAAAATTTATTATCATTATTCTAAAGATGGGACTAGCAACAGTTATTTAATGCCTTTTTTTTTTTTTGTCATAGTAACTTTTTTCCTCTTATTTTTCCTTCTCTACCTTCATCTGTTTCTCATAAGTCTCAGTAAAGATTCCATGTAAAGATTCCAAGTAAAGATGCCATGATTCCTACAAGAATCAATGAACATAAATTATGAGAATCCTTTCTGGTGATATTTTGTTTATTCATCTTTTACATATGACCTGCCTGAATGCAAGCCACTTTTGCCATGTATTTTATCCTATTTGTAATTCTTGTGTTCTGGCTTATCTATAATTGCATACTCCTCTTATATCTCAGTAAAATAATAGTCTCTTGAAGAAGAAACTTTTACTTTCTGTTTTGAAAAGTTTAGTCAGCTTATATCATATTTTTTTTCTGTAGCTGTTATTATACATATAATACAGGATATGACAATAGTAGAGTCCTGCTATAGTGTATAATACCATAACACACAGAAAACCTCGTGTCATTCCCTGCTGAACCATTTGCCTTCCTTCCTTCTTTATTTTAACCACTTCTTCCTCCATTTACTTATCCTCATCCTCTGCTGTGTCTTCTGCCTTCTTCGTTTCTGTTTCAAGTTGTCTTTATTAACATCCATTTCTTTTTTCTTTTTCAATTCCCATCCTACCTTACAAAAAAAGAAAAAAAATTGTGTGAAAACAGAGCTCCTTTATCTTTCACTTCATGTGTGTGTGGTCCACCTGGAATATGGTCTGTCTACTGCTTTTTATTATTCATTTATGCCATTGGGGTATCCTAGCAAAAAGCTACCTGAACAAAGCTGATGCCCTAAGGCAACTTTGGGGAAGTTTGCTTGTTTATTTGTTTGTTCGTTTAGTTGTATTTTAATTTGGCATGGATTAACACCCTAAAGTGCACATTTCATTGGCTGTTACTGAGAGGTTTAATATAATGATCTGACTTAATACGGGAGTTCAAGTCCAGTGGCCTCCCAGTTTTCCTAAAGGTATCTTCTTTCTGTTTTCTCAAAGACAGTTTTCTAAAACTGTGTTAGTCTGATGCCCTAAGCTTTTTTTGCACCAAGGGCACCTTGTCAGCTGAAACTTAAGGAACCAAAGCGATGCTCTCAGATATTATTTGAATTGCATGGCCTTGGGGCTTCCTAAGGCAAAGATGGTTGCAAAAAAGATAAATTTATGTACCAAAGCAATTTTTTCTGTTGGACAAACTAATGTGTTCATTGAACAGACTTCTACATGGGCCTTGAAACACAAGTAAGAGAAATTCTTTAAAACTGGATGCACTTGGAAATGCATATGTCCTGATATAAAACCATGCCCCAAAGACATTAGGAATATCTTACACTACCAAAATCCACAAAAGTAGCAAAAAGAGTTTTCCTGAAATTGGATGAGATATAGTTATAATTTCTGTGTTCGTGCTATATAAATTTTATATTATTAAATTGTATGTATTAATTATTTTGGTTTTAGATCTAGAATATAAATTTAAAAAAAAAATTAAGACACTTTTCATACTTTCAAATAGTGCTTCAGCATTTAGAAGGTGTCTTCTAAAGATAAAGGTTTTGAGAGGTCTGTCAGAAAAGAAAGTCAGTGGTGAGGGGAGGAATCTTGCAGAAATTTAGGTAAGAAGACTACTGACAAACAATAGTTTGTCAGTACTGGGCTCACTATCTTTTAACTCATTCATCAATGATTTCATGAAGGGGCAGATGCCTGCTCAGCAAGTTGACTGATGACACAAAGCTGGGAGGAGTGGCTGATACCCCAGAGTGCTGTGCGGCCCTTCTGAGGGATCTTGGCAGGTTGAAGAGATGGGCAGAGAGGAACCAGCTGAAATTCAACAAAGGCAAACACAGAGTCCTACACCTGGGGAGGGAAAAAACCCAGGCACCAGCTCAGGCTGGGGGCAACCTGCCAGAAAGCAGCTCTGCTGAGAATGTCCTGGTGGTTCTGGTGGACACCAAGCTGTCCATGAGCCATCGGTGTGACCTTGTGGCCAAGAAGGCCAAGGGTGACCTGGGGTGCATTAGGAAAAGCATAGGACTGTGCAATAGGTTTCCCAGAGAGGTTGTGGAGTCTCCCCCATATTCAAGAAAGGTCTGGATGCAGTCATGTGCCATGTGTTCTGGGATGACAGTTCTTGAGCAGGGAGGCTGGACCAGATGATTCCATGTGGTCCCATCCAAATTTACCCATTCTGTGTCTCTGTGATTCTGTGAAACACCAAGTTCTTCAACATACTACTGTATCCAGTTGAAGGAAATCCTTGGTTTTGTCAGTCCAAATCTGTGACTTTACACTATTTTACTAGAAGAATCCAGGAAAGATTCTCTTATATACTCTAGGATATTTTTTGTAATCCTTCCCCTAAAAAAGTATTCAGTATAAACCTTAATTTAAAAACAAAAGGAAAATAGTTTGAAGGAAATTTTTAGTAAATTATATCTACCCTAAAAACTTTACAACCAATTCACATTTTTATTTATAAAAAATTGTTTTATTTAAATATTAATATTTTATATTAAAATTAATATCTAGACTATTTTTGTAAGCAATCACTTACACAAAAGGGTTTTTTCTTCTTTATTCTAGAAGCACAACTTTTGAGTAATAAAGGATTCAAAAGAATACAGAGGATCTTAAGGGGAGTGTTTCTTTTTTTAATGTTTTAGAAAGCGATGAAAGAGCTTTTCATGCCTCATTATAAGCTCAGTTTGCCTTTATACTGATACAACCTGACTGATTTTTGTAGGCAATTTCATATGATAAGTATTAATAGGAGTGAAGAACAATGCACTTGTTTATAAGCAAGGAGAAAAATATTATTTCTTTTGTCTTTTCAAAGCCATAACATGGACGTTGTATTTGGTTGATGTCCATAGCATAAAGATTTTAGTGTATTTTTTAAATTATCTTAGGGAGATTATTGCATAACATCAAACAGAAATTTATCTTAAAAGTTTGCAGCATTAATTGACATTTTTCATTGAGTTCATGCAAACACTTTTGGTAGCATTCTAATCCTCTGTAATTTTTTATGTAGCAAATCCTGAGGATTTCTTCCTGTTTTTTAAAAATGAATCCAGAAAGTATCTCTAAAGCCAATGGAGAAAGCCAAAGCAAAGGATGCTACAGCACATTTTTTCTGTATATATATATATATAATTCTAAATTATGGATTTTACTGTTAAAGAGCATTTATATATAAATTCAATTTTAAATTATGAGAGCCTGCATGAATGAGCAGTATATTCCATGCCTTCTACCTTTCTAGATGTACTTTAGACATTTTGGCATTTTGGCATGGTAGAAAAATATACGAGCTTGTGTGCATATTACATTGGCTAATATTGCTGTAGTCCATCTAATATATTTGTTTATATGTGCTGTAAATAGTTATTCATAGGCATTTAGTAAAATATCTATTGCATGTGTTATCATGGTTTTCAGTGTTTGAATACCAGACATAAAAAACAGAAACTTTAATCATATGAAAAATATATTCAGCACGGAAACCTATTACTGGTGCCATAATGTAAGTTCTAACTCCTCTGAGTGCTTGGCTACACTGAAAGAGACTGTGCTGTCCATGAAAACCCCTTACAACAAATGTTTGCCTCATTATCTGCCACTTCTGTGATATTCAAGGAAACTTCTGTAATATCTGTATCATATAATAGCAAAGTATTATTTTTACCTTCACAGTTTAGTTTGAAGAAAAAAAAAATCAATGAAAATATTGAAAGCACAGACAAAAGTATAAAAAATGTGTGTGTGCATGTGTGTGTTTGTGTGCATGCGTGTGTGTGTGTGTTTGTATGCATACCTGTATGTTTTCATCTTCTTTGCATAAAAGCTTTAGGTGGGGTGAAGACCCAGTATTCCTATATAGTAAGTTCAAAGATATCTGCATTTTGTACTATGTATTTGAACGATGTGAGCTAGAAATTGATATAAACACTTTAAATCTTTCAGGGTAGTATTTCATTAAAGAAAATAGCTTTCCAAATGTTTCTTCATCTTTTGCTGTATTTTTGCTTCACATAACTTTGGTTGTAGTTTGGTCTTCTGGATACAGTCACAGAGACCTGTTATCTCAGACCTCTTAAGCTTACAGAAAATTAAAATGTAGATATTTGTGTTCAGAAATGAGGTCTCTGAGGAAGAGTGTAAAGGAAGGAGTGAGTTTCACAACCCCACAGAAAATGTTTAGCTGAATTTTAAATAGCCAAAATACTTTTGACAACATGCAATCTGTCAAAAACATGTTTTTTCAAGTTCAAGTTCTGCAGTGATTTATTGATTTCTATGAAGATTTCTGTTACAAGATTTTTGGCAGTTTTTTGCTTCTGACCAGAAGGACTCACTTGAAACTTGAGGATCAAGTAATCTGACTCTGTTTCACTCAAAACCACAAAATGTTTTCCTTTCATTCAAAGATAAAATTAATTACTTTGAAAGCTGTTAAACACATCCAAAATCTAGTAGCAGTGTTATGCTAATGAGAGTCTCTCACACAAGCAGAACGCACATCACTTGAGGCGTAGGGATTTGGGCCAATATAATAAAATTCAACCAAAACCCAATAAGCAGTCCTTGAGCTTCCAGCTATTTTCTGTGTTTGAAGGAAGATATTCCATCTGATAAGTCAGATGATTTTGTTCTGCACTGTGTTGAAAGACAAACCTGTAGTGCACAATCCTGCTAGTCTCAGCTTCTTTGTTTCTTTCCTGTCTATTACCTTTTTCCTTTCTTATTGAAATTATCTTGAAATTATCTGTCAGAGTGATATCTCAAGGTCTCCACTAATTTTGGCCCTGCTTCTGTATCCTTTCATTTCTAATAGCCTTTCTCATTTACCTTTTCTCTTTAATTAGATGTCCACACCTTTTTTTATCTTGTGGCAATCTGCAAATCTCCACTTCGCTAGCTTTTAAATCTTCAATGTTTTCATCTAGAATGTAAAAAAATTTGAGTGCTTGGAGGTACAAATTGTATGCAAGCTGTTAATGCAGAAATTATTGCTGCTAGCAGTAGAACTAATGAGACCTCTTTTGCTAAAGGAGAGATTACTTTTTTCTCCAAATCTGTATTATTCAACAAGTAAAGGCCTATGTTACCACAAAGAAACTAATGAAGAAAAATCTTGAGATAAGGAATTCCAATATAAAAACATTATAGATAGTACTGTTATTTTCGTACACTCCCTAAAATATTGGAGCAAGTCATATATTGCAGAAGGAAGTTGAAAGAATGATTAGTCTTATTCGTAGATATGTGTTGGAAAAAATCAGTGGTGCCATGAAATCTTCATTGTTGTGCCTCGACAAAGATTAAACCATCTTTAGAGGATAAGCAAGACAATATTGCTTTTCAATTAAAATAAAAAGCTTAGTGAGCATACGTAACTAGCACTATACAAATTAGAAGAAAATTTTGTGCTCTCTGATACTGTCTTCATTAATGACACCCAAAGAACTATGCTAATTTACTTCCTAGATTTTCAGGTGAGATTCAAGAAGTAGTGAGAACTGAAGAATGGAAAGCAAATTGGTTTACTTTACAAAAGAAACCAAAAACAACAACAACAAAACCCAACCAAACTTCTAACAAATAACCAGGTAATTACTTTTATGACATTGATGAAAGATATCAAAAGAATTCAGAAAATTTGGAAAAGTGCCTAAATCCTCATGACATTATCAGAGCATCGAGAGCTCAGAAGTTAAAAACAGAATAATCTTGCCAAAGTTCTCTCTTTATGGGTTCTGCAGCATGTAAAGAAATCAAAAACAACTGGATAAATCATAACACTAAAGGCCATTGCTATGTTGGCATTTAAATTTTTTCACCACATATGTTAACTGATACAATTTTTTGGTTACAGATTGAAAGAAAAAAATATGTTAAATAACATTATGACTCTTTAGGATAATAGTATACTATAATAATAATAATAATTATTATTATTATTATAACCAGTTTCATGATTATTTGTTATTTATTATTATCTATAATTTTAATATATAATTTATTATTTATTATTATTTATATTTATTTGTTATTATTATTTAGTAATTATTAATAATAATTACTTTCTTTCTAACTTTCCTGACAATTTCATGTATGCTACCATTCAAAATCAGACACAATGATCAGAATATTCATCATAAAGTCCAACCTCATTCACATCCTCAGGATGTGATATTCCAGTTAGACAAATGTTATTCAGTCACTACTAGCAGATCAGCCTGTAATCAGCCATGTAAACCACGAGTACATACAGAACCTGGCTTTAGAAACATTAACTGACAAACATCTTAACAAACTTCTGTTAAAATGTATTTTAAATCAGTCTGCATGCTTCTAACACACTCTAAATTAGTTTACAGTCAATGTTCAAAACACAGAAAGTCCTTTTTGTATAGTTCATATTCATCTGAAAAATACCATCTAAGGAAAAAAGAAAGAAGGAATAATTTATATTGAGAACAAGCCTAAAAGACCTTGTTCCAACTATTTCACAGAAAATTACAAATGCCTTAAGCAGGTGCTAAATTAGAAAAAACTGTCAACTGAAAGTTAGACACATCAAGGCTAAAAATAAATGTCAGTGTTAGTTTATTCAATTGTGCTGAAATATTTACTGGGAAGTCTATTAGTACAGTTATTGCTAATAGAGATGTTTATTCCTCTAATTGAACTTAAAAAAATTACAGTGCTGTAGATTTATAAAACTGGTAGTTTTATTAGGAACTTGCTTAGTACACTTACTTTAAAAAATCTATATACATAAAACTGACAGCAGAGGAAGAAATAATGAATATATGAAGCATCTTCATCTCTATGCAGATGAAGTGTATGTTCGCGTCCTTGATTTAACATTCACAGAAAATCAACAAACTTAAAGAGTAATATGAAAAAATATTTGTGTCAGCACTTTTAGAGTAATCATGTATTTCAATACAGCAGTACACAGTTTAATGAGAATGCCTTCAAAATAAATCAAATCACTGGTGCTCTTTTTGAAAGGTTCACTCATCACTGAAATATTCCAAAGAATAAAATTCCTGGCAAACAATAAGGAGATCTTCAAAGAAGAATGAAATGTGAACATAGGAAGATTTGTTTAGTGTTTCTATTTAATAATGTATTCACAATTGACAATATTTACATAGTTAATAAATTCTAGACAGAAGCACAAGTTCTGAAATCTGTTGACATTAAACAAAGCAGCTTTTTATTCAGTAGTCAGTTGAAACAGATTGTTGTAAACAATCTACAAAGCGTCTAAGGTTATTTATATTTTTTCTTCATTTATGTGTAATTTTGTTTCTATATTTATGAAGGAACCCAATTGTTTATAAATAAAAATGAATGGAAAACAAATATTGCAAGATTCATCTGGGAATAGTGTGTTATCTTCATCTTCCAACTTCTTCCTTGGTTTTATTTTCCTTTTGGGGACTGCTGCTTTCTTATTTTCTTTAATACATGCATTGACTAGTGCAATTTCTCTCCCTCTCAGATGTGACAGGAAATTTCATGTGTTTTGATAATAAGTGAGTAGACACTCAAACTCAAATTCCCACAAGCTTACTTCTGACATTCTTTAATATTAGTATGATTTATCAAGTATTTCCACAGTTCCCTTCTGGCTCCTTTAAAAGATATTTTAAATGGCTTTACAGTAAATCTGTTTAGTGGCTGTCTAATTTGACACACATTTTGACATAGTCAATTGTCACACATTTACCGTATCACATGATAAAAAAAGAAGCTTATGAACAGTTGAAATTTGGTCTGTATGAAAAGCACAGTGTTATTACAGTACTAGGATTGTAAGCAGTGATTGGATGATTAAAGAATCCAATTTATAGTTAAGTATCTTTTAAATACCACTACACTATCTTAAAAAATAATTACTTATATTCCTGTCAGTATCTGGCTATCAGACTAAATGGTCTCTTGATGTATAGTCTAATTTGCCTAAAAAAAGTGAGAATTGTATTTGAGATGAAGAATATATAAATTGGTTCATAAATATATTATGGAAATAATTAAAGGACATATCAGACAATTAGCACATTGAAAATATTGGATGCAAATAAAATATTTAGAGAATATAGAGGTATAAGCACCTTATCTAACCATGTGTTACCTACCAACTTCATGCTCCACTGATCTGAATTTTAGCTAAGAATTTTTAGAGTTTGGTTTTAGTGTTGGTTTAAAAATTATCATTTAATGAGACTTTAAAACTAATTTCCATAATCCTTAAAGAAAATATTGTTCAACATTCAAAAGAGCTATCGGTATTCTTTTTCAAAGCTCATATTAATGCCAGCTTCAAAAAGGGGGATGTTTATGACACTAAGATAAGAAAATACAAATACAATTGTTAATCACTGTATAATTGCAAAATAGACTTTTCCTGAAGTCATAGCAGAGATACTTTGCAAGTGTTTCTTTCACATTCATCTACTCTTGATTCTTTCTTATTTAGCTGTTGTGCAGGAAATTCATAACAGTCTGCAGCAAATAAATTTTATAAAACTGAAAAAAAACTCTGCAAAAGCAAACAACCTTCTTAAAAGATTTTGTTGAAGTTAATTTTTTCATGTTCTGCAACATGTTCTTATGATACACAGTAATTCTTCCAACAACCTTTACTCAGAAAGATTCCAGCTCCTAAATAAACCCTCGAAATGCAGTCACTGCACTTATGGATGCAAATTCATAATGTAAAAGTGACTATAATTAAAAAATAAAATATATTTAACAGTTAATAATATTATTTCTGTGTAAAAACTGAGGAGGAATATTTTTTTTATTCGCATTAAAAAAGGTATTTACACTACACATTGTTTCAGTGGGTTGTCTTCCTGTCTCATGACCCATTATGGGGGACAAGGCCCTGAACTGTAATGCTGCATATGTGAAGAACCAAAATTATAATCTTCATGCCTTTATCTTCATGTGAGAACATTCCTAACACCTGCTGGAGTGCTTTGCTGCTTTCCCCAGAGCTGTTTACCAGTCTTCCTGAGAAAAGGTCTGCAAAGGGAAGAATCTGCCAGAATATACAGATAGCAAGTTACAAATACAGCCATGGGTTAAGGTGTCAGCAGACTGTAGCTGGCTAAAAGTGAATCATATTTTATAACTTCATATTACTGGAAAGGCTAATATATCTTCCTTTCTTTTTTTTTCTGCTGACACATTTGAAGGAGAACATCAAGCCAGACATATAGATCCTCAGAGGGATTCTCAGCCCTGGGCCCAAATCAATGGCCAAGAAACAACTGCAACTTATCAAACTCATTCCTATTACTGAAGTCTCAGGCAGGCGTATTTCCTCTCGATTTCTTCCCTGCTTTTTCAAAGAAGCAAGGGGAAACAAAACCAGTCCTTAAGGTAGGGTAAGCACGTAGAAATGATCTTTTGCCACGGACTTATCTTTTGGCAAAAAGGCTAAAAAGACAAAAAGAAAACATTAGCTGAGGATAAGAGTTTGAAGATCAATGTGTAAATAGCGTGAATGTTGTCACTGCTTCCCCCATAAATATTTTTTATGAATGAATTTAATATAAAAGATTAAATTACTTTCCAAATTTGTTTAGACTTTGGCAGACAATCAGGCTACAACATTGCATTGAGCAGGGAAAAAATTAACTTATTTATTTTATTTTAAATAGTCTATTTAAAAGACTTTTTTAAGAAACCTTTTTTAACTGCAGAAACCTTTTTAACTGTAGTATTTTCAAAGCTGGAATGACTCCTTACAATTAGATAAAAAATATGGAATTGTTTGACTACAGAAGGACACATGTTGGCATGAAATGACCCCAGAAAACCTATTTCAGGAACTCCTGAAGGAGAAAAGTAGCTTTATATTTGCTGACTTTTCAGTTTCATTCTGTCATGGAATGCCCTTGTCAGCATACATTTCCTTTATGCTTATTGTTAGACATATGTGCAAATGCTGATGAAAAAATAGATGTCTTTGGCCTTTTGAAGAATTCATACCATTCAAACTTTTTGAAAGTATTTGAGTTTTCATTTTCCTTGTCTGACAGTTTGCTGAAAATTCCTGTGAGGTAAAGTCTGGAACAGAGAGATTTTAGAGGTGGTATATGTGACATTTCAAGATTCAAGGGATATCTTCTGTGCCAAGAAAGAAAGAGAGCACATGTGAGGGCTATTAGAAGTGTGAAACACTATTTTGAGAGTCAGCCAAAGACCACTGTATAACAGCCTGGATTCTAGGATTTATTACATTGGATAACATGACTTGATGTTTGCCCACAGGCTGAAGCTGGGTGAAATAGGTCATGAAAGGGAGTCAGAGAGACCACTGCTTGAAAGAAGTAAAAAAGGGGATATGATCCATTTTTTATGTAAAGGAAGTCAGAGTAAATTACAGATTTACTGGAGGGAACATGTTCCTGCCCATGCCCCCTAGGTATAGCAATGTGGTATGTGATGCAGTTTGACAAGATGGCACGTGTGTGACTGCAAATTAGAAGCAGCCCATTCACCTGAAGTTCCTGAAACATTCCTGTGACAATCGACTTCTAAAATTCCTTGTCCCAGTGAAACACCTTTCTGGTGTCCTCAGTAAACACACCAAAATACTCTAATAAATGTTTCCAATACAAAACTGTGTATGAGATTTAACCCTCTGAGCTTATTATTATCCTGAAGTAATCAGACAACTAACTTTTGAGATGCATCAGATTGGGATGCATGAGACAAGAGAAGAAAAAGTGTGAGGTACAATGTATAATACCTATTTGCACCCTGGTACCTTCCTAATTCTAGAATGACTTGTTAGACTGCACCCAAAGAAGTGTGTGCATGTTCAATGCTGCATGTGTTAGGCATTAGGGCCAGTATCATGGTGGGAATTCTGCCTCCAGTAACAGAAAACAGACTAAAGCACCTTTCTTAGTCACTGCCTGTTCCAACAACCACAGCAGATGTCGTTTCTGCATGGATACTCAGAGAAAAATGCCTTCTCCTAGCAGATATCATGCTGTAGGCTTATCTAGTAGCCTTAACTAGTAAGGTCAGGCATACTCACTAATTAGTGCGAGTAGCGAAGGATTTGGGTTTGTTTGGCAAGTCCTAGGTATTTCCTGCTGAGGGCTGGTATGGGTGTGATTGGGAGCAGTCACATGAACATTGGGTCCTACTGACACAAAATTTGGCTTGAGAATAGAAGCACATTTACCGAAATCAGGTTTGAAACACTTAGTAGAAAAAATCCTGAAATTTATTTATTTATTTTCTTACAAATCAGGCAACTTATGACTTCTACCTTTATCATTAGTGCACATTAGAAAGGTTTTTTTTCACACAAGCTTTACTCTTTTTAATCTGAAACCATCAAGTTTTTACACTTAAGAGCTTGAATTCTCATCCTTTTGTGACAAAATATGTGGCTTTTTAGTTTTTTTACTTGACTCTCATTTCAAAACTAATCAGTTTAAAAATCAATTACTAATATAATCAAACAATACTAATTGCAATATTATGTGCTATTTGCAGTGGATAATTTTACAGGTTTAGATAAAGTCTTGGATGCTATGATAACAGTATGTCAAATAGTATGTCTTTAACTGCTAGGATAAAGCTGCTTATTATTTTCTAGAGAATTACTGGGAAGAGATTTTGGCCTCTTTTAGTCTTTGAAACCCACTGATTTTTAAGTTTTGTATTTTTTGATAGAATTTAGTTTTAAATTAAACCATCAGGGGCTTTGCTGTCTTTTGCAGATGTTGTCTAATAAGCATACTAAGTTAAGAAATCAATGTATACAATAAATGTCACACATCTGTAGCCTCCAGAGACATTTGCCAAAGAATTAAATACCAATTACAAGGTGTTCTTTACAGAGATTTTTAATAAAAATCCCTGAAGGTGCCAGTGGTGAATAAATGCCTTAGGTTTAATATTTAGAAATTAAAGCATCTCAAAGAACAAGTGCATCATGCTCTCGACAAGAATAAGCCCAAATGAATAGATTCAGAACAAATTAGTTCAAGATTTGATCTGGCACTAAAAACATGTAAACATAATTTTTCATGAGAGGAAGGGAGCAATGCCACCAGTTCAAATTAAGTACTGGGTTTTTTTCCCTGTAAACTGTTCACAAAAATGCAGTTAAGATTTTATATAAAGCATGCATATACTTTCTCAAGAGGCTTTTTTTGACATATATAAGTTAACATTATCCATTTAGCTGTCTGTTAAATTTTAATGTCATTTTCTTCAAAATTAGTCTGCCAAATAATGTAGATATGAGATAGATGTCAATGTGGGTGATGAAATTAAAAAGCACAGATTTGTGGGCTTGGGAAATAAAAGATGAAAGTAAGAATGATTTTCGATGCTTATATTTGTTCCCAATAACCTGCAGTCACAAAATGGAAGGATGTAACAGATGCTAATTAATCAAGAAGGCAACAACAATAACAATGGCTGTCCATGGAAGTGCAAGCTCAGCTAAGACGACAGAATTCACCAAGAGTAGCGACCTATTTCTGTTTAGTGTTAGGACAGAATATATATATTTCATGAAAACAATATTTCCTATCATTGTTAAAATGCCAAAAACTGTGGCACTTTGTGCCTCCTTTTCCAAATGTCTCTTACATTAATTTTTCCACAGATAAGAAAACAGTACTGCAAGTAAGCTGACAATTTTTGTGCAACTTTTTGCATGTACTACATAAAATTATACTTGAACTTGGTTTTTGCTTTAATGGAGAGAAAATTGCTCAAAGATTAAGAGATATCAGTGCATAGATAAAGGAATATAATTTTATTGCACCTAGTAAGTTACATCTGAGAATGCTAAGGTTCTCTCTTACCAACTCCCACTCTGATTGAGTCCTTCAATGTCTTAGGAAGAATCGCATTCCTAACTTCTGGGTATTAATGTGAAAAGTGGATTTATTAAAAAGCTACTTCTTCTCAAAATTTTCTGATGTTGCCTAAAAAAGCACACGTTTTTTCCATAAGAAACATATATTTGTCTTTAGAAGGTGTACAGAAATCATATGTTCACATTTTCCAAACTATTTAACAATTTAGAAAGTATGTCCAACATATAGCTTCTCAGTTCCATCTGGAGGGACAGGTTCCAAGGATTTTTGATGTGTTGTTAGAAAGCATCATACTGTTAGTTCCTTTCTGTTTAATAGTGCTTTTTAAAGCTATGATGAGAGGTTAAGTAGTACCAAAAATCTATTTTTCTTAGTCCTTATTGTAAGCTTACAGTTTTTATTACTTATATAGGGGTCTAACTGAAACAGTTTCAATCATTTTATTTTTATGTCACAATGGGATTTTTATATGTTTACTATTTTTTTCTTATGATCCCCTGCATGTTCATTTTTCTGACAGGGATCAGTACCCTATCAATAACATGGAAGGAGAAAGGCAGGCACAGCTGTAGGAAAAAAATCTTCATTGATCATAACAAGAGGCTAGAGTTACATGCTGAGAAGTTTGGGTTTACCTGGAAAAAGCCTGACTGCCCATTCTCTCCCCTGAGGTTGTGTAATACAACTAGCTCCTCACAAGCCTTAGGTTTTTTATCTCCACTTCAAGTCATCATTTTAGAGCCAGAACTGATCAGACCAGCTTTTATATTTTAACTTTTTTAACTAAGATGAGTTTTAATATGTTTAGCATTGATGGCTGCAAACAAACATTTTGTTTATACAGCTGTCGTCATTATTACTATGATGAGGGAAATTTGCCCATAAAGGATGGAAACTCTTAAAGCCTAAAGAACATATAGACTGTTGCCAGGTTATGTAAAGTAGAAATTCTCTTGTCCATGGTAACACTGTTGTGGTGAAGGGGGCTGCTGGTGTTCAACCTATACTTTCATGTATTTCCACCACCTAAATAGCAGTTTGCAGAATTCAGAATTTGGATTCCAGATCTAACTATTTGATCAGATGACTGAACTATTCTAGGTTCAGAGAAATTATGTCGATAAATAAAATGCTCATAACAGCTACCTTACTGAAAACAATTTAGGAAGTCAGTAAGGCTGATGTGAGAGTGTAGATCCAACACAAATATCTCCCTGACTGACAAAAGCAGATCTGCTACAATTAGCACAATATAATAGTTAGCAGAGTCTGTGCCAAATTTCATTCAGGCAGACATATAGGGCAAATTTGTGCACAACAATCTCAGAATCATCTGGTTTCATTTTCAGTCCCTTATAAGCTTGTTTACTGAGTATTGTCATAATCCTCATCTTCATTTTTCTGTAGATATAGCTGCTCAGTAAAAACTGTTTTCTAAGATATTTTTTTTTTTTTGGGTCTTCTACTTTTGCTTACTTTTCTATTATACATAATCTGAGAAAATGAACAATTATTTTGGTAATTAGTGCCTCTGAGTCTTCTCCACAGAATAAAACATTAAGAAAGATCTACCTAGCAGTGAATCACTTCAGTTTCCAGACCTTTAGCTACACTTCAATTTTTTATTTTATATGTGTGTGAAGTGTTGACTTATTGTCCTGAGGTGACTTAATGATGCTGATTGCATGCCCATTAATCTGTTTAGCCCAAAAATAGATTGTGCACCTTCAAAACTAGATCTGAGAGTGAAAGCGGGGGGAGAAGGAAAAACGGTGGAATATCTGAGGTGCCTGTATTCAAAAATGCAGAGATAAAAGCTTCAGCTCTCTCTTTCACAGACTGTGCTGTCTGCAGCAGGGACAGTGGGAGAGAGATTCCCTTTGCTTTTAGTTAGTTTTTAGCTAGCTGAGGCAGAGAAGATCCCCAGACTGTGTTTTTTTCTTTTGCTTGGAGCTGATCGGCCCTGCTCTGGACTGAAAACCCAGAAGAGCATCGGCTGCTCGCACCTGTGGCCCACAGCATTTTCCAGTGCCAAAGGGACTGATAGGAGATTGAGTGAGCTGAGCTACAGCCCACAACAAGGACTTGCTGAATTTGCCATCTCCTCAGAACAGCGAGAGGTCTTATGTTTTACAATTATTGATTTTTTATGCTTGTGAATACATTGTTAAATAAACAGGTTTTTTTTACTTTTCTCCAAGGGAATATTTTCCTGAACCATGTGGGGGAGGAGCCACTTGAATCTGCTTTCTACAGAGTCCCGTTTGGAAGTTTGGTTCCAAATTTGCCCTAAGCCAGGACAAATATGTTATCATTTTTCATGGATCTTTCAAGCTTCTGTGCAAGTAGTACCAGTAGTGAATCTGATTCCTGAAGTGATTAATGTAAGAGTAGTTCTTAGGCTTTGGGATTCCAGTCAGAAAATATTCTCCTGGTGTATTTTTTAATTCTACTTTTAGAAAAAGTTTTGAATCAAAATAGTATATTTTACCTAAACTGTCAATCCCTTCGTCCCAAACATGCAAAATAGTGTACTATTATAAAACCCGGATAAAGAAATAAACACAAACAGAAACATGTTGTCCATTAACAAAGAAAAAATAATATTGGACCAATGCAGGCAGTTAACTTGTATTATAGTCAATTCTGCAAATGAGAGTAAACATATTAGAGTGGATGTTTAAAATGTGCATTTATTGAATGACCAAAATTAAATATCTCAGAATAGCATTCACATTACCCTGTATACTTGGAATAAGATGTCTCAAATAAATATGGAATGTCTAAGAGAGAAGAATATATGACATATTTTCTGTCTATTGAATTTGCACTGTTAAGTAGCAGTTGAGTTGTGTTCCCTTTTTAAGTTTTTTCTTTGCTTGTGCTAAAACTACTTTTTTCCTAATGCTCTTTATTAAGATATCTGAAGGAAAGGACTGTGTCTATTTTTGTGTATGATCCAAAGTGTTGATGCATTCAAGATGCATTTGCTCTCATTCTCATCTCAAAGCTAAATCATTATTTCTTTTATGTTCTTCATTTCTGGATGGACAAATATAAATGAGAATTTCTCAATCTTTTCCATTCATATACCTATGGCTATTTATGAAGGTGTTCAAGTGTGTGCATGTATATGTAGACTGCATTCCATGATATGGATACTATTCTGGGGTACACTAGATATATTATTTTATTACTTGTTCATCATACATATTCCATCATCTGTTTCAGAGATAAACATTTTGATAATCAGTTTCACATGCGAAGGCCAAAGCTTTTTCTCATCCAGCTATCCCTGTTGCTGTTGTGGGGTGTAATTTATTAAATTTTAAAAGAGTAAGTTAAAAGCTCTTGTCCCCATCTTTGATTTACCTGTGTGGTTAAATCCCTCAATGAAATGTGAATTTGAGTTTAAGGTACCTATGAGAAATTGTTTAATTACAGTTTGTGGTAAACCCAGTCTCAGATTTTCACATTCAAGCTTGCCACTTTAAGCAAGATTCAAACAAAAGCTGCCTCCCTACATTCTGGCTTTGTTTTCTACTATCTGGACCCCTGCTATCACATGTTCTTTCTGCCATTCCTTGCTCCTCAGTGGAAGGACTCCTCACACTCTTTCCCTGCTATATTGTGTGGTCTCTCCCATGGAAGCCAGTCCTCCACAAACTTCTCCTTCCCACAGGCTGCACTTATGCACAAACTACTCCAGCATGTGTCCTTTCCATGGCGTGCAGATCTTCAGGAACAAACTGCTCCAGCATAGGTCCCCCCTCAGGTCACAATGTAGATCCCTTTCTGTTGTATCGTGCTTTTTGTTTCATCAGTAGGTCTATGGTTTGATTTGTGATTTAGTAGTTTTCCTTGGTGCTGGTTTTTCTTTTGTCTCCACCCTTTTCCCAGAAATGTCGCCGGCTAGTTTCTAGTTTCTATTTCTCCAAACTTTACCCATTTCCTAAAACTGTTTTTCTTCCTTGGAAGTTTATTGGTTCGCTACTGTTATTCCCCGCCTAGGGTTTTACTCCCAACTCTCCTGATTTGTTGGAAGTTGGCCCTCTGCCCCTGACTTTCCCCTGAGATATAAGTCTTTGTTGGCCCCTTAATCGGGGCCCAGGAAGAAAGAGGGGAAGAAACACCATCAAATAAATTTTCCCTGGGACCCGTGTGCGCTGCCTGTGTTTTATACTGCGCCGAAACAACTGATTCAAGGGAGCTCCAGGGGGAAAAACTGCCGCCCCCCACTCTTAACATCAGCTAGCCGGGGAAAGAGAAGAGGCACCTTTCCATGGGCTGCAGTCCTTCAAGGACAGCCTGTCTCAGTGTGGGTCTCTTACAAGGTGACAAATCCCATCAGGAAACCTGCTGCAGTATGCATGTCCACAGGTCCTTGCCAGGAGCCTCCTCAGTGTGAGCCTCCCCCACAGGTTCCTGGTGGGTCTCTACATCCCCATGCTCCTCCATGGGCTGCAGGGGCACTGCTGCCTGTCCATGGGCTGCACCACGGGCTGCAGGGAATCTCAGCTCCCATGCATGGAGCACCTCCTGGCTCTCCTTCACTGATTATGGGTCAGACATAAGCTGACATATGCAGATATAGCTGTTCCTCTCACATATGCTCACTCCTCATTTCTTTCTGCAATACTTTCTGGGTAATAATTTTGTTTTTCTTCTTAAACATGTTATCCTGGTGTCTTCTCTGAATGACTTACCCTTGGCCAGCAGTGTCAGTCTCCAAGTCAGCTGGCATTGGCTCTATTGGACATGGGGAAAGCTTCTGGCAGCTTCCCCCAGAAGTCACCCCTGTAGCCACGCCTGCTACAAAAGCATTGGCGCGTAAGTGCAATACATAAAGAAACACACTTTATTCCACTGAAGAATTTTGCCTGTCTTAACACACAGAATACTTTGGGTATAAGGAACAAACTGTCACAGAACATTTTCTCATAAAGCTGGTCAAAACATATTTTTCCTCTTACTCAAAATATTAGCTTAGTCAAGATATCTCATCAAGGTTTAGTCAGTCCATTATTTATTATAAATCTTCAGCACAACATAACTGCAAAATTATTTCATTTTAAACTTAAGTCTCTCATGAATGTCCAGTAATTCCAATGTAAATCATCATGTTTATTTGGTTTTAAAAGAAGACTAAGCTGTCCTGTGTATAGGTGAATTTACACTGGAGATTTTACCAGTGTAATTATTCAATCAAAAAATGACATACCATCCAATTATTATTCTGCTAGTGAACATTTTCTATATAGATCAGACTTAATTCATTTTATTGGCAAGTAGAGCAAAGAAGTCAGCTCTCCCTGTTGCTATAGATTCATGGACTGCAGCCATAAAAGTCTATTTAATCATCCAGCATTTATTTTTTTTTGTCTAACATAAGACTCCAAATTAATTCCTGCTTGAGTTAGATCAGCATGGGGAAACCAACCTGCATTGAAGAATTTAAGAATAACAAATGCTTATCACTTGATTAAAATATGTCTCATGCTACTCTTAAAACTATTTCATTTATAATTTGAATGTATCTAGTTTCAACTACAAGCCATCTGACATTATTACATAATTTTTCTGATAGACAGAAGAAACTTCTCTTGCCAATCAAATGTCCTCTTTCATGATGAAACCTAGCTGCTAACAAAATGAATTCTCCATTTCTTTCTCTATTTCTGCTGTTCTTTTAATCTGTTCCATTTAAGACATCTTTGATGAAAACTCCAAAATTAGGTGTTGCAAAAATAAAATTACAGCAGTCTAAGAAAGTTTGGAGATTTTCCAGAAACACTAGACCACAGTAATTTTATTTATGAATTCACAGATTACATTATTCCTATGTTACAGCATAGCAGTCAATATATACTCTCAACTAAGTATTCAAATTACTCAAAGTATTTCTCAGACCTCTGCTTTACATGATAGTGCCCACCCTGCTGCAAATAAAGCCTCATTTTTCTTTTATATATTTTTGCTGTATGTTTAGATGTAGTTAACTTTATTCCTTTGGGCAGAGCAAAGCTTATTGAAAATCAGACTTCATGATATCAGTAACTGTTTCATTCAACTATTTCAACTATATTTCTCTTAGCACACTTAATGAGGAGTAATGCTTCCCTACCAGACATAGCACAGGCAACAAACAACAGCAAAACACAAAAAAGTATCAAATCTGATAGGGTCCTGCTAGAAACTTAACTACTAAATGTTTTTCAACCCTCAGTTGAAACTTTCTACCTAGACAGTTTTACATCTATTTACTTATTTTATTTAGGTGTGTGAGACTGATTTTGTGCCCTAATTTTTTTATTAAACAGTGTCTGATATAATATCGAGAGAAAAACATGTGGTGCAATGGGTGTAGTCCATCAATCCCATTTTAATTGTTAACAAAGATTGTAGTGCTGAAAAAATTATCAAGTCAGTTTGATGAGATTTATTTTCCATAAACCCATTTTGACTGGCATTAATTTTATTTACCTCCTTTATCTCTTTATTAATCAAGTGTTCTCTCAGCCTCTTTCCATTACTTTGTCTAAGATCAATGTCAGACTGACAGGCCTAACATCACCCAGGTCATCCAACTCACCTTTCTTGAATGTTATCACAATATCATCTTTCTTTCAGTCTCTGGAGAACTGCCCCAGTGTTCCAAAACTTACAGAAAATCAATGTTAATAGCGCAGAATATTCATTGGTATATTTGGCAGCAAGTTAAGTAAACTGCCTGATTAAAACCCATTAAATTTGATCATTGGCAGTGGAACATTAATCCAATAAGTAATTTAAATACAACATCTGATATTTTCATAAGAACAGGAAAACATAAATATGATTATTAATGGATAAAACTTATAATTATAATTGTTTCTGATGCACACAAAACCTCCTCTTTTTTTGCTTTATATTGGCTACATTTCTTGTGTAGTCCTAATTTTCTTTCAAATTCCTTGCTTCTGATTTGTATTCTTCTATTTGTAACATAGAGACGTCTTAGTTCATAACTTAGCTGCATATTTTGGAGTCTCCACAGCTACAGATATACAAAATAGCTGTCTATATATATGTCTTCAAGCTCTAAGTGCCCCTGCTTTATCAAAGGGCTGGACCAGACATCCTCTGGCAGTCCCCTCCCAACTTTAACCATTCTGTGATTCTATGGTCATATGAAGATAAAACTTAATGTGTTTTACTTATGTCAAATCTAACCATTTTTTTTTTACTAAGGAAGTTGCCATTTATGATTTTTCTTGCCTCAATTAATATTTTAGTTTGATCTTTGAGCTATATCCAGTATTTGAAAGCTGAACTGAATTCCTCTTTCACAAGCAGAGGTTTTCCCACCAAGTCCTGTAAATTAGCAGTTACAGTCAGTCACCCTCTTCAACACAGCAATTTGATGGTCTATGTCAGTTAAATAAATTTTCAAATTCATAGACCAAATTCACTAGTTAATTGTTGCTTCTGAGCTGTAGCAGGATACTTTTCAAAAGTTATCTTTTTTCTGCCTACTCAGGTCTCTCCTTCAGTTCTATGAAATTTATTCAAGGATGAACTATTAAGATAACTTGACTTAAAAAGTTTACAAAGTCATGTTTCTACCTTTAATGCCAAGAAAAACATCTATTTATATAGAAAACATTACATATAGACTATATATAAATATATATTTAAATAAAACATGCATAGGTTATTAATTCAGTTCCTGATTCAAGATAGTATATTTAAGTCCATACATGTAGTTTTCTGCCTCTGTGCTAAATATATAACTGTGTACTACTCAAAACAGCCTAATGGGCTGATGTCAATGCTGTCTAAGAGACTTCAGATTACTCAAGCCATGCACACAGGGCTGACACGGTATTCACAGGAAAACCATGATCTCAAGCCCCTAGAAAACACATGCAGAGCACACAGGGTACGGAGGTTTAGCTACTGTAAGCAATGGAGTCTTGTTTCAACACATGCCCAGTGCCATCCAAGATGCTCTAAGCCATCTCTTCCATAAGTTTTAGAAACCTGTGTCTTGAAGTGTAGGGCAAAGAAAAGTAGAATGAAGCTCTCGATCATCCAGGTTCTCCTTTTCTGGAGAGAGGTTCTCCTTTTCTGTTGCATTCTTCCTTCATTTAAGAGCATTTCAGTCACTTTTAAAACAGAAAAAACACTCATTTTTCTTATCTTAAATTAATATTTATATAGGTTTTCTCATAAGTATTTCTATGGAGCAATCATAACAATTTCTATGCAATTAGCAACTCCTTGAATGAATAATTCTTAGTAATATATATGACTGATATTCTCTTCTTGGAACTCAAGATATTTCCTCTCTTACACATTTTCCCAGTACCCAAAAAGAGGTGGTTATGGTGGAAGAAAATTGTGCATCTTGACTGTGGCCTTTTTACTTAATTGATGTATATATACAAAAGTTATTTATATACTTAAATTTTCAAATAAAATTTTTTGAGTAATGTAGCAGTGTCTTTGAAGCAGCACTTCAAGATTAATTTCTAATTTCAGCTTCCTGGAGAGGTTACTTTTTTTAGATAATGAAAACCATCTTTTCATATTATATGTCAATAGGATTTTTTTTTCATATTATAATTTTGGCATTTCAAATTCAGAATTTTCTTCATATCTCCATGTTTGCATTTTAATTGGATAAGACTATCCAGCAGATTAGAATAAAAATGCCAACTTTTATTTCTAATCTTATTATTTAAAAACTCTGAGGAACCATGTGACTGCAGTACTGGTGTTTCACTGCATAACCAAGACAGACAGAGTGAATTTATGGCTATTTGGAGTATTTGACAAATACTAAAGGAAAATTGCTATATAAGCAATGTATAAATACAGTCAAGCAATTTATTTCTCATTTTCTAAGAAGCAATTTGATAAGAAAATGTTTGCAGAATTAAGTGAATGGCTGCATTATACATGTTAGTAAACAGATTGAATTATTTCCTTCTTTCTCCTTGTGATAAGCAACTTTGCACTTCCCTAGGTGTGACGTTATTCTGTATGAATAATTCAGCTTTTTCAACTAACTTATCTCAAGAATGAGTGCCAACATTTTTTCTTTCCCTTTCCTGATATGCCCTTTGTCAATTCTTCCTTATGAAGCAAATTGTTGAAATATAGACAAAGGGGACATGAAAATTCCTCAAGGCACAATGAGTGAAACAAAGGAATATTCAGTTTGCAGAAGTTATTCCTGATTTATTCTTGACAGTTGTAATTGAATTAGATTTCTAGGGGAAATAGCAAATGTTGATTAGGGATGGCAAGCAGCTTTTGACAGTTTTTGTAGCTTCAGCATATTGTATGAGTATATCAGTAATATATGAATGGATATTATATTACCAAATTCACTAACTAAGGTCGACATTTATGCTTGTCAAGTGGTCAAAATTCAGGTTGAAATTATAGCAGTCCGTATAAGCTATGGTTACATCATCCTTCATGGAATTTCAGTGACACAGTGTAACAGAGAGACCTGGAATTCAGTACATGTGCAAAAATGTTTTTAATAGATTGACTTATTTTCTGCAAAATAATGATTCAGGTCAGAATTGGTATATGCAATAAAAAAGATGAGTATAAATTGATTTCATGCTTAGATTTTCACATAATTTAAGAATTGAAAAAAATGAGAATGAGAAAAACAAGACTTTCTTCAACATTTCAACAGTACGTTCAACAAATAAAAAAAGTCAGTAAGCCTCTCAGAGTTACTATGATATAAGGATTTCACATAGTGAAACCCTTATATCATAGTAACAATAGTTAATAGTTAATAATTTATCTGAAAATTAGAGTTGCACTGGTCATTTTCCTCAGCTTGTGAATTTAAAATGTGTGCTTCAGGATATCAAATACATTTGGACATATAAAGAAGCACATTGCTTTCCAGACATGTTTTAGATAACAGCTGTACGAAGCTACACTTCTAAGAAATAAGTTACCTTCTTTGCACTCATAATAAATTAGTCCCCTGTTTGTTAAAGCTCATTTGAAAACTGCTTTCCTTGTCTGTTCTTTTGGTGATATTCTGGAACCAAAATGTCTTCATATAAAAAAACCTGCTAGCATTCCTTGATTTCCAAAACTCTCAAGACCTATGTTATATATATATCCGGTGATGACTAATTATATACACTAATTTGGCATATATAATAGCATATTTAAAGTCAAATGAAAGCATTCTGCAGCACAGACTCTCTAAAGTCTTTGAACATGTTCACACATACATTTTACAATTCTTTCTGCATACTTCAACTGCTTAAAAGCTGACCTTACAGAAAGCCTTTGGGGTAAAATATGTGAATGTTAATAATCCCCTAAACACTTATTTACATTATAAACTCTTAAAGCTTCAAAGGAACTGTCACAAGCTCCTCTCCCAAACATTTCAGTCCCATGTCCATTCATCATTTGCTTTTATCATGCAAATTCTCAGACATAAAGAAAATTCCAGTCTGAATGAGACATTGGCACTTAGAACAAATATGGTTGGTTTTCTGTTCTTTTTTCCTGTGAGTGAGTAATGTTCTTTAATTTCAGCCTTTGTTAAGATAATTTCAATCACAATCTTACAGATTCCGATTATAAAAGCCATGGGTTTTGTGTGAGTTGTGTAAAGTTAACATGTTGAACATAAGCATGACAGAGCCTGGCCAGGGAGGAGGTAACCTCAGAGCTGCTTTGCACAAGACCAGTAGGCACAGTCTCTTCAACGAAAAGTCTACAATTCAATTTAAATCACAAAGCTATAGGTGAGCATAACAGATTGAAGGAGAAAAGTGGTGATGAAATCATGTTTAGAGCTGTTTGTCAGAATATTTTTCAGAATATTTCAGAATTTTTTCAGAATATTTTTAAGCTGTTTGTCAGAATATTTTTCATTGCCAAATGTTGTTCCAATCACAATGTTAGTGTATGTAAGATTATGCACTCTTAGATGAAATCTGAGTTATGGGTATTTTCTAAATTAAACTTCTCATAAAAAGCTCAAATCAAGTAGTTTTTTATTCTATATTATACTTTATTTTGTAATTTCTTTTATATTTTTACATTCTTTAGTATATTTATTTTATTAGTTCTGTATTTTATGTGTTTAATAATAATAATAGACAGTATTTAGTACCACTCCTAAATAGTGTAATAAATAGCTTTAAAGTGTTACAGGCTTTTATGTAATCCTCTACATCTTCAATGCTACCTTAATTGAAATATCTATTTTTTTAGATTAAGTTATATTCTGTTCATGGAATGTCAGATTGTTTCAGTAGAGCACAAGCAGGAGTTCTGCTCTAGAAAAGAAGATAACATCTTCAGGTACTGACTGGAGGCATGGCTGTTTCAAGTAGATTATGTACCAGTCCAGAATATTTTTGCGGGATATTAGAAATTATGTTATGTTCACAGCAGCTTTTCTGAACCTACATTGTTAAGAATTTGGTCTCAAACATAAAAGGTTCAAAGCTGTGGCAAAAGCACACACAAATTCTACTTATCTTTCCTTACAGATGTACAGATCCTTGAAAATCCTTGCTGTTCAGGTATGAGCTCCCTTTCAGAAACCTTTAATAGAAAATAAATAAGAGAGAAAAAAATTCTAAGGGAAGAACTTTGCCATATGTTCTCTCCTTGTAGCTCCATTTTTCTCTGATAGCCACACAGAAGAAGGTCATATTTTATTGTTTTATTCCTGTACCTTAGAAGAGGAAAATGCAACTAAAACCTCTTTCAACTTACCAGAAAGTTGAAAATTAAGCAACATTTCAAACCCTGCATTACATAACTGTATCAGGCACTGCATAAGATATTGCAATGTTTTACAGAAATCCCACAGAAACAGACAACAGTCATATTATGCAACAAGAAATAACAAACAAACATACTTGGTTTTACATTCTTCTAATTCACAAAGGATTTTCAATCAAAGACATAAATCATGCAGTATATCTAGAAAATAAAAAAAAACACTTTTTAAGGAAGTGGTTTAAAGCTAAATTCATCACAGATGATAGTAAGTTTAGCATTAGAGGTTAAAAATAGAGATAAATAGATCAACCTACTCTGACTGCCTCTGAGCTGCAAGTTCCTTGCAAGCATCTAGTCAGAAAACTCAGTGTTTGGAGCATTCTTTGAAGTGTAGGTGGTGTGTGTGAGCACATAGATGTGAATTGTGATCTCTGTAGGAAACTCTCATTGCAGAGGTTTAGCATAAATTTTCTAAAATTCCAGACTGTGAGAAAACAGTAGAGCAATTTTAAATAGCTTTTTATTTCTGATTTAGAAAATATCTAACAGAATACTTTGATTTAGAACATGTTTGCTAGGAAAATAAGATTGATCTATTTTCAACTAATATAGAAAAAAACATGTTGCAGCTTGTGACATCAGCAGTAACATTTCAGTGTTACCACTTTTTATGATTTCTGTACTCTATACTGGGGAATACCACTTAGTGTACTTTAGAATTTGTTTTACCATCTTGTATTCAGTGATTACTGAGAGAGAATACTAAGTTTTTCAATTTTTTTTAAGGTCTAAACTGAAGTTACTTTCAATTGCTAGAATACTCCACTGAAAAGAGTGATAGAAAAGATGAAATAGCTCTCTGAAAATGAAAATAAGAAAAAAAAAGTGAAGAGATCTAAAAGGGTGAGGCTATAAGAGCAAACAACTCTGAACTACAAATATTTTGAATGAAGAGGTCTGCAGAAGAGCAATGCGCATGCTGAAGTCCAATATCAAAGAGAAATGTTGTCCTTCTGAGCACATTCAGTGCCTGACTGCCTGACCACTGGATAAAAAGAGAAATGGGCAGTTTTATAATGTGCAAATATAGCTGTATTGCAGCTTTGAACTTACTGGCCATTGTGCTTATTGTGAGAAATTACTCATTGATTAATGAGGTTTGTTGGAAAATGTTCAGTTAGTAAATAATTAGTGGAAACAAGTTATCAAGTTCTTCTGTATCTCTACGCTCTCCGTTCATTTAGTCAAGTTTAAATGCCTGTTAATTTAGCCCTGGCTCTCAAAACTATTGCCACAATCATTCTAAGTTTACTTTCCTGGGTAGTATATGTCATTTATCAGATTTCAGATATGATGTGTCCTACTGCCAATTGTTCTTATTTTTGAAAAGTATTTTGAAGTCAATGAGCCATTCTGTGTTCACAATGGGCAGATCATTAATTTCTGTCACTTTATATCAAAATGAGAAATTCTCATTCTGAATATTTTCATTTTTTTGTCTCTCCTGTAGGATATATTTCCCCAGCAAATTAATTTGTAATGTTTGTTTTTATTTTAGGTGTTAAAACTAAAGATGTGAAAGGAGATCTCATGTGAAGAATTCAAATAAAATTCTCTTTCCAGTCAGAGCTCCAGCTGTGCAGTTAGTAGGGCAGCAGACAGAACAGTGACAGTCACAGAAGGCAATACGAGTGGAATTGAAAAAGACTTAATATCAGGAGTATGCTTCTAGAGGGCCAGGAGTACAGATTAAAGCAAAGGGGATACTACAGTACCTCTAAACTTTAGAATGTGTTACTGGACTTATAAGGTAGATCCCTTCCCAATTGCTTTATGTCACCTTTTTCCTAATTAAATTCAAAGAATGTTTGTTTAAGGCTCATGCAGACCTGGACTGTCACCAGAAGCTGACTCTCCACCTGTTTGCTGTACTATCACTTAAGGCAATAAACATTTTTTTCAGCAAGACTTCTCCAATGTGAGAATTGATTCAGTTATCACACACACATGATGCAACCAAGAAGAGAAAATAAATTGAAAAATTTTAAAAAAATCTCATATGCTTGAGCCTGAAAAATATTGGAAATTCCTGATAAAACAAGTTTTTATGCTGCAGTGGGTGAAAAAATGTTAGAACACATCTTCAGAAAGTTAACACATGCAAGCAGTTTCTGTGTTCATACCCTGTAATTTAAAAATTATTTCCACTGCACTTGGCATTGAGGTAATGGTACTTGAATTGAGTGGGGGCAAACTAACTGGAAAAAACATTGACAGATAGAGGAAAACTGCATACAACCTTGTCAGCAGTGTGGCACAATGTCAAATTTTGACTCTTACAAGTTGACTATATAGAACAGTAATTGTTAAACAGTTTCACAATGTTTGATAACTTTGTCTACCCTATTTCACTTATTTTGAATCAATATAATTATATAGCAGCTATTGAAAAGGAAGTTTGTCTCAGTATTTATAATTTTTTCCTTCCTCCAAGACATTTTTGATTGCATTTATAATAACTACATAAATTCAATTTTCAAGTAAAGTTATTATAAAAGAGTAATTAATAATTGATAAATATTTCTGCTGCTGTTACTGGACTTTTAGCTCTTGGAGTACCCACAATATCTGAGGCTCTGTTTTGCAAAGCTTAAGCTAACAATTAACTTTCAGAATTAATTAGCACTCTATTTTAGATAAACTCTTAAAGCTTCACAGTAACACACATCTGGCTTTCCATACTCCAGGGTACAGACAGCTTCAATTAATGCAATACTACCTATGACTCCCAAATTTTTGCTGCCCTGCTTCCTGGTTCATTTCTTAGTTCCATCTTTACTGCTCTTATGAATACAGATCCTTGATTTACACCTCAAGTTGTCAAAGCTGGGCAGTGTAGTTTAGCCAAGCTATCTGTAGCTCTTCAGCTAAGCCTGAATTTCCCTGCCAAGGCAAATCACTGTTTCTCTCAAGCACAGGGAATGCCCTGGCTGAGAGGCCAGACTAGAGAAAAACACTCATGGGGTGTGGATCTCAGGCCTGACCCCTCAAGGCAGCCCAAACTAAAATGGCCATAAGGATGCTGGATAGAAAAATACCAGATGAGTAGAATCTTTACCTGAATTTTTGTTAATTGTCACCATGTGAGAAAAGTTTTAAAAGTTGCTTACAAGTTTTAATTGTTTATTTGGACTTTTCAACTTCTGATCTTCGCAGTGCAAAAGACAAAAACTTTCCAAAAAATATTGGGGGGTAAGATAAAAAGCAATTCTTTAATGAAAGCTTTCAGATGAACGAATAGGGCACACACATGATCCAGGATTTCTACAGTTTTCATAAGATAAATTAATTTGCATATCTAGCGGGTACATCCAATAAGAGATAGTTGCCCCAGAAACATACCCTTGGGTCAGCCCTTTGGAGTTAGTTCAAGGGGTTCTTTGTCCTGTATCTTGTTATGTCTTTCATATTCTGGAGAAAAACAAGATGTTTTTGTTAGAAATTCTCTTCTTGGGAATAAGACTAAACAGAAAGTTTTAGAAAGGGTTAGCTTATTGTTCTAAAATGTGATAAAGGACAGGAAAAGTACTAGAAACTATACAACTGCATATTAAAAGTCTACAAAGCTACAAATATATGAAAAAGCTAAAAATCTAGGCATCAGCAGAGATGAAAAAAAAACCCATGCAAAATGGAACATGTTGAGAAAAGTGCAACACATGTTATATGCATGAATAGTTAATAACTATAGATACCTTTTTTTGCTTCAGACTGGTTCATCTGTCCTCCACAGTAATGTGTTGAAGGTGTTCTGCTGTGGAACAGAGTTTCCCACCTCTAAAACCAATATAATCAGACTTCCAGGTAAAAACCCCCAGTAGTTTATTCCTATGTAAGTACCTGCTGAAAGAGCTTGTATATCCCTTCTTTGATTCATTATTTATATAGGTTATTTCAAGGCACTAACATTACTGGCTCAAGAGGCTTTAATAATATACCACATTCACTTTCAAAATCAAGTTATGTTCTTACCTAGAAATCATTCTTCTTCTCTCTCTGTAAGGGAAATTTATAAGACTCTGGAAGAACAGCTCAAAACACCACACTGGGATTGGAGAATGAGGAATTAATATGTCAAACTTTGGGGGGACAGGGGAAAAGATTGGATGTCTTTCTCATCATGGGCCTATTACAAGCTAACACAACTTAAAAGACATAAAAAATAGTTACTGACTTTTCAAAAATCCACAGTGAACCAGTAGTCTGCTAAAAAGACAAGGAAAAGCAGATTTGCCCAACAGTATTTTGGGCTGATTTTGGCAGATATGCATTCATCACAACTTCAGATGAAGACACTGAATACCTACAGAAAAGGAGGGAGTTACTAATTTTTATGGGGGAAAATATAGCTATTATAGGCCTTCTTTGCCTGGAACAGAAAGGTATAACTAGAATCAATGCTGAAGTGAGAAAAATTGAAATTAGAAATAAAGCACAATATATTTTAATAGCACTATTAACCTTGGTAACAAGCAACAAAGTCATAGATTCTCTGTCTTCTGGTGTCTTTTAGTGAAGATTATATTTCTTGGAAGACAAGTATTAACCAATGATCCATATCCAAATGCAGATTATCAAGTTCAGTGGAGTTTGTTTGAAATGTAATAGCCTGTGGTATATAATACAACAGACTAGCTGATGCAACTATGCCTCCTGGCCTGGCGTACTTCCAATCTATAAACTTAAAATTGAAAAAAAAGTGCACAGCCACAGTTATGTTACATATGCTTTAACCTGTTCCTCCCTCATGAGCTTCCAAGAATACAGTATTTTAAATAACAGTTATTTCTTCTTAATATAATAAGAAAAATACATTTTTCTTCTGAAATAAATAAGGGTAAAAATCTGCCTCTATTGACATTACTGGGAATGATGATATTAATTACAGTTAAGTCAAAACTTCAACCTAAATCTCTAACTCCTATGGTTGAAAATAGTATATACCCTGAAGTTCTAACATTAGTGAAGGAATTTGTCATGTGTTGTTTGAAAGCTACATCTAAGCTCAAATATGTTAAAAAAAGAATCAAATTCTATTTCTTAAGTGCTATATTTTTTAGTAAATTGTAGAATTAAATGGACTGATTGAAAGTCTTTGGCTGCCTAGATCTTATAAACTTATTTATAGTATGCACATGATTCTGTTAGCTGCAATTCAACAACAAAGGAATTTAACAAGATGTGTAACAAGCCCCATGTCCAGTTTTGGCCAGGACAGATTTAATTTTTGCAGTAGCTGAGGGGGAGTGGCTGTGGGCATGTCTAAGAGGTTATTCAAGACCATCTTACCTGATGGCCAGGGGCCAGCAAGAAGGGGTTATGCATTTCCAACAAAACAGGCATCCTTTCCATATAGGAAAAAACGTGTGGAGGGAGCAGAGGGCTGGTGCTGGCTGCAGTCTCATTGCTTTACATTGGACTCAGGGAGCATTTAGCATGTAAATCATCCTCTTTTGTACACTTTGGTTATTAATATTGTTGCTGTTAGTATTCATTTTTACTTATCTCATAGCTGTTCAGTAATTTTTTTTTTTATCTCAGTGTGTGATGTGTGTAATTTCTGCCTGTTGTATCTCCCACCAAAGCAGGAAGGGTAGTGAGTGAGCCTGTGAGGGGAAGAGAGCACTGAATTGATGGGTGCTACTCCTAAACCAGAACATCCAGTAAGGAGAACCTGGTAATGGTTATTATGTCAGAAAAATTGTATAGCTTTAGCAAGATCAATAGATTTTGTAAAAGCATAAACTGAGATTATGTTGTTTGTTATTTTTATTGGAGATGCTGACCCAGAAAATAGAGGAACTCTGATCACCAAGTTAAGAGATCCTGTAAATAGAGAAAAAAAAAGGCAAAAAAAAAAATGACATGTTGATGGAGAATCAGGAATAGGATAATTAACAATATTAAAAAATAAAAAAGAGAAACCAATTAATATTGTTAAAGACAAAGTCAGGAAGATGAAAATAAAACTTACCTTCACCTGTCCTTCTCACCTCTCTTTCAGTCCAGTCAGTGTCATTAATTTTTAGCCTCCGATATTCTGCTGAGCACCTAAAAAGCATGTCCTAAAGAGTCTTCACTGGATTGCGTTGAAGTCTCTCTCTAAAGTATATGTATTAACATTAAAATTTTATAAAACATATATTGTGGAGTTGTGAAGTTTTAACAAAGGTGTCCTGTCAGTCCTTTTTAGATTCAGCTTTGTTGGCACCTTGTTCTTTTTATATCTTTTCATTTTCACCCAGGGTAATTAACCTCTCTGTGTGGTGACAGTTATGAAAAAAATGTGAAGTTATTAATGACCATCATGATTCTATTAGAAATGCATAAGATCAAATTCAGTAGGAAATTTCAATCAAAGCAGAAAAGGTAAGATGCTAAGCTTAAGTCTCTTAGCATTTCTTCAAGATAGGTACATAAAGAATTTGGAAGAACAATAGCATAACCTTCATCAAAATTCCATGAGAACACTACTGTGTTCCTAGGAAATGCTGCAATGCAACACCTTGCAAATACTTACAATCTGCTTAAGTATTCAGGGAGTATTTGATTGCTGACAGTTTCATTTATCCTTAGGATATTCTACAAGAACATAGAAGAAAAGATTATTTTAAAACAATTCATATATATATATATACATATATATATATGTATGTATTTTTATCAATAGAATTTTGATAACAGTATTGAAATCAGATGCTTTATTTATGTTTCATGTAGCAAAACTCGAGATACCTTTGTAGTCTGAAGGGGCCTTATAAAGTTGTAACTATCTGGAGAAGTGATAATGTCCATTTGTCTTGCTCATTTCACTGAATTCCCTTCTTCCTTATATAAGATTGGATTACCTGGCTGAGTTCTGGAAATACACACAAAGACAAGATCAAAGAACAGCATTCACCCCATCAATCCACAGATGGATTACAAGGCTTCAGGTTTACTATACTTCATTTACTATGGGATAGGAGTGACTTGCTAATGCAAGTTCAGTTCACTGTGTAATGGTACAATAACTATATAACTATATAATGGAAAATTTAGATGACTCTATCATGATTTTGTGAGACTGAAGGCTCTTTTATCATTGTGTGATACTGCATGTCTCCCAGCACATTCAATACTGAGCGATAGCTTCCTCTTCTGATTAGACAGGATAGAGTTCTTTGCAGATCAAATCCTGTTGGAGTTGCTACTCATATCCCATTTATCATACTGCTACTCTCTCAATTAATTAACTCACCGGTGCACTCAAACAGTGCACTGAAAGCTCACAGTATGCTCTGCCTCTAAAACCATGGTTTTTGTTTAGTTTGCAATATAATCTAAGCATAAGAAAATTAAAAAGCGTTCAAATTCTATATTCTTTAATTCCATATACCCTAAAATGCAGCAATCAGTATCTTTTCATTTGTGAGTAAAAAAAAAATAGAACTTAGCAAAATAATTTAAATTATTATTTACTTTAAATACTACTAATTTAATTTCTTCTCAGCAAAACCTTAGCCTAACCATGGAAAATAGGCAGGAGGACAAACAGAAAAAGTTTTAATTTTATAATACTAATTTTTGATAGGCAAGCAGGCAAAGAGTCAAAGTATAATTCCTGAGCTTTGAAAAGAAAAGGAAAGGATTCTTGGTATATCAGACTAACCTTTCTGTAAATACTACGGCACTTGGTAGACCAAAACCATTTCCAATATATTAGAAATCTGTTCAACTTTTGAGGTAATTTGGCACTGGATTTATATACTAATCAGCCTTCATCATGGTATTTTATGACCAACAGTTTTGAACATAACAGTTGTCTAAAAACTGGTTTGATTAGTCCAGAGTATCAATAATGAGAGTAAGTCTAAAGGTGTTTTAAAAATAATGAGAAATGTTTAACTTTCTAGAATTTTTTGTATCAAAACTGGTGATTATTACAATATTCACTGTTTGGAGAAAGTAGATGAAGCTGTTCCTTGAATATTGAGAAATTTACAGGCAAGTTACTTCTTAAAGGATAGCCCGGATTGGGAAAAAGTAAGTTTTTTAATATATAAACAAAAGTCTCCAGTTAGCTATACAGTCTATGTCTATAACATCCACATTCACATGTACAACATGAAATGTTTATTGTAGTATTTTTTGGAAGTGTGGTCCATATTTTGGCCTTATGCTAAAACAATAGTATTCCAATAGTAAAGAGCTGGATATGCAAACACAGAACAGAGGCACATGCTAAAAAGAGCTCTGAATTCTGAGCCCTCAGAGGTCCTACAAGACAACAGTCTCAGGTCCTTCACAGAGCTTTAATTACTTAGCTCAGCAATTGCTGCTGTAGAGCTAGGCAGGTAGCAGAAAGGTGGGAGATATCCAAGAGATTTCAGCTCTCTCACAGCATAGATGCTGCCCAAAGGTACCCTATCTCATTGCTCACTCTGTTTGACCAAGAAGCATTAGCCTGAATAAATTTGCTAAGCTGCAGCTTGACAAGGGAGCAAAATGTGTCCAAAGGCTGGCTTACATATTCCAGCTATGGCCAATAAATCTATTGCTTCTTGAAAAATTTGCTCCACTTATATACCTTAGGCTACTGCAGTTAGGGTATTGCTTCAAAAGCAGTTGTCTAGTTGCCTCACAGATGTATCTGGGGTACCTTTAATCAAGATCGCATTCACTGGTGTTCATAGCAGTGAAAGAAGAGTGTGGACTTCATCATACTTCTTCCTGAACTCAAAGGATCTTGGACCAGTTTGTTTGAAACACACGTCAGAGTCACTGCTGGGATCCCAGTTCCTGAACTAAGCACATAGGTAGAAACATGTCTTCTAAACATTTATTATTGCTATCCTTATTGTTATTGTTATCATCATCATCATCATTGTCATCATTTGCAGCACAGTCAGAAGAAAATGTACCACACTGCACTCAACAGCTCCAGAGGTAAGAAGCTGCAGCACCTCTATGTCCCTGGTCCAACCAGCAGTGGGGGTGTGCTCCCAGCAGGCACAAACACACAGCTCCTGTGTGC
The DNA here is from genome assembly GCF_017590135.1 of Pyrgilauda ruficollis. Classification (NCBI taxonomy): domain Eukaryota; kingdom Metazoa; phylum Chordata; class Aves; order Passeriformes; family Passeridae; genus Pyrgilauda; species Pyrgilauda ruficollis. The sequence goes on along the minus strand of NW_024526599.1, from coordinate 13,003,640 downwards.
ACCACATGTGTGTTCACCCAGCCACACAGATCCCAGACAGGCAGAGCACTCAAATGGGCACAAACAGCACCAACAGCCTGAGAAGGATGGAAGTCCAGAGTACATATATGCAAATATATATTAATAATATATTAGAAATAGAATTCAATATAATTAAATATATAATAATATTTAATTATATTATTGTGTTTATGTAAATATATCTATTAATTATATAATTTCATTATATATTAATTTTTAATTTAAAGATTCTTTTTTATTTTCCCCTCCATCTTACAATCTGATTTCTTTCTTTCTTTCTTTTTCTTTCTTTCTCTCTTTTGTTTCAATAAGCTAAGAACACTTAAATGCTAATCACAGTTTTGATCACTAATTACCTATCAGAAAGTTTAGTGTGATGATAACCAGGATGTACAAAGAAGGTTTTTATGGCCAGCAAGAGATACAGAAATTCAAAATAAGAGACTCTGCAGAGCAGCAAAAAAGATGAGAGAATGACAGATTAAATATCTGAATTAACTATCTAAATAAAGGAGGCAATGTTGATGTAATAAAACTTTCTTTTCAATATGCACTTATATTCGATTAGGGACACCAATAAAAAGAAAATGTTGCAAAAGGCCAACAGATGCCTTGAGGCGAATAAAAATCCCAAATGTCATCTTTACAAATGAGACAATAGTTCCAATGTTATATATTTCCCATGGACAGACACAGGTCCTTTTAGAATGTGACCAAAATGCTTCCTGTAAAACCATGTGTGACAGGATTTTGAGACAGGGAAAGCTTGCATAAATATCTTGGAATATGACCTAGCTTACTCTGTGGTTTTGTGCAATGTTTCTAATTTTGCAATTCAGAAAATGCAGTTGTATTTGTACAGATGACTTTTTTGTACATATTTCAGATATTATATTGTAATATAGGATATGTGGACAAATATTGGTCTGTAATGGTTAAAATAGAAAATTCTGCTAAATAATCTTTCCTTGTAGCTTTGAAGTCCATGAACCAAAGTTTACTTAGACTGTAATATTCAGTGAAACACAAAGAATTTTACAGGAAATGCAACACAGAAATAAGGAGGGTTAGTGCAGAAAAATCCTACACTTCTAAAACTATATAGCATTTTAAGCCCAAGGAAGCAGCCATGTTATAGTGTTTGACATTAAATTCTTGGACTAGATTCCTACCTGTTGTAGTCTAATAGAATTGCAATTTATGCAGTTTGTTGTTCTGCTCTACAAATCATTAGCAGTAATATTATGTAAATTAAAAAGGATGGAAAATAACATAAACTGCAGGGCCAAGTAAAGGCCTTCAAAATACTTAGAGTATGTGTATAAATCTGAACAAATAAATTAGCAAATCATGAACTAAAATTACTCACTTGCATTCACTAGGAAATAAAAAAAAAAAAAAAATAAAAAAAAAAAAAAAGCCAAAACTGAAATCAAAGCCAAAACATTTTCCTAGCTAAAACTGAATGTATAACCAATAAACTTCAAAGAGAAATGGTGGTCAAAGGACTACAAAGAGCACATTGGCTGATGGTTTTTGCATTCATCTTTTGCATCCATCCATTCTATGACAGAAAAGAATTTTTGCTGATTGTGTTTGAGAAGGACACGGCCTGAATCTCCACAATTTGCACATGATGTTTTCTTAGATTTGGGGTCTGGCTTCCACAAAGTAAATGTTTTTACTTTGTTTTTTTCCTCTTTTCATTCATGGGTGCAGTAAAACACATCATTAATGTGTTCAGACAATAAAATAATCAGATCCATATCTTCAGATTTCCCCTGTATTTCTTCTGTAAACAAGGACAATGTACAAGTGCTGCTAAGGTATTTGCCATCCATTGAAATTCCAGAAATTCTGGAGTCCCTTAAGCAGCCAGAAAAATGGTAGGGGGTGGAGGAGGTGATAAAGGCTTGTCACTCATCTGAAGAGATTGCCTTCCCAGGGTGATTTTCCAAACAACAAAGCACAGCAATTCTAGGGCTAATAATGCCTATGGAGAGTAAAGAAGAACAGATGAAGTATTATGATATTTAGGAATACAGATGTACTTACATCATTTCACCAGAGGTACTACAAAACCATTGAATAAATAGAAGATAACAGGCTAGAAAGACTGATCTGGAAGTACTCAAGGACAACTGAATTTGCAAACCAAATGCCAAATAAAAATATCGGCTTCAGCTCTGTGTGCTAAAGTACAAGATACAAACATAATTACTGAGATATAAGGTACACAGCCATGAAAGTTTTCTGCTGAAATATGTATGTGCCATAACTAGGAAACAGCTGTTGTGGACAAAGGACTTTGGTGAGGCAGAAGCTCTCTTTTTCCTAGTAAGGTGGAGTAATACAGTATTAATGTAGTGTATTTCCCACCTAAGGAGCCTGAAAAAGCCTTGTGGAGGCTTAGCAGTTCTAAGATAATGATTAATTATTTTACAACTCAGTATACTATGAAGTTCCCTCTCAAAAACAACACAAAATTCTGAAGAAAAAGATCTCTTATCTCCATCTCCCCCTTCCCAAATATAACTAACAGGACACTCTTTACTCAACAAAGGTTCATTGAAGATACATGGCAATTGCAATATATTACCATACCACACTATTCTATCATTTTAGATATATATACATTTTAGATATATATATATTTAGAATCTCACCTTCAAAGTAATTCCAAGAATGTGGACATTTGTACTCTTTTGCTATGTATTTCTACACTTATTTATTAGTAGTTTTAGTGCTACTGATAAAGATTGGATTGACAGCCCCAGAGAAGAAAACCCTACACAGAAAACTGATAGGGTCAACAGATTTCTCTGCACTAGCTCAGCAGAGTGTTTTGGTGTTAACTCAGAAAAGAAGGTCTTTTCTGTTGCCCACTTAGTTTTTAACCTTTCTGATCAACCTGCCAAGTTTGCCAATTAGTGCTAGTTGCACTCAATATGATCTATGATCTGCTTTCTAACATAAGCTGGCTGCTACAAAAATCTGCTTCACATAGGCAACCAAAACCAAATGTGTCAACATTTTAAAATCACTTGTAAACTAAGCATTATTTGCATTGAGAACTAGAAAGAGAAGCTTTGAAATACACTCATATACATGTATATATTTTACATATATATGTATATGTAAAATTCACAGAGAATGTTTTGGTGAATTCTGAACAAAATCCCTGTTTACCCAGAGCACATTACCCATTTTAATATAAATTAATCACTCCTGAAATCTGCAATGCAGTTAAGAATAATTTACAGTACTCTAAATAAAAAGGATAGCTGTTTCACACCATATGCACAATAAAGGAAATGCAAGGCCATGTGGGTATGTACTATAAGGCAGTGACAAATATTGGCATGAAGCGAAAGGCAGGGAACAATAAATAGGGACATATCAGTCTGAAACACAGCTTGCCTCTTACTATTACATCCTAATCTCATACTATATATAGTTTGCTAGTGTCAGGACACACAAAATCCCACAAGACTTGATAGCAACAGTGTGAAGGTGGTGTCTTTTTATGAAGAAGGAAGAAATTATCTCTTGAGATTTTTTTAAGCATTAATTCCCAGGTATAGCATCCAGAGCAGGTTAGAACAGAGGAATGATAAAACTGACTTTATGATTTTTGTGGATTTTGTAAAAAATTAAAATACAATCCACATTAAATTAAATTCAGTCTTGGATGTGGGGGCATTTGAAGGGGCAAAGGTAAAACCATCACACATATAAGGTAGGCTTGTTTGTCAGGTGTGTTTCTTTAGGGATTTTCAAGGGTGTGAAATGATCTTAAATTTATATTACATTTACTATTTGGCTGCAGGAGCCCTAGGAAACCAGTTACTGTGCATGATATGACTATTGTACTCATATTATACTGCCTTTCTAAAAGTGGAAGAGAAGATAAAGGTACAATATTTTCAATGCACACACAATAAAAAGTGTCAGAGAAGAGGAAATAGTTTTTAAGCATTCTGAGATCAGCAGTAAATTTAAGTACTGTGCATAAAACTTTTAATTATAATTTTAAAATAGGTTTTCTGCTAATACTTCCTATATGCCAATATCATTACAACTATAATAATTCTTATGTGTCAAAAACAAAGGAAAATCCCAAAAAAGAAGAGTCAGACACATATCATTACTGCTAAAATACTGTTTTAACTGTGGTAAAACTGCCTATGAAAAGATAAAGTTTTCATATCTTCTTCAGTAATATCTAGTAACATCAGAAGATCTTATGAATACGTCTGAAATTGTGGAATGGATTCTTAATTAAATTATCTAATTGACTGGAATTAAGTAGAAAAAAAAATCCTGAAATTATTTGACTCTGTTGGACAGACATGCTATAGATTGAGTAAAAAATCTTGGTACCTGATTTAATTCCTGATCATCAGAAGGACTCTACAATTTAAAAAGTACTTCAGCTTTTCATACTCTAAGATACATATTTTAGATAATGTGGCACTGTTATTGCACAGCAGTATCCTTGTACAGCAGTGTCTGGACCACCCATATAAGATCTTCAGGTAGCAAAATATATTACCAAAAGTTTTTGTGTACCTTTCCCCATCTCAGAAATCATTCCCTTTCTTGTACGAGGTCTTTATGATTCTTTTGCCCTCTGTGGATTGTATTACAATTTATCTTTCACTGTGAAGAAAGGAATATCACTGATGTGACTCAGAGTGAAAAGGCATATAAATACAACTCTGTAGATGTTGACAGCTTGTTAAAAACTTTAGAAAAGGTTCAACAGTTTTTTAATTTGAACAGTTTTAAATTACTGGAGGGTAAGGTAATTTACTGTTGAAGGTTTGCTCAAACCATGATGACCATATCCCAAAGTCTCTAGTAAACTTATTTTGCAGGAGTGAAAAGAATCTTTATTAAAAAATACCATGGAAACAATTATATTTTTCTTTCCATTTTTTCACTCTGAGTAACTCAGATGTACTTTTGAAGTTTAAAAGATCCATATCTAGCTTGGCATTAGATTTCAGTCTCATTTTAAGTGACCTCTCCTGTATTTGTTTTAACAATGAATAGTCTAAAACTGCCAGTATGCAAAACTAAACATATTTTCTGGTATATGAAGTGGTTCTGTCCATACAATCCTGGTCATAGGCGAGATTCAGCTCAGGAAAAAAATTTCTTCTTACATTCTGACTCTTCTAAAAGTATTTGCTTTTAGAAGAGCAACAGTTCCAACTCACTTCAATGACTTACCAGAAGAATGTGTTTGTAGGTAAATATTATACGTTTCCAGGGAGTGTATGTTAGTCATGCTATCTTCCATTCTTAAATGAGCAAATGTTCAAAAAGGTCACGAAATGCCTGTTGTGATAGTTACTATCACACCACAAACCTGGCATTATGAGTACTCAATTGCATTAGTGTTATGAACAGTTGAAATCTCTATAGATAGAGTGCTATTAATCACTCTGAGCTGTGTTCCCAGCAACTTCGTATTGACTGGGATAACAGGAGAAATAAGTTTTTGTCACCATAGGATATTATTATCAAGTGTCTTATTGTTGAAGTCAGCAACACATGAATACAGCTGAAGAAGATTAAAGACTTCTAAAAAAACTAATGCAAGTAATGGTGCAAAATTATGACAGGAAAAAAAAATTAATTATGGAAATAAGTGTTGCTTCTTGGAAATCTTGCCGGCTCGTATGCACTTTTTTTTTTACAGTTGTATTAGCACTGCAAGAGTATGAGCGTATGAAAATGACAATATGAATATTCTGGGTTTATTGGTATTGCCTAAGTGAGTAAAATTTCGTCACTCCTTTCATCCTGAGACATTATATTAGATGGTAAACATCACAAGTAATTCGGATGCTCTTATCTACCTTCCATATAGCCTACCTTTCTTTTTCATTTTTACCCTGTTGATACATTGTAATTTTTATTTTTTATTATTATTGACTGAAATCAAATCACTTTTCTGTCCATGTAGGAAGTATTTTCTAGTGCTCTTCTAATTTAAAATTTTGCATTCCTCCTGGAGGTAAAACATCATCAAATGGTAGATCTTTTGCATTAAGATCACTGAATGTTTGAACTTGTTTAATCTTTATCCCTGGAAGAGTGATGGGAATATTTCTGGATCTACACTATGAAGATGATTACAAGAATCAAGCTTCTAAATGTATTTATTATTCACATGTCACTTTTATCATTGTAGAGCAAACCATAAGGAACCTGAGTTTATGAAATTGACTCTAAGAAGACTAGTAACATACCTGTCCTCCCAGGCTCCCACACCTTTACACTCCAACTTTTAGAGTTCCTGTCCTCAGAAAAAGCAAAACTCAAACACAGAATTTACTTCAAGGATCCTTATTAATAGTATTGTTATCTTCCCGTTATATTACTAAAAGACATTGCTAATATCCGCTTTGGTGAAATTATTATGTATGTGCAGTTATTATCTTTGAGAAAAACACAAAACAAATGTATGTTTGCCTAGTGTCCCTTTTGAGTCCTTTTGTTTAAATATCCCCTTTAAAGTATAGATTATATTTTTAGTCTTTTGCAACATCCCTGAAAATTTTTCCTCCTTCATAAAATGGTTGAGTAGGCATTCATTAAATTAAGTGAATGAAAAATTTTGTCCTTTATGATGATTACTGATTTTACCACATCTCTAGGAGACATGGATTTCACCATGTGGAATACTTTAAAGCACAGCCAATGAAACAAAAGTAAACCATTTTCTCAGGGTTGTTGTTGTCCTTGGCTCTAATAATTACTCCTGTATTTGTTTTGTTTTCTGCTGAGTTCTTAAGTCCTGAGTTCTCTGGAACATACTGGTAGTCTGTGACAGACTCTGCTCTCACATATAATTCAAAAGATAAAATAGTAAAAGGGGAAATTGGATAAAGTCACTCTTCTGTGCTTGGATTCTGCAGGATTTACTGGTTGGACAGTTTTCTCAGCTCTGCCGCAGTCAGTAGGGCATATTACATCTACACTTGCTTCAGCAGCTGCTCTTTAATGTGTCACTGGCGTGCCATTCATAAACAAAAAATTTCATGAACCTCATAGTGCAAAATCTGGCTGCAGTTGAGAGGAAAGAAAACATGCCTTTCCTACGAACTCCAGGAATATACAAACATTTAAGTCCCCAGTACAAATAAGAAGCAAGTTCAAGTCCTATGCCAACGAAAACTAGAATAAAAATATGCAGTCCTTGCAGGTGATCAAAGTTATACATATTTACTTGAACTTAGAAAGCTCTTTGACATTTTTCCCTAGGTGTTCCACTGAACCTCTCATTTTGAATATCATATGTTTTGATAAAAAAAAGGTCTTCATAAATCTTAGATTTTAAAGGTAGACGTGGCTATTTAAATCACCAAGACTGTTAACCTGTTAACCAAAATCCCAAAATCTGTATTTTCTCTATTGAGCTGATAGTTTTTCCATTTTTCTATGCTGCCTTCATAGCACATTCACCTAAATATCAAACACAAGATTGTTCTAATGTGTTTTTGCATTCACCTAATTTTTTTCTCATTAGTTATGTTCTTCCTAAATGTTAATTTCTTTCCATAAATCAATTTTTGTAACTACATTTTTTAAAGTCACAAATTTCAAATATCAAATATCATTGAATCAATAATTATTTTTAGATTGTTCACTCAATTTTTATGCTCAGGCAATGAAGAAGCTTTTGCAATAGACTGTATTTCCAATATTATTCAGGAGTCAGTGAAGAATGGAAGAGTTTTTCCAATATGTTTGTGCACATTTTTTAAGAGAATGTTGCACCAAGTCATGCACAAACAACCATCTTTCCAGGGCCAGCAGAACTACCTACTTAGGACCTGATCCAAGATTCATAGAAGACAATGGGATTTTTCTATCAGTCTCTGTGGGCTTGTGATGTTATAAAAAAATGAAAATTTTGTACCCTGCATTTGATGTGGGGGCCAGTAACTGAGATAGATCTACTTTAACATTGAATATTAAACACCTCAGTTTAGGCGGCCTGTTTTCTACTTTGACAGCAAATTAGAGATGTACAAATATTTTATAACATAAAGAACCCTCATTTCTTTCTTGATCTCCTTATCCCCTGCTTCCTTTGACAAAATAAACCCTCATCTTTTGAGAAGCAAAAAGTAAAGGTACCTCTTCCAGAAGCATGAGTACAAAAAGTTTTTCAAAGAGGCATCAGCAAATGAAACTGCTCAAAATGATTGATATTTGTCTGCCTAGCCAGCCTACATCGAGACAAAAACCTACAAATGCAATAGACAATTGCAGCTACATTAAAACAGAAAGAAATGTTCACCTTATCTTTGAGGTATAGACTATGAAAAACAAAGTGCACTTGTAATTATGATTTATTTTGAGCATGGTAGTTGAGACCCTGGGGTTTATTTTGCTGAGGATTTCTTGCCAGTAATGTGAAAACCAGAAAATTTTTGCATCCGGCAAGGTTAAGCAGGGAATACTTGCTCTTCATTAGGATCTCAAATGACTTCAGCATCTCTACTGAAGTTTGTGACCAAAATTTGCCCAGGATGAATATATGTCTGAGAAATCATTGTTTTGGGCTTTAAAAATATCTGACTCTGTGTTTCTGTGTTGAAAAAAAAGACTAACTGGACAAACAAAAAATAATTGCATCAGTATTCTGGATTGGTTTTAAGGAAAAGTGATAGGGTTTGTGAAAGCAGTATTTAGATTTCGATAAATTCTTATCATGTTACTGTTTACTGATCATTTATTTGGTTTCCTTTTTTCCCCATTGTTTTCTTAAGGTATTCCTTAAGAAACTAGGCAACAAAATGTACCCTCGCAGGTTCAGACATAGGGTCTCGAGCATTTGTTTCACATTTTGTTCCTGTGAAATTTCACAAGGAAGGCTAGTTATTGCCACATAATAATTCCAACATTATGTATTCTCTGTGAGACACTGCAACAGTACACTTTACAAAATGCTTCTCATACAAATTACTGTAATGTTTTCTGCTTCACTGGAATATATAGATTATTTCCCATTATCACAACTTATCTACAACTGTAAAAAAAGTGATCGATTTTTTTTGCAGAAGAGTATGCAATATCATAATTAATTGATTGTTTTTATGTGCATCAAAACTGCACTAATTAATTTAATTTTGACTACATACATCAACTGAGCAATTTTTTGAGATATAACATTATTGCAGGAAATACCATACAGGAAATACAGACAACAGTTTGACAACTCCCACTTGGAAGGGCAGAGGTTCAACTGCTCCCCACACATGAAATGTTGCCATCAAGAAATCTGGACACAATATAATAATAATAATATTAATAATAATATCTCAATTTTCTCCAAGCATATTTCAAGTGAAAGGGACAAATCAGTAGTGTGACCAGGCACCTGAGCTTAGAATACACCATATAACATTAATCTTATTCCCCAAGACAGGGCTTCTCTTGCTGTCAAGCATATTTCTAAAGCTACAAAACCCAACCATTGCTTCTTAATACTCAGCTATGTAGGGGCTGGGGTCAGATGAAGCACACAACAACTGAGGAACAAATGCCATTCCTCCCCATTGCTGTAAACTCACAAAAGATATACACAAACTGAATTTATAACAAATCTATTTGGCATGAGGGAATTAAAGATGTTCAAAACTTGGAGATTTAAGTGGTAGTAATGGTTATTCATTCTGATCAGAGATTTTGAAAGCATACAAATATTTTTTAGATAAATTTTAAACAAAATTGGGAAAGAAATTGGTCAGAGGTATAGATATGATAACTTTGCTGATACTTTTTTAAATACTGCAGTGTCTATCAGTGGAATAAAATTCATCAGATCTGCTGGATTGAAAATGCACCATTCAAAAGAAAATGCCTGTTTAAGAAAGTCTTTTTTTTTTTTCCCTAAAGCAAAAGTCAAATATTTACTGTAAACCAACCTGAGATAAAGTGCTTTTGGAGTAGAGACCAAAATTAATACCAAAATGAAGTGCAGGGAGGATATTAGTTTATGGCAGAGCAGGGGAAGTTGTCTTTTATGAACTTATGAACTGTGGAAAGAGTTAAAATTAACAAAATACTTGCTAAATTTTGGAAAGCAAAGTATTTGTGGGGGATTTCAATCACCCTGATACTTAACAAATTATTTTTACAAAAAAGTGCAATCATTTTACCATATTTATCTTTAAGTATTCAACAAAAACAGCAACTGAGAGCAACATCAGGAACAAAGATGTTATTATATAGAAGTTCATTATTGAAATGTTTATTTTTAACTAATATTTTCCCAGCAATTATTTTTGTGAGCCTGTGAGACCAAGCTCCATCTCCTAAAAATGGACATAACTTCATTGAAAATGAGCTACTGGTAATTTACCTCAGCTGAGGTTCCCTACGTCAGTAGAATAAAAACATTATTTCCTCTTTTACTGTGCCATGACAATGTTGCAAGTTTGAGGTTTGTGTTTGTTTATTGGTTGATTTGCTGGGGTTTTTTTAAACTCCTCTAGCTATTCTTTTCCTTCTCTCTTCTTAGCATGTGCCTTCAAGGTATTTTTTTGCAATTTTATTCAAAATTACTCACTTGCTTGCAATTCTTTTGAAGGTGCTACTAATAAATAAATATTTCCCTTTTTGCAGACTCATTTATCACTTACATTTACATCAATTCTACATTTAAAATACTTTTTGATCCTCATACACAAGTGAATGGAATCTTTATATCAATTCCAAACTAAAATCTCTGGTTTAAAGCCATAATACAAGAGTATTTTCTACATGATACAGACCTGCAGTGTTTACTCTCCAGTGTTTATAATAAAATACAGACTTCCAGTTCTCTGCTTTTTTAAAAATCAAATAGGAAAAAGATTATTTTGTTATTTTTTTACAAGACAATAAAATTACTTACATGGTGATTAAAAGCTATTTCCCTCACTCAATATTACATGCAGCCAATTAATATTTTAGCACATATTTTAGACAAATTTTTTATACTTCAAACCTTTTATGAGGGTTTCCAGCTGAAGGGGATGTGATTCAGAACCACTTTTTCTCATCAGGTTCAATTTCTGTAGCATCGAATGAGTATCTTATTCTGTTCTCACCCAGAAGGTTTCCCTCCTCTATGTCTTAGAAGCAAGGATGTAGAGAAAAGATGCTGCCTCTGTAGCCCCTTGCTACAGTCTGTGATTAAAGAGTAACATCTCTCTTTCAATCCATCTCTACCCTGACAGATTTATATATGAGACTTTGAGAACTTTTGATTCCAAAGGTTGGCTTGGTTTTTTTTGGTTTTTGGTGGGTGGTTTTTTTTGTTTTTTTTTTTTTTTTTTTTTTTTTTTTTTTTTTTTTTGTTTTTTTTTTTTTTTTTTTTTTTTTTTTTTGTTTGTTTGTTTTTTTTTTGTTTTTGTTTTTTTTTGTTTGTTTGTTTTTTGGGTTTTTTTTTAATATTTTCTGCATTTACTTGAAGTGAAAAGACTGCATTTGGAATAGAATATTCTGTCTTTCCCAGGAAAGAACTAGTTCATATTCATTGGCAGGAATTCCTATTGCAATTTCACTATCAGAGTCATTGTCCCATCACAAAACTCCATGTTTTACCTAAGTCAGTATTTTAGTGTTTTCATCTGGTAAGACTTTACTTCGTTCTATAACAATTTCCCTCATACTGGGGAAACAATTTCTCCTGTCTGAAATAGTTCTGCATGTACCTCTGTTCCTAGAGGTACCAAGATAAAAGAAAATGGAAACAGAGAGAACTTTAGGTAAATACTGAAATGTAAAAGAGGGGAGATGAGCTGCCTTATTACTAGGTAATATGTTACCTGTATATTTTATGCCTTGCTTTATACTGCCTCTGAAACACAGTGTTTGACACATGAGTTTTAAAAAACTTGGGAAGATTTAAGAACAAACAGACCAAACATATCAAAAATTCTTCAAATATATCAAACAAATCCCATAAGCCAGACTCTGAATCTTTTAGACCGCCAGAGTGCAATCAAAGAGCATCAAAAGCCTGTAGGAAAAGTAAATGATTTATTGGCATGGGTCTGTACCAAAGAGGACATTACTATCCTCAGATTAGTCTTTACAGGTAATGAGAGTAAAATAACTACAGAGATAAAGGGATCAAAAAGAGTTGATGGAACAACTTCAGAAACACAACTAAAATCAATCAAAAGGACCAGACTGTGCTCATCTAGGAGTTCAGTGAAAACCAGAGAATGGAGTAGCCAACCCATTAATATACACATGGCTTAAACTCATCCTGAGAAAGAACTCAAATAAGAACCAGCTTAATACCCTGAGTATGGCCAAGAAAAATTCTCAGGATAAGTCTAGGAATTCTAGAAAAACACCTGTACTTTGCAGGCCTGAACAGAAAGAGCTTTTTAATTTATACTATACATTGGGAGTCATACTGCAGATTGCTAAACTTTACAAATTACCAACAGACCTGAAAGAAAAAACATGAAAGACAGTGTTTCTCTTCCATTAAAGTAAACTAAGCTTTAATTCTTTCCTCTCTGTTTATTTCAATCAGGAAAATATGAAAGAAAAACGTAACATAATAACATAATGGAAAGGTATATCACATCACAATTATTCTGGAGTGGTTTAACAATATAAATTCACAGGAAGGTTATATTTTATGAAAAAGGAAACCAAATTTAATTATAGAGGTATATCATACCTAAACATTGTTATGAAACATTAGGGGCTGTTGTCTAAAAGGGACTAACCAAAAAAGCCTTAGTATTTAAGAACCTCTTGAGAAATTATGTAGAAGCTTTTCCCCAGCAAAATTTTCTTGAGGTGATACTAGAAACTTCACAGAGTACTTAAATGACTAAGTGTGAAAAACCAGCAAGACAACTTTCTGGTAGCCTGTTATGTTGTGATGCAAAGAAAAAAATGTGCTAAGGAACTATGACAGTTAGAAAGTTAAGGAAGTGAACATTTTAAAATTTGTATTTTTGATTGGGTTTTTTTAAACTTATTTATGCAAGATCCTGTCTGCTTCCAAGATCTGTCTGTCTAGATGTTCTGTTGTAGAGACTTGTAAAACTTGAACTGACCGTGCCACTTTGTCACATGACTATTGTAGATATTTCCTTGTAGATACATCCTTCCTAAGGAAATAAAATGAAAATTATTTTATTTTTAAAATATTTGACAATATTACATTGGTAATATTACAAGGTGCTAAAAATTACCTTGGATGTTGAAATTTTCTGAGAACCTAAAAAACTGATTAGACTCAGACATAAAAATATGTGGTAAAAGGGACACAAAAATGTTGAAATGTAGTCTGGTTAATTCTACTGACATACTGGAATATTAGAATATACTGGGATAACTGCAAGTTTTCATCTTTCAAAGCAAATATTGCAGTCAACTACAGAGGAACTCAGTAGGACATCTTAGAAAGTTTTGTGCATGGACGTGGTGATTAAATGTTCTTTATTCATTAATGCACATCACTAACTGCAAGGTGGATTTTTCTTTCTTCTGGTCAAACAACATTATTTCGGTGGTGGAATTTGAATTTCCATTAATTATAACAAGGTCTGTCAGCTGACATTTTCACTCTGGGTGATACAGAGCTCTGTGAAACCCAGATAGAGCTCAGATTATTCTGGGAAGCTGAGCAGATAGCCTGGCAGCCGGCCACGCGGAGCTCCGTGCTGTGGCAGCTGCCCTGTTAGCAGCGCCAGCTGATTAGGGACATCTACCTGAGCTGTTGTCAAACCTTTGGCTGTCATTTAAACACTCTCTAAGAGCTTGCCTCAGAGAAAACGAGGAGTTGAAAGCTCCACCAAATTGTGGAAGACAACTCATGCAAGTTCCAACAGCACTTCATTTCATGGCTGAAAAAAAAGGACGCTAAGAGAGCAATTTTTGGCAATGCACAGGTCTGGTTTCTCCTCAAATTTGATTGTAGGATGCTAACAGTGTAAATTTAATGCAAACATTTCAAGCATAAAAAAAAAAGTCATGTCTTTATAAGTCAGCAATAAGAAAAACCTGAATGTAAGTAATTTATTGTCATTTTCAAAAGTGGTCTGACAAATACCCTGCAACAGTAAAGTGGGATTCTTTTAGCTAAAAAAATATGATTTCCAAATTGACACTGGATTCCAAAACACTGATATCTAATATGTTAAAGAAAAAACACAGGAAAAATCAACTCTATCCTGAAATACCTGATGTAAAAAAATACCCCCCTCAAAAAAAAAAAAAAACGCCTTAATAAACCTAACCATTTTGTCTGGTGCTGGAAAAAGAAAGAAAAAACTTTGGCTGACAGAACTATTCCTAAAATTGAGACCCGGCAGACAGTAATTAAGCATAGGTGTCTCTGACACCGCACTTCCTACAACCGCTAATGATTACATGAGAAAAATTAAGTATGAAATCAGATACAAAAAAACAGGATGATGACTCTTTATGTATTCTGACATGAGGAGTGCAAAAAAAAAAAAAAAAAAAAAAAAAAGATATGTGAAGAGATTTTAGGAACTGTAAAAAAACAAAACAACCCTAAGGTAAGATTCACTTATGTGCTATATTACCCCGAATGAACAGTTGCATAAAGAAAGATTTTAAGAGTTGTCTCATATGCAAAAATATAAGCCATATCAAGAAAAATCTCCCACTGATATCACAGTAAAAAGCACTGTTTGAAAGTGTAGGTTAGTTTATACCTTTTTTCTTCAAAGTTGTATCCTGTTCCAGACCTTTTGTCTCACTTTCTGCAGACAGTTTTTACAGGAACAGATAAGAATTAAATTGATGATGCATATATCCTATTTTTACTAGACATTATAATTTACAGAGTAATATATGACAGTAAGTCCTCCTTAAGGGAATGAGCTTATGTCATTTACAGTTAAGTATAGTTTAGACATGGAGCAGCTAGTTCCCATCATCTCTGTTCAACAGCTTGGAAAGAAATAGTGTAAGAATAGTGCTGCCCCTGAGAAAAAGAGTTGGACAGCCTTTTTCTGATACCCCTTTATTGTGGTTACATACAAGAAGAGCATCAGCTGGACATGATTTTGTACCTGCAAGCATTTTATTAAATGGAAAAATGGAAAAAAATATTCTGGCAATATATGATGCCAATGTCAAAATCACTTGATCTTCCTAATGTATCAGGTTGTAGGTAAGATAAGCAAAGGCATAATTTTTTTGGGAGCTGCCACCACTACAAAAAATTAGTGTTGAAGTCATTAGAAAAAAAATGGTGGCCATAAACAGCAGTCATGTCACAAGCTCTTATATGAATTTGTCATCTGATATAGATATCACAGAGAAATGAGTGAGAAAGATGATCCAGTTTAACAAGGTCCGGACATTGAGACAGAGAAGTGCAGGGGCAGGGACAAGCAGAACAAATGCATTCTTACAGTGATGTTATGGTGATAGTGCCAAGCACAACAGGAGACCTCTGCAGATCCGAGGAAAAATCTTCCAGGAGCTAACTGACCCCCAGCTGTTCTGTTGGACAGCTTACAAACACAATATGTTGTGTGGTACATTAGTGTTGGCTTAAGTATTGTATCATGTATTGGCAGGGAAAATGTGTTATTAAAGATCATGGCATTGAGCTGACTTCCTCTGACACATAAGATCAGTTGCCTGGACCTGACATTCAGTCTGGTGTCACTTAGGACACCCTGATTTGCTGTATGTGACTGATATGACGGAGGACTGATGTGAGACTCGTGTCATGGTGGAAGGACAACTGGAGCCCACATGTAAAGCTCTGGGGTACCACTGAGGAACTTGAATGTCCTTACATAGTCAATCTACTTGAAGAGCAAATTCTTAAAGAGGAACTTCTCTTTCAAGGATGTTTACAAGCACCCAGAGCACTAGATGTTTACTGAATATAAAATTGATGGCACCCTCAGCCACATGCAGTTCCTTTTCTAAGAGAAACTGAAAAGCTGGTAAGCTGTTATAGGACACTGTTGCATGAAGCTCATGAGCAACTGTATATTTTATCAAAGACAGATGCATCAGTGTTCAGAATGGAATATTTTTCTGTTACATGCTCAAGGAAAAGCACCCAGAATTATCATTATGAATCAACTATATGTGAAAAGTTATATAACCACACTTATTTTCTGAAAGGAAAACCATTTCCACTACAGGTCTCTGGACAAAAAAAGACAGAGATTATACATGCTTAATGTAATACTAGAATTTTGAAGTTTTTGATTAAATTAAGTTACAACACTTAAATGTTAGGTCTACTTTCTTGCAGTGCTGTATAAGACCCAACATGCAGGGTTAACCAACACATGATATACAATATTTACAACACATTAAAAGTGATGCTCTGTTTGTGACCTGCTCTAAAATGAAGCATAAATTGCTTGAAAATTTGAAAAAAAAAAAAAACCAAAGAACCAAAACAAAGCCCTATTTTTTTCAATGCAAGAATTGCAGACCAATTGTTATGTGGAAAATTTGCATAAACATTCTATCAATTTCACCACTGAAAAGGCATAACTTTTTTTCCCCCGCTAAGCATCCTTATGACTGACCCAAAATGTTCCTGAGACCTGATTATTTTATAATCTTCTCTACAGGTATGAAGAGCTAGCTGTAAATACAGTAATTTTCTCCCTGTACGGTTCTCTCCTTTTCCAGTTTTATCCATTGTCTAATGAAGGTCTCAGAGCTCAAATATTGGCTATTTTCTTTTATCTACAGCAGTATGTATTTTATTAGTTTCATTTTTTAGATAACAGATTTATACCTTAAATAGAACTCCAGGTGGGTTCCCATAGAGTAAAAGTGACTAGCCCCATGTTTCCCTTCAGCTAGAGCAATGGTTGCAATTGTTAGGAGAGCTGTCAATCTTTTCCTAATACGTTCAAGCCCTTTGGAGGAAAGCACAGGCCAAAAGGGAAAACCCAGAAAGGAATACTTCTGAAAGCTGATTATAAAGGAGGCTGAGTGCTAGTCAAAGGTACAGTTCCAACAGAGTCTGATTAACATTCTCCCATAAAATAAGGACCAGAGAGTAAGCCATTAATTTTATGGCTATTTTTTTCCCACTGCTTGGTTTTTCATAAGTTGGACTTCCTTCCAGGCTAATTAACCACTAAACATTTTACAAGCAATCCAAGTGCGGAAGCAGTAAAAGATGAATTGCACTTATGAAGTAATTGACAAAGGGTATATTGGGCCTTTTAAGCAATGATATTGTGCATCTTAATACAGGAAGAAAGGATCCCTGGTACTGCAGTTTGATAGGTCATTAGTTAATTCTCAGAACTCTGCACAAGATAATAATGGCTCAAGGCTAGAATGAACCTGCCTGGATTAGGGTGGGGAACCCTACCTCAAAACACTGCCAGAGAAAACACTTAATGTTTGTGTCTTGGTATTATCAAAATACCACCTGTGTTATCTTAGATTAATTCCCAGGCTATTTTCTTTTCTTCTGACAGCAAAGTCAGAGCTGACAAACCAAGGCAGTTCTCAAGGAAATTCAATTACTGAAATGTCTGACAGCTTGCTTTGCTGCTTCTAACTAAAGTTTTGAAAGTTACATGCTGCATGTATAATATAGTTTTCATTACAAAGGAATAGATTTGCATTTTCTAGGGGGAAAATCATTTTCAAGCTGTAGGAGTTTAATGATAAAAGATAAAAAATGAAATGCTGAAGTTTGTATTTTGCAAGGAAACGAAGTGAGTTGAGTGGCTGCCACATGAAACTAGGAAAATACTGTGTTTTCTTAAAAGCGGAATTCACTTACCTTTCCATAAATGAGGGAATGCCAGTCTATCTGAATAGTGCCTGCATATATAATTTTCTAACTATTCCACATGATGCAAGATGAAAATGTTTATAACTTTTTCAAAAAACAGGATTTTTTTTTTCCTATCTCAGCATCAATTACCTGAGCTCTGGGTCCTATGAAGTGGTATCTCTGTGTGTGTTCACTTAATTATTTTTAGAGATGGGAAAGTGAAAAGTGTCTTGGTCACTGCACTTGCTAAAAGCAGATCAGACCACATTTCCTCTCTGTTAAACTCATCATTTTCTTTTTTCTCCAGAAGTCTTCAAACAGGCAAAATACACATCTATAAGCAAGGAATACTTTCTCACAGAGTTAAGCTGCTAGTCAACTCCAGCTATCACATAGGAGGGGTAAAGGTAGAAGCAGATTCTGAAATAAGACCTTTGGGCTGTCTTGAAGTTGTCAAATCAAAAGTTGTGATCCAACAACTTCAGAAATAACTTAAATTCATGGGGTGTGTTCCTAGTTCTTATGAAAGCCTTCTTAGAATTTACAATTTCAGATGTGAAGTGGCTTGGTTTGGCACAAATCTCTTGTGAATCACAGAGTTGCCTACTTACTAGGTAGCTACCCACTAAGTGCTAACCTGCTGGTTGCAATATGCTCCTGGGAAGCAGTAATTTCCATCTCTTCACTGTCCGAGCTGTAGGTTAAATTACTCTTGAATGAGAAGATTGGTGCAGTGGGAGGTGGAACAATCCATTGTGCCAAAAGGAAATATATCTTTAAAAAGGGAAGAGAACTTATGAGATATCAGTTTTTTTCTTTTTCCCCAAGGCTCTTTATTCAATTTACATGCAACTGTCATTTGATTGAAAACAAAATGGATTCCTTCTCACAAGGATCACAAGGAGTAGCTGCAGTCACAGTTGCAGTAGGTATTGCCCATCCTGCTGCACTGAATCTTGCATTACTGTCACAAAACGGCTCAGACTCAACCAGGGGAGAAAAATATCTTTCCCTAATAGTGTGGCCAACATAATGCTTACTGCACCAGCACATACCTCCTTTTGACTGGAATTAGTAGCTACAATTTATCACTGAGAAAATATATCAGGCTTGGTGTTTTTGACTGTGCCAGTTTAAAAATGTAGCCTTTGCTTTACTACTGTATCACTCCTGCTTTATATCAGAGAAATTCTATTACAGAAAATGAGCTTATGCCAGTACAAAATTAGAATAACACAATGATGAAACAGCCTCAACTTTCAGAAAAAAAAAAAAATAGGTAAAGGTAACAAGGAAGTAATAGGCAAAGGAACAAGCTGTAAACCTTCCCAGCATGCAAAATTCCTCTTAAAATTTCTTTAGATTGCCTGGATCGCCAATTCAGTTTAAATGCAGATTCCTTGTTACTGAATCATGATGGAGTGTAGACATTTACTACATGGTAACCCTTTCACTGAGGCTGAATTACAGTAAATACTGTAATAAAACTACTCTCAGATCCTTTTTTTGGCCAAAATGTTAAATTCAGATATAACTTTAAAAACGCATTATTCCAAGTGAACAAACTGAATAGGGCTCAGGACAAGCACTTACCAAAGAATCTCAGTAAAAATTAGACTTCCAAATCCATTTTCAAAGATGGCACAAAAATGATTCAAGAGCCCAAAGCTTTGGGGTTTAGGGTCTTTTGTGCTAGTGTTATCTGTTAGAGATAATGGAGTGTTTTAGAAAGTTTTACCATAGTAAAAAAATTACTGTCCTAGAGACAGAAACTCAGAGTATAGGCACAGTAGGAGAGCAAGAGCCTCCAATTTGGAACATGAAAAAATTAGCTTCAGGGATCAGCATGCTGTATAATCTCACTCCACAACCAAGTGATTCATGTGAATGTGGGGTTGTAGATAGACAATCTTCCTCAAGATTTGGACTTTAAGAATTCAATCCCATCTCACCTCACTTCCATCATTCAGGCAATTAAACCATCAGCAGACCTTTCAGCTACATTTGATCTAACGACCTTTGCTATTTTTACATTGCAGATTAAGCACTCATACACAAGCTGACTTCCACCAATCCAAAACAAAAGTGTGCCTGTTGTCTCACAAAGGTTAAGCCAGTATTTTAATGGGTCTGGAGAGGCTCAGTAAACCACTCCAGACCCTGTGCAGCGCTGGATCTGCAGCTACAATTAACCTGCAACTGGGGTAGTTTGAATATACTATAAAGTATTCATTGCCTTGAACATAGAGCATAATTCACATCTACAACTACTGCGTGGCCAGCATCTTAGAGATGAAAAGCAATACTCTCCAGTTTCACCCCTGGGAGTTTTCTAGTGTCCCCTTCTTATTATTGAAAAATTATTGCTGAAAGCACATTATGTTATAGTGCTTGGACAACAGAACCAGCAATACCACTTTGGCACCAACTTTTAAAACAGTGTTTCCTTAGATGTGACACCAAAATTCTCAAAGGATTTGGCTGTTTTATACAAATTCAATACCCTATTTTAAGGTTTTGTGCTAATGATTTTGATGTATTGTTACACACGCTCAGTATGTTTGACTACAGCAGGGATTAAATAAATTGTGATTTGAGGATTTAAGGTTGAGAGGAAAGGATTTGGCTATGTAAATTGAGGTCTAGAAGGTCCCTGGTTCATTACACCTGTCTTTGGGGTTTTGCATCACCTTCACTCTTTGAGAACACTGCTATGTATATTTTCAGATACATAGGATTAGAAAAAAAGAACTAGAGTTCTTAAGCAGTTATAAATTAGTTTTGAAAAGAAATCTAAAAACCAAGCTTGCCTGTTTTTTAGAGTCTAGAGCAACAGTTTACATAAACAGAAAAAGAAAAGAATGAAATTACTATGGACTCAGTTAACTTGGTAAAAATAGTTGAATTTTCACAATCTTTTGTGGTAACGGATGTACTCAGAAACCCCAGAGCAAAAGCATTAA
This sequence comes from Pyrgilauda ruficollis, assembly GCF_017590135.1. Taxonomy (NCBI): domain Eukaryota; kingdom Metazoa; phylum Chordata; class Aves; order Passeriformes; family Passeridae; genus Pyrgilauda; species Pyrgilauda ruficollis. The sequence goes on along the minus strand of NW_024526599.1, from coordinate 12,982,865 downwards.
GAATTAGATTAACATATAAAAAACCACATTTGTATATATATCTATATATCTATATAGATATATAAATATATAAAGAACCAATAAAACATATTTGGTTGTCATAAATACATTCATTTTTATAAATACACTTGGTTGAAAAGAATGCCACAGCGGCCTTCTAACAGGACCCACCTCCAGTCTTATTCTCATTATTTTAGTGGGAAATGGGAATTGGTTGAAATTTTTTTACAAGATTAAATTCCAAAGGCATAATGTGCATGAAATATTTCAAATTTGTTTTTCTAGGAAAAAAATTATAAATTACCTTTATTAATAATATGAAAAGCCTAAATGTAAAAAGTTAATGTATTATCTCTCTTGAGTATCAACCAATAATACTGCAGGAAACTCCTTGCAGGAAAATCTCCATTTTAAAGCACTGAAACTTGATTGTGTGAAATTTGACTGAACAAATAAAAAGACATATCAAAGAGAAAGAACAAAAAAGGATAAAATATCTGATGGCTAATTGATAACAAACAACATTCTTTAAAATGCATGTTACCTTTCTACATCACAATCTTCAGACTCCTTAAAAAGCCTTAGTTTTATTTCATCTCCTCAAATTTTAAGTCTTGGTTTAATCAAGCAACAAAAAAAGAAAGAAATACTTTACACATAGTCACAGCAACCAAAAATAAGTTTTGTGTAATTTAATTCCATATTAATACCAGCATAGAACAGTTAGGACATAAGACAGTGTAAGATTGTCATGGTACTTTGAACAACTGTGGTTTATTGACATCTTCTTTTGGCCTCACATGTATGGAAAATATATGATTAACCAGAGACTAATCATAAAGAACTACCCAGAGGAACTATTTAATTTTTGAATTTAAGTTTAGGTGGATGTACTTGGCTAAACAGAAATTATAGATAAGAGTTTGGTTGGATGTTTCTTCATTAATATTTCAATAATATGCATATATCCAATATGCAAATGTTAATTATATCACAGTTATCAGCATTTGAAGGTTTTTATGGTATGAGTACATTAACATGATCCTTAACTGAAAGAATCAAGAGACACAATAAACTATGAAGTGAGTCAAAGAAAGAGTAAGTTAGAAAATATGGTTGATACAATATATAAAATAGCTGAAATAATACACAGTAGTCTGAGACATTATGCAAGTACTGATGTTAAGGAGCTAAATAGAGTCTATAGTTTGGTTTGCTTGTTCCTCACTCCTGTCCATAAATATAAACCTATTTAGCTAAGAATTACATTGGACAAAGACAAACTGGTTCACCACACTATTAGGTAAAGCCCAGGCTGGAGGTAGATTAATTTTATGGCATACAAGCATAAATACTGGACTATGAACAGCTCACTAGAAAAGACATAGAATATAAAGGTGCTGTGACAGACTGAAAACCACAGAGCAAATTACCATAAACCCAAAGAAATAGTGAAAAAAACCCAAAACATTTAAAATTACTGAAGAAAGTAAACCCAACAATTTCTCAGGTCTAAAATGTGCATAAAATTACCAGATGAGCTACGTGGGTGTAGCTTTGCCATGCAGTTGCTACATGAAGAGCCTTGGAATCTGGGCTTCTTTTAAATGTGCAAACACATATACTGAATAAAATAATCTTTTGACCTACGGTCTTACAACAATAAAACCCTCATTTGCTTTTCTCAATGAGTAAGGTGCAGAAAAAGCCTCAGAGCTGACGCACATTCAAGCCCACATAATAGCAGTCTGGCACCTCTCTCACTCTTCATCCTGATCAGCGTGGAAGTAGAGTGCAGTGATGTTGCATGTGTCCCCAAATACAACCATATGGATGGTTTTTTTATATAAATGAAAGTAAAGAAGATACCAGGTGTAAGCAATGTATTGTCATTTGGTATTTCTGATTGGATGAATGTCACTATTAGTAATGAATTCAGATTGGAATTTCATTATCAAGCCAAAGTGTATAGGAAATGTATGTTAATCTTTTCTCTCAGTGGAATGCGAAATATCAAGTCATAAATGATCCTCATGCTTAATAGATAGTTATAGTTATTACACATGATAGGAGTCCAGATTGCACCATTCTTCCTCATAATGCATGGTATCTTCATTTTCAAGTGGCTGTACTGAAATTATTATTGTTATATGGAGAACAAGTTATGGCTCAAAATGAAGAAGAATAAAAAATATTTCATTTGGGTTTTGGACAATGACAATAATACTTCCTATTATAATCTAGTAGACCTCTATCCTCTCCATTAACAACCTGGATGCACATAGCAAAAGATGGAAATGCAAGGTTATACAAGGTCTGGATTACATTCAGAGTGTTTTCACGTTCCTCCATAGATGACTATAGAAAGATCAACCGGGTATATAATTTTCAAATATTTGAAGCTGTTGGTAAGAGTTAGGCTAAACGGCAGTGATGAGCCATTTCTTTTGCCTTTTTAGTATCTAAAACCTAACCTTTTAAATTCTTGTGCTATTAGACACTATAACCTTTTAAAAGTCTTCTCTCCATTTTTCTTTATATGCACTCTTCTTCATGCCTTACTGTGTTTAACATCCTGTCAAACATTGTTTTTCTTGCCCAGAATAAGTTGAGTCTGAAAGGACTTTTGCTGTCATCTATCCATTTCGTCCTTTCTGTGTCATGTAACTCCTTTTAATTTGCTTGGTCCAAAATCATCTCCAATAGATGAGTAACTATTTCACCTTGAATACTTCTGGAGGCAGTGACTCCCTAAAACCTTTTGGCAGCTTGTTTCATTTCCTATCTGTTTTTGATAGTTTCAAAGATTTTTATACTATTTAACCTACATTTTCCTTGCAACAGCCCAAATTTATTACTCTGTCTTGGGTGACTAATGAGAATAATTTCCCTTGTCCCTTCACATATCTGTAGAGAGCTATCACACTTTTCTTAAGTCTTCTTTTCTTTAGACTGAACAGCCAACTTATCTTATTAACCTTTTTCTCCCCTCACGGATCTTTCTTTCCAAACCTTCTATCATTTTCTTGATCTCTCTTTTCTTCATTTTATGTCCCATTGCTCAAATGATAAAAGGAGAAGACAAAAGCCAAGAAAAACTGCAGGCAAGCTTTTGAAAACAAAGCACAAAATAAGAATTTGTTTTAATTCATACTCAAAAAATACAAGTACAAAGAATAAAATATCCAACTGAAAATCGCCACTGGGGGGCTGATGTGTGCACACATGCAGGCTGTGTGTGTAATTGTATGACTGTTCAAATCCTTTGGAAAATAGTGTGGCTGCTTGTCAAGATCTAAAGCAAAAGGACTGAGATTTCAAAACAGAAATACAGACTCAAACAATCCCTTGCCTATTGAAATAATTTGTCCTTGCCTCAGCTGCAGGTCTCGTTTGATTTTTTTTTTTAAACCAGTAGTTTGATGCTTTTGCTTCACAGGGCTACAAAACAAAACAAAGGGAACTTTTTAAAAGTAGTGAAAAACTAATTTAGTCTTATCTGACTTAGGATATTAGAACAATGAAGATCTTCTAGTGGTCAGTTTTTAAAAAGACAAGAGCTGCATTGCCAGGTCAGAATAAAAGACCACGGCGGTGTCCCTGGCACTGGCCCTCAGGAGATGAATCTATAACATAAGAAGCAGAATATGTTGTATTGACAGAGTCTGGGCAATAAATATTTTAACTTAGAAGAATTTAGTTTACAATGGATTTATTTTTCAGTTTGACCTCTGTAGTTCATTTGTTCCTTGTTTCATTGAGCTCGTCCTTCTCACTCCCTTGTGCAAGACTGACTTCCACAGGAACTCTGCTGGGATGGTATTAATCAGTTTCAATTAAAAACATTCTCACTGATGATGTTCAACTTGCCAAGAGAGATGATAAGTACCAATTTGAATTGGCACGTTTCACTACCCAAACAAAGGCAAGTTTTCTGTGACACAAACTGGGAGAGAAAGCAGACACACTGTAGCTCTTATTCGGTTTAGGATTACTTGGGAGGATTCGCTTCCCTCTCTCCCTCTCCTCCTCCAGCCTCCTTCAGTGCCCAGATGAGTCTTGTGTCAAGAAGAAAGTCTCGTGACAGAAGAAACTGGAGTGTTATCACTACAGGGGATTCGTCTAAAAAGTAATTAAACCGCTCAACCAGAACTCTTATTACCGTTTTCCTTCACAAGCTGATCCAGAAAACACACAGAGTGAACTCAAAGCTAAAACACCAGAAACATCTCATAATGCTGCTACATTCTTATGCTAGATATTATTCCGTTTATATCTAAGGTACGTGTGAGGAAAAACTGCTATTTGAGGATCAACTCTCTTACTGCAGAAGCCATTAAAAGCCACTGGATCATTTCAATAATTTTCTCTTCAAACGCACTGTGCTCCTACACAGTCTTACTGTAGATTCTTCAAGTGACAACAGTGACAGTGAGACTGTGCCCTGGTGCTTAAGGGCTAGACTGAACTCTGCCCAGTGAAGACAGTGGTTCCATTCACACAAATAGCTATGGTTTGCTTGGTGCTCCTTCTCTATTCCAGGACGGTTAATGGCAGGTACATTATAACAGAAATTTCAAATATCCCTTTTGAAGCATAAAGTATGAACCACACACGCAAACACTCACACACACATACAAGTATGAACACACATACATACAAATAATCATTTAATAGAATTCATTGCTTTAGCATGAGGAGAAAAACCTGATCTGGGTTATTAATAGATAGAGTCCACTTTGAAAGGGGAATTGAAATTGTACACTCATAACTGTGTTTCATGTGGTAATATGTATCACTTCTTAACAATCTCTGAGCTAACTGTAAACATGGTCAGTGGGATGGAGTATGATGGATGAGATAAAAAGTTTTGAATCTTCATAATTCAAACCATAAACAAATTGAAACTTGTTACCCCCTGTTAGAGAATATTAGAGCTGTCATTTCTGTTATATTAAAGCCATTCGAAAAGAGATTCTCGTAATTCCTGTTTCCAATTCCAACTCAAGAAATATTTCCCTCAAATGCTCTCGTTGCATCCTGATGGAAACCACAGAGATTCCGTTTGCCTTGGGCATTTTTCCTGTGTCAGTCGAGTACCCAGACAGTTGTGCTGGGTGACAAGTCGTGCTGTTCTTGCACTCATCTCCATTCTTCTCTCCTCCTCCCTCTCTGCTGAGCAAAGATAGCAGCTGGGTAGCCCTGTCCTGACAGGACAAACAGAAGGTTCTGGTTCCTTTTCCTTTGATTTATTACTGCTTAATGGAAATATACTAAGGCTGATTAAGTCCTTTATGGTACTTAGTGGCTACTGTCTTATGCAAAGAGTTGAACAAATGAAGGAAATGCATGTATTGAACAAGTTGGTGTGTAAGTGGCCCTTGACTCAGGAGAACAGGCTCTTTTTTACATGTTTGCTGGGTTTTCCATCAAATAGGCTGGAATCACAAAGCAGTTGGGAAGGGGAGCAAGAGAAGGATTGTGGGGTGTTTTACCCAGAGCACATGAAGCAACCAAACTATCAGATGTGTTTTATAAGAAAATTCTAGGGAATGAGAGTGATTCAGTTTTGAAGATTGGAAGCAGGCATTGCTGTCCCACAACTTTCAAAGCAGCAGTGTTGAAGGTGATTTTGCCTTTTCAAATATAGGAGGTGTGAGTTGAGAGTGCAATCTGCCATTCTATGGCAGTCTTCAGCCAAGAGGTAGTTCTTGGGGTTCATTTTCATTAATCCCACGTTAAGGAAACAACCAACTCAGTTACTGAACTCTAGTTCTATACAACATTCCCAATCATTTCCTTAAGCCTGCACCTGCACTGTCTTGACTAAACAGAAATTTGGCAGATCACAGGCTTTGACCTCAGAACCAGTACAAAGAATGCACTAGATTGTCTCTTTTTCTATGTATACTGTTCCATCAAATCACTTCAAAGATATCCGTGTCTATAGTAATTATAAAAGTGTTGTCTCCAAATGACATGTGGCTTATTCACTTCACAATAAGTCTCATCATTTTTAGCTTCAAACTTTGTCATAAATTAGATCATTTTGTGTGGGAGAAATTACTAGTGACAAATGCAACATGTAATACAATTGTTTAATCTGTTTTCCAAAAGTGAGCTCAAGTTGCTCAGATATTATTCATAGATATTTGTAAATGGATTGAATTATTTTTCTTCTGAGGTTATTTGTTTGTTTACACTTATGTATAATGAATTCCCTTCCACCCATCTGTCACCTGAAAGGAACCTCAAAATAAGTGCTTTCTGTGACTTTGAGATCCTTTTGTAATGCCAGAGTGGTGAATAGAGGCCTTAAGGTAAATGACAAAAAAGCGCTACCTCTATTTGCCGTTCATCATTCACTATTTCTTATTTGTATTGTGTAACTTGTCAAATGCATTGTTTCTTTTCAATGAATGAGGAATTAGAAGGTTTGAAGCAGGAGAATAACAAAGGGGTTGAGTAAATAAAGCACTTCTGTTTTGTCACTCACCCTAAACTGGAAGTGGAAATTGGCATGTTCAAAGTAAGTGCTAAACCAGAAAGGAGCAGCAGGGTAGCCCATACAACAAAGCAGAAATTGAGATGTACTTTACATCAACTCCTGAAAGACAAGTGATGAGGAAAACTGTGCGCAACACTTGGGATAAATGAGAGACAGAACTGAAGTAATCAGGAATGAAGTCCCATAATTACCATGGTTAACAAACCATTCTGTTCTCTTTCTCCCTTAGTCATACATTTTAAGTGAAAAGCTGGAAATTTGGAGCCAGAGGAGACTGAGGTTTACCCTGTACTGGGAGAAAAGAAGATTCATTCTCATTCCATGCCCCTATTGGAATGAATAGGCACACTGAAAAGAGAAAATTTGAATAGCTCTACTGGTTTCATTATAGCAAGAATAAGACTTTTTTCTCTTCTGTTGGGGAAAAATCCCTAAGTAGAAAGCAAAACTAAAAGCTTAAATCTCAAATTTCTACTTTCTGCTAAAACGTCTTACAGTGTTTGCTATTTGTAAAACAAAAAGACATCAGAAAAGATTTCTAACAAAAAAAAAAAAAAAATCAATGACTTCAAACATTAAAAATTCCTCTTTCTTTTTTACACTTTTCCAGGAAAGTAATTTCAGGTTTAAGTTGTACTCAAAAGGCTTGCAATTTTATCAATAGAAGAGAAAGCTATACTGAGGAGACAAAATTTTCATCCATTTTGTACTTCTATATAATAGATTTATTTATAGAACTTTTATGAGATAATAACACATTCTACTTCACAACAGTTGTAGTTTAATAGATACTGACATAAGGCCTTCAAAAAAAAATCATATTACTACAAAGTTCTTGGAAGATATCAATGACGATTGCTACTCTTCACTTTAGAGGACTTGTTAACTTTTTGTCTCATTCTTTTTTGGCTGTTATCTCAAAGGTGATCAAAACACTTTTGGAACTCATGATGCATAGCAACATTTCTGATAAACACAGTTACCTTAAAAAAACCCATACATAGTTTTCAAATGGCAAATAATAAATTGCCTGCCTCAACAAAATACCTAATAAATTGGGTTTTCTTCAGTGGATTTAAATAGGAAGAAAGTGGAATTAGTCCAGTTCTAGTCTGAACTAATTCTGTCTAAACTATAACAAAATCACCACAATCACATATTATACTATTCTATTTTGTGCTGATACAGTAAGTTCAACACTCTTAGCAAAAACATCTACTGCTACCTTTCCCAACATACCTAAGAGGATGGTTTTAACTCTTTGATCCCACATTTGCAGTATGATTTTAAAATGCTACAATGTCATCAGCTCACTCTCCCCACACCAGTCTTGTAAAAAAGAAAAAACAAAAAACAGAGGAAGACACAGAGATAAAGTTGTCACTTTCAGCCCCTGTTCTACAGTGGTGGTGTCCAAATATTTCTGTTGCAATTAAAGTAAAATCAGGCTTTCTTTTCAATTACAGCGTGAGTTTTTTGTGTCCTTACTAATGCAATTTTCCCTTTATTTCACATCCTGAGCTCATGACTCATGCCAGTTGGGAGTTTCATCTCTGCAGCTGTGCTTGCATTTGTTTTATCTTCTAAGATGAGCTAGCTGAGGTAACAACCCTTTGATTTGGAACCTCCATATTAGAAGAAAGAGTATTCTGATGGTCTCAAATGTAGTTCTGCATCTCCCCTTCATAAATGCCAGTGTTGTAAGGTCTGCAGAAATTCATCCAAACAGTGTTTTACGCTGTTGTTTTAGCATACACACTCAGCTACTTTAGCATTTGTAACTCAATCTAGGCAGCTTCACAATCACACACTTCAAAAAGAGTAGATTGAGGCCTGTGTATGCATTCCCACCAAGTGCCTGCCTGCAATGAAAAAGAGATTTAGAGCTTGTGTCTGTTACAACAAATTTTTGGACAAGCCTCTATACATCTGTTCAATTCAATTTCAGTATGCTGGTGAAAATATCTATGAAATTTGGGATCCCAAGCATTACTAAGATTAAGCAAAAAAAAAAAGACAATGATTCACATGCAAAAATGCTCATGGGAGGCTTCAAGACAGTGAACAATGGGCAGGTTCCTGACCCTGCCATGCTTTGTTCCACTGAAAGGAGATGTCTCTCTTTCCTAGAAGAGAGAGTCCCTTTTCCCCATCCCTGTCAATGATGTAATGTGGTATCAAAATGTCTTGGCCATGCCCCTCCCGCTGATCTGGGCCAGAACCCTCCTTGTTCTTTCTTAGCTTTTATTGCTGTCCACATGTCATATGGCAGGGAATATTTTGGTCAGGTTAGGTCAGCTGTTCAGGCTGTGTCCCTTCTCAAGGTCTTGCCAGGCCTCAGCTGCTGAGGGGGAAGGAGTTTTGATGAGACAGCACTGATGCTGTGCTAGCACTGCTCAGTGGTACCCAAAAAATGGTGTGTTATCAATACTTTCCTAGTAAAGCAAAGCACTATGAGGGTTGCTATGAGGAAAATAAATTCAGTTTCAGCCAGAGTCAATACACTGATTCAGGATGATCATTGGGTGGCAAAAATTCTAATACTGAAAGAAACCCAAAACCATAGTGAGGGGTTAAAGAACCACACACACACATACACACACACACACACATGAATGGAAAAACAACCCAGAATAAATAACTGTTGTGATAGAGCTACAATAGAAAAACACTTGAGACTTTTGACTTTTTTAAAGTCATTTTAATGAAACTAGATCAGAGGGATGAGGTATTAAAATTTTTCTGTGTAAACAATTATTCTCTATTGTTTATACAGACCACAATGAATGTCAGAAGTCACTCTGAAAAATTAGTAAAACTAATTTCAGAAGCAAATAAAACTGACATATAGACCTGTGATATGAGGTGAAGAGAATTATTGTTTGTTGCCTGCAGACTAAAGAAAATCCCTAATTCCAGCTGAATAAGTGGTCAGACTTCTGCTTAGTATCCTTATGCTGAAATTAACTAATCATGTAAGTATAGCTGAAGAAGTGGCAATACAACAATAAAGAACATATACTCATCAAATGAAACAAAAACACTTGGGCAATGTTTATTCAAAATACCTATTTCTAGAAAAACAATTGTTCTTGTAACTGAAATGCCAACTCTGAAGAATAAAGATTTCATATTTTCAAACTTTCACAAGTAGCAGGGTCAGTGCCTACACAGGCCAGGCTTGCTGACAAACACTTTTAGAGTAAAATTAATTTTCTAATGTTATAAAGGTCTACTTGACCTGCACACAAGATAGAGCAGCAGATAGATGTATGCATGTAAATACATACAAAAGACTCTAGTTTCAGTGAGAACTACAACTCACATAGTAAAGAAACTTGGTGCTCTTTGTTAAAACCATTATTTAAAAAGGGAATAATTAGCACTTATTAAAAGCATTGTTCTGGCTGTGCTGGAAGGGATGTAAACACAGGCAAGAGTTTTGTGAGTTTTCCACATTTGCCCCAAAATGCTTTTGATCTGGAAAGTATTTTAGTCTCCTTCCTTGGCCTGTCTTCTGAGAGTGGCAGCTGGGGCACCAATTAGTGCCTTTTTGGCAATGCTTTCATGTGACTTGCACACTTCTCTAGGAGGCTTGGGGCTGCGATGGAAGAAATGTGTTCAACAAGGACAGAGAGAGAAGCTTAATGGACTGCAAGTGGCTTCTTGTAAATGTCAGCAGCTCAGCTAGAGGTGACCCACAAGGATATCTACAATAAGCACCTGTTTTGGTTGTTACTACCCTACAGCTAATTACCAAAGCTTAGATTTCTATTTCTACTGGTTCTAGATTACAAACACTGCTTTTCATTTACCCATGAATACTCTCCTTTCAACACTGTAAATATACTTCTATAGCAAATAGTGAAAAATACCATTTTTACCGAAAACAGCGTGAGGAGCACCTTTTTACCTCACTGCGTTTACTTCCCACCTCTAAACTTAATCTTTTTCCTGAAAGAGGACAGGAGGATGATTTTTTGCTGAAATTGAATACAGTGTCTTCATTGCACAATTTAATTACTATTCATGTGATTTAATAGAGACAGGATGCATAAAACTGATTTATTACATTATTATTCTGTTGCGATTATAAAAGATGTGGGTATATTCCTGAAAATTTAAGGTAAGTGTGGATTATCAGCTCCTTTACTGAGTGTGTCAAACACAGAGAGCTTTTGTTTCAGCAGTGAAATGCTCTTCCGTGATAGTATTTCCTACCCTAGTGTTTTACCCAGCCTGTGATACTTTGCCACAATAACTCCAGCCTGTTATTTGCAGCACAGTATTCATGGACTTAAAGCCAATACAAGACCTGCACATTAAATGATTAACTCTTGATGAAAGCATAATGCAACAGTTAATAGAAGTGTAGAGGTACCATGCCAAAAAGTTGGTTGCTCAGTCACATTGCTGATACATGAGTTCCACAGTAAATAACACCCCAGCAGCAACTCTGTTACAAACCCTACCCAAGATGAAAAAAATTTAATAAATGTAGGGAAAGTTACCCTGAGACTAGGATAAAACACTATTTTCAAGGAATTAGAGGGGAGAATTCTCCAGTACTGTTGTTATCCTGTAAAAATATAGGAAGGGCTGAAGTCATCTTGTCATTTTTCCCGCACCTTCCCTGCACCTTCCCTGAGTTTTGAACTGAGCTTATTTATTTTTAAATCATATATATACCTAAGATTTACCTTCAGAACATTTTACTGGTATTTTATAAATATAAAAGAGACAAGAGAAGCCAAGTTACTTTGTCTTGATATAAATCAAGAATGCTAGTGAAGAAATTGTGAAATAAGAAGGAGGCAAAAGTTTTCAAGAAACAAAAATCATCAAAAAAGTGGGTCATTTATACAATTTTAATTATTAGGAGTATACTAAAATAGGAGAGTATGAGGTATGAAAATGTGTAAAAGTTATCACAAATATTAAGTGTAAAAGTTATCAGGTAAAAGAAACTTATATAAAAGTTACCAGAAGATTTAGAATAGCAGTTAATCCTGCAGAATGTTTAAGAGCTATTTAGTTTCTCAATCTTTTATAATTATTGGAATTATTTATATAGTTAGAGAGGTATGCTAGCACTATCTGTCTACAGACATAATCACCTGAAATAGTAACTGACAAGAATTTTAAAAGGCAGAAAAGGTATAAAAAGGCAGAAAAAAAAATTAGTGAACTTTCCCATTGTATTTCCAAGGTACTGTTCTCTTATTGGAGATCTGCTGATGCTTAAAGTCTTCCTGGCAACTGCACAGCATGAAAGATTCAACATTGCTCAGGACTGCAAAACTGTAAAACTTCCAAAATTGGTTTTACGACTGACATACAATGTGGATTCACAGCTAATCTCTTACGATTACAGAAAGCACAAAAAGTAAAATCAGATGGAGTTCCTCCAGTTCTTGCCTAGGCAAGGGGCTGCTCAGTTAAGCCAGATCAGCCTGCCTTGTCTGAAGCCATTTTGGTTCAAAGCTGTGATGGATGGGGACATATTATGGACCAGTTTATTGTCCATCTGTGCTTATTAATGATAAAGGCATAGTAAGTAAATTACTCATGCTGTGAAAATTATCTTGGTAATGGCAATTGCCTAAATTAAATGGAAGTACTGAGATTATAAGTCTGAGAATAAATAATTTTCTTTTTTCTGGTCATATAAGCACATTATTTGTGTGAAGAAAAATTATTTTTTTTTTGGAAAAAAATGAAGACATTTTTATTTCCCTAACAAGAAAAATAAGTGTAGAATAAAATAGTTGTGTGTCTCCTCAATATTTCACCTCCTTTTTCTTCATTAATATTTTGTGGAATTGCCTCCAGAATATTTTGTTTTAAAATACTAGAATTCAAATGTTCTTGAAAATTTTTCTAAATCTTATCAATACTATTGGAAAATTTCATTCAGGAAAAGAAGGACCTCAAATCTTGAAGAACAAGCATCCCAAGCTTAACAGTTCCTATAGTTATATTCCTTCACCATGAGAGACTTTAGAAGATCTCTCTGTTGTATTTCCTCAAGCTTGATCCTATGGTGTCTGTAACTGCATCCTAAACTACCTGGGCTTTTGAATGCTTCCCCCAGTGATATTGTGAAATTTAAATGTATTCTGTAATGCTGTTGGTCTTTCACCTGTATGTCCTCATTAAAAGCTCCTTGCACCTGTGCACCCCACATAGATGGATGCAGAAAACTTCCAAAGAGTAATACCAAAAACTCTGGTGCTGAGGTAGTCCTGCTTTCTAAGATGTTATTGATAAAATGATAGCTTGAAATGAGATAGAATATGGAGAGAGATCTACTGGATGGCAGGAAATTATTTCACTTCTAAGGTGCTGCTTTCTATTATACCAACAAACTTGTTTTGTAAAAGAAGGTATGTTATGACTGATAAACAGATATTATTGATTCTTCATTATTACTTTTAGAATTTCAGAAACCTTAATTATGATCAGGATAGTTACATAAGGCACAGTTAAAAACACGTGGAGAGATAGGGAGGAAATTCACAGAGCTCAGCTTAACGAGTTTAATTATATGGATAAGTTAAGAATCACAGCCTAGGAAATCTACACTTATTTGCTCTTTCAGGAGGCAACAGATCACTCAGCAGACCCCACTTATACAGGCAATTGGTTCTACATGTCAATTCTCCAAACCGAAGAGCCTCACTCTAAAGTCAGTGAGATTGCACATGGGTTCAGAGGCATGTATTAGTTACCATTTAAGAAAAGTGTAAGGCTTAGCATCACATGCCAGCCAGCAGTAAGTTTTACTTCTGTTTGTAACTGGCAATACCTGATGAAAGAAACCTAGCAGTAGAGATATGCTTTGCTCAGAAGATCCATGTATCTTTTCCTGGTGAGATTATTTTTGAGCAGGGAAATTATGTCTTTATTAGACTGACTTATTGGAAAACATTGTTCTAAATTTGAGAAAGTGAGACAATAAGTGGATGTAGTTAACAACACAAGAGAAGAAGAGACTTAAAGTATCTCTGTCTAGTTACTGTTTTATTGTACTGAAATACAAATATAGAGTGACATATTTGCTACAGCTAGGAGTTCCAAAGGCTACCTAAGGCACATGACTTTCAGTAAGCTCAGGAGAGGCCAACATCCTCAAACACCTTTAAAAAAAAGATTAAACAAATTAGTAAGCATCACTTGAAGGAGAAATTCTGATTCTACCATTCTTTCCAATATTCCACTCTTAGCTTCCAATCTATAAAGCACTCTCTTTTGGACTGTGCAGAAGGGAACCACTGTCACTAGGAGGTTCATCTCTGTCAGGGGTACATACAGTAGAGCTGTGAACAGAAACAGAATAAGCAGGGAATACAGTAGCCTACAACAGAGACCCCTGGAGTTCTGATTATAAACCAAGGAAAGCTACCTCTGTTGCATTCATAAGTTAACATACTAGGGCTATTGATTTACACTCACTTTAACACTCATTTTAGCCCTGGTTTGCAACCACAAAGAGTTACTCTTTCAAAGAGAGCTCAGTCCTGTTTTCCTTTGTGTGCAAGTGCAAAATGTCACATGCAAATAGATAGATAAAGTAGTTTTTGATCACCCAAGTAGGCTTTGGCGCACACACACACACACACACATATATATATATATATATATATATATATATATATATATACCTATGTATTATCACTAGTGCAAGCAGATGACAATGCTCAAAACTTGCACAGGGCAGAGCTCTGGGGCTCTGGAGTTTTGCCCCTGTCTCAGACAGATGACTCACAAAAAGATATTTTTGAGTACATTTTGGATTTTTTCTAAATGTGTGTCTGGGCAGAATTTTACAATGACATGCAAGCTTACCCTTTTCTTTTTCCCCATCCAAGCAAATATAAGCTCATTCTGCAATATTACAATCTGGCCAGACAACATGCAGCCTGTTCACATGGGCCAGAGCCTAAACCAGCATAAATTCCTAACAGGATCTGAGAGTTCACAGGCAACACCAGGCCAGCAGGATCTGTACAATTGCAAGGTTACAGCTGGCACCCATTTGATCCACACAGAGCTCGCACAGTCAAAGCCTGTATCTGCCTCGCAAACATCATGCTGGCAGAGCCTGAGAGACTCAGATGGCAATTGAATGATGTAGCCAATTCATCTCTCAGGTAGCTAATGCGAGATAAAAAATGCTGCAGTCACATGACAGAAAATACTTCTCCCTCACTCTGTCAGCTATATGAGTATAAACTCACTTTGTCATCTCATGGTTGAAAACACTTGGGTACATACTGGCAGGCTTTTTGCTGGATCACAAGACTTCTGCCTTCCCACAGCAACAATAAACCTAATATAAAAATATAAAAATGGCAAACGCTGTTTCATGTCCTTTGAGTAATCTGTCAAAACAATTCTAAGTTCATTTCTGAGTTGGTTCAAATTTCTGATGCTGGACAGACATTCTAGTAAATCCGACACAATCCACTGTACAGTATTAAAGACTGCAGAGCCTTGCTTCACTCTCAGGGTGAGATTTTAAAAAGGGTCTCAGTGTTCTGCTAATTCTTCAACAGGTGATGTCACTAAAAATTTTTCTACTAAAATCATACCAGATAAATTTTACAAATTCTTATCTCTTGCCTCTTAATATGTTAGATTCAAACCCCATGCAAATTAAGTATTCTATAAAAAGCTGCATTTTGAACAACAAGCAACAAACATGAATATAATCAAAAAGCTGAACTGACAGAAAAGTGCATTAACTTTTCCAAATAAACTACAACTTAGTCCTTATTTTCTACATGTAATGTAAGAGAGTGAGCCTATTCAGCAGTAGAGCTCACTTCACTGGTTTAGAGAACTCTGGTTCCCAAACATTGCATTGAGGGAGCTAGGTCCCTCAAAATTATGTCTACAACCACTGGCACAGGTGTGTAGAGACACCTATGCTAAAAAGAATGGAACTCAAATCAAAGGGCACATCTTAAATCCAGCTTATCTCTGGGGCTTCCTTCCTTTATTTACAAGCCCTTGCTAGACAGCCTTTCATCTTCTTCTGGAGGCTAGCACCAAACCTAGAGAAAGTGATTCTTTCTTCTAACAAGGTGGTGACAGTGCAGCGCCCTTCCCTGACATGTGATAGCTCAGTGGCTAGTGTGTGAAGCCAGGGACTACTGAATTCTGCCTCTTCTACTGCCTGAGAAGTCTAAGACCTCACCTCACCACTGCCCAGGCTATACTGGTAGGAAGGAGTCACTTTCAGATAATTTCGGTTCTGTCTGGAAGAATACATGAATATTCTCTGGTCGTTTGAAACAGGCTAGTGGTGCATGAGCACAAAGCAAGTGCCACTGTCTGCACAAAAGCCTCTCTGAGAAGCAAAGTCCCAAGTTATACTTCCTGCTGCATTTACATTTTCTGGTTTTTATATTGTCCATTCTGCACTAAACAGCATCTGAAAAGAATCACCAATTACACAGATGTTTTTTAATATACTAAATTTTCTTTCTCTGGTCTCAGTTTAATAAATCTGTCACCACAGATTGTAAGTGTTCATTCTATTCCTGTAGTTTCATTCTCTCTATTCATGTTCTTTTTCACACATGTATAGCAATCTCTTGACAAACACACACTGACAGTTAACCTACAAATATTTTCTCTTGGAAAAAATTTTGGAGAATTTCTGTTTCCTTTCAGGAGGGTTTTTTCTTGCTTTTCTTTCCTTTAGGTATGTACAGGGATCTCTTTCACAGCTTTTCAAAATCCTATTTGCTTTCCAATATAATGTCATGGGTTTGATTGTATCTTGCAACATCAAAGCCTACAAAGCAGGTTACAGGGGAAAAGGATTTGCCTTCTTGGAGTGCTTCCCAGAAGACAAAACAAAATTCTTATATCCACTGTCTGCTCTTCTAAATTTCCTGCCTGCCATCATTAAATGAGTCAGTGTCAGGATGTAAATGGGATCCTGTGAATCTAGCTACTGAATCTGAAAAACAAACAAACAACAAATAAAAAAGAAAACATATATAACAGAATATACCTTTTTTGTGTATTCTAAATATACATAACAATGTTTATCTTTGATAAATTAAAATGGAGATAATAAGACATGTTAGCTACACTAAATGAACAATCTCTTTAAAGGTTTATTGTACCCTTACAGTGGGTCCCCATTAACTTTTTAGTTTGGTTTATGAGCACATCATCAAGCGTGTAGCC
The DNA here is from genome assembly GCF_017590135.1 of Pyrgilauda ruficollis. Lineage (NCBI taxonomy): Eukaryota > Metazoa > Chordata > Aves > Passeriformes > Passeridae > Pyrgilauda > Pyrgilauda ruficollis. Next base: position 12,966,151 of record NW_024526599.1, on the reverse strand, counting down.
TTCATGGAGCTGCCTCTCTGAGCAAATGAGCTCAATTCCCATTAAAGGAAGTGAAGTGATGTGATGTACCAAAGAAAATAAACTTTGTGTGTTTCAGTTATTAATGGACACCCAGTCAGCAGGACCAAAGGATAGAGCAGGTGTGAAGCAAAACCTCGCCTAAACAAAAGCTAGTGTTAAATTTACATTGTGAACACCAGGACTACACCACTCACTCTTTTGACACCCTTTCTATGCTGCAGTGCTTTATAGAGGGACATGGGATTATGAATCTCTGAATCTTCTTCAGTAGAACCCTTTTTCCTCCTCTGAAGAGAAATTAATGAGCCAGCTGTGGCAACTAACTCAAATGCAGGAGACTAGTTGAAGCAAGAGTATGTCCAATCATTGTCAAGTCCCACTCATACTACATCAGGTTTTACAGCAATAGATGGGAAAGTGGTGTTTAGATACAAGACCTGACAAAAGAAATCCTCTCAAAACAGATGAATCTACAGTCATGAACAAATAATTAAATTATTCATCTCAAGATAAATGGAGGTTTCACTTCTTGTTACACTGTATGCAGCTATCTGGCAGAATGCACTTCAGGGAAAACACCTGCTGGAAACAATCCCGATGACTTTTTTTTTTTAAGGCAAGCTGATTTTAAAATCAGTAGCAGTAATTTATTTTATTAGTCAAACAATGTTAATAATTTGAAATAATATATTTTGAAGAATAAGTTTTCTCCATGGAGGCCAGAATACTTCAATGCGGACTGAAACATGGCTCTTGGGCTCCTTGTTACACTCTATACTGGAGAAAGGTTGGAAGCTGGCTTTTCTATGGATGTTGTCTAAAGTCAGAGACAGAATGATGAAGCTGTCTGAGAAACACAATATGAAAAGAAAGAAGATTTAAACCGAAATATTTTTTATTCACATCCCAGCCAAGATTCTTGTTCATAGACCATTATGTGGTTGCTTCTGAGTTGCTTCTACAGACAATTACTATCATATTGCAACATTTTACATAATTTTTCAGTTTCAACTGGGCAACTAAATAGACTTTTAACTGGAGAATATACTGTCGTTTTCTTTAAAGATTCAATTGGCTTCACAGTATATAGTTAATGAGCTATCTAAAAGTGTATCAGTGAAAAGAGCTCATTGTGCTGTGTCTTATCCTATCTGTAAATGAGTCTTTAAAAGCTCTGATCACTATCTCCGTACCATCCTCAAACAAAAGGATACATTGGCATCAAGCAGCAAGCAAAGAATTAAGTTGAAATGTTAGAGGAAAAAAGCTAGTTAATTGATACATGGATTTCTCAAGATGATAGCTTCTGCTTGAAGGAAAAGAAATCTTCATGAGAACAAAAAAAGCCATTTAAATCCAGATAGAATGCAATGGTGCCAAAACATTGAAAACTCTTCTTTTGAATCTCATTTCTGTAAAAGACAAGTACACTTCTCACTACTTTTCACTTAATATACTCAGTAATAAAGTACAGAAAGAACTGTTCATCACTATCAAGAATTTGACAATTATAAGACCATGTTGGTGAATATAAATGCTTTGGTTTTGATGTTGTTCTCATTGCTCTACTTTTCTTGCTATGGCAGGTAACTATCTACTTCTCTCCTTTGGGTTGCCATTGGGAATTTTATCTTTCAGAAAGGAGGAACATGCTGGAAAATGATTTATTTCTCATCAAACTAAGCCAATTTAGAATCCCCAGATAAGGGAAAGAATTCCTGCAGTCCTTCCAGAAAGATCCCAGAGTTGTTGAAACTCTGGATATTTAAACTATGGTTTAAATAAGAAAACCAAATTACAGTCCTTCCAGAAAGATCGCAGAGTTGTTGAAACAACTCTGGATATTTAAACTATGGTTTAAATAAGAAAACCAAATTTCCAGTCAGTTTTTATGTACTGTGAAAAGAACACAATCCAACACTAAAAGAACATGTCCTCCCACCAAGGTTGTTATATATTGGAACATACAGGAAGGCTTGATAGCACGTTTTCAAGAGCCATAAGTAGCCATCATCTCACATTCAAATAGTACTTTGAATTATCCTAATTCATGGTGTGCCTTGCAGTTGACCGTGTCTCTGTTTCTTTTGAGATTTTCTTATTTATCTGCCATTGCAGATGTTAGTGATAGACAATTCACATCCCCGCGGTCATGGGTGTAAGTGACCTCTTTGCTGACTCTTCCATGCATTACAGGATAATGCTTAAAGGGTTAAGCAGATTTTGGTGGATCATCAGTGACATCCAGTGGCTATTCGAGGAGATCGCAGGTGTGCTATGCCAATCCAGAGTCCCACTGTAGTGGAATGATACAAACTGAAGAGGACGTTAATTAGCTGACTATGTTCCTTGTCCTGACTGATCTCACATGCTGGGAAAATTATAATTATTGATTTATTTTGCAATATTATTATACTTAACTGCATATTTTTCTTCTGTGGAACCCAGTTCTTCCGGGCATATCTTGTCCATTCTGTCACCACAAGTAAAAAATTGAATTCACCAGGAGATACCTCTTATGTTAAGAACATATGATAATGAAAAAGGGCTATCACATAACAGGAAAAGGAAAGAAGAAGAAAAAAAATACTTAGACCTTTTTCTATGACCCCACCACTCTAAATTTCATTGTATAAACTAAATGGCGAACTGGAACACTGGCTCTGAAACAAATCATGGATGGTTTTTATTTTGGTACTTCATGATATTTAATTCACTCCTTGTCTTAAATCTCTTCCTCTGTTCATAACCAAAGAGGCATATTCCAGGTTTAGACCTTAAATGATCAAAGCAATGTTCTAGCACAATATCACCCATTTCTTGTTTTGTTGTGTTTTAAATGAAAACCAGTTATTTTGAAATCCTTTTTTTGTCTTTCCCAGTTTCTGTTTCAGTTTCACTCTGCATAGATTGGGTTGGCTTCTAATACCTGCATATTATTCCTACATAGTCCCTACATAGTCCCTTGAGGTTCTAAGTTATTACCACGTATGTTGACCTTGATAACTTCTCAAACTCCACTAAAACTTTAAGTCTTTATTCTAGCTGTTCATGCTAGCTCATGCTTTCCATGTCTACTGTATATATTTATGAACTATACAAATAAGGTGCAGGTCTTTGACTTTGTGGCTTGTCTGTTTACAGAGATTTATAAGCCTGTTACAGGTTCTAGCTAAGGAACGGTCCTGCATACCCAATGTTCTGCCTGGTCACCACCAAATAGGAACATTGCAATGTATACTCCTAGCAAACCAGAAAACATTTCAGAGCACCTAACCTGTGAATTAAAACCACATCATTGTCTTCTCAATTGTTCAACATAAAAAAAAAAACACGACTTGAAACAACCAAAAAACTCCACACATATCTTGCTACTATAAATAAATACAATAAATAATAAATAATATAAATAGCTTGTTCTTGAGATAATCATCACTAACAGTTTTATAAAAAAAGCCAGTTCTCAGTAACATAAAAATATAGAAGTTTGGGTTATGACAACAAAATAATCTTCAAATCCTACTAGGTATTTCTACCTCATCCATACATTCAGCTATCATAGTCCATGTACCTCAAAACACAGAGATTTTATCCAGCCAGAATCTTTTGTAATAAAGGCCAGATGTCAAAATTTGGGGGTTTAATATCTTGACAACAGCCAGTGAAATACCAAATGTTATACCATTTTAATATGTAAATAGTTATATATTCAAAACTAGACTATCATAACAATGTACTTCTAATGCATCCATGAAATAATTTGTTTTCTTTCCATATACAAAATACTCTAACAAATGGTTGTTATAACTTAACCCAAAACACAAAGGGCAAATGCAGAAATACAGGACAGCACATGGAAGTTACACTGATCAGCATGAATACTTTTCTGTGACAGAAACATTGTCGTCTTTTATCTTCCTGGTGCTGTCAGAGTATGCCAAAAGAAGAGTTTGTTCCCTTGTTTACAACAATGTATCTTCCCACTTCCCATATACAGATTCAATTTATAAGCAATTAAGACAATATAGAAATCTGGTCAATTCATCATCATCATCAGTGCAGTGCATATTTAATATATGTAACTAGATACAGGAACATTATTAAATTGGTACACTAAATCACAAGGTTAGAATATGTGCTAAAATGGACAAAATGTAACAAGAGAGAAAATAATTCTACATTTCAGTCATGTTGTGTGGTTATTTTACTCAATATATTGAGAGATAGAATTTTACTTTTTAGTAGTAATGGTTGTCTGCAGACCTACTTTTCAGGGAGACAGTAAAAATATTCACACATCTTTTGAAATATTAAACATAGGTTTAGAAATTGATTAGGTCATATGAATGTGTCTGTAAGGCAGAACTGTCTAAGGGAAAGAAATACACATAGATTAAAGGAAAGAAATACGGATAGATTGCTAGTTAGTTTTGTTGTCAGGCATTTATATCCTGTCTCTCAAGTTCTCCTAAATATTTGCTCTGAATTGATTCTAAAACTTAAACGTCATCACTAGTACTGAATGAGAAAAAATAATTGTTATGTAAAATAGATGGCACAACTTCAAATCAAAATTGAAAATACTCTCAACGGCATCCAAGGGATGAAACAGCATTGGATGAGGGAACCTCAGGGATCATTTACAAAGATGTCTGTTCTTCAATCACTCTTTAAATTGAGTAAAATAAAATTTTGTGACTTAAGCCAAATGTAAATTACCTCTCATCTTAACAAAAGCAAGGCAAAATTCTCCTCTTGTATCCCTTTTTATTTCATTTTTTTCAAATATTAAGTAAACTTTTTTCAATAGTAAAAACAGTTCAAAACATGTACAAAGTTCTCTGTAACAATGGTTCATTAGTGACAAACCCCATGTTTTTTAAGCAGAAAGAAGTGTCAAAGTCTACACTGAAGTTTCTAAATTGTTTTGTGAAACATGTGATGCTTCACTAATTAGGAAAATCTATACTCAGTTTTTTTTCCCACCCCTACTTCCCTACCTCCTGAGGGTACAGATTATTTTGTTATAGCAACTTGTTGAAGCATACTGAGTTATAAATTCACAAGAGTTCCATTTGTCTGTTATTCTGATCTTCTTCATAACATGTCCAGTCCACGTCACATATGGATTCCTATGCCTACAGTAAATATTCATATATATTAAAGACCAGAATGTGCCTTCCTTACTGAGTTCATTAAAGTTACCCTGTACAAGCGATCCTCAATGTGAGGAAAAGTGAGATGGTATTCCATGGGCTTCATATACCAAATTTCTCCAGTTTTTTGTCACTAAATTCCATCTCTAATGTCCCTTGTGAAAACAGAGGGCAGATTCTGCTGCCAGGAAAAGGAAAAACAATCTCTAATTTGTCTCTTATGCCTGACCCTTCTGCTGAGACATGCATTCATCTTCATTCACAGCCCAGCAGTTTGACATCTTAGTGTCTGAAGACACACTGCAGTTTACTGGAATGCTAAAGTGGAAGTGAAAGAGGAAGAGATATCATTTTGTCACCAGAAGGAAAGATGAGCAGAATGGGGTTTGACGGGATGCTTAATAAGTGTGTTAGAGAACACTGTCAAAATGGTAGGCCTACTCCTTAATGCAATGATTTTCCTATAGGTATTCTCTACTCTTCAAAGGCAGTCCTCAGACTTGATTCTACCATCTTTTCTAAAAAAGTGAATAACGCTTACTTTGAAAATAAGCCTTCCATCTCTGTGGTTCAAAGAAGTTAATAAAATTTTGTTCTTAATTAATTTGTTACCAAATGATAAAAAAAAAAAATTAGAAAGTTGTTAATCGGTCATGTGGAATTGATTTTTTTAAACTTTTTGTTACCCCTTATCCATTTTCACTCTTCATTTTAAAAGCTCCTTATCTAGCCTCTTATTTTCTTCCCCTATGTAATAGGGGAGAAGGTGAATGTTCAACTCAATTTATTTTGATTATTATTTTTTGATGAAGACATTCTTTGTTATATGATAGAATAACCTGGACAGAGCCAATTATCTGTCTCACATTGATTAAGAAAATCTGTCATTTTGGTCAAGTTTTACATATTGAATTTTAATCACATTACTTTTTAAAATCTCATTAAAAGTTTTGGGGTTTTTTTAATACAATTGCTTCAGCAGCCCTCTATTTAATTTGATATCTAATCTTGGCATGACAGAAATTGCATGTATTTAGAAATTAAATAATTACCAAAAGGTTTGCAAGAACAGCAGAAGCACAAATATTGATTCATCATCTAACCCCTTTATCTTCACTGCAAATTAAGTATTTGCTAACATAACTAACACTGGATGACACAATGGTTGTAGAGTATCTTGCTAAACTTAAATCTTGAGTCAATGTAAAGCCCATGTGATATGAAAATGAATTCAAGCTTCTTATAAATATTTCTTAAAGATATTTGCAATACTGTGAAGCCAAACTACATTAAAAGCATGCCTATTCCTTTCCATGATGTACCTATAAGGGCATGTTTATATTTAAGGTGTTTAACTGTATTTACATATTTAATAGATTTACATTGCAGATATATAAAAAGGAAACAATTATAGCCTCCTCAGAAGTTCACTTTTTATCTAAATAAATATAATGTTATATTATTATTACATTATAACCAAAACTAACAAAACATATTGTAAAGATTTAATCACACTTGCTGTCTCTACATCAGAAAACCAATGACTATGTATCAGGGATTGTTTTCTTATGTATTCTTTTATTCAGATGAATAAAAAAAGAAGAAAATAAATAAAGAAGAAATTATTCTTGGTCTGTTATTTTGTCTAAAGGCAAAAAAATCAAAGTAGTAATATCACAGACTTTCAAAATCATTAAGGCATCTGTGTGTCACTGAAATCAGACTTCAGCACTTATTTTTTTCTAAAGATTTGTATTTACAAACCTTTTGGCTTCCTACCATAGAAGCATTTGCACTATGACACAATTCTTTGGAGAAGCTGCCATTTCATTTTTGTTCACAGTCCTTAAGTTGCTGTATTTACAAAAAAAAAGATTGCATGGCTATAATTTACAAAAATGTAGAAAGTAAAACAATATAATTAGTATATTAATCTGGGAAAGAAACTGATTTTGAAGTTCATTAAGATACAAAAGGTTTCTCTATAGAAATAAGTAATCTCCACTTACAGAAAGAATTAAAAATTCACCAGATAGTGTGGCTACTCAGAGCTACATTTATTCAAAGCTTTCTGAAGAAGCAGTAAAAAGATGAGAGAGCTCTGGAAAGTGAAATAAAGGTATCTATCTCAAAACTGAACTTCTCCAATGCTAACTTCCTCGGTGAAGATAAAAAAAAAAATTAAATAAACTTTAAAAAGCATAAAACCAGTCAAGTTGAAGGCTATCTCATGGTTGGCACTTCCACAGGCTCTTGAAGCACAAGAGGAAGCCTCTCCATTTGCACAGTAACATAAGCAATACATAACAACTTAGTTGCAGCATAGACATGCACAGGGATTTCTTTTCTTCAGTAGCATTCCCATTCAGGGGAAACTCCATGGAAACAGCAAACAGAACAGAAACTTTTACAGTCACACATACCAGAGTTAATTTATTGTACCTGAGGAAAAGAGTCACACCCCTTAAAGAGCTATAGCAAATAACAGAACAACCAGGGATATCTAGGAAGTATTCTGAGAACACACTATCATTTCATATAACAGAAAATGCCCAAAAGATACTGTTTACTCGAAGGCATTAACTACTATACATAATTTAAGAATTCTGAGAGCTGCGTGAAATCATATCTATGGGCCTGGAATTTAAGGAAACGAGAATATTAGAGCAAGAGTAAAAATATCCTAAAAGATGTTGCATTATGAGTGATATGACTCCATTCCACTGATACCTTTCCTTCAGGAAAGAAAACGTTTAAAATCTGGTGTGTCTATATGCAGGCAGACTATTATGCTCTGTAAATAGGTTTAAAATGTCCTAACATTTCTGAGGCTTTCTTATCCCTTGTTCATTTACCTTTCTTTAGATTGCTTTCACACTTTTCCCCCTTTCCATTAAATTATTCAAAAACTCCTCTTTATAAAGGTCACAGTCATAAAAACCAGGGAGTGGGAGCAGTGGCATGTGATTCACAGGACCAATGAGGCAGAGCACAAAGTGGATTGTGAAGGACTCATAAAACCTGAGGCCAGAAGGAATCCTCAAATCGTCTAATCTGATCTTCAGTATATGACAAGTCATTATATCTCACTTATATAGACCAGAGTGAAAATGCCTCAGCTTTTCACTAAAAATGGTAAAGTTATCTCTTTGACTACTGGCTGCACGCAGGGGCAAGTGGACAAAATTAATTGCTAGGACCTCCCATGAAGGTAATCTTATATTTCATGGAATTATTTCTGTATCCTATGAAACAAGATTCAGGGAGATTTACTACTCAGAGCAGAGAGAAAACAGCACTCCTTCTTCCAGCTTCCTTCTCATTCTCCAGAAGTTCAGTCTGGCATCAGCAGTGCCTTGACGATCAAAGGCAAACAGAGGCTTTGACAAGCAGAAACAACTCAAAATAGGCTGATGAGCTTCACTGTGTGATTTGTGGCTGATATAGATCCCAGCTGAGCTAATCTAATGAAGCCACTTCCTAATTAAACCATATCTTTTTCTTTTTTCCTTTCTGCCACAGACAGCAGATAGGTTTAGCCAGTACCCACCCTGGTGTACTCATTGTTTCCACTGGTGGCTTTGTTCCAGTGGCTCGTAATTTGCATTGTTGAAAATAAAAGTAAAATACCATATAAAAGATGACCAAGTTCTTGCTTGAATTTATCTTCCTTCAGTTTCCTGTCACTGATTCTTCTTGTGACTTACCTCTAATTAAAATAAGCCAATATCCAGTGGCACTGCTAACACACTTCATTCAGGTCACCCGTCAGTCTTACTTCTCCCACTCTAAACAGGTACCATTGCCACTTGCATAGCAAGCAATTTTTGTGTAGTGTCTAGACAATATTTGTAGCCCTGCTTTTTTTCTTCACTTTTACAAGTGAACCCCACATCTGTGTGGGGAAATATAGCTTGATTCCAGCAGCACTGAACATACAGGCAAACTCCCTGCCCTCCCTACTTGTCTTCACTTACATGTCCACTGATCACTGACTCCTGCAGTTGTTTTCAGTAAACTTATTTCCCATTCTGTAGATCTAGTTCTCATTCTGTGTTTTGTTGGGTTTTATTCTTAATCCAAAATTTTGTCTGTATTATTTAAAATGTCTGTTTAAGCTGCCTTGTCATGTTAGGAGAGACCAAGATTTAAAAGATTAATCTTTTAAACTCAACTGCCATATTTTATGTCCTACATAAATTCTACCAAATCTATCTATCTATCTATCTATCTATCTGTCTGTCTGTCTATCTATCATTTTACAAGAAACTGTTGAGAAAGGTGTTTAATAACTTTAGATTCAACACCAAAATCTTGCAGCAACTCCCTAAGCAAAACTTCTTTAACAACAATTTCTCATTAATGGGTTATTTTTTCATCAGCGTGTTAATTAGGTTTTGATTTAACTACGTGTTTCTCTTTGATATCTTACAGCATTAATCTTTTTGTCAGATTTTTAGTTATTAAATACATTAAAATTATACATTCATACATTAATGACTCATTCATACATGCTAAATGCCTCAGTAATAACTCAAAGATATAGTTACCTTTTTGAGGGAAATTTGTAAAAGGTTGGTTTGACAACACTTACTCACTATAAACCCACACTGAATGGCACTAATTATATTCCTAAACAATACTTGCAGTAAACAGCTAGTGGATGATCCATCAAATAAAATATGTTTGCACACTGTATTTGGCCTCTGTCAAGAGAAGTCAGTAGGAGTGTTTCCATCCACTCTTTAGACTTTGGATAAGGCCTTTCTCAAACACTTTAAAATTTGCACATTAATTTCAAAGGCAGTCTGTTCAGTGACACTTCATAAACATGTAGAAGAGTATGTTTAGTGAAAAGCCCACTTGCTACAAGTGATTCATCCAGCTTTAGAAAAGCTATATCTATAGAGTTCTGAAATACTGCACTTAACACTATTTCAAGGTCTTCCCTTTGCACTTCAAGTTTATAATCACTGTTCATATTTGGTTGGCTTTTCACAGACAGCATTGCTAAAAAGAAGTGGAATGCTTCCAATGCAAGTAAGCAGATAAACAGCACAAGGCTCATGGGTTGGCCTCAGTAGGAATTCTTTAGAAAATGCTAGATGAGAAAAGGAATACCTTGTTGCTAAGTTACCTTTGTTTCATTTAGTGCCATAATTATTTGTTTCTTAAAGAAAAAGCACTGACATTTTTCCCCTTACTCCCTGCCATATGGAAGATAGGCTTTTAAGATTCTCTTATGAGAGGTGCACGTTTATAATATATACCTTTATGTTCTCGAAATGGAAGAAACAACGTGCTGGGGGATAATCAGGACATTTCAGGTTTCAAAAACTTCTGCTGTTTTAAAATCATTCTCATATTCCTGGCAGTTTATTTTTAGAAGCAAATATATTTCCTAGCTATTTTATTATATATTTCCCTACTTTTCAATCAATCAGGAAATGTGCAGATTAAATTATCTGTCACACACTTTAATCACTATGTAGAACTCTTCCTCCCTTCTGGAGGGTTAACAAAACAGATGGTATGACTGAATAGGCTCATATTTCAGTTTTTAATCACACTCACCACCAGAGGTCTTATTTGGGTCCATATGATTTTGATATATTTACCTTAAAAACGATAAAGAAATACTGTAAATTATGCCAAAGCAAATGCCATCCTAAATACGTTCAGTGGAAGATATGTAGAAATGCTTTCCTGAATTTTGTGGCAAGCAATTTTTACCTGAAGACCTCAAAAAAACTTTGGACATCACAAAGCTTCTGTATATGTGTATGTGTGTGTAGAAATATTAATTTTTTGTTTTTGAAACAGAGACAGTAAAAGGTTACTTGGACCATATAAATGGAGATTAAGTGATGCAACCAATGTCACAAAATAAGCCAGCAGCAGAGTTAAGGACAGTACCTGGATCCAGTATTTAATTGTGGTTCTTAATAATGTATTTTAACCAAATTCTGAAGACAAGATACTCTCTTCTTCTTCCAGTGTCAATTACAGCCTTGCATCACAAGTATGTGGGAAGAGGAATGCCGCTGCACCTAGGGCTGTGGGAGCCATGGGATAGAGTATCCTGTGGGTGTCAGCCTAAAATGCAATGTACCTCTTCACTTATTCACAGTAATAGTGGAAACACTACAGAAACTGTCAATAAGAGCAAATTAGTCCTTCCTTTTTCTATTGTATCTTGAATCACATCTAAAAAATGGTAAGTATAATTTTTTTTGTGGTTTTTTTTGGGGGGGGAGGGGTTCTTGTTTGTGTTTGTTGTTGTGGTTGGTTTTTGTTGGTTTGTTTTGGTTTGTTTTTTTTGTTTTTTGTTTGTTTTGTTCTTTGGAGTTTTTTCCAATCAAATTCAGAAAAAGCTATGCTCAGATATAGATGCGATGAGTCTGTAGTACCAATGTGGTATGAAGCCATTCATGACTCAGAGCAGCAATGTATGTTTTGTAATACAGGTTTGGCCAGTAATTTTAGCTAAAAAATCTTTAGTGGGGAGGGAGTGGTGGGGAAAGGATCCATAGTAACATATCTTCTCTCTACTATCAAGGAGAGGAGACAGTATTGCTTCCTTCATTCAAATTCTTCATTGCATAGTCCAAAAGCTAAATACCTGAGCAACAACCAAAGACACACTGGGATAAACACATAAAAGAACATAACCTATTTCTTCAATCAAGTAAGTAGCTTGTCCTTCCCGGTGAAGCTCTTACTCACACATCAGAGCTGGCTACCTTATTACTTGTTATGTGTCTCTATAAACAGCAACCATTTCACTGTAATTTGACAATAGACATAAGCTCAGTGTTTGACAAGCAGTCAGAAATAAGGAGCTATACCCTTGAAAAATAAACAGTGTGCTAGTATATAAAGAACCACCAAGAGAGAAAAACCCTTAAAATATTTCATTTCTTTAATCATTTCCCTTACAGTGTTACTGAATCAAAGAGAAAGTCCTGGTTTTATTTCAGTATCATTTCACCTTGCTTTCATCAACTCCCATGCTGCATTTTTACATTTTCTACCTATTTAAGGACCCACTGAGGACCATGTTCACACATTCTTACTCATTTATCTTTGTCACTTGTAATTACCAGAGTGGCCATTTCCTTGCCTGTGCATATTCCCGCTCTACTCCTCTTTTTTCTTTCCTCCTAGGAGGAGTGTGACACTCTTTATTCTAGACACCCTTGGCTGTACCATCTGTAGGAAGATCAAAGACAGGGTCATATCCATCTAATAACAAGAGAGGAAACAATACTGTAGGTGAACACTCTATTAGCCTCCTTCTTCATTTTATTCAGGTCAGTGCTCAGGGACTTTCAGACGTCTTTGAACAAATGGATGTGAAAATGAAAGACAAGTTATAAAGAAATAAGTTTCTTTTCTTACACAAGTTAGGCTGATAGGTTGAACCACGCTAGTGTTATAATAGTCTTTTCCCTGGGCAGCTCAGGAAGTATCTTTTCTGAACAATCCTTACCCTTCAAAATAAAGCATAAAAATCTGTTTCCATCTTGAGACTTGCAGCTATTAAAAAATGTCCAGAGGCAATAAACTGAAGACTTGTGTAGGATACTGAGGACATTTATTATTGACAGGAAATCAGTCTTCCATGATAGCTGAACTCCAAGATCTCTCTATGGAGAGGAATAATTTCTTCACTGGTGTAAACAGGCAAAGCTTTACTGACTCTGGTTGTTCTGCATTAGTTTATACCAGCAGAGAACTTCAACTAAATTTTTTAATTTGTTTTGGATGCTTGGAACCAAAAGTTTGTGTCACTATGCTGTGAGAGCACCCTGAAACAGAGCTACAGTGGACAGGGGCTCCTGGCTGGGTCATGAAGCCTTTCTTCTGCACCACAACTGCACAGCACAAAGACACAGCTGGAAAAGCAGCAGCCATTTAGTTTCACTTTAGGAGACCTTCTCATTTCTATTTCTTTCCATGAATTTTTGGTTCAGCTGACTGCCCTAAAGACCAAAGCAGCTGTTGTGATCCTCTTTAGCACATCCGAGTGCTATGTACTGTGAGACAGCCTGTGTGTGTCTCATTGATAAACAGTAATATTAACTAAAAATCAGACACTGCATTTCTTCCTGGAACAAAACTTATGTGCATGAAAATATTTGGAATAAAAATTACAAATGCTTTTTTCAGGTGTTCTTTTGTGGGTTTTTTTTCAAAGCATAATGCTTCTTATATATTACAGAGAAAGTCATTGAAAGCATGGAGAAATATTTTCAAAAGAGGAGACAGAAAAAAACCCCACAAAAATTCAGTTATGTCAATATATGTGCATATGAAACATTTTCTGGTGCTGATAATGTTGTCTCAGACACTTTGTCTAATGCTGGTTATATTGAGTGTTGCATTAAAATCCTATAAAGAAGTGTGTCTTCAGCATGTGCAAAGTTTCTAAAAATGGCATTGCTATTGACTTTAGCATCCCCTAGCTGAGGGCTTGCTCCTTTATTGGATTATTTTTTCCCTAGATGGAATTATATAAACTCAACTTTTCATCTGTGGAAAGGTCCCAGGCAGTTTAATAGAAAACATATTCCTACTGCAGTATTCTAGAGGATGTTTCAGTGTTTCTTTTGGTATCAGCTTATTCTCCACTAAACTCAGTTTTTCAGTGAAATCTCAAAACCTACAAATGATTAATTTCTCAATTCAGTAGGCCCTATAAATAAATGCTTAACTTCATGAGTATTGGTAGTTTATTTGAAGATATTGAGAGTGCTTTACTATGTGGTAAACTCTAAGTTAATGGTGAGAGTTTTGACAAATTAGGGGCATTGTACACATAGATAAGATTTTTCCATATATATTCTCTTAATGTAGTAAAGCATACTATTTATAACATATTATAAATCATATAAATATAAAGTAATAAAATAGAAACAAATATAATAATATTATATAATAAATATATAATTATTTTGCTGTATTAACATTGCTTTAGGAAATCTGTTGATACATTGAATAGTCTTGTCTTGAAAAAGAACAGTAACTCCCATCTTTCGAGATTTCTTTGAGTAGTTGATGCAGTTCATAATAAGTTCAGGTTTTCTATCTAATTTTGTTATTGTGGATCAGTAGAAGGGTAAGATGAGTTTTTCTAGGCCTGCTTGACTGAGTAGAACTTGGCTAAGAAAACTAAAAATATAATATAACGTATTGTTTATTGCCTACCATACTTTAATATGTCCTGCTATTGGCTGCAAACTATACATTTCAAAAAAGCAAATAAAGGCAGTATTAACCCAGGCGTTCCCCTAATCAAGCTCTGTTATACAGCTCCTTGCCACTCTTTAGACCACCAGATGTTTAATTTTCATTTATGTACAAATGTTGGGGTAGCAATCAATGTACAGGAATGGCTGCTGTAGCTAATGTTTCTATGGGTATTTCAGGATTTTTAAAGTTTGTCTTCTTTGAAATAACCCACTAAAATCTGGAAAACTACTGCTAAGCAAGTACTAGCACTTCACCAGACTATCATGGGCCTACATTTGTTTTACACACTTGAGACAGGGCCAGAGGTAGACGCATAGTAATGTAGACTATAGCTGCAGCACACAATAAATAATAATAACAAAAAAATTGAATTTGTTAGTTTAATAGACAAAGAAATTACAAGATGTGCATAAACAGACCTTCAACAAAACTATGTTCCTTGCCACATTAAAATGAGAACAAGCTGTCTTTTTCCTCCAGGATGTAAAGGAATTGATGCTGGAAATAGGAGTCTAAGAATTGATGCTGATGCGAAATACTCCTTTCAGAGTTGAGATATTTTGAACATGGTGACAAAAGCCTATTATTTTCAGGGCAGCTCATTAAAATGTATGAAGGTGTTGCCAGTATTAGAAAGATACCACTTACAATAAAGTCAGTAAATTTCAGAGAAGGTCATACCAAAGATCCTATATCAGGTGAAAAATACCTATATGGTGCTATAATGGGACTCAAGAATGTGCTGGCAGAAGTTCAAGTTTCTTAGGTCACCTGTCATCATAACAGTGACTGCTCGTTCTAGGAGAAGGATGAACGCATTTTAAGAGATCTCTCTGTGGATTCAGCAATTGTCTTCAGCTGCAGAGTGTCAGAGTCCTTGTCTCTTCCAAAATAAGTTCAGATCAGTAGCACAGAGGTATTTTACCAAGTGCTATGAGCCGTGCAATTCAGTGGACAATGAAACAATGTGGTCAGAGATGCACATTTTGCAGTCATGCATATTCTGACACTCTGGAGCTCAGAAATCCATATTTATGGTTAGAGTTGTTGAAGGATTTGTTGAATTTCTTTTGCATTCTGTTGGAAAAGGGCTGTCATTATTAATTGGTCTTTCATTTTGCTATTTTACAGGCAGTTCTCTAAATTGTCACAAATCATAGGCAAATTTTAAATTATTTAGGACAGGAGCTGTCATTGGCTTTCTATTTGTAAAGTGCCTAACACAGTAGTTTGCCTTTTGGCCCACCAAGAATATCAATTTCAAAAAAAATAACCATCACCTATCTCAGCTAACCCTTACCTGGGATAAACATAAATAATACAACATGCACACAGTTGCAGTAATAAGGTAAAAATCAGCACATATTCTCCATATGAACTCTCCTTTCACAGATTATGACCCAGGAGAGATGTTGGTGAAGTTCAAACTTTGAAAAGGATGGAGAAGCCCTTAAGGTCTTGAATAAAAACTTTTCTTAATCCTGGATAAACTGTTTCCACAACACTTGCAAGGAAGACCATAAGATCAAATTTCCCACACAGTGCTGTGAAATGAGCTGGAAACATGTCTGACAGTTCAGCATTGATAGCAGATCCTTTTCCAGAAGAATAATAAAAGTAAAAGCCATCACAACAGTAATGCTACAGTACATGTAAGTAATCACAAGTGTTTTAACAAGCAAATTCACAATTCATTTTGATGTATGAACTGCAGTTTCTGTTTGAATTGCTGTGCCATGTTGCTTAAAAAAAGACAGGCCTTCCAAACTTTGCTTGTATAATACAGGAACTAAAGCAAATGAACAAACTGCTTCAGTTTGAAAATTGCTACATTTTCTCAATATAGTTATAGTTTTAGTAAATCAATGGACTTTTCATGCAAACTAAAATAAAACAAGCTATGATTCAGATTGTAAAAAGCAGGTGTTAATTTCAGATGATTTTCAATCCTCTGACCACCAATGGATTTTCAGTAGCCTCTGAAGGAATGTCATTCTGTAAGTCACAAAACAGGACTCAGCAATATGAGTGTCCAGGATGATTGGCCAGTCCAAATGCTTATTTTAAACTAAAAAAATAAAATAAAATAAAATCAAGAAACCACAGAATCACAGAATATTTTGAGTTGGAAGGCCTCAATTGTTGACATGTGTTCATACTTTTAAAAAAGTCTACTTTCAAAAGCAAATCAAAAGCAATGTTCTTGATTAAGTCTATTAGCAGGATGGGTAATAAAGTGCTTTTCATTGGAATTTTTTTCTTAGGAAATAATCTTGGTCAACAAAACACTGCAATAAATGAACAGAATAAACAATTTTGGACTTTGGCTGAAATAAAGGCTACAGTTTCACAAGTCTTTTCCTATAATTTTGGAACTAAGGCAGTCCTATTTTACTGTACTTTCACATTTTTCATATTTTACTTGAACAAACATCTGATTAAGCCAAATCCTGGGATCATTTGTGTGGTTGATCACAATGGACTCCTGAAAAGCGAATTTCAGATATTGAATACTGAAATATCTTTAACTAGTATCTGTAAATATCTCTGAGAAACTTTAAATTTCCTCAAAATGGAATCTGCAGATAAACTTTGAGCAGGTGGCTTGCCAGCAGAAATGCTGATTCTCTGATAAGAAAATCTCTTCTAATTTACTGGGCAAACCACATATTCTGGTCTTCTGTCTGACTCCCTGACATCTCATTTGGAAAATCTAACAGCAAATAACTAAAGACCAAGGCCCATCTGTAATTGCCCATTAAAAAAAAAAAAAAAAAAAAAAAAAAAAAAAAAAGTAGAAGCTTCTAATCAGGGTTTAGAAATAGATATTCCTGAGAGCTATTAGAAGACAAGATTTCCCTCTTCATACTTGTGTATTTACTTCCCAAGCAGCTAAGCTTTGTGACTGAGGTGTATTCTGAAAGAACCTCCTCAACTATGTAGTTTTGGGCACCACAACTTAAGAAAGATATAAAACTGTTGGAGAGCATCCAAAGGAGGACAACAAAGATGGTGAAGGGCCTTGAGGGCAAGCTGCATGAGGAGCATCTGAGGTCACTTGGTCTGTACAGCCCGAAAAAGAGGAGGCTGAGGGGAAACATCATTGTGGTCTGCAACTTCCTTGTGAGAGGAAGAGGAGGGGCAGGAACTGATCTCTGTGTTGACCAGCGACAAAACTTCAGAGAACGAATGCCCTGAAGTTGCAACAGTAGAGCTTTAAGTTGGATATTAGCAAAAAAGTTTCACCAGAGCATGGCTGGGCATGGGAACAGGCTCCCAGGGAAGTGGTCACAGCACCAAACATGACAGAGTTTGATAAGCATTTAGACAATACCCTTTCAGAATACACCTCACAGTGTCATTCTTGGAAGTGTCTTGTGCAGGGCCAGGAGTTGGATTTTCGTGTTTCTTGTGAGTCCCTTCAAACTCATGATATTTTATGATTATGTGAACTGCACCTTGGTCTTCAAAAGACCAAGAAAGTATTTTCCTATCATTCCAACTTATAGGCAAGTAGGCAAAGTATCTCTTCTGACGTTAGCTTTTGTCATGACTTAAGGAAAAAATAAGTGTCTTGTTATTATGAATTTGTTGTATTATGCACTTTGTAGTGATTAGTCCTACCCTTACTAATGTTGATATGGAGGCCAAAAAACTGAGACAATAGATCAGTGAAGAGCAAATTAACTTTAGTAGCATTATGTTCAAGGGGGGTTTTTCCATTACTTAGGATAATAAAATAAAAAAAATGCATCACTTTTACAGAAAAATGAAGATTACACAAAATTTTCTGTGTCAGTTTCATAGAAAAATTCGATAGTCATGCAGACATGCAAATGCAGTAGATGCTGTATTTTTAAATAGTTCTTCATGAAAAAGGTTTTGTTCCATTTGAAAGATCCATTACATTCAGTCAAGCAACATCAGCAGCAGGTAATCAAATTCTATCCGCACAAAAAATATTTAAGTTAGTTTTTGCAAATCTCTCATGTTATCCTGGCTTCCAAAAATGTCAAAAGATAGAAAAACTTTCCCCTTCATTGTCTGGTTTATTTGTGTTCAGTACCTAACATTACCCCACCCAAAAAAAAAAAAAAAAAAAAAGGAAACAATGAAAAGGATGAAGTGTTTCTAACTCTTAGAGATCTCAGATAATTTAGCCTCCAGCTGCATACATTTTTAATATCACAGACAACATAATTGACATATGTGATTCCGGATCACACTTTGGATTTTAAATTATTTCACTCAACTGAAATGCGTTTAAGTGCACTATTGAGACACTTTCAGCAATTCAGCTTTTAATGATTATCTGTCTCGCCAGTGCTACCTTTGATGTTAAAATTGTCTAAGAAATAATGTAATTTCCCCACATTCTCATTGGGTTATATTCAGATGTTCCTTAAATATTTTATTTAAGAACTCTCCCTGACCCCAACCACAGTAAAAATTGAAAAGGTTTTACTTACAGTAATTTCATGTCTTGTAGTTTGCTAAATTCGTTCAGATGATCAGGACCTCAAAACCAGCATTGATTGATGAATCTGAAATAATATCAAAGGAATAAATCAAGAAGTTGCAGCAGACATAAAAAATACAAGATGTAGCAATGAGTTTCTAATAATGAGTGTTTCCAAGATTAGGCTGTCTGCGACCATAAAGATATATGATAATGTCCCCATGAATAAAAACTGGTAGCTTGAGAAGTTTTGTTAGCCAGTGTGCCATGTTCCACCAGGTCAAAATGGAGCATGTGTAGTCCAGTGCCCGATGGTATTTGATTCACTGGCAGTTAATAGATGCTTAACTGACTGCTTCAGATCCATCACACCACCATAGAAATCTCCAAACTATATAGACAAATAAAAAGACCTAAAAGATTATATAAGCAGCACAGTTAAAAGAACTAGATCCATGCTTTCATTCATTATTTTGTATTTCCAGACACAAAGAGAATCTGTGAGATTTTTACCTATTAAAAACAAAAACACAAAACCAAACCAAACCAAACCAAACCATAAAAAAAACCCAAAAAAACAAACAAAAAAAAAAGTCCCAAAACAGAATGTAACCTTGAGTAATGTCTAAAAAACTCCAATATAAATGCAATTACTAATGGAAAATCTTTAAACCATTGCTGTAATTTCCTCATTAAAAAGAGACAGACAAACTCATCACAACCTTATTCAACAACTCTGGTTTTAATCTTTCATTTAATTCTCTGTGTCAAATTAACCTGGCAGACAGGGCACAGTTTTAAAAGCTATGTTTTCTTTTGCTGAAAGAAATAGTTTTCCTTAAGATGTTGCCTACTTTTGTTAATGCTTTCAGACAATGAAAACACTAGAAATAAGATTGCACTGAAAAGTGCAGTTTTATTTTAAAAGTTCTCTTCAATATAAAAAATAGAATTGTAAGTTTCTTACTGTCTTCCTCTCATCTTGCCTTTTAAGATCCGCTCTCCCCTTTAGAACTGCTAAAGTCCAGGGTATCCAGAAAGTTATGTTCTATCACCAGCCCTTTTTTTTTTTTTTTAATGTATTGAATTTGGTTTAGAGAATCTTATTTTTCTTTACATGATATTTTTTACTACAGTCAGCCTGGGATCACTTTATTGATTTTTCCCTAAAGATTTTGTTTGGTTGTGAACCAAGATGCATGACCTTCTTCTGTTCAGGCTACCTTTTAATTAATCACTATGAGTAGAAATAGTCTGGAAAACAAAGACTTCATTTGACAAGTGTTTTTTTCTCCATTGCGTTTCAGTTAATTTGTTTTCAGTCTTTTTTTCTAAAGAATATTTAACAATATCTAAGTGTGGAGGCTCAACTAACCTCCATGAGATTCCTGCTTTGGACAAAGAGTCCCCACAAAACTTAGACAGAAAGACAATTCTTTTTTAAAAAGACAACCATTGTAATATGTCCTGAAAGTCAACTAAGCGCTTCACAAGGTGAACTTAAAGATGACTAAGAATAAACGCAGTGTCATTTAGTCACCTGACAGAAATTCATTGTGGGATGTCACATTTCCACTCCTCAGAATAGATAGCCTATTATAGAAATAACCAATCCATTCCTTCTCCAGTAAGTTTCATTCAAAAAATACAGCAAGCACATTAAAAAAAAAAAGTAAGGTCTCACTATGCTGGTGCTGATAGCATCAGAATTCCCTTTATTACTGTTATCATCTTTACCCTCACACCCACTATTCTCTGTTGCAGAGGATGTCTCATTTCTGTAGAAACACTGTGATATCACCATGATCACATAATCCTTTTCATAACCCTTGTAGAAAAAAGAGAGATGACAATTTGGACAGAAATTGTCTGAAGAAAGAATGGAAGTGAAATACAAAGCACATCAGTAAGGTTTGAGCAAGTTTGTAGAACCTCTTTCCTGGAGGTTAGATTGCTTAGTAGCAGGGTTTTTTCCCTAAGATCTGTGGTTACCTGGCTGCCACTAGAGGAAGTGAAGGAATCACCCATCAGTTCCAGGTGGTGTGTGTACAGAGGGTGCAGAACAAACCTGAATATCTGTGACTTCAGCTTGCAGTTGCAATGGCTGGAGATGACAAGAATGAATTAGTATCAAAGTACTGCAAGCAACTCCAGAGAGGGTGAGAGAGAGAAAAAGAGAGAGGGAGTTCAGCAGAGCTTGATCCATGACACTTTCTTGCCTTTATCTCACCAAAGTAATGTGCATGACTGGTTTTCAAGGCACTGATATGAGAAGATGAGTTTTAAAATGTAGAGGGTAAGTAGGACACACAACACCTTGTACATGCTGAATTTGTATAACTTCTCCAGGCAGCAGGCAGGCTATTATAACTTTATTGTTTCAAGATATAAGCCTATTATACTCTGCAAATGAATACAGTGACATTTTGCTGTATCGGTTGAAAAGATTAACAGTTCACAAAGCAAACTGCCGAGTGCGGCAAATTAAATACATTAAAATGTGCAAGCTTAAAATTCTGTACTCCCTGTGCTATAAACTTATATACAATACAGTTTAAAGGGTCTCAGTGGCTCAGTTAATAATGCAGTGGCCTGTCAGCTTTCTGGATGCAATTTAAGTCTTTTAGGTTGCAGTAAGCCATGACAGGGTGTGTTTTTCTCAGCCATTAATGAATGCTGTAGGTAAATTGTGCAGTAAGAAGGTGGCCCTGAGGTATATTAGTGTCACAGTAAATGTGCTAGGACTATTTTAGATGTTATTATTTAAAAGAAAAAAAAGGCTATTTTGGATAAATATCAAACAGCTTAAGAGTTCATTGTGGAGAAGGACTGGAACATTCTGACACACTAACAGACTTAAACCATGATTTAGCAGGGCCTCTTGTCACATTACTTGTCATTTTAAAATGTTTTCTCTACTAATGCTCATCTGACAAAGAAGTAGGCCTAAGAATTCTCTGTAATTTCCAGAAAATTGACATTAAAAAACCACAAATCCTTATGAGTCCCAAGGATTGAACATGAGGTTTCCTCCAGTAGCTAAAAGAAATAGTTTCCAATATAGAAAAAACAAATATTTCAAAACAAATGACTTAACCTCAGCTAATATTAATTGCCATTAATATGGATAGAAATGCCCTGTTTCCTGGGGTAACAGCTAATGTCCACAAAAAATCCATTTAAATGCCCACAAAAAATCCATGGCCCTTTAGACTGAAACTCTTTAGTAAAATAGAATGGTGTTGAGGAATCAGATTAAAATACTAACACAACAAATCCAAGGAGACACGCAGAAAAATATTCAAGGTTTCATTTTAAAAAGACACTCAAGATTTTGTTTGCACTTAGTCCTTTTGGATCAACCTGTCAATTTCCCAGCTTCTGAAAAGTGTGATTTTAAACAAGTAGAGAGATGAACAGGTTCTATCAAATTGAATCAGTTCTAGAAAATTATGCTCACAGAGTTTTTGCATTTATCAAATACTATCTAGAAATTCTTATCCCAGCTGTGGGTCTAGACCACAGCTGAAAAATGTGTTAGCTAGAACAAGAAGATGATAAAGCCATGGGAATAAGTACATTTGCAGAACTACTTTCCTACTTTCATGAAAGTTCAGATTTGGTTCTACTGCCAAATCAGACAGAGGATTTGGCTTGCAGCAATTTTAGCCATACTGAATGATTACATATTCCCCTAAATATTACTTAATAACTCTTTGAGTATGTATATAAATCCTTTTCCCCACTCTGGCTTTCATTGTTCTGGTTCAGCAGCACAGATACTGTTGACTGGTGAGAACTTGCATTTTGCAAGGATGAAATAGAGCTTAGCCAATCCTCAGGCACCTTCCTAAACCCCTTGCTGCTACCTCTGATGTTGGTACAAAAATGTCTTGAGATTAAGAGTTTATTGAGGACAATTTATAATTCAAATAATTCTAATGAGTGTAAGTCTGGCTGTCAAAACTGTGTCAAAAATTATGCTTCTACAGTATTCCTGAGCTTGAGTATCCCAGCTGCCAGGATGGTAAGTATGGCCCAAGTATCTTAATCACGACTGGTTTTCAAGGACTAATATGAGAAGATGAGTTTCAACCTTTCATTTCAACAGAAATCAGGACAGTTGAAGCAGGTCACTGAGTGAGTCCAGGCTCAAAAGTGCGGCACGATTCTCACGGTTTTCAATTTATATGTTTTCTTATATAACTAAATAGTCTAACACACTTTTAAGAATGGAACAACAGACACCATCTTGGTTTGAATGTTAATTTGCTTTTTGAAGTATTCTGCAAATTCACAGAATCACAGAATAATCTGAGATGGAGGTAACCAGAGACATGATTGAGTCCAACTCTTAAGTGAATGCTCATACAGGGGTGGAACGCACAACCTTGGTGCTATCAGCATTGTTCTCTAATGAGCTGAGTTAATCTGAGCCAATTTCTGCTCTGATTAGGGTTCTTATTCTACTGTTCTATTTCTGTCTATCCCATGTGAACAGCCATGACCTAAACCAGAGTGGTATGACCAAAAATTACAGACTAGTTTTAAAATACACTTATGGAGTAAAAATTTCTATAAAGTTAATAACAATTTGGATTCATTTTGTCTCCTGTGAAAACTGAAAGAATGGTCTTACACAGCACATGTTCAATTTTTCTGACAGAAAAAACCCAGAAAATAAATACGTTTTTTCCTCTTGCACTAAAATTTATTTAACATTTTTCTCTGAAGTTCTCAGGTTTCCTGAACCCTGTGGGGACATTCTGTGTGTCTTTCCATAAGGATCTTTTTGACACCATTTTTCAAATGTCCAGCCTTACTGACTGTATCTTTAAACCTCAGTTACCTGAATATAACTTCTGAGCACTAGTGCTAGCCTCTGCCAGGCTTCACTGATCTATCTTAGACATCCTAGTCTCTATCAAAAATGCCACATGACAAACTTCATGAAATTTAGTGTACAGTAGGATTCTGAGAGAAGACAGACAATGCAGCTTACAGGAATCCCTTGGAAATCAGTCCAATACCTTTATATTCTATACAGGGATCAGCAATTTGAGTCAAGCTTCTAAAAGATTTTCTAGGATGGAAAGTCATGCTACTTTACTGAAACTAAAGTCAGGACTATTCCAAAATATGTGCATAAGTTTACCTGCATGAAACATAAGTTTTGTCTATGCTTATAATGAGTTTTTTTCATGTGACTGACCTTTGCACAAAGGCCTACAGGAATGTCTGAAAAAACTAATAGAATTTAGCAGAGAATTTCACAATTCTACTTTTTTATTTTAAAAGTAAGATGAATTATTTATTACTGTTGAACACCCTTTACAATATTTTACATTTTAGCACATTTGCAGAAAGGCTGTCATTTCTCACTATGTATTTATGTCTTTTTGAGAAGACAGGGCTTAGAACCTGACTAATTTTGACTTTTCCTGCCAGACAGCTTTGTAACCCTTATACTTTATAGACTTTACTTATATAAGAGGTGTGCAGGTTGCTTTGGAGGGACAGTGACGGTAATTCTTGAACCAAAGTACTGTTGTATCTTCTAAGTATGAAAAATTTTCTGGTGAATTTTATATATGTTGTTTTCAAAATTCAGAAGGAAGAAATATGAATATAAAAAAGTATCTAAGGTAAATTGTAAGAAAATCTAGCTAAAATTAAGTTATACTGATGATGATGAGGATGATGATCGTGATTATTAATTTTATAAAATCTAATCAATATTAGTAGAAACCTGCACTGCTGCACTCTGTGTATCAAGATTCTTCAGTACACAAATACTTTTACAGGAGAGAAGTTTAGGGCTTCTTCCTAAAGAATGGTGATTTTGCAATGATGGTATAATGAAAGGAGCTCCTCTCCTAGAATAACTCAAGCCACATTGATTTCCAAGGATCTGATCAGAAGTAGAATCAGTAAAAGGCTGGAGGAAGCAGAACAGAGTTAGGGAGTTGCACCAAAAAAAAAAAAAAAAAAAAAAGGAGCTCAGACAGCAGAAGAAATAAGAAATAACCGAAAATCAAAATTACAAAGTAACTACCTCTGTCAAATAAAACCTACTTTTTTTTTTTTTTTTTTTTTTTTTTTTCCCAAGGCTATGTTCTTAGTCAATGATAAATCTCTTTTTGGCTTCAGGTTTCTGATCTGGGGATGAAATGCTTGTCCTATGATTTTAAATTAGCTTTTATGGATTTTTTTCCCACCTATACATTAAATCTAAATTATCAGTTCTTACCTTTGTAAAGCAGCAAGGACCTCGGATCTTCTCTAGGTATTGCTCAAATTGCTATTGTCTCCCATCTTACCTTTACAATGCCTCTTATTTGATTAGCAAATAAAAGAACATGAGTCTTGCCAGTAGTTGAAATAAATTATCATTTTTAATTGCTTTTCACTCCAGCACGATTTCTATTTGGGTTTCAGCAGGATGGAATTTACTTAAGAACTGAAGTCTTATTGCAAAAACTCAGTTTGTTTTGATTTAAGCATCTCCCAGAGGCTTTCTGCTGTGAAAACAGCACCTGATAACACTGAAAATCTTGGCTCATGCCGGAAATCTGCAGCTAGATTTTTACCATGAATAGTATATCCTGGAATTCATTATGCTAGATGTAAAGCTCATTTTACTAGATTGTTATGTTTTTGGAGAGGTAAACACTACAGCTGAATTAGTATTTTCCAGTTTTATCTATGGATATTTTGGGGGAAAAAAAATTTCATTCATAGAAATTTTTTCTCTTCCAAAAATTTAACAAAAGGACATTTTTGCTTCTAGCACATTGACATCTTTTAAATTACTATTAATTTCAGAGAAAAGTCCTGAAATTTAATGTTCCTGAATGTGGAGGCCACCTTTTGAATGTACCAGGGAAAAGGCAGCTGCTTGTGATATGACTGGGCAGATTAGTAAGGGAAAAAGGAAGAAATTTGTACATATAAGATGAGAATCATAAAGGAAGAAGAAAAAGGAGAGATTGCTAATTTTAATACAATTTATGAGTCATGGTCAATGCTACCCTAAGTTGAGTCACAAGACTTTGTGTTATTTAAAATGTACAGCCTTGCACATTCTCTACTTGAAAAATCACTGTATGGCAAAATCCTTACATACTTTCTAGATCAAATACAGTATTTATAAAAGCTGGCATTTTCTATCAGCTTTAGAAGACACCTTCAAAAGTTAAGGATGTGATCTTTTACCAGTGTCTTCCTGAAGAACATTTCAAATATAAATTGTGTAAGCCTTTTATCTGTACTTGTAATTCTGATGGAAATGGAAATAAGTAGTTTTATTATCTGGAGTTTAAAAACAACTTAACTTCAAGAAAAGTGTTATTTATTCACACACATGACACAGAAAATGCTTTGGATTAAAGTACTTTCATTACAAAAGAGTTGGAAAGGTAAAATAAAATTAGTTTCAGCTAGATCATTTTAATGTTTGATTATAACCCACTGAACTGAGATAAAAAATTTTGTGCCAGCACTGGTGATAATAGGGTTACATACCCTTTGTAAAATAAAATGTGAAATTTACATGCAAAGTGGCGTGTTCTCCTGCTGCACACATATAATTCCCATTAGCATTAATGGGAAATATATGTGCCTATCAAGAAGAAAATATACTCCATTAAATTCCCAACCATCATGTCAGTTTCTGACGTCTTCTAATATGATCTATGCTCATACAGCAAAAAAAAATTAATAACTCAGCTCAGATACACTGGGTTTCATATGTAGATCTCAAAGGATTTTATGAAGAATAAGTCCATGCAACTCAAAGACACCTGTGAGGAAACTGGAACTTCAGTTATGCCTGTGGCAATCAATGGCTGGCAGGCATACCCCAAAAATCCCTGCAACAGATATTGAAAGCAAAAGAGCATAGACATCAACACAGGTGAATATAGCACAACTCATCACAGATCAAGTATGTTATGCACAAAACTATCTTCTCTCTAAAAAGAAACCCCTGCTGGATTTGCCCTGGCTAAGTTTCAAATGGCCATCCAGCTTCTCACATTCCTCCTTCATGGGACGGTGCAGGGGGTGGAGGTAATACGAATAGAAAACTTATTGATTCAGATAAAGACAGGAAAATTGATTACAAATTAGTGCAATGGGAAAAATAGACTAATTTGGGTAAAAAATAATTTATAGGCAATTAAAATAGATTTGGGTGATGAAACATGAAGGCACCAACTAAAACAACACCTTTCCTCTCCAATTTCCCAAGCCCAACTTCACACTTTTATTCCTGACTTTTCCCCACTGCCCCAAGGTGCACAGAGGAGACAGAGGGTGGAGGGGGCTACAGTTTCTCTCTGCAGATCCTTTCTACTTACATTTTTCCCCTGCTCCAATGTGAGCTCGCCATGGGCTGCAGGTCTTTAGTGAAATACCCTCCTGCTCCAGCATGGGATCCTCCACAGGCTGCAAAAGAGACACCTGCTGTGGCACCAAAGTGCCTTTGCCTTTGCCTTTGCCTTTGCCTCTCCCTCTGCTTTTGCCTTTGCCTTTTCCTCCTGCTCCTGCTCCTGCTGCAATGGATCTGTTGGCACTGCCCTGGCCTCTTCCCACAGAGACCACTTCTGCAACCCTCCTGCTGCCAACACCTTGGACATTTAAAGCCAATACAGAAGCAAAGCATGTAGATCAGGATTTCTGTGTTGTGCCAGGTAGATGTATTCCTTAAAGCAGCTGGATCTGCTTCAGGCTGGACCCACTTTCCAGCTAAGGTTGAAGTGTTCAACTTCAAAAATTTTGTAAGTATCTGGGCAAATACACCCTCCAAGAGGCTGAAAATCCCATACATATTTTATGCCCACAGGTTTCCAGTCCTTTGCTCCAAATGTCTCACAAAGTAATCTTCTCTCAAAGTATGCAGGTCTTACCAGTAAATTTAATTTTTCACTGGTTAAAAACAGACCATTTCCAATGTGAATATGTCTTGTGTGAAGGACTGTGACACTAAAGTCTTATCCTGAAGTAATCTAATTGCAACTGGATGAGCTGACTGCTATTAGAGTATATAAGGTGTAGTAAATAGGCATTCTGGTTCATATCACTGACAATGAAGAGAAAGGATATCTAGAAGAGAGATGGACTAAGTAGTTTGGCAGGAAACATGGAAAATTAAATGGGCTCCTGTGATTGTTTTTCAGACATGAGAGAAAATATGATGTCATTTATGCTATTAATATAAATAGGCAATCTATGAACACATATCCACAGAATATCAAACAAAAAATAACTGATTATTTAAAAAAGTCTGATTATTCAGCAATATTCAATATTTAAGTGTTCTTTTGTGTGCAACCCTATAAGTTTAATTCTGACTCTACTGTGAGATACAGAAAAAGTGAGAAGAAAACATTTGCTTCATAGATTTTATTTTATATTTGGATATCTGCAGATTATCTGAAATAGTTCAAAATAAAGAGGAAAATTCATGAAACTGTGATTTCAGTTTTTGTGTTATTTTTGTATTTTTCTCTTTCCTTTGCCCTATCTTTTTAACATTACATAGGTTTTTACATTTTATCATTTATAACAGAATAACCCAAATATCTTAGGGCAAGAATCTATGAAGTAGGCAATGTCCCAGGAATAGAGAGTTATTTCCTTTCTTCACCATCTTAGCCTTCAAGGAATTGATTTTAGGGGCATGACAAAAATAGTTCAGGAAATAGGTCCAGGCTCTGATGTAACACAGCAGTTCTGTGATTTCAGCAGACATATGCCAATTCACACCTGCCAGGAAATCTGGCCTTCACCCCTGAAGTGGCAATTACAAGATGTATATCACTTCATGATGAGATTTATATTATCAAGCACATTCTGTGGAGTTTTCCTTGCTAGCTTCAGGGGAATAGATATTTACAGATGAGTCATTGACATGTCTTGAACTATCACAGAATCTCCAGAGAATCCTCAACCTTTCCTTCACAGCAGCAAAGGTAAGAGAAGTCACATTTTCAGGTCTAAAATGTTGCTGGTTTATTGGAGATCATGTTCTCTACATCCCTTCAGCCCTTTGATTAAAATACTTAACTGTTATGCATATATATCAATCTTCCATTCCAAATTGTTTATGTGACTATGTTATGATTCATAATTATTTTCCTTAAAAAAAGGACAAAAAACGGATTATGTAAAAAATCTGTAAAACACCACAAAGAGAGAAAGAAAGAAAGAATAATAATGAAAGAACGTCAAAAAGACAGAAGTGAAAGGTTTATAGAAATGTTGAAAGTCCTCATTCAAACGTCTCCCAGTATTGAAATAATGGTCTTTTCTTATATTTGTATCTGTTTTCTTTGCAAAGGTCTTCATAACCTTTTCTCTTTTGTAATTCAACATTGTTAAATCCCCTACCAAAAAAAAAACCTACACCCACAAGTGTCAATGAAAGTATGTATCCTCTGACAAATTTCAAAATACATCTGAATTAAGTCCTTCAGATTTTCAAGTCTGTAACAGTGGATTTGGTAATAAAATGCAATGGTGTTCAGGTGCAGCTATTTTTCAAGCAGCATATGTGCCAGAAAAAAATTATGAATCTTTTACTGTATGTTGAAATACATGCTCTTCTTTCCTTCTCAATGCATAACTTTAAATAAAGATTAAAGAGTGTGTTCCCAAATTTTTCTCAAAGCCATATGAAATAAATGGAATTGTATATTATTTTTACCCAAATATACTTATTTCCCCAAATAAATGACAAAAAAGAACTATTGAAACAGGTGAAAAGCTGCTAAAAGTCTCAAAGCAATTGTTTGCCTGTAAAACGGAATTTCAGAGAGACTAATGGGTCACATAAGCAATCCTATTCTATTTATGACAGAAAGAGTAAAACAAAACTCAATGTAAAACAAGCCCTTAGCTGACTAAAAGCAGCTTGATTCATAATTTGGAGTATTGTGAACACAAGTCAGGTGGGGATTTCAACCTGATCCAACCTGTTATTTGACTATAACTTCTCAATTTTATCTGCTGTGAGGGTCTAATTTTCATTGATTAAAACTAATTTTTTTTTTCCAAATACTGAAGAAAAGAATAGCAAAATTAGAAACTTTGCAATTTGTCATATTAATGAATGGAGTATAATTAATAGCAAGAAAGAACTGAGACACAATACAATAGCTCAATTCATCACAATATCAGTAAGTCCATTTAGTGAAGCAGAATAGAGGGAAATTACAGGCTTCAAAAAATATGTGAATTCATATGACCATCATGAGAGCCTAATATTTGTATGAATAAAAATAATAACTGTTCTGGATAATGGAAGAAACAAGTAGGTAGATATGCAGCATTAACATACAGAGCAAAATTGTGGGAAAAAAAATGCCAATTAGAAGCTCCACAATTAGACATGACTTTAAAGTTATACCAAGTGAAACTAACCTTAGGGTGTTACAAAATGTCTCACAAGCTTTGCAATTATAAGTAAAATAACGTGCTATCCATTAGGAAATTGAAAAATGTATTTAAAACTCTGTCGCTTCTGGATTGATGTTCTTGCCTTCATTGATGCGTAGTCTCTTGAATTACCTACCTAAGCATTTTCTGACAAAAAGAAAATAGCCAGGAAAGGGAGAATGAGAACTAAAATAAAAGAGAACATTATTTCATTTAAAATATACTCTTCCCTTTTATTTTTAAATGAAAATGTATCAGTTAAAATAGTTGTTGAAAGATAAGAGTTGGAATTAATTTCTCTTCTACATGAAAGATTGCATCTGGCACCTCCTGGAAGTGCCCTCTCATCCTGGGTTGAGCTAAGAGGAAAGGTATTTCTAAAACTTTTTTTCAAGGCTTTTCTGTTTTGTACAACATAAAGCAGAAGATTTATCAGATAAAACCAGAGCAAACGACTAGAATTCCCCTGTCCTGTGACTGCTGTCTACAAGAATGGAGATGAAATTTTAAATTCTGCTCCAGGAAGAAGTTTGTGGTTTTGAAGCAGTTTTTTACAGTGAATATTTGCATAGCTGCCCAGCAAGGACTGTCATCGTGATCTTGACTACCATGGATGATTTTAGAAACTGCAAAAAGCCTACAAAATCCTGGCTGTATTCTTTATCTCTGTCTTTTCCTTGATGAAAAACTTTGCTCTTTTTTCACATGTCTCTAGATTTAGATGAAACTCAGAAGAATTTTGATATGTACTGAGTTACCTATGGGAAGGAGAGGTTAAGGAACACTTCAACACCTGTGACTTAAAAAATACTTAGTATCCTGTGGCAAACGATAACCATAAAATTATGATTTCATGTGGTACAAGAGGAAATCCTTACTCTTATTCCACTAATTGTCAAAATAAAGGATTCGAGTTATGCCATTTAGCATTTTAATTGCAGGCTTTGTTCTTAGTGTGGATTAATTTTATGCCATATTATGTTCTTGTAATAATTTTCCCATGAAATGAAGTATCAGGGAATGGAAAATATAGCTTCTTATGTACAATATTATATGAATTTGAATAATGTACTCTAGTACCTTGACCTTTTCTATATTCTGTAATTTGACTGAATGGTCATTGCACTTTTCCCTCATTAACAAACTGAATAACCAATTGCTGAATTGATGACATGGGCATGAAGTCAAGAAACAGAATAATGAAATAGTCACAGCAGCATAGTATATAGATGACTATGTCTAAGAGAACACGTGAGCCACTAAATCTCAGAATCAGTGAGAGAGACTGGAATAAGAGCAGAAAATGGGCAAGACAGAAAACCTTTTCATGACAGTAGAGCTAGCTTAGCCTATTCCTACTAAGCCCTTGTAAAATTCTATTGCCATATAAAACATTAGAGCAAGTAAAATATTAAGGTTTAATTTAAACAATAAACATATCACTAGACTAGACAAGGCGCAGAGTTTCTTTAACAAAGGACTTAACATCAAATATTTAAAAGCGGATTTAAGGTCTAATGAACTGACAGTCATCATACACACAGAACAGTACAATGATGGAAGTATTACAAATTAGCCATAGAAGACCATTGTCTAAGCCTACCCTAGCCACAAGGACAGCATTTCCCTCATAATACTCTGCTAGTATCATGAAAGCATAATGCACATACTAGAATTGACAAAATTAGGTCACAAGAAGATTAAAAAGATGTTATAGTGGCATGCTATAGAGCAGAGAGCATTCTCCAGCTGGATTCAGTTTGTAGTTGACTGCAGTAAACGTTGCTTATCTGTTTCTACTCAGCTTTAAAAACACTTACAGTAATTTTGTACTACTGATTTTTGTACATAGTCTTCTCCAATATATAGTAGAGAGTTCCTTCTGATCATGATTCTCTTCCTTACTAAAGCCATGAGATTCATAAAGAAGGGTAGTACGAAAGCTTGTGATAACCCCTTATCAGCTTTCTAGCCAGTATTGTTCTGGTTCACCAGGAGGAAGAATAAAATACCTTTTGTCCAGGATAAAAAGGAAGTACTGCAAATTTGCCACTAAATAGGAGCTTTTGCTTCAGTAATGTTATTTTTAAAATGCTGTGTTTCACCAGCCCAGCTGGAACTAGTTCCATAGATTTGCATGGGGCTACTTTACGCTTGTATTATCATAGTTCCTCCGCACACAAGAAAGAAAGACTATTTGTGATTATCTACAGTTCTAAGTAACAACTAGATGATTCTTACAGTTAGGTAATGTAACCTCTCCTGATTGCTACCATCAGAACTCTGGGTAGAGTGAAACAGAACAAGAAATTTTACTCTTTCTACCAGTTTACGTAAAATTACATAAAATAGCTTAAAATTCATTTTGTAGGTTTCATCATTCATTTTGATGTTTTTTTCTTTTTTCCCAAGAAAGAAGTATATTTAAAATTTCCAGGACTGCCTCAGAGGTAAGTTGTATCCAAATATTTTTCTGTAAAAATAAAATATGTACAGTGTCAGAGGTATTTGGCTGTGGATTGATGATGTATTGCACAAGGATATAGAGACATCATTACTATGAAACTTGCAACATTGTAGTTTAGGGTATATTTAACCTTTAATACAAATCATTTTTATTTCCCCTGTTTGGAATTCAAAGCACTAATATATATATATATATATTTAGTTTGTTCGCAGGTTTTTTCCCTATGTTTGCCTATACTGTGGCTGATACAATTTTTTTCCTTTAACAGAACTAGAATAGTGGACTTGATTGCAAACAAGAGTAATATAAAGAACTCCAAAAGCACCAGCTTAAGTTAAATAGATTTTGGTGTAAATGAGTCTGAAATTGGGCTTTCAATAGGACCTGGTGAAAATATATTTTACATTGGAACTGTCATCCAAATCAATCTTGAGTAAAGGCTAAGTCTGTAATTTAAACCCACAAAACAGACTGGCACAAATACACTGAAATTCTAGTTTCTGATTTTTCTCTGTGCTTCCTTGATATGTCTCTCCCCCACTCAGGTCCCATACCATGATTAGTCACCAATTTCTTTCATGCAGATATATATTTAGTCATTGGAGAGAATTTGCCTTCTGACAATGTTTCTGAGTAATGGAAATGCATAGTGGTTTTCTGTTATGTGTGATTAGTTGCTTGATCTTTGTTCCAAAAAACAAAAGGATCTCTGGAGACTCCAAGGATTAACGTTTACTTAAATGTCCTTCCAGTAGCAAAGGTAACATTTGGTCTTGGTAATCTGCCCTTTGCAAATGTGCTGCCTACCAGTACAATGACTTTATCAAGAGGTATTCCTCTGATCCATATCTGACTCCAGAGGCAGTGGGATTTGGTGGCTGGGCAGAGACCCAGGCTGCTGATCTGCCAGCCAAAATTTGTGTACTCTGAGACGAAGACCTCTTGGCTCTGAGTTATAATTGAGTCAGAACTGCAGCAAACTAGGCAAATACCTTGAAAAATGAAGCCATTAAAAGTCTCACAACAGCTGAAAAGGTAATAAAAGGAAGGCAATTTAGCAATAGGTGCTAGAGAAAAGGAAGACAGGGAGCTATTCTGAACAATAGGTGTCTGGCTTTGAAGCTCTGATATTTCAAAAATATTCAGTTAATTCAGGGCTGAGGAGGTTAACTATGAAACACTATCACTGAAATTTCAGGAGTTCTACTCCAAATAAAAATTAAACTTTAGGTATTTTCTTTATCTTTCTTTTTTTTTCTTTCTTTCTTGTTTTTCTTCTTTCTTTTTCTCTCTCTTGTTCTTTCTTTTTCTTTTTCTCTTTCTCTTTTCATTTTCATTTTTCTTTTTGCGTTCTCTCTTTCTCTTCTTTCTCCTCTTTCCCTTCTTTCTCTTCTTTTTCTTTTTTCTCTTCTTTCTCTTCTTTCTCTTCTCTCTTTTTGTTATTTTAAATCAGAGGCTTTGAAGAGCAAACAAGAACTTGGGGAGTTTGCAAGTCTACTTAAAGTTCAATAAAACAATTTAAAAAGAGCATGAAACTGTTGCCATAGTTATTGTAATGATAGGGAAGATGTGTACTAAAGTCTTTACAAACAATTCCATGAGTGAAGGGATGGGCATTAACGTCTTTGAAATGGGTTTTAATGTCTCTACTGACTTCAAGCAGCAGGTTTGTTACAGAGCCCAGACAGCTTGGCTCCTGAAATGGACAAGTGCATCTGCACCAGCCTGAGCTCCTGAGCTTTGGGGTAAAATGACAGGTTCAGGGGGGCACATGTGGCAGGTGGTTCGGGAAGGCTGGACCTTCCCAGTATCTCAGCCCGTGGGGAAAGGAGAGGGCAACGTGTGGCTGGGAGTTTAGGATGAAAGGAGGCTGTGCCCTCCAAAACCTCAAGAAAACCCAGTGGGCGTGTGCCCCAGTGGACTCTCTCCCTTTATTCTAATAAATTTGCAGGACTTCTCTGTCTTCTTTTTGGACACTTGCTTTTTATAGTGTGATTTTCCATACAGTGCTAATTACTGTTAGCAGAGCATAGAAGCCACTAAATAAAGCCAAACGGAGTGTTTAGTTTCATACCTGGAGATGTATTAGAGAACTCAAAATATCCCCAGCAGAGTGACATGTGTTTGGGTCCTCTACAGAAAAGAGTAGTGAGCCTTCTGTAGGCAGAGTTCCTCCAAAATTGGTGGACAGAAAAGCTGCAGGCAGTGAAAGGTCTCACAGCCAGCATATGAGCTATTGAGCAGAGGCTAATCTCATACATTTCCAGAAGTCTCAAACCATGAAGCATAGGATAAAGTAGATGCTGCTGTCAGGAAAAGAACCAAACCCTTCAAACCCCTGTATTAATAAATCAGATTTAAAACAAGAGCACAAAATGTCCAGCAACACAGTAATTTCTCTTAAAACCTCTACAAAAATTGAAAATTTTGCAAGAAGTTGAGTACCACAGCTGCTTTCTTGGTTAATGTAAATTAGAGACTTGTGACAAACTAGATAATTCAGACTAATTTGCAGAATTGCAGAAATGGGGAAAGAACTATAATGGATTGTGCAGCTAAAACTGAGATGATTCACATATTACATAAAAATGGAACATCATCAGCCCAATGGAATTCTTCATAGCAGGACTGGTAAGCACTGCTAAAATATCATCTCAGTCAAGGGGCATGATACAAAACCCATGAATTAACATGAATTAATGTCATGCTGCTACACCAGCTACCAAGACACCCAAATTGGTAATACTAATACTTGAAGGAGACACCAGTAATAAAGGGTAAATAGATGAAATGTGACATTTCAAATGATGCACTTCTTACTTCCGAAGGGGCACTACCTTGTAAATGTATAGGTCAAGTGTGGAGGACCAGAACTAAACATAGTTTGTCTCAAATATTCTGACTGTAATGACAGGAAAGATGTGATTGGAAAATAAGGTCCTCTGGAGGTGGGGCAGAGCTGCTTGAGCCAACTTCCTACTCCACCTTGAGACTCATGTTCAGTCCTCCCTCCTTGACTCACTTCCTGGAGGAGGGCTCCAAGGGTTGGTAGCATATAAGTGAACAGGGAGAAAAAGCCTGTTCACATATTCAGTGTGCACCAGGTTAACTATAAAAGGATCCCAATCCATCCCGGTCCACCACAAGTCTGGACTAGATGTCTGTCTTTTAGTTTTTTTCTCTCAACTGCTAATCTTCATATAATACCAACACTAAAATACTCATACCCTTTCATATAGGACATACCTAAATGACCTTGACTTACAAGAGCCTACAAGTCATGTATCTGCCCTCTACCTTCCATTTTTCATTCATTTCCAGTAAGATTATAACTGTTCTGAAGTGAGGAGCATTTTTTACATTATAATCTAAACTAGTAAAAGAGACCTTGATCCCAAAGGTGGCCCCAAAATAACATTGTAAAAAATTACAGTGCCAAGAGAAAACACATTTTTCCTCCATACTTTTTTCAGTGTTGGGCATCCATTACTCACTATGTGTCAGAGGAAGCAGAGAAGAGGAAAATCTAGGTCTCTGGATAGAATTACCAAACATAAAGCAACATGATTCTCTAGAGAAGAAATTGAAACTTATTGTATCAAAATCTACTTTTGGTAATTTTGTTTACTGTTTAGTTGAAATTGAAGGGGGGGGCGGGGGGGGGAAGGCACAAATCTGTTGTGCACTGTCAGTTCCACAAAGCTTGATGAAGGATTTGCAAATCTCACATGACCACACTGTAAATCTCATTGTACAAATCTCTGTTTTCTTCAGTCCAAGGATTTGAGGAACAATTTGCAGAAAGTACTTTAACGACCTGAGGGAAGGACTTCATGAGTGCATTTTATATTTGTTATATGTTTCATTAGATTTCTTGTGAATTTGAGTTTAGGAGATCCTTAAGAGTTTTGAAATATTTCCATGAAAAAAGAGTAAGTTATCTGATTTCTGTTCCTCCCCAGTTCAGGAAATATAAGCTTTACAGCCCATTTCACATTTAAATGTACGAAGATATTTCTTTACAGATATTTCAGATTAAGACAGAAAACAGCTGTGTCTGCACCAGTTCTGTCTTCCAGACAATCTTAAAGGATAAACCTATGTTCACTAAATTACAGTTATAAGATGAATGTACCTCTGTCTCTTGCTTTAGTTACAGTTACATTTATCTAGTTCTTAGAAATAATTTCTTAAAATATTTTGAAGATTTGCAGTGCAGACTTA
This sequence comes from Pyrgilauda ruficollis, assembly GCF_017590135.1. Lineage (NCBI taxonomy): Eukaryota > Metazoa > Chordata > Aves > Passeriformes > Passeridae > Pyrgilauda > Pyrgilauda ruficollis. Next base: position 12,929,130 of record NW_024526599.1, on the reverse strand, counting down.
AAAAGCTTTGCCCTAGTTGTTATAACTGGCAGAAAAATCAGGGTTAATATTTTTCTTCTTTTAACTGCCTAACTGCTATTATGCTTTTTAATATTGAGTATTCAAAAAATCCTATTATTTCATGAAAGTTAAAAACAACAAAAGAATTAAAACAAAAGAGTGACAGCCCTGTCATCATTCACCTGGCTCACCTTTCAGCTAAACTTGCATCCCACCTAAGCAATTGAGTGGAGAAGGGCAACTTCAGATCTGGCTGAGATCATCTGTCTCCCATTTCTTGGAAGCAGGCTTCAGAATGTGATAAGTAATGTCAGCAAATGCCTTTTAATACATCTCTCAGCTATGACATGCCTCTAACTTAATTGCCTAACAGAGATCAGCAGGACTGGCAGGTTCAGAAGTACTCTGATCTCAGGAATCGAGACAAGACGCACCCTAGCATATGGGTAGCAGAGTTGAAATGTAAAGGGAGGTGGTACTTTGAGGACAGCACAAGTTACATGTGCATTTAATCAACAGTCAAGGGTGTTCAGCAGTCACCTCAGGTCGGGGAGACTGAGTGCAGCACTGTACGCCTGGAATTAAATATTTTGAGGGATGGAGGAATTAAGAACTGGATTAGTTGATGTTGTTAATAGCACAGCTGTGGCAAGACAGTTTCAAGCCTATTCAATTATTAATACAAGGCAGAAAGGTTTCAGCAAGAGAGTGAGAAACCACCCAGCAGTTTGGTGGTTTCAATATACAAGCCTCATTTTTCATCACACAGGACATGAATTTAAATCTGTATCTCCTATACCAGGACATTAATAAAAATATTTATTCCAAAAGCTATATGTTTGCAAGTAGGTACAGACACTGAATGACAGAAGGAATTTCATAATTCAAAGGAATAGCATTCATTTAGTCATCATTGAGACCTCTCCTTTGCATTTCACTGGTGCTGGGCAGATTATTGAGACTCCGTTCTGAAACTAATCCAGTTCCCCGTGCCCTTTATGCACAATGGGTGGCTGCACTTGCATCATGTGTAGGTGCCCATTTTAGGACCTCCAACCTTTAATAACCTGTAATCAGTTGAAACTGGTAGGCTTTGCATCCTGAGAGACTTCCATCTGATTTGTTTGCAATCAAATCACTTTTTTTTCCTGCAAAACTGAAATTTCCTCTAGAAACACGTATTACTGTTTCCCAACCGGTTCCCCTCTAGAGGGCAAAAGCATCTTTGCTTATATGCAGTGCATTGTGTGGAGCAGTCCGTGTTCAGTCGTGCCCACAGCAAATGTAGAAGAAGCCAGGCACGAATACCCACAGTCAAACATATGCACATCAAATAGCTCCAGCTTAGTTACAGACAGCGAGGTTCATTAACTCATACAGCACATGAAGCTTAAAGTTTTATCTGTCAGATTTTTTGGTCCTAGAGGTGCAAAAATAAATGTATTGTAGCATTTTATAGTGCAGGGTTCTGCTTTGGGATTTTTTTTTATCATTTCTTTTAATGTATTTACCAAACAATATTTAAATCAACACTGCATTCTGCACAAGGAGAGAAAGGCACTGTTGTCTCTGGGGAGAGTTTTCCATCGATTATGCCAGAGAAGAAGAAGAATATGTATCAGCTATATCATGTTCCCTGTTCTAAAAAAGCAGATGCAACTCTGGTTTATGCACTGAGCAGAAAATTAGTATGAGGTAATGGTATCATAAATAATTTCTTAAAGCACCTTTGTAATATGGGGGTTGAAATTTCAAAAAAAAAAAAAGAGAAAGGCCTGTAAATGTAAAAGCATGGTGAAGGGTAGCTTTTAAAGTAATTGAGGATTTTTCATTGGATGGTAGCTTTCTACAGTACATTATTTAAAATCTAAGTGTGGAGTACCCTCTAGCTGATATCTGAAGATCAAAGCTGCTATTAGATTTTTTTTTTTAAACTGCTGTAAAGGTTCAGTTATTATAAAGGAAATTAAAGGAACTAATGGAACAAATAACATAAAATAGTCTTCCATCGAACATAGCAGATCAGTATAACTTGTGAAAGGGTGTTTGTTACAAAAGGCCCCAAAGCTTTTAAATGCATTTTTGGTCTAAAAATTGAATTTCAGGTAGCACAGTTGAAAAATCAAACATTGACTTTAATAAGTGCCATTAAAGATTCACCATTGTTATTGTCAGGATTTATTCTCTCTTCTCTCTGGAAACTAAATTTGAAGCTGAAATGCAAAGGAAACAAGCTACTGCGCCCTGGACAAGGACTCTTTGATCACAGAGGCAAACACAAAATGGCTTATTAATGATTGCAGCTCAGCGCTCTGCCTGACCTCAGGGCAAGCAGATTTTTTAGAATAAGCCTCAATTACATGATATAGTTTAACCCTTGATGGGAAGGCAATTTTTGGGTCTATAACCTACCGTAATTTGACAGGAGGCCACAGCAGCCATTCAAAGTGTCAGTCAAATATGAGGCTCCGCAGGATTAGCACGCAGTCACCAAAGAGAGTGCAGCAGTGCCTGGCTCTGCTGTTGGACTGGAGAACTGCTGGATGGTGTTACATGTTAGGTTGTAAATTAATGAACCATGAAGATAGTCTGGTTTATCTCCTGAATGAGGCAAAACATCAAGCCACCTGTGAAATGACAGTATTCCTGTTTTCATGAAAACTGCATTGAAATAAAGTCATTGGTACCTGATGAGATGCAATTAATTTTATAGATCTCTCCATTCACTCCATGGCTTAGCAGAAATGATTCATCATAACAGCTCATAAAAAATGAATTAGCAGCTCCAATTCTTTACCTGGTTTTGATGTAGTCTAAAGTAAACAAACTCACATGTATTTGTAAACAGAATTGCTTTATCCTGAATGCCACATTCATAGTCCTTTATGAGAGAAAATTGAGCATAAAATTTTGAAAATGATACATGAAAATAATGCAACCACAAGGTGCTGAAAGTTGTAGTGGGACATCAGTTGTAGAGAAAAGAAAAAGCATTATTCTAAATGCTTTGAGTTTTTTCTTTCACCTTGCTCTTTCTTTTTTCATTTTTCTAGTTCAGAAAGGTGACTTTTCTATATGTGAGGCCCTGAAAGACAGATACACAGAACCTGGCCCCAGATTTCACTATATTTATGAACAGAACAAGAGTAAATGTTAGACCATGAAATAGCTTTAAGAGAAAAGAATTAAAAATTATACCTTTTCTTCCCAGCTTAACTAACACAAACATTTAATATCTATTCTTTCCTCTGCAACTGCAATTCATTCTCTTTAACCAGAGCAGAAGACACATTTCTACAAAGTATGGCATATATTAAAAACCTGTTTACCGTATTTTATACACTTGCATTGATGTGCAATTTTTCCATAAAACCATTAAGCAAGATTGTCCAACAAGAAGGAAACATGGTAAAAATGTGGAAATGAAACACCGATTAATAAGGGATATAGGAATTTGGAAACTTGTTCAATCTTTGTTGTGGTGAGCAACCAATTATTTGAGTTTCCTTTATGTGATAAAAAAAAGGAAGCATTGCGATGGGACAGAAGTCTGCAGAGCACTAACAGGCTGGATGGGCACAGAGGAATACAAATCAAGCAATTAGCTCCAAAGCAAGATATTGATTACAAAATTAGCCAAGGCACTAAGGGAACACAAGGGAATGATACTTATTAACTATTTATATGCCACTGCTGAGAATAAATAGTAAATAAGAAGACTTGGAATTTCTCATTTGTCAGCATACTTTTGTCTCAATCAGAATCAGAGAAACCTGGAGGATTAATGAGAGAAATATTAAAATCAATGGTTATATGCCATAACAAAAATAAGATAGGGAAGACATAAGAGATATTTCTTGTCCAAAATGATCCTTTTTTGAATTTTTAAATCATTGATAGGTTGGTGCCATTGATTTTGAATCTGTATAGATTATTTCTCCCTCCATCTTATGCTCCTGCTTCGATCAATAACTTGCATCATTTAATGACTCACAGATGTAGGTCTTGTAAACCCAAAAAATTGGCTTCTGCCTGCATATATTAGTTCTTATAGATAAAGTAGGAGAGGAAATCACCAAAATTCAGAAACGAGATTTAACACACACCAGGAACCTTATGGCACAAAGATAAATATATTTCATTTACCAAACTAAATCCTACCTGTTTATGACCTCTACATGAATATGATTTGATTATGTCTGTTCTATAAACAGGACTAAATGAGTGCATTAAAATAAACTACTATGTGCATACTAGACAATCCCCCCAAATACTTATGTTCATCAGGGAGGAGAAACGTTTAAACACAAAAATATGAAATTAGTAAAAATACAACACTGGAAATTTGTCTAAGACAAATTTTAAGAAAAAAATTGAATATTAATAAAGAAGTAGTGCTGAAATCATAAAGAAGTATGATGTCTGATTTTAAAAAGTAGCTATTAACTAGAGGCTAGAAAAAGGTAAGCTTTTAGTCAATAGCTAAGCTAATAACAATAAATACATACATGACATTAGAAATCATGGAAAATTCACAAGGACTGTGGAAAGGAAAATACTACATGTGGAAAAATCTATCATTATCAGACTGAAAATAAAGGATTTTCTTCAAGGAAAATATGGATCAAAAAGGATCCTGGCAATGAAATTGCCCAGCAGCTAGATATAAATGTCATTTATTTCAATGACAATGGAGAAGAAAACAAATTTTCCTTAAACACTTGTTATGCATTTGGGAAAGATACTCAGTATGTATAATGCATATGTATCATATTACGATTATGAAATACATATTGCTCAAAAGTCAAGAAAATAATTTACATTTTGATATGACCAACAATGCAGTTGTTCATGAATGAACAAAGAATGAAAATAGAAGGGGTTTCCATGTTCAGACAGCTGATTTTGCCAAAGGCTCAAGGATGGCTACTGAATTGACAGCTTTACTCAAATTTTAAATCAAAAATGAGAGTCTTCATTTGGACTAATCCTCAGTAGAGTTCCTCTTGCTTCAGTGGGTTGCGACCACTGGAACACTATGGCCATTTCTTTGTAAATTTGTACTTCTAAGAGAATGCTGACAAATGGAAAATGTTCAAAGAAAAGTCATAGAATTAAAAAGAACAATGCAGACCATATCATACAGAGACAGATGTCAGGAGCACAGTATATTTGGTGAGTGTGTGACTCAGTCCCAGTCAGTGGGAGGGAGTGTTTGTCATAAATGCCCATAACAGCATTCACAGAAATGATTGATAACACTTCTGAGAGCAGACTTAGTGGGATATGATAATGACTTTCAGAAGTCTGTGCCTTTGTGAAGTTTTAAAAGCCCAGTCTTCCAAGGTTTTCAGACACAGATTGTCATTAATTAAAGAGAAAATAGATACCCAGTGGGGTTTTTTAAATCATACTAAGACATATACTAAGACATACTAAGACTTATAAAAATGCCTGAGTTTAGAATAACATATGTATCAATTTGCATAATAGTGGTATTGATAGATAATAGCAGTATTAACAGAAAGACTTAAGCAAAGTATTTATTTTGGATGGAGCACTGAGGAAGGAGAAGTCTGGAACTGTATGCAAGTTAACTATTCCTTGCTGCTGAATGCCTCCTGTGTTCTAGATAACAGGATATGGTACATCATGTTGGGGAGCAACCATCCTGGCTGGATCAGGCGCTGTATTGGATGTACTCTATTTCATAATCAGGTTTTCTCATCAGAAACTACCTATAGACTTCAGTTCCAGGCAATCTCTGCAAAGTGAGAATCACAGAAAACATGCTGACAAGTCACTCAGACTGTTCAATTTTGGGGAATGCCCTGATCTAAAATATAGTTTCAAAGCCAAAGAATCCATGACTAAATTTCTGTTATGTGGACAACTTGGTACTGATCTATCATAGTCCCTTTAAGAAGGAAAATCATGTCCAGCATTTCCTGTTTCAGCTACACTTGAAATAATCATTACTAATACAGGCTGAGAAAATACTCTTGCAATGCTCATTGAATGTAAAGACAGGCGAAGCCATAAGAAGCTGGAGTTTTGTTCTAGTAGGAAGAGCTACACAGCACACCTAAGAATACCTGTCTACCTTCATTGATTTGCAGTTCTAGTTAAAGCTCCTTTTGAGTTTAAAGACTCCTGTTTTCTAGAATTCTATCTCCTTCCTAGACAATTTCTGTTTTAGATGTTTTTTTTAATCAAATGTCAAAATTCTTCATCATGAACTTAGGCTTTCCCCAAATTTATCACCTGTTGATTATCTGCAATAAATTGTAGGAAGGTCCAAAATTTGCACTGTACCTGTAAAAATACGTCTCTTACCACTTACACTGAAAAACTCAATAAGGAAAATGGCACGAGCAAAAATAATTCTGAATGCTGTATTGTAATATATCAGAATATTCACTGCACCTTGCCTATGAAGGGAATGAACAGTAAAAGTAACCTATTCAGAATGATATTAAGTACAGAAACAGCTCCAGTTTGTATGGTAGGGGAGCAGATGAAACAATGTTCAGCATATAGACACAGCAGCACTCTAAACACTCCAACAAGAACCCTGGCATTCAGGCAGTTAATCTGATAAGAGAGACAAAGGCCAGTGAGCAAATCCTTGGCAATTAGTGCTGTGTTCATATAAATACAATTACTCTAGGTGATTGTGACAAGAGCAAAAGGAGTGTGTATTTTGTAAACATTCAGCTCAGACAAGATAGTATATATATTTTTATTCCTAGAATTTAAAGGGAATTTGGTTTTTACATCCCAAGTCATCATATGTAAACATATACTATGTTTTCCTTAGGAGGAAAAATAAACAGGCAAACAAACCAAAATAAGGAAAATAAGGAAAGGTTAAAAAGTATACAGTGGAATTCACTTCTGCTCTCTCTCTGAAACACTGAACTGCTCCTAGCTATTAGGGTGTACAGGTATGAAAGACTCTTCCCTGCATTTCTCACATGTATCTGCATAATGTTTAGGCACAGAACCAATATTGTGTGACTAATTGCACAAAACACATAATGAATTCTAGACACTACTGGCTATAAAAAATAGCCAGGCAGGCATACTTTCTCCATGATTCCATAATACATCTCTCTTAGAAATATCTCAGCTCTTGATCAAAAGAATCTGTAGGGTAAAAAACGTTCTCTTAAAATAGTCAGCAAGACAAACTCTCTAAACTTTGCATCTATTTACTGATTATTTTTAAACAAGAAGAAAGCTGAAATTTAACATTTCCCAACACATTATTTAAATAGCTCTATCTAACACTGAGAGTCCTCTTTATCTCCTTAGCAGTCCCAGCATTTTCCAAAGTGCTAATTGTACTGAAAATTCAATGCCTGCATACAATTTTTAGATGTTTTTTCCAATCATGGTTGCAGGGATGAAGAGATTCTTGTTAATGTGCCATCAATGCTAAGGACATGCCTGGCTTGACTTTGTATTAAGAACCAGTTCAATATTCTGGGCTGAGCGGTAATTCTTGGATGTGAATTTTGTTCCCTCCTACCAGGTAAATGGTTTCTTGTAAACTCAAGTGCTGCTGCTATGCTTCACTGATGTGCTTGGAATGAGTTTGTGAGAAACAAGGAATAAGAGTAAAGTGCTCTACCAAGTATAGATAGGAAACAGAGATGCAGTTTCTTCAGAAAATCTTTTGCACTTATTACTCATATTACTAAGATGTTGAGCTAAACAGACAGAAAGGGATGCAGCTCAATCTCAGACAAACAGTGCAGCAGCAGTACAATGCTGTCTGTGCCAAAAAATAACAAGTATGATACAATGTCATCATAAACTCTTGAAAAATAAATCATATATCTTCTGAATTCTATTGCTGCTTTCACACTTCAGTCCTCAGCACAGAAACTACTATTTCTGCAGCACAATTTGCAGAAGGCAGTCACTGTATTTCTCAAGGTAATGGTGGTTTATATTACTTCTATACTATACAGTAAATTCAGATTGAGTACCTTACAGTCTGATTTCACTGTTTGCATTATTCATCCCCATTGAAAACAAAATAGGATTTGTTGTGAAACCTGGGGAAATGACTCAAGGCTCTTTTTTAAGGGGTTTCAGATTCCAAGACTAAGATTTGCCGCTGATGAATTCATTGTAAACTAAGACATTTGTGCACACAGTACGTGACTACCCAGCCTCTATCCATGTGGACTAAGCAGAGCCAATACTGATAGGTTTTATCTAGGTGCTTGCTAGTGTGATCCTCTACCTTGTGAAATTCACAGGGGGCTGTGCGGCCCTGAGACATTCCACTCAGCAGAAAACAGGTGTAAGGTGTGTTTCCTTGCAATCCATGCACACCATAGGAAGAGGAAGAGGATGTTTCACAGCAAAGTCTTTTTGAGCATATCCTGCTGGAACAATAGAACCATGAGAGTAATGCAATACCTTGAAATGTTTGTGAGCAGATTCCTCAGTGAAAACAGAGCCACACTGACCACTAATTCTCTTTACAGAATGAGTGTTAGTATTTTAATAAATACTGACACAATTAGCAGTGTTATCTTTTAGTAGTAGCATCTTTGTCTACTGTTCTGCCTTGAAAGAGGCTATTATATAAATCATTTAAGCCAAAATGATATGAGTATGCTAAATATATTCTATCAATATAAAGTTGGCCAATTAAAGGAAAATCTTGGTCAGGACTTGAATGTGAAAGTAAGCTGGGTACAGGAAAAATATTACAAAGAATAATAAACCTTTGATTTAAGTGTCTGAGTGCTTGTCATTAATGCCATATCAGTCAAACCTGGATTTATTCAGACTGCTCCTGGCAGGGACGTTTTCAGTAATTTGAACAACAAATTAACGGTATCTTTTATTTATATCAAGATACCAACTAGAATTTTCATTCAGATTAATTGTATGCCTGGGAGACTGTTCTGCAGTCTTTAAGTTTGTCTTTTGATAGAGTCAGCATATTAAAACAAATCTCTTTTTATCTCTGGAAAGTGGAAAATACTGCTGGTTTAATGGACTGATTGTTTAGAGAATTTTACTTTAAATGAACAAACCTTTCAGATAGAGTTTCTTAAGTGTCTCTTAAAAACTTACATTTTTATATTCTCCAGATATTTTCAGTAGTTTCTAAAGAAACAGTATTATTTTGTGAAAATGTGGAAAGAATGAAGAAACAGTGGAAACTTTAGAAAAATACAGTTTCAAGCTTTAAAAGTCATAGTTTGATGATTACTTTCAGCACAGTGATCTTTTATCTCTCTGATGTACAACATCATTTTTTTCTGCTTTGTATCTCTAGAGATAGAGAGTTCTTTTATCAGCAGCACACTTTAAGTAGAACATTCTCCTATGCTGAACATTTTAAAGGACTCTTTTCTAGGTTGATGATTTCTGGCCTCTAAAACACCAGGCATTTCTTCTGTTGGGAGGGTTTCATTTTAAGAATTAGAAAAGTTACCCTGTGTAGTTCTCCACAATAAGGTTTATAAGAGATGAAAATTCAAGTTGTTCAATAAGTTCCTAGATGTCAAGGTCCAGATGCATGGTAAAGCACTCACAAACAAGAATAGCAGATGCTTGTAAGTCAAAACATTTATAATGTGGTTGTGTACTAATGTCCTTTTCTTATCATTTTTTCCATAGGTAGCTTAGGTAACAATATATTTGAGCCTAGTTTCTTATATACCCGACTCTCTGCTGGTAGTACTGTGCCGAAGAGAGAGATGGTGGACTTTTTTTCACTCTGATGAAACTTTTGTAGTAATTAGTTCAGGATGAAATACAACAGATGTCAAACAATAGTAACAACAAATTTCTGCTTAATATAAAAAAGCAATACTGAATAGTTAATATATACAATCAGCAAATTTATGGGAAGCAATATTAATTCTGTATTTCTTTTCAATACTTGTTCATTTTTTGCACCATTTTTAATGCAGATTTCTTACTGTACCTTTTATAAGTGACCATTGCTACTCATACTTCTCACCTATCATGTTAAATGCACTTTGTACCAGTTTTTCCCTCAACAGAGGAAAATAGTTCTACCTCTTCTGGTTGAAAGTAGTACTATATCTTAGGTCACCTAAGAATCATGTAGCTGCCTGATGAAAATGTTACTGTGTCTTAAAATTAATGATCTAATGCTATTCTAGGAAGTATAATGTCATAACAAAGAGCAGGAAAGACAAAGGAGATGGTGTACTGTTTACTGCACTACAGAATTGGACAAGTGGCACCTGCTTCAAATCTTGTTGCTTTTTTCAACCTCTTATTTTCTCAACTTTTCACTGAAAAATAACTCTCCCCTTATCCCTGCTATACCCTGAGAATTCCCAGATTATTTTCCTGGGCCTTACAGGATTATGTCTCTGAAACAAGTCTTCCTGTGGAATCCAAAAGCCTGAAAACAGAATCATTAATTTCTGAAAAGAAGGGAAGTTTTCCTGTACTGTTTCCTATGGGTTTTGGATTACATACAAGGTCTTGTAGCATACATAGCAAGTTTCTTTTATTGCAGTCAGAGAAAAAAAAAAACAAAAACAAAAACAAAAACAAACAAAAAAAAATAAAGTTCATATTTAGCTCCTCAGAAGGATAAAACTCATTTTGTCAATCAGAGTTCATTATGTTTCAAAGAATCTTGACAAAGAATTTGGTCAGTGTAGCAGATTTATCATGTGCAAACCCAAATTGATGGAGTCAGATTCCTTTTACTTCAGAGCCAGTGCAGATATTTCACTTTGCTCTGTGCTACAGCATGAAATTCAGGTTAAACTGGTCAGCTGGAACACTGACATGGCTTTAAGTACCACAATATTTTTTTCTGGATTGCAGCTTGACAATACCTACTGTAGCTGTCTAGAAGGATTTTAGAATCTACTTCCACTTAATTTGTTAGGAAATTACTGCAGCTAATGTGAAAAACAGTCAGAAAACTCTGACTTCTTTTCTTTGCTTAATCTTGTGTGTTTGATGAAAGGTATAATGAGTACTGCCACCAAAGGTATTATGTATGTTTTCCTTATGTAACAAAGGACGTATGAGGCCCTCCCCAGCCAAGACACATTCATATTTGGTTGACTAAACAGGGGTTGAGTTAAACCTTTGTTCTGGAAAGATAGGTTAAAAATGAGGTGAACTTAAGTATTTTCCTTTACTGTAACGATATATTTGTCAACACAATGGTAGGTTAAAAATGAGGTGAACTTAAGAAGTATTTTCCTTTACTGTAACGATATATTTGTCAACACAATGCAGTCAACTGAAATTTTATAGAATTTCACAAGATACAAAAGTCCTGTCCCCTAGAAAGTCTGAAAGGATTTTCTTACAAGATCAATGAGACTATACAATTGTTGCTGGGTAATACTCAATGTTTTGCAGAAATCACACCTCAAATATTATGTTATGACTCAAATTATTTCTGCTTAAACATTAGTATAAATTTCATTTCCAAAATGATGAAAACAAATAGAAATAATCAGATTCAATTGGAAAACTGCAACTCTGTAAGTGTTGGTGAAACACTAGAACAAGGAGCCCAGAGGTTGTAGATGCCCCATTCCCAGAAATGTTCAAGATCAAGCTGGTCCTTGGGGGATTGGACTTGACAACCTTTAAAGGTCCCTTTCATCCTAAGTCATTCTATGATTCTGTTATTCGTTTTAAGAGCAGTAGACATTAAGTGATAGGATGGAATGGGTTTCACTTAGTCTTCCCATCCATATGGTTCTGCCACATTCCTTAAATAACATCATCTTATTATTTTTCTAGGACTCTTGGATCTGCCTAATAAATATCTTAATTTCAGAACCTTCCTTCTCTCACTGACTTTAGCAACTCCAGACAAATTCATGACCATATTTATTCCTGGACACAGATCCTTTGGTCTTCTGTCTCACTAGATACCAGTCTGAAGTAGCAACATAGGTATTTTTTATGAACTGCTTGTCTGAGCTGGTGAAAATTATTCATTACATCATATCAGTGTGGCAGTAATGTCTGAAAAACTGTCTCTTCTCATCCATAGCACGTCAATCCAAACTGTGTTAAATACAGGGCCCAAGGAGAAGGAATGTAGATTAGGGAAAACTATCACACAGAAAAGTTAAGGAGATGATACAGAAGAAAGAGCTGATCAGTTGTGTTCTACTCTGAGCAGCACAGGAATATTGAGTAAACTGGAAAAAAGGGTTTAATTTTGCTTTATCCTGCAATTGCGATGAACAAAGTGCCAAAAACAAGCAATATATTTCTGAAAGAAGCTGCTTCTGAAGCAACTTAATGTTTTAGTAGTTTTCAGTTAAATCAGGCAGAGGAAATTAACAATGGACTTCTGTGTTAATGGTCTGGAAAATGCTGTGCTTCCTGTGAAAATGAAGTATAAAGGTGATTTGATTTCTTTTTCAGTGATATTTTGAAAAAGGATGACCACAGAAGAACATTAATGATAATGATGAAGTGGCACAGAGAAGGAATGAAGGAGTTATAGATACTTCATTAGGAAATCAGATTTTATTTTTTAAAAAAAAAGGAAAAGCCTGGAGGAGTGGTGCCATGAAAGACTCAGGACAAGTCCTTAGAAGTACTGCATGAACTATCATAAAGACTGCACAATATGAAGAAAGACTCACCATGGCCAACATTAAAAAACAAACTCATTCAAAAAAGGACATTTTTGTCAAAAAGACAATTATCTCAGTATTTATTTCCAAAAAAAATCTGCATATTTTGTGGTAAAAGCCAGAATTTGGGAGACTCTGAGAAAGAAAGGACTACACTGGACTGTATCCATGGCAAGGGACAAAGAAAGGTGTTTAGAAAGGACAAAATATCCAGTGCTGCTTGCTCAGGGAAAATATTCAAAAAAAGCAATATTTGGCAATACAAGACTGTCAGGCTGCAAATGGGACAGCTTTTCTTTTTAACATCTCACACACCTTTTAAAGACAGGACAGTCCTGAGGATGCTGTCACTGCTAGGTAAGTCAGCAGCAGGCAGGTGGCTAAGGTGAAACTGATGTTTTGCAGAGGTGGGTTTAGCCCATTTCACCAAGTATGTCAGTTAAATACAAGGTTATAGAAAAAAATGGCTTTGGAAAAGATAAAGTTTGTAGCAGTGGAAGGAAAAAAATTAAATCAATTTTTTTTTTAGTTAAAAAGTCACTGAACTTGTTAAAGGACAGAAACCATGAAAAATTATGGAAAGCCTAACATTGAATTTACAAGCACAGAGCAACTGTTTCAGGCAGCTCCCAGAAAAAAAGAAATCCAGCCTGCAGAGGCTGAGGAGGAGCTGAAAGTGCATGTGCTTTGGCAGAGTCATCAGAGGAAACAGGAGGGATGCTTACTGCTCCTTTAAAAGCCCAGAATAGAGATGGAGTGATTTAGAACAGAAAAACTGTACCTGCAGATCCAAGGGATTGAACTGAGTACTTATAACATGGATGTCTTTCTAGTAAAGGGTTTAATGCCAATAAATTTGTTGTGCTGGATCTTTCCTTAAGGCTCTGATAAGCAGTAACACACCTGCAGGTATTGCTTCCAAGCCTGCATTAGAAATGCTGTTTCTACAGGCAATTTAAATTTTGAGCAGCATGAAAGATATACTTGATAAAAATTTATTTTCATATTATATATATTGCAGAATACAAAGGTCTGCATAGGCTAAATTTTTGGTCTGAGGGAAACAAACCAAAACAAGGGAAGAAACAGAAACTTTGACAAATTTTAGAAAGAATCAGGTGTATGTCTAGAACTAAACAATTAAATCCTTGTGATATAATTTATTTACCAGACCATTTACCTCAACAGTGTTATCCACAGTAGTGAAGTTCTCAGAGTAATTGTCATTAGATGGAAAATTAAATAACCATCAAAACTGAAAATATTCTAAGATAGCTATCGGCAATACACATGAAAGAAAAATTATGAAAGATAAAAAAAAATCAATTAACGGTCACTATAAGCTAGATGTAATATTAACAAAGAGAAGAAGGAATTTAGTGAGATAAAGAGTGTGTCAGTTAATGTATTCAGTGACATTTCCATACTAATTAAGGAAAAAAAAAGAAAGAAAGAAAGAAAGAAAATACCTGAAAATACCAGAAAAGATAGGTATAATTTTTGACATGGATATCTAAGTATTTTAAAAGTCCCATTTTTAATATTCACAGAATAAAAGAAGGAAAAGGTCACTCAGTTCTCCTGCCAGTTCAGACACAGATACTTCCCAGGATTTTCAACATTTCTCTTCCTGTATAGTTTCAAGTGCTTCAGGCAATGAGAGTCCCACCGCCTCTCTTTAGAAACTGCAGCTTCATATATCTCACTGTCAGAGAACACTTTCTAATATTCTGTTTAGATATCTTTTATCTTAATTTCATTCGATTTTTCATAATTATTACACCATTTACTACCATAAATAATTACTGTCTTTCAATTTGAGCAACCTCAATTAATGCAACTGTCTTTTCCTCTAATTTTTTCCTTTCCTCTAATTTGTCAACAGCTTTCTTAGAAAATGACATCCACAAATGAACTCAATGTTGTGGACATAACATAGTGATATGCCTACACCTACTGAGTTTCAACAGAGGGGTATGGGAGCTGATTCTAAGTGGGTACTGAGATCTCTCCTAAGCACCCCTTTCCTTTTTCCTGACCTTGCTCAAAAGTGTGTGAGAAGCATGGTGTATTAGTGTGTGAGAAGCATGGTGCTAAAAAACCACAGTGCTTTGTAGTGGTCTCTTAGTGGAGCACAGCACTGACATGTCCTAGAGGTATGGAGATAAGCAGGTGGGCTAGACTTGCATGGAACAGAAAGGCAATTCCACACTTTGAGAATCTAAGACATTCCAGGGCAGTGTCTGCTTCCCAGGAAGAAGCTGAACATTGCTTGCTGATGGAAAGTAGAGCATAAACCTATTTGGTTTTGTGTTTGCACCCAAACTTTTGCTTCCGCTGTAGTAAACAGTATTATCTCAGACTGTAAGTTACTTTTCCATCTTATTTTCTCTCCACTGTCCAGAAGGAATGGGGAGAGATAGAACAACGTGGTGGGCACCTGGCATCCAGCCATGGTAACCTACCACACTGCTTCACCAACAGGACATCATTCCTGGACAGCAACAAAGAGAACTTTCCCACGTTTTCCTCCTGACTTCTTTTTCTTTTGAATTAAAAAAACCAAACCCTAATTCCTGATTCTTTAAGCCTTTTTGGTTATTCTAGCTCCCATCAAGAAAATAAGATAAATCCCACAAATTATATAGGTATAATTTTGGAACATGTTCAGCTGAGGAATTAGTCTGTATTTTATTTTTCATTATGAAGAAAGTGTATCTTCAATAAAAGAAAAGAAAATAAATTACAACTATCTAACAAATTTTAGAATAACTCCCATCTCCCAGACTATAGGCAAGAGATTACAATTGAAGAGTTGCTTGAGTGCATGGTGAAGCAGGGGACATCAGATGGAAACCTTTTATTTATAAAATGAGAGAAGTATTTCACGAAATAGATAAAAAATATAAAAGAATAGGCAAGGGAAGAGTTAAAAAAGACAGAGGAAAAAGTGTGCAAACCAAAGCAGAATAACCATCTAGAGGGCCACCAAGGTCACAATAATATATTTTAAAATAGCCTGCAGACAGTGCATAAAAGGCACTATAAGCATTCAAAACAAACTAAAAAGCATATTTCACAAAAAGAAGTTGAGTTTGAAAGCACAGGCTCTGGAGTTCCCTGTAGCACTGTGACTTTCTATTATCCAATGTTCAACTTTTTCTCAGCTGTCATACCCATAATAATCTGCTGTCCAAAGCCTGGAGGATGTGAGTAAAAGCAAAACACTCCCACTTCAGTTCACCAGACAGCATCACATTCTTACTAATGTTTTAACCCAGAGCATCCTCACAGTGAACCTGTGTAGGGTTCAAACTACTTCATGTCATTACTTGATCTATGCTGTCATGGATAGCTAAGTGATTTCTCATTGCCTCACTCTCAAAAAATCTGTTTGGCTGGCTTTTTGGAGTTTACATGCTACCTGTTTTCCCTTGCTTGTATATTTTTAACAGACTTTTCTGTAACAACAAAAGTTACCTCAGTACTTTGAGACCTACCTTACTCACAGCTAAAAGGAATGAGACCAGAAAGAGCTGGCTAATTTATCACAAAGCAAGAAAGTTTAAAAAAGGAATAAAAACAATAAATATCAAACTAGTATGACCAGTAGAGAAACAAACCCAAAGAAATAGTGTTATGGAGGGATTACGAGGTAGCTGAAACTTTATACCCACTTGATTTGGGGAAAAAACTTTTCTGTTGAGAAATATACATAAACCTTTGCCCCAAATAAGGGACAAGAAAATTAATTTTAAAAAATGTAAAACCGTGGGAAAAATTCCCAGGCAGTTTCCTTGGAAACAAAATTAAATCAGCAAATTCAGATTATATTAATATTAATAAGAAAAAGTAATTTGTATATTGGTTTCATTGAAAAGCATTTTAAAAAAAAAGTATAATTTTACTAGACAATAGGAACATGTATTACCATAATGCTTGATAAAATGTGAAGGTATTATATATGTCAATTAATGCTACAGGTCACCAGATAATTTAAATTTTGATTGTGTATGTCTGCATAATAGAGACCTTTGTGACTAAAGAGGACTCCTTATTTACTTACACTTCACTGCATGCTTGGGTGCTTTGCTGGAGCAGGTCTTGGTTCCTCAGTTATTATCTCCACCTTCAGCTACTCATCCTTAAGAAAAAAGCAGTGCATGTGTGAGCCAGTGAGTCCCTAGTGAGAACATCTGGCCAACAGAGGGGATACAATAATTAGATTGTTGTAAGAGAATACCTGAATCCACCCCATAAATAGTGAGTCATAGTTGCCTGCTGACTAGATGCCAGATTTTATAAAGATTCTTGGCCCAGACACTCAGGTGTGGTTGGAGGCTAAAGGTCAAAAACCTAAAAATATGTAAACAGTGAAATTATTTAAATATTTACGTCAGCAGCTAGGAAGTTAAGCAAACAATTTAACCTCAGCTAAGGAAATAACCATGCATTAAATGCCTGCCTCACATCTCAGTCAATAGAGTATAATTTCTCACTCAGAAGTTGCTTTATCTGTTTTGAAATTGCTATCACACAATTTAAGCTTAATTTTAAGTCTTAAAGCACTCAATAGTTGAGTTATGGACTTGTGCAGGGCACATTTTTGTCAAGAACAACATATATATTTTGCTTATCCTTTATTATTTTCTGCTTAGAGCCATATATACAATCTTTTCCCATGGATTTCTCAAAAAAGATCTGGTTACTTAAAATGTCTACTGAAATAATTCATTGACTGGTTCTCAGGTCTATTTACTCTTTACAATACTTTGTTTAACTACTTTATTTTGATTTCCCTGACAGCAAAACACTGTTTTGACTCTGAAAAATGCAGTGAAACCTGTACAGGCTCCTTTTATTTTTGTTGACTTACACTGTGCTATCTATAAATATTTTAAAATATGAAGAAGATGGATTACAGCCCACCCACTCTTTTTTTTTCTTTTTCTCAGACATGTACACATTTAAAATTGCACGAATGTCTGTTGAGTGGGGCTTGAGAGTCTCCCTGGATCTCTATTTCCTATTCAGAAGGAACAGGGAAAAGTCAGAAGTGAGCCTATCTGTGTAACCATGACAACAAGTACTTGTATATAATGCTTATCTATACAGCAGAGTTTCTGATTCCTTCAAGAGTTCATGCACTCATAGGCTGAATTCTTTGGTAAGCTGTCTGAGCCATGTCAAATGGTTCAGAGGATTCAGGTTAGAATTTCTGGGCATTGTAAACACTGTTTGCACTGAAGAATTAATGAGCAAATGGGTTAAATGGTGGAACAGAGACAGGGCTGAGTCTGGAAGGTGAGAGAAAGAAAAACAAAATGTCAGTAATTTTCAGTGATTAATATTTTGTGGATTATCATGGAGTTAAGAGAGCTCTTCTGTTGTTATTCACATCAAATTAGTGCCTAGCAGATAATGTATATGGATTTTTGGAGAATTGGGATTTTGTAGAGATAGCAGACAGTGAGCGGCGTTATGCCAGCTGAGTGTAAAAGGCTAGTTGATCAATAATTAAAAGAAACATATTGAGTTGAGGTTAGCATTAAGTTATTTGGGGAATGAAGAATTCTCAGTTATGCAACCAACTTTTTTTTTTTTTTCAAATGAATTGTTTATTGTTTTGTGTAAACAACGATGAATTCTTGTAAGATTTTTGGAGTAATACATAAAATTAACAGTGTTTGCAACCTCAGTGGTTATTCTCCCTTTAACATTGTTAAAATTTATTGTTATTACTGAGAAAATATTATGCTCCCTTTACATAATAGATATTCACTCTCAGGTATACATTTATGTTATTTTATAATCTACCATGTTCCCAATATCCTCCTAGCTCCCTGTCTGGTACTTGAAGACATGGTCTTCAAAACTATGCCTGCTTTGAATTTCAGGTCCTGGGATTTTTCAGCAGTTTCAGAAGTCTGCCCTCACACTTTCAGACTTTCTGAAATCTGCCCTAACACTTTCATACAAATGTTAAAGAATACAATACAATTAAAAAATTAGACTTTTCAGAATAAGCTTGTTGCCTTTTTATTCTTCTTTTCCCTTTCTTTTCTTCATCTGAAAAGTTTAGCCCAAGTAAATTTTGGCTCTTGGAGAATTTCTCTTGGTAAGAGCCATGGCTAGAAGGGTTTTGCCTTGCAGATTTTAAACAGAATAAATAGATCAAAAATCAGGCTAATAATTACAGAGCTAATTGTAACATTAATAGAAGAAATTGTGCTACCACAACTTGATAGCTGAGTAATTCTCATGGCTAGAGGTAAAAAAAAAGACTCAGAAAGACAGATAAATAAATTAGATTTTCAATCTGCTTTAACCAAGAAAGATAAATATTGACACGAATCATGCAATATTTAAAGATTAAAAGAAAGAACAAAAGAACAAAATATAAAACTTTTGCATTCCTTCCTTTGTTTCATAGAGGCAGAATGAATATCTCCAAAGTTAAAATTAAGTATTTACTCTAGAACTATTCTTTTTATCCTTTTGATAAGACAAAACATATTCTTTTGCTTTAATACGTAAAGTATTCAATTTCAAATGACTTTTCACTGAAGCCCACACAAAACTAATTTAGGAAAAATGTGTGTCTTCGGGGAAAAAAAATCTGCTAGGTTACCAAAAAGGCTTCTGAAAGGACAAAGAGATATAGTAACACCTGAAGCAGATTTTTTTTTCTTTTCAGAAAATGCAGTAATTAAGGGAGAAAAATCTATTAATTTCTACATTACGATAATGTTAACTTGGATAATATGTCACTCACTAGGCCAAGCAATTTCTGAGCTTGAGCAAGAGTGTGAATAGCATTTTTCTTGGCTCTCTAGAGATTCTTAGCTTGATTTCCAATGTGGAAAGCTAAGGAAAGATGACTAGATGGCAAAAAAATCAATTGTTAGAATTGTTTTCTACCTTTCTTCTTCTTCTCTACCTAAAGACATGTACTTCAGGGTTCTGAATGCTAGTCATCAGGGCAAGTGTGATCTCATTTCATTCATGAAGCTTTGGTACAGTCAGATTCCAACCTGCCCAGTCTAACATTCAAGTAATTATACTGTAACATCCTACTGCTTTTCTTAAAAAGCTACCCATGCTGACCCTGCCTGTAGGAAGCAGCTGAAACTTTCATAAGTGCTACAGTAATTTGCAAAGAAATAATTCCACCAAAAATATAAAAAGTAGAAGACAATTGGATTCAGTCTGAGTGACTTATTGTTACCACATCAACTGAGATCATCTCAGGTGCAGTAGAAAGAGGTAGATCCAAACCCTGTTTTAAAATGTTGGCTTAGTGAGTAGAGAGTGAGAAAACTGTCCATTCTACCCATCTACTCTTTTGAGGCCAAACCAAGTGAAATTACTCCTGGACAATCTCATGGAGGAAGTTAGTTTACTGTTTGTTTGCAAAGGCTGCCCTGTATCGGTGATCCTTAGGATGTACAGAGAAACAGAATGCTTTTGACCTTTGTTATCAAACCAGCAAGGATTCCCTCCACCTTGATCCCCTTTTCTGTGACTTTACTCTGGATATGTTTCCCTTCTTCTGGCGTTTCTTATTCTTATCTTCAAAATTATTCCTGCATATGAGCAGGAAAACTGTCCACCTCTGTAATGCCTGAGAAGGATGAGTTGAAGAAGGACCAACCAGAACAGCCAAAAAATGCCTTAGAAAAAAGAAGTGCACTAAGTCCTAGGGAAATAGCTGCAAGAGGCAACCTGTCACTTCTAAGTATCTGCCTGTGACTGATAAACCATCTTAAAAATCTGATATTTAGAGACAAATTTTTCTTATGATTTATCATACTACTTACACTTCTCTTTTTGGCTACCTATTTTGTCAAAATTAGAAAAGTAACTGCTGTGCTCTCTGTTCTTTCAGGGTTAAAATTAACCTCTTCTTTCCTGCTCATGTGGGTTGCTTAGGAAAGACAGAACTTTATCAAGTAACCTCTGTGTGGCAAACAGGCATGAGTTATCTTTGCTTTGCATAATACTACATTTCCTTTTTTCTCTCTTTTTTTTGTGCTGCACATTACTTTTCTCCATTTTGGGCTTGGGCTTCTTTTGCTTATATTTTCCATAGAAGTAAGTAAAGAAGCCCTAGATTAAAATCTTGAACCATGTTTAACTGCCTAATATTATGCAGTGAAAAAGTTGTGTTCATACTTCTGAGCTTTCTGGGTCCATTTAGCTCTCTTGAATTAAGAAAGTATCATCTTTCCAACCTTGACAAGTTCAAGATTTACTAAACATCCTCAGGAACCAGCACTACACTTTTGGTTTGAGTAAAAATTATTTTCATATTCAAACTGCCAGTTATATTAAGGCAAGATTTGGCATTTTGAATTATAATCAGATGAGGCCAAAGGTAATTCAACACACATAGCTCACCATGTTCAATAGAACTGTGTATTTGGTTGTAGTAAAAATGATTAAATGTCTAAGGGGTTCTGTTTATGCATTTACTATAAAACATGAGCTTGCTAGTTTTTATCTTCTTTAGCCACTAGCCTTAATGTCTCACTCTGATGGATTCTTACTTTAAGAACATGGGATGAATTATGTATCCTTGGCTGCATAACCTAAGAATGAGCTCAGAGTCCTCTCAATATCTAGCTTTTGATTACCATGCTATTTTCCTGACTTCTGACCAGCTTTTCCCACACCATGATGATCAATACCCAGCTGTCATAACAGGAGCTTACCCACCTGTCAGCTGTGTTTGATTTGCCTATGAATTTTTCTATTTCATAGACATGATCCTCTGTAATGGAAGTCGGGCAGAAGACACTACATTATAAAAGTCTTGAGCAAGCCATGTCTGCTTTACTAGACCCTGTGCTTAGCGCTAGACAAGCCTATATGTTAGCATGAGTGACCACAGTAAAATCCCATATGTATATAAATATAAAAAATGTGGTGGAATGTGCTGGAATACCTTAGATGCATGCCATTCCTGGATACAGTTGCTAGATGCACGTAGATAGATATGCTCTGGTAAGCATAGAGAGATAAACTCCCTATGTCCCCAGACAAGATATATCCTTGTGTTTGCTACATTAAAGAGCAGAGGTAAGGGAGGGAAGGTGAACCTTTCCACAGCCACCCTCTAGCTGTCCACCTGGATTCCACCCAGTGCTGCACAAAAGTCTTGTTCCAGCATCTGCCAGGATGCAAGGTTTAGTTTCTGTGTATAATTCCCTTCCTCTTTCAATCTCATTATTAAAGCAATTTTACTATGTTATTTTTTGCCTGTTACAAAACAGTTCTAGGTGCTGTGTTTACACCAGGGTGTTCTGAGATGAAATGGGGACAACAGCATTTAGACCACTCACAGCCTTCTTCTCTGATTTATTACCTTCCATTTTTATGTCTGGTTTTGACAAACAGCAGCATTTCTTATGCCACTTTGTAACTAGATCCTAAGAGCAAACTGAACCAACTCTGCACTGGTGGCTGGGCAGGTAGGGAATTTAGAATGGCTGTAGATGCGTGTCATATTAACATAAAGGCTTTTACTTACATAAAAGCAGAGTCCTTCACCACTAAACTTCAGTCTCTTGTGCTGCTTTACTTTCATGCACAGATATTGCAACCCTTGCCTATCCACTTTTTTGTTTTTGCAGGCAGAAACATGAGCATTCTAGGCCTGAAAGCCCTGAATTCTGAATTTAGTCCTTCCTAAAGGAAGGAACAATGCAGAAGGGTGAACAGAAGGGAAGAAACATCATCCTGGAAAATGAATTTCTCTGCTCTCTCCCTGGGTCACTAAAAATTAATTTATCAGAGTGAAAAAATAATGTTTATATAACTGTCAAAAGTATTTCCTGAATTAACCCTGTCTTCACACAAAGGAACCATCACATGGCATTGTCTAGGCTTGTAGAACATCTATAGTTTCACAGCTTTTGGCTTTTTTCTCAATTTATCCCAGAACTGCAACTATTCCACAGTGCAAATGACCTTTGACAATTCAGCTGCACTGGTGAGGAGTGAATTGATAATTGGCGAATTTGTAAACCCTGGTTATGGAGGTGAGAATGGAGACTGACTGCTGGAATTAGCGGTCCTACACAGAAGATTACATAGTCCTCCCTTGCTTCATGTCGGAGCAGATATGTCCCTGTAATTCTCACAGTGTAAATCTATTTTTGTAAACTTTTTGTTTTGTGAGAAAGAGTTAAACAAGCAAACAAAACAAAAAAAAACACAAACAAAAAAAAACACATACCAAAACTGAAATTCCTACTCCCACCTTGATGCAAATCTGTCATGTAACAACAATTATTAAATTTTTCTAGCAATCTCATGTGTCTTAGTGTTTTACTTTTGCTGTCTTTATTCCTCACTAGTGCTGCTGTGATAGTATAACAGCATAGATATCTATGAACTTTTGTCTTGAACAACATTTCATCAAAACATTCTCTAACACAGTTTTGTACGACTTGAAGTTAACTTCAGGCCGTGGGTATAAAATTTTCCAATCTATTTTCAGGAATTTTCAAAACGTGCAAAAGGCTATTCTCCTGCATTTAGTTTTGCTTTTTTTGACTGCTTTGTGTTTTTAGGCATTTACAGTGCTGCAAAATGCTGTCTGATTTCCTGTGAAGACCAGTAACTAGATACTTTCCCTTGTTAGGTCTGCAAGTCGATTCTGCATAACCCTTCTAGATTGCAGCTGTTTTCAGCAAAGGCAATGGATGTTTTGCCTTAAATGAGGTCTTGGATGTGCAATGGGAATCAAAATGTGTAGAAATGCTTTACCAGGCTTCTGCTTCAAAAATTGTTCTCCTAATCATTAACTATACAGTGATCACATAGATTTGAATAATTTTAGATCTTAAATTTATATTTTGACTTTAAAACAAGCAAAAATAAACAAACTTCTTTAGGAAAAATATAGGTTTTACTGTTAGTATTTGTTTTATAATACTCAAAAATATATGAAATGAATTGTATTTTCCTTTCTGAACAATTTTTTCATATTAAATAGTTATTTTATGTTAAAACACATCTTACAGAATTTAAGGCATTATAATAGAAACCAAATATTCAGTTGCATCAAAGAAAAAGCTCCTCTTGATCCTGCAAGGGCAAATAGCAATACCATTATTTCCCATTTTGCATTTGTTTCAATCAAAAAATGTCAGCATTGAATTTCACATGGAAGAAAAATCACCTATAGTGTTGGATACACACAAATACTCAACTGGCTATGGCCACAGGTTTCTGTACATACAGTGAATGGGTTTTTGTTGAAACAAAAAACAAAAAATCATTAGATTGTATTGTTACTGCTGCATTGAATTCTGTGGTTGGTTTTGGCCTGTGGACTTTATGCACTCTAAGCCCCTGTCATATCAAATCTGACTTTCTCAAACTCCATTGCAGGCAAACTCATGTTTCTCATCATTTGGATGGAAAGCAATTGCTGAGTATTTGAACATGAGCTGCAGTTAGCATGGAGGGCAGTGTGGTGAGTCAAACTCCAGATATTATATCAAAGAGCAAACTCACACTAAGTAAACTCTGAGAAAGCCCTAAAATCTCCCAGCGCTTTCATTTTACTAGCAAGGCACCCAGCATCACAATTCTCCATTTTGCAGGACTGCCTGGTCAGGCTTGGTAGAGCGGCCCCAGGCACTGCTCACACCTCAGCCTGAGAGGATCCTCTTGCCCAGCAGAGACTCTCCACCCTGGCAGGGCTCAGAAAGCACCCACAGACCTTCCTGAGAAAAGCAGCTTTTCCCTGTTATACAGCAACAGCCACAGCTTAATGAATCTGAATAGAGAATGGTTCAACTCCTTTATCTGACTGAGGATTTTGACATGCTAGAGAATGCTCTAATTACTGAGCATGGACATCTTCCTATCATTATCCTGAAAGTATATCAGGACAGTTTTTTTCCATTTATATGCATAGTAAGTGGAAAACAAAACTATTTCTCATAAAGAGGAGAACACATATGACTAAACGCAATTTTATCACTAAGGTAAAAAGTCCATAAGCTTGTATAGAATGTTTTACCTAAAAATATCATCTGAGAGTAAAAAGAGGCCATATTGATTCTCAGGAAACATAACTTTATAGGGTGGGACAGGATATCTGATTTATAGTAACATAGCAGAAGTCATGGGGAAACAAATTAATAAATTGAAATTAAAATCAAAAGACACCAATCTTACATTGCATTTGTGAAGCTGAGTTTTGTTTAAGACCTGAAGGCTTTCACCATAGTATTTCACCAAAGAGGGAAATAAACCATGAAAACTTAGCAGGAGAAATAAGAGCTAGAAAACATAGATAAGCCTACAGAAGAAGAACTGAAATAATAAAGAAAAGCTGAAAGACCTTTCTCAGGAATGAAGGAAATAAATCAAAAATAATTAAGACCCTTGCTTGGGGCTAGAAAGTATAAATCAAAAAAGCCTTAAGTTGTAAAGAAAATTTAATTTAATTTAAAAAATCTTTCCTTGTGCCAAAGATTTATCATTTTTAATGCCCAATGGGGCCAGAATAGGTTTTTTTTCCCTTAACCCTAAAGAGATGCTCTTCTGTTTTTGTTGATAAGTCGAGATGACTTGTATGATAGTAAAACTTCTGAATTTTTTAATCTTATTTTTCTTTCATCTTTAAGAAAACAAAAAAGTATTTTAATATCTCAATATCTTGCATTTGATTGGTTATTGTAAAAAATAATTAGCCTCGAAAAAGTGAAATTTGAAGTTTCTTTTTCCAAGATATTTTTAGTTCTCCATCATGACTATCACCCCACTTTACATCACTACACTTTAAATGATTTTACATATCTGAGTCTAGCAACTGGGCAGCACTACCAGCTGATAAGTACAATTCTGTAATTGTTACATACTCAATGACTAATGCTGCAAATCAGACTAATTTGAGACCCAAATTCATACTAGTATCTGTCAAGGAAATCTCATTTGAGTACATAAGGCAGAAATTCAGTCAAATCAATAGTGCTGCCATGACAAGGGATGTGGCTGGGAAATGGAATCGGAAAAGTACCCAAGACCATGAAGAGAAATGTGATTAGTGAAATCCATAATGTCCTGATATTTGAGCTTCAAATGGTCATCTCTAGCTAATGAGTCACAAATGACAAACATGCCAAGGTGCAAAAGAGGAATGAGGACAGAACAGTGTAAGTAAGGCAGCAATAGCATGGGAGGGGGCAGAAATGAGGTTTTCCTGCTTTTATTTCTGTAAGCAATGCCATCAATGCAAGGAAACTATGAAAGAAGTCAGCAAATAAAGCTATGGAACATGAAGAAGATAGAGCTATAGTGCAAAGGAGAAGGCAGACACAGAGGGACAGGGGAGCCATCAGGTGTATACGTCTGAGATGAGATAGGTCTGATTATCCAAGGCATGATCAGCCAGCTGGGAAAGGTAGAAAAGCTGAAGCCAGTGAGAAAGAACTTGATTGTTCTTTATGATTAAGTACTTGAATTATAAGACTGTTCAGTGGGAGAAAACAATGAAGGATTCAGTGTGTCTGGCTGAGAATAACTTCTGTGATCCCTGGGCACTAAGCCATATCAGCCCCATTGTCAGGCAACTCCAGTGGCTGCTCATTAATTTCAGAACCCAGTGCAAAAGGAACTTCTTGATTATAAAACTCTCCACGAGCTTGCTCCAGTCTCTCTCTACTTCCTCTGCACATCTAGCACTGGCTTACTCTTTTTCCCTCCAGACAACACTGCTGGTGTGATTAAAAGCTCTTGCTTCTACTGTGCCACAACATCACTTACTTTCCTAGTTTGCCAGTAGCTGTATGAACACAGATTATTAATAGAGCTTGTGCTGTCAGAGCAGGAAAACAAACCACTACTGAGAAACTGTAATGCACAGGATTTTGAGCAAAGAACAATTCATGCCTGAAGATGCATTTTCAGTCCTGCAGCTGGATATGCAATGTTTAACAAATGTAGAAGTTTGTGGCCATGATGTAGCTGCTATTGTGCATGATATCAAGTGATCTTGCAACTCATTTCTTGTCTCTAACCAGTGAAAACAATCTGATCGATTAGGTACTAATACTTGTGAATTAGCTTGGGATTGATTTAGTGTACCAGAAAACAGGAATATCTAAAGTATTCAGGCCTTCAAAACACTTAAGGAGGAGCCATACTTTAATTTGTGAAATACTGTCACATTCCAGATACTTTGTATATACATTGTATATCTGTTGCTTGTTACAAGTCTGGTTAGCTGTCACACCTTATTAAGCACCTTGTTAAGGCTCTCTGTTGTCCATATTTAAGCTTTTAGTTTGACTTTTGATATTGCTTTTGGGCCAATATACAGATTGATTTTTAGGACTAATTTCTTTTTGTTGTTAGTAAAAAATATGATAAAGATGCAAACAGAGCATCTCAGAAATAAGAGTCTGCTTTCCAAATATCAATGCCATTAAAGGCAGCTAACCCCATTACACATTCTTCTTACAGCTACAAGCAGCCCTGGTTTAGAAAGAATCCAAAGGAATGAAAATTAATTAATGAGATTAGCTTTTTTGTATCACATATCATGAGGAGTCAAGTGCTAGCACCTGCCCAAGGTATCTCTCACTGAATATAGTCCTTCTCTAAAGAATACAGAAGAACAGAATTTGGACATACTATTCTATTTGGACATACTGTTGCCGCTTCTCTTCCCCAGCTAGCTGATGTTGAGAGTGAGGGGCTGCAGTTTTCCCCCTGGAGCTCCTTGAATCCCAGTTGTCAGTTGTTTCGGCGCAGAATAAAACACAGGCAGCGCACAGGGGACCCAGGGAAACTTTATTTGATGGTGTTTCTTCCCCTCTTTCTTCCTGGGCCCCGATTCAGGGGCCGACAAAGACTTATATCTCAGGGGAAAGTCAGGGGCAGACCCAACTTCCAACAAATCAGGAGAGTTGGGAGTAAAAACCCAGGCGGGGGATAACAGGAGCGAACCAATAAACTTCCAAGGAAGAAAAACAGTTTTAGGAAATGGGTAAAATTTGGAGAAATAGAAACTAGAAACTAGTTGACGACATTTCTGGGAAAAGGGTGGAGACAAAAGAGAGACCAGCACCAAGGAAAACTACTAAATCACAAATCAAACCATAGACCCACTGATACAACAAAAAGCAGGATACAACATACTATTCTACTTTAGAAATGCTTTACTGCAGCCTCTTTATGTCATTCTTTATTTATGAGTCCTGACAACATCCATATACAACTAATCCAAGCTTCTGCCCAGCCCAGAACTCTTGGAGCCCTACAGAATTCAGACTTGGAACAACCAATAAAAATACACTTCTACATTCTATGACTGCACAAACACTGAACATTAAAAATTGATAGAATATGTGACAGTTTATGTTTGCCTACTTCCGCACAAGCACAGGAGTGTGGTTATTACACTATCTCTGATGCATAAAGTAAAATGATTTTATTTCAGTTGAAAGTCTGCCTAAGATCATCAAAAAGTTGTGATCCAAAAGAAAGAGTTGATCGAAAATAACTTTTTTTCTACTCTCTAACACTGATATGGAGAAACACAAGCAGGATCTCAGTTAAATGTGAGACCTGGAGAGGTAATATCTCAGCCATAACTTTCAATGTGAGAGAAGGAAATGACTGAATCAGATCTTAATTCTCCACCCACACAAATGAACCCTAGCTGATGGTTTAAATGCTGAGGTCACAGGAGGGAATGGCTGTTGGCATGTCTTGGAGAGCTGTCCCTTTGAGAGGGGCTTAAAAACCAGTCAGACCAAGCTGCTGCATTGGCACTAACCCATGTAAGAAATGAATTGGAAGATAGGTGCTGGAAGAAGCAAACACTTACCATCTAACTTGGTCCTGAGGAGGTTCTCAACCAAACCTGATAGGGAAGACTTGGGTTATAATTGTCTGTGGTGTGTCATTAAGGCAGCCGTTCAATACAATGTTCTCTTTGAGTAGAGCTACCATTTTCTGCCAGACAGGTTATTGACAAGAAATGAATTTATGTTCAGAGGTGAGGCAAAAATCTGTTGACAGAATGAAGCAGAGAGGTATTATGAACAGAGGATAGACTGTACAGAAAGAACATAAGCATCACCTTAAAGCTGAAATAAAAATGGGGTGAAAGGTACAGAATATGAGAATAGACTAGTACAGAAAGAGTCAGAATGCAAGGCCTCACACTGGGAGAATAAAATAATGTTGATTTCTGCAATGAGCCTGGAGATAATGGACTGTGATGACTGAATAAAATAAATTGGTCCTTGTTTTGATCTCATTATGTGTATAATTCATCAATGCAGTGCCTGTGAAAAGTGAAAGTTTAAAATGCAGCCATCAAGCTGTTTTCAAGTAAGCTTAGGAAATCTTCAGCCTATTGTGCAGAAAGCCAGTAAGAGTTCAGTGAACACTGTGCAGAGCCATTACCACAAAAGAGGGATTTGGATTGGAATTGGTACAGACACATAAGAATGATTAAGGCACTGTATGGCCTGTCTTACTAAGGCACGCTAGGAGACTGGGCTTGTCCAGCAGCCCAAAATGTACAACAAAAGGGAGAAGACTGATTTGTCTTTGTGCATCAAGAAGAGAATGTCAAGCACTAACATTAAAGACAAGGACAGTGCTGAAACAAGGACAAATGGCGATAAAAATCCTGTGCATACATATATCATAACTCAGAAGAAAGTTTTTAACCTACAAAGCAACTGGGGGATCAAAGAGCAGGACATCAAAAGAAAATACTTGGCATGTTTTCAGAAGGATTCTCCTGTCCCTAATACAGAATCACATAATTGATGACGCTGGTATTTTGCACCATTCCAGCCTTCATGCTAAACCCCACAGGACAGTTTCTGGCATCTTTGCTTGTGTTTGACAATTGATCAGTCTTGCTTCTGTTATAAATTTTGCTGCACTTTTCCCTGTCTAACCAGAAGCAGCCCCCAAACACTCCTGTTCGATCTGTTTGTGTCACAGGACCTGGACAGAGAGAGAACTTCAGCTTACTCGCAGGGTTACAGTATTCTCCATACAACTACCTCAAGCAAATCATAGGTGAAAGCAAGGCACTATCATAAGTGAACAAAAGTAAGTGAACAAAAGGGGTTGATCCCATAAGACACTTAATAGAGACAGATAGGTAAGTTCAAGCCATCACTGAAGACAGACTTGAAAAGGAAGAAATCAGAAGGTATTCAGTGCACCTATGAATAGAGGACTAAAATTATTTTTTTCAGGCTGAGATTCAGGGACACAATAAAATGTTAGCGTATACAAAATGACTGGCATCTGATGTTAAAGGCAAACGTTTTAGCCATACATTGATTTTTGTGAAATAACCAGATATGTCTTGTCTCTACCCAGAAAAATCTCAAATATATTCAACATGCAATTTGTGTACTGAACGATGTATATATAGATATATATACAAACACTATCTATATATATGCCACTTATTTATAACTAAAGTAAGAGAAAAATATAAATACTGAAGTACAAAATGAAAAAAAAAGCAAATAGAAAAAGACATGCCAGGTGCCCACTGGTATTTATACACATTCAGTGAATTTGCAGTTTTATAAGGTTTTTACTTCTGTTCTGCACCAAAACATTAGTAACACATAATAAAATATGTTCATTGTTTATTATTGACAAACAAATTATGCACATGCTCCCCTAGAGTGAAAAAACTGGAGATAAACAACCTGCAAAGAAAGAGGAAACATAGGAAAATCTAGGCAAACAAGGAAGGAATCCTTTAACAATTGGAAAAACATACTGATACAAGATAAACAGCCACCCGGGAGTTAGACAGATGATTTGGAGATAAATTAAATAGCTTCCCAAGAGAGATCAAGTGTTGGTACATATTCGTCAATAACCATTCAGAAGTGATAAGGAACTCTCTACGGCCATCTGGAAACGGCTCTAGCCAGCCTGGCCTGATTGATTTTATTAGCTGCACAAACTCATTTCTGTTTGATTGCTTTGTATCTGTATATGCATTAGGGGAGAAAGCATTTGCAATTTTCTCAAGTCTGCTGTTTGCTCCTCTGGACTCTGCTCCTCTCCATTTTCAAAGTCAATACAATTTTTCTCCCCTCTAAGATAAGGCCTATTTTGCTCTGCTGTTCATACAGAGGTTTCAAAGTAGTATCCTCCTGAAAAAGGGTGGAGGGGGAAAAGAGCAGGATTTCACATTTACCCTGAGGATATAAAGCAGAAAGGCAAGGTTGGTGTGTGGTGATGAAAAGGCCTTCCCCAGTGCAATCCTGGGTGATCCTAGCTGTTAACACTTGCACTGCAGAATTTACACTTATTTCTCACACCAAGGAATGTCTTACCCCCAGGAATATTTGAAGTTTCTGTTCATAGCCATGGAGAATGGGATTTGGCATTTCATAAAAGATGCAGTACAAAAGTCACTCTGTCAAATATCAGGGAAAATCACCTAATGCTTTAATGCATGTGAAAAGGAGAAGTTTCACAATACCCCTCCATCTAATTAGGCCTCTAACATTTTATAGATTTCTTCTCCTTGTACACTCCTTCAGTGATTACAATCTTAATTCCAAAATACATTTGAAACACTTTGGAGTATTTTCAATAGAATCCCTTCTCTCACAGCAATAAGCTATAAAATGTACATTTGAATTTACTAGTTAGAGCTATCAGTCTGCTGAAGAGGGAAGGAACAAAGAAAAGAAGACCAGATGAATAGTTTGGATAATATTTTTTGTTATATTAGTTCACTAAAGCATATGTAGTAGGACTGATCAGCGGGGATATACACAAATTGAAACAAGCTGTAAAGTTACAAGAGTATACAGCATGGATGACACATTTACATTTTTAAGAAATTAATATTTGGCACAAATATACTCAGGAGGGTTCTTTAAAATATGGCAGTCCTTTTTTGCTAGATGGATAACTGTTTTTCTATGTATAAGACAAAAGAAGTGACAGTTATAGGAGATTTTTTTCTATATTCATTAAAATAGCTATAAAAATTAATGTAAAAATGTCGTTATAAAGCGTCCTGTAGAGGAAAAGTAGAAGAACTGAGAATACAGGAGGTATAGGCAGACATACAATTGATAGCTTTTTTTGTAACCATGCTTATAAAACTCTCACTGCTGTGATAGCTACGGGCATCTGAGTGGCAGATATTTGAAAAGCAATCTTTATGAAACTGAGATGGCAGTCAGTAATGCTGATATTCAAAAAGTATATAACCCATTTGCAAGCAGTTTGGGTATTCAGCCAAATACCCAAAGGTTGAATGTTTAGTCTTTTGAGGAATTAAGCCATTTGTGTAGCTCTCTTGGCCAGTTTCTTTGGAAAGTTTTTAGTGGTTTATTTCTGGAGCCAGATTCATGCCTGAATCTGTGGCTTACTGCAGCTTTCCAGGTTTTGTCTGAAGGGGCATGAGAAACCTGAGACTGGGTGGGAGGGAGGATGCAGAGAGAAGTCAGGACAGCAGCTCCTGCACCAGGGCTGTCCCGCAGTGGGCTCTGTCCTAGCCCAGCAATCCCAGCCAGGCACAGAGAACTTCCCCACAGCCCTGTCCATGCAGGTGAGTAGGGCATAAGACAGCTCCACCTCTCTTACAAAAACAGGCAATTTTAAATTAGGAGCCAGCCCTTAAGCACCCTGCTGGGACAGAACTATTAATGTTTTCCAAAAGCCTGATCCAATTTCCACTGGCATAAAAGCCAGCTATGGGTATGCTTAACTACAAGCCTTAAGTCAGATATAAATAAGCTTAATTGTGGGCCCTACATCAGTAATGAGCATGCTTAGCCATTTTATTTGTGTTCAGCCTTGCTATCTCTAGGGTAATTTTAAATTTTCTTGGCTTGTGTTCAAAAAAATTGTTGGTGTAACTTCCTATTTTTGTTCCTGTTTCTATTATTAAAAAGAGCAATGGTGAACATATATATCTTCCAGGAGACCATAAAGAATTCCAATGTGTTATGTTGGTCTGTTATGATTAATTAGCACTTACATGTCATTTTAATAACTGTATCTTAAACATCAGCTGTTAAAAATGTTGTAAAGCGATTTTCATTGCAAACAACTTTGTGTAGTATTTCAAATTCAGACTTTAAAAAAGTACTTAAAATACTACTAATTTGGACTGTACAGCTACATTAATTAACCATACCCATCCATAATCAAACATATTAATCTTTTCATGATGGAAAGGCAATTTCTTCTGCCTGCAGACAGACCTTTTTATTTGGATATAATATATCTGGCATTTATTTAAATAACAGAAAATGATCAGTAGGCTGGTTCAATTCTTTCCAGGGACAGCAAAGACTTGTACATTTTAAAGTGGTAACTGGGTCTTCTTCACATGAAACATCTACAAATTTCACTTTTCAGTCAAAGTAACATTGACTTCTGTCCTCTCCACAATTGTTTATCCAGCATTATATTTCCTTCTTTGATTAAATTTTCAGTCATCCCTAAAATCTCTCAATGCTGATCACTTTCAGAGAACTTAATGATGAGACTATTTGAAACAAACTACAGTTTTAAGCACAATCCATAAATTTAATATATAAACATTTTTCTTCCTATTTCGCTTTGCTTTTAAGAACTAAGGATGTGCAAAAAAGATACTGGCAGAAAGATGGGAGAAGAGCTGGACTAGCATCACAAATAAACCATTTTGTTGCACATACAATGAAGATTTCAGTTCTGAAATTGTTAGCAAGAGGAAAATATTAATTTTGCATTATAGAAGTAATTTATTGATAAATCTATTTCAGTTTACCTATCCACATCTTATTTAGTGTCTACAGTCCTAAACAAAATTCTGGGAGATGTATATATTTCGGGGATTTTTTGTGATTAATTCAGCACCTTTCTCTCTTTTGCTGAGTTTTCTTAGTCCTTTTATGCAAGTTAAGATTATTTAAAGGTTAAGATTATTTTTTTCTCAAGTAACTCATTGTAGAAAAGCTATGTCTAAAACTTGTGCTATTTGCTGGCTACTGGGGGCTTGACAGGTAGGGTGAGAGACACTCCAGGACTATCAGAGACATGAAGGTAACTGACTGGGTGAGTCAGCTTCTTGTTCCACAAAATCTTCAAAAGATGATCTCTTTATGTTCGTGGTGAAATAGATTAAATGTGAAGGTTTTCACTGAAGCAGAAACATGGGTGCTTAGCCACACATTTTCAGATAAAGGGTAAGGACAATTCTTTGACAATAATAAAGAAAGCCACCACTATTCAATGGTAAATGTGAAGAGAGGAGGTTGATTTTGTTCATTTTTGTTACAAAGAAAAGTGCCCCAGAAGAAGGCCACCACCAACCTTTGGAGTCAATATTTTCAGCAAATGTTGCTTCCTGCTACTTGGGCTACAGATGCAACATAGATATGTTAATTATTTTGAGAACCATGTGCATGTTGTTAAGAAGTCCTGTAGATCCAAAGCAGCTATACCAGTATTAATCTGAAGAAATATTTTAAAATGCTTCACTGAAGACCATAAGTTAGAGAAAGATCTTAAAATATAAAAAAGACAGGGTAGTTAAAAGGATACACAGTAATTTATTTTGCCCAGAAATCAGTGAACAGCTAGAGATGTCAGCCCAACAAGCATAACCCCCTCTGTCAAAGCTACTAATGCAGCTAAAAACGATACCTTAGGAACCACTTTTCTGTTTTCATAAAGGCTAAGGAGACACAGCTTTTTTCACCAAGGCCTCCTAATCTCAACACAGGCTAAAGTACTCAGAAAATGCATTCTGTGCATGCCTTCACTGCAGTCACTTGGCTTACACAGGTGACACATAGCATCTGAACATTGGCATTGACTGTCACCACCAACCTGACAGGCTGACAAACTTCTATCCTGCAGCAGCCCAATCCAGGGTTTTCCATTTATCATATCGTCATTTATATTACTGCTCATGCAAAGTAGATTAATGCTTGGCTCTAATTATAATGTAGTTTCACCTTTGGCTGAACTACAAATTTGCTCCTTGTCTTATCTAGGGCTGGTAAAATATCTGGTTGTGACAAATTTTTCTCCTGGCATAAGTGGTTTCCCAGATTCTCTGTCATTGCTTAACAGGTAGCATTTAATCTCTCATGGCATCTAAAGCTTATATGTTTCTGATAATCTCAAAAGAGACCTGAAAAGAACTCACCAAGTTTGCCCATTTTTTTGCACATGCAGCCATGAGTTTCCATTTGAAAGAATGTAAATATGCCTACTAATTGGTGAGGGAAATCACCCAACTTACTAAGCTACTAAGTTAGTAAGTAAGTTAGTAAGTTAGCAAGGCTAATCTACTATCTACCCAGTGCTGGTAACTGAGTCCCATGGGGGTGTTTATCCTGCCTATAAATCAGTATTACCATAATTTATAAAGCAGCATTTCAGAGGTTGTACAAGCTTCACAGATCTCATGATGTTTAGGATGACAATAAATCCTTCAAAAAGATATTACTGTTTCACATTCTCTTGGTTTTGTTAGGAGAACTTGCTCATCAGTGCTCATCGATCTAAAGTTCCTCAATCCTTTTTCACCTATGATCTGAAGTCCTTTGCAAAGGTGTATCTTTGCAAAGAGGAAAAATAATATTCAGTATATTTATTTCACATTCTTATTTACTTGTAGAGAACCTAAAATAGTTTCCTTATGGTAGAAGGAATCCAATAGGAAAGGATTTTTTTCTTCAGAAACTTCAACTCCCTTTTATCCAGCATTAAAATCAAAAACTCTCTCTCTTCTCAGAACCACACTACAATCTTCACTAACTCACTGGAATCTCTTGCAAGTCATGTATCCTTGTCCTAGCCTTCAGAGATGCACGGATTCACGTCTGAGAACACTTCTGAAAAAGCACTCAGAAGTGTGCTGCAAGTACTATTGTTTTTACTAACGGCAGGCGCTGGCATTCAGGATGGAACAATTTCCATTTCATCTGCTTCTCTGCATTGCAGCAAACCTTGTAACCTCTTATCACTACCGTTAAAGCAGTCTCTCTTCTCTTCCATCCTCCTTCATATTACCATGCCAGAATCCAAAATTTCAATCAAGAAGGAGAGTTCTTTATGGCTAAAAGCACTAATGTATTTCCTGTCAGTGCTTATTATCACTTCTAGGTGTTTCAGTAACTAAGTTTCTTTGATTACAGAAATGAGTGAAGTCAGAGTTAAGATCTTATACTGTAACTGAAAAGACAGTGAATTATTATGCTCATGGAAGGGAATTATTATAAAGGGTCATGTTTGAGATAGGTCTTCCATCTGCATGATGTACAGAGAATGATCAATGAGAAAATATGCAGGTCTTAATGAAAAGTATGATTGCTATGCTTTCTACACAACTTAACTTTCACCCCTGCTGACTCTGGCAGTCACAAAGATCAAATCTTTTCAAATTTCTTTCACTGCAGTGTCAGAAAAACCTAATTTATGTTTTGAATCTCTGTGAAATTGTTCATTATGCAAATCCTATTTTGTGAAATAGATGTGAGAGTGACAGAACTGATTGAGGCTGAAAGGCAAAAGAGGCTATAAGTTATGAGAGATAATGCACTAGAGTGAAAAGAAGAATATTTCTATTCAGGTGCTGCTGGAAAAGTATTTAAAAGTCCAACTTCATGTTTTTGTTTCTCAGCTTTGTGCCTTACTCACCAGAAAATAATGTAGCATACAAAACCCTTTTATGCTAAAGACAGCTACTTAAACCCCTTTCAGCTGTAGGGAGATACTAAAATCTACTGTCTGCAGTACCTCTGCTCAGCTTAATAGCGTATGACTGTACTGCAGCATTGCTACTTCATAACTCTTCCTTGGATCATCTCTTGTCAGTCAATTTGCTCCAAATGCTAGTGCAAATTTGCTGATACAAGGGCTGCCTTCAGCCCTTTAATCAGATAAAGCTGCTATTAACAAAAGATGGCAGCATGGCTCATTTTATTGCAAGGCTCCTACTACATGTGTTCATATTTCCTCGAGTATGGCAACCATTGACCTTGGCAGTGTGGATTGATTCATCCGGTTCAAGGATCACTTAGCTTCTCTTCTGAGTGATGGTTGCTTGGCTAACTGCAGCCTTTTTCATTTCCTGTTGATTTAATAGTGTTTCTTATTTTATAGATTATCATAGCATTGAATTATAAGTTTGGATCCTAATTCAATTTCAGCCTCTCTCAAAACCCTTTCCAGAGCACTGTTAATCAAGGAAAAGCTTTGGTCTCTGCTTTATTTCCCAGCCTAGCATAAATACAAATGTTAAAGAAAACACGCATACGCACATTAGAGGGAAAGAGGAGTCACATGTAATATAAAATATTACTAATTTTGATTCATTCTTTTACAGACAAGGAAACTTTAACTTTTAGAAATTTTATGTGCCTAACTAGAAATTTTTAATATATACCATAATCCAAAGCCAAAATTGAAAATTTGACATTAAGTAAATTTTATAAAACGTTTTAATGGATATGGTTATGAGAACAGAATTAGGAAATGAGAGACAAATACTAATTTATGGTATATTTTCCAAATTATTTTCATTATTTAGTCTGTGTTTTGTGGGGGTTTTTCCCATGATTATTTTATGACATTACAAGATTTAAAAATTAGCATCAGGGAAACATCCTCAAAACTGATAAATACTTTAAATATACAGCGGACTTTTTTCCTAAGGCATAACAATCTAATTTCAAGCATAAACTCTAATAACGTGACAAGCGCAGGAAAATTGGTAGCATAATAGAAAAAGCTCATGCAGTTATTCAGTTAAGAATCTGCCTGTACCAATAAGCTGGAATGAATATTAACTTCTTATCGGTTTTCTGAGTTCTGAACACAGTTTTGGATGATACAAAAAGAAAAAAAAAATAGGATGCAACTAAAATGCCACTATTATTCTTTTATAACTAAATATATGCAGTAGCTTTCAGTGCAAGGTAGCTTGAACTACATGGAAGTGAAGCTATATGCAAATGAAATAGTTCAGGCACTCACTGCAGAGTAGCTGCAGCAGCATGCAGCTCCTTACAGGCCAATTTATTCAGTTTCTTGGCACGAATGCTGAGCTGAATGCAAAGGGCACTTGGCACAGTGGGCTCTGCAGCACGGCGACCTCCAAAAGGGTAGGGCACCTCCACACCACACACAGACCTGCTGGGTCTGTGAGCCTCCCTCTGTAGCCACCAAGGGCTTTCTGAGGCCACACAGTTCACCTTCGCTTGCGTGCAACAGAGTGAGGTCTGCCATGTGCACCACCAGAACCATGGCTGAGCACTACAGCTGCTTATGGAAATAAGGGTGCAATTCTTTCTCTATGGTCTGTCATTTCTGACCTGACACAGGAGGTGTATTTCAACCTCTTGGCTACCATGAGTGATATTTAAAGTTTCAACGTTTGCTTTGGCTGACCGTCTCAGTCAAAGGCATAACTGTGCTCTGCTAATCAAGCGTTTGGAAAGTTTGCCGGTTCCATACTTCACTGATTCCTAGCTCTTGCCTTTTGTTCCACTGGAGTTCCATGTTTTGATTTTTTTTATTTTTTTTCTGATACACTCAACCTACCAGTTCTCTCAAATCAGCCATTTTACATATTTCTGTCCTTTATCGGTCATCCCATCCATCTGTCTTCCTCTAGTAATTTTCAGACTACAGGACTTCAGTAACATTTTCTAGCATATAATTTCTCCCTGGAGCCTCTCTAGGCTACTCCATAAAACTGTCTCACTTATGTCTCACATCGGTGTCCCCAGCTTCATGCCACACATCAGTACCCTTGGGCTCATTGCTCTGCATCACTGCCCTTCTAGCCCATACTCGTGGATATTGGCCCACGTTTTAATTAGGATAAAGCTGAAACTAAACAAGAAATATATGAAGTAAAATGTAAATTGTGTTCAGTGAGTTGCAGGTGCTATCATTTTATCTTAATGAGCATTTGGTATGTAAAGGACTTTACAAAGCATAAACAATTCTGCTTCAAAAATCCTTGTTGGCTTTATTCACTTTTTTGACAACAGCTTAATTTTGGACCTAAAGAGAACAGGCATCCTGTCATCCAAGACTGCTTTCCCATGCCAATAATACAATCCTGTTTTGAATGATAACTGAGTGTCATAACAGTGTTTTTCAACACCTCCTTTCCTGTACACAATAAAATATGAACAACTAAAGTGAGAAATACACAAGTACGCTTTCCCATTCTCTTGTGCCATATGAAATTAGTGAGGTATTATGAGACAAAAGCATAATGAAAATTTTTGTGATGCTGTCTAGCAAGGGAAAGGCAAAAAAGATGCAAGGTTGTTGTAAAGAGAAAAAATAATTAGATTCATTACCCTGGAAATTCAAAGCAGGTTATACATGTTAAGCCATGTTTCACTTCTTTTGGGTAGTTAAATTCTTATCAATCCTTATATATAAGCCAAATAGTTTCCAAACTTTATATCATTTTCACATTGGTGCTGTTTGGTTCAGCAAAATGCCAAATGTGCATTCCTTTTATTTGGTTTGTAGGAGGTTTATAAAGCAGTAGATTAGTTATTAGTCACTTCCATGGTCTATTTTTGTTCTATAGATGAGGGAGGAAAGTTATGTGAAGTGCAGGTCAAGCACTTAGACATTATGTTAGTCAAAGTTGTGGTAGTTGTCTTAATCTCCTTATTCTTACAGATATAAAATAGAATTTCGGTAGTGGTTTCCTTAATAACTCTAGAGTAAAATCCATGGAAGGGAGAAGAAACATCTCTAATATTAAAACAATAATTTACACTTTTGGATGTTTTCAGTATTTAAAATATTTAGCTAGCTGAAAGCAAGAACATTCAGAAACTAAGAAGAATTAGTATGTTTAGTCAGGTCCTATGCACAAATATAACGTGAGTTATAATGTAATAGTGCTTCAGCTACTTAGCTCATTATTGTGAATAGGATTCCAATCAAATCAACACAAGTCATGGACTGCTGTCTTAATACATCTGCAGTCTACCCATCCCATTTCACAATCTGCATCTTGCACCCCAATATACAGACAAGTTAATCAAGAGATCACAGGGAAAGAGTCTTGTGAGTCTCTGCTGCAGTGTGAAAGACCATTCTGTCTGCAGAATATGCAGTGCTACACACGAGTGAGAGTAAGGTCAGCTCAGTTACAGTCACCCAAGTAGCAATTTGCAGTCTTGTCAGTCTCTGTAGAGCTAAGCTAACTAATGAGACTGAAAAATAACCACCTAATTTTAAGCCAGACAGAGCAAATATTCAAATATTTCTATGCTGTGACTGCATCGGGTTTGAAATGAAAGACATCTGTGGTGCTAACTCATTATATGCACAAGGTACTGGAAACAATACTGGTCCTACATGATAAAAGCCCACAGATTTTTCAGTGCCTCCTTGGGGGGAAGAGGTTAGGAGGAAAACAGTAGCAGAGACTACTTTTTAAAGTTTGGGTCATTTTTCTGACACTAATTAGGAAGAAAATTCTTTTATTTCACATCAGCTTCTAGGTCACTTCATTCTGGATATGGCAGTTCAAGTCTGCTTTTAAAGACATAAGACTCTTCAGGGAAAAAAAGAAGAAAAATAATGTCATAAAGGGAGTTAATTTGTCAAACATGCAGTTCATCTTTTCATCAGCCTTTTGGATTCAGAAAAGCATTGAAATGAGTGACTTAAAAGTTTAAAAATTGAAAGGATGGTGTACAGAAGTTAAGCAAACTAGAATACTCCATTTTTGTCATATCAGTCACACCACATCTGAAAAAGGTTGTATCTCATCACAGCAAAGAATAATTTTGTCCAACTGAAAAACTTACTGTAGGTAAACAAGCCACTTGAAAACACAGTCCTGTTATTTTACATTTATTCCAAAACTTTCAGTGAGAACTATATACAAGATTTTTCCACCATCCAGTGAATGATAAGGAAAAAGAAGGAAGCTTAGCATTGACTTTCTGTTGTCGTCCCAATCTGTAGACTGGGATTTTTACCTGGATCTTGAGGTCAACAGTCATCCTAAACATATGAAAATTGAGAGACGGAAAATATAGCTGACATAATGCTGTTTTTTATAATGCCAAAGATTTGTGTCAAATTCTCAATTTTCGCCTAGTTTTGTTCTTCTTTATTTTCTACCTCTGACCTCCTTTGATCCTCTCGCTTTCTAACTTCTTTCTCAAATTTCAGTGTTTGCTCTCTGCTGTGAATAACACATTCTTCTCACTTAGTCTTGCATCCTCCTGCCAACTCCAACTCCCTCCCCAATCACGTCAAGAAAAAAGTATCTTGCTCTAATGGTGTTTAGTATCATTAGCCAGGCATCATTCATTACTCAAATTCAACCTTATTTTCTGCTTCAGTGATGGTAGTTCTCAATTAATTTAGCAGGTTTTAGACAAAATAGATGACATATTAATGTGCTCTTTTTTTTTTCCTGCCAGAGTAAATGAGTATCTGTCTGAACAGTAATCATAGAGAAAAATGTAATTAAAAAAAAAATCTTTGTTTTAAGATAGAAAAACACACACGACAAAACAAATTGAAGCTACCCCATTTTCTTTAAAAATGAGTTATGGAATTTCACACAGATTGTTTGCTTTTCAAAGAGGGAAGG
The DNA here is from genome assembly GCF_017590135.1 of Pyrgilauda ruficollis. Lineage (NCBI taxonomy): Eukaryota > Metazoa > Chordata > Aves > Passeriformes > Passeridae > Pyrgilauda > Pyrgilauda ruficollis. The sequence continues at coordinate 12,887,865 of NW_024526599.1, read as the reverse complement.
AAAGAATAAATAGCCTTGAAGTCACACACAACAGAGTGTAATATTATTATTAGTGTATGACAATCAGGTTGGACATTGTGTTAGATGAAAGGTTCAGGAGATTCTACATACTTTCTTTGATGCTAATAGAGACACCTAAAGAAAATATACAAACAAGGAACACATCCAGAGATAATTCCCACTATGTCCTCCCAGCTTTGAGCAGTCTGTATTTTCTGGGGTGAATGTGGCTCTCTTTTGTTTTTTGAGTCTTAAATGATTTTCTTTAAACGACTTGGCCTTACTGGAGTTTTGAACATTGATTTGGCATCTGCAGTGTCTTGCATCAGAGTTGCAACACTTAGCAGCTGGCTATCACTGCAGCTTATCTGTGCACAATGTGCAGTACTTCCTTATGTTGCTTTGATTCTGCTGTCTGATAATTTCAGTTTATATCCTTCTTTCTCAAATTAAAAAAAAAAACCTACAATAGTTTCTAATATCTATATTGCTCATGATATATCGATTTCTATCATACCTAATTTAGTAACTTATTTTCCAGACTGAAGATCCCTGAATATTTCTCTACAGTATGTAATCTCTCTGCATCTTTCATTCACCTAAATCATCTCCCTCCGTATCTTTTCCAGCTCTATCATTCCAGGTACAGCAGGTCTAAAATGGGCAATAATTGCAAAGGAATGCACAGTATTTTGACCATAATAACGTTTTCTATCCCACTCCCTGTAAATGCTACCTTTTGTTTTGTTAAATATCACCCAGCAATAAACTGATTGTGCTATAGAATAGAAAAATGAAACTTTAAAAATATCTTTTCTAAGCACAGAGCCCTTTCCTAAAACAGTATTTCCACAGACTGAATTTTTATCTCTGGACACTGAATGTCATTTTATTGTCTCAGTACCATAAATACACCAGTAGTTCCACAGAGTCTTATGTTGCAGTTTATTAGCATTGGCACAGTTGGTCACTTTTCTTTTTTTCCAGATTATTTGCAAATATGCCAAATATTGTAGGCCTTGACATTTGAACCCTACCATATCAAATATCCTTTTTAAAATGAAAAGAATCAACAACACCAAAATAAAATATAAAGACTTCTAAAGATATAAATGAAATAGTTACTCTGGAGCAAATGGACCAATATAAATATATACGATGTTCCAGCCATTGTCAAACAAATTGAACTTCATAAGTTCTATGAACAGCCTGATTAGGTAAAACCCAATTATAAAGATAGATTTATGGCAAAGCATGCTGGAACCATAATTAAAATAAATCCATCCAGGAAAAAAAATTTACCTGCTGTAAGGGGTGTCCATAAAAACACCTCTGCCACCGGTACCTTCAGAGACAACATCCAGGCTCCAAAAAAACCTCAGGTGATTTGGCCTTTTTCTCATAAAATGTGGAGCATGAGTCTAAGGTGGTTTCTAAGGAAACCAAGATAGTAACCATAAAGGTCTTTGTAAATCAAAATCAGCAGCTGGTATGAAAATTAGGGTTTGGAGCATAACTGAGTGAGATAATGAGTATGTATTCCTTCATATCTTGTTGATAGTTGTAGTTTCATTTGTCTCTGTTAGTAGAGACTCAGGCTGAGAAAGAGACATGTATATCAAGTACTTTTTTGGGGATGTAAAATATTTTCTGTGAACACTTCATTGTCTTCTCAGGATCAGTTTATTCTCTCTCATACAGTTAACTAGCTTTAAAAGAATCTCTTCAGAGACTTCCCGACCACTTTCTCTGTCTCCAAACCCACAAGGTGTGAGCTGCTGCAAGAACACCTTGTTTACAGTCAAGCTCTGAAAAATGAGAAAGGAACTAAGTTTCACAAGGAAAATAGGTGAAAGCAAGTATCAATTAAATGCTCGTGGTGCAGCATTTCCCAAAGGACAGAAATATAACTTGTCTGATAGCTTACAAAAGAAATTCAAAGACCATTCATTTCTGCTTCTTTAAGATTATGCTTACAAGGAAATTACCTATATGAAGCTAGCAGTGGTCAACAATATGAAATGCTGTGCACAGCCCAAGAAAATTTAACCTTAACAGCAACTTTATAAAACAAAAAAGAAAAAGCCTGACAGCATTGCCTTCATATATTGTGCTCAGGTTCAGACTGAAAATAAGCCAGGAATTGGGGTGGAAAAAAAAGGTTGCAAGTAAGCTACTAATTGTGTGGGGTTTTCCCAAGGTCATTGTGTGTTTTTCAGTTTATGCCTTTAGCCAGGTTAGATGTTTCAGCTCTCTGAAAAGACACAAGAATATTTATTTAATGATATGTAAGTAAACTGAATTGGTAATATTTATATATGTAACCATTAAAACAAGATAAGTTTCTTCAAGATAAATCTTGAGAGCCCTAATCTGGACAACAGACCTCTTACCATGTCCTTTGTAAATCTTTTCAACCATTATAACTGAAATCTTCTAAAATTTAATTTAAATACCTGATTTCAATTGTGGAACCTATGTTCATCCAATTTAATTAGCGGGAGAAATATCAATATTTAGTGCTCAGTTTTTTACAGTTCAATCAACAGAAAGTATAGGTTTGTTTTACCTTATTATTAGAAATCTTTTGCATGTTCCAGTTTTTCACATTTTATTACCTCTGTTATGTAGCAGGACCTCCCAATTTTTGATAGAAAAAGTGAATACTTTTTATTGCATTTACCTATAAATTAGCATATAGATTATTTTAAAAAGCAACAACTGCATAGGGGGTTTTATCTCTCAGGGCAGGGTGACAGGGTCAGAGCAAGCTGGTCATTTGTCTTAGTTTCCATTTTACTAAAGTAACAAGTGATCTTGGACATAGTTAAATGCTGGAAGGCCTTTGAAGTGTAGGGATATATCTGTCTCTTAAGGTAATCCTAACAAAGTTGTAGTTTGTACTTTTGCAGAGATGTAGCTGAAATAAACTCCTTGCAAGAGAAACAAAATTTAGCTGGGTTAGGGCTCTTTCTTCTTAAGTGTGGTTCATAGAGCCTGTCAGCGACTGAAGATGCTTTTCTATTAAAAGTAACTCAACTAAATCACAGTTTGACTGTTCATTTAGTGTTGCTATTAAACACAATACCAAGTTGTCATAGCATGCACTTTTTCTTACCAAATGGGATTCACAATTTTGAAAAGAGAAAACAGTTAAAGGTAAATGTGTAGCTTAAATTTTGTCTGAATTTAAAAGTTGAATATCTCACTAAAAAAAATTTCAGCTGACTTGCCTGTGATGATATCAACTCCTACCTACTTATATTTGATTAAGACAAGGGAATTACCTTGCCCCACCAAACTCTGTATTAGACCCTCCAAAAATAATTCTGTGGATTTTTCATTACAGAGAGATAAATTTTTAAAACTTATATTTCCATTCCTTTTTATTACTGTATTAATTCATTTAGATTTAAAATAATAAAGAAGTCCTTTCAGAGGATCTACATGATCTATTATAACATTCATAATATAAAAATTCAGAAACACCTTAGAGCAATACTTTCAAAAATAATTCAATGTGTATGTTTCAACTCCTTTCTCTTTTACCTCCAAATGTCCTCTTGTCCTTCTTTCTCTATACTTTGTGCTTCATGAGGCATTATTCTCTATCTGAGTATTTTCAGCCTTCCCAGAGTCCAAACATAAAGTTGTTTTAAAGTGTTTTAATTTTATGCTGATAAAATTCATTGTTATAAACCATATGACTTTTTTCTTTTGGGTAACATGGAACACAAGGAAAAGCAATAATATTTGGAGGATTTTTGTTTTACCACCCACGTTGGAAGATCATGGAAAAGAAGCAAGAAAGTCCAAGAAGGAGCACTTTGGCAAGCAAGAAATTTTGTATTATCTGTTACATAAGTATTCAGAACAGTGAGACAGAAAGAGCAGGTTATTGTGCCAAACAAAATTATTAAAGCGAGTAGTTAATTCAATATACATACCTCATACTCTTTCTTTCACCTTTTATAAAACAAGCAATTCCCATATGAAACAGAGAAAAATAAGCAATTCCAAAATCCTCTTAAAACAAACAAAAAACAAAAAGCAAATCATCACAAAGTATTATTTTGTGGGCTTTAAATGGTAACATGATCTTGCGGACAGTACATTGGATGACCTTTTCATTCACTCATCCAGAGTAGACTTTGCATTTAATCTCTGCTGAGGAGATAGAGAAATAATTGTCAATTTTTTTGTTAGAGAACCCTATGTGAATTCCACAGTTATACCCCATGATTATCGGTCCCACCATTTTCTAAAACTGATTCTTCTGACGCTCTTCTGTGGTTTTTTTCACATTCTAGAAATGCAGACACATTGTCATGATTCTTATCACATTCAAAGTAATTCAGTAAATGTTATTGTCATGGCCCATGTCTCCAAATATCAGGAAATGGTAAACAAGTGTAAAAACAAGTATCATTCTCTACTACTAGTAATATGAAACAAAACAAAGAAGAGCTCCTTCAAACACATATTAGTTCTAACAACCACATTAAAAAAAAAAAAGAATAAAACAAATACAATCTCTTCCTAATATTAGAATTTCATCATAAAACATCCCTGTAAAAACTATTTAATTTTCCACTACAGGAAGGGAGGATTTGATCTCTTATTAAACATTTTATGGAAAAGTCTAAAAGTGCTTTCAATTATTTATCTGAATTGAAATCTAGGCCTGGGAAACTGCTGGCATTACACACGCACACATAATATTATCAGCCCACTGAGTGCTATTAGGTCATAAAATGCTGCTGTAGCAACATCTCTGTTACAGCTGCTGGTGCTCATGCAACTTTTACTACAGTTATAAAGCCATTTATTACATTTTCTTTATGATGCTAATGCATTGCGGTCTGTTATTTTATTGTTCCCACTGTGATAAAGACTGAAATGTATGATAGTGTGGAAAAAAATACAAACCTAATAACATACCCTGCTGCATTAAAAATCTCTTAGATAAGCTTAAGAGACTCATAAAAATATTAACAGGGGATACCAAAAGGGAAATATTTGCTAGGACATTTTCTTTCCTTTATTTTATTGCTCCCCACAGAAAGTTTTTTAATTGTGCTTTGTCAAAATATACAAAGGATAATATGAATGTGACTTCTTTTCTTAATTATAATGCCATCATTGTGGAAGGATATAATTTGCAGTATGCTATGAGGAAACATGACTAAATAATATCTAAATAATCACTGAAAAGTAGAAAAGTCATTAAAAATAATCATTCCCTTATACACAGAGGTACATAGCAGCAGATAATTACAATTTGTTCAAATTGTCTACATTTACCTATTCATTTATCATAATTTTCCTTCAAGAAAATGCTGTTTCTTTTGCAGAACAATCAATTCACCTAATTAACTATTAACCTGGTGCTAAGGCTCATTCAGAGACTCACCCACCAACAGTAAAATAATTCAAATAAAAATTCATTACTGTTCAACTAAGGTTATGATTTGGATATTCTTCTGGATGTGGATTATAGCTAGTGTTCAACAAGTGGAGGAGGAAGAATTGCTTCAATATTTTGATAGCTGAAAGACTGCATAAGAAAGGATCTTACAGGAGGATTCTAACAGTAAAGATTCTTGTATTTAAAAAATATATTCCTCTTTTCCTTAACACAATCACAGAGCTTCTGAAACCCACTGTGTCCCAGAAATAACTGTTTCTTCTTAAAATATACGTGTCAAAAACAGGATTGTGACATAAATTTTAAAAACCAACTTTCCAACAACTTTTCACAGAATACAAACATCAAAGTAATATTTGTAGTTTTGAAATAAACATTATTCTCACAACCCTAGGAAAATTGAGTGAACCTTCTTTTTTTTCTGTTGCATTTCCTAATGTTTATAGACTTTCAATTTTAATCTACTCTGGTCAAACAATAAATGTTTTAAAATCCAGCTTTGAAAATATCTGATCTTGCTATCTCATTCTTGACTGTATCAATTGACAAGAATTAGTAATGGCATTTCACACATATTGAGATAAAAACACATTTATTTCTATAAATATCAGTCTTCAAATCACCTTTTTCAACGAATGCACCCACAGCTGCTCTATGTTGTTAAAACTTCATCCTTTATCAATGAGTCTTATCATTAAAAGTGTCAGACATAGGCTATGATGACTCACATAAGAAAAAAAGGCAACAGTAATGTTTTTTATAACTTACAAAAAAAAATAATTATTGTGCTAAAGAAAACACATTAAGAATTATCTGGTGCTGTTTTGATGATACACAATATGAAAAGCTTCTATAGCAGGAAATCTGTTACACAAATATTTCAATTTTTTTTTAATATTTCAGTGCTAAGAAAAATAACAGGAGGATATTTTCTGGGTTGTGAAGTACTTAGGCTGTTAAACTGTTAATATATTACCTGAAAGGATGACTGCTAAGAAGTAATAATTTAGCAAGATTCACCCTAGGGTGTAGTCATGACTATAAAGCAGTATTAGAGGAAGTTGTGGGAAATAAATAAATCAGCCATCAAAAAGACATCAGCAGGAAGATCCAGTGGCTGAAGTAAAAAAAACAGAGAATTAAGAATAAAATGACAAGTCAGTAATAATATATCTGAACAAGAAACGACTTGAAACTTCCTACTGCGATAGTTAGGAAACTGAGCTACTGAGATAATCAGCAAAGCTAAAGACAGAGAATCAGCAATATTTGGAAATTATCTTTGGATATTTTTCCGCTCATTTGATAAAGAAGACTGGAAATATGACTAATTTTTTTTTTTAATTTTTTTTTAATATATAGTACTAAAGTAAAAGCAGAGCTTCTATCTGCTTCAGGAAGTGAACAAGAAAGAAGGAATGCACATTAGAAGGAACACAAAAGAACACATGATGAAAGCTAAAGGCTTAAAACCCATATACTATTTACATGTGGTGTGACAGAAATTTCTGATATTCATCAGTCAGTTTTCTTAACATAATGGTGTTTACTCAGTACTAGAAATTATGAGAAGAATGGTTGAAGGTTGTCACAGGGTGGGAAACAGTGAATAATTATTTTATAGTGACAAATGTGTATTGAAGAATGTGGAAAAGCTTTCATGTATGTTGGCTAGATTATATAAAGCTATATATTAGTGTGTCATGATTGAATTTTAAGAGTGGCTGAAATTATGAAGATTTATGGAGCGTTGTGGTATTTATATGTAAGAGCTAAGATACAGTTTTGCTTTAAGGATAATAGTAAAATGCCAGATAAAGGAAGATAAATATATGAATTTCCCAAAATGTTTCCTGTCATTCTAGTTCCTTCTTTCCTCTCAGGTGTTTTGATGCATCCAAAGGAAAGCTACCCTAGTGACTGCTAAGTGGGAAGCTTATGCCCCTTTTTTTTTTATAGATGGACAGAAATTATGATGCCAAAATGAAATGTATGTTAATTCAATTATCAAATTTTTATCCATTTTTGAAACAGAAAAGAGTAGCCTTCAGGTTGAGCCATGTGCTTATCTTGTTATGGTCAGAGAAACTTAATACAGAAGTATAAAAAGGTGCAATAGAGCATCAATTTGAGAACTGAAAGATTTCAAAAGTTCTTGAGAAGGAAAAGGTTTCCAGACTACTGTAAAAAGTAAAGACTCCAGAAAGGCTGCTTGAGGAGTTATAGAGCCTGTTGGAAGCAAAGGCAAGCTACATTTCAGTCAATCAATGTACGATTGAACCCAGGTTCCCACTACCCCATCCAATTCCATTGTTTACAGCAAGTTACAAAGGAAGCAGGCCAGGAACAAGTGTCATCTAAAGAAGAGGCCTGATAACTAATAAGGGTACTCTGGAACAGAAGTGTATAATTGCAGAAAAGCATATGAGATAGACTTGGACCTGGTTCCAAAACTAAATGAGGAATTTAGTCTTACTGCGAGCACTCATTAGACACATAGCAAGAAGATGTACACAGACACAAACTGATGGTTAAAAGACCTGCTGAAGATTGTGGAAAAAAATTACAAAGACATAGTGGCTAATTATAGGAGGGCAGTCAGCAGAGGACTGAGAAGAGAAACTGAATTTTATGGCAGCACAGAAAAAAGATACTGTCATAGAACATATTGTTACAGATAGTAGGAAAGTTGTCAGTCCAGAGTGCAGGACATGGGCCAAGCCCCGGGGACAATTAGTTATATTGCAATTGGATTTACTGACAAAGAAACCTGCTACACAGCATAAACTCTCATTTCATTAAAATAAAAGTCATCTAAGCCAATAATTGGGAGTTTTGCAAACACTGCAATGGTGAGATTCACAAGTGGGTTCCAATGAGCTAAAACAGAGCAGCTGGACAGACAAACAGATGTTTATATCCAGCTGGATTGAAACACCCAGAACAATCCCAAACCTGAGGTGTCAAAAAGGGTTGCAACCATAGTAAAAAATGAAAATGTCTTGACCAACAAGAATATTTGCAAAATTATGTGAAATACTCACATATATTTTAGATTGGAGGATCATTCACAGAGGCAGGACAAAATATTTTCTTTCCCTTCCAAACGCCTCGTCATCCCTGGTGCATCATCCCACAGTAGCAGTGTCCTATTGAGTCTTTTCTGTTGAAGCTGTTTCTGTTTATTTTCTGCAGTCACTGGAAAAAGGACTTGAATTTACAATAACTCATTCAATATCTCAACTAGCAACTAATTAGCTTGTTTTGCAACATTGTCTCACTTCTCTGGCTAATGAATTATAATAGTTTTTCAAAGTCCAGCCAAAATTTTTGTATGCACTTTGTACAATATAAAGCAACATTGATAAAGACATTGAAAGAGAGGTTTCTGACAGGAAACTCATTTGACTATTTTTAGGGTATTCTAGAAGGTGGTACAATAAAGCTCAAACCTTTTCTTCAAATCAGGGGTTTGGCTCTCCTGTGGTCCAGACAACTTGTCTAATTGTGGCCTTTGAAGAGAAGCATATCTGTCCTCATCCAATTCTTCCTTTTCCCTCACAGGATTTCCCAGCTCTTTTTCTACTTCTTAGTCATTGACTTCTAAGACATGAAATCACAAGTGCACACACAGTGTACTCTTATCATACTCCTGACTCAGGCAGTCCAAAAGAGATAAAATGAGAAAATGCCTTATTTTTACATCCCCTGCAGACTAAGGATATGGCAAAAGCCAGGTAATTAAAGATTTAGGCAGCTTTAAGCATGTCCTGGCAGAAAATTCAGTCTTGAGGGACTTTAGACATCACAAAGCAAATGCAGCAGCTGAAAAGGATTTTTTTTTGCATGCCAGTGATCCTTAATTTGGAGTTAGTAACCTAATTGCCTCTTTAAGAATCTAAGTCTCTGTAGTGAGCCTTCACTAATAACATGTTTTTCACAATAAAATCAACAGCCCTGTGGTAACTCCCATTTTTCTATACCCCATAAGACTGTTTTAAATGTTTTAATATATGGGGCTTTAATGGGTTTTCCTGTTAGTCGAACAAGTTGCAGCTGGTATCACAGCACTAATATTTCGATAGAGCAGAAATCACAGTTGGCTCCATTGGCTTTTACTAACACCTGATCTCTCATCTACCAGCCTCTAACAACATTATATTTTGTGTTATTGTTATCACATGTTACATATCAGATTCAGCAGTGAGCTTATTATGTAACCAGGAAGTCGGCACTTTTCTAAGCACATAGTGGAACAACTTATCTCTCATGCAAAACTTTCAACATGTTAGTATGCCTTTGTCATATAGAAGAGCAGTGTCACAAATTGAGATGAGGATAGAAGGGAGTAAGCTATGTCTTGTTAACAATACATTTAATACTCAACTGCATACTTAAAAAAGGCAGAAAAAAATTTCAATTTCCTGCACAGAAGAAAATCACCAAGACTCAAATCCCTTATATGAAACTAATGCCAGAAGCAGATGGTTGTATACAACTTTGATGGCCCTTCAGTTTCTTTATTGCAAATAAAATACTTGCTAGGTTTGATAAAACAAAAGTAGAGCACAGCTGTCTTATTTGTGTATATTTTGACTAAGCACACATAATCAGTCTATAAATGATGTGGCACAGTTAAAATAAAAAAAAAAATTACATCATGTCATTACTGAACATATGCCCCCAAATGAGTAGGCACCAGGTACCTGTTCTCTAGGGGCAATTCATCAAAGCAAAATAAAAGTAAACTATAGTATACTTCTTTCCAATAAGAGGAGCAATCCTTCTGACATATAAGAAGCCTAAAGTATGGAGGTATAATCAAAATTATAATTAACTGTCATAAGCCCTAAGCACTATCTGATTTATGAAACTTTGATCAGACAGAGATTAAATTATTTTCAGAGATATGCCGTATGTGTCAGATCTCAATTATCCAGAGGTATCTTACCTGCAGGGAACTCTTGTTCAATTTATATGACATGTTTTGTATGGAGTGGCTCTATAAAGAGAATTTTTGCTAGGTTTCTTCTACAAAGGTTCATTTTCTCCAGGCAGCAAGTGGTCTGATGATCTCATGTTGTTTGCTGTTCCTGGAGAGATATGAAAGACAAAACCACTATGATGAATGCTGTGCACAGGTTTTCTGGATTGGGAGAGATAAAAGTATCTTTTTGAGAGGAAAACAAATGAGTTTTCAACCTGCAAATCCTGACTGCCTGCCCTATCCTTATTACTGAGGGCAGTGAGCAACAGCCATATCTCTCATGGACAGAAGGACTGAAAAGGAATCTGTGGGGCAGAAAGGTCAAGAGTTACCAAGTTGCATCAGGTAATACCCACCTTACACAATGATGCAACACTGACCTCTTATATACCTTTCATCACTCTTTAGATCTGGAACAGGTGTACAGGATGCATATACTCTTCACATACCATCTCAGATTTGTTTCCCAACCTTCTTTCATCACTCAGTTTTTCTCCAGGGCCATATGGCTACTTTTCTGATTGCCAGCCCCCTTTCCCTGATTCTGGTTTGTGAGCATGATGGCTGCTCATGCAAATTCATGAGATTCGTGTTGAGTGAGTCCCAGACAAAATTACTTCACCTTAAAAAATTAAAACACATTCAATTAATGGGAGAAATTAGAGAGGACCTTGTTTTATTACTAAAGGTCACCCTATTTACATTTTTTTTTTCATGTCAAGATTTTTTAAAGTGAAATTGCTTATTTGGATGAAAATGTTATTGACTGGTTAGCATTAAATAGTATCATCTTTTTCAGGTAAGAATTATAAAAGGACTGCACCACGTCAACTCAGAAGGTAGATTTATACAGAAAAGACATACAGAAAAGACTGCTCTACCCATAACCTCCCAGTCTCTTGCTCCCAACCTTTATTGTATTCACAGCACAAAAGCAAAGTTTCCTATTCTGCTCAAAAGATAATTCCCCAGGTCTTTTAGCTTCTAAAGTGAAGTTTACTTTAGCACTTCACATATGGTAGCCACTTTTTTATGTTCTAGTTTTTAAACATATAGTTTTTCTATCACTTCCAGTGCTACATACCATTCTAAGTAGAAGAAAAACCTACTGTGAAGAAAAAAAACAAAACAAAACAGCAAACCCACAATAAACATTATTTGCAACAAACTATACTACTTTCCTGATTCTCTTGCATCTTCCCCCAACCCTACCTTCTTGTCTATATATTTTTTCTGGTGGATTCTCTGTACTTAAACTTGTCGGCATCAAAGTGTTTGGTTGATTTAATTTTACTGCCAGAGTTCTGCCACTAAAACTCTCTTACTGATTTTTATTATATTTGCAAAAAAGTGCTTTTGCCAGTACCTCTTAATTCAATGAGCAATATATGCTAACGTGTCAAGACTTGGTATATGTACAACTCTGCTAGGGCTTTATTGGCCTCACTGCGTCGTAAAGTAGTTGGAAAATCACTAAAGTTGCTGAGAAAGAGAAAGCTATTAGGGTGGATCAAATATGTCTTCTTTTTACTTTATACAGCTACTGGTAACTAATCCTAATCACCTTCTCCATTATCTTTTCTGGATTTTCATCTTTTATGAGCAGATGCATCCTTCACCAGTTGGGAAAAAAATGAGATCTTTTAGCTCACTTTGATGGAATAATAGAACCATAGAATGGGTTATGGGTTAGAAGGGACCTTAAATAGCAGCTATTTACAACTAGATCAGACATTCTTAGGAATGCCATCCACTAGATAAGGTTGCTCAAAGCTCCATCCAATTCAGCCTTGAACACTCCAAGACTGGGACATCCACAAGTTTTCCAGGCAATATATTCCAGTGTTTCTGGAACAGTAAAGAATTTCTCCTACAGTAAAGAATTTCTGTCTAGTATCTATTCTAAACCTACTCTCTTCCATTTTAAAGCCATTCTCCCTTGTCCTGTTGCTACCCACCTTTATCTAAAGTCCCACTCCAGCTCTCTTGTTGGCCCTCTTCAGCTACTGGAGCGCTGCTATAAGGTCTCTCTGGTGCTTTCTCTTCTCCAAGGTGAACAGGCCCAGCTCTCTCAGCCTGTTTGCATTGGAGACCTGCTCCAGTCCTCACCTTCATGCCCCTCCTCTGGACTCCAATATGTCAACATCCTTCTTATTTTTCATAATGTCAGTTAAGTTTTCCACTCTTCCAACAGTATTTATTATTGGGATTCCAGAGACTGCAGGTCTGGATTTGAGTGGGAAAAGGGCAGCTGAGCAGCCTCACAAAGCCATCTACAGCATGGAGGTGGGGGTACTGCCAGTATCAGATCTGGTCAGTCAGCGGATGCCACAAGCCAGAGCCTATCCATAGCATTCCCTTCTTAGCTGTGCATCCAGCATTTAACAATTTTCTAGCTATTCCTCCTGGCTTATCAACAGCAAGTTTTAGAAGTTTTGATGTCTCATTTCCTTTCTAAGGCAGTTTCTTTGCCTTCAAAGTACAGGAATCATTAATTAAGCATAGTGCCCTCTTGGACACCTTTGTCATTAATTATGAATGAGAGCAGTCAAATATTCTATCCTCATAATAATGCCAAGATTAGATTAATATCAACTCTGAACTCTAGGATGCCCTCCAAAGTTCAGAAACAAAAAAGAACAAGTAAGAAACAAGAAGTTTTAATGGAAAGGAGAATCTTCTCTCTGAGTAGGCCTAAGGTGGATGATGACATGTTTTCAGAGCTCCATCTGTCTCAAAATGTACTCTCACGCTGAATAAGCTGCACTGGTTCATATGGGAGGAACACAAAATATTCATTAAAGGAGTATCTATTTTGTGACTTCCTGGCCTAATTTTTTGCTCCATAGGTTTTCTTTTAACAGTAGACAAAGAATTTGGTCACAGAACTACACTCAAGAATAAGTAATCTTGTTATTTTAATATAATGTAACATGTGGCTTATCCACATCAATAGACTTTCAATGGAAAACTCAGATTCAATGAAAAATCAAGCAGTCTTTCAAAGTTATTTACAAGTAAAAAATATAAATATTGAAAATTTCAGAAGCCCATTGCTTTTCTCAACACTAAGATATGTCTTGCCATGGAAGGCTTCATTTTCCTGTTTCAGCCTTACTATCTGCACGAGGTCTGCAATTGTAGAGAAAGAAAGACTGTAAGAGTAATAGGGAGAGAGAAAATCCTAGTGCATACTTGATGTACTAACTCTGATCTATGTAACACTGCCTGCATTAAGGGCACTAGATGAACTGTTCTATTAGCTTCAGTTAGAAAGCCTAAAATGGTGATTTTCAGGGTCAACTGACTCACCTTGGTCATATTAATAAACTATTTTAATAAATATGAATTATGCATATATCTCTGAGATAAAATATATATTAAGATGCTACATGCAATAACCTTATCTCAGCTTTATAGTGACACGAGGCAATAACTATATGGTTATGAAAAATACATTTTAAAGTTTGAAATGCTAGATTAGATTTAGCTGGTTTTTAATGGCTTTTTTTTTATTATATAGATAAATTTTTTCTCACTAGGTATTACTTTTGGACCAAATTAAGACTGTGTGGTGACTTTAATCTCACACTTCTGATTTTAAAATTATTAGAATTCTTGTAAGGGTAAATTAAGTTTAATTTGGAAGCCTTGAATCCTTACAATGGAAGTAATTGCAAAATTCCTATAAAGTTTTACTTCTTTGTATTATTGATTCGTTTCCTGCTTTAGGACTCTTATTCTCTCCGTACAGAATTAAAAAGTAGTTGAGAATACATGCTAGTGTATGCTATCCCTATCTGGGTGAAAATGCAAGTTATTAGAAATAAGTTGTTTTTATTACTATTACTCTTTGCTTGAAGAACAGATTTACATCTGGTCAGTGAAAAGCAAGCAGGGTGTTCTGACCCACGAGCTGTGCTGCTGAACCAGAGCAGGAAAGCCAGTGTGATCCTTAACCTGTCAGGCTGTTTCCCCATTTGAAGCTGAAAGCACGAACAGCCCAAGCCCTGGACTTGTTTATCCTGGGCTCCCTTTCCACACATCTGTCCCTGCACTGCTGTAACCAGGAGGGATGCAGGGCATCAGAGCCACAGGAGCACGCACAGGGCCGTGTGGTTACCCCATCCCTCACCTCGGAGCCAGTCTGCTTGCTATGAAGCTCTCAGGTGATTTTCACCCTCCTCTTGCTTCTGATACCTCTGTTCAACTGCTTGCTGAGACGTTGTTCAGAATATCTGCTGTCTGTACAATTACTGCAAAGACAATAATATTTAATACGCTAATTTGATTACCATGTAGGCAGAATTTATATGAGGTTTCAATCAATTTCAACTCTATAGACATAAAGACACTATTGCTTTACTCTTATCTATAGTGACACAGAAAGGACGAACACAGATGATAAATTTCCTAGAGGAGCCAGTGTGTAATTAATATAAGTTAATTAATGATAGCTGCTCTTTGCCCAAAAAAGAAATGTTGCAATCTTATGAAGAATATGGAGTCTTGGTCAAAGAATACAAATACGTTCAATATCTGATTTAAATGCAGAATCAAATTCTTTAACTCAGGAGCTATGGCAAAGCTCTTCGTAACTGCAAGGAAGAAATTGAATGAATATATCAACAGTTAGATGCCATGTAGAAATAAGTCACAGTTTGTACTGTATTATACTTTACAGTATTAGAAGAGTTGAGAGGAATTTGATCAACAGAATAAGGCAGAAGAAACATTGCTTGTGACATTGCTGGAGTGCATCTCGGCATTTTTGCTCCATATATAAGATTTTTCATAACCTGTGTTTCATAATGCTTGATTATGAGAACCTGAGAATTGGACACCATTATAAACTGCAATATTCATCGTATGGGCAGAAGGACAATAAGGATCTTTCATGTATTTTTCTATGTATTTTTCAATAATTAATTTGGTATGCATTTTTAACTCCTTTTGAGTATAGAACTGATATTACCATGAGACTTTCTAGTATTATCACAAGATCTCAATCTTGAGTGGCAATAGACACCTCAAAGTTCATAATTTCTTATGTGAAATTAAGAGTCTTCTTCCAAAAACATCACTTTCTATTTACCTGCAATGGATTTTTATATGCCATTTTGTTAACCAGTCACTCATCTTCATAGTGTTTTCCTTAATTACTGTGTTTTCTCACTGTCACTGCTGTGCATAATTTTGTATCATCAGCAAATATTCCCATCTCACTGCTCATCTTCCTTTTCCAGGTCACTGTGACTGTTTTAAAAAGCACAGGTTCCAATACTGACCCCATGCAAAATCTTACTGTGATCTCCTTCCTTGCCAGAAACATATATTCCTATCACCTGGTCAATTTTTAAAACTATCTGACTAGTAAGTTTAAATGATGATTAACCTAGTGGGGAAACTGCTGAAATCACTGCCTAAGTTCCTTAAAAGATTTTGGTGAGGGATGCACCTAGAAGCATAGGAGAAGTCCGTCATGCTTTGTCAGCAAGACTTTTACAGACATTTGTCGACACCTACAAAACCTGCAATAAGAAAATTCCCCTTCACATTGACTCACTTCCCATAGGTTATACTGATATAATTGTACATTATTGTTATATTTATATAATTGTACATACACATCTACTAAATTTGTTCCATTAAATTTGCAGTTCTTTTAATTGATTCTGATAATTTTATTTGAGTTTTTCAGGGACTTTTCACTGCTGAATATAATGTGTGCACGTCAATTTAATCTTACTTTAGGCATCAAAGGCATTTGTTCACCTCTATCTCTGACTGCAGTTGATTGAATCTAAAATTAGAAGATCAGTCTAATCTGATCTGTCTGATTTCTTTCATTTTATATTCTTAAAACTGTCTTTTGAAAACTACTGACTAAAGTAGCACTAAGTAATTAACATTTTATTTTCTAACCATAACTATTATATAGTGACATAACCATAACAGCCAAATTTGAGTGTAAAAAATGTCTTCGTCCATAAGATACAAACGCTTTGAAAGACAAGCACAGAAAAGTTATCAGCATTCTCTTTTCAAAAAGAAACCTCACCTCTGAAATCAAAGAATATCAGTTTTCTGTACTTGTCAGTCATCTCTAATCCACATCTAGTTCATACATATACTGGCCAGAAACAACATATGCAGTCTGTCCCTTTATCGTGGCAGACATCAAACACAGCATTTTGAGTAAGTGTTTAGACTACAAGCAATTATTTTTTAGTCAGCTCCTTAAAAGCTCCTAAATTCCACTGAACACCACTGATAAGCCTCCCATATGTCTAGTGATGTTGTTGCCATGACTTCTGACATGATGACATTGGGATATTAAGACATCCAGAAATAACATTTGGGGGGTGATTTTCTGATAGTATATCTAATTAATTGATGTCCCTGTTCATGAGAGGAAGCTACTTCTACTGCAGACACACGTTGAGTGGGATTCCACACAGGCTTGCCAATTCCTCTGACTCATGACACATGTCTGTTCCTGTCTTGGCACCAAAAGATCTGTGACAAACTCTGTGCTGATCTGTGCAAGAGATATCTCCGGTAGCTGAAATTATGCCACAGCTACAATGCTCATTTTACATCACTGTGACCAAAAATAGGCTAAGAGCAGATTACACTCGCTGACTGCACTGTTTATAAGAATGAACAATGTCAGACAAGTCTGACATTATACCCCTGTGGAAATGTTAATAATGTACTACATGCATGATTTAAGTATATCATATACATATTTTAAAAAGTAATAACTGTTTAAGCTCTGGTTCTTAAAGCTTGGATTAAAAAATCAGATTTCTGGCTTTGATATTTTACATAGGTAGGGTGCCAGTCAAGGGTGTGAACAGTAATAAAATAACCACATCATAGAAGAATCAAGATGTATTGTAAACCTAAGCAAACCTCAAAGCCTGTGAGAATTCTGAT
This sequence comes from Pyrgilauda ruficollis, assembly GCF_017590135.1. Classification (NCBI taxonomy): domain Eukaryota; kingdom Metazoa; phylum Chordata; class Aves; order Passeriformes; family Passeridae; genus Pyrgilauda; species Pyrgilauda ruficollis. The sequence goes on along the minus strand of NW_024526599.1, from coordinate 12,870,508 downwards.
CATGATTTATGGACAAAATCCACCTGGATGTATTAGGATGAATGCACAATTTTTCATACTTTGTCCTATGAAGCTCAACTTCATAGTATTTTAAGTTAATGTGTTCTAACTGGGAAACAAAAAAGGGATTTTCTTTCTTGAGATAAATGGGAGGCACCAAACAAGACAGAAGAATTCTGCATCCATCTTCCAAAATTCTCTTTATTGAAGGTTACATCAAAATAAATACTCATGTTATAAAAGTTTGTTCCTTCTATATGTTCTTTCCACTCTATTTCTAAATATTATTGACAGGGTGACAGAATGTCTATCTTTCACCTTTTCTTTAATATTAATAAAAATTCCATAATGAACTATTGTAAAAAAAAAGAAAAAAAAAAAAACCTCAAGCATAATTTTGCATCAGAGATCGGTCTGAGAAGTAATGGCAAGACATCCTTGTAACCACACAGACTAGCTCTTCAAGTCCTAAATCATTTACTTAACATGAAAAAAAATGTCTTCCTTGACTACTGGATAATTGCATCCCACTTAGAAAAGGCTTTTTAATGTATCAACAATGCTGGTGTTGACATCTGCCAAGGTAATTTTGATGCAGTCTTTTATAATTACTCATTTTCCTGAAACCCACATAGACTCAAAACGTGCCGTACTTTCCTTAGAGATGGCAATAATGGAAACCTAACAGCATCTTGAAATGCTTACATTGTCATGATAGAAGTTGTTCAGGAATTAATATAGGCATCAGGGGAAATAGAAAGGATACTACACCTGAATTTCAACCATGCTAGGAATCCCTGGACTTTTGTGCATATAGGCTGAACTATGGATGCTATTTAGCTGTCTCCTCAATGTACAAATGATGTATTTCCCAGATAACAACATCCATCTTGAAAATGGAGTTTCAGAATAGATCTCTAGACATCTTAGAAAGACCAAATGATTGAAGAGGTGAATAAAGACACTGAGAAAAAAAAACAACCTTAAAGTTCAGTATGTATTACTCCAGCAGAGAGCTCCAAAATACCTCTGAGACAGATAAGTGAGGATACAACTGACTTCTTCCGAATCTACTGAGCAGATCTGGAACTTGACCAAACAGATGCAGAAGCCACACTTAAAATATTTGAGAACCACTGACTGCTGATCAGATTGATCTTTTCCACCTGTCAGATAGTCATCTACTTCCATTAGACCTTGATGATTTACCTGAGGTTACATGAAAAAAAAAAAGAGTTTGAAATATGACTACTTCTAAAGGAATCATCCTCAGAGGGAGACTACCTTTAAAAATTCTATGATGATTTATCCTATCAGGAACTAAAATTGGTTTTAGATATCAACTGTTGAGTTAATAGAAAGATGGAAAGATAGAAAGATGGAAAGAGAAGGAGGGAGACAGAAAGGGCAAGTAAGCAAATCACTCAGGAAAAGTAATAATCTGAGAAACAAAATTTTGATGACATAGAGAATTGTATGCAACCAGTTTGAAGAACATTGTTAGAAAACTGCATCATTTTCCTAAGAATCATATAAACCAACTCAGCTTTATAGTTTCAATCTAATTTTGTATTATATAATAATTTTGTATTATCTATTCAATATCATTTTGAGCAATGCCAAAGTGCTAGAGTAATATATATATATATATATATATATATATATATATAGTTATAGTTAATGCAATATGGGAGGTTGTTGTTATCTAGAACACAGCTACTACTAACTTTCCTACTAAGTTATTGGTCAGCAGCAGTTATCCAATTTAATCAAAGCAGACAGTTAGATACACTCATTTTTAAAAGTATCATAATCTGCTACTTTTAGTGATACAAATAGCAAAAATTTCAGAGACTAATATTCATAGATCATTTTCATCTGGTTTGTGTTTTAAAAGGTGAACACATGAGGAGGGTAAAAGTATGTAAAGTAAAATTCTCCCTTTGCTTTGTTCTATGTCAGAACAGCATCCACAAAATGCCAGTTTTTGTCCCATCAGTCAGCAACTGAGCCCAAGGGCAATACTCTACAAATGGCAGCATTTGTGCCACTGAATCTGAAGACAAGGATCTGTTAAGATATGTAATTTCTTTTGCTTACCTATGACTTAAGAACCTCTATTTCTTAATATACTGAAAAAAAATCAGTGTAAGAGCATAAACTAAACTACAATCCCTTGCTCTGCTCAGAAATATGTTTTATAAAAGTAATGCTGGATGGCACTATAGACTTTGATAGTGAATATGAAGTGTTTTTCTCATGTCAGTACAACCATGAAAGAAAAATATTGTTATGCTTTTATAACCTGTCCAGTTAGTGTGTGTATAAATTGCAGTGGTTTACAATACTTGGGCACCCACAAACACATACGACTTAAATGTCATCTTCACAATATTATCCCACAATTTAAAATTCTTATTTCCTCTGAATCCCTCTTTATTTGATTTACCTCCTGCACATTTCTTTTTATGATTAGCTGTAACAAATATAAATCTGGAGTAGTAAAGAAAACATTTTTCTGCAGCATAGTAACTGTTTCTAATACCTTCTGTCTGAAGCAGACGGATGATCTCAAAGAAAGCAACCAAAGAAAGAGTTTATAGGGTAGGCCCTTCTCTGGCACATAATGAAGACACTTCACTTTTCAATGCTGAAAATTATGATTTCAGGAAATATAGATACAGGAATCATTAACTATGAGTATAGTGAAAAGAATGCTTACTTCACTTTATTTCTGGTATCTAACTCTTGTCCATGTTCACTGAAAATAAATTCTAGTCAAAATATTATCAAATATAATCAAAATTTTATTACATGCTCATACAAATGACTATCCCATTGTTTTGAAAATATTTGAACACAAATCCACATTATTGGCTTAGTCAATTGATTACACACTGTATGAGAAAAGGGTGTGGTATGTTTTCTGCAGAGCCACAGGTTAAAATATAGCTACTTACACAACTCATCTGGCAAATGCTTAACTAATAATCATTTACACTCAGAGACATGGTGATTGATTCCTCAGTTTCTGGAAAGAAGGAGCAGAGAATTACTTGGGCAATGCATTTGCAATTACCCCATTGCTCCTTGCTATAGAGCAGTATTACCAGCTGCTCTCCAGATCCAGGAATTTAGGAATGGTGATTGTGCAAAAGCAAACCAAAAAAAAAAAGTTTGTTTGAACAAGTGTGGTCGAGTTGGCATGACTGGCATCTAGAAGGAAATTCTGGACCACAGCCTTGGACACTGCGCCAAGTTCCAACAACTAAAAGAATGACTCCTGCAGGTGAAGGTTTGGCTTTTGGCTTGTCTAGCAGCTTCAAGAAGGTGCTGCAGTGGGACAGTGGCATGTCAGCTATAGCTGGCAGTTTCTCATGCAGGAAAATGAGTTTCCCATAACTTTCCTTTGAACTCTTTTAAAAAACACACTCACTCGCAGGAATCTAGATTATCTTTCCAATTAACATGGAATACAGCCTGCACAGCAGTTCTTCAAGCATACAGCATTAATCCCACAGATCAGAAAGGGATAGGAAGTTAAGAACAGATGTTTCATAGCAGTGCTGTGCTAATGATGACTAAATTAGTGCCAAGAGAACTAATACATCCACAGGATATCCAATATTGCCAAGCCTGGGTTCTCAATTACTTTATACATGACATTATATTTCCAGATCCAAAACCGTCTAATTCAGAGGTCTGGGATTTCTTCACAGCAGTGCATTGCACTTTATGGACATCTCTAGTGTCTCTTGAGATTACTCTCTGTTCCCTTCATTCCACCATCTGCGTTGTACATGGTCTGCTACCTCAGGGAACGTTTCAGCCAGCAAGGTGAGTCCTACCATTATCAGCTCAACTAACACCAAAAGGAACATTGAAATAGCAGTTAACATCTTAAGTTGTTTAGTTGTTTTTAGTTTACTGCAACTAGGGGCACATAAAGTCTAAAAAGTAATAGAACCAATCCTATTGTTTAAAGACTAGCAAATCTGTCCAAAAGGAAAAAATAAATAAATAACATGGAAAGCTTCATAGAAAAGGAATTAAAATCTTCAACTAGCTTTAAATAAGACAGTGAGATGATAAAACATGGCAAAAAACTGACATCCTCAAGAGAAATTTTATTTTACACAGGGTGTTGGGACCAGGATTGTCAGCATATTAAGATTATCCTTTTTTAAAAAAAGGGAGAGAAAGGTGGGAGTAGGGGAAGGGGAGGAAAATACTACTGCTAGGAATATATTATAGACATAAAAAAGTGATGTGTGAACAGTGATGCACATCAAAGAATGCATCAGCAATGAAGGTATGTATGCTTTGCAAGGGGTGAAATGGAAACAGCACAGTTTCAGAGTGAAAACACTGAATGTATGTCTCTAAAGTGACAGAGATTTATGCTTCATTTGGAAAGCAGCAAGTAATGATTGCCACTATTTGTTAGTCTAAGAAGTAATGCTGAAGAGAGAAAATAAACAATTAAATATTGCCTAAGGTGCATTCTTACGTAGAGAAGGAAAAAACCCTCTGTATCTCCTGCATTTTGAGAAAAATGGGCCTGGTGATTTCTTACATTAATATTTTTCTTATATTCGTTTTCAGAAAATGTAAAATTATGTGTGCTTTTATTAAATATTTTATTGCATTTGTTTCATGTTTTGTGAAATTGCATCTAAAGGAAAAAAAATACTGTTGAAACTCAGTGTTGTGAATTTTCAGCAAAAGTTATTCTGAAATAATACTGCAGAAAACCTTAAAATCTAGATATCAGTATATTTCATAGCAGCACATTTTCTGCAAGGAAATTAACACAAAAAACTCAATGGAATACATCTCCTAGGGATAGAATAAAATAAATTCAGCAGAAATATGAAGCAGCAATACTGAACATGTATCGGAATTAATTACACTGCTCACATGAGAGGCTCATATAGTGATCTTCAGCTACATAATACCAAAGAATGATGCTTAATATCTACATATGTCTTTAATGCACTTTGAAATACCGTGGCCTTTTGAACACAGAACTCCTGCTTCTTTAGATAGCTTTTCTTTTTTCTTTTAGATGGGACTTCATATCAAACGAAATACAAATTATCTTTTCACAGATTCATACAAAATCATGGAATGTTTGGGGTTGGAAGGGACTTCTACAGATCACCTAATCCAGCATCCCTGCCAAGGTTCACCTTGAACAGGTTGCAGACATTAGAATAGCATTTCCCAAAATTCAGAGGAGAGTAGGTCAGTACTTCTCTCCTTGGCATCAAGGTGTTTTGCAATATGGGAGTCGTCAAGTTTCGGTTAATTGTGAAGCAACTTTATCTAAGGTTACCACAGAATTTATATCACCAAATATCATCTGGCATAAATGTACAATGCAAACAGTAGAAGCCATATATTTTGCTAACTGTATGTATTTTTATTAGTTGTACTTACCACTATTGGTAATTGGGATCAGACGAAACCCACATTAGTTTAATTTTTTTATGGACTAAGATTGTAGCTGCTTCAAATTGCAAAGTATTGTAATTACAGAAACCTATTATAACTTATCTAAAAAGAAAAGACTACAAACTGAGCAAATAAAAGTATGTAAAAGACAAAATGCTAGTAAGAAAAGGGTGGTTTTATTTCCTAGGGAAGACCTGGAGTGCATTAAGTGTGGTAATGATATTGGAAGAACAGGCAGATGCACACATGTAATACCAATGTTCACATTCAACTCTGCATATAAATAACACAGTGGTTCTTCTGATATGGCACAAAGGATATGTTTGAAGACATAAAGGTAAAAGATAATCTGCTGAAGGAGGCAATATTGCTGTGCTTGTAATCAAAATAAAAATAAAACGAAAATAAAACCTGCTTAAGACAACCTAATAGCCACAAGATACATATGATAAAGAAAAATTATGCACACATAATAGTGCTACTTGGTAAAAATACATCAGGTAAAAGGCAGAATGTGGGCATAAATAACACAAAGCAAAGAGTATTCAGAGAAAAAGATAGTTTTATTGAACACTTAAAATCCTAGGCAAAGAAAATGATGATTAGTGTATAAGAAAGCATTAAAGACAATATAAAATTAATATGGACGGTTGTGGAAAATCAGTTAATAATATAAATAAAACATATATCATAAAATGTTCTTCTACTTACTCAGTTATGGAAAGCAAGCAAAAAAGGGAATTAATGGGACATTCTAGGGTTGGAAACTGAGATGGTTAATGTGACCGGGGGAAAAAAAAAAAAAAGGAAAAAAGAAAAAAAAAGGGTGAAAAGGGGATAGAAACCAAGTGGAGAAAGGAAAATATTAAAATCCTTCCCCATTGTGCACTGAACAGGTAATTAGAACTGTACAAGGCAGTTGAGAATTCCAGGCTCAGGGGAATTATGTTTTTTTAGAATTCTGCAGAAGACAGGCAGAAACAGGGGGAAAGTATTGGCCAAATTCAATAGCACACTAAGAGCAAGGAGTACTGGAGGGTCACCCCAGTGCTGAGGAATGGAATGAAGAGGACGTGTAACAATAGAAGAGATGTGAGGGCACCTCACATCATAGATGTAAGGGCACCATAGATGTGAGGGCACCTGAACACTCAAAAGACCTGCATTTGTAAAACTAATAATGTGTAAGTCAGTCAATATCAGCCAAAATGGTTTCATATACCAAAAATCATAGCTGGATTCACAAACAAAGGTAAAATAGTAAATATGATGCCTCCATATTAAATTAAAATATGTTTCTGTGCCTCAATAGAGATTAAATTACAGACATACTTTAGGCTGAGATTTCAGTCTCTACAGGATCCTTTCTTCTTGCAATATTACTTTTCAATACAAAAAAGAAAATTTTCACACATTCATTTCACTAAATTATGCGTTTTCCCATATGTAAGTTCATCATGATGGTAAATCTAGATTAGCAATCACAGAAATCTAATTCATTTCATGTCTCAAGTATGGATCATAAACCATTTGATGCCAAGCTTAGCTGTGCAGTTGTAAGTATATACTTAAGTGTAAGTAAGTGTATACTAAACTCCCTTATATTTCTTTATTTATGAATAGAAATGTTGGCTGAAAAAGAACAGAATTCTAAACACATTAGAGCTTGTGAATGACTTCATTCATTTAGATGCCAAGAACACACTTATATAAGTTTACTGAATAGGAATTAGACCAAGTCATTATTTAAATGTCTACTTAGCACTTTATTGAAACAGAGTGAAATTTCCTGTGTTTAATTTCTGTCATCACAAACCAAAATAGTAATTCAGTTTTTTTCCTTACTGCTTTTGTCTGCAGCATAAGTGCAGTGGATAAGCCATGGGCTGAGCCTTTGGCTTTTGACTTTTTTTTTCTAGAAAGAGCCATTGGGTGTACCTGGGTCATGGACTCCTCATCTAACTCAGGGCCTGTTGATTCTACCACAGTGTAGGCAGGAGTAGTTAAAATTTATAGATTATGCATATAAGATTGCACAGCCACAGACTGAATGGAGATCATCAGCTTGAATATCAGGAGAAATTGGATTCAGGGCACTGAAATCAAATGATGCTTCCAAAAAGTACCATTTGTTTGGAAGGAGAAGGTTCAGGACCCTGATACAAAACTGCTTCCTAGTCTGATTAAACTTCTTAACAGAGATTGAAGAAATGTGACACTCACTCATTGTTTTCATATGCATTGCAAATTTAAGCATGGGCTCTTGTGTGATTTAAAAGCTGTGTAAAATTAATGCAAATACTGTTGAGAAAATACTAGGAAGCTGAACAAATTAATTAATTTTTAATGGTTTTATTTTATGGACTGATAAATTGTTTCAGTTTATTACACAAAGTATATGATAATGATGAGACTGGAAATAGAATATTATCATAGAGACTCAACTAAAAGCAGTCGCAAAGCCGAACACACACCAACAAAAAGTTTTAAGGTAATTATGGGCAGTCTTTAAAAGACTGAAAGTGCCTATTTAGAACTACACAGCACTTTTGTTTAATATACAGAGATATATACTACAGCATAGAGCTATGCATAAATGGTGGACAGAACAATTTGTGCAATAAATATACTTTTGCATATAAGCAGCTTTTAAAAATTAACTACAGCTGACAGCATTTTTTCAAGAGTTACCTGATCATAGTCCAGTTAAAAAGAACGTATTGTAGAACTGTCAGTGACAGTCATCTACTTTCATAATATATTTATCATAGGAGTTTTTACAAGCCTGTGCAATTATCAGGAATGCAGATACATAGCTAGAAAAAGAAGTCATGCTTTCCTTCCACAGTGTCACCAGAGAAAATATATCTCCTGAGTTACAGGAGAAAGAAAATTTTAAAGTCTCTTTAAGAACACCCTTCCTCTTCTAGCTCCTCAGAAGAGCTTATCCTTTACATTGCCTTGGGAGGGTGAAATAGAGGTCTCTATTTGATTAACTGTACAGAAGGCTTCATTGGGAGTTTCTAGCCTTTAACAACCCCTGAGGTGGGACCTCCTCCTTTTCCTCTGTGTGGTGTGTTTTGTGCAAGCAGCTGTGGCTGTCTGCTGCTCCTCCACCTGAGGACGTATGCATTTGTTTGCATACCTTGCTACACACTCAGTTCACTTCTGTCTTTGAGATAATGAGAGGGATTTTTTCCCTTCACACTTACAAAAGCCTGAATAGAGCAGGCAGAGCTCAGTCTCCTTTTAGAAATTTTTAAATTGATGAGAATTTAAGACATTTGAGTCACCAGAACTTAGGAGATTCAGAATTTAGGAATGCTCACATTTTTTCCCTGATCCTCAATACACATAAAGCAAGGGCATTGGAAATAGACATATACATACTCTATATGTCTCTTTTGCAGTCTCTTTTCAGGTTTAGAAATGTCACACTTGGTTCAGTCCACCCACAAATGTTGTTCACGCAACCATGCGATCTTTTTGTCAATGAAAACTTTAATTTTGAAACAGAAATTACATTTTAAAATTGCATATTGCTCCAATACACACAGGAACATTTAAGCCCTGGACATGTATCAGAACATGCTTGAACTTAGTAGGAGGCTTCTGAGTTTGAGCAAATTTGTGGAAAAAAAAAATATTATGGTTACAGAAACAGCAATAAGAGAATCAAGTTATTCCTCCCCTGAGGAAAGCAATACAAATAGAAGACCTGTCACTTGTAAGTAAAGAGTCTGGGTGCAGATACTAGACAAAATGATATATACCAATAAAAATAAAGTAGGAAGGGTAATGGCCAAGATATGAAACATTGAGAGAAAATCTTGGTAAAGACACAGGAGTTGTAAACCATTTATCAATAAAAGGAGAGATTTAGAAAAGGGTGGCCAAACACAGAAATCATGTCATTTTTTCTGTGTTATCTTTTTGATGTGGTTACGTGCATGAATTCATACAGTCCTCCTGCATGACTAATCTTATGAGTCCTACATCACTTACTGGCTTAATGAGTTCTACTGCAAAGGAGAGACAGAATATCACTGCATGAAAATATAAACTGCACTCAATACTTGATGCACTTGGGATGCGACTATTATTCGAGCTCCATTCTTCCCTAAATGTATGCCATATTTAGTGCACAAAAAAACCCCTTTTTACTGATAAACCAAATAGCAGAGACTTATTAAAACTTTTATACTAGTGCCTTATGGCAAGTTGACAAATTTTACTCCTCAGAAAGAATGAGTTTCTTAGAGAAACAAGGCTTGTTTGAAGATGTTACTTGCACATATTTACATGTATATGTGTGTGTGTCTTTGTGTTACAGTGCAGTAACTTTTTAGACCACTGACTGATTTCAGGCAAGCATAGGAAGAGGAGAAAAATATATGACCGTTAAGTTACATATAACAAGATCTGTTAATATTTTTTTTTAATAAGTGCTTTTTGTGGAAAAAGTCTGTAATATCCCTTACTGAGGATCTGGTTAATCAATAGATTCTTTTCACAAGAGCACCTCCAGACAGGTAGGATTCTTCCAGTTTTTCTACACCACTTATCTCTCATTTATACTCCTATGGTTCTTGATATTAGATGTTATGAACAGTGTATGAGTGCAAGGAGATTTGAAAAGAAAAATAGTCTCATTTTAAAGAAAGATAATAGACTTAGCTGACCCATGTACTAGAGTAGAGCATGTATGTGTCTGTGCAAGAACTTAATTCTAGCCCCAATGTTGTACCTAAGGCCACTTTAATGTGGTATTACACTTCAGAACTTTTATTTAAGTATATTAAAAAATCCTATTGCTACTCAAAAATCTCTACATCATACCATGCACGCATACAGTTATTCTCAAACTCTTGAAATGAGCAAAAAGGAAACACACCTTAAGTGTAATGGCAGAAACTATAGACATCTTAACTAACAAAAATAATTAGGTCAAATCAAAGCACAGAAAAAAAATCACTGTTATAGAAGTTATCTTAATAATCACTCATACATGCACTCTGAAACTATAGCTACCCTATCCATGGTCAGTATGGAAGCAGAGTCTTCTCTGACTGCTTCCACAGCTACTGTATATCAGTCACAGAATCAGAGTCACAGAATGCAGGTTGGGAGGGACCACTGTGGGTCGTCTGGTCCAACCTCCCTGCTTGATCAGGGTCATCCCAGAGCATGTGGCACAGCATTATGTTGAGGTGGTTCTTTAGTATTCCCAGTGAGGGAGACTCCACACACTTAGATACTTTTGGTTTACCTTTGTTACCCTAAAACTAATTTTCCTCAATTTCCAGACCCACAATTCTTTAACTATCTCCTCTGATACGTTTACAGAATGCTGGTATCTTAAACTCTGAGACTAGCTCAGTTATTTAGAGCATAGTGCTGATAATGCCGAGGTTGTGGGTTTGATGGGCCATTCACTTAAGAGTTGAACTTGATGGTTCCTTGTGGGTTCCTTCTAACTCAGAATATTCTGTGCTGGTGTCTACCTTACTCTCTTACAATCTCTTTCCTGCACACTGCACCCTGTGGGCACCTCACTTTCACAACTTCTGCTGCTATCCCATTCTCCTGTTACTCTACACTCAATCATTAGGTTGCATCCCTAAATAATTCAGTCTCCAGAACATAAGAAGTCATGACTGCTATCAAAATAATTTTTAAAAAATAAACTGAAATAAAATAAACCAAGCCTAGACCATAGGCCATTAGAAAAATTGCTGTTCCAGTTAAACCAACCAAGCCCCAAAACTCCAAGCAAGGCAAAGAAAATTTTGACAAAGTCTGACAAACCCATCTGTAAAGGCTTGCAAAGCCATCACAAAGACTGAGACCTGTTACTAATAATAATAAAATTATACTTACATGGTACAGTACCCTGCACACTAAAATCCCAAGAGAAAGCAAAAATTTCCTGAAAACTTGTCAGAACATTTCAAAATGTGTGGAGCATGATTCAAAAAGTGTGGGACAAAGCCAAAATATTTTTTCTTGTTATCCACTGTCTCTTTGTAGAGATGGATCAATTTCTCAGGGTCAATACCCTCCACTTACCTACTTCCCTCTCTGTGCCATGTACCCTCTCACCAGCTGTTTGCACAGCACAAGCGAATTTAAAAACAAACAGCTGAATGGAACATGTTTCAAGGACCCTATCCAGTATTTTTAATAAGCCTTGCTTGGAAACCTATCAATAATTTTTTAAAAACACATTTTAACATTACAAAATACAGTATGTTAAAAAGCTAAGTTAACTGAAAGGACCAGATGTTTACATTGGTGCCTAAGGGTGCCATATCATTTTAGTATTATGTTATTATTGCCTAAATTCTATTTCAGGCACTTATATACTACTGAGGAATTCCCTAATCGTTATAACAGTCAACATGATGGTTTGATAACATATCCAAGTGCAGGTACATTTCTGATCTACCACTCTGAAATATGTAGCGCTGTTATTTCACTTTGTTACAATAATTCTGAATGATCAAGCCTAATATAAAAGGAGATCAAATTAACTGAGATTATAGTTGACATCATCATTACACAGGGGTTCTCATTGTCAGTAAAGATGATAAAATCTATGACATGTTTCTTTGAATTATAATCAGTCCTATTTTGAGTTTTCCCTCATTACATGTTTTATTTAACCATACAAATATAAATGTCAGTTTTCAATAAATAAGATTATGGTAAGGTCATTAGCCTCTAAGACCATTGCAGTAAGTAATATAAGACTTCAGAAAATGACTAAAGTCCCTATGTATCTGAGCAAGAAAACATCACCTTGAGCAAATTTCTTCTTACATAAAGATTTCTCTAAGTAAAACCTCAGATTGCCAAAGCAGATACAGCCACAGCAGAAATATGCTTTCTCAAATTCAAGTTCTTCAGATATATTGTCTTGTTATTAATTTAAATGTGACTTGAAATATTTTATTTAAAATGCTATCTAGAAATAAATCTATTTTTAGATGCTGTAATAATTGCTTTGTTATAAAGTAAAGTCATGATATCTAAGAGACTGATTGAAAAGAAAGTGCAGTTTCCTTAAGGGAATCCATGGTAATTTAATTTAATTATCTCATTCCAACTGGTGATAATATCCAAAGGGAAACTATTTCTAAATTTATTTTTTATTAAAACTTAATTCAAGCACAGCTAGCCAAATGTATATGTACCGCAAAAGTATTTTAGCATGAGTGCCACTGTCCCACTCATTACCTGTAACTTCAATGAAGAGACAGTCCTGTTATTCTAAAATACCAGAAAATAGACAAAAACAAAATACTGTGACTGTAAAAAAAAAAAAAATAGCTAATAGAGAGCAAAGTGAATCGGCCAATCTATGAGGGATACTTTTTTCTATTTTATGTAATACTTAGACAGTTCTGTGTTCCAGTGGTGAGGAAGCTTGCACAGGGATTCTCTGGTATTTCTTTTTAACCATTTCCAGTGCCATTTTCAGTAGCGATGGCAGTTCCCTCTCAGTTATCTCCATTTGAATCCAGCAGTGATTCTTTAAGAGACATGAATACATATGTTTGAAGGGAGAAAAATCCTTCTGAGGGCTGTTGGCACTTCATGCAGGGCAAGAAAGTATTGCTTTGTATAGAAATGTACTGCTTTTCCATGCTGCTCTTGAGCTTGACCCTATAATCATCATTAGCTACACACACCAACCACTTGAGAGCAGATATACAGTTTGGCAAACCATTAAAAATAGAAGTGAACAAGGCCATTAGGAGTTCTTGGCAGCAAAACTATTCAAAGTCCTTCTACCTTAACTGCACCGTGCTTAATTGGGAAATGCCCACTTGGCATAGCTGCAGCCAAGACTTTTTTCCTGCTCTTCTGGAATAAATAGATGTTTTCTTTTTACCCTCAAGGTGACACGTCTCATGTTGCAAAGCAATTCAAAGATAAGAGATATTTTTAGCTCTCCTTATAGCTGTTAATACAGTTATGGCCATTACACAGCACATTAGTTTTTTGCAGGGATGTTCTTAGCAATAAAGTGGGCTTTGGGCCTATCACACTGCATGATTTTATTCTTCTAGCACATCCTTTTTTTTTTTTTTTTGTACTTCAAATAACTTATCTTGTGCTGACTTTTTAGGGCATTTTCTTTGATTTTTTTTCCATTACTACTTAGAATTCTCTTCCTAATATCTTTTCCAGTACTGTTTCTACTGTTTAAAAATTTTAGAAAAGTTTTGGGGTTGAGATTCAATATTTTTAAGCTAGTGGTTCATTTTTGCCACAAGAGAAGTGCTGGAAAGTGAAAAAATAAGTAATTTATTGGCACATTCAACAGTTGGCAACTAGAATAGACTAGTGTTCTGACTTCTTAGAGCTGGAGGCCATTCAATCTATCTAGTTAAATTGCCATTCAGTCTGAGTCTTGCTTGGGTGAGGTATCTTTTCAGAAAAGACATAAAACCATCTGGTTCTGCTGCACACCAAAATAAATCATCCATCAATCTTGTTCAAAGGGTGAACTGTTATCACCACTAAAAATACTTTTTCTAATTTTATCTATATTTTTACTCATCTTTCATCCTTGTTTGTTCTACGTGTTTCGTTGCTTTGTCCTGCAGCTTTTGCTGTGCAACAGAAACCTCAGTGTTTTATCAATAAAACAACATATCTGTAAAACTCAGACTCAGATGTGTTTGATAGGTCCCAATTTCCATAAAATCATGTCCCTTCTTGATTATTGTATAAACATTCTTTCATTCTCACATTTAAAAATCAGATCTTTTATAACTTTTTGCATGTTGCCAGTTAGATGAGGCAGTCCAGTTTTCCACTTTCCTTCTTTGAACAGTAGCACAGTTCTAAAACTTTTGCATCCTTCACTATAGCCAGTTTCCAATTTATATTATTAATTTTCATCAGTAGGCCACATATCTGGACTGTATGCTACTGGGTTCTGGAGACTGTAAAAGGATGACCTGTAGTTCATTTTATTCTTTCCAGTTAATAATGGGCCAGAAAGTATTTTATATGAATGTATTATCCCTATTCTTCCAAGTAAAGAAAGGAATATTCATCCTTCACTTCTGCATTTTATACATCACTGCTAACAATTTTACCATCTTCACCTATTAAACTGCTCACATCAAACTTAAGATTAATTTTGTATCTAATACACTATAAAACTTGATTCATATTAATATCAGAAATACCAGCTATGGATTTTATTCTGACATCTTTTGTTTGGTTGTGTTTTGGTTTTTCTTCTCATGAGTCTTTCCATTTACAAAAGTTGTTGCCTTATTTAATTTTAGGTTAAAAACCTCTAGAATTTTCTTTATTTCTAGTTGCTGTCATTATTGGTCCCTGAAACAAGCATAGGCATATAAAAAAAGCTGTCCTCTTTTTCACTGTAGCTGTATAGATGTTCATTTATATACTTTTTAAAAGAATTTCCCCTTTAATTCCTGTTCTCTCTATCTCCTTTTTTTTTTTTTTTTTTTTAGTCAGAGTCAGTCACACTCTTCTAATTTTGAATCAATTTGCTATTTAGACATATGAAGTTATGTATATACATATGTACTCTGATTGGCACTTTCCCTTGCTCATTTGCACTGTAAGAAATCAGGTCATAAAAAATAGTCTCTAGGCAATCACTAAAAGCCAGGTGATTTATTTATCTCCAGAATTATCTCATGTTGAGTGCAATAGTTTCTGCATGTCAAAGTTTTTTATAAGATTCATAATAATGAATTAATGCAGAACAATTGTATATAAAGCATGAAGGTTAAAATGTGCACATAGACTTTTGCTCCTTATATGTCTCAATTTCAACTGTATTTTTTTCTTTTTTTTGGCTTTATATATTTTTTCACTAGGTAAAACATTCCTCCTTTTCTTTTGTCTGTTTTGCCAGTGCTTGCTTAGCTTTATAATTTGCATTCTTGATCCTTTTTTAATTATTTCTACATCCTTGTTGATAATTAAATTTAGATAACTTTGCATTTGGAGAGAATCTTATTTAATGTAAACTCCTTTTCAGTTATTTATACATATTAATAAATTTCTCTCACTCTCTCTTTGTGCTCTCACTTTGTGTTCTTTAAATATTATTACCACCATTTCAAGTTCATCTCCTCCTTCCAGCCAATTATTTCTGGCAGAGATGGCTATGAGCCAAAACCATATGATCAAAGTCACAGACTACAGATTTTCAAAATCCAGATCACGTGCTATAGTGCAAAACCTGTTTTACCACACACACACACACAAATCTGCTGAAGCTATACTTGTTGCAGAAAAGAGGGAGCTAGAGTCTTCCTCTCCTTATGCAAACAAGGAATTAAGGAAGAGGGCTTCCATGTTGTGGAATTGAAGAATTCTGGAACTGAAGAGTGAGGTTTACTCCAGCACCAGTGGATCAGTTCCCCAGGTCAATTACAATAACCTAATACATGGTGGTGTGCACATACTGCCGTGGAGCTCATGGCCGGATGGAGTCAGACGCCCTCTATAGGGATTTCTCCATAAAGGCTTCCTTCCTGAGTAAAGGAAACAGCGGGGGTTTTGTCTGGTTTCTTTCACTTTGTCTCAGAATAATAGAATATGCTGAGTTGTAAGGGACTCACAAGGATCATCAAGTCAAATTCATAACCCAGCACAGGCCCATTCCCAAGAGTCTCACCATGTATTGTCCAAATGCTTTTTGATCTCTCTCAGGCTTGGTGCTGTGACCACTTCCCTGGGAGCCTGTTCCAGTGCCCAGGCACCCTCTGGGTGAAGAACCTTTTCCTAATATCCAACCTAAACCTCCCCTGACACATCTTCAGGCCATTCCCTTGGGTCCTGCCACTGATCACCACAGAGAAGTCATACCAAGTGGTCTCAGCCACTCCTCATATAGCTTCCCCTCCTTTGGACACTCTCTAATATCTTAGTATTTTTCTTATATTATGGCACCCAAACTGCCCCCAGCACTTGGTGAGGCCACCCCAGTGCAGAGCAGAGTGGGACAATCCCTTCTCTTGCCTGGCTGGTGATGCCGTGTCTGATGCCCCCCAGGACACAGATGGCCCTCCTGGCTGCCTCATGTTCAAATTGCCATCAGCCAGGACCCCCAGGTACCTTTCCTTGACACTTCTTCCCAGCATCTCATTCCTGAATCTGTATGTACCTTCAGAGTTGCCCCATCCCAGGTGCAGAATCCATCACTTTCCCTTTTTAAACTTCATATGGTTGGAGATTATCCAGCCCTCTAATTTGTTGAGGTCTCTCTGCAGGGCCTCCCTGCCTTTGAGAGAATCAACAGCTCCTCCCAGTTTTGTATCATCTGTGAATGCTTTATATCCCTTCCAGTACTGTGTCCAAGACTTGAGTGTCTAACTTGGAGCACGCAGAAAAGAAATCTTCCACTTATGTCACTACAGCACTGAGTCAGAAAAGTTGCTTGGAGTTCTTAGTCCTGTGTGCATTTCCAACCACAATGTAACAGTCGGAAGGACCTTCACAGGTCTGAAGTCTTTGCTACAGCAAAGCCACGCTCGCTGACAGGCACAATCTTTCTTTTCTGATGTGATTCTTTCCTGAATCAAATAATTGTAGGTATTGCCAAGGAAAGGTCAATTCTGACAAATGATTACTCAAAAAACACTGCACATCTGCCTTGTCATCTTGCATCTTTTTTATAAATTATCTCCCAGTAAAAAACATAATCTGGTTGTAGTCAGTGTAAATCTGCCTTTTTATCAGCCACTTATTCATCCAGTTTGCCAAGTTTCTATCTGTATTAAAGCTGTATTACTGATTTTCACCAGATGAGACTCTGGCTTGCTATTTTTAATAGCAGAGATGTGGGCAACCAATTAGAGCTGTATTTGAAGAATATTGGGAATTAATAGCCTTCCAAAGCTTGTATATGCCTCCACAAAGTACTTGCCTAAATATGAGACAAGTATTTCAGTTCTTGTCCTCCAAGTAGTTCAGACATAAATTTTTTACCTCATGGAAAATCCCCTGGACAACTGATTGACAGAAAAGCACTAATTCCATTTTTGCCACATCTAAACACTCTCTTTAATATCCAGGGTAAGAAAGCGTCCAAAAACACTGGATGCAAATCCATCACTGATTTGGGACATACAGTGCTGAACTCTTAGATCATATGACTGATGTTGCCTCTCTGTTACCCAGTGAGTATATTTGCAAGGTATTGGGAGTGTAATGTGTAAGTAAAGGGCAAGAAAGAAAAAGGGTGGAAAACCTAGCAGCAATTAATATGCCCGTCTGAAAGAGCACTTCATGGCAATGTCAAGGTGAAGACAGGATCTGCTAGGGTTTTGAAATCTTCCTGTGTATGGGAAATCTTCATCAAAAAAGAGAAAGCTCAAGAGCCAGGGCAGACTCCATAGTAACCAAGATGGATTGCCAAAGATAAACTTCTGCCTGTCCCAGACTGTAGAAAGAAAAAGACAGGAATACATAAGCTCTCCTCCTGGAGCTATGCATCCAATCTCTTTCTCCAAACCTTCAACCAAAACTATTTTATTCCACTGCCTAGCAGCCAGGCTTTCTGCTCTGTATAGCTTAGGGATAAAGGAAGACCAAGACAGTGCTCGTGTAGCTTATATCATATATTAATTAGAGCCAAAGCTAGAAATGCTAAGCCATAACTTCATTTTCTTGTTTGTTTGCTATGTCTGTCTCCTGTTTTGGCCCAATGAATGTTCAACCATTTTTACACAGAATGTGTACTGAAAAGAAAAACTGAAAGATTTCCCCATATTAAAATATTGGTTTCTGGTGAATTCACTGTCTTATTTCTTTAGACTCGTGATGGAAGCAAAATCAGGTCTCTCCCATCTTTGACCAGAATAGTAACTGGTATAGTACAGGATGGGGAGGGATGCTTCTTTATCAAAAGATGGGAAGAAAAAAAAATCACTTCCTTTACTTGCACTTTTTAATTTTCCACTGCAGTAAACATGCTCCATGTGTGCCTACACAACAGGAACGTAAACACAAAATGGACACAAAAATTTCAACACTGATTCTCAACAGGGTTTAGGTTTCAGCTCAAAGCTGACAAAACGTATATGCTTGCAGGTATGCCCAGAAGGATACCTTTACATGCCCTGGAGGAATCTTGACAGAAATCAAAACATCAGGAAATTTTTGGTGTCAAGGGTCTTAATACTGAATGCAGATGCATAGAACAACACACAGGGAAGCAAAGATGGTGGTTTATACAAACTAAGATCTGAAATGGAACTTCATGTTAAGCTAACTAAATTACTTCTGAGAGTCCTGCTACTACTAATACTCAGAGATGATGTGTCTTTCAATCTCTAAATAATGTTTCCCCTAGAAATCATGAGCCAACATCATAATCTTTCATTTGCTTTTAACAAGCTTCTCTGTCCTATGCTGTACTTGCTGGTCTTTTAAAGCATTTCCATCAAAGGGAATTACGATAAAGGCACAACAAATGATGGAACAATGCTTTGTCTCCTTATAACTATTTATGAAACATGAAGAACCCAAGATTAAAGAGAGTAAATTCAGAAAATAAATACTATGCTACAAATCCTTAAATTAATCTGAGTCAATACCTTACTGTCATAAAGCATGTGTAAGGTTCACTGGTGTTATATGAAATACATAATAGGAATTATTTTCTTTTCTAAGATCTATCTGGAATCCTGTCTACCTCCTCATACTCTATTAAGTAATAAAGATATTATATTCATTTCATTCACAAAGCAAAATCGGAACAATTTATTTAAAATCCATAGAAAAGAACCCTACTTCCCTTTTTACTTCAAATTTTTATTATAATCTTCAACTCATACAATTAATAATAAAAGACAGATTTCTCAACTATATTCCCCACAGATTTCAGTCACAAACTCTTATTATGAAGAACACTATCACCTTCAAAGAACATCTTTTTAAAAAAATCTATGCAATCAATCTCACTTAATATTGTAAAAACTCAAGCTTTTTATGTCGTTACTTTCACCTGTGTTAATTCATTGCTTTTATCTCAACTTCAAAATAAAAAAGAATGAAATAATTGCTCTGTGTATAAAGATCCCATTATATCCTCAAGTACTCAATGTTGACAATAGTCAGCCTGAACAACAAATGAATAGTTAATTAAACACATAAATGTTGTTTTGATTTTATAAGACTTTGTTAAGTTTTTTAATGTTTACATACTTTTAACAAACTTTTTCACACACAGTTTTGTAAATAACTTATGTTTTGCATTCTTTCATGGAGGTGGAGAAAATTGATAGACTTTTAGTCTGTCCAGTGGCATTGGAGAGGTGGCACTGTCACCCTCCAATCCACTGTTACTTTTGGAAAACTATAAATGTTAGAGTCAGAAAATAAAGCTTCTTCTTTTTGTTTCTTTTGAGAGCAGCAGTGTCTGTGTCATCATTTCGTGCCTTATCACAACACATAAACACATAAACAAAAGCAATTGCAAGTTTTTGACTCTTTTTGATACTGGAAATATTTTTATTCATTGTCAGTTTCATAATTCATGATCCAGGCTCTGGGTGTTTTGTGGTTGTTAGGAATGTACTGACCAGGAGATTTTTTCCTGCTTACATCTTTGAATTAGCTGCATGATGATTGAGTGCTGTTTATATAACAGCTACTAATATAATAAAAATACATAATCTTCTCTTTGATTGTGCACATATGCATATGAATGCCGCTTCTGTCATACTGATTCCAAAATATATAATGATTCCCTTTTACTTCTTTATTTTATAGTGCAGTTAATTCTAATTATGCTTTCCTGATATCTTCCACCACCCTACACAAGGGTGCACAGACTCTAGACAGCTAGCCAGACTACCTACCTCTAAACCAAACCTCAGGGCTCTCCTCATGCTCCATCCCTTCTATTTTTTTGCCTGTGCCTCACCACACTTTTGCAAAAGTGGAGAGGACAAGAAATCCCAGCAAGCTGCCCTGTGCTAGGAGTAGATTCCACTGCACGCTGTGGAAGGTGGAAGCTCTTTGTGGAGCAGCAAGTGTGGCCGCGTACAGTCCACAGGGCCCTTTAGAAGGTAGCTCTGGTGCATGTGTGTTGAATACACCATGGACCTCTTGTAGAATCCACCCAAAACCTTTGCTGAGGTCTGGCTGTGCTTTGTCATCAATCATTTTAATGGCATCCCCAAGGAATAACTGGTAGCAACTAAAGCTTTCTGTTATTTTCCCTAAATGCCTGTCTGATCTTTGTCAACGTAACACAGCCAGAATCACACTGAGTATTCTCTTAGCAGCCAATAGGTGCAATACAAATAATTGGTACCAGCACAGGAAAATGAAATGTCATAGAAAACATTTTGCATTCCAATAAAAGTGCATTGTTAAACTCAGAAGTAGTAGCTGAGGCTTGGGAACAATCAGTCAATTCATTAAAACCAAGGGATTTGCAAAATTTTCTCAGAAGGAGCTAAAAAAAGCTAAAATGCTTTTGGGTTTTTTGATAAGAAAATAATGACCTTTAGTTGCCTAAAGCAGTGGCAAAAAAAAAAATTAGGTGTGAACAAGACTGAAGTTTTCTGCTTAAACAAAGTAGATAAAGGGAATTGCAGTAAGACTAAAAAAACACCCAAGAAACATCACCTTCTGCACAGAGTGGATGGAAGTCTAAAATAACAAGACAACAGCTACGATTAATCTTTTTTTCTCCTACACATTCAGAAAAGTAGAAATCTGTAAGCAATTTTAGCATGTATGTAAGATTATATAAAAATTTCACCCCATTCAAATCCCTGAGCTCCTATATAGTGAAAAGGTATTGGTCCACAACTTCATGCAATGGAACACCAACACCCAGTTGAAGTTCACAAACTTAATTGGGTCCAAAATGAAAATATATTTGAAACACAGATTTTCAGCCCATTAGCATTTCTCAGCCTTTTTTTTTTTTCAATTAGTACAGATATTAGCCTGCCATGTTAAACTATGTGACCAGATGCCTCTTCTCTCCCTGTTTGAGACAACACCAGTGTTAACCAAAATCTACACAATCTTATTGCAGTCGTCTTTACACAAGGTCTCTGACAGGCTGTCATATTAAGGGATCCCTCATGAACAGAAAACCACCTATTCTTTAATAAATATTTGACAATTTCTTGCAAATATGACTCCTACAGTATTTAATACAAAGGATTTGCAAAGGTTTTGTATCTTTTCTGTCAAAACTTTAGCGGAATTAAATTATCTCACATTTTCACAGAGAGTACAAGAGATGCTTCCCTTGTCAAAATTCCTTTGCTATCATTATATACTGCATGCTATACTTGTGAATATGTGGGTCTTGAATAATATTTTAGTGAGGATTACTGTGTTTAGATATTGAAAAGGAACATAGAACAACTCACATTCACTGAATTCCTGAACTGTTTGCTGTTCAGTCTTATTGTAAATATTGTGACTGAATTTGTCATTTACGTGTATGCAGCTGCTGAATTGATATTGCACATATTTACAGAAATTTAATATTGAGGTTATGAGAGCAAGACAGTTAAAAATTCTAATTTATGCATTAAAGCCTGTATCAGATGGATTTCATTTCTGCCTTTTTTTTTTTTTACCAACTACATTAACATAAACACTGGATCCATTAAGAATTATAAACAAATTCTAAATGTACAGAGTTTTTTAAATCTCAAGTATATAACATGATTAACATTGTTGATACTATGAATTACTTTATATTTCCAGACTCATATTGTTAAATAATGATAACTCTTTATAAATGCATTGATAATTCCTTTGTAAATTTCTGATTAGTTTTTATTTCATCAGTGTAAGTACATAGTGATATATACTATAAACCCAGATTAAGTTATAATGGCCTTATTTTGTATTATATTAGAAATATGTTATATTAGAAATTTCTATTATGTAAGAAAGTTACCTGACTTATTTTCAGGGGAAAGGAAGCAGTTACTTAAATATCCCTTTTAAATAAAGACAAATAACAAAAAATACCTCTTTTGGTGCTGTTGGTAACTAAAGCATCAGAAGTCAGTGTAATTACAGTCCTATAAAAAGGGTATTTTGAGTAAAAATGTTGACAAGCGTTATTACTAAGCCAGATAAAAGGGTTGTTTGGGGTTTTTTTTAAATATTTAAATTTAGAAATACACCTGGCACTTTGTCTGCATGAACAAGCAAATACCTTATTTTTACTGAAATTTTCACTGAAATTTTCACTGAAATTTTCACATTTTCAAGAAAGTCTCTTTGTCTTCTTAAGACAAATCCCCAGATTTTAAACCCTGTTTTCCTGTTAGCTGACTGGGGTATCAGTCTAATCAATAGAAGGATCAATTTGACTATAAAGCACTTGTTTCTTCTCTGCCTTTTCTTTCAATCTAAACAGCTATTTTCTTAATTATCTCAAGGATAGGTACCATTTGTCTCTATTAGTACTGCCTTTTTTTTTTTTTTTTCCAACAAAATATCCTGGTTTTTCCCCTTTTCACTTGTAAGCTTGGGAAAACACATCCCAGCAAGCCATTCTGTTCACCTTTCCCACAATGTGCCTTTGCCATGAAACAGCCGAGATACTGTTTGGCACGGAGAGAAGCTGTGAACTGTGATCACTTAGCTCCCTGCCATAAGTTAGATTCTCTGTAGCTGGAAACCTGTCCATTTAGCCACACAGGAGGCATATAAAACTCTGTGACACCCATTCATTATCACTCTTGATCACCTTTTCATGGACTAATTGGTCCATTTGTATTTGTTATTTAATATTGTATTTCTATGGTGGAAATTCAGAGTGAAAACTGTGTAGAGAGTAAGTTCGTATCGCAATGATATTATTTAATATTGTATTTCTATGGTAGCTGGAATTCAGAGTGAAAACTGTGTAGAGAGTAAGTTCGTATCGCAATGATAATACAGGTCAAAGGTGTGAGTTATTTGCCTTTTTAACCTTTCCTTTCCTTTCCTTTCCTTTCCTTTCCTTTCCTTTCCTTTCCTTTCCTTTCCTTTCCTTTCCTTTCCTTTCCTTTCCTTTCCTTTCCTTTCCTTTCCTTTCCTTTCTCTTTTTCCCCATTAAATGGACTACAACCGGCACAGGTGATTTACTACACTGCACCAGACACACATGGCGTTTCCCTCTCAGTAGGGCTTCTGCTCCCACATTCATGAAATGCCAAAGAAACACTCAGTATCCTGGACTAATGTGTTCTTTGTCAGGTCTCAGGGAGAAGTGCAGAGCCAGATTCAGGCTCCTTAGCCAGAGAAATTGTTGACTTACTTACTGAACATTCCCCTCCATCCGATTTCATCTGGGGGAAAGCAGGCTGGCAAAGAAGGCTGCCCAGAGCAGTCAGGGTCAGAGAGTGCAGAGAGAGAGTCCAGAGCAAATGACATACAATTTACTGGGGTTAAAAATTTTAGGAAATGCTGCAGTAAATGCAGGTGAATCATAAACACCTTCCTTTGCATGAAGAATGATTAAAATGATCTGTGGTGCACAAACCATATGCTGTAATTGGAGACAGAATTACCTGCACTGGGACATATTTAGTCTCTGCTTTCCAAAAGTTAAGCATGTGTGCCACCACCCAGCACTCCTGCAGCTACAGAGAAGGAGCTGCCTTTGTGCAACTGGATTTTGGGGTTCTGTTTCTTTTAACCATAGGAGCAGCAATTGATGCCATACAGTATTAAGTACTGCTTCTTTTCCTTCTTTGTTGGCTCCTGTGTAATAACTTCAGCTTGCAGCACAGCAGTGTATGGATCAGCATTAAATTAAAAGGTTCAGTCAAAATAACTTCTAGAGTCAAATGTTATGTATATGAAAACAAAAAGTGGGCAGTGGAAATGCTGACATAATTATAGCAATGTAAGCAAACATTTCTATACTTAGAAGTATGTAAACTGATGCTTTTAAAACTATTTCCTTCCCTCCAGGAGACCAGGATGGCAGGGGTTCATAATAACACAGAAATTGGGACTTTGGAGGATCAGCTATCATTATTTTTGTGCAGAAACCTGAGTTTCTCTTACTCAAGTTTCATATTTACAGCACCACGGGGTATGTAGTGACACTCAAACCCAAAACAAATACATATTTTTAATCCCAAGCTGAATGGAGAAACAGCATGTATAGAAAGTAATAAGGTGTATCTCAAGTCTAGTGTGAAAATGAACAAATCACAGCCAAGCATTTTTTTAAAGCTTAGTTTCTGATGTGTTTGTGTTTTCTGATGAAAGCTGACAGGTAGAACAGTTTGCTTTTTAGGAGACTGATGGAGCCCCAGGAAGACAGGTGACAGAAGCAAATGAAAACAACAGAAATATCAGATCTGTCTGCCCTACTTTAAAGAAATTTTGTCATAGGGCATGATTTTTTGATTTTTTTTTTCACTTCTGAGACAGTGATGGAGAAAAGAGGTCCCATGTTCATTTTATTTTAGGTTTCTTTGGTTGCATTTCTTAATTGAGGAGGAAAAGATAATGGTGTGTTTGTTGAGTGTGGTGGGATGGAGAGACATCCACTGTAGACACATATGAGCATGACTGTGAGTCTAAACTCCTGGTACTAAGAAAGCAGAAAAGATTTTAATGTAGGCCTAACTAATAATAGGAAATGAAGAAGCTGCCTTTTGTTTTGACATGCTTATAAGATGCTTCAGTAATAACTGTTCTTTAGAAAGCCTTCAATTTCATCCCACAGAGACTTTGACACAAGGCAGAGAGATGCTATTCCTGAAAGCTCTGTGTGACTTACTTGAAAATAGCTAGAGGAGAGAACAAAGCTTTCTCTTTTAAACTCATAGAAGAATGTTAAGTAGCTTATTACAGATACACAGAACAGAAGAAGAAGAGCTCCTGAAAAGGCGTCTTTGCCTGGCCCCAAAGGTTCAGACCCACTGCTTAATTCTTACTTCCCTCCCTAAATCACAAAACACTGGTTTTACATATCGAGAGAATATTGTTTTAATTTTTAAAAAGTTATAAGAATGGTGAAGAATTTTCTTGAGATGCCCCTAAGCCATCCTTAGGCTTTCCTTTGCAGCATAAAAGACATAAATATGGTTGTAAAATGTTGAAGTTCTCAACTTTTTTGCAATAGCAAGAGTTCTGAATGTGAAACTTAAAATTTTATTTATGAGTATTAATTTGAGCTATTCAAACATGTCCTCAGAACAACAGATCATTTAGACAGGTATGTGGTAAAGCAAATAAGAAAATTGCAATAAGATTTATTAATCAATCACCTGTATCAATAGCAATCCCTTTTTTTGTAGGATTATGTGTTCTTTCATCTCAGAGCTCTTACAAGTATTACATAATACTTCAAAGCAGGGAGGGAGATTTTGGAGAGGAAAGGAATGATGAGGAAAGGAAAACAAATAACTCATTAAAGAGGGCATTCAAGAAGACATAAATCAGTCCACAAACAGAAATGTGACACATAGAGTTAGGGCAAAGCTTGCTTTAATCCAAATACCAGGTGATTTACACATAGTATTACTACTCGTGGCTTCAAGTGGTTTAGATATAAAGCATCAGTCCTGTACTGGGAAGGACATGAGTCCTCAGTGCCAGAGACTATTCAGACACAAATGCACATGCTATTAGATCCTCTTCAGTCACATCTTACTACTATTTAAAGGACTTTAATGTGTTCTTCTCCACAATTACTTTGCAATTCTTTGCTATAAAGTCCTTTTACATGCCTAATCACATCATGCCATGAAAAGTACTGTAAGTTCCACCAAAATTATATACCATTGTGTGCTAATTGCCCACAAAGTTGTCATGGGTAGGGTGGTGCACTTCATTTCTACTAGAGAAGTAGCATTATGTTTATTGATATAAACCAGTGATTTAACAAAGTTTGATACTAAATGTGACAATGGTTTAACAAAAATAGATGGTAAGGTACACTTGATTACTACATAGGGAACAGCTTCAGGCAAAACTGCCAGAAAGACCCTCCAGCTGAGTCATGAGGTTCAGAAAGAGCCTCTTTGTGGTCTAAAATTTTTCAGAAGCGAGTCTTCTGCTGCTGGATTCAGACTTAGCCCCAGGCTTGGTCAATGGTTTATGTTTAAAGGATTGTATGTGTACAATCAATGCTTTATTTCACTTAGCTACGATTTTAAAGTTAAGCATGCAATCAATCACTTACTGAGAATCTACTGGAGCAAATAACCCCTCAGACTTGAGATGCAACCTTGAGAGTCATCCCTGCCCAGGGGGAAATCCTAGTGTGCACCTGCTGCCATGCTGGAGTGCTCAGTGGGCCCTTGGCTTTATGCGATGTATATGGAGTGAGATAATTAACTAAGAGACATATTTGCACACCAGCTGTGTTTTGGAATGGTGAGTGCTCAGCTAGCCCTTAGATGTTGAAGAGGAAAAGGAAAGGCACTAAACCCTGGAAAGAGACTACTTTGATGAAAAAAATCTGGCACCAGGGAAAGTACCCTTAAAGCCATATTCTGACAGTCAAAAGAGGAAATAACAGGCTCAGAGAGAAAACTGTAGCAAAATCAAGTCAAAAACTGAAACTGCAGACACCAGCTGTGTTTTGGAATGGTGAGTGCTCAGCTAGCCCTTAGATGTTGAAGAGGACTTATGGCCCTTAGCTGTTAAGCAAGATTCAAGGCCCTCAGCCACGGTGTTGTTATCTGTAAGCCAGGTGTATCCACCACAGCCAGCACTGGTGGTTACTGCTTAAGCAGGTAAAGGGGAGCAGGGGGATCCCATGGCCACATCAGCATTACTGAATCCTCAAGCAATAACATATGATCCCCCTTCAGGGACCCCCACCCCCCATATATCTTGTGCTGTTTGCACTATCGAACATTTTTGTCCAAGAAAACACTGAATAAAATGGGAGGGTGGTCTATTGGATCAGTGAAATACTTGTTCAAAGAATAAATAAATTAAGTTTGAAATTCTGTTTTAGGGAATAAAAGAGTTCAGCCTTGTTCCCTTATGTCATGCATATGCACAGCGCCAGTGCCTCCTGTGCAAAATGAATCTACAGAATCTACACCGCTGTGTCTAAACACATTCCAAGACAAGCCAAATCATCGTAGCTGCTGAATTACAAGCAGCTTGTGCTCAGAGACCCTATGGTTGGTATGCTAAATGAATTAATTATTCACATTGATTATATTGATCCACAGGGCCTCCCTGATCTCTCTCTCTGAAACAAAAAACCCAAACATACTCCTTTAGAAGGGTATAATTTATATCATCTTAATTTTTTTAGTTACTTTCAAAGAGCATTTTAAAAAGAAGGGTTCAACTTTTCTTCAATGTGAAAATATCTTTCCTTAAAACATGAATTAATCTGAGAAAAGAACTTTGACTTTTCGGATCCAGGATGCATTGCATGCTTGCTGTCTATATCCTAACAGGTTTGTCACTGACAGCCAGCCTTTTACCCAGCTTCTATTCAAAAATCCCTCTACCACCCTCACAAAACTTTTACAGGCCTGTTACATGGCTTTTGAGCCCAGGGTGTCTCAAGGATTTGTATGGAGCTTGCCAAGTTTTTCTTAAAGGCAGTTTTTGATCCATTTCTTTTACAGTGGAAGTATAGCTGAGACCACAACATTAAATTTATCTTTCTCTCCAGTGTCATTTTACAATTGCCCAACTTTCTATTTGCTGTTTGTAGTGCTTGTTCTCTGAGCTCCAGTGCCCTGGAGACCATCTGTGGGTTCATAGATAGCTGGATAATAATTCCATTCAGCCAGCACAATTCGGATGGTCCTTGCCTCACCGTACATGAAGATGTGCCTCAGCTCGCTGTTACCTTGTGAAGAATCAGAGCCCTGGTACCCTGTGAGTTCAGCAAATGCAGCTGTGGGAAACACACTCTTCAGCAGCAGCAGCATGAAAGTACATTGGAAAGCCTGGCAGAGGCAAGGTTCAAATGTGCATCCTCCTGGAGGTTTGAAAACTGCAGGTTACCTGTGCAATGGTAATCCCTGGCATTTTTCATCTTTGTCCCTCTTTGGTTAGGAGTTCAGACACATGCTAGCCCCAGACTTCAACTCACAGATAATTTTCGTGCATGGGAGGAGCTCTCAAAGGGTTATCTATATGTTTCACACAACAGGCAGAAGGCACAGACAGCATCAATAGGGAAGCACATTTAAAAAAAAAAAAAAAAAAAAAAAAAAAAAAAAAAAAAAAAAAAAAAAAAAAAAAAAAAAAACCACCCCACTTTGTGTAAAGGAAAGGCACTAAACCCTGGAAAGAGACTACTTTGATGAAAAAAATCTGGCACCAGGGAAAGTACCCTTAAAGCCATATTCTGACAGTCAAAAGAGGAAATAACAGGCTCAGAGAGAAAACTGTAGCAAAATCAAGTCAAAAACTGAAACTGCATCTTGGTAAGCAGTCAATCCCACTAAATCATTTCCATAAGGTAAACTGTGGGGAAACATTATATGCTGGAGTAATGAGAAACTCAGGGCAACCAGTAAGAACAAGCTCTATCTAGCCCAATCGACAGCCTTACTTCTCTCCACTCATCAGCAAGCTGTGTATTCAGCCATCAGTCTGAGACCCTCCCCATGGATAGGCAACATTCTTCCCTAGATTACAAAATCTGACCCTTTTTCTGCTGCAGGCTAGTTCTAGAGGATTTGATCCTGTTACCCTCTAAACTAATGCTAGTAACAGTTCTCTGGTTTTAGCATATTCTCTCTATTCCTCCAGTGATGCTGTGCTACTGTTTTCTACCTCATGATATCTGAAATTCTTTCTGAAGTGCATGCAGACCAGCAGTCTCACGAGCAGCACCTCAGAAAAAGCCAATGTTTAAAAACTAAATAATGATACAATAATTAGAGGAAACATTTATCCTGTCTAGCAAACCATACTGTGGATTTTTAAAAAGGGCAAAAAATACTCTGTTCTGTCTTCTGCCAGAAAGAGTCCTTTTGGCCTCCTGGAATGAAACATATACAGCTGGGAAAGAAAACTAAAGACCAATAATCGTAATTAGTCTTTAAAGAAACAATAGTAAACTAATGAATTTATACAACAAAAGAGGTCACAGCATTGAATTCTCTTAGGCATTTCTGGAAAGCAAGAAAACATCCACACAAAACACCTCTCATTTCCATTGCACACTAAGGACTAGCCATGGAGATGATAAGGACACCTCATAATGACTTGCTCAAGGACAGAAAATCCTCTGTGCTTTAATGCATAATTGGAGAAAAGAAATCTCATGCTCAGTGATTCTGTGGAGTCACGGTCTAACAGCATTACTGTACCTACACTTGTGTAGTCACAGAGGCAGTGACATCTTTGAGGCTACGGCCCCAGGCTATGACCACTCTGCAGAACTCCATCTTCTTCCACCAGAAAATTCAAAGCCAGCATACTGACAGCTATGTCAGCCTACATTGGGACTTGGATCCTCTCCTTCATTTGAGTGTTGTACAACTAAAGGATATGAGCACACATCTCAGATCTGGTTCCAAGAGAAGATATCCTGTTGGTCACGCTAGAATTAAACACGTAACATTGAAATGTACACTGCATATACCATGCACAGTAAGTAGAACCATGAAACACTTGTCCTTCTTTTCACTCTCAATCTACTACAACCAGTCTTTTTCCTAGTGTCCTATTTTGCCTTCAGAAATCCTTAATTTAATATCCTCTCCAATATCTCTCTTGTTTTTTCTGAGCATCCTACTTACCCCTTGTCCTGACTCAGATACTGACCAGTCAATATTGCTGAGAATGATCAGAAGCACCGTTTGCGCAGAAAACTGAAATATCTTGCAATTTAGCAGGCAGTAAGGCACACAGCACATGAAAATTTTGTCTCAGACTTCTCAACAGAGCAGTACCCAAAGAAGCAAAAGTGAGAAGCTAACTACCAAAGGGACACAGAGCTCCCCACGCAGGCTCCTTGCAAGCTCGAAGGTACCATACAGCTTGGTGGATTCTGCGATACAGACATACCATGAAAACAGTACTAAGAATGACAGAGAGTGGAGAAAAACATAGGTCCTTATCATTTTTTATGCATGATGATATACTCAATTACAGGCTTTCCCTTTACCTGACAGAACTGCTGTTTAAATGTTTCTAAAGCTCAAAAAACATCCCATTTCTCTCTGAATAGAGTACAATGATAAACAGCTATTTTAGCTGCTTTTTCTACAAAACTAGTGCTTAGAAAGCATCAGAAAAGGTATTTTTTCCAGTAAGTGTCCAATGTCTTCTGGATTTCTTTGTCTCCATTCCTTCTGCTTTCATTTTGATTTTTCATATGTGATGTGTAGCTTTATAAAAGTTCATGTTGATGTTAGGAATGGACTCTATCAGCAGATATAGTCATTCATCAATAGTCAGCAGCAGCAGAAAAAGTCATCTAGCCATGATGACCAGCATGACTGGATAAAAAAGTGTCTATATCCAGAGAAATATTAGCTAAGCCATCACTGTTTTGTGCAGACTAAAGGCTGCAGCAGGCAGTTTTCTTTTACTTTTGAGTTCCTTTCATTTTCTTTTTCTGCTCTGAATCACTCCTTAGCCTTCTCTCTCATCAAACACAGAATCACAGAATATTTTGAGTTAGAAGGGACCCATAAGCATCATTGAGTCCAACTCCTGGCCCTGCTCAGCATCATCCCCAAAAATCACACCGTGTTCCTGACAGCATTGTCACGGGAGGAGAGAAATGGTCAGTGTCATCTCCTTTGTCAGATGATCCCCACTCAATGTGAACATTATCCTTGGAGCATCTGTCTGATAATAGTTTACATTGCATGTTTTCCCCTCTCAATATATAATAACTAAGAACACAATATAAGGACAAAATACACTGAAAATTCCAAAAGTTGGATCCTTCTTTGACATCAGTCACTATCTAGTGGGGGAAATTATTGCTGTTTGTTGGATCTAATCCATTATGAACAAAGGTATTACTTTGAACACTTGATCTGAAAAATGAATGCAGCAGACAGAGCTAGCAGATGCTAGCTACAGAATCTGTCCTCTGCTTTCAAGCACACAGGTGATTGTAGATCACCATTAAGATAAATCAGAGAAAGACTGGGCTGTTCAAGAGGAAAATGCTTTTTTTTTACTTTACATGTCTAGTTCTGCAACTGAACCTTCTGGAACAGCACACTGGTACCTCTTCTGCCTCTCAGCTCTGCTATACACAATTTTTGTGTTTTAACACTCTTGTGACTTGTTTTGGCACCCCTTTCCATGTAAAATAAACCTTGTTTCTAGCCAGCGGGAATGAAGCCTAAAGTGAAAGTGGATAATATACTTTTGGATACAGCATCAAACATCTAGGCACACAGTCTGCAAAATGTTACTGTAGCAATTGTGTGAAAGACTGCAATGTGACTGCAATGTATAGGGGTCAACAAGGCGATTGACTGGCTGCTATTGGAGGTCTCAATTAGACAACTAAAACGCTATGAAACAATCATGGAATTCATTTCTTAGAATGTCATTAAGAGCAGGAAATTTTTGCTAAGTAGCTTTACTTTCAGTTGTGTTTCTAGAGATCTTTTCTTGATATATAGTCTTTGTTCTCTGCTACTTAACATCATTATCAGTCTCCTGGAAGGCAGGGGCCTGGATATGATGATATTCTGGAGGCAAGAAAAATTTATTTCAACTTTTTGTTCATTTCAACACGGCCAAGTGTAAAGTGAGACATGGTAACAGCAAAAATCCTCCATGCTACTATAGTCTGTTCTGTCAGATAGTGACTCTAAAAGATTAAAGAGCTACAGCGACTAATAGGCTGCATGTGAGCTTTTAATATGATGCTCCATCCAATAGAATAGCACAACCCTTTAGATGTAAAAGTAGGTGAATACCAAATAAGAGCACACCTACCTAACACAAGTATGATTGCTGTCATGTCTAGTCTTATATCCTCAGATCAAGAAAAATGTTGAAAAGGAGTTACCAAAGGAGCAGAGAATCACTGGAGGATGAAAAATATGTACAGACCAAAAGTCTCCAAGTGCTAAGTGTATTTATCTCAAAGAGAAGCAAAGAGGTGAGTTGATCACAACCTGTATGTGGATGCACAGAGAACAGAGCACCTCACTCGAGCAGATGTAAGTTAACACACTTCAATGGCTAGAAACTGAAACCAGACAATTTCAACCTAGAAAGCGGATAACATTTGAAAGTAATTAATGATTAGGTTTCTAAGAATTGTGGAAAGGCTTTTATTCAACATGGGTCGCCGTTTTTTTCAAAAGGTGTCCTCTAGTTCAAACGCAGACGTCTAGGTTTCAACAGGAATGAATACTGCCAGGTCCTACAGTTTCATTATGAAAGAGGTTAGATTAGATAATCACAGTGGGTTTTGGAAGCCTTTAAACGTATTAGACCTACCATGAGGAGCTTAAGATTATTTATGACAGGATAGCATAGACAGCATGGAATAGGATGAACAATGCAGAAAGTTTTCTTTAGGAAAGAGAAATGACTTTAGTGATCTACAGAAATAGTTTGTGTCAGAATTAGATATAGGGCAGATAACCCCCATCATTAAGGGCACATGTCTATGAAATATTCCTGGAAGGGGATTATTCTTATTAAAATAGTTATCTACTGGACTCCCACAATGAGGTTCAGCATCTTAATGTGCAGCCAGTGCATCACCAGGGTTTCTGCTGCTGAAAAATGCTGGTGTGCTCAGTAATGGCAATAGGTGACCAACAATAATACAGAAGTTACCCTCACACATCCTAGTGTGATGGCTGCACAGATGGCTCTAACCCACCAGAGTTCTCTGCTTCTTAATATATATCACCTTTCAGCACAGTAGAAGGCATTAATCATTTGAGGATATCTATGAATTTTATGACATTTGGAATACAAGAACTGAATACTGGAATATAGAGTCAGGACTATAGCATTTGCAACCCACTCATCTCAAATTCAATTTGTATGGAACTAAAATAAGGTCGACTGTCTTGCCCACATCCCAGACTCCACATCAGTCTCTTCTGAATTCCAGCTCAGGACAACACAGTGTAAGCAGTGCCAAACTAAATAGCATCAAAAGCATAAATCCATGCAAAGACATCAATTAAGAAATACAAGGAATGGTAGAGATTAATTCCTACAGAACCCTAAAAGTTGAGTCCCCACAGGACTAAATACAATCTCCTTAAAATCTTCCATTCTGATTGAGAATTTTTTATCAAAAAGCTTTACTATGAAGCAATGAAACCTCTGCTCTTTTTCTTCCTCAGCTCTTCTTTCTCCCCTCCAAAGAATACTGATAATTTCCATATATATATTTAAATAATTCAAAATAAGTTGTTTCCCTCTGAAAACTGGAAATTAAGCATTTTGTGGTGTGACTTGAAATATTTTCATTTTTTATTAAATAAATGTAAAATAATATGTACATAATATATCTTATGGGAGCTGCAATCTCTGAGTCCATTCCTTCTTACATCCAGACCATCAAAGGCTGTAAGCAAGAAAAGAGGAAAGGAGGAAAAAAAATAATTGGCCAGTACTCCCCCTATCATTTAACATCATCTACCTTAGAATACATTTAATACAGACTCATGGTTGAGAGTTTCTATATATGCATCATTTTTACATATTTGGCCTTTCACAGAAAGCAGATAGAAACCCTGACAATTTTGTTTGACTTTTAGGTATATGGTTACCTTTTGGTGGCCATTTCAACAACAGTTAAGCAGAAGAACCTTGCTCACAAGTGTTATAAGTAATGTAAACAAGAACTCATTCCTATTTCTTACCTTGTCAGTATTTGGATTAGAAGCCTTTTCCATTACTATTAGCAGCTACTGTTTACAGAGAGATTTTCCTGCATTCAGCACAAGTTAAACAAGAACTAATGTTTTTGTCTACATAGTCTGTGGTCAATCTACTTCAAAGGCACTTTGCTAAAGTAGAAACAAAGCTATAAACCCTGTCTTGCAAGCCCATGTCCTCTAGGTAGGTATCTAGCCTTCAGTTAAGCACCACAGGCATGTAATTTAAGCTTGTAACAGAGATCTGAACAAATGCATAAGTTTCAATCTTTTTTCATTTCCTTTTTCCATACTCACCTTCCTGAATTAATAATCTATGGTAAAGTACAGAGGAAAGAAAGAAAAAAAAAATACACGAAGGAAAACCTAAAACTGAAATTTAGGAGATTGACAAGATGCTTAAGCTTCACTAAACTGAAAACATATGCTAAATTATTTGCATCTTCAGTAAGACACACACAGACTCCATAATAATATGAATCTTTTCCTTTGTAGCTGAGCCACTTACATGAGTTTTATTCCCCAGCTCATTCTTGGAAACTGATTCCCAATATGACATTAACTGTGCAATCTGTACTCCCTTTTCTGAACCAGATTTTAGAAACCTGCTATTGTTTCTCCTGCAAGAGGATTTTTAACTTAGATCACGTATTGCATTCTGTTCTCAATGCACTCCAATGAACAAATTTTGGTGCAGCTGAGGGAAAAGAGTAGGAAAAGGATAATAAGACTAGAGGTAAAGTAGATAAGGTTCTATTTAAGCTGTCATTGTTACTGGGGGGAAAAAAAATTTAAAATGATACCTGGAACAACCATTTAGTCCTAAAACTCTTCTGAGACAAGCAGGAAAAGTAGTATTATATTCCCTTTCACCAGCTCAAAAATCTCAGAGAATGACAAAGCAGAGACTTTGAGATCATAGAATAAAATTTGTAGTGAAAATATTTAGTACTATCAACATTTAGGAAAACTGCAGGTTATAGCCATTTTTATTTAAGGCCAGACCAGGTTTGGAGGCATTGATAACTGTGGAAAATGAGTTGTACCTCCTGAGAATTATCTTTCTTCCTCAGAGGCAGAGGATTCATGACACTCTCCATCTGTCCCTTCTTACACTCATTTAGTACCTATCAGAGATGGGGTAAAATCAGTGGCTGCTCCTCCCAAGTTCTTTACATGTGAGTACACGACCAGAACAGGATGGGAACTTTGCCCATAGAAAAGACTTTTGCATTTTTTCTTCTCTGAGTGTTCACAAGGCAGCCAGAGGGAACCTAGATTTTGGTCTCCATGTCTTAATTACAATCAGTTCTAACACATGACATAGGTATTCCCACAGACTCTTCTGCCATTAAAAAAAAAAAAAAAAATTATGAGCTGTGGTACAAAACTCTACAGCATACTCCAGAATTAAATAGCATTCCTAAAAAAATGTACAGACTAAAACCACTTTGTCAGTAAGTAGGAATATAATGTTAATTAAAATGCATTTAGAGGTCTTTATATGCAAATTAAGTTACAAGGTTTTTGCAGATTCACCATTTTTCATTTCATCTAACAGCAACCAGGATGATGCAAACACTATGCATTGAATGTTCAAGATTAAATTTTAAATTCTGCTGAGAAGTAAAACTGCAAAGTTTGGGTTTTGACCAAATGACTCAGTAGAGCTTACTACAGCGTCCTTTCCGGAATTCCTACAGCAACCATGCTTTGTTTAGTTATGTAATAAATAGATAGAAACCATGTTTCAAAATGTTTTTGAAGTCAGGAAAGAGGTGCTGCATACATTTGCAACAAATTTTTCATTTCTGTTGCAAGGAATGTTACATGTCAAAAAGAGATTTTTTTAACCTGTTTCATTTTTTGATAAAATTCAACCTCATGCTGTTACATGAAGATAACAAAAAATATGCCATCTTTTCCTTTTCCTCAATTCGTCTTGCAATCTCTTTCCAAAAGGATCAATAGATTTGATAGACATGTAGTGGAATACAAGTACTTTGAATACTGCATTTCTGGCTCAGACTTCACCCAGGTCAAACAGGAAAGAGTGAGAAACCCATGTTGCTATCAGACAGGTGCCACTGTGTCTCCAGTAAGGGGTATGGAGCACTCAGCTCACTTCCCAAAGGCCAAATATCGCTGGCTCAGAAACACCGCTGCCACATCTGATACTAATTGGAATATTCTGCGTCTCTCTCGTGACAGGGAGCAAAGGAAGTGACAAGCCAAGGAGAAAGAACAAACCTGTCATTATTTGAGATGAAGGTATAAGCACGGCACCTTGGTGATGCAAGCAATGTCACTGCCCAGGTGTATGGTTCTGTAGATAAAAGGTCTTCAGAGTTGTCAATATAGGGCCATCCAGAGACACACCTACTCACTAAAACTAAACAAAAATACCTTTTTCGGCAAGACCACAGATTTTTTTCAAAGGAACTAATTAAGGAGAAAAGAATGCTTTTACATTTTAGGAGAAAGTGATATGTCATGACTTTTACATTCTTATTCAAACAGTTTTACAATGCAGAAGTTAGACACACTTCTTATTTAAAGTATTCACTGGTAGGTTTGTTAATCTTTTTTTATTCCCTATCTCTTCTTAAAAGGGAAAAGAAAATGCTTGCAATGTAACTTTCTATGTTGTTTGGTTTTGTTTTTTTTTTTTAACTAGACTTCTAAGCTCGCAGTTATGCATTTTTTTTAGAATGTTTTCATTAAAAATCACTGCACGCATACATTTTCAGAAAAAGAAAAATACAATTTGATTCATGTATTTCTGGAACACCTAGAATAATTTTGTGGATTCATTTGCCTTTTCTTCCATAACTTAACATGAGAATATCTCAGCATTGTCAAATTGTGGAACCGTGTAGTCTTTCATTAGATCTATTGAGTCCGTACACACTATAAATTCCTGGTTATAAATTTGAAATATCTTCTGAAATAAAGAAGCTTACTTCCTTCTATAACTAGAGTGCATTTGATTAAAAAATAAATTAATTTCATTAATTTAAAGGTTTCTGTAAGTTAATATGTTGTAGAGCATTATACACCAGTAAAGATATTTCAAAATAAGACATGATCTTGATCACCACTAATACACAGTCAATGCTCCTGGGACTGTGTTGGTGAGTGGTATGCTAAGTAATTTTCCACTGAATGTTTCAGGATAACTGGCCACCTGGTCATTTTGACTCTTGCAGAAAATATATTTGCTCCTCATTGTTTTGTTCTGAATAAAAACTTACAATGTAATCCAGACTGAAAAAATAAATGCTTTGTGTTGTACAGCTAATGAAACATAAACAAATTCAAGTGACATTTCCAATGAAGTAAAGGTGGCTTTTTAGATGATTGCATAAGGATGGAAAAGAAATCTATAGACATGAGAAAGATAGAGAAAAAAGATGATATTTGAAGAAAGTTCATTAACATATTTAGAAAAACAAGTTTAACTTAGTTTCATAGAAAAGCTGAATACCAGTAAAACCAAGTGTTCCATTATATTTTTACACCTATTTTAATGTGCTGAGTCTTCTAGCATTTTGCAACTTAGAACTGGGTTAATTACTTTAAGTTCCTTAAATGCTACTGAGTATCTCTGTAATGTTTTCATATAATTAACATAAACTTGATATATGTTAGCAATTAAAAAAAAAAACTTAAAACCCCCATGAAACCAAAAAAAACCCACCACAACAGACAATCTTAGGCAGCACTAAAATTGCTGATTTGCAGTTCACTCCTAAGGATAGACAAGCTTATTCTTACATCCCCCTGAAGGACCAAATTTAGGCTGATTCTATAAATCCACCATTTAGAATCTGTAAAAGGAAACCATTAGCAATTAATGTCTAAATGCAGTTAGATGTACTGTACTGTTTCATAAGTGATATGCAAAAAAACTTTATTCCTTAGGGAAAAGAGACTCGTATTATTCAAATAATTGATTTCAATCCTTCAATCCATCACATTCCTGCTGATACAGTTTAAAAACTTGCCTGCTATTTTGACATCCAATTGAAATACCATGTTTTTCAGCCCTGTCTACAAGATGACAGATTCATATTCTAGACTCAGAATGCTACAAAAAATATTTCATTGAATATCTGTATTTGTACTCATTCAAGGACCTTAGAAGATTTGTTTTCTAGGCTTCCTTCTGCTTCCTCTAAAATCTAACTTTCATCCTTTTATAAGAGCTCAGCTTAACATATCTGGGAGTATATAATGTTATTTGGACTTGGGACACTGTGACATTTTCAAACTTATATTCTTTTGTACATCAGTATGGTCATTTTGATTCAGGTCTAAACATATTTGTAAGTTTCAATATGGTCTTTCTATCTGGTCAAGTTAACAGATTGAAGTGCTTGATCATTTCCACTGAAGGCACCCTGATAGCCTATTTCATACAATCCAGAGTCCCAGAGGAAATTAGATAAATTAAGCAGACCATTCAAGAGAGGAAACACCACATCAGGTTTCCATTATAAAAACGGAAGCACTACCCTAGAATGGATGCAAATAGGTCCCTTGATTTCAGCTAAATCTGTACATACACTTAGTCAGATATATTACTAATAAATAATTATTAAATTAAAATTCCTAATCTTAAAATTCCTGATATAATTAATATATTTTTAAACTTCTCCCCTAGACTCAGAGACACATACATGTGGGCAACATTTCACCATGGTGAGGGTGGTGAGGCACTGAAACAGGCTGCCCAGGGAAGTTGTGGATGCAGAAGTGCTCAAGGTCGGGTTGGACAGTGCTCTGGACAATCTGGACCATTGGAAGGCATCCCTGCCCATGGCAACATGGTTGGAACAAGATGAGCTTTAAGAACCCTTTGAACACAACACCATTCTATGATTCTATGATATACCAGAAATAATACAAAGAAATATAAATGTATATTTGTCTAGATACCAGAGTCAAATATTAAAAAATATTTTTCCCTCGTGATTCAGTCTTCAACGGTCTTGTCTCTATGACATTATAATATTAGTCACTCAGAAATGCTGGTATTACCACTCAGAGGCAAACCCCTATTGGCACGTCTCAAGAGTCTCTTATTAGTACTGGAGCTCCATTCCTTGTCCTTTGTTCATCATTTATGTTCCAATTACTAATTTTTAGGCGTTCATTCCCTGAGAAGAGAGTGTGATATGCATCCAAAGACAAAGTGTGACTGAACAATAGATAAAATGAACACTGAATATTTTTAAAACAATTGAAGAATGGAAATTAATACCATGTGCTACTCGGCAAGAAGTAATAAATGCTTAATCAAATTTCAGAACACATGACTGGACAACAAATGCTACACTAAAAAAAAACTCCCTCAATTTTTTATTATTATTTTTAGTACATTCTCTTCAACTTGTTATTGTATTCACTATCTTACAAGGGTCTCATGCAAACTGCTGTCAACTGGAATGTCTTCAGTGACTTTAAACAGGCTCTAGATCAATTTCTGAGACTATATAAATGCTGCTTAAATCTAGTCATTTATACTAATAAGTGTTGCAGGAAACACAGCAGAGGCCTTAGTGATCCCAACAAAAATAATTATGGTCTTGGTAAAACTCTTATCTGAAGGGGGAACAGGAAGACCAGGACATGCTAATTCACTGGGAAGGAAAAAACACAGGAAAATAAGGGAAACATTAAGAAAATTCTGGGCAAAAGTTGGAAGGGGATATTTTTCACTATTACAAAATGTGGCAACAATAAGAGAAAAAAATTCAGAGGAAAAAGAAAAATGTATCCTATGAGATTTATTACTACAAAATACACTCGAACCATGTATTTAGAAATATGTAGGAACAAGCAAAGGAAAATCATTATATACAAACTACTTCAAAATAAGCAAGATAGAAGTAAACTCTTATATTTCATTCATACAAAGATTTTTCCCTATTGGAAACTTCAAAAAAAAATGTTGCCAGCAGGCAGATTATCTCATTGCTCTCTGAAACAGCTGTTCCTTGTAGCTCACAGATAGTAAGTGGAAGGCAATTGTTCCTTTATAGATATTTTCAGACATGTTCTGGGAACATGGATGAAGAAGGTGTTTGCTTAAAAATCCTGAGTATCATCTTAAACTGTTGCAAAGCTAGCTCTGCAACCAGACTTTTGCCTAGTTGTCTTTTCTAAATCACCAGTATCAAGTAGTCCATGCATCCTAACTTAATTTAGTATCATATGTATGGAAAAAGAGGGTGAGTAATTATTACACCTCCCAATGAAGAGGAAAAATGTGCATTCATATGTTCATATGATTGCTGTGTGCCTTCTATACTTTCTCTATAGCTGTATTATGAGGTGTATTATTTACAGTCTTGGTTTTTTTTTGTGCCTTCTATACTTTCTCTATAGCTGTATTATGAGCTGTATTATTTACAGTCTTGTTTTTTTTTTGGGTTTTTTTTTTTTGTGTGGGTGTGTTTTTTTTTTGTTTTTTTTTTTTTTTTGTGTGTGTGTGTTTTTTGTTTGCAAAAAACAACAACTTAAAAAAAAAAAAAAAAAACAAAAACTTGTGTTGGCTTCACACCAGCTTAGCAGAAACTTAGAGATGTGGGTAGGTGTGTGTGTATGTGTATAAGTTTAGACATTTTCCAACCTTAAATAATGAAATGGCAATTCCAAGTAAAACTTCCAGATACCAAAACCATGTCCTGCTACAATGACGCGTGTTTGGGCACAGAGCAGTTAATTCATTTCTGGTCTGGGGAAAAAAAGAAAACCAAAAGAAACCCCAAAGCTCCTGAGCTTTGGGTACCATAAGCACAAGAGCAATCTCACGAGGGTTTCATTAAGCTTGCACTAACTCAGACATTAGTAACACTTTAGTTCATTTTCTACATAACAATGAATCAGAATAAAATTTTAGCAATAGCATTTGCATATTATAGGCTTTTGACTGCTGACAAATACTAAATTTAGTACTGACACTTCTGTTTCAATACAAGTTAACTTGTCTCCAAAATAACCATGACAAAGCTTAAAGGTCGCCATCCTGAGAGAAAACATTTTACATGATGATGAGTAAGAAGTATACAAACTCTGAAATTACTAGTCAGGTTAAAGTAGAATTAGTGTACAACTGAGTACACCCAGAAGGATGAAATGCTACCTCAAACATCCTAGTAGGAAAAATAATTAGTCCTTTAAAGTTATCCAAATTAAT
Organism: Pyrgilauda ruficollis; assembly: GCF_017590135.1. Classification (NCBI taxonomy): domain Eukaryota; kingdom Metazoa; phylum Chordata; class Aves; order Passeriformes; family Passeridae; genus Pyrgilauda; species Pyrgilauda ruficollis. The sequence continues at coordinate 12,829,036 of NW_024526599.1, read as the reverse complement.
CAAGAATAATAGGAGAGAGAATATATCAGATTCTCCTTCCTCTTTCCTTCTTTAATTGCCTTCATTTTATATGCAGATACAAATTAGCCTTAGATCACACTTGTAAAATATTAAAACTCCAGTGAGATTGCTGTTGGGCTCACTTGTATTCAGAAATAGATTGTACATTGGATCCTTCTTTTTAAATATAAAAAGCAAAAATTGGTTATTTTATCTGAGGATTTAAAAAAATATGTTTGTATGTATTTCTTAGCATTTGGAGCAAATTTGCACACCTCTCTGTGAATCTGAAGGTAAAGGTGTATTAAACAAAAAAAACCAAACACCTGATTAGGTCATCCAGATAATCACCTTCCAGTATGAGATAAAATATTGCTGTTATTTAGTATTTCTGTTGTCACGATAGACCAAAACACTGCCTCAGACTCATTGTACAAATAGTGCTGTGATATTACTTGCCTGGTGAAATCACACTCTTTCGGCTTTAAAACATAAGAAATACTGTGGGCATGCTAACAATAGACAGATATAATTGGACACGTTAACAACCAAGGTGAACAGTAATCATGAGTGATTGCCAGGATAACTATTCTTCTATTTGCCTGTGCTTAGCACTTCTAAATACATTCAGCCTTGAAAATCCCATCTATAGAGCACGCATTGCTATACTAAAGCCCCATGAGGTTGAATTAATAGTGTTCTTGTAATTCACACTTCCAGGAGTGGTGGTTTTTTTCATCAGAGTAAGCCACAGTGTTAATGCCCTGAATCTGTACTTGTATTTCAATGCAGAAAACACCTTGGTTTGTACAATTTCATTTTGGCTATGATTCAACAAAGCACTTAAATATGAGCTTAAATTTAAAGCATGAGGAATCTTGCTGATTATAATGAGACTACTCGTGTGTTTAAGGTTAAGTATGTTCTTAAGCGTTTTGCTGTATTAGGACCTCAGATACTATTATCACTGATTTATTGGGGAATGTGCAGGTGGGAATGAAAGAGACAAAATGCATAGTTTGCATATTTTGAACTGTAGTGTGTGACTCTATATATTAACATTGCCTGAGATTAAATATATAAGTGAAACACAGAGAAAAAGGGAGAATGTTTTTGCTCTGGATCTCAGAACAAATGAGTGACTGAGAAGACTGATTTTACATACAGTATCTTCCTGTTTCATTATAAAGCCACAGAAACTTCATTTTTTAAAAAGAATTATTACTTCTGTTTGATTTATCAATAGTGCTCTTGCTGTAATTATGGCAGAAATAATGAATGGATCTCCTGTCTGCCATGAATTATGCTACCTTGTGCACAGCTAGCCTGGTGGGCTTTAATGATGCCTCAGACAAATTAAACATATTAAAGTTTGTTATGCACAGCCACTTCCAGTGTAACAGAACTAAAGATCAATTTTTGAGCCAAACTTTTGTGCAAAATATGGCTCAAATAAAAGATAAAAGAAAGATCCTTCTAATTTCTCCCATTATGAGAGGAGAAATTGACACAGGTTTGGAAAAGAACTGGTGCTTGATACCTCATTGCTCTACATCCCACCAGTGAAAGCTGCCCACCCTCTCCCACACAGCATCATATCTTGTGGTTCAGGATGATTCAAATCAAGTGCTGATTGATGATGATATTACTCAGTGAGCAGCAAATGCAGCAGGATCCAGCTCTTCAGAACACCATCAGATGCATCCTTCTTTGAATGGAAGGAAAGTGCCACAATTTTTGGCAGACAACAGGTGCCCTTCAAAAGAACCTACTGTTAATTTCAGAGCTATTTTCTTTCTAAAAATGTAATGATGGAGAAATATCTTGGCTACACTGATGGCGTTAGAATGAAGGATTTCCCAGTCTCACTTTGTATTTTGCCTGGCCAGTTGGAATGGTTACGCCTGTCACCTCATCACTAAATCCAGTAATGAAAATGGACCTTTTAATGAGTTACACACAATGCATAATTGCTGTAAAACTCTAACATCCTCCATGCAAATAATTCTTTGGAGATCATTAATTAGATTTTGAGGAATATTAATTTCTCCAACCAAAAAAAAATATATATTACTACAGGGAAATGGGCTTGAATCAGTTTTAACTATGATGAAATTACAGTCTGTGACAATTAATCAAGTAGAGCACAAGAGAGGCTGGTTTAAAATGAAAAGTATACGGTTAATACCACTTCCCATGGTTACAACTAATTAGTATGCATAAATAGTATTTTAAGACTATAAGTTATCTGTGGTTCTGAATATTTCCTGTTTCCACTTTGATGTGAAAATAGCACAGATACTGATAGTTCAGAGCCACTCCTGTGGCAACATGATTCTAGGAACATATTTCTAAAACACACAAATTTTAATCAGTTCCCCAAGAGTGCATCTATTTGTATCACAGGGCAGCTACAAAACAGCCTGAGTTCAGGCTATTTTAAAAAATTTTAAAAAAATTTTTAAAAAGAGAGAGAGAATAAGGTCAAGTGATTCTACTCTAACAAAACTGTGATCAAGACACTTGAGTGCAAACAGAGGCGCCCCAGGGCATCATAGAAACCTATTTTGAAGCACTGAAATAATGTTACAAAGTTAATTTTATGAAAATTAACAATGTTGCCTTCTCCATAATTCTCACATTAAATGAAGCACTGAGAAAGAGAAGAGTTGATCCAGTTTGCAAGATTATAAATAGCCACAGATTGTTTTCTGAATACTTAAAGGATACTGTGCAATGGAAACAAAACAAACAAAAATTTCAGCAAAAACCACAAAGAATTGTGTTGCATTTCCATTAAGTGAAACATTTTTTTCTGGAAAGCTGAGGCAAATAATTTGCTTGTATGCAAAAACAGAAGAAAACACTGTGCCTAGATGCACTCACATAAATCCAGACTATCTTTTGTGAATTCTTTTAGAGTTGCTCCACCTTTCAACTAGTGTAACTGAGATAAGAATTTGAGGGCTGATAACAGACTGATGTATCAATTCCTGTTGATCCCAAGCATTGAATTCTGCAGCTGAAGAACCCCAGCCTTGCCTTTATACTATGCTGGTGGGATATCAGGGTTCTCCCATCTTTCTTTATCCTGTTTCACTGTAGAGGTATACAACACCCTCCAGAAACCTGTCTCAGAGAACTAAAACTGTCATTTTTATGTGCAAAGCAGTGTGGCAGTGGTAGCAGCAGTGACAGTGGTAGTGGCAGTGTCTGTGGGAGGTGACATCCCCAACTCCAGGACTGGTGGCAGCACTGACATTTGCCAGGAGCCAGCACTGCACAGCTGTGTTTCCTCACTCTCATGCATAGTGCAGGCAGCTCTCTGAGGCTGTGTGTAATTTATTCCTCACATGCACTCTGCCACGATCAGCAGGGGCAGGACAGTGGTGAGCAGCCACTAGAAGCAAGATGTGCTTCCAGCTCTTCCAGCCCAGATAGAACACAGGCACCTCACTGCTTATCCTGAGCATTCTTCAGGCTGAAAGTCCAGCCCTTGGACTGCAAGGCTCTTGTCATTATCCCTGACGTATTTATTCTTCCTTGTGCATAACGTATACTTTCCATAAACCTATATTGCCCTTGACTTTCTTGCAATAGCAACTGTGAATAATAATGACAAATAGTTTACTGGTGTTTTCTCAGAGGGCAACTTGAGATATCTGATTACTCAATGTTACTTTTTATGCTATGGGGTTTAAGATCTAAGCAATTATCTGTAATACTGATAGAATGCTGTGGCCTTGGGCAATCATGACTTTTTCTACCAAGAATATTTATCCTTATGTTAAACTTTAAATATTCATAAAGACTCTGAAAGCCAGGATAGATCTTTCTGAATAGTTCACAATAAATAAGTAAATAAACAAATGGGTTTTGCACATTGTTTGCTGTTAACTGTAATCCCTTCCCTTCTAAACAAATGTTTTTAGTGCTCTAAGCAAGTATAATACACTATAAATGGAAGCAGGCACTGCTTTTCCATAGACAGGTTTATATTGTATATCAGACTTCTCATGGGAATGTAAAAAGCTTTTCCCTTCTCATGATTTTTTTCTTCTTGTACATTAAACAAATTATTTTTAAAAATGAATACCGAAAAAAATTAATATATCTGTGGGTCTGTAGCTCAGAATTTTCTTAATTACAAGGAAAAACCCACACCAAATCATTTGTAGTTGTTTGTATTTCAGTGTAATTTAAGAGCTTCACAGATATATTTAAATTACCACAACTCTATTAAATTACACTCCCTGGTAATACAGATAAGATGTTTGACTGTACTGGACATAAACTGCATTTTACATCATATTATCTGGTATTAAAGAGAAAGTAAGATGTGCACCAAACTATTCAGCAGAATTTAAGATCAATAATTACACTTCTTCAACGTCAGACAGTCAATGCAAAATCACTGCAACAAAATCCTTAAACTGTATTTAATGTGTTCAAAGTAGAATTTCTTCCAAACACATACTCACGTGAATTTTGTCCAAATAGGATGATATTAGGTAGGAGTTCTTTTTAATATCTGGAAGAATACACTAATATGTATTAATGTGCAACAAACAGAAAGAGTATGAGAAGCTAGAAGAAGCTGTATATGATCTGCTTTAGAAGGAAGCACCAGGACTAAGTTTGAGGTGTATAGAAGACAAAGTGCCTGTATGCGGAGAACAACATGTGAGCTAAGGGATTCAAATCTCATTGTGCTCAGTATATGGGACCCAGATACTGAGCACATACACAGAGAAACATACAGCTCTCCTCAGGCATTCATCTCAGCTGTTGGCACACAGGCAGCTGGTACTCTTGCAGATATCCATGGGCACCCTTTCCACGTCAGATGGAGCTGCAGAGGGTCCCCCTCCATCAGATCTTGCACCTAAGAGAGGTGTCACATCCTGCGGGCACTGCAGATGGCTCCAGGTACCACTGCTTAGGCAGCTCAGTGAGCTCCCATTTCAGGGTGCTCTTTGTGACATTTGTTTGAGAAATTATTGATTCTCCTTTTCAAATCTCTCCACAGAACTATTTTCTCCAGTGGATCTTCAGCACTGCTTATCATGAATTGAGACCTTGACTCCAGTACGGATACTTGCTGTTTTCCTGGACAAAAATTCTGTTTTGTTCTCATAGGTAATAGCCCTTATGGGACACCTGCACTTTTTCACTTAGATTTCTAAGATCAATAAATAAGCTTAGGAGAATTAGCTTCAGAAACTTCAGATCCCAAATTAAAATTATCATTCAAAGCTAACTTACACAATTACTAACCAACTTGTGCTCTCCAATCCATTATATCAGCATTGTCAGCACCCAATAATTAAACAAAACTCATGAAATACATTTTTTTAAAGTCTGTAAAAGTCCTTGTAAAGTAAAAGTCACTACAATTCTGAACAATAACAACTGGAATGTGGTATTCCTGTAGGAATAATGTGAGTGCAGAATCCTGACATCGGTGAGAAGTGTTCATTTTTCAAAAGATGCTGTCAATATGTCATTAATATTAAGAGAAATAAGGTTAGTAAAGTTCAATATATATTGAAGAGTTTCCTTGACATTTAACACATCATATTAAAAGCTTCTTCAAGAGGAAAGAAATATCAACTTGTCACCTAGAGATTGAAATTGAACTGCTCTGAGACAAACTGCTGTTTCTTTCCCATGATGAGATTCACAGGATGGGCAAAATGTCAAGATAAAAATAAACTATCTGGGAAAAAACATCAAAAGAAATATAGCCATTGTTACAGTTACTGCCAAAATAATCCAGAAAATCCAATTGTTCCCCAGTAATAATATGTGACAGAAGTCCCCACACATTCAGATCTGGTCTTGAAACACAATGGAAAGTATTAGTAAAGATATAGTCTTCTGCTCCATATAATCTGTTAAATTCCCTGGGAAGGAAATAGCTCCATTTTTTAAGATAGATCATATTTTCAAATCACAAAGCATAAAAATTTATTTTCTGTTTTTCAAAGAAAACATTATGAGTAAAGAATAAACTCTATAGCTCCATGAATTACTGCACAGTGATGCCAATTGCCAAATCATGGGTAATATTAGTAGGGCAATTTTACATTGAAAGACTGCTAAGTAATTTCTCTGAGTATATCCATGGTTAAAAACTATTGTGAGGATATTTAAATATATTGCTAAATGAACAATATCAAATACAAATGTGTAAGTCAGAAAACTAGAGCTATAGTCATAAAACTATATTTACAATAGGTAAATATATTGATAGGAAGGCTTGGATAAGGGCTATTATTTTTCAAAACAGGTTTTGATGTCTGGAATTACTACAGGTAATTGCTTTACTACAGCTCAGTCTTTGGGACTTTTTTTAACATTTTTTTAACAAAGATATATATTCCAGAATTTGAGTTTCACTTTAAAATTCAAGCAAATACCTCACAACACCCCACCTGCCAAGTCCCTTTAAAATGTCCATTGTCAAATAAAAGTCTAAAAACTTGTATTCATTCCTTCACCACACTTGCAAAGATGTTATCTGATAACCTCTCCCCTAGACCTATTGACAGAGAAGCCAGTAAGTATTTCAAAGGATCAACCCTTTGTCCAAAAAAGCAATCTCCAGAAATTTGTTAAGCTAGTATCAGGAATACAGGTGTGACCATGCATTATAGATCTTTTATCATCTGATAGAAATGAAGCCTATCTGCTTGTTCAGATTTTTTTTTTTTTTATTTTTTTTGTGAACACACCTAACAGTTTACTTGAGGAATAATTTTTGATGGGGAACAGTTCTTTTTAAACAGGCATTTTCAGAATAATCACATTAATCCAAGAGCCACAAAGTGCTGAAGGAAACAAAGTAAAGGAAAAGGGAGTAAACTACTTTGAAAGATTCAATGTGGTTTTTATCTTATTATTTTTTGTTAAAATTTTCCTTGGAAAGTCTAGATAAAACAGATTTAAGACTGAATGTTCCTTCAAGATTTATCATGTCAGCTTTCAATAGTTTATATATTTCAAAGCCATAGAAAATTTCTTTTGCCTACACACAGAAGGCAAACACACACATAAAAATCCAAATTATGTTAAAAGCATGCCATTAGACTATTGAAGAAAGCTTTAAATGTCAAGAAATGCCCATCTTTAATTTTCCTGTCCATCCTTCATTCTGTGCACCCTCTTTGCACAGAAGCTTTTTGACAAAATCTAATTATGTGAGCACTTCTCTCATTCACAGGACCTCTGCTTTGCTCAGTGCACAGAATGTTCACATAATGAGTAGCTACTCAATATTTTGTTTTCTCCTCATTTTTCAAAGTGTGACCCAAGGCCTTATTTACTGCACACTAGTCAAACCCTTCTCTCAAGACAGAATTGTTAATTTCCTCATAAGTTTCTCGGGTGCTCACCACCACAGTACGGAAACAATTAAAAATATTAATTAACCACTGTTCACAACACTCCTACAAGATGATAGAGAACTGAAGAACAAAGAAATTAAGGTCAAGAAGGTCTACTCATTTAGCAACTGTAGACAATAGCCTGCTTCAGTGCATATTTTTTACTCATGTACAATGACAGAGACCCTTTATTAAAAACATACATATACTATAAAATTATAGCCTACAGCACAGTGCATTTGCAGATAACAAAAGTATTATTTAAAAAGTAAGGCAAATTCTGAAATTTCCTGACTATGAAATTATTTTCCTTCTTGATTCTAATAAATTCCTTCTTGATTCTAATAAAATTTCTATAAAGAAGCTTTTTTTGAAATAATGTAAAATTTCTGTTAAAAAAAATCTACTTCCATCACATGGTAGGAAACTGAGAGTGACAAGGATTTATATCAGGATGAGAAAGCTTTGTGCTATTTGAGCTGAAAGAGTGGCTGACAGCTCTAATAATTCATCAACTTCTGTGTGGACCGGCAGCAGGAAGGACCAGGACATTAGGTGAAATCCACAGGTTCTTGCTGGTATCAGGGTAATGGCATAAAGTGTGAGTCTTAAGCTCCACTACAGACTGTGCAGGGCAATATGTTCATTGTGAAAGATGACCATTTTGTCTGTAGCCTTCTCCCAAAAGAGTGATCCAAACCTCTTCCTATACAATCTCTTCTCCATCTTTTCTTATGCTGAATCTACTTCATCTTATGGGAATGTCATATTATAGATATGGAAGATAACACCATAAAGCCCTCAAAATGTTTGGGGAGAGCCATTTAAATCAACCATAACTAACAATACATTAATTTTTCCAACACATCCAAAGCCAAAAGTTCTTTCATTTATTTTTATCTCTTGGCTGAGAACTTCATTGCATTTTTCCCTTGGTTATGTTGGGGTTTTTTTGTACTGATAAGTCTTGTGAAATATTTTCCACAAAGACAGAAGGTCTATGAAAAAGATCTCTTAAGATGCAAGTAATCATTCTGCATTAATATCTGACCTTTCCTCTGCAATTTAACCTGTTGCTTGGTCTCTGAATTAAAGCTTATTTTTCTAAGGTTATTTAAGTTTTTCAACTCATCCTGCCTACATGCCATTACAAGGCATCACCTACTTGTCTGAAAACTAACTTATTTCCTTTTATCATGCTTGGACTATAAAAGCAAGTTGGAGTAAAAGTGAAAAAAAACCCCGATATATCCTTTCCTTGATCAACAGAACAAGGAAACAGTGAGGCACAGGCTCCTGCATCATGAGGAATGGTCTCAGCCGAGCAGTTTCACTGTTGATACCTTCCACATTTATACACAGGAGCAGATGGCTTCTCACCTACTGCTGTCTCTTGAGGGTTTTATCTGTAGTAATGTAAATTAAGTGTTCAGTTAAAAAAAAAAAAAAGCAAAAAACAACAACACTGTTTATAGACCCTTTGAAATTGTTGTGTTTAGTGACCTCTAGTGCTGAGGGTCTGAGGTTATTTTCACACTACATTCTCTTCTAGGATAAAACCCATCTAGAAATACATGTTGTAATCAGCCACAGTTGTGTTCAAGGATACATGTGAACATTATTTTCCTCTCTTATCCCGTTCTTTCAATATCCATTCTTTGTGAAATGGAAGTTATTGTCATGTGCTTGTCCAAACCTGCCTTAATGTTAAGCACATCAGAGATGAGTATAACGATTCTTATCTGCTATATACAGAATATAGGGAATAAAAGATGAATTAGAGAAGGATCTGTGTTCTAGAAATTAGTCTGCTCATTAGAAAATGAAATTAACTCTTTATTTCTGCCTTTACTAAACCAGATACTTCATGACTGTGATCTGCAAAAGAGCCACAATAAAAGAAATATATGCTAAGCCAAATACCAGCACACTCTGAGTAACAGAAACTTGAAGCAGAAAGCTAGACACCTTACATTTGAGATAAAGAAGGAAGTTCCAAAGCAAAGGAATAATAGGAAATAATTTAAAAGTACAAAAGGAAATAGAAAAAAATGCAAAGACCACTGGTAGAAAGGAGCAGAATGGAAAGAAGATGACTGTGGAATGCAAAGCCAAATGAGCAGGGACCAAATTTCTTAAATTCTTGACAAAAAAACCCAAAAGACTTAAAAATTAAAAACTCAAAAGACACAAAAATTAAAAGACATTAGAACGGCAAAAATAGGAATTTAAAAAAGTAGTATGAAACAGTGGGCTAAGTTTCAACAGCAGTAATCTGAATGAAGCACTAGGTAGGGGCTTGAGGAAGGATGAGACGATATAGAATGCAGTTTTTCAAAGAGTTCAGAGCAAGGAGGACAATTGAAAAAGTTTGGAAAAATTTTAGCTGAATCAGCAAATAATAAATAAAAAAAATTTTAAAAAAGACTGAATCTTCAGCACTGCTTTGGATAGAAAGAATTCATAGATAGGCCAGACATGAAGAATGAGTAGCAAAGATAAATTTGTTGGAAATGACTGAAGTTGTAAGGTGAAGGGTACCGGGAAACCTGAAATAACTAAGAACACTCAAGGAGGATGAAGCACTGATAGTTGACAAACCTTCCAAGAAACTCGAGTATGAGGATGTGTCATGGCAAAAGTAGAAAAGAAACATTCATCTCCTTGCTGACACAAAAGCAGTTTCCCTAAACTCAATTGAAAGCTTTGTGAATGAAAAAAAGCTTTCTCTCAAGGGTGGGATCTTAATGACAAAGGAATGCATTGGGAAAAACAATGGGAAAAGGTGGTTAGTAGCTCATTGGTTTAATATATTGACCAACCAGATGGTGCAGAAAAGCAAAGGGAAAAAGGAATTGAGAGCTACATTTCTGTAACTCCACACTCTGGACAAGGTAGGCCTAAAACTGTATTTCTCACTTAATTGCGAAGAAATTCACTCAAAAATATATTGTCTTGAAAATGTAATAAATTTTAACTAATGTAATTATAAAAACTGTGTTTCCCATGGTTGGACTTCATTTTCATATCATTTGCATTCTTCATAATCCTGCTTCTCACATAATTGATGTGCCTTTATTTTTATCTACAGCACTTATATAGGGAAAATATAGCCTCATATCAGGGAAATTCAAAGAGGTCTTCTAAATAAGGAAATAGGCAAGAGACAATCCAGCTAATCAATAGCCTGAATATTTTTTAAATTAAAACAATGGGCAAGAGTTAAAACACATTCTTAAATATGTTTTAACTCCCATAGCACAGTGAGCACTTAACAATGCTTTAAACAAGCAGCTAAGAGTTTCTCAGAGCAGGGAGTCCTTGAACATCATAAAGGTAGGGAAACCAGTTTATATTTCCTACTTTAAACCCTTGCATGTGAAAAATGAAGAGGGAAGAACAACTCCAGGATCATGGGGGAGGAGGTTGACTGTAGTGCTATTCTTGCTGCAGTACTTTACCTGGCAAAGCCCCAGCCGGCTGAACTGAGATCACTGTAAATCACAGCCCTGGCACCTCACAACTGAGAAGGAGGTAGTGAATAGAAAACAATGTTTTTCTTTCTACCATCTACATCTTTTTCCAGAGACGATTCAGATGTATATCTTTCACGTATATTCCAAAGACAGTCTAAACACACGAATGAAAATTTCCCCTATTACTTGGGTGGAAAAAAATCCACACTTTAAGATTAACACTTAAATCACATGACTTTATACAAGAATAATTATTGAACTGTATTTTTTTAAAACATACTAGACATACTGTGCTCAAATTTCTGAGCTATTTTTTGCATCTTTAGGAAATGCCACAACAGTTGTTTCTCTTAATTTCAGACAGATTGGAGTTAATTAAGGTCAGTTGGAGCAGTGAGATTTAGTTACCTTTTTCCAAGAAATTGCTAATTCCTGGTGTTAGAAAATAGAAGAAACAAAACAGAAAATCTGAGCAAAAATACATCCAATAAGAACATAAAGCATCTCTATCCACCAATATATTTGTACCACAGACATTCATAATTTATTAATGTATAACACACATCACATGTGTATCCCTATATAAAACATATGTAACCCCTATATAAAAAGAAATGTAGAACTCTTCTTGTTATGATTGAAATTTGCATATAAAGTATGGAGGGGAATTTATTTACAGCACTTTTTCCTCTGCTTATTGCAATGAACCCTTAAGTTAAGAACAAAATGAATATTCAAATAAATCTAAATCATTTATAGTTGTTTTTTAAATTATTTCTTTAACCTAGTCATTTGCAGAATAATTGCAAGAAATAATTCTGGATTTCTGATAAACCAAAGCTTATTCATTTCTACATATGCATTAAAATGAGAAGTTCAAACTCTGAGAATAAGAAGAGTGCTAAGTGACAAGTGCTGTTGAATTTGATCATTTCTATCTCATCTGGAAATTAATGGTAATTAATACTTTATCAAAGACTAAAGAGCCATTTTAGTAATTTGTTCATGATGAATATGTTCTACCATTTGAGACTTTACAAAATGTCCTGGTTCTGTATTAAGGAAGAACAGAAAGAATGGAATGGTTGCCGTATAACTGCAGTCAAGTAGAGTACCTCTGGTGCCAAAAAGGTTATTCTGATCTGCCTTGAGGACAGATACCAGGATTTTTAGAAGGAAGCTGTCATAGCATTTAATTCTGCCCTGGTGTTGATGTGTTCACCTCTTCCAAATAATTTCCAAGAGTCAGTAAGCTAGCTCAGATCTGAAACACAAAGCTGAGTAGAATCTCTGTCTACTGGGACACACAGCAAATCTGCACAGACCCAGGGATCTCACAGGGCATCACAGGTGTCGATATCCACTGGCCCTTAAACAGAGCAGGTGCTCCCAGACATATCTTCAGCAATACACAAGATGGTTTTCATTGCACCTGAGTGTTGCCCGAAGTGTCAGCTGCTGAGAATATGTTGCCTGGCACAAAACAGAGGCCGCTTCCATTTCCAGTGCTGGTATCCCAAAAACAATTGAGTCAGGAAGAGCTCACTCTGTACTAAAACCGCTAGCGGCAGATGAGCAGTTGTCACTTGCCCAGTGCAGGTTTGCAGTGCTATTGGCACCATGTGGACAATTCATAACCTTGAAAAACACCACCTTACATGAATTCAAGTATGGGGACTAGTTTATAGTGAAGCATCGAAATATCGATCTGCTGTTGACAGGGGTTTCAGAATGCTGATCTATAACAGGGAAAGAGCAGCAGCAGTGAGATGTTTTAAGTAGCACAGAGTCAAATCAATATACTTCAAAGAGCAGTGCTGTGCCATGCTGATAATGCCAGTTCAGGCCATCAGCCTGAACATCCTGTGTAGGACCACATTTTCAAAAGAACATACCTCTTATTGTTGAAAATTCTCCATTGTTCCGGAGTACCCTAGATTCTCTATTCATATTCTCTTCTGGACAGCCTAATCACACATTTGCAAATGCATTTATGATTCACAGTACCTCTGTTTCTCCATCTGTCAAACATGAATAAAAATATTCTTAAATTACATAGTTGCTGTGAGGCTTAATTTATTAATGCATGTACTCTTTGATTCAGAATTGAAAGGAAACATACACACAAATTATTATTGTTATTACTGTTCCATTTCAAAAATATTTTGAAACAATAAAAGAACCAGCAAAAGATGGTATTTTGAAAGCATTGGTTGTCATATCCTTTTGAATATTACCCTGTTGAAGTTATCAATCAAATCCATTTTCTCATACAGTATATTACATATATTCTCATACATATATTTTATCATCATTTGCACAACATGTAAAATCATTACAACTGATGCTCAGTTCAAAAGAACCAGAGTTTTCTGAAGTCATGAGTAAATCTTTTTCTTAACTATATAAAAAACTTTAAACAGTGAAAGCAGGCAACATAACCATGATTTCTCTTGAGAATTCTTGATAATAATAATACTGTCTATTATACAGGGCACACGTATGACAGTTTGGGGTCTATTAGAATTTCTGAAACAACTCTTTTTGCATGAATTCTTATAAGTTGGCTGAATACTGCACCAGAAATTATAAACTATGGTTCTGCAAGCAGCTAAGTCGAAATAGTAAAATTTAAAAGCCTGAAGCAAAGCACAAAAGCTATATTTAGGACTGTAATTCAGGGGCCTTATTTCACAGATACTTAGCATTGCTAGTTGCCCTACATGCCATAAGCAATCTCATCATGGCAGAAGTGCCACCACTAAATGCCTTACATATTTGCATGCTGCCATTCTCATCCTCTGGCACCCTGAATCCTGTGTAGCCACAGGTGTGCAGAACAGCACTGCAATCAGTTTCCACAGCTGACTAGGACTTGCTATTTATATCTTAGCAGCAGGCTATCAGCTTCATAGCATCCTACATACAATTACTGTAAGAGGCAGGCTGTTATATGCCTTATATTACAATTATATTCTCTATATTACCTTTTTTCCAGAGAAAGTATATCCATAGATGAGCAGGCCACAAAATTAGCCTATAGAGGTTTAAAACTGAATGTGTAGTAAATTCATCAATCTGGATGGTGAAAGTTTTATAAGTGCACACAGTAATTCTCAGGAAAATTTTCAGCGGAGCTTCACTTCTGCCAGACTTGCGCTGCACACCAGCTATATTGTAAATCTTAACATCACTGTTAACAGACTTGATTGATTAGGAAAATTGAGTGGCAGAGTTTAAGTGGATTCAGGAAGCACACTATAGATCTGTATAAATTTTCATAATATTTTGTTTTCTCTTTTCCCAGATGGCAATAGAAATTCTTTCAAGCAGAGTAGCCACAGCCGTTGTCCTTAAATACGTGGCATTTTTGCTTAGAGTAAGATTAAGTTAGCTCAAAATTTGCAGTATTGGCTTTTACTTTCTACATTTGAAATAAGAAATGTTTTAAATACTGCTAACAAATATGGTTAGTTTACAGAAAATCCTTAGGGCATAGGCATATGTTGTGAATGTAGCTGGAGAAGTTTGAGAAATTACCACCCCCAGCTGTTTACTGCCACCCCGCAGCTGGAAATTACACCCCACACACAGCTGGAGCACCCTAATTATCCATATGGGCAGCTGTAGTTAGTTTCCACGAAAATCAGACAGCTATACCTCAGTCACCTTCAGAGGAACAGAAGAAATCTAGGCGGTGGGATAGATAAATATGGAGATGGTAAAATAATAGAAGAGAAAAAAGAAAAACTACCAATTTTTTGTTGGAAACAAAGAAGAGCTTGGCTCTCCCTCCTTTGTTCAGGAGCTGTATTTTAGCCAAAACCTTTGTCCTTGCTGGAGCTTTACTGTTAGTATAGAATCATAGAATCATTTAGGCTGGAAAGTCCCCTAAGACCACTGAGTCCAAACACTAATCTAGTACTGCCAAATCCACCACTAAACCATTTCTCTCAGTGCTACAACTACATCTCTTTTAACCACCTTCAGGGATAGTGACTCACGTCCATGTTTATATCTAAAAATTGTGATAACCATCCCAAAGCCCTAAAAATCCTCATCGAGGATAAATCTGGCCTGCAGAACTGTTACAAGGGAACACTACACAGGGATACTACAGCCTGGGCCTCTTCCCCTTACAGAATCTTGTGAATCTTTTTTCAAATGCTTACTGTCTGGGGGAGCTCACAGCCCTCAGCCAGGTACAGAAAAGTACAAAGCAAAGAGAGAATTAGCCCTGTGGAAAGAGGCTTACCAGAACTCTTACCCTGGAAAGAGAGCTGCTGCTACCAGCTCACATGAAATCTGTCGCAGCTAGGGAAGGTGGAGAAGTTCTAAAAAAATCCAGTGGAATAAAAGCTTTTCTCCCATTTACTTTTCACTGCCAGGAATCATTCTTGGATCAAATGTCCTAAGAAATTGTTCACACAAAAATTTAGATATAAGGGCAATACAGGCACTACCATCTAATGACTGAAGGCTACAGCATTCATATAGGTTATAAAAAACATATATTAAAATAGAATCATAGAATGGTTTGTGTTCAAAGGGATTTTAAAAGTTCATTTAGCCCAACTCTTCTGCAATGAGCAGGGTGATTACTGACATGGGTGAGAATGAGGATCCATATTTTCCTTTTGCTGAGACAAGATATCCTGTAAAGAAATCACTCAACTTCCCTTTCTAAAGCCATTTCACTACATTTAAAATACAGAAAAGAATATATGAGCCTGCAGAGTGAGAAGGATTTGAGACTCTTGTGGGTACTACGTTCTCCTGGGAAACCTGGATTTCAGTCAGTGCTCCCATGAATATTTACATGAAGAGAAAAAGATCCTAGAGGTGAGATTAAAAGAGACTCCACTGAGAATGCCCTGTTTGGGAGCAAGCAGCAGAAAGGCACTTAGGCACTGCTCATTGCTGTCAAGTGTCTGCAGTACACTGGCTTCAGAGAGGAACCCAACCGAAAATGTTCCCATGCTCTCCTCTTCCCTCCCTCACTCTCTAAGACATTCAGGTATGGGGCAACGTTACTTTGAGACCAGGCAGCTATAAAACAATCAATTAAATTATTACAGCACAAGAAGAACACTTCACTTGTAGCTGCATAATTTTTAGATGCTTATTGTGGCGATAAGTTACAGTATGCCAACAAAGTTTATGGAGAGATGAGCATTTCAGTTCATCTGCCTTAGATATCTGTTCAAGATGGAATGAATTCCCCTCTGGAAGAGCATGGATGTCTACACAGCCTATGAAAGGAGACAAAATAAAACTATTTAAACTAGACACTCCATATGTGTATTACTGAAATTAGATGATTCACCTCCTAGGAATTCACTAATGGCCACAGCAGATGCCAGCTGAAAAAAAGTTTCACTTGTGCCAAGCTTGTTTTCAGGATAGTCCCTCCTCCTTCAGGTGCCTTTATCCTTTGTGTATACAGCCCCAGTCTTGCTTGTTAACAGCTTCTAATTAAAATTTTGTTAAAAATCAGTGTTTTGCAATATTGTACACCACTGGAGTACTAATTTTATCTCCTTTCTGAGCGGTAACAGCTATTGTAAACCACAACATTACTGTGAACATATACTAACATTTGTTTTTCCCCATCTAAATCACATGGAATATAATTATCCACGCACGACTTCAACTATTCTTGTACTCTTCAGTCACTTAAAACAGGGGGAGCCCTCTGCAGCTCACTGTCACTGCCTTTCTTTTTTACTGCCTTACATATTGTAGTTTTGACAGTAAGTTTTATCAGATCCTGTCTCCTCTCCTCATTGTTATTGGACACGTGAAATAGCAAAGGTGTTAGCAAAGGCTTCTGTGGGTCTCCTCTGATAACCTTCCACCACTGTAGAGCAGCTAATTTAGTCCCACCCTCTTGTTTCTCTGTCTTTCAGGTGGCAGTTCACAAAGGGACTGTTCCTTCTTGCCATAGAGACAGCTTTGATTCCATACAATCATTCGGCACAAGGCCTTTGTTAAACACATTTTGAAAATCCAAACATAGTATATATACTTGGATATAGCAAGCGGAATCACCCTTAGCTACAGCACATCTGTGAAATTGCTCCTCTGTTTTATAAACTCCAGATTTTCAGGGTGCCTGTGTGTGTTGTGGAAAGTATATTTATGGTTAATTCATATATAATGCAGACTTATTAATTCACTAATACTACTTGACACTATTTTCTTTTTTAATAAAAAATGTCCCATAATATTTCTTATCTTTTAATAAAATCGAGATTATATGAATAATCTTGTCTCTCTCAAAGTCAAAATGGGCCTCATAAAAGTTGGCATTTAGGTGTAGATTATACATTATGCTGGAGATAACAGATGAGGTTATCAGTTGTTATACAATTACAAAAGAAATGTATCAATAAAAACTAAACAACACAAATTAAACTTATTTTTGCCAATAACACCCAGCCATGATGAGTCCCTGTCTGCCCACCTGTTTATATTAATCTTTTAGGCAGCATGAAATTAACAGCCTGTGTTCCACTTGTAAAATAATTTTATTGATAGGCTGTGCTTTAAAAGGTTTAAATTTCTCTTCTGCTTCTATTTTTTAAAGAGCTCTTCCAAAGGAGTAATATTTTAGCAAATAATTCTCTCATTTTACAGTACAACCTTATGCAAACCAAAGAGCAACATGTGCCTACTGTGCCATCTTCAGGTTATTTTTGGAATAAAGTTATCCTGAATTTTGCTGTCTTTCTAAAATAAAGAAGGCAACAGTTTTTATATTTTTCCTTTATGACTGAAATCAATACTAATGACTTCAATTAGGGAAGGTAGAAACAGAAAAATAAAATTGGTTTTATCACAACATAAAACAGCTTCTTTTTCTTCATCATGAGAAAAATGGTCTCAGATCACCACTCTGATCTGAACTTTTGTTCTCTTTCCTAACACGATGAGGAGATTCTGCTGCTGTATATCCCTGATTCAGTATAATTTGTTTGTGGAAATTCACAGTACTATTGTTCATATCTGAAGTAGATTAGTTACTTCATGGGGCTTACGCTGCAACTTTTGCTTTTTGTTTTTTATTCTTTGTTTTTACAGCACTGAGCACTGCGGAAAATGACATCACACCACACTCTTCTGGCAAATGGCTTCAATTTTACCCTGACCTTCTGATTCTTCAGTGGAATATTGTATGGAACAGAGCTGAAGCTTGCTTTCTGCTTTTGACTGGTTGTGATAAGTTTGTGCTGGTTTTGACTTGTGTTCACTCTTTAATGTCTGCATCAACAAGTCTTGACAGAAGCAAATGTGATTTTTGCAAAACGTCTTTTTAAAGGCATCTTGACCAGAGCAGGGAGTTTTTCCTTCTCATGTAGGAGCAAGGACTATGAATAACCTCTACCTTAAAATGCAGCACAGCTCTGGTGATTCTGAAGACATAGGATTGCCTGTTGTTCTCGTGCAAATTGGTGTGAATTAAGTTAACAGGCTCCTTATGAATGGGAGCTATGAATACAGCAGGTTCTGCTGTAACTGTAGATTAGAATGAGCCTTATCTGAACAGAGAGGAAATGCACAGAATCCAAATTAATTTTACTCTAACAAATTGATATTGTGAATGAACTACCACAAACTATCTGCATTTAACTGCACTGACATTGCACTTGCTTGGCTCTCCCACATGCCAATGTGAAACACATGTCCTTTCTGGACAGACAAGTTCTATTCCTCCTGAGGAGGGCACAGATTCTTTAAGCCTCATCCCTGCTTATTGGGGAAAAAAATGTGAATTTCTTCATAAAGACTAAGAAAGCAAGAACCTTAGCAGGAACCACTAAATTGATAGTGGAGTTATCACATGACAACAAAATTATGGCATTACATGAATTTTACCTTATGCAGCACAAGGAGATAAATAGAAGAAAAAAATTTAAAAAAAAAAAAAAAAAACAAAACAAAACAAAAAAAACAAACAAACCAAAACCAGAATTACAGAATCCATTGTAGATTTCCTCGATAAGTGGTTTGTCTGCAAAGACCTGAGTGATTGTCTGAACTCACATCTGTCTCTTTAGGCTGCTGATTACCTTGCATAGGTTGCACTGGGAACAGACATCCAGCTGAGTCATGTTTTGTCATCTTTTTACTACCAAATGACTGAAAGTGCTTAAAAGTTTATAAGATTAAAAACTTATCACAACACAAAAACTCAGGTCCTCTGAATTGAATTCCACTAATACAATTGGTATTGCATTTCAAGCAGGACACAATTGCCCTCTCATGTCCAGCCTCTCATCTACAGCACCCCCAAGTCCTCAGCAGGGCTGCCCTAAATCTCTTCACCTCCCAGCCTGTTCTGATACCTGGAGTTGCCCCAACTTTGCTGAGGGTGAACTCAATCCCTTTGTCTATGTCATTAATGAAGACACTGACTAGTACTGGTCCCAGTACAGACCCTGAGGGACAGCACTTGTCACTGGTGTCCATTGGCATTTGAACCATTGACCACTACGCTCTAGATGCAGCCATCCAACCAATTCCACATCCACCTAACAGTCCAACCATGGGATCCATCTCTCTCCAATTTAGAGGGAATGTCAAAGGCTTTACAGAAATCCAGACCAATGACAGCTGTAGCTGTTCCTTTGTCCAGTGATGGAATCACCCCATCACAGAAGACCACTTGGTTGGTCAGGCACGTCTTGCCCTTAGTGAAGCTGTGATGGCTGTTTCAAATCACCTCCCTGTCTCCACGTGCCTTAGCAGAGCTTCTAGAAAGATCTGTTCAATGATCTCTCCAGGCACAGAGGTGAGTCTGACATGTCACTGGTTCCCAGGCTCCTACCCTTTTTAAAGAGAGGTAGAATTCTTCTCTTTTTCCAGTCATCTGGGACTTCACTTGACTGCCATGACTTTTCTGACATGACTGACGTGTCATAAAGATTCCTCCGTAACTACATCAGCCAGTTCCCTCAGGAATCTGGGATGAATCTCATTGAGTCCTATAGACTTACATATGTTCAGATTGTCCAAGTGGTCACAAACCTGATCTTTACTTACAGTGGGAAGCACTTTGGTCCTACAGTTCCCATCCTGCTGTCCATCCATTCAAGAGGTGTGGGAAGACAAGTTGCCATTAAAGACTGAGGCAAAAAAGTTGTTGAGTACCTCAGCCTTTTCCTTATCCATTTATACTAGTTTACCAGCATTATTTATCAGGAGGGGTACACTTTCTTTGACATTCCTTTTTGGTGTACTTACCTGTAGAAAACCTTATTATTCTTTGCATCTGTGACACAAAATTCAGAGGAAAGCTGTCTGGACACCACTACTCGTGAACTGTCTGGCAGTCAGTGTGCAGGGGTGAGCAACTGCACTCTCATTTCTTTTGTGTAGTCTAATTTTTATTATTATTATTATTACTATTACTACTACTACTACTACAACTACTATTATCCCTTTCTTTTCTGTCCTGTAAAGTATCTTTATCTCAACCCATGAATTTTACAAACAGTATGTCTGTTTCCCACCTTTTGTTGACAGCAATTGACACTTCACTGGTTCTTATAGTCAGCTTCCTCGCAGAAAATACACTTTAACTATTGAATTTAAACTAAGTTTAATGAATCTCATTATTCACTAAATGTATTAAATTTATCATACATAGTATAAATCCCAGCTGTTAAAAATATTTTTTATAATAAAAGTTGTGGATCTTCTACACATTCAAGCAGTTTAGATATCTAAGATCTGATTATCTGCATTTATAATGGACATCTTCATCTGCATGATGGATGCAATCAGTAACAGCTAAAACCCCTCATCAAGTGTTACCTTAAAACAAGGAGTCCTCACTTTATTACCCATATTCATAACATTCATGAACTCCATAGATGAGAGCACAAAAATAGATGATTGTATAACATATGCACAATGGTTCAGGCTGAGAGCAAAGATGGAAAAACCTTTCTCATGCCTGAAAAGTGCATGAGTGTGTGTAAGAGCATGTGTACATAGACTGAGATTCTATTAATCAAAATATCCACACATTACTCACTGTCACCACTCACCAGCCACTGCTTTTTGATTTATTATACTGATTTGTTTTTTTTAACTCTGAGAACATTGACAGCTTATACACACTGATGCCAGCGGAACTCCCATAGAACTTTCTGTCATATGCATTACATCCAGGTCAAACATAGGAAAGTTCATACCCTATTGAAATAATTGCTAATTCTAAAACTAGTTAAATGTGCAGTCCCCACTTCCTGCTATCCTGTTGTCATACTTTCTCCTAGCATAGAAACACACATACTCCACACAGGTACATTATTTACTGAACAGTGAGATAAAGGAAAATCTTAGAGGAATTTACATTCTAGAAAGCAAGAAAACAAAGTAGGAAAATGTGTAGTAGATCACTGCTGTAATACTTCCCCTAATCATCTCTTGAAAATTTAAAGGTTTGCTTATCAGAAGATATGCTAGGAAAACCTTTTTAAATGGATGACCCTGAAGCTAGATATGTGAATACTAAATGGTGAATGTGAAAGAATTGCACTTTGAGGTAAAAGATTAAATTCTTCTTTCCTTTTTTGTGGATCAAAACTATCTTACTGAAAGATATCATTTAGTTGCAGTTTCACGTTTGGAATTGTTAGTAAATCTTACTAAACCTTTTTTTCTCATATTGGGCTTTTGTGGTTATCAAATGAATTTCATAATTTCATCAAATCCATAGTTACAGTTCTTTCAGATAGAAATTAATTTTTATTTTTACCTAAATACAATGAAAATCTTGTACAGAACTATTATTCCCAACTGCTTTGAAAATTCTTGTCAATATTAATGATAGTCATGACAGCATCTATGGTAGAAGTGTATCTTATACATGAAATAATGATTAAATAATATGAAAGGCTTTGCAAGAGTAAGTATAGGGCAGAACACAAAAGTGCATATTGACACCAAACTTCAAATTATCAAAACATCTCTACAAAGCAGAGATCAAACAGACAATTTACTTATTGCTCAGAGATTAAAAAAAAATGTTTATCTGCTACTTGCAATATATTTGAGGAAAAAAAATTGCTCACAATTCTGTTTTCCAAATATATGTTGGTCCAAGTTTGCTATCTGATGATGCTGTCCACTTCAGACACATAAAGATAGCAGTAAAGTCATACTCCTTCTTTTGAGAATCAGAAACCATAAACTGGAATCAATATTTTGTCAGATGAGAACAATCCCGGAAAAAAAGAAAAAAAAAAAAAAAAAGGAAAGTAAAGTCATTATCTGGGCTTTGTATTCAGGGCTGAAAATAAAAACCTTCATGAAGCAAAATCAAAGAATAAAGACTCTGAGAGAAAGAGAAAAGCAGATTTTCTGGTGCCTCTAACCTAGTGAAGTAACAAAATCCCATGTAAAGAGACCATGAACTGATACTAGCCCGACCTGGAGAATTTCATCTGCCTTTTGTGTTCATCAGCTGCAAGGTAATAGAGCCTTCATACTGTGAGTTTTGTTCTCATCTGCAACACCAACTCTTTCATAAGAGAACATTGTTTGGAAATCAGTTTTGTCAGTTTAAAAGAATAAGTTTGCAGTAGCTCTTAGAAGGCTGTGATCAGGCATAATTTCTATTACAAACAAACTGCCTGAAAACATTCCACTATGCATGATTACCATTTGGCAATTACTTTAATGGTATGCAGTTATTTTTACTTACCTCATATGTTGTTTTTCCAGAAGAGGTTAGCAATTTTCTTTAAGTTATTCTGAGTTCTTTGAATTCTTAAAGACAAGAATCTAAAAGGTGATAGCCTTAGAGACTAGCCCTGAAAACACACAGTACCTCAAATCATATTTACAACCTCAGTACAAGACAGCTGCTTAAGAACACTTAAAATGAGAACAAGTGAAAGCTCATCTGAGCAATTGAATAACTTAAAATGCGCCAGTTGTCCTTAGCTACCAGCACAGAGAACCCAAGTTAACCCAGTTAGATTTAAGTCATTACATTCTCAATAGTAAGGCCCTAACACAGGAATTAATTTCTGACAAGTGATGATTTGAAAGAATACAGTTTTCACACAGCATGTTACATATTCCATGTTCTGCCAATTATTCATTTGCTTCAGTGTGTCTTTTCAGGAATGTAAAAAAAAAATCTGAAGAGCTCTCTTAAAAAATCTCATCATATTCAGCAAATGACTTCTTTGAAAGGATTTCTCTGAACATCCTGCCAAAATAATTGCAGTACAGCATTACAAAAAAAAAAGAATTTCACAAGGACATGTTTCCCTATTGATTATAACATTTATTTTATAGGTCTACTCTGACTGACCTGATTGCTGAGCCTCATGTATTGTCCTCTGCACTGTACTTCTCCCAGGTAAGGTCAAGGTTATGGTCATATCCTGATCAGCTTTTCTGTGTATGATTAATGACTTCTTACCATAAGAATCTTGAACAACAAAGGTCCCTCCAGCGTTACTAGTGGATTGGTTGTGGTTCCTTTCTTGTATTCCATAAAGGATACGTGTCTGAAAGAGTCAAAGACAGATAGATGCTAGTGTGGTCAGGATTTTTTGCCATTCTCCCCCATGAGACAAGGAGTTCTCAAATTACGGAACAAGACAGTGCAAAGAGGGAAGGGCAGCCATATAATTTGCAGAGATGTGTTTATTCTACAACCACACATGCACATTGCATTTTTGTCATTAGTAGATTTGCAGCATTTCATGGTCTGAAGCATCCATCACACATGTGTAAAAGCTCATTGCCGTAGGACGTCACATCCACCTTGCAAGTGGAGCATGCTAGATGGCTCCTCAGTGTGCAACTTCAACCTTAGTGCTGGCACTCAGGAAACTCCTACCAGTGTACCAAGGTAGCCCTTTGGGGAATTAGTTTCAGCAAATTATACTGAGATGTTTACCTTCCCTTAGGTTTTTCATCTAACACAGTTTCCACTTTTAAACATGGAATTCACAGCTCTCAGGTAAAATCAATCCATTACTTGCCATAGTTGCTTAGCTGGCAGTGTAATTAATTAGACAATTTGAGTACAAAAGACCTTTTCTAGTATTTTTTTATCCTTCTGGCTCCCATGAAAGGGCAAGCTGATAAATGACAACAGAAGCTGCTGAAATATTTATTTTCATAGGAGTAAAAAAAATGAACTTTTTATAAAAGCCAGAAACCACACTTGAATCCTGTGCATCATTAAAGTCACACCTAAGCTCCTGCCTTATGACTGACCTGGACATAAGTGTGCATTCTTTTTGGAAGGCTCCGTTTCAAAGACGTTCAGATGGAAAGACATTGTCTGCACTTGCTTGCGTGAGCAGTCAGCAGTGCAAGACAATTTGGTTTTCTACGTGTTCTCCTTCATATTAAGGGTCTTGTTGATTTTGCATTTATCCCGAGACAAGACAGTATACTAAAAGAATTTCACTGCCCATGCTTGTATTTGAAGAAAGAGATTTTTTTAAACCCTTAGTGGCCAAATCATAAACTCTTCTAACTAGTGCAGATAAAGGCTCTTTCTTTCAAGAGTTTACAATGTTTTACAATAAGATTGCTCAGGTGTAAAGTTTATATGTAGGTTTCCCAGCTGACATGAAATAAAATTTTACCAATTGTAGATCCATTTCCATCATCTTGATTTTTAATGCATGCATATTTTTTTGTATTTTTATTACATTCTATAATTCAATAAGTAATTATATGTTTGCACTAAATTTAAGTATATATTAAATGTTTTATAAATGCAGCCAAAAATACTTTTTAAATGGCAGGGCAGCCAAATTACTGCAATAAGCTCATCTGCTGATTGATTTGGATCCCAAGCTGGTTTTATTGCAAAAGAAAGAAGTACCATTAGATCTAGGAATATATTTTCTCTAGCAATGTTTTGTTATATCTAATGAAAGACATGAATTGGGATATTTTTCTTAACTTCAAAAATGTCACTTTTCCTAACAAAAACACCATAAGAACTCCCAATTAATTTTTCCAAATATAGTCAGTGTATTACAAGGTAGTTCTATCCGTGTATAAGCCATGATGATAGTAACCAGTGGGGAAGTTCATTAGGAAGCCTTCCTGGGAATACTTACCAGCTAGATATCCAACATTTTGGGGTTTGGAGCCAGGATAACAAGGCTGATAGGATAGTAGACCATGGACTATAGATTATTTACTCAGCATGGGATTGCTAGACTCAGCAAATAGTAGGAAAGGGAAAAGAGTTTGAGTTCCAGTTAAAATATAGTTTGAAAAGTAGGCCAAAAGATGAATCTAACAAAAAAGCAGAACATGCTGCTGAGTGTATGGCAAAAGCTTTTAAGAGGGTATAGTTATGAGATCTAAGGTCTTTTGAAAAGCAAAAGGTACCAAACATTGTTCCACATATTTATTTCACCCCTTGAGCAGCTCAGAGGCACCTAATGTACATTCTTCCACAAAGGCAACATTCTTCACAAACTCCACATTTGAGAGTCAAGACACTTTCTCACTGCAGTTAGAAATACAAGGTTCTGAACTCAATAACAGCCAACAATCAAGAACTCAGGATTCTAAATTAGGAAATATGATGATAAAGAAGAGAGAAAACATTTGTTTTCATGAAATAAGGAAAGAAAATACTTTGCTCCTAGGCATCATCTTTATGAGCATAAAGGATACCCAAACTATTCATTTCTAATAGTATGTGATAATTTTGGTAATATTTTGTGGTGTTCTCTTCTTGAATACCTAATACAAGGCTAAACGAGTTAAATGGAATTCAGGAAATAATTTTAGAACATCCAAAATCTGAGACAGATTTTAAATTATTAAGACATTAATGATCAATTCTTGTTCCAATTTTACAATCTGAAAGATATTTTCAACCTTTTCTTTATAATGGGGCTAATTAAACCCAGCTGGTAGTGATCATTTTTGAAATAGTAGATCTGTCATTTCACATACTTTGGACCTTTTATTGATTCCGAGCTGATGTTTATAAAGGACTTTCAGACAGGAAGGAATTGACTGAGGCTGGAAGAAACAGTGAAACTATGTATACATAAAGCAAAATGAACCATATTTTAGTACAACTGGCCTACTGATGAAAAGAACTGCATAAAAGGTAGATATTATCATTATTATACAGAATTGTCAAGCACAAAATGTAAAGCAACCAAAAAAGTGGAGATTTATTTCATTACTTTTTTCATTTATAACAGCTTTAGTTTTTACTTATAATCACATTCAGAAAGAATTATTTAGACAACACTGTTATTTTCAAATTGATTGTGTCCCTTTAAATAAATCCCATTTTGTATCTAAACCAAACAAACAGCAGAGACCTGAAGTAGGTATTTAAAAACCTATGAGCACAACATATTCTGTGTTTGTGAACATTTCAGTCATGGCCTCAATATGGAATTTTCTTGATAGAGATATGAAAGACATAAAGATATTCACTAACTCATTGCAGGATTATTTATTACATTGACAGGCTATATTTACCTAGAATCTTCTAATTTCACATTTCTAAAAGTCAAAAATATTCCTCTGATACAAGAGAATGCTCACTTTAGATGGGTCAAAGAAAAAACATATATATATAGGTACACACAAATATTAGACAGAAAGAATGAGGCAAAGATCAAGTAGGGCTTTTATTCCTGAGACATTTTATATAAATGATTATGCCTGCCCAAACTAAATAAATGGAGATTTTATGCCAGAATACCTTTCAGCAATAATTTAAATACAAGTGACTGAAACAAAAAGGGAAAGCAAACTAAAATGGTAATACAAAAGAAACCAAAGCCATCCCACAGCAGTCAAAAATAAGATGGGCAGACCCAGGATGCATATTTTAAAGCACAGAACTGTCTATGAACTCCACTGGGGGTATAAAGTCATGCTATCTTTATGGTCTTATATCATATAACATTGCTTTCATCTGTCATCAGAAAGTAAATTAGAAATGTTTTTCCTTTTCACCACACTTTCCCTTCGTTTTGCATAAAACTGATTTCCCTTTGAATTGGGGCACACCTTTTCCTAGTTTAAATACTTGTTTCTGCTTGGCTACTTCTCCCATTGTGAAATATTTTTCTCTGTGTGGTCTCTGATTTCCTAACACAGCATTCAAGCAGAAATATTGTTGATGACTGGGTAACTCGTCCTCGTAGGAGCCACATTATGATTGTTTCTTCTCATTATATTTGACTACAGTTCTTGGCAAACTAATTTAACAAAAAAGGATGGTAGAAGATGCCAAGGAAATTTCCTTATGCACTACTCTAAACATCCTTAAAAGTGGAAGGAGTGACTCTGGGAGAAAAGCTAAGGCAAACAAGCATTCAGCTTAGTTGGAGTGCAGACAAACCCACACCTAAAAATTCACAAATTATTAAGAAATTAATTCCATAATTTACCTACCTCTCCAATCTTCACTTACTCCAGTAGCAGTTAATCCAGCACGGAAGTGCTGACCCTTTCATTCATAGCAAAAATTGTGCTTAGTTTTCCTTTTTTGTCTGTTGATGCAAAAGTTTAGCTGCCATTCATTAAATTGTTCCCCAGTAAGCAATGTCATGTGTCTCTTCCACAAAATACTGAGTATCAGGTCGGCTGAAGCATAAAATCACTGTGTACCAGGTACTCTTAATTAATGCTATGGCTGTGGATGCTCTTAATCCACTGAAACAGTGCATTGCTGCAAGGTACAAAAAACCAGCTCCCCACTAATCTCCGTGGATAGTCTGTTTCTAATTACACTGTACTTCTTTGTTGCAGAGAGAAATGTGTTTGTCCTTGTGTATGATGAAAAAATATAAAAAATAAAAAATATATAAAACATAAAATAAAAAATATCAAAACTTTCACCTGCCAAAATATAAAAACTTCATGTGAAACAGTGTGCAAAACATTGTTTTTGCAACTGGATTTAATCATATGGACGAGCAGAACGGGGATTCAGACTACAGCATTAATATGAGGATGACATTTGATTTGAATGAAAAAGCCATCATCAGGTACTTGAAAAAGGAATAAGGCAACAAGAGAAAAGCACAAGGAAGTATTGTAATTTCAGATCAAACACTTAGATAATATTGACAAAAATCTGCCATTTCTAAACAGAAATTCTGATGCTGAAAAAAACACGATATATTTCAATATAAGTTATAGAAGCCATGATGGGAGCTTGTTTTTACCATTGAATGTCATTTGAAAGCACCTATGAGCAGTTCAGACTTATTTACTGTAAGTGAGCAGAGATCCAGTGGCAATAGCACAAAAGACAAAAATTGAAAATTCCTGAGGGTGACACAGTGCCTCAAAGATGGACGTCCAGACAGCATGACTCATGACACAAAGTTTAGCTCTGACATATCTCAAGCCAGGAAATCACTCTAATTTGTGACATTGATTGCAATCAGTGAAGTGGCTACTGTACATAATAGCTGCTCCTCTGTGCAGTATATTTTGTGCTGTACTTGGCTGATGCAAGTGAATTTATAAACTGCTAGATATTAACCCCCAAAAGGGAGGCAGTCTTACTACCTTTATTCTCTGAAGCAAGCTCTTACTTTTCTTCCTTTGTTTGGGCCCATTTGTAAGACCTATTTGAACACTTCACTGTTCTCTTGGACCAGAGTGTACTCCAACTTTAACCAGCTGGCAGTCATATAACGTAGTATGAGGCTGATGCTAAAAGCAACCAATAAGTGGAAGAAAGCCTACTGAAACAAGGTTCTGGGGAATCAAGCAAAAAAAAATTGGGCAGCACAATCTATAAAAAAGGTCTATTTTAGGTTTCTGAGTCTCCAACATACCCATCAGTTACCAGAAATAACAAAAGAAAGGACATGATTTTTTTCTTCACTTTACTTCCTTTACTTTCATTTTTTTTTTCTGAGTGTAGCTTCATCTGTTACACTTGGGATTGGACAGGCATACAGCTATATATAAAACATAATAGACCAATGTATCTAATATACCAAATCAGACTCTTAGCATTAGTAGTAACAAAGTTGACATTGTAATGGAATTACGATCAGCCTGTCTAACAGAGAGAAAATTTAAAATTACAGGATGTTTTCAGAATGGCTTACACAACCTTGCAGCTTCTTTTTAAAAAAAAGAGACTTTTATCTCTCAGACTGGAAAAGAAGTTTCCTAAGTGCATAAATTATAATGTCAGAATGGACAATTAACATCATCTAGTCACCTCAGCCTCCTTTACTTGTACAAGCCATAGAATTTCACCAACTCCTACATCATGACAGAAATCATTGATGTAAGGGATATGCTACATTTAACAATATCAACAAAAAAGTAATTACTGGGGCATTGTTTTTGAAATAACTTCTTTCAGTTCCACTATTAAGAATATTAACAGGTAGACTCTTTTCCAATATTGCCTCAGAGAATCTGCAGAGAATCCACCTACCATCAGCTGAATTGCATATGGTGACTTATCTTTTGCTTTATGCAGCCCATGACAGACTGGCATGGCGACTTCAATCTATCCAGATACCAAAGCTCTGCAGAACTGTAATGTCTATACCCTATTTTTTTTTTTTATTTTTTTTTTTAATGTGAGAAGGATCCAGATGTCTTGGAGTCGCAAAATAAAGTTGCAAAACCTGAGCAGAATGGATGAAGGACTGCTCTGGGCAGTCATTGATTCTCCAGCTTGCTCAGTGCCCGATCTGAAGTTTCCAATTTCTTCAGGCATCAGCTAGAACCAAAGCATGGTTGCTTTTGCGTCTCATTTCATCTCAGCTCTCACCACCTCAAACGCAGCTGCTGTGTGCATAGTGGCTTGCTCCACCATAGCTGCTGTTGCCATGGCTTGGCTGGGTGAATACAGCCTCTCTGCTGCAGGTTTTGTTCTGCACTGTGGGGTTTTGACAGCAGAGTGTCTTCAAAGGCTTATTCAGAGTTTAAACCCTAGATATCAGGATCTCAAAGTATGTATGACTCAGAAGCTGAGTCCTGATATGTGAAGCTTTCAGATAGCTGCAGCTCTCTCCAGTTGCTGGCAGGGAATGAGAAATCACAAGATATGAATCCCTCCCAAGTCCTGGGCCTCACTCTAGATTCAGAAATTTCAGGAGAAAAGGGGTTGGAGACACAGTTAGCCCTCAGTGTGGAGCACCACATCATGCTCTTCTTGTAGCACACTTTTGCCTTTTTACTTTGCCCCTTCTCTCCTTTCTTAGTAACAGCAGCTGAAATTATATTGCTTTATTAGAAATTATATTGCACATATTAGAGAATCTGTCAAATACAGCTCCTTGTGACTAAGTAAGTGACAA
The DNA here is from genome assembly GCF_017590135.1 of Pyrgilauda ruficollis. Taxonomy (NCBI): domain Eukaryota; kingdom Metazoa; phylum Chordata; class Aves; order Passeriformes; family Passeridae; genus Pyrgilauda; species Pyrgilauda ruficollis. The sequence continues at coordinate 12,798,856 of NW_024526599.1, read as the reverse complement.
GTGCCAGGGCATCAGTTTTTATGATGTACCATAGTCCATTATTCTCCCCATGGAAGTCTTATATGTTTTTTTTTGTTTTTTGGGGTTTTTTTAGAATACCATAATAACTTAAAATCTATTCATAGATACATTTACACAAAAATTTTGAATTTACAAGTCATTTAACCTTTATTGTAAATATAATTGCTTCAGAGAAACTGCTGCTATCAGCCATCCTTTCAGCTAACAGATGTTTATTCTATGTTACAGTTTCTCATTAAAAACAGAGTGGGGATTCACAGTGTATTTTGTATACCTAACATGAGAATCGAGCAGGGTTTTTCAGAACTACCTTCAGAAATTATTATAGGTACTTCAGTTTTCCTGATATTCAGGGGAGACATTATTTTTAAAGTCTTGTTGGACAGGCATTTCAGACTTCAGTGTTATTAATCACTTGGGGAAAACCTCAGCTAATCGATCATGTGCTATAAATGGAGTTGGTGCCCTGCTGTTTGTGTTTCAGGCCTGTTGAGGGATCTGGCATAACAGTACATTAGGGATTTTTAAAGTGTGCACATGAGTTACTGGCAAGCAAATAAGGTACAATAGGGAAAAGTAATGTGGGGTGAGCATTAAAATCCAATTACATTAAATCAGTATATTTCTCTGCTGATGAGCACCAGTTCTGTTTCCTATCCCGTTAACTGGGTATTGGGTTGTCAGACTCTGAAGCATAACTCATTGAACTTGAGCTGCTTTTCCAGAGAAATAATCAACCAGCTGGTTTCATCGTGTCTGTACCTCTGCAGAGTTGTCAGGGAAACAGATATTTCCAAGAGGAAGAGAGTCAGTTTCCTCTACAGATGTTCTGCACTTGCCAGACCTATGAACAAAACGTCTCTCTCTATTGTTGGGGGAGTTGGTCTCATCTTTCACTGAGGTCCTCTCTGTTTCTCTTGAGAACAAGGCACCAGCAGCCCATCCATCCAAACAGGATCATACAGGTCAAGGAGCTCTGCAGTTGGAGGAGATGGGCAGGTTCCCAATGGACCGCAGCAGACTCTGCCCTTTAGAGAACCACAGTGAGAAGAGAGGAACACCATCCCCTCACGTCCCTTATCCACAAGGAACTGTTGTGTCTACCAACAACATACCAGTGGGGAAAGGGCACAGATGGTGTTCAAAAATCCATAGACTTTGAACCACAGAGAGAGATCAACCCCCAGCTCCCTTTGCATCAAATTATTTTACTTCCCAATGTCATACAGCAGAAAAGAAAAATAAACAGTGGCTAGAAGCCAACCCTACAGAACAAGGAAAATGTAGATTTGTTATCAGTAGACCCCTGACAATACATGGTCTAAAATGACTCAGCTGTGTTATCATCCATCAGAACTTACATGGGATAATTCCCCTCACTGCATTCCACATGCCTATCATGTGATACAAAGTAATACTAAAATGCTTAAAAATAGTAAAGAAGACAATAGAGACCTGCACACATGAATGGTGTACTAATAAAGAAAAAAGAAGTGAGGTGAGAAAAAAAGGAAAAGGATAAATCTATTAGAAAAATCTGTTTCTTTTACACTGAATTCAGGGAAATTATTTCTTTACATACTGATAAAATATTTCCACAAACTAGAAAGCTATGAAAGCTGACAACAGAAACTTTGGAAACACCTCCTACTTCTACAGAAGCAAACTGCTACACTGGAATAAGTCCAGAGGATGAACACGTTAAGATACATGCAAAAGAATTGCATAGTTCTCAAAAACTGGTACTATGGATATACATATGAAAAGGGAATATTTAGGTAGTGGATTAATTCAAATTTTGACAAAAGACAGAAGTACTGTGTGGTTAATTACCAGTTTAAACAAAAGCAAATAAAGCAAGGAGCAATTGCACATAATGATAGAGAATCAAATCTGATTGTTTTTGCCCAAGTTCAACATCAAGATGAAGGAAACTATATGAACAAAGCTACAATAACTCGATCTAAGATGGTAGTCCTACTTTCTTCCCATTGATGGATGCAAATTGAGATCTGAAATGAGTAATTCAAGTGAACAATGCTACACGAGAGAAAAAGATTATATGTGTATGCAAAATCATAGCCTGAAATTCAGTTTTGAAAAAGGAAGACAATAGACAAGTAACAAGAGAGGGCAATATAAAATTCATGTTTTTAAAACATATACGACATTTTAAAAACATGAGTTGTTAAAAAGAAAAATCTGTTTTGGCAATTAAGACGTCAAGTAGCTACCCACTTCCTGAAGTGGACAACATTAAACAGAAGGCAAAATCTGAGAAAACTAACTGGGATAAAATACAAAAATAGTAATACAACACACACAGACCAGGAAAGAAGAAATTGGGAAGAGAGAAATGCATTCTTGTATTTTAAAAAGCAGAGATATGCTTAAGGACATAGAGCAAAGGTGGAGGAGGAGCTAAACAATAGCAATCATAAACAATTTATATTTGAAAGTAGGATTGTGGACATATATAGTGGACATAGACTATAACTAATCAGAATAAATCTGGGACGTACATGGAAAACATGAGGACAAGTGGATGGGATAGAGCCATAGAGTAGGGAGCTACAGCGGGGAGAACAGAGAATGAAAAATAAATGTATGCTCAAACACTGTGGCTCTTCCCACAATGAATGAACTTTTTGAGAAAACTAAACCAATGAGCAAGCAAGCACAAAAAGTACTGAGAATCAAAAAAAAAAAAAAAATCCTAAAGAAGGATTATAGAATTAAGTTTGCTAAAGGAGGATTATAGAAAAAAGTCTGCAAATGAGAGTCAAGGAAAAAAAATCAGAAGAATGAAAGTTAAATTGCACAAGGGGTTAAAACACACAATAAAAGATCCTCTAGAAATTGAAGAACGACTACTAAATGTAATTGCAACAAACTACAAGTGTTTATCCAGTCCAGCTTCTCTTTGTCATTAACATATGTTGAAATCAATGAGATCAATGGGTTCAGTTGAAGCATTTGAGTCACTCTTGTTCTCCTAAGAAAGATAAAAGATGTCTTAAGCTGTGGGCTAGATGACTGGTGTAAAGCCTGAAAGCAATAGCACATGAAGAAATCAAATGCTTTCTTTTACAATGTCCTTATTTTGTGTATTTGTCAGCACTTGAGAATTATCCACATCACTGGTTTGCTGAGAGTTTTCCTCCTCCATCTCTGTGAAAAAAACCGTGCATGCCAATAAAAGCAATAGCGAAGGTGGAAGTGAGAAGGCAGCAGCAAATGCATACAACACAGAAGAGTGTAAAAATTCAGGTTAAGAGAGGTTTGGCACGCTGCATACATTGGTTACCCTCAAAGGTTAGCTTGGCAGAAGAGTTGAATGAGATGGTGTGATGTAAGACTGCAATAAGACTGCATGTGAACCCTGAAATATTACCTATCCTGAATAGTCAAAAGCAAGATACTAAATACCACCAAAATGTTGCTAAAATCATAAAATGGTTGAAACATGTCAGAAAGAAAGAACCACATTTGTACTCCATTTCTAACAGACATTTTGTGCCTGCCTATGTTAATTTTGCTAAGACTTGGACATACCGCTGAGTCTTTCAAGAAAGAAAAAAGACTTCTGCCGTGCTTGAAGAATTTTGGGCTCCCCATCTCTCAGCCACCTAATAGCAACTCATTTTTTCCTTCATTTTGGCAGAAAACACTCAGCTCTTGAATTTACAAGAGCAAAAACCATTTCAGCTTTTTATCCTGTGGCTGCTTAGACTAAAAGCTATCAGTTTAATATGTCGGTTTTTTTCATATTTAAGGATAGGATATAGGATAATTTAAACAGTGATTTAGAAGTGAAACATTCATGTAGAAAGGTTGAGAGGTATAAAGCTCAAGAAAAGACAACATACATAAAATTTTGACCAGAATTACACTGCAGAGGGGGAAAACTTATAAAGTCATAGCATAAGCTTAATAGAATTTAAATTATTCTATAACCCACAAAGCAGGGAATCAAATCTAAAATGGAGAAAATAGATCCAGCACTAGGAAAGTAATAGAGAATAAGATCATATTTGGAATAATGGGCATCATTCTGGTCACCGTATTATGGAAGTGTTGAAACCTCATTGGCTGACATCTGATATGAGGCGGTTTTGGATGTTGCCCTGTTTCTTCCATTATTAATTTTGTGCTCGAGGGCAAATGCCAGCAGTGCTCATTTTAGTTTTTACCTCCTGCTGCAACTTCAACTGTCAGAGAGACAGCAGGAGTCAAAAATGAAAGGAGCCACCTTATAGAAATGCTGTGCCACTATGTCATTTTTAAACTGACAGCTTTTTACAGTCCAATTTCTCAGGGAAAGAAAAAAAGGACTTTCATTTTCACCTCCCACTGCTGCTTTGACAGAGAAAGACATTTACCCAGGTTTGAATGCTGGTGGGAGGCAAAAATGTAAAACTGCGTTAGAGTGTTTGTAAGTGGGCTTTGACTACCCTGTAGAAGAATAAGCTGATTTGGGACAAGTTGAACTCTAACCTTTGCTTACCAGGTGGCAAAAAAGAAAAATGTGTCCGTCTGCCCTTAATGCAATAGATGGAGAATATTCTGAAGGATGTAAGTGAATACAGAAGAGGCAGATGCACCTAAGGATTTCAGTTCACCTGAAAACATAAAAATGGCTGGTTTATTAGTTTTTGGCCTTCAAGAAGTTGACAATTGAGAGGACTCTTCAATGAGAGCAATTGTTGAGGAAGGTAGAGATGTTTAAAAGGAGGAATTTAGGAAAAAAGTGTAGTCCTTACTTTAGTAGTATATAGTAAGGAAAATCATTTCCAATCAAAGGACTCAGAGAAAGAAGGTATTAAAAAAATGAATGCTGAAGAACCACACAAAGTAACTTTTCTACAGTTTTTAACAGATACAAGCACCAAGTTTTTATGATGGGAAAGCAAAGTAATAAGGAACAGTAATTTTAAAGTGCATCTACTAGAAGGGATCCCTCTAGCATTCTAATCTATCTAGCTTCTGTGACATATAGGATTTGGAAAACTCATAAACCAATATAACATGATAAAATTTAGTATAGAATATAAAAGTAGAAATAGCAGCTCCTACTTGCTGCTGGATTCAGCTTTTCATTTTCAAAGTATCTGGTACATACTCTTCTGAGCTCAGAGTTGAAATTAATTGCAAGTGACAATGGTATTCAGGGTAAAGAAATTACTCTATCATTTAAAACTGTCTACTGTTAATCTTGCATTACTTGTTTTGGGTCTCTGTACAATGTGCATGACCTTGTCAGGCTTAGAAGGATGCATTTGAGTAGAACATGCAAAATATTTGGCTGTCAAGGACAAGACTGAGGGTCTCCAAATGCATTGTTTATTCGCACTGTCTAGAATAGCAACAAAGTTGTGGTAGCTGGAAAACACAGATTTCCAAGAAAAAGAACATGTACATAGATGGGGTATATTCTTACATTTAAAGTATAAAAGAGTGTGTGTTAAACACACAAGTTTTACCTGGGTTTTTCTAATTCAAGTCTGGAAATATAAGCCCTGTACACATCATTTATTGTAATGATATCTCAATTTATAATTAATGCCTGACTCCACACAATGTTTCAAATCCGTGGGATAGCAAAATAGCATTCTGAATTCTGAATGTTAGACATTTTATTTTCTGTTTTGAAGAAGCACAGAGAATTTATATGCCATGATATTTGGAACATCAGTGAGCATCTTTTTATGTAGGTGTAGCTTCTTTTCTACTTGTGGCTAAAAAGGATACAATTGGCTTCTTTTTTCCCTTTCTTGGCTAGCCAGTGCTCCAGAGAAATAAAAGAGGCAGATAGCTGGAGTGGTGACAGAGCTAGCAAGGGACAAGGCTTTGAGGAAATGGGGAGGGAAGAAGTACTCAGGATAAATGGAGCAATTGTCTCAGAGACATGATTCTCAGAAACGGAGTCAAAAAACTCCGTTCAGAGGTAATTGTGTGGAAAAATAGAGATCGATTTGTCCTAAGTAATAACCTTAAGAAAGAGTAGGTTTTTACCATTGATAGCAAAAGCAAGGATGGCTGCAGTGAAATTGCATAAAGAAGGGGTTTGGGTTTGGGTTTGGATTTGGGTTTTTCTTTTCCTCTCATACTTAAACTTTTCTCAGTTTCTGTCTGAAATCAGAGCATCTCATTATGCCTCGCTGCCTTCCAAATTAACAGTTTATTTTTCTATCACTTCCCAGTGGTACATTTATTCCTGAGTCAGTTTTGGACATCAGCTTCAGAAAGCAGCATATCTATGAAATATCTGCATACCCAGTGGTTCAGATGAGGGACCACTGCAACTTCTGTTTTTCAAGAAAATAGTAAAGTAAAACAGTATTAAGCACTAAAGTAATAAAGTCATTCTGAAAAATTTCTGGTAGGTACCCTTTTTGTTTTAGGATATCTGGTTCTTTACCAGACTGAAAAAGCCACAGGTCAAGTCAAACTGATTTGGGGGAGGTGATCCCACCCCTTACTCAGCCCTGCTGAGGCCACATCTGGAATGTTGTGTCCAGTTCTGGAGTCCTCAAGTACAAAAGAGACATGGAGCTCCTAGAGCACATCCTGCTGAGGGCAACAATGATTAGGGGTCTGGAGCATCTCTCATACAGGGAAAAGCTCTGCCTCTTCAGCCTCGAGAAGAAAAGACTGAGACGAGGCTTCATCAATGTCTGCCAGTATCTCAAGGGAGGGTGCCAAGAGGATGGAGCCAGGCTCTGCTCAGTGGTGCTAGCCACTAGAGCAAGAGGCAATGGGCAGAAACTGATGCACAGGAGGTTCAAACTGAACAGGAGGAAGAACTTCTCTATTGTGTAAGTGACTAGAACAGATTGTGACTGGAACAGATTATCCAGAGAGGTTGTGGAGTCTCCCTCACTGGCGATATCCAAGAACCATCTGGACACAGCCCTGTGCAATGTGCTCAAGGATGATCCTGCTTGAGCAGAGAGGTTGAACCGAATGATCCCCTGTGGTCCCTTCCAACCTGACCCACTTTGTGACTCTGCGATTCTGTGATATGTGGGGTGTATACTGTGACAAAAGGGATGGGGTTGGCAGAGGGAAAAATCCAGCACAAAAAACCCCAAAAAACATTAAAAAAATCCTCAGAAGAAAAATCCTAAAACAATATTGGTTTTAACTTTGCATAGATACCTTCTGATAAGAATTTTAATACAACATATATGAACACCAAATTCCTCTTTTATTTGCAGTGATAGCTAAAGTAAATATTTTGACTGACAGGAAGTCAGTTCATGTTCTGATATACAGCTTTTCATTACAATAGTGTTATATAAGTTCAGCATGAATCCCTAAGAGCAAATCCCTTGTATATCCTAGCACATTGTTCTTTTCACTCCTGACTGCTGAAACCCTAATTGAAATCTTATGCTTATTTATTTATTTTCTAAATCTTTCTTTCTCTCACTCAAACCTCAAGTGATTTCATTATGATTTCTATCTTTTAATGACTACTTGACCAGCTCTGGATCTTGCTTTGTCCATACTAATGCAAATACTCTGATGAGTTTTACAGGTTCAACTATAAAAGTGGTAAACAATCATTTCAGTGTTTTTGCAGGATTGGACTTCTGGTTGGTAGATTATTCAGGTTCTAATATTAAAGATGTTGTTATTTAACTGGCAGACTGGTTGAATTATATAACTGCAAGGAGCTTTGTTTTTTCCTGGTAAAAATCCTATGATGAAATGGTTGAGTAATGAAAGTCACCAGGATCTGCCTGGAATATTGTTTGAGATGAAGCAGCAAGTACAGATTTCACTTGACAAAGGAATTGCAATGAGCCACCAAGAAAAAGGTTCAGTTCAGCAGCAAAGTGGATGCCAGGGTGGCCAGAAAAGCATAAATAATGAGAACTCTTTATATCAACACATCACCCCCCTCCAATAAAAAGAAAAAAAAAAAAAAAAACCCATTGAGACACTTTATTGATTTGCTGATTTTGCAACACATCACCCCCCTCCAATAAAAAAAAAAAAAAAAAAAAACAAACAAAAAAAAACCCTGACAACCAACCAAAAAAAGAACCAATAACAATAAAACAGTACTTATACTTCATATTTTATCCAATGGGGAAATCAGCTTCAATTCACCAAGGTAGCCCTGGAACAATAATCACTTAGAATGAGTTAGGAAGAATCCCACCTGAAAAGAAACCTTCACTGCTATTTCTACAAGTGGAAGAAAGCTCCATGGAAATGGTCGCCTCTGTATCATTGCATCACATTTGCTGAGGATTATGGAGTCACACAGAAAATTTGTTCTCTCTAAAAGACTAAACAGAAGATGACCCAAGCTGAATCTCATGATTTATTGTTAATGATAACATTATACATTGGACTCACCTAGAGGGAGTTGTGATTGGTTTTTTTTAAGTAGTATCTTAAAGTTTTGTGGTAGTTTCTTTTTCTGATGGAGAGTGAGAAAACAAGAGCTCATAAGAAAATCTCTTCTCATACTGTAGTCTTTTATAACCAAGGGATTCAAAGGTTTGGATAAAGACTCATATTCTATTCTTTTGCAAACAGAAATGAAAATAAAACTATCTTATTTTCATTTCATGACCACCTTGCAACTATTTTAATTAATACATATTATTACAATGATATTCTAAGGCACAGATGTACAAGTTACTTAGCAAGTCTAAGCATCTCACAGTAGCAGCAGATTACACTGTTGCACAAATTGTTGAGCTATCTGATATGTTTGAAAGCATAGTACTAGAAAATGTTGAAACAATAATAAAAAAGGACTTAAATTAATGCAGAACTTTTTATTTCAGACAAAGCTATAAGTTTATTCAGTCATATGTATACATGCATTCAAACAGACAGAGACATACATATAAACGTATTTGGATACAGTTTTTAACACAGCACAAAATTCTTAAAACAGCAACCACATCACTGCCATGAGGATAAGAAAAACCCATCAGTACTAAATAATAATATTTTCAACTTTGTAAATTAAGAAAAAAAAATTCTCTTAAAGTTGTCTCACTAACCCCTGTTTTGAAAGCCTTGTCCAATAGATAGAGAAGGAAGCCGAGACAGAGAAGTAAATTCACTTTTCTGGTAATACAGTTAATTTCTGATTATGCCAGAATAATGCACACTGAAGCAGTAAAACTGGGCTGCAATTCTCTACCGTTTAAAGGAAAACTTCTTCTACACTTTATGGAAAAATCATACTATTGTCACATTGATGAGGAGATTGTTCACCTTTTCCCAAAAGCCTAGAATGATTCCCAAAGTGCTAAATGTCTTCTAAAATAAACTTGATCTTAGAATAGGTATATCTATTAAATCAGAAAGAACCTTGGGAGCATCCATCTAGATTTAAAAGAATTTTAATTACACAGAGCAGACATTTGTATACTCTGATTTCAATAATTCACGTGCTATTAACTATTATTTTAAAACTTCAATAATATCATAAATGTAATGTGCATTTATTTTCAGTCAGATCTCTAAAGATCAGATATGAAGTAAATTGAGGCAAAGCTCAATTGCTATCTTTCACTGCCTAAAATCCACAGAAAAAGAAAGGTAACATTGTCAGTGTTTTCTGACTTTAACTCAGTTGGGAGGCACCAGTGGCAAGTTTCAACTGCTGAGATGCATTTGATGAAAATCTTAAAAGCAATTGAGTAGTCTAAACTGTTGACTTTTATGAATTTGTATTGCGAATTACTCTTTGAAGGCTCTTTACCTGGGAGACTTTGAACTGCCATTGTTGTGCTAAGCTTCCTGTATTTAGAGATAACAAAAAATTAACTTTTCAAAGATTCAGTAGTCTGGAAACTGGGAAGTTATTTAAAAGGTTTCGTTCCAAGAGTATAGCAAACCCTCAACCCTTAATGATTGGAGAAAATCTTTAATGCTTATCATCCAAATAAGCACAGGTCTATTCATTTAGTTTTTTTTTTGTTTTTTTTTAAACAGATAATCTCAGCTCTTTCATTTGTGGATTAGGTGGATATTGTTTTCACAAAATTGTATGGATGATTTGATTTTGGCTTTGAAATGTGGTGGGGCACTGCTGTATTTACTTCATTATCCTTTTATCCCTGTGGAATTTTTTTACACAGTCATTAGGAGCATAAAAGTAGCTTCATGGTGAGTTTACCCCTTTCATTTTTTAAGGCATTCCCTAAAAGTAAGACACATTTTTTTATCATTATTTCTAAATATAAAGGACTGATTCTGCATGGTAATAAGTGCTTTTAGCTCCCTGCAAAACTAACAGGCAGTGAGCTTGTTTGGCATACTGCAAAAGGCACCCTGCACAATGCAAATCTGGGCTCAGAGTGATTTAAAAAAAACAGTATGTGTTTTGAGTCACATTCAAACCTTATTTCTGCAGAAGAAATCTATTTCTACATGACCAAAGAACTAATCAGGCATTCACCTTCTTTCTTCCTTTTTTGTGACATATGAAACCATATATCTAATAAACCCAGAAGACACAGAGTTTAAGGCAGCAGGATGGCCACTGCGGTGCAAGCCTATTCAATCAACCTAGCAAAACAAGGAGATGTGTAGGAAAAACTCATTAATATCACAAGCTTGCCTGAACTTGCAAAAAAACACAATATAGATGTTTGAGATTTTGCCTTTTCCTCAGCATCCAATGTAAAGTTTGAAAAAAATATGCAGCTTTTCCAGAGGATCTTTGTTATGGTTAGGGCTTTTCATAGAGTATTTCACAGGGATATTTAATTTTCAGTTTTGCATAATAGAGGGCATGTAGAGGGCTAACAGCTATCTAAAATCTCAGAGAGGTAGCACAGAAGCCAAAGTATGTCATTCAAATCCAGGATGCAAGTTTCTGACATGAAACATCAATATGATACAAAAATAGTGTTCTTTCAGAAAAAGAAAAAAAAAATTGAAATATACTTATTTTAAAAAGACAAAGTACCAAAATGAGACTTTACCATCTTTGAGAAAAATTGACAGTTTGAAACTGTATGAAGGATTCTAGAAAAAATTATAATTCTTTCCTTTATGGACACTCTCAAGTCCACAAAAGTGAACAAAATGTTTTGGTTAGCCAGAGCCTACATGCATTACTGAGAAGCCTTAATACTCTCAGCAGCTGTAATATAGATCTGTTCTCAGGTCAGAGAACAGAGTCAGCAGAACAGAGCTGAAAATTGCTAAGTCAAATATCAGAAGAACAGCTCCAGTTAACATACAGTTTGAGTAGGACAACATTTGTGATCGCTAATATTTTTCTAACACACGTAATCTTCAGATGAGAAGTGGTACAACATACAGCAAGAAGGACAGAAGTCCACAAAGCTGGGGGAAATGAGTGAAAATCCTTTCCTCTCTAATTGACAGGATCTAATGCCAGATGGTCTTGCCCTTTAAATCACTGTTCAAACACACATATATAGTCTGGGAGGTGAGGAACAGACAGAATGTGCTATTAGTACTGATCTCCTGCTGTTGACTAGGGGAAATAAGATCATCTGAGTTTCCTCTTCCTCTCTCCATCCCCTCTATCTTGCTCAGCCTGTAAACTTACTGCCTCATACTTCACCTCTCAGAAGGGATATTTGCTTAGACTGACTGGCAAAATATATAGGCAATGCAGGCCAACACAAGTCTCTTCTAACTACTCTCTCACATTGAAATTATATCTGATCTGAAAAGAAGTATGAAAGATGTTTAGCACACAAAGACTTAAAAGAAATTTTGCTGGGTTTTATCCTACCTCTAAAATACAAAGTAAAATCTAGGTCATGATTCTAACAAGCTGGCTAAGCTTGTTGGATGTCCACATACCTTGTCTCCCAGACTCCCAGAGTTGCCTTGACCAGAGATATTTCTGCATTCACCACAGCATTACACCAAGCAAAGCAAACTAGCAGGAGAAAAATCTGGAACCAGTTAAACTACAGACAGTGGAAAACCCATTAAAAATCCACAAAGCAACTGGACATAAATTCATTCAGGCAACACTACACAAATAAAAGGAAAAGAAAGTATATTTTTCCTTTCCTCCACTCAGCTGCAAAATACTGACTGGCAGGGATCAATATCAATTCACTGGATGAAACACTGGAAATGTTCACCAAACCCAGCAAGATGAAAATCACAATGATAAGAGTAAAAAGATGCTTCAAAAAACTACTGGAACACTATTTTATTTTCCATTGAAAACAATTGCCCTTTGTTCATCAGATGTCAATCCAGCTTGCTACAGCTTTCATAATAAGGGCTCATGAGTAGGTGTAAATGAAAGAAGAGTCTCTGTTATTTAAATTGAAATGCTCTTGCAATTCCTTGGTATGTAAATTGCAGATTATGTTTTATCTTGATAGAGGTGGTATAAATAGATCTGGCAGAATCTAAAGGGACCTTCTGAATTGCTCTGAGTAGCACACACCATGTCTGAATTTGGCCTTGAATACAGACACAGGGGCAAACACAGAAAGGTTTAACTGTTGGAGATATTTAAAACGTAAAAGTGCAGAAATTAACAGGCATAGCAAGGAAGATGATACATCCTCCCTGACACTCAGGATCAAACAAGAATATCAGCACACTTTATGTGGAATAGAACTTTTCACAAACCAGTAGTAGAATGTCTCCAAATGACATCAGGACCTAACACCTTGTGAAATCCAACCCTGCTTAGTACCAATGGAGATGTAAAGCACAAAAATCCATGGCACAGAAAACCTTTAAGTCTACAATGATCATAAGGATATTTTTTGTCATAAAAACTTCCATAGAAGTCTTTTGGGACATAACACATGGCCCAGTCTTTTACAACACCCCTGTTTCTTAACCGAGAAACTAAGCACTTTACACTTGGAAGTTGCAACACTTGGAAACTTTAGCAGGTCTGCTACCAGTATATTGAACTTGTGCAGAAGTTTAATACTCTGGCCTTTCTTCATCTACTGTAGGTGATACATGCTGTGTTGGAGGATAACACTTTTTATCCTGTCCCAATCATCAAAACTGTAACTGACAAGAAAAAACTAGAAGTTGGGCTAAATAAAAAAGGGTATTCTGGCTTTGAAGGAAATGTTACATATGCATGTAATAGAATATTTGTATTGAAAGCTAAGTGCTATAAAACAGCAGAAAAGTAAATTACAGAAAAATATACCATATCCTGATGTGCACAAGGATTAAGGAATAATTAAGTACTTAGGGGTCAATCCATAAGGTAATTTAGGTGTCAATCTGCCAATATTAACTAATTTCAATGGAAATCCCTTCCCTTCCCCTGGGATGACATTTTCCACTACTCTTGCTTAGCAATCATGCTTAGGTACATTATGTTTCAAATTATAGTCAGTGTCTACTATGAGCAACATACAATGGCCAAAAGAGGGAAATATGGGCAGGCAAAGAAGGTAAAAATATAGCAGCCAATAATCTGTGTAGTAATTTTTAAAGGAAAACTGATTTTATAAGCTGTTTCAGATAAAAAGGTCTTGTTTACACAGCAAATTTGGTAGACATTTTTATGTAGTACACAACCAATATAAGCAAATTGGTTTTTCTCCTATTCCAAAATATAGAAGGAAGAAGGAGCACAACTGCATAGCTAAAGATCTTTCTAAAGATTTTAATTAGTCTTTCATGTCCTACCTGGGATATACAAAAAGTGTAGGTAAGGTAGGTGCATCCCTAGTATTAGAAATATTAGAAACACTTTAGTTACTTTCTTAGTTTCCTTGTATTAAAAATTTTCTTGTGCCTCTCAAAAAATCAAAAATGCCAACACTTACTAGCACTTGAAAAGTCCACTGGTAAAGATGCTTCAATTCTGAAAAAGTTTTAAGAAAACGAAACCCTAGAATGTTCTATTAAATATGAATAGATGCTGGTAAAGAAATGCTGGTGAAAGAAAGACAAGCTAAGCAACCCACCACAGTCTTGACCTCAAGTCAATGACAAGACTGACACTCTAAATCTGTTCTGACAAAGCACATTCCACAGTTGCATGAAGAAGGTATGGGACACAGTGGTTTGTAATCCTCTGAACAAATGAAAGCACAACATTTTTACACTTCAGCAAAATTGGACCTGGACAATAGGGAACCAAAAACTCATTTGGATACATGTGGTGTTTTAAAACACATCACCAGGATCTTCAAATCGATCTGGTACCTAATGGCAGGCAGCACTGAGAGCTCAGTGCAGAGACATATGATGACCAGGTATTGTATATGCCTGAAATCTCAGTGGTCACATTATTGTACAAGTTCTTATTTTGTGAAAGGAGGACTGAATGAGACCTGCAGGCAGGGAATTACAGTAATCCAGACGATGTCACAGAAGCATGAATTAAGGTTTCAGTATCTCCATGCGACAATGCTCTCAAACTTGTTATATTTCTCAGTTGATAATAGGAGTTTTGTTCCCCCTGAATGCACATGATCCCCAAAGAAAAGCCCTCAATTAAAGTTTACCTCTACATTTTGCACAGATGAAGACCAAGCAGTATTTATGAACAGTACAGAGAAGGGACAAATCTTCAGACATTGTGTTAACAGCATTATTAAGCACAGTGGTCTCATCTTTTTCATGTTTAAAGCAATTTTGGGGCAGTCAGAGCTACACTTCATAAGAAATGGGGATCAGATGCTCCTATGGAGTCTGTAGCAAAATAATGTAAGTCTTCTTTTCAATAGCTGTGCAAGCTTTTTACTTCTACTCTTCTATCTTCCCCTGGATCTTATTATCCCCTTTTGTCTACAATGCTTCATCAGAGACACAGCAGTTTAAACTGCTATATGACCTGAGAGATGACTTCTTTATCACCTCTGCACTTTTACAACATAAGTAAGTGACAGATAAAGTATTAACAAAAGCCTAGACTGTGACCTGAGCTAATAATTTTTGCAGGCTAAGTCTTGGCATTGTAAGTCTTGCATAGTGCTTGTTCAGGCAAAACCTGCATAGGAGCAAGTAAGGCTTTTATCAGAGTCAAGCCCAAATGCAAACAGATTAGGGTCCTCAAGATTTACCCCCTTTGGACCTCTGCTTAGAATTTCTTGCAAGAATATTGGGCTATGTTTTCATAAGCATTCAGAAGAGTGAATGTCTGTTCTGCCATTTTAAAATACTCAACAGATCTGTACCTACAATACTGGGGTATGTACCAGAAAATTCAATATGCTACATAATACCACTTCAAGTTTGCCACCAAAATAAACAAAAACTTCTGAGTGGCAGGCCCTGTATATACAGAGGTAGGTGGTGTATCTAGGTGCTCCATGTGCTTGTGCATACTGGGAAAACATTTTCAGACTTGTTAGACCTGGGGATACTACAGGAGCCTCACCTTCCTCGGGCTGTCAGATATAGCAGAACATATTTTCCTCTAACAGAACTAGTAAAAATAAAGTCAAAACTGTTAATTTTGTAGCTCTGCTTTATCTTCGATGTCTTTGACTTAAGTCAGAGTGGGGGTCTACCTAACTGTCCTAACTCATCCATTCTGTAAAGTTATAAAGCTGATTAAAGGGAACAGCAGTTCTGTTTAGCTCAATAAATATAGATTTGAATGGAAAAAAAAACAAGCAGTTGCTATTGTTTTCTATTACCATTTACATGCTTCATCAAGAATTTCCTCTATCAATGTTCAAAAGTCCTGTGAATCCTTCCAGAAACCTCTGACCAGCTTCATTCCCCGATACGCATAATGTAAATACCATTGGCTTCTACATCCTAGGAGTCCTAGCATTTCTTAGGGGCATATATTATGCTCAAGCAGGACACTAATTCTATTATTATCAAAAAGCAGATGTTTTCTTATCTGCAACTTGGAAAGTCAGTTTCATTGAAATGGACAATGCACAGGATAATTTTGCCTGCTAGTATTTTTGAATGCTTTTCCTTTGCTTAAAATCTCTTTTGTTTGTCTCCTGAATGACCAGGATTCAGCAATCACCCTGAGCTCAAAACAGGAGTTTTTTATTACACACCATAATAATTTAAAAATAATGTTATATTTATCGTTAGCCTACTGTCTTTAAAAGCTTTTCAAGTCCTACAATCAAAATTTGTCTCATACTAGGAAGACAAAACTTTA
The DNA here is from genome assembly GCF_017590135.1 of Pyrgilauda ruficollis. NCBI lineage: Eukaryota > Metazoa > Chordata > Aves > Passeriformes > Passeridae > Pyrgilauda > Pyrgilauda ruficollis. The sequence continues at coordinate 12,782,739 of NW_024526599.1, read as the reverse complement.
TATTTTTGTTTACCTGAAATCTACAATTCTTTCTTGATGCCTTGATTCACAAAGTGAGCTTTCAAGAGAAACAACAAATATTGCAAGCCTCACAATGCAATAATGATGCAACATTGCAATAATGATGGATCATGTCACAGGGTGGTTGGTGTCTCCACATTGCCCATATACATAAGAAAAGCAAAGGAAGATGACAGCAAAGTAAACTTAACAGCAGGCACAGTAACATAATCAAAACCAAGTAACAATAGGGAAAAAATAATTTAATTCAAATCACAAGTTATACCCTAGTAATTAAAAACATATCTAGCTCTTAAATTTCTGCTGCGTTGAATGTGAATGTCCCCATTAAAAGAGAATAACAAAGAAATATTTTAGCAGGTTTTATAATGTTCTGGTGGGGTTAGGCCCCACTGTCCCCAAAATGAGAGCCACTTTAGGTTGCAAAAGACTTCTGACATTTTGGGAATTTGTTTACTTTTAATATGGATAGCAAAAGGAAATCTAAAATATAGTACCAATTCCAAATTCTCCCAAATTTGCAACATGCATTTTAACAATAAATAATGTCTTAGTTGGTCCTATAAAATACATTAATCAAAAGCACTGGAAATTCTGATATATATGACAGGCCTAATGCAAAAATAATTAAATGTCTTAAATAATTATTGTCTATTTGAGAATTACAGCAGGAATACAATCTATCAAATGCATGGAGGCATAATTGAAACAATTTGACTCAGGAGCAAGTGCTCAGGACAAAAGATTTCTGGGTCAGACAGACTAAACTATCAGGGTTATAAAGCATCATGGCAGCAAAACCTTCTAAATACAAACTTTGCCAATTTTACTAGAGTCAAAAGTACAGACAGCTCAAAAGACAAAAAATTAACTGCTCAAGTCACATAATGAATCTGGAGACAGCAAAAGGCCGCCTACAGAGAACAAGGCAAACAGCCTTGCATGAGGACATTCTGAAAACCAACAAAGATTGAATCTGACTGACATAAAGTATTCATTAATTCACAAGGCAAATGAGAAAAATAACAACTCGGTTTTATAAAATAGAAAGTTTTTATTATAATTCTTCCCACTTATAAAAGGAAGATTTAATATTGAAGTGAGTCCTATCTGTTGCACAGGCAGTGCTATAGGCTATCCTATCCCCAGGCAGCCTATCCACTCCATGCACAGTGAATCTTAAAAGAGGGATTGCAACTGATCCTAAGGGTGATTTCCAGCTCTGCAGTGTCCTCTTCTGGCCCCGCAGTGCAGACCTCATTCTGCCACAGGTCTCCAGGAGACAATTCTGACTAGTGTCACTAGGTTGGTGCAGCTACCTCTACCCCACGTTTTTGAGACTCCTCTGGGCATTTTCTAAAGCACCAGTGTTACAAGAGGAAACCCAAAGAACTCATAGACAAAGCTATACACATTTTTCTTCTGCTGTGAATCAGTTTTCACATTGATGCTTACAGCTCTGTTATGATCAGAACAGATATACTTCAACAAATCATTCTAATAAAGCATTTCTAATTCCTGTCTGTAACCAGCTTTCTCTCACTTATTGAAATTAACTCTTTCCCCTGAGGTAACTGAGCTACATGTGCTCCTTTTTACATTACACTCCACCCCTGCCCTGACACTTCCAAACTAAGTACTAGAGATGATGGGGACCCAAACTAAGTACTAGAGATGATGGGGTCCACTGGGTACCTGTGACTCTTAGCAGTTTGCAATCTACAACAACCTCATATATTTTCTACTTAGGTTGTAAATAAAGTATAAATTTTTGTGGGCATTTTTTTTAAATAGACTAGGAATTAATGAAATATTTCTTTATTGCAACCCAGTGCAAAATATTTATGTAGTGCAGTTATTTCTGATCACTTCCATGCTGCTGTAAATACTGGACAAATAATATACTACATTGCCACCTAGTGAATAAATTCAGAAATTCAACTTTAAAAGAAAATTGAGTATACAGGAGCAGGTTTATGATGCAGATAGCCTTAAAAACAGACATCTATAGCTCCCTTGTGATAGTCATGTGGCATATAGTCAGGTGTTCACTGACCATGTTAATCCTCATGCCTGTGTGTCTGTGCATGTGTGCATTGCCCTGCCTAATCACTATGCATATATGCATAATTGATGGACATCAGTGCTACCCTGTAAAACATTTGTACACTGCCACCAGTGTCAAGGAAGTAGAGAAACCTTATGTGGTGCAGTCTGTCATGATTGCCACCAAACCACCTATGCCTAGGTAACACTAAATCTGATTTGTTAAGAGTGATGAGGCAGTCCAAATCCTGCTTGAACATTTAGTACTCATCAGACTGTGCCATTAGACTGCAGGGATAAAAAAATCTGTGGTAAAGCTCCTGGACTGACAAATTGCAAGTGATATCTTGACTGTCACCATATTGGCACTTAAGGCTGTTTCAGAACTTACACTGGGACACAGAAATGCCAGACAAGAGGTGACTACATGAAAATGTTCTAATCAGAGATTATGAAGGCATAAGGCAATGTTGTACCAAAAATTTTTGAAGGTACTCAATCACCCTGACTGCCAACAGACTTGTTTCAGAAACCATCTTCCTCACCAGCACTCTCCACCAAGCAGGCAGGTCATGACTTAAGAAGTTCAAGGACCAGTTTGTCATTATTTTTTCTAGCAGGAAACATTCAGTTCCTAAGCAAAAGATCACTTGCATGACAGAGATTTCCTGTTTGGAAAACCCTGTATTGTTACAGAAAAATAGCTGTTGGCATATTTTGTAACTGTATCTATACAGAAGAATACATCCATACAAAAATACAATGCCTAATAAGCATGAAACAAGTGTACACTACTAATGGCATATATGTGAGCCCAGATGTTTTTCCTAGTACTGCTGAGGATGAGGAAATTAGGATTTCACATTACTGGAGTAGTAAAAAAGCCAAGTATGCTTCACTAGCAGCTGGAAATTGAAGAAGTTCCTTGCAATTATGTCCTCCATTTTGAGTGGATATATACAGGCATCAGGGAGCCTGGTGTTAAGATACAATTATCTTAACATTATTATTATTGCGTCATAAATGTTAAGATACAATTTATATTGTTTTGTCCTCAAAGCCTGTTTGTCTGCCTGCATGTATATATTTACTATCTTAATTGTCCTCTCAAGCAGTAGAGGACAATAGAGCCAAAGGCAACTGATCCAGACATGCACCTAATTACTAAGTCATTTGCTGATCAAGAGTAATTTTCAGAGGCATATCTTATAATCTGCATTAATCCTTCTTTTTATAAAATAATCAGAACACAGTCAAACACATACAGTTCACGGAACAAGATGCTGCTTCTGTTTCTCAAGTTAAAATGAAAAATACTGCTTGAAAGTCCATACATATCTTAAAACACCAAATGGAGAGGAAGTTCCATGTCCCATCTGGTTTCCAAGAGAATTTTATTATAAATTTTAGATACATTTTTCATCTGCTGGGTACTATGTTTATTACATGGATTGATCTGTAATCTGTTTTTCTCCTTGACTGAAACCTGGTTTTATGAGTGAGACACTGAAATAAAATGCCCTTTCATCTGCTAGTTCTTACAGACTGTAGACAGAATCATAATTTCATCCTATCTGTAGACTAGCAGGAGTCTATATTTGCTACTTCAAAGCCAAATATGTGCAAAGATAATGAATTTAAGTTCTTTAAACACAAGCAGAGGATTGCTTATAACTAAAGCTTGTATAGTTCTGGGAGTAAACACAGTCAAAGATGACACATTTGTTGGTATGTCTTTTAACAAAAAAAAATTAATTGCAGGGGAAAAAAAGGTCAGACTTCTAAAACTACAGACTTGCTACACATTATTTGATCAATTTGATGCTTGATTAATATTGCAGATTTTTTATCAAATTACTGTATAGGCTTAGTCTCTACACATTTTACATACTTACTTACCATACATTCTTAATAGACGTCACAGAATATATCAGAAGACAGAGAATATACAACAGTACAGCAGTCCACACACCTCTAGAAAACATGCAGTGATAAAAATAGCAACAGCTTAACTTTGAAAATGTAAATAAAGGAAACTGAAACTGTCAAGATGATGAATATCATAAATTGAAATTACACTAGTCATTTTTTAAAGGGGTAAAGCCTTTGTTTTCAATAAATGTGAAAGAACAACCTATTCCTACCATGCTCTGATGAAGACAGTTTTAACAGAGCACTGGAGGGTATTTCTGGTATTAAAAAATAACAGTCCCCAATCCTCTACTATTTCTGTGTGTGTGTATAGTAAACAAAGTTCATACTGATAGTGAATGATACACTATTAGAATGCATATTTGATCAGAGCAAACTCTGGTAATAACAATGGATAAAACATAACAGACAATTTTAGAAACTGAGTTAGAAAAGTGAGGGCACTCATATGACAACAACCATCTTTGTCCCCAGAACAGTTTTACTGATTTAAGTAGCAACCACAGTACAACATTTAGCCATGATCATGATTCCAATACAAGGATTACTGAAATTAACAAATGTTAGAAGAAATTGTTAAATAAATTTTCTCTCAAAGTCTGTAAGTAGTTTCATCTGAAGTAGTATTTGCTGGGATAAGCCTTCTGGACAAAATTTAATCAAATAATGCATCACTTATGGATTAAATCAAAACTTAAATTAACAAAATTAATTACATGGGAAAATCAGCCACATTTTGTTCAATTTGTTATAACACAGGGCAAAGGCAATACCTCAGGATTCCACACTTGTCCGCCCTGCTGTCATACATGCAGTAAATTGTGGTTTGATAAAAAATGCAATAAATGGGAACATTTTCAAAAACATTTTAGCTGTCATATGTTTTTGTTTACTGAAGAAACTATACATTATCTTATGTTAGTTATGTGTGATTACTATTATTATTTGCATGCAATTCTTTAATGGTGCGCAAAAGATTTTAAGACACATTTTTTGCACTGAGATCATAATTTTTAAAGTAGGCATAGACAAGAAAGGCACAACAGAAGAGAAAAATACCTCAAGGAAGTTCATTTAAGGTGACTTTGATAGGTAGAAATGAAGAATACTAGGCTCTTAAGAAGCAGGATGGAGGTACTTGAGTGTTCCATACCTCATTCTAGATAGCGCTTTCATCCTCCCTCTTCCCTGGGTGCTGCTATTCCTTAGTGAGTCTCACAACCACACTAAATCTCAAGTTTTCATTTGTCTTCCCTAGAGATGCTCTGTAGCTGTGCAGGCACTGGTGCATGCCAGGAGATAGAATCCTCTGAATGTACTTTTCTGTGGATATTACTGATGTGAAAGACACATGGGCTCAGATTGCTCTGCACATCTCTCAAATGTAGAGAATGCAGATCTAGAGAGTGTCAGCCTGTCCTCTATTTAAGTTCAGAGTGTTCTGTTTAGACTAACAGAAACTAATAGAAACACAGAAACACTTGGGATGGAAAAGACCATTAAGATCACCAAGTCCAGCCATTAACCCAGCACTGCCAAGTCCACCACTAAGCCAAGTCCTTAAGAACCATGTCAATTGGTTCACTGCTGTCTATTCAGTGGATAATATTTCAAAGACATATCTTTGATTTAAGTCAAATATAAACTATGTCTTTTCATACTACATCTCTAGTAATTCTGCTTACAGGAGAATCAGACATGATGAATTAGTGCTATTACATAAAGAATCATACGCATGAAAATCCTGGGTATTTTCTGGTGAATTAATTGTCAGTACAAAGGTTAATCCAAGCAAAAATACATCTATTAGTCTTAACACAGCTTTCATGTAAACAAGCTCATACAGCAATTCCAGCAGAATATTAGACACCCCTATATTTGTATTGCTTGTGATTATGAATTTGAATCTCCAGGTGAAATACAGTCAGCTAGAGCTAGCTCAATAGATATTCCCTCAAGCTACACAGCTGTCCCTTATACACATGAACAAAAGAGCACATGGTAGCTGGTAACATAATTCACCTTAATAAGAAATGTGTAGTGTTTATGCACATAAATATTTTAAGTGAAAATTCCGGAAAATTCTCTTTACACCCCAAATCCAAACAGCATTATTGCTATTTAAAAGCTTGATCGTTTTTATCAAGTCACAAAAGAGGTGTTTGCTACCCGAGCAGCTCAAAATTAAGTCCTGTTTGAATGGAAGTCTATGGTAACACCATAATTTCAGTACAATATATCCACCTCTCAATCAAATCTTACAGCCCCTCTAAGTAAAGCCTAAGTGATGTTATTGCTATAGTCATTGACAAGGTTCTAAATTTTGGCCCAAATCTAGATTTCCTCCAAATAAAGTGTACAGAATATGGGAAAATTAACAGACAATAAAGACAATGGTCTTGACTAAACTAAGCTATTTTAATTCAGTGATACTTCAGTTTAATATTTTCAGATTTTTATTTCTGTAAAGGTGTATGTTAATGTTTTCATGAAAGTCAAGACAATGTAATGATGACCACAGACTATTGTAATTCATGAATTCAGAAATGGTGTCTCACACACCGTTACATGTGTTATTAGAGACCAAGGGAGTTGCAGGTCAGTAGGTTAGATACGCATCCCTTTTTTCTCATATGGCCATGTCCCTGCCCAGCATAGACCTCCAGGCAAGTGCCCTACGTGCCTCGTAGCTTAACAAGTGCTGCTGTTGATGAGGGAGTAGTCATTTACCAGATACTTTTCCAATGAAGCCAATGGGGCCACCAATAGCAGTAAGGGTCTGAAAGGTCAATTTAACTGTTACTTATTCAAATCTGAATTCATATTTATGCTACAAAAACAATGTAGCCTCTCCTTTCAAGTTTAAAAGGTAATTGTAAAATCAGAACCCTGCAGAGAAGAAAACTAGGAAGAGATATATTATATTGATATTTATATAGGATATGTTATGAGTCTAAGTCATAATATTATTCCAAAAGTGAAAATCAAAGATGACAGCATATACATGAAACAACTCCTTTCTCTCAAGTAAAAGCTTCTAGAATTTGAGAAACATTTACACAGACTGAATACACAAAATCTGAAGCAAAATTCCCTTCTTATTCCAACCTACATAGTCTCCTTTGCATTCTGTGGTGAGGCACTTGTGTTACTAGAAAAAGTTGAGATTATTATACTCATATAATCAGACTAAAGACTCACAAAATAAATTCAGACTCACACCTGCTGCTAACCATTGGCTTGCCCTCTTGTCTCTAGGCATTATATCTTATGATTTAATCAGCAGAGAAGATCAATTTCTGGCACAAAAATTAACTTAAAAATGTAGTGGTAGGTCACAACTTTGTATTTCTGTGCTTTTTATATCTCAGCCATCTTATCTTAAAATATAGCTAGGTAAATGTTACCAAGAGGATTTTTGTTCAAGATTTAATTTGTTAGTCTGAAGTAAAAAAGACTAATTTCCCACTTAATAACCCCGGTGATTGGTATCAGACTTCAGTGGAACTTCCAAAGGACAGTAATTGAATAGCTGGTACATTGCTGAAACAGATTCTCGAAACAACCTTGACCTGATTTGTACACTTCTTCAGTGGTTAAGAAACACTGCAGTGCTGTGGATACGTCCAGTTCAGACATCATGGAGTAGGAACTTGCTCTTTACTACTTCTCAGACGCATTCTTAAAACCTGTCTTCAAAGTTTTACAATAGTTGAAGTTTGAGTTTACACTGACCATTATGGGGATGCGATACCTTAGCAATCTTTACGTGGCTGAATTAAGTAGGAGACATGGAAGCCAGTGTAAAACAAAGGGTTGGTAAATACAATGGAATAAATTGAAAAAACAGAATGACATTAGTAATATTAGTCCTAACAAAGAAGCACTTTGGAGAAAGCGTTATGCAGAGACAACACACAGTCTTCTTTTCAAAGATGGGGCTAACACATTTTAAATTACCTCCTGAATCAACTACTTATTGCTTTTCCATGGCCTAACCAAGAAAATGTCACAGTGTTGCATGTGTTGATATACACTCTGGCATTAGATAACCCTAACCGGGTGAGAATCCAGGTTAAAATCTTAGGGGGCATATTCAAACCATTTGAAACAGACATAGACATCATAAATTGCCATATTTCTATATTAATATTTGTATAATAAAGGTTTGTGGTTAGCTTCCTTCCAACATTGAGAACTTTAAATATGCTCATTTAACAATGTCAAGACAACTTTCAGACTTGGATGAAGTAAACAGTAAGTTGTTGTATTTGTCCAAGAAGTTTATTATTGCCATGGATCACATTTATAAGGATATCAGAAAATTAGAAAGAATTGTAATTTAAAAAAAAAACCAAAAAAAACCAAAAAAAACCAAAGATGTACTGTAGTCCATTACGTGTTCCATATGACAACTTTATTACAGCAGTGGACCAGTATAGCAATTACAGAAAGGAAATATATTACCCATAACTTGCTTTGAGACAGAATTCAACAACAGACCAAAATGATAGTACAGGAACATATTATTCTGTGACATGATGTGATAATAATTATCTTGAGGTTACAAAGGAAGAAAAGAAACTACTATAACTTAGAATTTGATTTAAAAAAAAAAAAAAGAAGTGGTAACAAAAAGAAATTTAGCATTGGAAATTAGCAAATGGAAGCATTGCTATTATTTTTTTAGTTATTATTGATGGCTGCTTGGTTTTTATAATTAGCAGCTGTATTTTTTTCTCATTATCAATATTAATTAACATATTGCCAAGGACCAGAGAATGCTAAGGTAGCAAGCACTGGTGCTACACACTGTACAAACTTTTAATGGAATAACAATTCAGACCCAAAAGACCTGATGCAGAAGTAAAAGAGAACATATAACATATGGAAAAAGATGGTTGGGAAAGACATGAAAACAGTAGGGAAAGCAGAGGTCTGGATAATTGTGTGATTCAAATTTTATACACTTTGACAGATGACACACTGATAAAGAGTTTTACAAGGGATTCAGGTGAAGATAACTAAGTAGCTTTGAAAATGTTTACACACAGCTCTTCTCAAGTATGAGAAGAGGCATAAGGCTCTTTCCTAGCAGATTTGAGAGGTAGTTGACGGATACATACACTACGAATAAATCTGTTCATTCTTTACAGTGTTGTTCAGTGAATGAGTGAACATGTGTATTATAAGAAGCCAAAAAAAGCATTGAAAGAGAGAGAAAAAAAAAAGAATTTTAAAACCCAGGAGTACAGGGCTTCTACAAATCTACTCAAAAGAGAAAACCACAGCACACAGTTATTTAAAAATATATTTTAATTAGCAAGTGCTAAGCAAACTTGATTACTTTTATTAAGGAAATTATTCTCATATTTTCTGTTCATGTGTTTATGTTAGTGTTAGAAAATTTAACTAAAATGAAGTTTAAAATGTAAACAAATTATATAACTATATAACTACAAAACTTAATTAGATTTCAAATCACACTTACAGAAAATTTGAGACAGCAAAAAGGAGGTAGGCATGCATTTTTAAACAGATGCTGCTAGATTAGGTCACACAGATACAATTGAGGTCAGAATGTGGCCACTGCAGGAACAGACCCTCTCAGTGAAAGAGGTGAATTTCTTCCTGTGTTTTTCATTAATTACTCAGTGCCATTCAGTCACAGTGTTGTCTGCTGTAGATCCTCTCAGTAATCCCTTGTCCATACAAGCCTTTCTCTAGAATATTCTTTCAATATTATACATATGAACAAAAATTCTCCTTGTAGAAACATTGATTTACTTTTCAGCAGAAGAGACAAAAGCTTGTTAGCATCACCATTTATCTCACCTACAGTCTCTAAGATAACAGTAACTATTGGGGGCAAACAGATAAAGGGGCACTTCCACTGCTGATGTAGCAAGGATGATTCAAAACAAAAGGTAATTTTAAAGAAAATACAAAGAATTTTTAAATCCCAAGACCAATTTTAAAATACTTTATGTGAGAGACTGAACATAAATCAAGAGCCTGTGGATGTAGCACAACAGACTTGCAGAGTTGTTTTGGACAGACACTGCTCAAATTCTCCTGTGCTTTCAGCATGTAGAAAGAGAGTTTTATTGACCTTGCTGTTGGTTTTATACACTGTATCTGAAAGCAGTGTTTGCTTTGTTTGTTCACACACAGTATAAAAATATATTAAATAGCACTGTATACAGTAAAGCAAGGATTCAAGATTGCATTTATTTCTAGCAGGAAGTCATTCACATTTGAGTGCCAGTTAGAAAGCATGCCACAGAAATCAAACCAACCGAATTTCTGTATGAGCCTCAAAGCACAATGTTCTGCTGTTTCAAGTCATACAAAACATTCTCTCCACAGCTGTGCAGGCTCAGCCTGCAGATGAAACCATCACAGTCAATATTTACTTGAATGACATCCATATTAAAGTGGTTTTCTTTCATAACAGTCTATTTTATCTCACAAAAAGAAAACTGTATTTGAAAAATATCATTAATATATCCTCTTTATGAATGTGTTGGATCATATATATATATATATATATATTTTACTTATTATTAAATTTATTTCCTGAAAATATTTTGTTCTATTTCCCTTCAGCTAACATTAATTTGGATCTGTGTTTTGGCCCATCTCCCTTACCTAACTGCTTTACACAGAAATGCAGATAGTATTAAATAAGAATAGTAATAGCAGAAATAAATCAGCTAACAGTACTTACCTGAGTAAAGGTTTCTCTAGATTAATTGTAGTTTTGCTTTTGGGAAATGGCTGAAACCAAGGCCATGCTATCACTGAAGTCAAACTCAATACTGTATCTCATTATTTTGTAACTTCTGTTATAAAGGAGAACACGTTCCTTCGTGGTAATCATTTAATTCCAAAGGCTGTGTTACGTTTTGTTACAATAAAAATAACATTGCTTCTTAAACCACCTTGGGTGCACTCGCAATTTATATACGCCTACAAACCTCATGCCACACATGAGGTCCAAGTATCCCCTCTTAGCACAAACACAAGACCAAAAACATCGCTGCTTTTTGTGTCTGGTGCCCCATGTGTGGAGACGAGAATCCCGACTCCATGTTTCAGAAGGCTGGTTTATTATATTATGACATATTAAAATACTATACTAAAAACTATACTAAAAGAATAGAGAGAAAAGATTCATCAGAAGGCTAGAACAGGTAGCTGTGATTGGTCATTAATCAAAAGCAATCCACATGGACCAATCACAGATGCACTTGTTGCATTCCACAGCAGCAGATAGTTATTGTTTACATTTCTCTCCTAAGGCTCCTCAGCTTCCCAGGAGGGAAAAATCCTAGCAAAGGATTTTTCATAAAATATCATGGTGACAGCTGCTAAAGTGTAATTGAGTTTGGCACATTATATATTGAAAAGGAGTAATGAGGACAAGCCAAAAGATTATTTAAAAAAAAATTAGTTGATTTTATATCCACATAGAAGCAAAAGTCACCTTTTTTAATTTTGTTCAGATATAATAGCTGGTTGATGATCAGCAGCTCCTTGAACCTAATCAGCCCTGAACACAAGCCAGTGAATTCTGCTTACAGCAGGTAAGCCTTCAGACCTGGAAACTGTCAGAGTGCTATGGCAATGGGTCAAATGGCTTTAAACTACAGCTAATTGTTTATCATTAAAAGCTTGAATGGCAGGGGCAGAATTAAGAAATTACTTGTTATAAGTTTTATGATTTCTGTAAAACAAGGCTTTTCACCATTTTTTAAATAAACTGTTTGGCTGTAGTAGGTCCCAAAAGACACCCTTCGCAGAAATGCCTCTGTGGCATAAGGCACTTTTGACAAGACATCCATGCTAGCAAGGTAGCACATGAAGATGCTGCAAGTGGATCTCATGTGCTTAGGGGGAGATTGCTCCCACCCTGCAGCCCTGCTGTTGCACAGCCTTCCCACACCACCGCAGCTCAGCTCCTGCACTCCAGCACCACTGGCAATCTCATGGGCAGGTGGCGGCCCTGCACAAGCACGCTGGCTGTAACACACATCCAGACTCAATAAAAAAGCTGCATGGAAAGCAGCATGGCCAGCAGGTTGAGGGAGGAGATTCTGCCCCTCTAGTCTGCTCTGGTGAGACCCCACCTCAGGTACTGCATCCAGCTCTTTGGGACCCCAACACAGAAAGGAGGTGACCTGCTGGAGCGAGGCCACAGCAGGCTGATCAGAAGGACGAAGCACCTCACAAGAGAAAAAGCTGATATAACTGGAGTTGTTCTGCCTGGAAAGGCTTCGAGGTGACCTAATTTCAACTTTCCAGTACCTGAAGGGAACTTACTGGAAAGATGAGGCAAGACTATTTAGACGTACATGTCTAAATAGATGTACAGACTAGGGGAATGGGTTCAAATTGAAAGAGTAGGCTTAGATTTCATATTAGGACAGAATTCATTACTGTGAGGGTGGTGAGGGACTGGAACAGGCTACTCCGGGAAGCTGTGCATGCCTCATTCCTGGAAGTTCAAGACCAGGTTGGATAGGTGTCTGAGCAGTTTGGTGTACTGGATGGTGTCCTCGCCTATGAAAGGGGGGTTGGAACTATGTGATCTTTAAGGTCCCTTCCCACCGAAACCATTCTATGATTCTGCGAAATACAAACTGTATTTGTGGGCGTGGGCCTCGGCCTTTGCTGAGGGTTTAGCTCTTCTTTGCCATGACACGGTTTCCATGACTGCAGAACGCGACGCCGGGCCACGGCCAACGCCGGGCCCGGGCCCGGCCGCGCTCGCAGCGCGGTCATTGCCGGCCCGTGCGCGCCTGCGCCGCCTGCTTGGAGGCGGCGGAGCACAGCGGGGCCGGGCCGGGCGTGATGGCGGCGGGACGCGGCGGGCACTGGCAGGGAGTGACGGTCGCGCTCCTCTTCCTCGGTGTGCTGACGCCGGCGGGCGCCGCCTCAGCTGCCGCTCTGCCTGTAGTCATCAACACCTGGGCGTTTAGGACGGCCGCAGAGACAGGTGTCCCGGCGGGGTCCCGGGCTGCAGCGGGGCGGATGGGGCGGTGCTGTGCCGCGCCGCGCCGCTCGGTGCCTTTCGGGAGCGCCTCCTGCTGAGGGGCTGCCGGGCGGACCTGGGTGGTGGTGCTGCTTAAGGAACAGCGAGCCTCTGAGGCGTGGCTGGGCTGAAGCGTGGCCAGAAGGAGCCGGCTGTGACCCGGCTGCCCAGCGGAGGCCGGGCTCTGCTCTCCGCGCTGCCCCGTCGCGGCTCGGAGCAGCCCCGCTGCCGGCGGGACGTGCCTCGGCCGGCTTGGAAAGGGTTTCCCTTCCTATGGAAGGGCCCAGCGCCGGAGCTTGCCCGTCCGTCTCTGCCGCTGGGAGCCTGCAAGCAAATGGTTTCACTTTCCACGATGGGAAATCACGCTAAAAAACCCGACCAAAACCCACAAAAATTAACCAGGGGAGTTATGAACTGCGGAAAAGCTAGATCAAAGACATGCTTTTGTTAATGTAGTTCGCACTCTTGTGCAGTATTTAAAGGTTTTGTTGTTGGGGTTTTTTTTTTCTATTCCTCTAAAGAATTAGGTAGTTACATTATTTCTTTGAAACTGTTGTTTTGTGATGTGTTGTTGGCAGTCAAAGCAGGCTTTCCCTATGGCAACATACATTAGCTGTGAATAGCAATTTTAAAAGACTTGCAGATTATTTTATTACAGCCGAGTTGTAAATAAGCCCTAAATAAACAACAAAATGCTTACTCGTGAAATGAGTTACCAATAAAGCCTTGCAATGGCCAGAAGTGCACTCATGAAAATTGCAAGGCCCTTGGCTTTGTAGCTTCTGAAAGCCTGTGCTAAGGCTAGTCACGGCAGTAAAGGTAATAGGAATCAGACAACCCTCACACTGAAGTTTGTAATAGAGGCAAGCATGTGTGCAGTTGGATGCATGGTATTAAGTCTTACTGCTTCCCTGGTGCAGGCAACTTCATGTATTAGTTGTGAAGCATCTGTGATGGTTAGGCTTCTTGGCATTTGCTGCCTCCCCTGTGCTGGGTCTGTCAGGTGATGGAGCGCCAGAGGCAGCACAAATTGGGGTAAGCAGGACTGTGATTGTCAGTGGCAGCAAGCTCAGGCACCTTAGAAGATCTTGCCTGAGGTCCATCCTTGTGAAATCTTGTATGTGCAATACCTTCAGGCTCAGTGTATTCAAGTCATGTTGTTTGACACATCTGCAATGCCTTACAAAGCTGCACCATGATCTAGATCCTGAAGAATAGAAGACCAGGGATTGAACAGGAGAATGTGGAGACTTAATTTCTTAAGTATAATTTTCACTTTGCTTTTGTGCTTATGTAGTTGCTGGTGTAGGTTTATACCTTTTTATTCTGCAATTGGACACTTGATATTCTCATACGAAATTTTTGAGGGCAGCTTTTTATTTTGGCCTTTTTATTTTCTTGAGGTGAAAGATTTTTTTTTTTCCCTCTTTCTTCTCCCAGAAGGCTTTAAAGAAGTGGTGATAAAGTAATGATTGGTTCTGGACAGAGAAGGGCATTTGATATAGAGAACTTGTGGTAATTATTAATAAATAATATCTCAGGCAAAAGAAAAGCTCTGTTTCTTAGTCAGAAGTACTAATCAGATACACAGGGAAAAGAATATTTAGAAAAGTGAATAGTGAATTTAGAAAATATAACCAGTTCTTTTGGTTATCTTTATATTTTGACTTCACAGTCTGTGATTTATAGTTTCCTGGTTTTTATCCACTTATGTAGTGCACCTGCATCATGTCTGTCTTCAAGCAGCAGTGGAAACTTTTCCCTAGTGACATTTAATAATTTGTGTTGATTGCAGCTTGGAGAGTATTGGAGTCGGGAGGTTCAGAGCTGGATGCAGTCGAGAGAGGCTGTGGTCAATGTGAGATCGATCAGTGCGATGGGAGCGTGGGATACGGTGGAAGCCCAGATGAAAGTGGAGAAACAACTCTGGATGCAATGATTATGGATGGGTAAGGAAACTGTACAGAGAAGAGAATGATCCCTGCTGTTATAAATGGCTCAGACCCCAAGTGGGAATGCATTATAAGAGTTTTATTGAGAAGAATAAAAAAGTTCACAAGGCAAAAGGTACAGCACTGGGAGCATGGCCGAACACCAGAGGGTCATCCACAAAATGGCAGCTCTGCCTTTTATACCCCAGGTGTTCCATCAGCTTGCTGCATATTTATTTTGATTTTACATAGTCTCGCCCCATGTCACTCTCCTGAGCATCCAGGCAGTTTCATCACTGTGGTCCTCAGGGCTATCACTGGGTGAGTTCTGCTCATTTTAAAGTCATGTCTCAGGTTTGGCCAGCAACAGTCCATCCAATGTAAACTCACAAACACAAGACACAAAACCATCCTCACAAAATCAGCCTTACAGCTAGGCCACTGCAACAACATCAGCCACTCCACAGCACGTATCGCTATATTAATATTGACAACATCATAATATTTAATCAACAGTATAATTAATAATATCAATTCATACAACACCCACTGAAAGTCAACTTCCATTAACTTGTTTCTCACACCTGCCATTTTTAGCACACTTAAGGATTGTTACAGCATCTTGGTGGTTTGAGGCTGACTATGGGACAAGCTAACTTGTGAAACAAAGAAAAATAACATACCTGATCGTTGGAAGAGTAGGAAATGACTCTTCACTTGTAGTGCATTAATCCAGTTCTAGGTATAGCAGTTGAAACAGATGGCTTGTAGCATTGTTAGCTTTCCCTTTACATTCAGTCCATAAATATTTCACTTTTTGGAGTAATTTTCTTCAATCATTTATTTGCTGTTTAAAGCTGTCTTGATTAAAAAGTAATTGCAAATGTGTGGTTCATGTTATGAGTTGATGTAACAAAGTAGTTACTCTATTGAAAATATTGCTGTGAATGGAAGTGCTGTTTCTTGAGCACCATCTCCATGCCTGTGAAAGGAAACTATATGTAGGAAGTGTTTCCCTACTAATTTAATGACATCTGTCTGTGGCATAGATCAATTAAAGCTTTATGGTAAAGGAGCAAGCTTTTTGATTTAGATGAGAACAGATTTTGGCTAGTAAAAAATGTGCAATTATTCTTGGAGTTTTAAGTTTTAAATATTCCTTGTTTCCAGCAACACTATGGAAGTTGGGGCTGTTGCGGATCTCAGGCGTGTGAAAAATGCGATTGGTGTAGCACGAAAGGTCATTGAATACACTAAGCATACATTACTAGTGGGAGAGTCAGGTAATTATTCCTTTAACTGTTTCCAACAGGTAATTATTCCTTTAACTGTTTCCAAGTCAAGCCCTCATTTTAAAACACTTCATAATAAAATTGCCATGTTTTCATCGTGGTAATATAGGTGGAATAATTCCTTGGCAATCAAATCATTCTACTCAAATAGTTCAAAAGTGTTTATTCTTTCATTCTGTGTCCATGAAATAGGTTTATTTTTAGACAGAAAAAATAGTTGTGTGGTTTTTTTCCATCAGTTTAACTGCAAATATTGACTTGTAATCCCAAGGCTAATATCACTGATAACCAAGTTACCAAAGATGATTTATTAAAAGACACTATAGAAACAGTTAGATGTAAATGTTGCATTTAAAACCATTAAGTAACTTTTTCTGAGGAATGGCAGAATTAATAGGCACTGGAGTTAAATTCTAATATTTTGGGGTATATTGATTGTGATGAGTGTATTTCATAGTTTAAAAGTATTAGTGAGAACTCATTAGAGGCTGTACTCCCAGGCACAACAAAAAGAGCAATAGCAAATTGGAGGGTTAGCTGAGCTTTTTAAATACAGGCTGCTGTTGGCAGAGTAGTACCAGTTTCAAAAACAGCTGTTCATTCCCCAGAGGAGTGAGTGGTGAATAGTTTCTTGGCTTTTAAGAAGCCTGCTCTGAACCTCTACCTGCTCAGAAAGAAATATGCAAACAAGTGTGAAAAATGACATCTGAGCATTAATGGTGATTCAAGTGCTTTGAAATTGATAAGAAAAGATTAAATATTCTTGAAATAATTAGCTTGTGCAGGGTAAGTGCACGAGCAACTTTTGATGGAGTAAAATGAAACAATTTTGGGAAGTGAGGATACAGTTTAACTGAAGGTCTGAACAGAGTAACCTGTAAATTCTATTTAATTTAAGGCAATTGACCATGATGATGAGTGGCTTTCCTAAGAGAAATTTCACATGTAGTGCAGAAAAAGAAACTGGTCAGGTGTTAAATAGTGGAGGGAGCAATACTCCTAGTACTCATTTTCCCCTCATTGCTAGTTACTGTAGTGTTTTTAACTTTTAATCAGGAGAATGAACAGAAAGGATAAGGAAAATGAAGAAACAGAAGGATAAAAATGCTGATTTTAGATACATCTTCCAACCTAAGAAGATAGCTCTTTGCCTGATGGAGGCATGTGGACAAGTTTATTATGCTGAATACTTACTGTCAGTGATAGCTTGCTCAGAAGAAAACATCCAGCAGTAGTGGCAAAAGAAAGATGTGAAAGCTAAAGATTCATCTGAGTAAAAATTGTAGATGGTGTTTAATGGTAATGAATTAATGAAAGCAGTGGAGAAATTGAGAAAGACTATTTCTTTTGAAGAAATGTATTTTTTGTGGAAATCAGAACTTGGATAAGAGAATCTCTGGTTGTCTTCACGAGATGAAAAAAAAGAAAATCCATATGAACCTTTAAACTGGCATATGGGAGAACAAAATAGAAATACTTGTATTTCTAAATAGAAATACTTGTATTACAGAAAAAAAGCTAGAATAGTAAAATCTTTTCATATAAATTCATGTAATCTCTGCAGGCATTTTTAAAAAATTCTGCCTGCCTGTTCCATAAGTGGGAAAATATTTATCTAATTGAATCTGTCAGTTTTCTTTTCCACTGAGTGCTGATACTTGTGTCAGTTTTTAAGAAAAATATAGAAAAGCAGTCCAGAAATAATTGAAGGCTTCTCTTAATTCTTGGACTGGATAAGTTTGTTCAGTTGTGCATTATAGTGATATTATTATCAAGGATTGATAATATAAATTCAAGCATCTGAACCTAGCAACAGTATCTGTTACTGGGTAATATCAAAGATATCTACACCTAAAAGATGACAGAAGAGTTGATCTTTTTTCCATTTTTATTCAAGATGCAAAATTAGGAACTCTGCTTCCTGGAATAGAAACAATGTTTCAAAAACTATGAAAGAATTCTTGACAAACATGCACAAGCACAATTTTATCTTAAAAAAATAAAAAAAAAAAAAAAACAAACAAACCAAACCCCCCCCCCCCAAAAAAATTCTGCCTGCCTGTTCCATAAGTGGGAAAATATTTATCTAATTGAATCTGTCAGTTTTCTTTTCCACTGAGTGCTGATACTTGTGTCAGTTTTTAAGAAAAATATAGAAAAGCAGTCCAGAAATAATTGAAGGCTTCTCTTAATTCTTGGACTGGATAAGTTTGTTCAGTTGTGCATTATAGTGATATTATTATCAAGGATTGATAATATAAATTCAAGCATCTGAACCTAGCAACAGTATCTGTTACTGGGTAATATCAAAGATATCTACACCTAAAAGATGACAGAAGAGTTGATCTTTTTTCTTTTCCCTTTGCCTAATGATAAGTCATTCTTAGAAGTGTAGCATTCTTTCATTGATAGTTTTGGTATTTCTTTTGCTCTCTTGCCACATACTATATTAATTTTCAAAACAAGGAAGCAGTCATTTCTAAAGCTGCAAGGACAAAGTGTAATGTGATTTAAACTGGTGGATTGCTTTCTTCAGGTATCAGTTTTAATGGCAAATGTAGTGTTATGTTCTTTATATTTGATAAAAGTTTGCTTTTTATGGAAAATACAGTTATATTTGTAGGACTTATTTATTTCTGTGATGCACACAGCCTAGGCCGTTCTTGCTTCACCCTCTTAATTGTGTCCAGTTGATTAACAGAGTTGAATTTGTTTCTCTTTCATTGGGAAAACTTTTATGTCACTGCCTGTGAAGTCAGAGTTGGCTACTGCAGTTGTACATCACTCTAATG
Source organism: Pyrgilauda ruficollis (assembly GCF_017590135.1). Taxonomy (NCBI): domain Eukaryota; kingdom Metazoa; phylum Chordata; class Aves; order Passeriformes; family Passeridae; genus Pyrgilauda; species Pyrgilauda ruficollis. Next base: position 12,763,688 of record NW_024526599.1, on the reverse strand, counting down.
GCTGATACTGGTCCCTGAAGATGTATTGCTCGTCTCCAAAAAGGATGTCAAATTTCTTGATTTCTAAAAAAACCAAAACATGAATACATTATCATAAAACACATAAAACTGTGAATAAATTAATGTTTCTTTTTTATTTTGTTCTTGCTTTTCAAGCCTCCCTGTTTGCTGTCAGAATGGGGTTTCCATATGAAGATTTAACTACCCAGAAATCCCTTTCACTGTATTCAGAGTGGCTTAATCAAAGCTGTCAGCCAAACTACTGGAAGGTACAGTGCAGTGATGGCAGTGAAGGGGGGATTTAGAAAGTCAGTAGTGTCTCTTTCTTTCAGCTTATATTGAAGTTATGCGTTAAATGTGAACAAAATAAGTTTTGCTTATTAGACAGAAAAAACTTGGTATTACTAAGCAATTGCTAGACTTGGGAGTGTATGTGTCTAGTTATTATTTCTTAGATCCTGCTGCTTTTGACCTTGCTGCAGTAGTGTTTTGGTGTGGGAGTTATTCTTTAGTTCTTAACTGGGACAGGACTTACCAAGATAAACAAAGCAGTGCATGTATTTTTTGATGCATGTATAAATTTCTGAAAGAAAATCTTACAGTAGTAATTAAGATATTTAAATAGTTAGTTGAGAGGCTTTATGCAGACCTATGAGTACATCAGGTTAGTGCAGATGTCCATTAAACTTGCCTGTTGTGGTGAGCTTGGCTTGTTGTTTGAATGGGGCTGTTTTTTGCTTTGGGTGTTACAGAATTCTATATGTTTGTATACTGGTTTGGGGTCTTTTTTGACCAGTCGGTTGAGCAAAAGAGTCCTTAATTTGAAGAACGTAACTTTTCCAGGAAAATAATTTTACCATGTAATAAGAAATTAGTCTTTATTAATTAAGCAAAACAATTTTGGGATCTCAGTACACCTCTGTGGTCTAAGTACTGGGCATCTAATGCCTTTATGGTAGATTATAGGTATTGATTGGAGTATTTTTTAATTTATCTGTATTGAATATGTTATATTATTCATGCAAATCACAAACTAATTACAGAATGTGGTGCCAGACTCTTCAAAATCCTGTGGACCGTATAAACGGCGTGAAGAAGTAACTCATAAAGAAGAACAGACCAGCTCACAAAGAAGTGTTCATAACCATGATACTATTGGTAAAAACTTTTGGTAACTCTGATGCTGATCTTTTTTTTTCTCATTCCTCTAATGATTAAATCATACTTATTTAAAGAAGAGTATTTAATATAGGAATTATTTCCTGTTTGTAGTGGTTTCAAGATTCTGTTACTTATGTGTTAGGATGGAGTGCCTAAAAGTAGGATTTGTTTTTTTCAAGTTCACTGGCTGCACAGACACTTGGCTTCATTTTTGCCATTAACTCTTGTTCATTGCCTTGCTGCTTTTCCCATAGATAGCTTGGCATAATTGCTTGGGCAGCCGTGGATGCTTAGGAAACTGACTAAGTTTGAAATAATTATGTTTGTCTTGATTATGGTGCGCTGTCAGACCAACTTAAAAGGCCTTGCAGTGGTAGAAGAAATGAGTATACCATTAGTCCTGTTGCCATCTAAAAGCAGCGTTTTTCACACTCCTTAGGCTTATAAAATAAAGTTTGCTTTCATTTTTCTTCTATCCTGGCTTTTTTTTGAATCAGTAAATTTCTACAGAAACTAACATTAAAACATTGACAGTAGCAGTAGTAGTCCCAAAAACTTCTGAGAGTTTACTGATTGAGGATCATTAATTGCTAAGACTATAAGTTGATTAATGAACAGATCAGACAAAGGACTAGAGCAGTTACAGATTCACATCTTTCATATCTTTATACTTTGTAGTCTTGAAACTTGCACTTTTTGGTTTAGTTAGGATTTTTCTAAGTTTAGCAATAAGTTTTCATCTGATGGTATTTATAAGACCAAGAATTAACAAGTTGTTTCAAGTGTTAAGTCTTTCTTCTTTGTTTCTAGTTCATCCTACTAATAATCAATTAATGGTCTACAGAAGTCAAGCAACCTACCAAATTCTGAAGTTGATAGCTAGCTTACTTACTGGGGTAATTCAGTAAGTGCTGGAAAACTTAGAAATTGTGGAGTGTCAGGAGAGAGGAATTTGCTAAATACAATTTATGAAATGATTTATCATTAAGTAGTCCTAAGCTGTTTTGTAGTAAATGATGGTATTTTGTATTAGTATTTCAAGTTCTCCCACCCCATTGTTTTACGTAGGAAATAATTCTCTTAGTAGCACATTTTGAGAAGTCTTCATTCAGCATGCATTTAGGACATTGGTAGGAGCTGATGCCTTTCCAGTCTCATTGCAGAAGCCATTGGGTCTGTGCCTCTATGTTTTTAGCTCCTTCTGGTCAGGAAGTTTTTCTGTGAGAAGAAGATACTGCTTAGTGAGGTCAGAGAAACAGAACTGATCTCATCAAATTCTGCTTCTTTGCTGTCAGTTTGTACTGGAGTTTTATGCTAGCAGCAATTCATGTCCTCTCCTGCTCTTTTGAGGTAAAGTTTTGCTCTGTGGAGAAGCAACTGTTCCCAAAACTGATTCCAAGTGACGGTCTAAACTTCTTTAGTATTAGGCAGTGGCTTTCTCACCAGCACAAAATTATCAAGGGGTAGGCTCATCCATACATTTGGTTGTCCACCATGTAATTCTAGTTACTTTGGTAGGCAATGTATCATCTTCTGCCAAATTTAAGCTCATGCATCTGACTTTTTTTTTAAATTTCCTTCAAGTACCATTTATAATTTTTAAACTTTGTTGCTCTGATGGTATTGGAGCTCGATGTGGTGACACCAGGTACTTGTTCTCTACTGGTTAACAGAGGTGTGTATCAGGAGGCAGTGGCTGCTTGGGCAGCATAACATATAGCTCTGAACAGTGTGCACACACTGTTTAACATTCCTTTTTGAGCTCTTGTACTAGATTGTAAAAATTTTCAAATATCTTTTAAAAAGAACGTGTTTTCTGAAAGATTACAACTCTTGTATTTCAGGATATCACTCATTTGAATAGTCTGGGCATTGTGGTTCTGTTTGATAAGGGTATTGCCAACTAAATAAATATGCTAATAGTATTCCTTAATATGTTTTGTCCCTGTTGAAAATCTTAGGTATGGTTGTAATTGGTGTGAGTGGAGCCGTTGCTTCTGGGACATCTACTAATGGTGCAATCCACAAACTTCCAGGGTTAGTATCTCTGATTTTACAAAAAACCTTTTTTACCCACCTTGTTTCCTATGTTAAACTTGTCATTGAGGCTTAAAACATTAACCTGTAGATCATAAAATGGCTTTGCTTTTTTTTTGTGCACTTGCCATAAATCCTAATGTTGAGAAACCGATGCAGTCGCAAGAGTATGTGTTGCATTTGAGGGAATGTTTGTTTTTCAGCTTGCTTAATTCACCATATAGAGACACAAACAACTGGCACAGTTGTGAGACAACTTGTAAGGCAAGGCACCAGGGACAAATAAGCATTTTGGAGAGGCACACAGTCTCCTAAGAAATGTACATAAAATCAGAGCCTCAGGCTTGTGTTTTGTCTTTGAGATACTTTTTCTACACAGTTAGGATTATTGTCTGTCAACCAAGTCAGACAATTTCTGGATTTAGCAAGAAGTTATTGAACAAATTAATGTCCCCAGCTGCTTACTGTTGCCCACAGGCTAAAGCTCACTGACTTAACTATAGTCAGTATAAAAACAGAAACTTATGCATTGGCAGTGGATTAAGCCTCAGGTCAGTCAGGTTATCACAGATCATTTTTACAGGTAGTTTTAAGACAAGACTTTTGACTGCAGTGGATTGACCTCTTTACCTGTTCTGTTCTCCTGTGGGTTTAATGCTAAGTCAGCTGGAGGCAGTAAGACTGACAAAGTTTGGTTTTTATTTTCCATTGTTCACTACAGCCGTGTGGGAGATTCTCCAATAGCTGGAGCGGGATCCTATGCGGATAGTACAGCCGGAGGAGCTGCAGCCACTGGGGATGGTGACATCATGATGCGCTTCTTACCCAGGTTTGTCCTTAGGGCACACTTCGCTAGATTTCTGCAGCAAAATGTGGACTCAGCAAATGAAGAAATAGATTAAAAATATGGTCTGACTTAGTGGCTGCTGAAGTGGGAGTAAAGGAAGGAGTGGAAGGGGAAAGAATAATAGCAGAACCAAGTTACCCTTATGATCTGTCTTAAAAGAAGAGACTTAAATATCCTGATGACAGATCCCTTAATACTGCCAAGCTGTGAGCAAACAGGCAGCAGGTAATGAGTAAATTTCCAACCTGTATGCTTTTTAGCAGAACCAATTAGCTTTCTTCTCCAAAGCACTTTGTTGTGTGGGAAAGTACCATAAATTGTAGAAAGGATGAGCTGTGGGTCTCAGCTCACTCAGGAGGTATCACTGCAGCAATCCTTTGTAATTGTATCTAATTTGAAACTGAAAGAGGTGTTTTAGTGTTGTCACAGTGGTTGCATAAACTGTGTAAGAAATGGCTCTCTTCTTGAGCATCCTCGTGGGTTGGTCTCTGCAGGAATCAATTATTGAAGTCCATGCTGAACATAATGGGCAGTGATGCTTGAAGGATAATACAGAAGTGGCCTTCATATTGCTCCGGCAACTTATCTGAAACTCTGGCAGCCAAGAAAGCCTGCTAGCTGTTGCATATTTATAGATGTTGTCAATGAATTCAAGCTGTTCTGAGTCAGTCTTTCAAATACAAGGCAGTTGACAACTTCATGAATTATCTGTCTTGTCATACAAGATACCAAGATGAGTAGTGAGTTAATCTCCACTATAAGGCTAGTCAGTAAAAGCTTAGATTGCACTTAAGCAGCCTGAAGTGTTTGTTTGTAATGCTTAGAACATTTAATGTTGGCAGCAGTGGGCTAATCACCAGACTAGGTGGTTAATTACTGGTTCCTTATAGATAAAGATTTTTACTAATTCAATGATATTTAGATATTACCACATGAAAACAAAGACAAGAATTAACCTTCTAAAAGTGTAGAAAGCGTCAAATAAAGGGCAAAATTGTTAATATTTTCCATATGCTTTCATTGAGGTGGTAACTTCTTGTTGAGTTTTTGATTAATCAAGAGTGTAATACAGCTTTATATTCAGGTAGTTATCTTTAGATAACTTGAACCTATTTGATTGCTAGAATAAATCAAAGATAATAGGGAGTCTCAAAATGCAAGAGTTTTTCTCTTCTGTGGTACTTTGATAACATCTGTAATTAATGCAATTGGTAGATGTCTTAGTGTAAAGAGTTTGTCTTGGTTTATGCATCTTTCATCAAAGTGATAAAATGTTGTTTGCCTGTAAGTTATGTCATGAGTTATCATTTAATCTTCAGGTTCTGAAAGAAAATGGCAGCATAGGTAATTTTTTACCTCAGGATATTTTGGAAATGCAACTGGTTCATCTCAAGCAATTTCTTTCAATATAAAGGAAATTAATTTTGATTACTCTTAGAATAAGGGGTTTTTTTAAATCACTTTGCAAAAAGTTTGAAAGTGGCTCAATGTCCTGATCAAAACATGGTGCCTTCATATTCATAAAATAAAGAAAATCTGTCAATTTTTATGTTTTCAGAAACTTAAATTTTTTTCGGAAATATTTTTTTTTAGTGCTTACTGAACTCAGTAATTTATCAGTAATGTAATATTGAGTTTTCCTCAAAAAATTATTTTGACATTAGCCTTTCTGAAAACTAGCAATTACTTCTAATGTTAAACCCAATCATGTGATGAAAAGTAGAAGCGACTAAGTCTTCTAAGCCACTGCTCCTTGCAGTTCTTCAACTGATCTTTTGCTTAGCCTCTTCTACTGCAAATGATCAGAGTTCTGTCTTGGTTTGGCCTGCCATAGAATGATACATGTTACGGATGTCATCTTATAGTCTCTTTTAGTCTTGTTTTTAATTGCTTTTTGTGTATAATTTGAGTAATAATTGCCAATATGAAGTTGGCCTAAAAAAATATCATGTGTTTCCATTATTCAGTGAAACCAGGGTCTTTTCTGTGGTATTTTAAATTACATAACCTAAATATGGCTAATTTTCTGAGTATGGGGTTGGTTTTTTTTAGTTACCAAGCTGTGGAATATATGAGGATGGGAACAGACCCAACAGTAGCCTGTCAGAAAGTTATTTCCAGAATCCGGAAGTATGCTCCAAAGTTCTTTGGTGCTATCATTTGTGCCAATACAACTGGAAGTTATGGTATGTATTTTGTTTTGCAGACAAAGGTGCTTGACCCTAACTAAGTCACAGATGTAGACAACTGAACATAGATTTTAAAGAACTCTTTAATTATTCTTTAAAGACTGCAGCAGTACTGGCCATTCACAGTATGGAATGCTGGTTAGCAGGGCAGCTGTGTCCTAGTGCAGACTGGAGATAATTTAATTTTGTGTTTTGATGTCTTAGACTTTCACAAATTTTGTGAAAGTCTTAGCAAAACCCAGAAATATTTAACCTTCATTTGTTTTCCTGGACTGTATATGATTAATCTGAAGATTTTAAAAAAAGACTGCTTTGCCTTCCCTAGATATGGCATAGAGGAAGGAGAGTATGAATGTTAAGCATAGCTTCAAAGTGATCTAAGAGTAGTCATTGTGCCAGGCATCTCATTAGTGAACTCTTAGATCAGTAGGAAGTACAATTTGCTAATCAGTGTGGATTATATAGTTAGACTGCTTTGCTTATTTTTTGATCTCTTACTTCCTGTAGTTCTGTGTTTAAGAGATTAGTGTTGAAGGAACTCATTAAATTAATCAGGATTGAAAGAGAGAGAGATTTTCCTGACTTGTGTTACTGTTTTGAATTGTACTATAAGAGCATTAATTGCTCTACAACAGTCAGTAGTACTGTATTTTAACTTAAAAATGAAATACTTTCAAGATGTCTTGGGTTAAACAGATTGTAAAAGAATAATTATACCACTGTAGTAGAATTAGTAACTGGATCTTTGGATGATAAAATACAATGACAGAGAGACTAATCCCAAATGTAGTAAATTAGAATATTTTTTTTTATTTTTTCCTAGGTGCTGCATGTAATAAAATTCCAGGATTCACTCAGTTTCACTTCATGGTTTCAAACCCTTTGCTAAGTCGACCAACTGAGCAAGTAGTAGACTGCATTTAATTTCTTTTATCCTGTTAGCATCTCAACTTAAAAGAGGACAGTGCTAAGTTCCACCAGCTATTACTTCTTGAAATGGTTGTTTCTAGCATTTAATGGCTATTGTGGCCTGCTTGTTTTCCTAAGAAGTGAGTACCCAGAAGTGATGAATACTAACCATTGAACAGGCCCTTTGTCTTGCCATTTAAATATATATTTGTCAGACATTTGGAATAACAGGCTGGAAGTGGAGCTATGACTCTACACATAAAACTTATATTGAGAATATTTAATTGTCTTTCTAAGATTTAGTCCAGGTTTTCTTTTATCTTGAAAAGGAAATTGCATGAAAATGCTGACACGCAAGGAAAGAGGCTTGAGGAGTAGTGGAGACTATTTCAAAGCTTTAATGAAGAGATAAGAAGTCCTTATGGACCATTCTAAGTTGTTCCACAACAGCTGAGAAAGCATCCCTGGTAGTACAAACCTTCAAGGAATTTTGGTTGACTGACTGGATGTGAAGACAATTGGAAATCATCCTGTTACCTGTTTTTTGTAGTGGAAGTTAAGTTAGGAACCATAATGACAGTGATTTCTTTGTCAGTAATATGCTGTGCACTCACCCTGTCCTACAGCACATGAACCTCTACCAAGGAGCAGTTGAATGCCTAGAGTGTGACAGTTACCTGTAGCTTTGGGTTTTGTCACTTTCTGTGTCTAGATACACCAGGATTCATTTGTAATAGGACTTTAGCATCATGAGGATTATTCCACAGGTATTTGAAGATCTCTTTGATCATTGTCTTCAATTAAATTGGTGGCTTGCTGATTGAATCTCTACTAAACTTGAGCTAGAGAATGGCAAAAGAGGAGACAAGTAAGAAGAGTGTGTCTTGTCACTTTAATTATTCTGTCTACTTAAAATCATTGGGTAATAAAATCACACATTAATGTATTAATAAAATCGTTTAGATGCTTGTGTACTGTGTCTTAAATTAATTGTTGCTTTATGTTTCAAGGTGGTATCTTTAAAAGCTGGAAATAAACCATTCAAACTAGAATGGCTGTTTAATGGCTTGTTATTGAACTTCATCAACAAAGTGATTTACTTCTGTCACTGGATCCTCAGAGCATGTTGTAGCAGTATTCACTGCAGGCCACAGAAAGCTTTTGTCAGAGAAGTTCCTACTGAGTACATCTTTAATGGATTAAGTTTTCTACCTGTGTTACCTACAATGTTTCTTCCATGGCCACTCCATCTTCACATAACTCAGGCAGTCAAGTGCAAATAGATTAATAAAATCCTAGTGATTGCTACTTTGAAGATTGCATCATGGGTTATGAACATAGAAGGTTCAGTACTGGGAGCAGAGCAGTAATGTCTCAAATTGCTGCAGCTGAATCCTGCAGGATTCATTTCTTAAAGAGGTTTGGGAACATCCATAGATTGCTTTCTAGAGTGCTTATGTCATTTTGTACTAGCTAGTCTATGCCAGTAAAGGTTATGAGTACCCTGTAACAGTGCATCTTGAAGTCACTGTTGCAGTGCTAGCTTCCTACATAGTCAGCTTATCTGTGCTGGCTGACAGCAGCTGAACGTGAGCCAGCTGTGTCCAGCTGGCCAAGAAGGCAATGGTGTCCTGGCCTGGATCAGCAGTGGTGTGGCCAGTGGGACCAGGGCAGGGATTGTCCCTCTGTGCTCAGCACTGGTGAAACCAGACATTGAGTCCTGTGTCCAGTTCTGGGCCCCTCATAACACAAGGGACATTGAGGGGCTGGAGTGAGCCCAGAGAAGGGCACTGGAGTTTTTGAAGGGTCTAGAGAGTAAATCCTAGGAATGGCTGAGGGAGGGGGGTTGTTTAGCCTGGAGAAAAGGAGGCTTAGGTGGGACATTATTGCTCTTTACAACTGCCTGAAAAGAGGGTGTAGCAAGGTGGAGGCAGCCTTTTTATCCGGACTGCCAGTGACAGGACAAGGGGAAATGACCTCAAGCTGTGCCAAGGGAAGTTCAGGCTGGATATCAGGAGGATTTTCTTCATTGGAAGGGTAGTCAAGCATAGGAATAGGCTGCCCAGGGAGATGGTGGAGTCACTGTCTCTGGAAGTGTTCCATAAAAGGCTGGACATGGCACTTTGTAATATGGTTTTGCTGGCATGGTGATGTTTGATGAAAGGTTGGACTTGGTGATCCTGGAGATCTTTTCCAACCTTACTGATTCTATTGTTCTATGAAAATTACTTGTCTCCATGAGACATAGGCACGAATACATGGGGTTTAATAATATGGGTTGCTTTGTGATGATGCATTAGTTATAAATGAAAGGGTTAGTTTGCGTAAATTATTTTGATATGTCATTGATATATCATTAATTTGACAATGTATTAAATCATAATATTAAGTATGTACCATTCTGATGTTATGGACAGAATTAGAAAAATAATGGGCTTGATATTTTGTCTTAAAATATTCCTTTAAAGGTTGTTCATGATGTTCTGTTATGCTTAGTAGACACAAAAATTCTTTTAGAAGAGATATCAAGTACAGACTCCTGTCAAAAGTAAGCAAAAACTGTGACAATCCATTGGGGTTACAAAACAGTATTTTACTGTTTTCGATTTCAGTTTTTACTATCCAACTTTTACCACACAGAATATGAGGATTTAGTGGTTCTATTGAATGCATCTGTCTGTAAAGCTGTGGGGCTTTTTAAAGTTCATTTGCTTCTTTTTAGCCATGTTTTATCTGTTTCTAAAGACAGAAGAAGAATCTTTGCTCAACAGTCTGACTAAAAGTGAACTATGCTCTGTTTTTGCATGGCATCAGATTGTTCCTTAATAAAGCAATCTGTGTGTACCCTGACAAAGTTTCATATGCACTTACTAAAGAAAGCTTCCCTGTGATTTCACCATTTGTTGGTTACCACTGAAACACTTTCTTTCATTTGTAGCTCCCTCAGTTAGGAATAATTCAGAGTTTTAGAGAATTCAAGATTGATTTTTTTGATGGAATCTACAGTGCTGTATAAACTGAAGTGAATCTATCAGCTTTTGTTGAGTTTAGTTTATCATGTGACTGTTGTAACTCATAACAGTGCTGTTCATTCTTGTTTTGAAACACAGACTGTGTGCAGGGTTTCTGTGCTATTACCTATAGTCTGTGTGCATGAAGAAACATCAGTTATACAGTTAAATTTACTCCAGTTCTAATATACAGCAGGTATGTTATATATTAAGCACTGAAGTACAAATGTTTTCACTGGAGGGTCTATTCATTCCTCTGCATAAATTCCATTAAATTTACAGCAAAAACTGAAATGTTCATGGAGCAGAAATTAGTGAATCTCAAGAATTTTGTGACTAATATTGTTACTGTTTAAGCTACTGAGTCAGAAGCAAACATTTATGTTTGTGCATTTAACAACCTTATCTGTGTTTTCATTTTCTTTTTTTTCCCCTGACAGCTGGAATCAAGGTAAGTAAATACAGCTGCTGCTGCAGTGCTGTCTTCGTGTGATTAGCTCATACCTTTACAGTGACAGGTGGGGGGCTGTGAAATAAAAGCAATAGCAACTTCAAAGGGTGCCAGTTAAGGGAATCCCTGATACTGGTGACTTTTTTTTTCTGTTTCCTAATAAGATAGCGAAAAAGCTTTACAAGAAGTTTTGATTATACTTTTTCCAGGTAGAGCTTACAAAGGCTCAAAAGCTTAAGTATTGTAAATGTCAGAGGGTTTTATTGGTTAAAAATGGTGATTTTGTTTCTCTGCACAGAAAAAAACCTGTCATGTGTTAGTTGAACAGGAAGTTTCCTATTTTCACCCTCTGCATACTTGCCAGCTGGACTCTGAAATACATTTTGACCCTGTTTGTTGCTATGTTATAATTTTGATTGCTGGTGTTGTGTAATTACATAGAAAGCAGTGGGCTTTGCCATTGAATGTATTGAATGTAGTTGGAAAGTTGTGTTGCATTTTATATTTCCAATTTCTAAACATTTATCATTTAAAGATCTGGAGAAATAAGAAATTCAGTTAAATGATAAATGCTGTGGCATTGTTTTTTCAAATATTCTTATGCACAGATGGGAAGACCCAAATTTGTTATTTTTTCAATACAAGTATAGAAAAATTCTTATAGACCTAACCCTCCCAAATAGGAGAAAGGCTTTTCCCCCTATAATCAGAAGAATCCCAGTGGTGTTTTTCCTGTTCTGCCATTAATGGTACTTTATATTTTCTTCAGTTCTGTAGTTTTTCAGTTTATAAATGTTTTCTTTATATTAATTTTGTTTTCTTTGTTGCCAGCAGGCCTGTCATAACACATTCATTTCTTGACACATTCTGGCTAGACCCATCCAGGTTCAACTGTTGCTCAATTTTCTTTCTGAAGTGTACTTCATGCATGATGTAGACTGTGTTGTAGTATAATTTTGTCATGCAGTATTTGACTGGGAGGATTCAGTTCTATATGATATGATCTTTTAAAGATGGCATAATTACTGAAGCAGTAGATTACAGTATTGCAGCAGTACAGGTTTAGAATTATACTTAGCAAGATCGTGAATGCTTATTGTTCCTAAGTAGATGCTTGATGGCATACGTGGTTTATTAAATACAGTGTGACAGGCTTTTTGAAAACAAAAACAATTATGCTGTTAGCTTAATGCTGCTCCTGGATAGGCATTGTTACAAGAAAAATTCCAAGACAAATTATCATGGATCATCTGTGAGATTTGTGGTTGGGTTGGCAGGCTGATACATAGAGAAGTACAAAGGAACTAAAACTTGCCATAAATTAATATTTTTATCTGCAGCATTTTTCCTGAGCATTGGGTAGCAATGTAGAACTGATCATTTCCTACTTTCCTTGTGTAATAATTTCTATAGATATGTGGTTTTTTTTTCTGGAGGATTTACAGTGATACACGTAGCAAAATATTAAATTAAAAGGGTGGGTGAAAAGGTATTATAAACAAGTTTAAATCATATGCAGTCAAGTGTGTTTTGTTAATCTGGTTGTTACTGAAGACTAATTTGTATGTATAGGGTAGAAAGTAAATTACACTGGAGTAGCTGCAGTATTAATGAACTGTAACTTTTGACATTCCATTTGTACCCATTCTTACAAATCTGCCAACATGAAAAGTCCTGTGATCTCACTTCCCAGCTAGAGTTATGACAGATCTTGTCAGTGCTTAGAGAAAGTGCTAGCCCCAAAAATGGGTCTTTAGGGATAACATCACTTTGCTGCCCGAGGGTGTTACCAGCCTTTAACTGATTTCTGCAGTGCTACTTCTCCCTGCCTGCTGTGTCTCTTCACTGGAGGTTACTGTTCCTATACCAGGACTGGCAGACTGGTGCATGCTTCATTCCAGATCCAGAAGTTTAGCCTCTCTGACCTCCCTCTGCACTTTGCACTGAGAATAGCAGTTGCCTGCACCCCATTCCATCGACTCTAAATTCCCATCTAATAGCTGCAAGAAAAGGCTGCAGGGCTTGCTGGGGGAGCATGCATCAAGCATGTATATCATACCGTCATCATTCCTGTTTTGAGCTCCAGGAATCATAGTTACAGCAGTGCTAATACAATACACCAAAAGCAACTGTATTGGACAAGGAAGAATGAAGTGTTAATAACAATTAACAATTAATAATGAAGGGGCGAAGACAAGGTTATATTTGTCCATCTCTCAAGGATGGTTTTAGCTGAAGAAAGATTTTGCTACTCAAAAGGAGCAGGATACTACCCTCATCCTGAAGTATGTATTCTCTCTTCAGTTATGCAGTTGGTTCTGGTAATTGAGGAGCTCCACAAAATGGATCAGCTTGCTGTATAGCTAAAAAAAAAGTAATTTTTTTCTTTTTCAGAATGTAAGCAAGCTGTTCTGTTTTGCTTTAGGGCCACACAGTTGCTAATACTAACAAAAGGTAGAATGCAGAAATACACAGTAGGGCACTGAGGAGCACGGGAAACTATCCAGCTGGTGACAGCACATTCTTAGTTTGGCAAAAAAAGACTCTTCTAAATTTTCCTGCAGATTGAAGTAAGGTGCCTGTCTCCCTGTAGGTTTCATGATTCAACCCTCAGGCTAGAGGCCCATCTACTCTTTTTTTCCCCAATACAATTCAGTAAAAGATACGAAAAATCAGGATGGGCATCTAGTATTCTTTTATTCTTTTATCAACAGTCTATTGTTGTGTTTCCCTTATTCTCTCTTCTGTCATGTAAATACTTAATTATCTACCACAGGTTTCCCATTTTCAGGATGGGAAAGTACAGAGTCCCATATAACTTTTGGATCACCTTCTCTTTGTTAAAATGTGAATTTGAATTTCTGCTGACTGAGGAGGCTTCACAGCTTCAGAACAGCTGCTGCTACTACAATGCTTTATGAAAATGTGAGCACTATGAATTCAGTCTCCTTGACTGGCTATTTAATTGAAAGTCACTGTGAGATGTGCTTTGTGTTAACACCGCTGTGTTTGGACAGACTATGAGATTGGATTCTTGGGGAGTTCTGTCACAGGGATGTCTGATTACTGAATCACAAAGAGTTTTAGGGAAGAGACAATCACCAATATGCTCAGTGGAGCTATGATAACATCTGCAGGCACACTCAAGAATAGAGCCGTAACCCTGTAACTTAATTTGAAAAATCAAGACTCTTTCAGACTTGGGAATAGAAGTTTGATCTTGCATAAAGTTGTACTTTTATAACAATAATGTAGTGCCTCATTATGAGAAATATAAGTGCTAATGCCAGATAAATATTCCAATTGTCATTTACAATGATAATTTTTGCACTTTGGTCAGGCAGCTATTCATAATATGTCAGTCAGTGTTGAACTTATGTTCTGCTTTGTACCTACAATTTTTCCAGGTTTGGCATTTGGGAAGAACTTCAAATGCATACTAGAAGTTCAGGCAATGTGGTCATCCAATACACTATCTCATGTAAGTGCCTCTAAAGTATTTCTCACACCGAATAACAAAATCCCTGGACAATACAGTACTACTCAGCCTTTAGTCTCAGTATTCGTTCAGAGTGCACCAAAAAGGGAAAAGTTGCCTTTTCTTGCGAAATTCCAAAAGAGACCTAGACATTGGAGTCCAACATTTTAAGCTTTATGAAGACCTCAGTACTTTGTAGCAGCTGCTGCTTTCTATCTTTGTAAGTATCCCAGATCTATGATTTTGTTATTGAGGTTGCATAAAACCAGTAGCTCCCACTGCTAGTAAGATAACAGGTCCTCAAGCTCAACCCCAGGGCCTTGTTGGATGACCTGCTGGTCCACCACACTGAGTGCTGCTCAGCTGGTAGGGAGTTTGTGCATCTGTGGTTTGTTGCATTTCTTCTAATGACTGTGCTATTGTGTGTGGAACATGAAAATCCATGCTCAAATAATAACCTGCCTAATTATCCTAGAACGCTGAGGCCAAAGAATCTTTTTCTCTTCATTTTCCTTTAATAAGTAGCAATTCATTTATACTAGGTGGAACAGCTTCAGTAAGAAACATGAGATGATGAGGAAGATAGTATGTGAAGATCTGCTTCTTTAGGAAGACGGAAGATTCCATAAGGGCACACATGCTGACCCATGTCTATTCCTGTCAGTGCTGGTTAGGTAATGTGCGAATCAACACATACAGTAACCAAGGCAACCACTAAGCCACACCTAAAATGCAGAGTAAATTTATTTAATTGTGAGCCTCGTTCAAAAACCGGGCAGCAGAGACCTACAGGGACATAGGCTCCTTGGGCTTAACTCATCCTAGTGGGCACCAGGAGGGTCTCTGCCTGCCTTACTGCTACAGAAGGCTTTGTGCATCTCTGTGAGACTGTGTTATGTTCACAGGAGTTCCATTTAAAACAGGCAGAGGATAAACCACACTAGACATAATAAATGAATTTTTTTTTCCCAGACTGACATTTTTAGCAATCCCAGCTGCAAGGTCACCTTGAGCAAAACTATTCCCACCTCCTCACCACGTCTTCTGGTTTTCAACCTTTTCTCCCATTCCTTACCATCTTTTAAGCATTCCTTGAATACCACCAGAACTCAAAAAACAGATCAAATTCCTGAGTGGTTCACTAATAAGGCATTAAGGCAACTTTCTGGTAAAACTTCTGACTACAAGAATTTGCTGTCAGTGTGGTTCTTTAACTTCTCACTTATGACATTTTCATTTTAACAAGTGTCTGTTCCCAATAATGTTATGACTTAATAGTGAATGACTAACAGTGTACATATCTCATGCCTCAGAATTACAAGCTAGGTGTTCTTTTCTCACAGAATAAATTTTATTTTCAAACCAAATATGTGAGACTACCAGCCTAGGCACAACCCTTTTCTTTATGCAGTCCCAGTTTCAGGTCTGCCATGCCGTGTGTGGAATTTACAGTTATCAAATTTCAATATGTTCTGGCAATGTTAGCAGCCTGTCCACAGGAGAACCATTTAGCAGATATCACTGTATTCTCAGTAATTAATTAATGATCAGTATATCTTTCCTACATCCAAGAATGTTTACTTCAGCCTTACTTAACAGGGTTATGGAAACATGTGTTCGGAAATGACACTTCAGGGTGAGCTATCTGGTAAAGCAGTGTTACAGCCTGAAGAGAAAAGTGCACACTGATTTAGGTGAGAGATTGCGACTGCCATCTGTCTTAATCATATGGCCAAGCACATGAAATTTATGTTTCAGGATATTTTATAACTGAAACAGCTTCATTAATTAATTCATTCACTCGTTCATTCACTCGTTCATTCATTCATTCTTATTGCAGGAAATAAGTGGGAATTGTTTTATTTTCTTCTGCAATCTGAGCACATATTTTCCTGCATTTTGACTGCCTCAAACTCACATCTTCATGAAGTCTTCCAAAACTTCTGGAAAAATTATAGTTCTAGCTGACCCAAACGAATTGCTGGACTTGTTTTTGTACCAGAGAAGAGCATTACAGTCACCTGGCAGGTTTGCAAAGAAATTATAGAATAAATTGCCATTACTATAATGTATTTATCATGGTGGCAAAATTGTATGTGAACGTACATAATGAAAAATTGAAGGTCATCTCTTTTGACCTTGCTGGTTTTTTACAATGCAAAATCCTTTTATTATTTGGAATATCTAGGAAACAATATTTTCAGTGGATATGTACAGTTGTTGGAACATAGAGCACAGGAAATATTTCTGTCTGCACTGAGGGGCCTTGACCCCTAGAGAAGCACTATCTTTAACTTTTGCCCATGGAGAGGGCTTCTAAAATTTCAGGATAGATATTCTCTTACTTAGAAACTTTCAGTAAAGCAAGGTGATTGATTTTAAATAAATAGTTTCAGTTGGGTATACTTTCATTTTCAAAGTTGATGTAGTTGTGCTTTTGTAGCACCAAACACTGAATATGGCTGGTTCTTGACTCAGTCATCTTGAGCAAAGGCAGCCTGCTGCCAGCTGGTGGCTGAGCCTGCAGTTCTGCCACTAATGGAGTAGAATCCAATAGCTGCAGATTTTGCAGTCATTCTTGCTCCTAGGAGACAATCCCAACCTCAGTTACAAGGGTTTTTTTCTGTTACTTTTTCAATCAAGCAGCCCAAACAAGCTCTAAATATAGCGTGAATATAATCACCTAAACTGTCATTAAAAGACTCCTCTCAATCAGCAGAGCCTGTTAGCTGATTGTCACCTGAAACCTTGCAATTAACACTACTAGTATTTTTGACAAAATAAAAAAGTGTAACTTGATTAATCGTGCTATCTCAGGAATGGTTTTTTTTTCCAATATTTATTACCATTAAAGCTGTCAGTCCTGCATACCATATAAATTTTTAAATTTCACAACAGATACAGCTAAATGGATATATGAAAAATAGGCTTTATATGGCTTCTAGTGATTTTAGGAACAAAGTTCAAGTGCTTGAATTTTTCCATGTGCTTTATGTGTAGATATAACAATAAATTAAGTTAATCCACCATGTGCAATCAATAAGGCTTTAAACTGAATTTGAAAGTAATGTGTTCTAGGCAGCACCCAAATGTAGGTTGTGCAGAGCAATGAGGAGGAAACAAAAGTTGTTTGAATTGCAGCTGTTAATCGTTATCAGGGACTGAGTTCAGTAGTACCTAATGCATTACATTCAAACTAGAATCACCTGAGATCTGCTAAATAAAGTTTTAAGTTAGTAATCATGACAGTTTTTTTCAGGTGAGAGGGGACCTCCTTATATGCACCATAGTTTCAGGGCTTTATTCCCCTCACCTGAATCCCATCTATTTTGTCCCATAACTGCTTTTCACCTTCTGCTTCAATCCATAAACTAAATAATTCCTGTTTTAGTTTGTCAAAACAAATTATAATTAGCAAAATATATATAGTCGAAACTTCTGTATGTGCTGTAACATCTGCATATCTGAATAGTTTTAGGGCAAAAGTTTTTTCTATGCTTACATCTCATTCAGATTGCTGTGTCCAAAAAAGGCAAGTCAGGCTGTAGGGGGATGCTTTGTGTGGTTACACCTTGCTTTGATCACCTGATCTTTGTCAGGGTTGGGCTCTGTGGAACCCAAGAACCTTTAATAGCTAATGTCAAGACTACATGTTTAGTACATTTCTCCTGCAAAAGGAAAACATATTTTCTGATGTGTTTATGTAATGGTGGGGTTTTTTGACTTTTAATTCCTTTTCAGTGGTTTCCTTTCTCACAAAGATGCAAAAGTTTCAAAGGTAACTTTCTGAAACCTTCTGTCCTTATTGTGAACTTCTTGTGTAACATTGTTGGTGCTTTTAGTATCTGACACTGGTTTAAATTACTTACAGTAATCCTGATTAATTTATGATTAAAGAATGGTGTGTGATAACATTAGATATATTTGTTCTGGTCTACTTGAAATCAGTTCATGTTTTTAAGAAATGCATTTGCTGAAAGCCTACTTTTAGAGATTTTTTTTTTTTTTATTGTAAAGCCTTGTCCCATTAAATTAATTTAGGCTGACTAAAAAGAAGTATATTCTGTTTCTAGTGAAGTGTAGCATGAGATATTGCTTGGATTTCTAGGTGAAACTGTATGGCATTGAAATACTAGGTGATGATTGAACCTTGGAAAGAAGCTGAAAAGTGGCAAATACAGTGCAACTAACATGAGCTGCCTGAAAAGCAAAGGAAAAATTACATATTCTATGTGCACAGTAAAGAAAGTGCTTTGGTTTTTTTTTTCTAAGTTCTTGTTCATACAAATGGATTTTAAGCTTGCTCATGCATTCTAGTGTTGAGTGCATTTTTTACTTTTATCCTCTACAAGGCCAAGCATTGACTTAAATGTTATTTCTCAGTTATAATCAAAGCAAGTTACACTATTATATTCAAGACCACTTCATGTCAAAGTACCATCCTTTAGAATTTCCCCACAGCCCACCATCTTTGCCTTGAGTGGAACTGTGGTTAAATGTATTTTTCACTTCCATAGGCTCAGCAGTATTGCTATAGTGATGAGTTTAACTTTTATATTGCAAAGTTGCTCTTCAAATGTAGTCTAGATTAAAAATTGAATTTAAATTTTAGCTTGTTTATAGATATCTTGTAACTTTAGTGTTTTTCTAAAGATATTTCCAAATTTTCATTTTTATGTTTAGGTCATCCTGAAGTTCTAGAACATATTTAATAAATTAATAAATGCTTGGATTTTGTTTCTTTTTTATTAAAACCTTTGGGGTTTTGCTGGTATAGAATTATTTATAGTTGAGAAATGTAGTCTGAATTATTTTTATAAGAGGTTATGCATTATTTTTTTTCTCTAGTTATTCTTAATGGATATTGCCTTAGGTTTGAAATGATGTTAGCCTAAGCTAATATTGTGCTTTTCAAAAGTCAGCTAGCTGGAGCAAAAACACCTTGCAAATGCTCCTTAACTGGGAGCAGATAACAAAACTGGTGATCCCTGTGTTGTGCTGCATTGTTTTTTGAATAAAGCTTAAATACATTTCCCAGTTTTCCCCATTTCAGGTGGTCTCTTCCATACTACAGTGTCCTTGTCTCTAATAAATTATGAAGGATTTTTTGCACATCAAATGGTTACTGTCACTGTTGTCATGAGTACTGTGATAGAACAAAAGAAGTTATGTTTAAAGAAAATAGCCAGAAAAAATTCTAAATCTACATGTTTTCTACAGAAGTGTAGGGTAGATGATTATTTAGATCATGCAGGTTTTTAGTGTCTGACTTAGATTTCAGCTCCATAAGTACATTTGAACCAGTCAAATGGGCTTTCTCCTCTGCCAAAACAGAGGAACTCTTGCTTCACTTTCCCCTTCCTCAGTTCATGCCACCTTTAAGTCAGGCTCTGCTGCTCAGTGTTGAGAGGTCTCTCTTTACTCTGCCATCTCTCTGTCTAAAATACTTAGTATTAAAAGATGAGTAGTGTTAGCACCTTTTGTAGTATGATCATATCACATGGCTAATCGCTGAAAGACAGTCCTGTTGTTTGAAGTTGGTTTTATAATAAAAAATTATAAAGCATACAAACTCTGCAAGGACCTGCACTTTCTACAGCAGTGGCAATTCAATAAGTTAAATAACTAAAGCACTAACTATGTTTAGACAATACTGTGTACATTCAGAATTCTGCTCACCCGTAAATGTGCTTGATGCATTTTTAATAAGCTTTCATACGGAAAATAATTTGTTGGGTTCTCTCCTTAGATTGGATTTTATTTTGTTGTTCCACTAATATAAATTATAGTGCATTCCCACACACTTCTAAATTAATTTTGAATGTATGTTTTGAATATTCAAGTAAAAATTTGACATAATAAACAACCTTTCAGGCATCAGAGAAATAAAAAACAGACGTGCAGAATATTAAGTTACACTGGATGATGAACTCTGCCTATCATCAGCAAGCTGAATTGCAGAAAGTGCAAAAAGGTACAAGAAGAGGCATTGAAAAGAATTTTAAATATTCTACAATGTTCACAGTTGCTGTGAAGTCTGTTAGAGACTTTACAATACCTTTTGATTTCATGTGAAAGATGCTTAGCCACTAATGATCAGCATTCATACCGATATTAAGACATCCTCTGCTTCTTTGAAAATCCCTTTCCATCATCGAGCTAAATGACTCTTACATAAGTTTCCATTCCAGAAAAACAAGTGAGAACTAACACCTTTTTAAGTAGGAAGGTGGATACAGAATAGCAGTATAATTGTAAAGGTCTGTAGTCACAGTTGTGACATAGTCATGTCCCAAAACTTGAGTGCATATTTTCAGAGTAAATTTAGTTGTCCCTCAGTGAATTAGTAAGTAGTATTCTATTCATTTATTTGCTGAATTTGAATTGACATCAAATGGCATGCCTGTCTTTAACAAGTACCTGGTTAAAAAACTATTTCAAATAAGGGTTTAAAGGCATGAAACCAGGCATAAAAATCTGTTGATTCTAAACCAAATGGCACAAATTGGAAAATAAACATTAATTTCAGTCTAAAGGATATATACTCTGCCTAAACTTACTTAAACTGTAATAGTAATGAACGTGCAACTAATAAAGCAGAAACTGGTTATGGCATATGGCATTAGTATTTTCTGAGTTTAAAATTTTTACTCCACAACTTGTGTGACCTTGATTTGATCCTCTAAAACCTGTTTTGTATAGCATCTCAGCTGAGTTCAGGGGCTTTTTGAGGTTAGTTTTGTGGTATAGAAAAATGTGTTTTCAGCTTAAGGTGAAAGACAGATTTCTATTATGAGTCATGCTATCACTGTGTAGTGTTAATGTCTAAAAAAGCTCTCCTAAAAGTTGTACATGAGAGTACTTAGAAGTCAGCTTTACTGGCAGTCTCCTTTAAATTACAGAACTGTCATCAGCACCTCATTTTAGAAATCATCCAAAGGAGCTTATGTGAGCCTGTCACTCCTAACAGCCTCCTGTAGGCTGTTAGGTAATAATCCCATTTCTCTTGGCTGTGTTTGGGTAAAGGCCAAAAACTGTGTCAGAACCCTAAGGCCTTTAGAAAAGGTTGTATTTTTCTAAAAGCTTTACATTTCTTTTCTCAAAGATTTACATTTGCTTTCATTAGGAATAGAAATTACAGAAAATCTTTGTGAAAAACAGCTCCCTCTTTTAACTTAGGTCTTGTTATTCCTTTCAGCCTTCACAGTTCACTGTGTGCTACACAAGCTATTAAAATGTGTAAGTCAGATACAAATCTGAAAGAAGTGTGTTCCGTCACTTGCACTGTAATAGATGAATCAATGTGAAAAAACAAAAACACATTTGTAAACTATTAGAATAAAAGCCAAAAATCAGGACTTTTATCTGGTTTTCCATCCTTGGTTGCAGTTTCTTTTTTAAAGGTTGAGTGGGGATCTATTCCAAGAGAATTTTTGTTGCCAGCTTTTTTGGTCAAAACTTGTTACAACCAGCTATCAGCCAGACCTTGTTAAACAAGCTACAAAGTGCCATCGTCTCCAAGGGAAAGAAAAAAACAAAAACAAAACAACAAAGGCAAAAGCAGTAAGGATTGCATTGCAGAGGCATCTAAAGAATTAGAATTCAGTGTCTCTTGTTTAGCTTCCTACTTTCTTTAAGCGTAAACATGTGAGATTCCTTCATCTAGTCCACTGTGATAAGCTCAGGGTGTCCTTGCCCTTTGATTTCCCTGTCTGCTGTTCCTCACCTTGTGACATTACACAACTAGCATATATAGCAAAATTAGGCTGGTACAAATATACCATATACAACATATTCAAGAAATACAAGAACAGAAAAATAAAGTGATTACATATGTACTTAATCCTTTAAAACTTGTATGCATTTTATTTAAACAGATATTCACTTCTTGTCTTGCTATTAAGCTAAAAAAATATGTAAGAGCCCAGCTGTTATTTTTCATGTGTTAAAGTTTGAAAAATTCATTTAACTTCCAGCTTCAGAGAAATCTTAACATTCGTAGAAGGCAAGTAATCAGAAATGGTTGTATTTCTTTTTTATTTTTCAACTTTAACTGAACTGCTGAAGATTAATTCCTGTGCCAGACATCCAAAAGCATGTACAATTTAAAAGTAATCAAACACTTTATCACCATAATGAATTGTACAAATACCGGTTAGACTGCAATTTTGAAGATTTAGATGGATAAGCACAAGCTAGCAGCAACACATCATTGCAACAAGAAGCATCATAGAGAGAGATAGCAATGGAAAAATGAAAAAAAAAGCTACCATGTGAAGTAGCTTGTTTTGTTCTCAGGTGGAGTTCTGTACCTCATGAAAGAGATACATTATTTGGAAAGAGGCCATTGACCAACATAAAGATTATAGTTTCTACAATCTGATTAAAAAAGATTTTCTTCATGTAAGGAAAGTTTTGAAAGATTTCAAAGGTATCAAATGCTACTGAAAAGAGGAATAAAAGAAGCCTCTGAATTTGTGCTGCTTAGGAAAAGAATTAAACAGTTTCCCTTGCATCATGGAATGGAAGATTTAATTGGAATTAAGTTATGCAATGTTCTCAAGAAAATCAAGTAGTTCTCCATAAAACAAAATACCACAGACCAAAGAACCATTTGCAAGGTGCTTTTAAATGTGCTTCTTTCCACATATTTTGCTGGGAAGCAACACTATTTCCCATTATTTTCAATTAAAAACTGGTTGCAATTGAATGATGTACGAAGCTAAATGATGTATGACCATTTCACTAGTCTCATTTTCCTTAGTATCTATAGCACACTTTCTAAAGATTTGAAGAATTCTGTTTTTGATTTGATAGCTTACCATATTCTATTTACTCTACCCCTAGCTTAAGCAAATTGTGGTAAAACCAACAAACATAAACTGAGTTTTAGCTATCTTGGAGGTAAGATTTTATTATCTATTATATATGGATTTGGGGAAAAATGTTCAGTGGCAACTAAAAGAAAACATTAAGACGTGGATTTAGAATATGTAATTTAGAAAACCGAAGAATCATGTTATTTGTTTTAGGGAAGTTTTTTGTTATTTTCCAAATCTAAGCAAGGTCAATCAACTGTTGTAATATTTGAATTGTACAGTTCACTGCTTTTTCATCTTAAGCTCTAAGAAAGCACAGAGTGGTATTTAATAAAGTATATTCTTTTTATTCACTTTTGTTAAATACATGTTTATAGTTAAGAAAATTTAAAAAATACATGAAAATTCAAAACATTTTTAAACAACGCATGTAAAAAGGAAACAGTGCAATTTTTATTAGAAATACAATAATATGTCACACTATGTTGCAAGCTAAATGTTTATTTCAAAATTGTAGGCTGCATATAAGCAGTGTTTAATTTTTATATGACTATGTAAAATTACTCTTTCTAGATCTGTTCTTTACATTGGAGCTCTTTTACTAATTAATGAGTAATCAGGGAAAAAGAATGAAAGAGAAATTACTACAGGCACTTAAGACATCCTGAAGAACAGATAACTGTAACATGAGCATCATGGAAGAATCTGCATACCTGGCCCATTTTCTACCCACTGGAAGAAGCCACACTGTTTTTCCTTCTCAAGACGGCACACAAAAAAGTTCTTTCCATTATTGGGACCAATCTTCAACACAGTCTTCATAACACATCGCTTGCCATGGTTACAAAATGGAAAATCCAAATCAGCCCACTGCCAAAGAAACAGGTTTCAGGCACATGTGATGGCTATGAATTCCTTATTTTAAAATGGACAATAGAAAAAGATCTACAGGGGATGCCATGGAAGAAGTTCTTCTTAGTACTTAGATTAGCTTTATCTCTTTTGTGAACACTTTTTAGATTTTTCTTTAACATCAACTGCAACTGCATGCACTTTGACTGGGACAAATTGAAATTATGTTAGCACAAGTTTTTTTTTCAAATTTAGGCATTACTGTCTTGAGTTTATCTATTAACCACCTGATAGTCATGACTGTCAGGCCACTTTTCAGGCCAAACTCTTTTAAGACACCTACATCCATAGCAAGGAGCAGAGGCCACCAATTGCAGCTAGGAAGGTCATGTTAGGTATTAGTGCAGCAGTGAGAGGGCTTGCCCAGGCAGATTACAGAATCATCATCCTGAGAGGCTGTCAGGATTTTGGCTAGCCAGAAACATGACTGACAAATAGATCTAGTTTGTTATAGTCCTTTTAAAAAGAATCTGATCTGAAGAACTTGTACAGGTCCCCTCAAACCAGTATTTCTCTTATGCATCTGTTTCACATCATTCAGAAGTAGATAAAGAGCATTTGCACAAGCAGGTCCCATCTCAACACTAAGAGAAGTAACTAAAACTGTTAAGTTCAATAGCTATTATTATGCTCTTAGTTTCAATTCAGTATGCAAGAGTATTTATGTCAAGCTTTAAATGGAATAGATCCGCTGTCCATGATTGACAGGTCACTGGGCCAAGGAGGTTGCAGGAACAAGCACTGATTATAAAAACAGGTTCTGAAGTCTTATACGTACTTGAAAGTAGTCACACTGAGTTTCCCTGGAGAGGGGGCAGCAGTAAAACTGCCTTCCCTTGTTTTCTCCATCCTTTCTCACAACTCTGAGGCTGCAGAGACGGCTGTGTTTACTGCAGCGAGGACGCCCCACGCTCGACATACGAGTATCATCTCTCGCATTAGTTTGAGGTGTGCTGGAATGACAGGTTACAAAATGACTTCTGTGTAATTTAAAAGGGATTACCAGCCAAAGAACTCTCTTCCACCACTACAATAGCTCACCCAGTGTACTTCTGCACACAGTGACAGATAAAGGACTTTCTTCTCTAATGCACCCTATTGCACCTTCAAAGCTGAATGAACGATTGCGAGTTGCGAATAGACACGACTGTGTGCTTTCCTTGAGGTATTATATCGGTTTTCCCCACCATGTCTTAAATTATTTTGAAGTACTCAAATTCATGTATGAAAAAAATAGATATTAC
The DNA here is from genome assembly GCF_017590135.1 of Pyrgilauda ruficollis. Classification (NCBI taxonomy): domain Eukaryota; kingdom Metazoa; phylum Chordata; class Aves; order Passeriformes; family Passeridae; genus Pyrgilauda; species Pyrgilauda ruficollis. The sequence continues at coordinate 12,738,630 of NW_024526599.1, read as the reverse complement.
TACTGATGTTATATTGCCCACCTAAAATTCTGACACATTCTAAAAGAGTATTCTGCTCTCAGTGGGAAAAAGACCAACACCACTAATTATGCCAGTCTGAAGGCATTTGTATGCTTCATAGAAAAGACTCTCAGCCTCTTTACTGAAAAGATACAGTAATGCTCCAAATCACATTTGGACAAGAAATAATCCAGATGAAGTGATGAAATAGTATTCTTTGAATGGGGTAAAGTCTCCTTCTTCCTCATGATTAAGACAATTTCTGACTATCTGCAATATACAAGGTTTCATTTAAAAATAGTGACATGAAAAAGATTAATGCTCTGAAATGTGTCTTTCCAATATATTTATAGAACAGAAAAGCAGTAATGGAACCTTAATGAAAAAATATTAATTCATTCTGGTCAATTTATCAGCTTAGGAATTTTATGTTGTCTTCTATGTCTGGAAGACTGCAGTCCTGCAGACACCAGCAGTTTTATTCCAACACCTCACTAAAACACAAGGAGATAAAAATAACCAACAGATTTTTGTTAGTTTTGGTTGTTTAGGAAAATACTATAAAAATAACATTTCAGTTGATTACTTGCTACAACTACCTGTTGTCATGATTGATACTATTTCATTTCTTGTTTACAGTCCTCTGTATTCCCAATTATCCTGCCTACAGCCTCAGTTCTTCAGTCTGTACTGAGAGTGTGAGGAGGAATTGTATTCATTCTGTCTAGCCTGGCTAGTCAGCGAGATAATTTCAAAACCGGTGCTTCAGCAATGTAAGAAGTAATTTCTGTATCTCAGAACAGACACATGACGAAGAATTTTGTAACATATCATCAATATTTCACATTCAGCCTGCATAATTTACCATTGTAAGTGACATCTACCTTGCACTCCCATTACTGTTGTTACTATCTGCCCAACTTTTCTGTGACAACCCTCATAGATTCTCACATTTCTCTTAACTAGGCAATGGATGTGTCTGAACAGGGCTCTGTAAATAAAAGTATGGGTAGAGCATTGAAGTGGTTATATATAGAATGGGGAGGGAAATTAAGAGTAAAAGCAGTGATGGGAAGCTCATCGAGATAACTGTACAGAGCTTCCTCTCCTGGAAGAATGCTGAAACCTGGTAGTTGACAAATAACTTCAATTAGAATACATTCATCCAGATAGCTTCCTTTTGTAATCTTTCACACTGATTTTAAGATCTCTCTAAACAGATAGCAACTACAGTGCTAAGACCAGACAACTCCTTAGGCAGAAATGTGCTTGACCTATTAAAACTAGACTGGCCTACTCAATAGGAATAGCTGAACTATGAACAGCTGTTTAGCTTACAGCAGTACTGGCTAGACGCCAACATCAAGACAGCCTAGGTAATTCAGTGCTTTTGAAATCTGAATTAAATTATAGTTAGACTAGAATAAGTTACCTCTGGCAGAAATCCAAAGACAACACTGTCTGAGCCAAACAGCACAGTATTCAATTAATCTTTAAGGATAAAGTTAGTTTATAGGATTATAAAGACTTGCTTTCATTTTAGAATACATACCTGATTGCTCTATTATATGGGTGAACCAAAGGTACATGATCAGTTTTCTGTTTCTTCTGTATGTGTTTGAAAGAGACAGGTTGCTGACAGGAGGACGAAGCCAGGGCAGTTACATGTGTTGAGCACTCCTTGTCTGTGCTTCCTCCTGACTGGCAGGTATTGCTTTGGATCTGTTTACAATTGCTTTTTGGAAAAACACACTGAGCGTGTCCACCAGATACCTGGATATCATTTCTCAAAACATTTTTGTTACCAAGATCTGTTAAGACAAGAGTTGTAGTTCCAAATGCAGTTTTCCTATTGATCTTTATTTCTGTGCTTGGTTTTCTGAAATCATTACAAGGGTACTTCATTAAGTTTGTGTTAAAGGCCGCAGAATCTTCAAAACTCTCCATCTTTGGAACTAAGGAAAAAAGTTATTAGTTATAATCCATCTGCAAAGAATGCTACATTATATTTCTGATATGTATTCGTAAGTTGTCGTTGGAGAATGAAAGAGTAAATTTACAGTACCACCTCAAAACCTGTCATAAATTAGATAAGAGTACAAAATTTCTTACAATAAAAAAACTCATGCACTCTTAAGAGTCATGTAAAACACGTGTTTCAAGATAGCATTACTATTGCTTGAGTAGGATCAATTAACAGTACTATGTAAATGAAAGCTATTGGACAATTAACCATAAAAAATTTATTTTGGCCCAAACACGAGGATTAAAGTATTTAAATTTTTCAAAATAACCTTTTATAATCCCAGTAATGGGAGATAACAGAGTATAGCACCTCCAAGCAGTGATGCATTATCCATTTTTGAAGTATTACCTTCCTATTAACACAAAAATGAATATTCATATTTTGGGGTTTCTAGTGTTTTCAGAGTTCCCATCCTTTCCAAACTTTGTGTTCATCCAAACTTAATTACTGTAAGAGGCTTTTCAGTAGAAAGCAGTTCAGACATTTGCTTTGTGGTATAAACAACAGTTTCTTCACAGAATCAAAGGCCCTCCTAGTGGGCAATAATAATTTCAAAATAATGGGAATAGTTTATTAATGCCAATTTAATACATAAGGAGTCTGTAGGTAATCCCTTTCCTGAGAAAACCGTGAAAACCTAATGGCATCCTATGTGCAAACTTTTTAGGTAGCTGAGAAACCACAAAGTTCCAGGAGAGAGTCCTTCCTTTTCTGTGATATCCATTGTATTCCATACAAAGAGGGAATTAAGCAGAACACGGGTAGATGAGACATACACAAGAACATGGGTAGATGAGACATACACACTCTCTCCAAAGGCATTCTCACTCAGAAACAGAATAGGAATCTCTACATTTGACTTGGAACACTACTTGTTTCCAGGAGCCTTCCATTTTGCCACTACTGCACAGTGAAACACACTCGTTTCATTCAGACTTTTTAAGAAAGAATAGTAGTAGCTTGGCCTTGTGCTTAGCAAAGGAGCATGGAAATTGCAATGTAATGGTAAATAATTATCTGTCTACAAACTGAATTATTTCAACTGTAGGGCCAGCAGCTAATTTTACAGACAAAGTATTCCATCCTCAAAAATTCAAACTTTTCTGCTGACAGTTGGTAATTTTAGAAACAATATAAAAAACAAACACTGAACCAAGTGAGAGGGGAAACTCTTAAGGATTAAAGAAAAAAAGAGGTAAGCAAACCCATATTGAAAAAAAAAATCTCAAATATCACTCCTATGCAAAAATAAAGTCTTATTTTTAAAAAAAGTATTTCCCAACAGTATTCCATCAAGTCCAAAACAGCTTCAAATTCCACACCTGATTTCATTAATTGCATATAACTAAATCAGTAAAACTCAGAAGTACAGGAGAAGGAACAAGATATTGTTTCAAATCTTAAAGCCTTTGTACACATACTGTCAGCTAGCCTTTATAATATATTATGATACATTATAAAGGCTAGGAGACAGTATTAATTCCAGGATAAATGTTAGTTGGTAAATCTTATTCTATGAATAGATTAAAATTTTCAGGTTTCTGGTGCTGATTTGGCAGAACAGTTATGCAAGATTAGCGTGTGTTGACAGCAACTGTCATGTAAGGCACAAAGACATAATTTTATTGATTCCTGACCTGAGAAAATGAACTATAGCTAATGCCAAATAAGCATTTTCCACGCATCACTCCAGTCATAAAACGATTAAGCAATGAAGCAATATTTCATGTAGATAGCAGCATTAAAAGCTCCAACAGGACACAAACAACAAATTGAGGTAAGAAGTTCAAAATCATTTTTACTCTGAACTTGAAGGGAAAAAAGCAGCCCCAGAGAAACCTGGCATCCTTTTAGAAAAGGGTACTAAAATATACTGTTTTGCTCACTTGGAAGAATGACAGGTAATTTTCCAACCTTTGATGATTTTTAATTCAGACTTACACTGCAAACTTTGAAGGATTTTAAGGAGAGTTGAAAGAATGGAGATTTTTCTCACTCCTTGCCCCAGTAAAAGCAAAGGTTCACGGAAGACACTGATCTATAGAATCCCACCTGCACGCCAGGTTGGAAGATGACACTTACAGGGTTTAAGACAAGACGGTTTCCATATTGCGTGTGTAAGATTTCCTCAAAATCTGACTTCAGGTTAGCTAGTTACACATATGTGATTCACAATGAGACACTTCTACATAAAAACTACACTGAAATCATAGACCTCCCTTCTTTCCCAATCCAGATGCCAGACAACCCTTCAGTACCTTCAGGTCTTGAAGTCAAACAGGCATCACAAATTTCAGCAGAAGGCTTGTTTATTAGGGTGCAGCACATACACGTCCACTCCTCTTCAGATTTCCGAGCTACATGTTCATTAGAACATGACCCCCTGCCATATGCCCAGCCAATTAGGCTGTTTCTAGCTGGCAGTTTGCTGTGAAACAAAAGAATGATGTTAGTGTTTTGTGACGTTCCCTCTACAAATTGCCCTACACCACTCTGTGCAGGGAGGCATGGGCTAGAGAACAAGCAGTGTGCAGTGTTAAGCCTCCTATCAGAGCTTGGACAGCATGTCACTGTTCAAGTTTGATTTTTCTTTTCTTTACCTCAAGGGCAAAGATGCTGCAGAAATAATACAAATAAAAATATTTAAACAAGAAATTGACATAAATTTAATTATTAACTTAGGTACTCTCCAGGACAATGCCCCAGTCTCCCAGATTCCCTACCATTTCCAAGTACTGCAGCAAAAAGCTTGGTGAGAAAGGGAGACTCTTTCAGGGCTTTCCCCCCATCTCTTGTATACAAAACTTGTTAACAAATGCATTACTGAATGAAGAACTGTTTAGAAGATGAACTGCAGAAATCACACAGTCTAGCAAATAATTTTTTTTTTGTTCTCATTTAAATGCTACACATAAGTCCACTCTGTTATCATAATAGCCAAAAGCATGGAAAGCTTTAAAAGTTAGAAAGTCCCTTGTGTGTCATCATTTGCTGGAAAGCCTTTTAAAAATGTAAGAACCTGTAAAAAATTAAGGAACCTAGCTGTGACTTGTGAGACAAAGCTACTCCAGACACCACTAAAGATTTAATTGTATTTATTTTCCTGTAAATTGTAACTTCCTATGTTGATAGACTGATTTAGAATCAGAGTTACTCCTTTATAGCTTTCTGTTACAAGGGGCTGCTCTTGTCATAGTATCCAAACACTGACAGCATATTAAATGTAACTTGAATTTACTTGTTCAGTAAGTTATGTATGTATATTTTTAAGTGCTATGATATTATCCAACTTATGGTTGATAAGTTGTCAAGTGGTTTTTTATATAGTTTTTGTGGAATTCTGGACTTTTTGGAGACTTTCATTAATCTTAAGAATTTAAGCACTTCAATCAATAATGCAAATGCTGTAGTTGGGCACTGTTGTGACACTCCTTTAACCCGTCACTTTTCCCATAATGATCACTTACCACTCTAGTAAGAGGCTAGAGTTCTAAGATAATGGTAGAGATATCCACTACCTACTACATCTTCCACAACAGGAAAACTAAGGAGGATAATGAGAACTGCTCACATACCAAAGAGTCTGTGCTGTTGAGAGGCAGAACAGATATTACAGCAGCATTCAACAAAATACTGTGGCTAACAAACAAAACAGCTGAACTGTAAATGTTAAAATGGGTATTTTCACGTAATTCAATCAATTGTTCTACTCGGTTATCAAAAATGCACTACTAGACTGAATATATTCAGTGTGTCATGTTTGGGAATTTAATTCCATGTTGTTCCACTGGGTCATCTGTCCTGTCATTATACCTCCCCACACCCTTTCCAAGTTTATGAAATATGTGGGGAAATGTCTATTTTTTAAACTCAAGGTACATTTGAATTTGATGGGCTAAGTTTATAATGGGTATTTTCTAATTTTTTTTTCAGTTGAGCAAAATCATAAACTAGTTGACTTGACCCAAGAACCACTGGGTTAAATTCTACAGTTTATGATCTGTAGCAAGTCAGTCTAATCACATGAGCCCCTTCCAGTCTTTAAATGTGAAAAGCCTGGAATGGCAAATAAATTACTTGAGCTATACATAGTTTTACATGGTAACAGTTACTATAAAATTGAAAAGAGTGCAGTAGAAAACAAAGAACTGACCATTAGGATAAGGACAAGACAAGAAAATATCTTTATTTTATAGCTACCACTACCATGTTTTTCTCTTAAATACAGCACTCTAATTGTTTATTTAAAAGTACAAAAACAAAATAGTAAATCACTACTTGTTCTAGAAAACAGAAAGATTTTTTCCTGACATTGTTTTCTACTTATCTGACTCAACAGAAGAACACTGTCTTCCTACACTTCTGCAAAATATTTCTCATTATTACTTTCTGGAAATACAGCAGATTTGGGTTATCAGCTTGTGAAATATTTATCTTCCATGCTGGAATTTTCGATATTTGATCTGTACTCAAAGGCAATTTTTTAAGCTTTAAGCAAAATCCTTTCAGCCATCTGAGTCTTGAAAGAAGCTTGGAGGTAGGAGAGGGATTTGTGTGTTCTGTAAATCTTATCTAAAACATATATATGTATATATATATACACACACACACCCCCACACACACTAACGAGGCAAAGTCACAAAGTGAAACAGCATCTTATATTAGACTGACAGAGAGTATAAAGGCAGAATTCTGAAGCCTCAGATGAAAATTTTCAAGAATAACAGATGCCTAAGTCTGAATAAGGTACTTTTGGAACTTTTACCTTTTGACCCTTTGTGATATCAAATGCACTTTCTGCTTTCCTGAAATAAAAGGAGGAAAGCTGCTGCTAGCACAATTTATGTGGAAGTGAAAGTGTCTCTGCAGCACACCTATAGCAAAAACTTTTAAAATAAGGAGAATAAGGAGGAAGAAAAAGTACTAAGCTCCTAAAATATTTGCTGCACTATGAATTTACTGAAGTTTTAGTTATCCTTAGTATAATTCTATATCCAGAAGAAAATTGCACAAATGCACAGCTATCTAGATATGCCAGGATTGACGAGGCTATCCTGCAAAAAAGATGACACAAATTCCTATTTCATGATATTCAACTCACTTGTATAGAAACATCGATGCCCTTTATATTGATAACACCAAGAACAAAGGGCAACTTTTCCAGTGACTTAGTTTCAGTGAATAAATCTGAGTACTCTGAATTGTTTTGTAATTCCTACATTTGATTACAGTAATAGCTACTTCAGAATAGATGACACCTCTGAAAAGAACAGTAGCAAAGAATCAAAGCTTCTAACCATTTTTAAATACCAATAGCCAAAACTTAACAGCACTTTGAGGAGCTTAAAAATGTCACCATGCTACCATCATACCTAACACTGACAAGCTGGGGATCTGCCTTTTGGCATCGAGAGCAGAAGTAAGTCATCCTGCTATGGTCTCCCAGGCGACACATGGTGATGCTGCCACCGCACTCCCTGCAGGCTGGGCGCTTGTACACTTTGTAGTGTGGGTATAGCGCAGACCCCGTTTTGCGGCACTACAACAGAACGTGTTTAAAATCCAGGTTAGAGACTCAGGATGCATTTTACATGAGTCTGACAATAGAAAACCCTACATACACTGTCAAGTCAATGACTAGATGAAGATATTTAAGAGACACTAATAAAGGCTATCCCTGTATTTCACATTATTTTATGTAAAGAATTGACAAATCACGTATAACAGTGTCTGTAATTCTGTACATAATTAAATAAAAGGGAAAAAAAAGCATAATATCAAGGTGCAAGCAAATACATGCTAGGAACTCTCTGAGTTCAGCTGGACCAAATAGCTCTCATTCAGCACCAGTTGTCTTTGACCTGACACCTGCAGGAGTCTTCTTGAAGAGCTAATGAGCTCCAATCAATGCAGCATAGAAAACAAAACAAACATAAACCACAAAACAAACACTGCCTTCTCTCACACCCAAAAGAGCCAAAAACACAGCACAGCTCAGATGTGATGCTACAATCTGGGTTAATAAGCCTTCCCAAAACGTAAAGAACTGTGCAATGCAGAAATATTCCCAAGATTCTGAAAATGTTAGGTAGTGCCCAGTAAAGTTGCTCAGCTCCATCTTGGCCCTGGCCATGCCAGACAACCTGGCTCATGAAAAGCCTCTTGGCACTATGGTAAGCTCCCCAGATTCTGGCAGAAAGCCATATTAAGTATAGTACAAGCCCAAGGGCAGTGACCTGAAAAGCCTCCAGACAGCTGGCAGGCACATTTCATGAGACAATTCCCAAAACACCCATGAAGTCAGCATAGACACACTACAGCTAAAAGTGGCAAAAAAAAAATCCAAAGAAGTGCCCAGTAGAGATGCAGCCAACTCTGCTGAGCCACCCAAGTTTCTGCCCTACAATTGCAAATCCTTGGACTCAGTTCCAATGACACCACAGCTGGCCAAGTAACACCAGCACAGCTCTGGCAGAGTTCACTAGCTCTAGCTCCATAATGTATGAAAACTCTTGGAGTTCTCCCAAAACACAGGTGTCTTTGAGCACAGTATATTTGCTTCTGCTGTGCTCTTATTCATCAGTTTTGCTGAAAGAGAATTCTTGTGCCAGTGAAAACTAGTAATTCAATCAGAAGGAATTACTAATATATATTTGCATGAATATTCACAGTTGCCTCCTCAAGGTTTCCAGTCAGTTTCTTATGAGTAGCTTTTTTTACCATTCAGTTATGCAAAAACCAAACAAAAGCAACAGCTTTTTACACAAACAAGATTCTTCATCTTTGCATCTGTAATGATGCAGTATGATGACTGCAAACAATCTATAACAGCCTATAAAAATTCACGCACTATCCCTCATTAACATATTTTCATTATGTCTCTTAAAGATGGAAGGAGAGGCTAGCCCTCTTAAAAGTACTTGACTGGTGAATACTTGCTAAGTGTGGACTACAGAAGTTTTCAAACTGGCTAAACAGAAAGTATAACTTGTTCGTTATCAGTCCAAAAGCCTTTAAATTTCTGAGTATTAGAGTTGATGCAGAACTAGTCTCTTTACTGGCAGACTTCACTACAAAGTTCAGAGAAATGAAAACATTTCCCTACCAAAAAACTAAAGCACTCTTTAGTGAGTCAAGGGAAAATAGACATTTTAAGCAAACTATTAAATAAAGTTTTAGCCTTTATGATTTTAGGAATGTTAGGTGCCCTTACCCTCACCTACCAAAAAAATTCTTTTTAGCACTGCTAGCTCTTTGCCTTTCATGAACATCAAGAGAAAAAGACAAAAATGTCACTACATCTGTTCATTTTTTTGTATGCGGCTTAAAGAAACAAAACATAGAAGAATTAGGTCAAATTCTCTCTTTTTCTATTGTGAAAAGTTAGAGCACCAAGAATTATGGAGTTCATACAGGAAGAAATTAAGTCCTACTGAAGTTATAGCAGAAGGGAGAAATTGTAATTTATTTCACTTTATCAATCAAAACCATTATTTTGGTTAGGAAAAAAAAGTCACTAGAAGTTGCAAACTATTTAGTCAAATAAATTTCATTGCTATTTCAAGTTTTATATAGGAAGCCACATCAACTACCTTCGTACTTCCCTGGGACAATCTCTAGTTCCCAGTGTGAAGAGTAATCTTTATGTTACCTTACTCGTAAATTTGTGCTTAGCCTACATCAATTCTGACATGTTCAGACTGGCATAACAGCACATGCACAGAAAGACTGAAGTGGCCCTCAGGCAGCATCTGTGATAGTCTTTTGGGCCAAGCTGTGCATATTTTGACAATCTTGACTCTCCCTACCTTTGTATCATCTGACAATTCACAATTAATAAAGAGCACACAAACCAACATTCCTATTCATGGAAACACTTGCTTTGTTGCATCTTTATACTGTTTTCACAAGATGATCACACACAGCTAACATGCCAGAGTAACATTCTAGAAGTTTTCCAGAAATATGTGCCAATACCTTATAAAAAAGCAGGGTAAAATCACGTGTCATTTTCACCAAGTGACGTATATGCTCATCTGTCAGCTGGCAAACCTGTAAGAAAGACAAGAATGAGTTTTAGAATATTACAATGCTAAGAGACCAAAAAAAGACCTATGAGGCAGCTGCACTTTGAACACTGATATGGAGCTGCTTTTCTCCATGTTGTGGTAATTCCCTGACTCTGTATTATATGTATCATCTCAGTAAAACAGTACATGTTTACATTCTGTACTACAAAAACTCACTGCATGCATACCAAACAACATGCTTTGCCTCAACCATGCAAAACATGTGCTAGAAAATTCAGTTGTTTTTCTCTATATTGACCAAAGAGTTCATGAGCACACAAATAAGAGTTAGCAAGTCTCACATCCCTCCCAATTTCCTCATGGATCATAATATGACCTATCATTTGAGGCTCTTTCCTCTGAGACATATTCAGGAAGAATACAGGAATCAAAGGCATCACAATTAGAGAGATGTATCAATGAAATTTATTTTTCTTAAGAACCCAAATTTTTAAATCACTTTTTTTTTTCTCTGCATATCACAGCTAAACTTAAAGTCCAGATTGATTCTATGAACAAATTTCAAAATACTATGTTTAAACAACTTTTCAGTTACTGATCTTCTACAGTTTCCACTTACATCCTACGTTTTGCAAATGTGATCTTCTCAACCAAAGTTTGAAAACACATGCTTGAGGATCTTAAAACAGAAAAAGTATTATAAACAATGGTAGAAAAAACAACTGATGCCAGCTAGCAGAATAAGAAGTAGAAGAAGCAGCTGCAAAAATTGTCAACTCTACCACATATACTATTTTGGGTAGTAAATGAACAAAAAAACCTGAGCACTTTTCACTTTTCCTTATTTATGGACTGTCAGTTTAATGGTAGCATAACAGGATGTCAGACTTAAAATATGAAAGTTAATCAGCTCCAAGGAGTGCCATGACAAAAACCTCCTGTTATAATGATAAAACATTAATTTAGTGTTCAAGAAAAACTTAAGAAATTACAGATGACAAAATAAAGGTAAGAACATAGCAAAATATTAAGTAAATATGTATTTAAATTATTAATATTTTGGTGTCCTTAAAAACCATCTTGAAACATTCACCCACCTTAAGAGCTGGATGAAGACCACTATCAAACAGTGCTTCATTCTTTATGATATTTCCCACTCCAGGTAATACTGCTTGATCCAGTAACACATCACACAACATACGGGTGTTCTGCTGCTTAATCTCATGTTCTGCTCTTGAGAAGCTAAACTTTGGAGAACAGACATCCAAACTTTCCATCATCCTCACTTTCTGTTCACACTCAGCTGCATTTCTGGAAGAGAAAAATACACTGATTAATTTTTATTTTAAATATATCCTAATATTGCAGTGTGGTTTTAAAAACAACACAACACATTAGGACATTATACGCAGATAACCAAAACCATGAAAATACCAGTGACAAGAAGTGGCATGGAAATTCCATTAAATACCTCTTCCAAAAATAGGTCAGTGATACATGCATGGAACATGTATCTAGTCCAATGTATAAAAAATCATCTAATTTTGTTCCTAGTAGCTTGAAAAATATTTGCCAGCTCCTTGCTTTTAAACTACTTCCAAGATGGAAAGCCCATGTGCTTGGACCCCCAAACATACCTAACTGTATGGTTACAGGGTCCACTAGTTACAACATGACATATATATATATATATATATATATATGTATGTAAAATATATTTATACATCATATTTCAAAGAATCACAGAATATTCTGAGTTGGAAGAATCCCACAAGAAACATGAAGTCCAGCTCTTAAGTGAATGGCCCAAATGGGGATCAAACCCACAACCCTGGCATTATTAGCACCATGCTCTAACCAACCGAGCAAATTATTATTATGTAATAGATTTATGTATTAGTAGATTATTAACAGTAGTTACAAAATTTAGAAAAATATATATTCATATTTTAAGATATGTATTATTAGGATAAGCATATTCATTTGAAAATAATACCATACAAGAAGTCTTGATTTGTGTTTTGTAATTTTATGCACTTATATATGTTTTATTAATTTACACACCCATTTCCACTCAAGAGCCTTGATCACTAAAATTAAGCTTGCTGGTGTTTTTTTCAGCAGTGTGAAGTACAGTGCTAATGGGCATAAACATCTGCTTAATGTAAATTAGAACAATTATAAAAATCTGCTTCCATAAAGAAAAAAAATAAAAACCCAACCTTTGGAGCATAAGAACTTGAAACCAGTAATCGTGACAGGTTGTTTGTTACTCTTGTTGAGAAATGAGACTTGGATAGAAATTAACAGAGCAATGGGTTTAAGCATACAGATCAAAGAATAGAATTAAATCCAACTTTCATTCCCAGTCTTGACACTACCTAATGACATTATGGCATAGAACTACTTTAACTGAACATAAGCTCTGATAAAAAAGTAACAAAGTCAAATTACCACACCAACAAATGTGATATGTTTAGAAAGTTTTGTCTTGATAGAATCCAAGCACTTAACAATTTGTACATGATTTTTCATTTAGCTTAAAAGAATGTTATAAAAAGAAATAAACTGTTTCATTGGTTTCTGCTTTACCTATACTCTACTGTCACATCCCAAAAACAAACAGTATCCTCCACAAGCTGTATCTCCAAAATTGGTTGTCCTCCGTTTCTGTCTTTGCTTCCATCAGGATTAATGCGCATGGTACCATTCATACCAAAGTGAATCCTCGGAAAGAAAGAGAGGTTTTATAGGTATTTTAACTTCACTATTGTTTCCAAGCACTACACCAGTCTATTTTCAGAGCTGTGAACCTTACCTTATCAAGTCAGTATGCACGTACATTAATTCTAGTCATTATCAGTAACACAGCAACAAACCTAGCTTACAGCATGCTCAATTCCCAAAGAAGAAAGGATGCTCCCCAAGTAAAAATCCTTCCAAACACAGCTGTTTTTGTGCAGACTTCATAATTCATTGCACAGAAGTCAAACCTGATCATTAAGAAGCACCATTTCTGGTGCACTTAGAATTTTTTTCATTTAACATGCTGATCTTCCAACACAGATTCTTAAACTTTCAGGAAGCCTGAAAGAAATGAGGCCACTTGACCAGAAAATCTTCTGTTAAATCAGGCAGAAGTCACCTGGTATGAAAAGAAAGAATTTAGTCCCCATATTCCCACCACGGTTATCACATTGCAGCAAAATCCAGTAACACCATAAACAACATAATTAGTATTTGCCATATGTTGTTTTCTGCTTTTCTTTGCCTACAACCACGGCAAAACCTGCAAGTCAATTAAAAATTAATAAAAGAAATAAACTGAAAAATGCACAGATGGCAAAGTAGAAGAACAGACCCTTTCAAGCATTCATTTTACAGATTAGAAATGCTTTAAGAGGTCTTAAGTTTTATAAAATATTCTACGAGGAGCCATGCTTGAGCAAAGGACCAGTCCGACTATTATCACATACATTTTATTTATTACAATTTCACCTGGTACAATCAAGTCCTAAAAACCCTAAGATAATGGGTGATATAACACTGTATATCAGAAAAAGTAGATTATTTTGTAGTTACAAGAAGATTTAACAGACTAAACTACACAAATGACCAAAGAAATGCAATATCAGGTCTCTATTTCCAGTAAGCCCAGCTTTCTTACATTTCAGGAAGGACAGGCATTTTAAATATTTACAGATGGGGTAAGACAACATGTCATTAAGCCTATTCTTGAAGTTAACTCTTTAAAACATGAAGTAATTAATGCTATGATTTACTTAAAAACCTGCATCTTTCCAAGTCTCTTCTTACAAGTCAGATCAGGTGATATAGTTGTTTCAATCACTTTTATCTTAAAAAATAATTTTCAATTCTCAAGTGCCATGAGTAGCAATGCACAGGCTTAATGAGCCAAACTTATTTTTAAACCTAGACAAATTTATTTTTAAACCAAACTCTTGCATCTTGCTAACAAATGGTAAAGCATTAAATGCTACCAGAAAATTATTTTTCATTCAATTTTATAGCTGATGGTTTCATTTACAAAGCTCCAGTATACTGTTTGAAATAAACTTTAAGAATCATAACTATTAGCTATTCTAGTGCCTTCTCAGTTCATGACTAGAAAAAAAAAATTGAATCACCACTACACATTTACATTCAAAAGCATTAAGAAATTTATAAAATTTAATTCTTTGATGTCCTGAAATAGGGCAAAATATAAATCTTCTTTTTAATTACAAATAGAAAAGTCATGCTAATTAAACTTAGGAAAACGTTATTCAATGAGAACTAGTAGTAAGGAGTTGATGATTTCCAGTTTTAAACTAAAAAGGTAAGACTTTAGAATTATTTCGTGCTACACGACATTGCAGGGATCTGAATGCACTGCATGTTTTATAACTGTTTTGTCTCCAGAAAATGCAACTTCCTGTTTGAAAGAAAGCATGTCAATAAATAACTCTCCTTTTTATATACCTTTACATGAAATCTTGGAGTAAAGCAGTAAATTATCTAAACATGCGACTATACTGCAGAGGCTGATGAGAAGTTTCTCTCCAACACTTTCAAATCTCTGCAAGTGCCATTAGCAAGATCAAGATGACCCCCCAAATACATTCAGTCTGAATACATAGGAAGCCTTTTTCTCACTTACCTCAAAGCTTTCTGATCAAAATACATAAAAAGTTCCTTTCCCAATGTCTCCACACCCCTGTAAACATGTCCAACAAGGAAATCATGACCAGAGATTCCCTCTTTACTTGCAGCAGTCTGAAAAATGAGTACACACACACACACAAAGATTAAAGACAATTTATACTGCTTAGATTCTAGCACCAGTACACATTCAGCAAACAGCTGTACAAACTAATTTTCCAGCCTGGACAACATTAACTATTTTCTCCTTAAGCATTCTACCAAAAACAATGGGACTATTAACCCAGGAAGCAGTCACTATTGCTAATGCTATCATAACTTACCTTAATTTTTTTCCTAAATGAATCAATATATCTTTTTTATCAGGGAATTTTATGCCTTTTACTTCAAGTCATGAATTTATAATAAGAGTTTCAGACTGGTGTAAAATAAACAGGTACAGTTTGAATATTCAAAACATGTCAGTATCAATTCTGCCATTTGCAGATCTATATCCTTCTTCAAATGTTAATAACAGCCCTTCAGTATTTTGCACAGTGCATTGTGTATTACAGAAAAGCCTCCACTGAGCCTACAGAGATATCTCTCTCTTCCTACTAGTCTAAAGTCTAATCTCAGAAGCAGGTGAGCAGCAGGCAGGACACTACTAAAGGACAAGACAAATGTGAAATTGAAGCAGTCATATTTTCTTGCTTAGCAGATGAAAATATATTGAAATTATAAGGGATGTCTACAGGTTATCTGGTCCAAACAAGGTCAAAGCAGAATACACTTAGGACAGGGAGCTCAGTCAGATTCAGAGCAGCTCCAGGGATGGACACTCCAGCATCTTTGGGCCCTTGTTCCACGGCTTGACTATTGTGGTGGAAAATTTTTCCTAATACCTAATGAGAACTTCTGTTGTCACCCACATCTGCTGCTTCTCACCCACTGTGCATGCCCAACAGGAGCCTAGCTCTGTCTCTTCCATATCCTGCTTACAGGTACCTGAGGAGAGCAATAAAACCCTAGTTCTGTCAGCTTCTCCTTGAGCACCATATGCTTCATTCACCCTGGTAATCATACCAAAGGACTCACTCTAGTACATTATTATCTTGTTATCACTGAGGAGTTGCAAACTCAGGTGCAATTGCTGCTTGGAGGTAAGCATCACTCTCCTCAACCCGCAGAGGCCAGCACGGGGCTGTCCCTCTTCTTGGAACATGGAAGTGACATGGACTCAGCTTCTACATGACCCTAAGGCCCTTTTTTGATGCAGAGCCATTTCCCATCTGAGCAGCAGCCAGGACTGTGCTGTTCCATGACACTCTTCTGTTCCAAGTGCAGGATTCTGCAAGTTTTCCAAAGGCTGAACTTAACTTTCTACCAGCTCATTTTTCTCAGTCTGCAAAGGTCCCCCTGACTAGCACCCCAAGGTCCCTTCAGGCCCTGCTGGAACCTGTGAGCAGCAGATTCACTGTCCTCACAGCTCTGACTGCAAGGCAGACACACATATCAGTGCTTCAATTGCAGCACTCAATTTCAATGCAAATATGTATGAATGCAACTCTGGCAAATCAGCCAGGCTTCTGCTAGTTAGTGACACTTCAGAGCTACTCTCTATGCAATCTCCCACTGTATTATTACCTTGAAATGATATACATTTAGAGTTTTATGGTTAATATTCTGTCAAGTAGGAAAATAAAAACATTTCTTGCATAACACTTACTTTGTCTGTTATCAAAATATGAAGAAAGCAAAATTTTGCTCCCACGTAAACAGTTCATACTTTCCAATAAAAGTATTGGAGGCTGTTGCTGCGCAACAATGTTTATTTGAACTTTAAGCCACTCAGGGTTGTTAAAAATAAACCAGAATAAGAAATTACTAAGATGGAAAACTAACTTGTGTTTTCAAATATTTAAAGTTAAATTCACACCTCTTCGGTATCAGGCAAAACCTTACAGTCATCATAGCACAAACTCTACTAAAGCGTGTAATCTTCAGCAGTGGCCAAGGCTTTGGCCATGGTTAGCAGCCTCTGTGAAATCTAAAAAGTGCAAGACCCCTTAGGTTGGTCATTTTCCAATGAACAGAGGCTGCCCTGAGGTGCCTTTTACTGCACAACATGATGATAATGAAATCTATCTGAGGGAGTGAGATTTCTTTTTGAAACCTTAGGAGCGCAACTCCTTACTTCAAAAATCTGTCCTGAAAGGTATTAACCTCAAATCTCCTGTTTTTTTCCTACAGCTTCAGCATCGCCTTTACACATCTGACCTGCCCAGACCTATTATGCTGCTGCCAGGAATATTTCACAACTTCAAGGAAGAATAAAGGCAGTATTGGCGGATGACACCCGCCACCACCCACGGACGACGGCAGCCGCGGCACGGGGTCACCAACCACCCCGCTCGGGGCTCCGGCCGCCAGCCCCCGGCACCCCAGCGGCTCCTGCCCGCTCGCTTCTCTCACCCACACCAGGCGGCGTTTACCACCGCGGACAGCCACGAGCAAAAACGCTGGGCCCCGCTGCCTGAAGCAGCTGCCCCGCCCTGTCCCGTCCCGGCGGCCGGGCCGGCAGCGTCGCTCCCCCGCCGTGTCCGTGTCCCCGTCCCTGTGCCCTCACCGCGCCGCCCCGCGCGGCCCGCACGCGCTGTCCCCGGCGCAGGCGCGCCCGCAGGCGCTCGGCGCAGAGCGCGCAGCCCGGGCCCTCCACCATGGCCGCGACCGCCGCCGCCGCTGCCGCCTTCGAACGTCCCGCTCGCCTGAGGGCGGTGCGGCCGCGCCAGGCGCCGCCCCGCTGCTTCCTGTTTGTTTCCGTCTGAACGGCGGCTCCTGCTGCTCCTGCATTGCTCCCTGGGCCATGGTGGGTCCCTGGTGTTGTCTGGAACGCATGCAAGTGGATCTTCCTCCAAGACTTAATCCACAATCAGAAATTAATTTCAGCTTTTAAAAAGTCGGTATTTAATAGGTTTCTGCAGTCAGTCCAGGTTTACAGAAGTCAAATGCTCCCACTCCTTTACCCACCACATTTGAAGTACAAACAAGCATAATGAACTCTGCGGGCTCCAAGAAAGCTGGGGGAATTTGCATTCCAAGGTTGCACACTGGACACCATTTCCCAATGCTGAGCTTGTGAGGCAATACTCACACTGGTTAAAAACACTCAATGTTATTTCTTATATACACAGCCTGTATCCACTCTTCTAGCTGGGTTCTATCAAAATGTGTTTTTTCTCAAAAGAACTTTCTTTTTTTTCTGTTTTTTTTTTTTTCTTTTTTACATAGAGGGAAGTGGATAAATCAGGCTAAATGATATATGTTGGAATATAATTCACATTTTCAGCTGAAGTTAGGGTGTGCTACCCTTGTTGCAAATGCCTTTTTTCTTTTTCTCAGTGGCGTTTTTGCTGTGATCTGTGATCTTTTAAAATCAAGATAATAAGGCAATTTTTAGTCAGAGAATTAAGCTTACGAGTCAGAAGTCGGCAATGTTAAAAAATGGCATGCAAAAGTGATTTTTCTGCTGCTCTGTAATTCTGCCTTACTATTCTTTCAAGCAATTAGAAATTGGTACTTAACTCAGCTTTCTATATTAATATAATATTTAAAGTACCTTAAAAGCACAGCCAATCGTTCCTGTCACTTGGCAGTCAAATATAATGTTTTTTATAATAAGGGATTTCATTTCATAGCTGGATATTTTTCAGTTGATGGTTTCTGCAGTGTGCTGCTGCAGATTGGGTTTTCAATTCCACATCTAATTCTGCAGATGAATCAGAAGTTCCAATAGGAACCATTAATTAGGTTCTCTAGCCATTTTTCACTTATGTATGAATTTTAACCAGAGAGTCTGCATTTACTCACCTTTTGCATGCACTTTTATTCCGCTAAAAGCTGACTTGCAGATATGCACAATCTGTTGTTGGTGAGATTCATATTAAAGTGTTTGGTGGTGACAAACATTTGGGAATTTCTTTGCTATAATAAAAACATTTAATAATATGTTTGAAACAAAGGGAAGAGCAGTAATAGCACTGTAATATACCAGTCTGACTGTTCTGTATTCTGTAACAAATGACCAGTGCTGAACTTTAAATCAGGATAGTTTATAGGTAAAAGTACCTAAATGACAGCACCTGAATGAAGAACAGTTGTTGGGCAATATTATTGCTGATATAATTTCTTAGTGATCTAATAGTGTAGCCAAGTGAGAAATATACAGCTGCTTGTGTTTTACAGCATTCTAAATAGAATAGTCTTAGCTGCTTTTGCGAAAGTATTTCCTTGAGTCAGGAAATTTCAGTTGCTGCCATTCAGTTTCAACAATGAAGTTACCAGGCTACAAGGCAAGTTTTAAATATAAAAAAATAAAAACTTCATTTAATTTATTCCAGAGTTCTGTATTAGAATTTAATATTTCTTGACAGGTAATTCCATCAATAGTTGTTCACACCTGATTTTGATTTTGAAAAAACCAATGTCCACAATAATCTCTCCCACAGGTAATTAAATTTGCAAATTACAAACAAACAAACAAGCAAATAAATCCCACTCAAGTATAAGTTTAGCATTTGACTTTTGTTTTTTACTTCCTGACTGCCAAAATCCGTCTGTTCTACTGTACAATAATTGATGTATCTAGTAACACAAATTATCTGCAGTGAAAGATAACATTTGTTTTTGAAACAAAAATTGAGCAAATCTACATATGCTCATAAATTTGACCTGTGTTCTTGGAGCTCTGTGCACAGCTGCCTCTGTTATTTTTCCCAGTGGGGTTTGCAGGCATCGTTTTTTGGTTTATTTGTGCATTTGCCATCAGATAATATATTTACCATCAGATAATAGCATACCACAGAACACTGTGCACAGCATTGGGCACTCACATTTTGATACATTAATGCAGTTGTGATCTCATTAGAAAAAAAAAAAAAAACACAGAGAAGTGCATTTCTTTCTAAAACTTCAGGTTTCCCAGAAATACACAAAATATAAATTTTTTAAATTCAGGTTTCCAGAATTTATATAGATGCCCTAATTCTCTGCCTTATTGTCCCAGTTCGTGTAACAGGACATTTGGCATAAAATTGATGTGTCTAATTGGTGTAAGTAGAGCAACTGCTAAAACTTTTTAGTTTATGCATATTTTCTCCCTTGAATTAATATCTTAATCTTAGAACATTGGTGCTCAGTTTCAATACCTAAGTTAAATTTGCAATTAACAGAGCTTTGAAAGTGGTATTGGCAAGTAATATAATATGGAAAATATAAATCACTTTGTATAAAGACCAACTTAAATATCATTTTAGATCAAATAGTAAAATTATATTTTTCTGAAGGTAACACAGGGGAACAGAAATATGCAGAGTACAAGCACACTCTGTTCAAATCCAGCAATATGAAGAACATCAGCACTGAGATCCTTGCTAAAGCATAAGGGGTTTTTTCTACTGGCTGGTTGAAGTGTATACTGAACTACAAAGATATTCCCTTTATGGTGACAAAATCTTGGATAAGAATTAATAATCAGTGGTGACTGATCCGTTTCATGGTTGCTTAGAGAGTTAATGTGAACAGTTAAGCACACTCAAAATTGCTCATCGTGTAATCCCAGTGAAATCCTTCCTAAACCTTGTAAAAACATTCCCAAATCCTTCAAAATTAAGTCTCTTAATGCAATTAATCCAAATAGTTGCACTGTTCAGGGAATGTGTTGTAGTTATAAATTCCTGGTCTGCCAGTGATTTTTGAGGGTCATGCATAGTTGATACAGAACATAGTCAAATTATTTTTGTCAGTTATCTGAAAATAAATAATGCTATGAGTGTTTGGATTCTTACTTTCCTTTACAAAAAAACCCTATACTATTGTAGCTTTGTTTTTACAGCTGCAGTTATTGCAAAGATATAGATCAAGGAGGTTCTTTGGTAACTGCAGTGACGTATCAATATAAAATTATTAACCAGATTGTGAATAACATCTTTAGTATGAGAGTTTCTTGCATTTATTTCATTTTTGCAGCCATACAAATGCTACAGCCTACATACCATTCTCACTGAACATGGGAGTATGTGTTCAAAATTGTGTGATTAATGGATTAATGGTTTGGAAGTAAAAGGGATAGTTGAGACTTAGTAGTTCTGTCCTAATTTCTACCCATTGAAAATGGGTCACAGATAAGCATATTCTTGGGGTTCCAACTCATATACTAAAGAAGAAAGAAAAATACTTTTAGAAGTGTACATTGTACTCGAAACTTCCAGAGAGGACATGCTTTTGAATTAGACAGATTGAGGATGCAAAAAAAAGCCCTAAACTGCTTAATTATGTGTGCAATTATATTTTTTAAAATAACTGTTTTTCAATATTGTCACAATATTACCAGAATTTCCCTGGGTAAATTAAGAGTATGACAGGTTCACCTGTCAATGACTGGTTGGCTGTAAACAAGGGACCACTCTTTTAGAAATGATAGTTTTTTATCTCTATAGCAATCCTTGATTTCCCTAGAGATAAAAAATGCAGCACCTTTGGAAATCTGGCCTAGTTTGACTGCTAGTTTTCAGCAAAGTAATTTTGCCATTTTCAGTCAGGAATTAGATATGGATTGCTTTCAAGCACCAAAGATCATACTTCTTTCCAAAGAGATCTTCATACTGTATTAACTTCTTGGACTTTGCTTGGCGGGGGGGAGGGGAGCAGAAATAATCTCTCTTAAATTTGAATTTTTCTGCTGCTCAGACCAAAGGGTTAAATCCACTAGAGTGAGTTAGGATTAAAAAGAGACAGGCAAGCTATTCACACTCCCTAAAATGCAGTAATAATCGAGGTCCATCAACTGTACTATATATCTAAGGTAATGGAAACTGTGAACTCTCTTAGTGATCAGTGGCAATAGGTAGGCACCTCACCAGACAGTGATTTAGAGCAGGGGCTTCATTAGGTCTCTCTCTCCATTAGCCACACTGGGAACAATAGCAGTTCCTTCTATTGGATACCCTGCTGGGAACCTTCAAGCAGTCACCTATTTCCCTTATTTCCAGTGTAAGGGGAGAGTTATATCAGAGAATATGACTCACTTGAATGCTGAACCAGGAAGTGCCAGTGGAGTTTCCTGGATGCCTCTGCAGTCTGGATTCATAGCAGTGAACCAGCTCCTCTGGTTAGAAATCCAAGCAAAGCATTTTTGGGGGGGTTTTTTGATTTTTTTTTTCAAAAAAGAGAATGTGGCAGCTTCTTTAAACTGCTGGAGCAATCCAATCAGTGGTACCTCCTTCCCCTGGGAAGTGGAGAAAATTGACCCCAGACCTTTCCTGAGAAAGTATGCAGTAGACTAGAAAAGACACTGTTCTGAGCTGTTCCTCTTATCAGAATGCTTTTTCTTTGTGTAACATGCTTTGTTTTTCACTAGAGCTATGACTATCACCAAGGTGATAGATTTAATTTAATCATTTACATTAGCCTGGAATTACCAAATATAATTTTCAACATATGACTTCTGAACATAGTCACCTCAAACTTTACATTTTGTAATAGAGTTAAATCTGGAAGGATATTCTGATCTAAGGCTGTGATCTTGCCATTATTTGTGACAGGGGCTTTTGAGATTATGAATTTAATTTTGGCTTGTTGGAAGCTAATCTGTGTCTTAATGGTGTTATTAATAAGTTATATTCTTAAGTATTCAGTATCCACCTGCTTTTTGAAATTTTTTTTAATTGAAAAGTTTTACTAAAATATTCCTCTTCTTTTCTCCATCAGTGTACCTAGTAATCCATTGGAAATGACAGTTCCTCTGTTGACACCAGATCAACAGTCCATATGCTGCTCCAAATCATACAGAGTACTTTGAACCTAGACATATATTCTTTGTTGTGTGACTGTTTCAAGCCAGCAGGAGAGAGACTTGCAGAGACCACTCCAAGTGAGACTACACTCCTTACCATTTGCTGACGAATACTAACCATGTGACCATTACAAGAAACTACATCTCCTGGAGCACACTCCAAAACCAAGATATGTAGAGATAGTTAAACAATTCCACCTATGTATGAGGTACAGAAAAATGGTATCAACTCTTGATTTGTGAGCACATTCTAGGTGGAGGTAATTGGCTACAGCACAAAGTTAGCTTCCTAGGAAAAGACTTGGCAGAAGAATTAGAATGTCTTCTCAGCAAGTTCACTGATGATATGAAACTGGGAGTTTAGTTAAGTGAGGGTTTTTTTGTGTTAGTAAGCAAAACTGGAGAAAGATCCAAAAATGTATGAATTTGTTCAGAGATGCTGACTGTAGTACACAAATTATGCCTTTAAAATTTCTTTCCTGAATATTTCTTCTATAGATTAGTATTGGAGTAGAATTGACCTAGACCCTACTTAAATTCAGAAATAAAATGTTTGGGAAAAAATTGAAAAGAAAAAAGTTACTTTGTAAGTTTGTACTGAAAGCTATGACTCCTTAAACGTTCTTACTCCCTTCCCAGATACATACTCTTGTTGCTTTTAGACACTCAAATCTGTCAGCATAGATGCCTCTACCCATTCAGAACTGCATAATCTAATTTACAGTCATAGTTTAACTTCGTTTGAAGAAACAATATGACAGCAATGTGCAACTGCCTCAGGGTGGGGACAGCAGATCTTACTGAGGCTGGATATTCATGGGATAAGTACAGACAACCTTCTTGGCAATTTATGAACACTGCTCATAACTTTACTGCATCTTGAGACACAGTTTAGGGCCAGTAGTTTCGCTTGTTTTTTTGATGGATATCGGCTCATCCCAAATTAAATAAAAGTTACTTCACTTGTCTGGAGGAGAAAAGAAAACATTAAGAGCTTGCAGTAGTTTATTCAGATGGTAAAGGCTTTAAGCTCTTTAAGATAAAGTGTCCAGCAATGCCTCTAGGCTATCTACTTGCTAAAACAGATAAAAAGAGAAAATTGGTATCTGGAGAGAAGCAGAAAAATTCTTTGTAGCCTTCTTGCCTATATTGAGTTTGTATGTGCACTGCTCTGAGGTGTATTCACTTATGCTATATGTTTTACATTAAGGATTAACACCTCAAGGAAAAAGAAAAGAAGTTAGGAGAATATGATCCTGATGAAGAATTTACCGTATTTTCTTAGATGTTAAATGTCATACTTTAATGCTATATTGGAATATTAGGATAATATTTGTTCAAAAGCATAGGTAGCATTAGAAGGTTCATGAAGCTGTAATAACAGAAGAAAATAAATGATAAGTAACTGGGCAAAATACAGTGAAAGCATCCTGATTCTCGCCAAGACAGGGTTAACTTTTGCAGTTGCTGGGAGAGGGCATGGCTAGGACCAGAGTTTGTTCTGTACCACTCAGGTCATTGCCAAGGGTGGGAGGAAAGGACTCTTCCAGGGAGAAAAGCCATCCCGAAGGAGCAGTTGGGTGCCACTGGTCCCGAGCCAGAGAGAGCGGTTGGAGTGGCATAGCTTCGGTCAGTTGAGTGCCATGGGGAGCATTTTTGCATGTGAATCACTTTCTCTCTTGTAAGCTTTTGCTTTTAATATTGTTACTTTTATTTTGGGTTTTTTTTTTCCTTATCTCATTGCTGTTTCCAGTAAATTGTTATCTCAATTCATGCATGATCTTTGCCTTTTGTGCCTCCAGTTCTCCTCTCCAGCCCGTTGCAAAGTGGAAAGGGGAAGTGAGGGAGTAGCAGGTGGTTTGGAGTGTCTCAGTGAGAGTACTAAATTAGAGGATACTATTCTTAAACCGCAAAAGAGGACCATAGCAAAAAATTTGCTCTATCCTAGCAGATGCAATGAGTTGGGGGTTTTTTTTGTGACACAAATAGTATGATTCTTAGTACCTTGCTATAAGCCTTTATCATCTGCATGTGTATATGCAGCACTCCATTTTAATTAGTCTGAAGATTCCGGGCTTAGAAGGAATAGCAGGGGTCTCTAATTATCTTCACAAACTAGTGATCTGCCCAGAAAATGAAGAATGAATAAGCATTAAGCAGTCAGAGGCCAGTACTTAATCACAGAGAGAAGCAGGAAGAGTGGAAGATCAAGAAATACAATTTTTACTGATTTGGCAGGGCCCTTAAAATTACTAAAAATAATCCTTTTTTTAGTAAAACACGCTAATTCTAGATATAGAGATTTATGATTTATTCTTATCAGTAATGTTTGACTAGATATTTTAGAATATTTTTTTTTTCCCCATATCTGTGCTGTACTTTTTATCCTTTTATTTTACATGTGTCTGTTTAGGCATCAGTAGCATTTCTTGAAGGACTCTTATGAGAATAATGTTTTCCAAGCATTGTTTGTAATTTTTCAGTCCAAGTTCCAAGGAAATAAAGACCATTCATTCCTTCCTTTGGAAAAAAAAAAAAAAAAAAAAAAAAAAAAAAAAACAAAAAAAAAAAAGATGACATTGGGATTTAAATCATTGGTATTCACAAACTGGCCCTGACAAAAAAGGCTGAGGATTATCTCTTTAGCAACTTTTGAATCAAAGCTGCATTATTGATATGAAGCTAGAAAGGCTTTGCAATTCTTTATATAATTAAAAGCAACTGTTATTATGGAAATTTTTCAGAACAGCTGTTGTATTGGAAGAAAGGTTACACTCTTCTCTGTCAGTAATCCCTTTAAATCTCTGACATGATTCATTGCTCCTCAGACAATGCCAGTGAATTAAACAAAACTGGATGCCTTCCATACATATATTTATTACTTGCAACCCTATCAGCAAGAAAGAATGCAAAACAGAACTCAAATTGGCTAATGCAAGTAATGTGAATGTCCCATTTTATGAACTTTATTTCTATTTTTGTCTTCCAAAATACTCATTTTACCCAAAAGTGATGTCCAGCTTCCTGCCTGTCCCAAAGAGCTTACAATCACTACTTTATTCTTGAGAATTAGTCAAGGGTAACAATCTGGAAGGAAAGGATAGATCTTGCTGAGTTTGGTAAAGGCTAGAGACAGTTTTGATGTAGGATAAAAAGCTTTAGCTCTTTATGAATTTCTGCCTGTCCTTGTGGAGATTCAAAAAAGATTTTTCCTTCTGGCTGGAAGGAGGCAGCATATCATTACTGCAGCTGAGGTTTTCATTTTGTTCCTGGCTTTCAAGCCAGGAAAGCAGGGAAGGGCCAGCCAAGATCTTTTTTTTTTTTTATTTTTTATTTTTTTTTTTCTCAAGGGGTTAGAAGGAAGCAAAAAAAGAAAACAAATGTGGGCCTCAAGGAGGAGAATTGGTAAATGGCTTGCTGGGTTTCAGAGTGAATAGTTGTAGTGTATTTTCTAGACGTGATGAAAGTCAGAAACAAAGAAGCCTGGACTTGTACAGAAGCGAGAGGATGCCTCTTTTTCTAACTCCAGCTCCTGGAGTGGAATAACCCCACGCAACAAGTGCTGGCCGCGGCTTCATGCGGCGGTGAAGCGGCGCAGCAAGACAGGGCTGCCGGCGGCCCGCGGGCACGGGCAGCGCGGCTGGCAGCGCACCCGTGCGGGACAGCGGTTCCGCGGGTGCTGCTTTGCCATGGTCCCACGGGGAACCGTGGGTTCTGCTAAGTTACATCACACGGAGCGATGCGTTGTGCTTAGTTATACCACTGGAAGCCACACCTGGGCTCCAGTGTGTAGCTTAGGATTTCTCAGCACAGGGAGGCTTTGGCAAACTAAAGCGAATCCAGCTGAGCTCCACCAATATGTTTAGGAGCTGGGTGGCAAGAAGCTGAGAGAGCAGTATTTGCTTAGGAGAACAGAGCAACAAGGCTTTTTGCACTTCTTTGATTTCTGTCTTCACCTGCTTAAGAAAAAGTAAATTTGTTAAGGATGCAGAGGCTCTTCTCAGAGGTTCACAGCAAAAGGACAAGAGGCAATGCAACACATTCCAGCATGGAAATATTTTTTCTATATAAAGAAAAAAGAGAAATTAATGAAAAGAGGTTAAGAGCAGGAGTGGGTTGTCCAGAGTGCGTGTGAAATCTCCGTATTAAGAGAGTACTCTTGGGGTAAAACCCAATGGAGGCTGATGTCACTTTGAATATTGCCTTCCTTTGAGTAGGATTAGTTGAGCAGAGGTTTCCTCCAATCTGCTTGTTTCCTGTGGGTCTAAGATCTACATTCTTCATCAGCTAGATTGCTCTTGCTGTGGTTTTGAATTCTGTGTGAAATTCTCTTGTTACTAAAACAAACTGCAAATCGTATGGTGCACGTGCTGCCAACTCAGACTTCATTTATTTTTTTCCCCTCCAGATAATGAAATATTGTATCTAAGTGCTGTTGGCAGAGGACTGTCAAAAACAATTGCTGATTAAATTGCTACAGCAGTAAGAGGTGGGCTTCTGTGCAAAAAAGTTTCTGATGTTTCGTGAAGTGGGGAGAAGGTTGCTTTGGCAACAAGGTTATTTGGCTGAGTATGACCTTGACAGAACTTGAGGAGGAAGAGGTTTGACAGGAGTACTGGAAAGTTCAAAAAGGACAAAACCTTTCTTTAGGATGTACTTTTTCAGTGTAAGGGTTGGCAACATTGCAATGCTATGAATGATTTATTCCTTTTGCTTTCAGGTATTTTGAACTCTCTCTGTATTTCAGCCTTTGGCTTTAGTTCCCTCATGCAGATTTATGGTGATAATGGTGAGATTTTTATTTAGTGTGGACTATCACAGATAAGAGGGCTGTTTATAAGTAGTTGTGGACTGTACCTGTTCTATTGCCCATTTTTAAGTCAGATCTAATGAAAAATATAAAAAAAAGAGGCTGTATAAATCAGTGAATAAAAGTGCCATCACTACAGAAGGTTTTAGACATTGGAGTAACTAGGGAAAAAATAATGTTGGCTAATACTAAATAGAATCTGATGAAGAAAACTGAAAGAACTTCATAAAATAAAGTCTTTTACTGCACTACAGAAACACATTTGTAGGATTTATATCCATAAATGGCATTAAATAATATCTGAATCATGAAATGACACAGTAAGAATACCAGCTGCAGTAATCTTGGGTTTAAGGAGACTGCTGTTCTAAAACGTAGAGCCCCTGGACTCTTTTTGTAATAGTGGGAAACTTCCACTATGGCTTCCACTATAGAGATTATATAACACGAACTATAGGGGTTATTTATACAAATAGAATAAAAGCTGTTGAAACTCACAATGACCACTAAATGTCTTAATTTTTATTTATTTTTTCAGAGGGGGAAAGACCTTGCTTTAACCATCTGTATGCTGACTTGCCAGCAAGGAAATTGATGCCGGGAGATTCAACCACTGAAAGCAGCTGTTACTATGTAATATTGTTGCTTTCCTCATAAGATCACCACCTGGGGTGGGAAATTATCCAGAGAATTCTGCATCTGTAGAAGTCTCTGTACAAAGAAATTTAAATACAGTTCAACTTCAGCTAAATAGAATTTGCTAGCAAAGATTCAAAGGAAGATGATTTTCAGCTTAATATGCTCTGGTTTGGGAGCACTTTCCTAAAATATGTTGCTTTATTTTAGGAGTTGATGGTTTGAGTCTTTTTTTTTTTTTTCTCTCTACCTCCATTAATTAGTAAGCGTTCTTTTCAAAAAGCAGAACTGTGCTTCTGTAAAGAGCATTTCCAGTGATCTGGTTGCTGAACTGTCTCTCAGGTATCAGGAACGAAAAAGTTTAGAGCTCTTCTCTAGAGCCTTGTCAATACTCTTCGTTTTCTGGCTTGCAGCAAGAAGCAAAAAAAAGTCAATGAATTTCTCCTGTAATTGGTGTAATATGTTCCCTGTGGATAACATATCCAAGCAGGTGGGCAGCATTCTTTTACATCAGCTATATCATCCAAGTAATCTCCAAACAACGGGTATGATGAATTATGTTGTGAGGAGAAATGTCTGCCAAGGCACCCTGGGATTAGTGTTAAAACTGGTTTTATTTAACATCTTCATTAATGATCTGGAAGAGGGAGTAAACAGACCATTAATTGAATTGGCAGAAATTATTCTGGGATCCTAGCTAGACTAGAAATAAATGCAGACTAAAACCAAAGACAAGTATAAAGAAGATAACAATTTATGAAGTCAGTTTGTCTGCGGCCATGTTTGGGTTATTTTATAGATTGTGATTGTGTATACTTTTGTATGAGCCACACATTGAAACACTATTTAGATGCAGTGAAACACTCAGCAGCGTGAGAGAAGTAACAGCTACATCAGTATAGTAATTTTGACCAATTCTAAAGTATTCAAGTGAAAGGAGATTACTAGAATTTGACAGACCTCTCTACAGGTGCCCCAACTTGATACTGGTAACTACTTTAGGTTTTTCTGGTGGATTAATTTACTTCATATTTTTATGAGAAGCTTTTAGATATGCAAAATTGCATATGGTCTAACAATGTCACGAAACTTGTTTGATTATAAGATTTTCTAGAAACAGTGGTGTGTTTTTTTTAATTAAATATCCTTAAATTCCTTACTGAAATAATGTTGTATCAGCAGTGTCATGATTTTGATAGGGTTCCATATCAATCTATCCATGCTGCAATCACCACTATAGTTTACTGTTTAAAAATTACTTTTAAAAGAAAAATGAAACATTTGTTATGTGCCAATTTTATACAAGGTATCATAAAGTTCGCAAAAGAATAACTATAATCACCAGCTCTAAAAATGAGACACGTACAAACAACATTGAATAAAAATCTGCTTGATTTTTCAGAAGCTGTGAATGTACTTCATGTGTAATGATCTGTGTGGGATGTGTATAGGTAAGACATGTTCCCTCTGCGTGTCAATGAGACAGAGATGTCTAGACCACAGTAATGTGGGCTTTATGCATTTCCCTTGGAAAAGTCCCTTGTTTCTGTAAATCATGGATACATCTGCACAGCATGTGTTAAGTTGGAAATAAGCAGCCTAACTGTAGGACACAGTGCTGCAGTTCTTGTGGTGCTTGGAGCTCTGCTTTAGTTCTGCGTGAAAGCGAAGGAAGCAGGCTCCTGATCCAGCAGCGCTCTCAGGAGGAAGCTGGCAATATAGCAGAATCTGAATAAGTCAAAAACTAGGAAAGTATTACTGCAAGTGCATCTGTCAAACCAGGGGATGCAGGAGAAAATGAGGTGATGACAGGTTCGGCAGAAAGAGAAATAGCATAATATGAAGTGAGTTAATGATGCCAGCAATTTTTAGCAGTTGAGAAAGTAAGGGCTGCACAGGCAAGGTGGCACTGTATGATTTATGTGCAAGAGGTAGGCAAGGTGATATTTTTTGAAGTGTAGGTTTTAAGCTGCTAGGCTAAGTTCAGATGTTCGATTTCACTGTTGCCAGCATATAATTTTAAAAACAGTTTTGCTGGAATTTTTTGGTTATTCAGTGATTTGGTCTCTCTTGTGTTCCAGACTAAATTAGATTACTTACTTAAAAGAAATATTTATTGATGATCAAGAGTTTTGGGGTTTTTTTTTTTGTGCCACATCTTTGCTGAAAAATTTTATTTTAATTGAATTATTGCTCCTGACTCACCTATGAAAAAAACTTTAATTGAATTAAAAACACTTATTATAAAGATTTTCTTTCAGTTTAAGAAGTAATTTTTCTTGGCCCAAGGTGCCTGTTACTTTCTTCCCACTCATAAAAAACTATAGCATGGGCTGTATAGCAAAAATAAGTCATGCCATTTGAGGTACCTATGTTACTATTCATACTAACGTATAAATATTAAAGGAAATGAAAAGCAGTAGAACACTTAAATTGAGCTGGTTTATTTTCCTTATGAAAATCAGTGAAAACTGAAGAAGTATAAAATTTGACAAAAACTAAAACATAATTCTAAACATTTCTAATAGTGTGAAAAATCAAGGGATGTCTTACATTTCCCTGGCAAGAATTTATTTTCAGTGTCTCTTTGCTACAGCTCATTTCAAGGTATTTTGTGTGTAAAAATGAGTGCACTTCACTGCACACTGGTGTCATACGTGCAATGTATGTTTTGTGAGCTGAGCGAGTTATTTAAAAATGAAGTATATGTGTTTTAGATATAAAAATATTATTAGTATGTCCTAGGTTTGAAGATTTCTATAAATTAAAGAAGATGAAACAAATAGAACTGGATATTGTGTTCAAACTGTTCATTTGACCCTCCATATTTCCAGGCTTGTTTAGTATCTCAAACTTATTTTCTTGCTAATTGCAGTCAGGGTATAAGCTGCTAAAATTTTTTCTTTAGGTGATGACTACCTACTCTAGAAAGGGTTTGGTATCTCTGCTTGATAGGTGTCTAAACAATGTCTAACAATGAAACTTCCAGCTAAAGAAAGAGGCTATCCAGATGTAACATTATTCAGTGCACTGTATGTTAGGGACATTTAAAAATAATAAAAAATAGCTGTTGAAGGAAGCTCTTTGAACTAATTTTGCATTAAATAATAATAAATAGTCCCGGAGGACAGCAGTGGAAATTTTAAAGTATGCATATGGTCATGTCAGCTTGTAGTACAGTAGTCACTAGTCGCTATGAGGTTAGTGGCTTTTAAAATGGCAAAGGAAATGAGATGTGTATTCATCAGTGTATGACTGATGTGCTGACAGAATCCTAATTATGCCATGAACACAGCAATGCTGTAATACAACTTCACCGTAAGGGAATTAAGGCCATAATGTATTTTATCAGCTGCTGTGTGGAAGGAAAAACCTATTGCAATAATTCTTTTTTTTATTTTTTTTTTTAATGGGACTGATGAAGAGGTGTTGATCATTGAATCAAGTAATGAATTTTCAAGATCATGGTAATCAGAGAGGGATAAGTATCTGTTTGATGTGGGAAACATCTGTTAAAGGGTTTCTCCTGAGTCCCTTCAGTAGCTGGCAAGTCTCATTGCTTTAGCAATGTTTTCATTATAGCTCTGTCTATAAAATGGCATAATATGTTTTGTACTACTGGTGACTTCTCAATGTAAACTAGTAGCAGATGTTTTAATTCCAACTTTTTGTTAAAAGTTTTTACAATATATTGCATAAAACAATATAGTGCTTTTCATCTGCATAGTCCTGTATTAAAAATTTCAATTTTTGTGCTAATAGGAATCACTAAGTATGAAAATAACCTGTATGTAATTTACAAGTGACACATCTAGCTTTGTTTAGAACTAGTTACTTTTAAAATGAAGAAGTAACTTTGTCCTTAAGTGTATTAGCCTAAAAGTAGATGTACCATTCATGTACTTCCTTTTCTTGATTCTATACACAGAAAAGACAGATTTCCTAATGAGCATCTACTGAGAAGCTGTCCTAGGTTACAATATAAAGATGTATTCTATTCCCATCCTCAAGAGCTGCTGAAACCAGGAGGAGCATTTTTTTTTTTCCCTTATCTCCTGTTAATGGGCCCATCTATGCCTTGCCACTTGACTCAGAGACAATTCCCTCCAGGAGCCATTTCTGTTTAACAGGCAAGCAAGGACCCACCGCATGACTCAGAATGATGACAGCCCATTGTGAGATGCTCTGCCCAGGGGGAAGGAGCTGAGCATCCCCACCTGGATATAATCTGGGGTTGGGACATAGCAGGCAGTCTTTCCACTGGATTCCTAGAGGAACAGCTGCTCTTACCCACTGGTTTCCAGAGAACAAGAGTCACCAGATCTTTTCTACGGGATCACCACTTCAACAAGACCATTTCATCTGGACTGCTACCACTACCCTAACTAGCAGGGTGTCAGGTTGTATTTTGACTCTGTCAGTGTTTTTTCTTTGTATTATTGCATGTATTTGGTTTTTTTCCTCTTTTCCTAATAAATTGTATTTTCTGACTTGGAGTCTCTCACTGGTTTTGCTTTCAAACTAGAACAGAAGCTCATCAACACACCTGCGCTAATCTTAGAACAGCAAGCCCCAGAAATAAATAGGCTAGTCTGTCACAGGAATTTTTATGCCAAACACTATTTATCTATTAGTTTAAAGTAGCTGATGGTGGCCAACATCAAATACTCCAGAAAAGTTGAAATAAATCACACAGGGGTGGCATCCATTAATTAAAAAAAAATCAAAATAAAGATTTTTCAGTTAAGCCGAGCTTGAAACTAACTTTTCACATTGCCTGATATCTCTTTGTCAAGGTTAGAGTACCCATACTTAAGAATTTCTACAATTTTCATCACAAATGCCATGGAAAAAGGAGATTATTTACAGCCCAGGCTGTAAAACATATCCCTCCCAAATGGCGTACTTGGGCTGCAGCAGCCTGCTGGTTGAGGACTGGGCACACGCCTATGTACACACTTAACCTTCTTTAAAAGGGACAATGCATTTTCACCAAACTAAAAGAAAAGGTTTATGTGGGAAAAATTATTTAGCTAGTGTACAAAATATTTAGCTGTTAATTAATTCAATTTGAGCAATGTTTGAAGAAATATTTTTTGTTGTTTAGAAGAGTTGTATATTCCAGACCATGCATCACAACATTAATTTTGCCTGTCAAAGACACCACTTTATCTTATTCATTCACTATTTACAAATCTTCACCAGGCTACTATACACAGTAGAACTGACTGGAAAAAATCCAAGATGTACACATTTTTCTTAGAAAATTAATGGGGTTGAAGGGTGGGGAGGGATTTTAACTAAAAGATGCACAATAAAAGTTCAAGCCTTCAGAAACTGAGTTGTGGTGCACAATCTGTTTTGCATAACAGCTGTAATAACAGTAATGCTTGAATAAGGGGATTTAGTATTGTTTCACTTTCATTTTCATGCTTTTTTTGCTTTGTCAAAAAATCTGATATGACTAGCAATTCTCTAATTGCTTTACATCTATGAAAATATATGTTAATATTCTGTCTAGTGTAACAACATTCATTAAATTACATGTCATTTCTGTCTGCTGCTATCATTGTTATCTTGTGGTGGGGAGTTCAACACATTAATTATGTACTTCATAAAAATATTCTCTTTTAACTTCAAGCCTGTTCTCTTGAATGAGACCTTACTCTTAGATTATAAAAGAAGATAAAGATGTGTTCCCATTTACTTCTTAAGATTCAGCTTAGATTCACTGCTTTTCAGAAGTCATTAGCAGTAGAAAAAAATTTAATCTAGAACTGAAATATTTCAGAGAAATTAATTTAAAATGCAAGCTTGTGTATGCATTCTTGTTTTCCCTACAGCTTATTATTTTTTCATATTATATTATTATCTTTAGGAGCACAATTCAACCTCCAATTTACCTGGTAGTTCCTCTTCTTTTAGCCCTGATCTCTACTGGTCACCATCCCCCATTTCTCAGCTTTTTTTTTTTTTTTTTTTTTTTTTTTTTTTTTAATGCATTAGACTCAAGCAAATAAATGCATACTATATGGAGTATCATCATCTTTATTTGCATGTTATATAATCTGTAACAAACTCTTTCTTTAGAAATACTTTAATTTTTTCTTCTCTCAAAAACAAGCCGATATTGAGCATACCCAGCATCTTAATACAAGAAATGGTTAGCAGTGCTTGTCTTACTTTGTTAACAACTGTACTAAGATCAGTATTCCTAAGGTAGTGAAAAGTACCTTGACATCTAACATACACGGGTTTTTTTGTTCCTGCAAGTAAATTAGAACTGCAAGAACGCTGATGCATGCAACAGACCTGGCAAATATAAGTAATTGTACGTAACCATACCTTAGAGGTAGGAAGATTACTTAGCTGAGAACTCACACTTTTTGTGTGGTGCCAGATGTACAAGTGGAAAAGGATTTGTATTAATATGGGAACACTAACTGTACCATTAAAGACATATCAACTGCTGTGAAATATCTGAAGTACTTGTTCCAAATCAGAGTTTAAAAAACTCTGGTAGAGGAAGGGAATGATGAGGATGTAGAACTTATCCATGTTATAAAAAAATGACAAAAACTTCAAAAAACAGGAAAAAAAAAAAAAGAGGCAGACAGATGGTGGCAGGTGTCATCTTTGGATCCAGGTTACTTTTATAGTCATCTGACTCATGAATTTCTCTCATTTATTACTATCAAAGAGAGGATGAAACAGCTTAGCTTCAAGGCAATACCTAAGCCCTTTACATCTAACTCCAAGCACCTGGCTCATTTCAGAAAGAAAAGCCACTCATCTGTCAGTCTCCAGTTTGAAATTGGCAGTTCCCATGCACTGTTTGCCAGGTACAATTACATCAGTTGGCACAAGACATTAGACTCCCTGGTAAACCATCACAGAACTAAGTTCTCTAGTTTTAAGAGTTATTATTTTGAATTCTGTTAGATGCTGAGTTTTCTGATAGGTTGTTATCAGAAAGACTGATGACAAAGGATGTAATAATGATGTTGCAGTCTTCTAGAATCCATCAAATCCACAGCAGATCTTCCTTAAGACAATTATTACTTGTTCAGTCTGAATTTAAATGATTTCATATATTCATCAGTGGATTCCCAGGTCCACACAGAGATGCATTGAGATAGATAGTGCTAGAATGGGAAAGCTTTTTTAGTTAGACAAGTTATAAAAACAATAAAGAAAAAATGTTTTTCTGAATGTAATTTTACTATACATTAGAGCAGACCAGAAATATGTACATAGTAGTTACCACATCTCCATATATACACCATGTTTCAGGTGATGTGCAGTAGTTAACAGCTGGGAAGTAGCTATCTGCAGTTGAGCTCTAACAGAATATTCACAAATCATTAGCTTTTTTGAAACTACTCTGACAAAGGAGACTTATTTATAAAGTTTAAAACCTGTTTAAAAAAAATGCTTCCATTTGTTGTCCACAGAGTACTTAATGCAGCATAGCTAGACTCTTAAAATTAGCTCAGAAAATGAAAAAAATGGATCAAATAAATTGTTTGCAATAAACAGCTCCCAAACATACCTCCTTTGACTTTATTAGGAGTACACTAGGGAAGAACTTGGTCCGCTCTTTCTCTGGCTAATACTAACCTCCAGTTGCTGATGCCATTATTAAGTTAATTGTTTGGATCATCAATCTGTGTCAACAAAGCTTTCAGAGCGCTTGATGAGATATCAAGCATCAAGCTGCGATGCATTAAAAAATGATGAATTTACATCCAGGTAAAACAATGCCCTTCAGCTATAATAATGCATCACTACTTTGTTTACAAATGGGTATTCATCATGAGACATGGCAAGCACAGACAGTTTTGAAGGGGAAAGGCATTAGCACAGTAAATGATCTTTGCAACTGAAGCTGAATACATAGCAAAGTGAAAAAGGAGGGCATGTCAAATTATCTTTTCAGAAAGGAATTATGAATGCAAATTCACACTGGTGTTGCCTGCCTCACATTAAATATTAACAAAAGATACAATTCAGTATTAAGATGTCCTTTATCAGAAGAGATGAATCAACACAATAGACTTCTTCCAAAAGTTTCATTGTTGAATAGAATTTCCCAGTATACACTTTTAGATCCCAGAGTAAATTGTTATTCTTTTATTAAAAAAAAAATAAAAGCTACTTCCTCTAACAGGCAGCAGGTGCCAGTGGTCTACCTCCCACCATTCTGGCAACCGAGAAGATTCAACTATGTCGGCTGTTCCTCTTCATGCTGCTTCTGCCATTGGTTTGGAAGATTGATATTATTTTGCTAGGCCTGTCAGCCCAAATAACTGTGTGATCACATCACAAGTAAATTTAGTGTAATTAATCTCACAGAGGCAGTGAAGATACTACTGCACGGGCTCAGGAAGCCAGAAAACATGCAAAGAATTGCCAATTGCCTCTGATTTCCAGGATATTAGTAATGCTGGGCAGATTATAGTTATCAAAAGTATGCCTGCCTGTCCTATAATCATAACCAGATCATTACATATATATTTCAAATCTAATTTTTTTGGTATTAAAACTCTGGAATCATTAGTAGTGTCTAGAGGAGTACCTTCCGTGCTATGAAGTCTGAATTCTTATGACACATTTCTAATTGTCCAGAAACCCCACGCCAGTGATATTTTCCAGTAGGTTATTCGGATGGGCAGTACCAACATCCAGTGCTGTGGACATGTCAACATAAAGAATTCCACAAAGCCAGAGTATAAATTAGAGACTCATGAACACCCCAGCAGTAAACTTCTGCTGTGAAGATCTGAATAAGTTGTTTGTTAATTCTAGAAGCACCAAGCCTCTGACAAGGTATCCTTTGGGAGAGGAATGTACTGTACAAAATGTAACCATGGCAGAAATCTCTAGTCATATTACTCAGGCTGGTTACCATCTTTCTTATGAATAAATTGTAAGACTCCTGAAGCAGCTTTCTTAGGCTGGCCTGTGTTTGAAAATTCTTAGAGTAATCTTGGTTGATGTCTTCAGCAATTAGGTTGGAATTGTCTCAACAGCATAGTTTGACAAGAAAAGAGTGCTCTGGTCAAAGTGACACATTCTGATGGAAGTTTTGACAGACAGGCAATAAGTATTTCTGCCAGATAACAAGTGATTCTGAAGTTAAAGAAAATTTGTTCTTTCCTCAGGGTATGAGAAAAGAATTTGTGAAGTCAGTAAGCTACCAGCACTCATTGTTCTCCTTTCTCTGTGCAAAATACTTGTCAGCCTGGCCACTGAGGAGAAGAGGAGGAAACCTCAAAACGAACAGTAAGACTTTCATGCTGTTAACACCTTAGTTACCTTTTACATTCATCGTATCTATCTCAGAGTGCATTAAATTTTAAATAAAACTGTCACAAACTTCAGGACAGAAAGTAATTTTTCAACTTAAATTTGAAGCATGCTGGCAAATATTTTGTTTCTAAAAGGACAAGATGAGCAAGGGATAACTTTTTCTTATTATAGAACATGCAATGACATTCAGAATCATTTTATACAGCTTCAAGGCAGTAAGTAATGTCTGCAGCAACTATATGTTAACAGTGCCCACTACCATCATGCATTTTTGATTATCTTTCATGAAAAAAATGCTTTTTTCCCCCTTGGTTGCAGGGTTATCTGCCAAAGTTCTGTGAAAAATTACAATGAGCTCTAAGAATTGTTTGTATAAGGCAGAAGAATGCTTGCAAAGGTAGCCTGGAAATGTTGCAAGAATTCCCATTTCTGCATTACGTCACTAAAGAATCACCTTTGTGTTCAGAAATTTAATTTGCAAACACAAGTGTTTACAGTTCATTTGGCTGAGGCAATTATTGTTTGTCTGCCCGGTATTCATTCTCTTGGAGATTACTGCTTCTGTAGCAGGAGCAACCACACGCGAAACAAGTTCTGAACTACTGCTGTTTAGTACTCAGCATATTAAAGTAATAATCCTAAGCAGCATCAATATAATTTGTGGTGATGATCTGGGTGAGATAGTGAACCATCTGTGATAGTTCAGGACTTGTTCCTGCTGTGGGAGCAGAAGCTTTCAACAGAGAGGTAGGGAAAACAGCTGAGAATGGTAAATTCTACTGTTATCTGACTATAGCAATAATAATAAACTTCCTTGGATGTTTCTTATTAGTGTGGGTTAACTTCCTTTCGAGTAGAAGTGTTCTTGTGCTTCATCTGAAATTCCAGTCTTGTAACTTCCTAACAACTCATGTAGTATAAAAATCTTACGTGTTTTAGCCTGTAATTCTTGTCTATTTGTATTGGGGGGGAAAGTAGTTCAGTCTTCTGCTCAGAACTCTTGATTGTTTTGAATAATTTTGATGATTTGTAATATGCATCATTCACATTCACAGTATATTGTAAAATATATTTCAGTACAACAAAGTAATGTATCTAGAGTTGCATAGAGGGAGCTCTTGCTT
Organism: Pyrgilauda ruficollis; assembly: GCF_017590135.1. Lineage (NCBI taxonomy): Eukaryota > Metazoa > Chordata > Aves > Passeriformes > Passeridae > Pyrgilauda > Pyrgilauda ruficollis. Next base: position 12,700,199 of record NW_024526599.1, on the reverse strand, counting down.
TGTTTTTTTCCAATGCAGTAATGCATTATATCCGGGCAATGAGACATTTTTGTTATTTGTTATAGGCTAAAGAAGTAGCACCCAAGATATTGTGTTATTTTCTGACTTTCTCATATATACCTAGAATAATTTTCTTTAAAATGCAGATATGCTATTTGTTTCATATAAAGATGTTAAAAGAATAAACTCTGTGTGAAATTGATGCTTCATGATCCCCCATGGCTTAAAGAAGAAATTTCTCATTCTAGAGTGTATAAAATAGGAACAGGAACCCTACAAAATTATCAGTAGAAGAATTAACACTTGTCATGAACCTGTGTAATTTGGTTCCTCCCTTTATCTTGGATTTTTAACTATGCATTTGGTTCCCATAATTGTTAACCTGTTATTTAATCTGCAGTTGCAGTTCAAACTTTTCATGTGTTCAACGTGCTTGTTGTGTTTCAATTGTCCTTTTCCTGGAGTTGTTTGCTTTTCAGAGAATGTTTGAAGTTCAGCTCCTAAACAAACACTCGAAAAAATAAGGTTTCCTTCCCTATTACTTACATGGAAAGCATTCTTTTCTTTTTTTTCCTCACAGGGAGTCAGAGAGTACATGTTTCATACACCCTTAGGGTGGCAAATAGAGTTCTGTGCAAGGAAAAGAGCCGCTTATTCCAGAATTTCATGCAGCATGTACTAACAAAACAAATACTCTTATGGGTGTGATATTTTAAAAGTGGCTGACTTATGTACCTATTTTCTATATGATATTTATTCAATTTTTAGTTGTTTGCAGTCTACAAGTGAGACAAAGTAGTTTTAAAAGCTGTTAGTTACGCAGCAGTTTTTTTAAGAAAATTACACCTGCCAAATAAAGCATAGCTTGTGAAATTATGTGGTGTAGCATCTACAAGCTTTGACATTCTTTACAATTCAATGTGCTAGGTTTCTTGTTCCATAAGATAGTATGCTTACATGAACTAGCAGACTGTCCATCCTGAGGGACTAAATAAGCTGGCTGCTCAGACTGGATGCTGTAGTAAGTTCTGTTAGCTTTATTTGAGGTGCAGTTGCTCTCACATCATCATTCTGCCTGTCTGAGTTATTCCAATAAATCTGTAGATCACGAAGGATTTAACACACATCTAGAATAAACTGGGATAATTCAGAAAAGCTGATGAAACTCTTGTTTATAGAGGTGAACATGTTCCAAAATATTTTGAAATTATTTAGAAAGCAGATTTTTTTTTTTTGTCAAAAAAGTAGGAAGTAGGAAGTAAAGCCACTACTTTACATGTCCACTTTGGTTTAAAATAAAGGTGTGTGCCCTTGCATTTTTAATATATTTTATGAGTTTTCAAGTCAGTGTTTACTTTACTAGGCACAATCTGAAACTTTAACTGATCCACCAGCATCAGTAAAACAGAATGAGTGGTAGTAAAATCAGTGTTGTTGAAGGTCAAATACTGTTCACTGATTGGCAGTAGATGACAACACTCTTTTCCATGGCTCTTGTCTGAAAAAGTATCTTCATGTTTAGGGAACAAGAGCCCAACACTCCTAAGCCATCTAATTTCAGATTATCCCAGAGTAAGGGGACAAGGTCGCTTCATCTTGTTCCTTGTTTGGTTTGGGGGTTTTTTGTTGTTGTTTTGGTGTGGGGGTGTTTTTGTTAGGTTTTTTTTTAAGAACTGCAGTATACTGGAAAAAAATTTAGAAAACATTGGGAAACGTGGAAAAAAGCTTGGAAAGCATTTCTTTAGAGGCTGGTTTTAAGGTTCTGTTCTTCTTAAGCTCTGAAGAGGAGTTTTGGCCTGGAAAACAGTAAAGGATATCCCTGGCTTTTAGTGTGAGTAAAATGTGTGTCTCCTGATTCAGTTTCCAAGTTCTGCTACTCTTACCCTCTTACATAAGTTCAGAAAGGAATTTTTTTCCTGCTTGGTCCTTGTAGGTGTCCTGGTCTACACCACTGTGTTCTTAAGCTCTCGTGTCTCCTGATTCAGTTTCCAAGTTACTCTGCTACTCTTACCCTCTTAACATAAGCTAAGAAAGGAATTTTTTTCCTGCTTGGTCCTTGTAGGTGTCCTGGTCTACACCACTGTGTTCTTAAGCTCCGTAGAGTCCAGGATGGGAAACACTGGTGCGTGTGATGGAGATCTTCCATCAGGCCAGCCCTGGGAAGGCAGACTCAGTGCACTCTGCCTCATGAAGGCTGTTATCTGCCGAGATGCTGATGCAGAGGTACTGTCCTGGGCCAGGATTTTCACCACTTTGGTTATGGTGGAGTAAGGTAGAGCCCCTTATGTTGTACTGTACAATAAGGTTGTGAGAGTTGTTTTACAGGAGGGTTGGAACTGGAACAAATCCTAGAAGGTCTGCTGTGTGAATGCAGAAAGGACATTTTATGGGGAGGTGCTTGTAAGCATACTTATACTAGAATAGCCCATGGGAATGACATGGACATAGTCTTTATCAAAAACTAAAAGGAAAAATACCAGGGGCACAATTGTAATATATTCTCTATACATCATACTATCCCTGAAAAATACTGTAAGAAAATGGTACACTTGGAAGAATATGGGATTTATTTTTTAGCAAATTGGGAAAGTTGAAGGTAAAGAGAGTAATACAAAATGAGAATTTCTTGCAATTTTTCTCTTTTTTTTTTGTCACCATGAGATTTCAAGTTGGTCAAAATTTAGCAGTATTTCAGCCAATTATACAAAATTTCTGGGTTTAGCTGAGTCAAAACATGCTGTTCTCCAGATGCAGAGGGTTTGAAGTTTACATTCTGTGAATTTGCAGTAAGCTTTTGTGTTATTTGGGCTGAGTGAGCTGTTAAAAAGACCCAATAACCACAAAAAGCCCAACCTTTGCCAAAATAACACCACTATTAAAATTAAAGAACTCTAGCCAGTGTGTTTTCTAGGCTGTCTCTGATATGTGTAGATATTTGTTAACATTTCTACAATGCCAGTACTAAAATTCTTTTAGTTTGGAAAAAAAAATCTGAGTTTGTCTTTTGATTTGGTTATATATAGTCATCTTATAGTCTGTTCTTCATTTCTTGCTGGTGTTTGCTATAAATTGACTTTCCCTGAGTGAAGACTTTATGTGTGGCCATAAAAAAAAATAGTTTGTAGATAATAGTACTAATAACAAGAGTACTATTCCCAGAGGGAACAAAACTTGAAGACCTAAGAGATTGAAGAGATCATATGCCTTAGCCAATTGTCACTGGTCTGCCTGGTTAAGCAATAAAAAAAATCTGACACTCTGTCCTGTAGTAATAACCTTTCATAGCCATACAATCCACAGTCTTTGATCCCAGATGAAAGAAATCTCTTATTTTTCTACATACACTTACTGATAATTGTGTCTTGGACTTACACATACTGATTTGTATGTGTTACAGTATTTCTGCTTTATCAGTGTAAACATTTAAATGCTTGTGTTTACAGAGCCTGTTTTTGAGATAATTACATAAGCCATTGAGTTATTCACCTGTATCAAGTCAAGACTGACTGGACTTAGATTTTGTTCCAGCTTTTGAATATTTAATCTAGAATTTACTGGTTTGTGTAAGGATTAAAACACAAAATGTTGAACTGAGATATTTCTGATAATCCAAATATATGGCTTTCCATTTGTATAAAATTCCAGTAATTTAAACAGATTATTTTGATAAATGCTTTTATTTGGTGCATATATATTCCTCAGAGTAGCAAAGAGCAAAAGATTTGAGATGAAAATTTGCACTGAAACTGGCAGGTGAAATAAAAACAATCCTAGGTCTAGAAAAGGATATAAAAGTTCATCCAAGAAAAATGCCAGTTTTGATGCCTAATATTTAATAACTGTTGATAAGTTGCATTGCAACTCTGGGTCTTGTAAGGGTCACAATTAACTGTTGTCAAATCACATTTTGACAAGAATTCTTGGCATGAAGCAAGCATTTCTTATTACTTTTGCTCAGAATAGCCAATGAATTATGTCATTCAAACTTGCTGCAGATAAGAGTGATAATGCAAGCTACTTTTGTGTAACTAATAATAACTAGTTAACAAATTCACATGAAAATATTGACCCTAGGCTGGGATTTAGTAAACTTTATTGTAGTAACTTTTGTTTATATGCTGAATTTAAATTTTATTTACCTACATTAATTTTATTGTCAATAAAATATTAAAACACATATATAAATCACCAAAAAATAGGCTCATATTCACAAAGCATATTATAAAAATAATCCGTTACATACCCACGGCCCTAACACTTATTCAAAACTGAACAATGGCTGGAATCTATCCAAATGCAGACAAATGCTAAATACTGCCAGTATACTGCCAGTATAAAACCAGTCTCTCTTGCAAGTATGCAGTGTCCCTAAGGGAATAGTGACCCGTACACTGCCATCCATAATAGCTACTTTCCCAGGAACAGAGGGGAAGAGAATGTTTGTACAACCAACTTTGGTAAGTTGAACTGCTTTTTCTCATTATTTTATTGTGGTTTAGTGGCAATCAGTGCACTCAGAGAAAGGACTGTCTTGCTAGTTGCACTGTCAGAGACAGAGGCAGAAGAATCAGTCAGAGCAAGTGTTAACTCTCTACTCATCCATTGCTCTATCTTGCTTTCTAGTTGGCTTTTAAATTGCCTTTTCTGTCTAACAGTGAGTTTCTTCTTGTCCTTCTGATTTTGCTATAAATTCCAGCTCTTTGTCAACATCCTTGGAATATCATTACACAGCTCAGTTTGAAGGTGGACCTTTCAAGCTCTGAAACATAAACCTGGCCATAACTGTCTGAGAGCCAGGATGGTATAGAGGAGGCAAAGAAGAATAAGAGTCCAGGAAGTTTTAAATTAGGATTTTCCCCATCTCAAACAAGGCCTACCAAACAAAAATACCCCTGTGATTCTTAGCAGAGGAGGATGTTTCTGATAGCAATCGTCTGATTCAGACAAATTCTTGAATAAGGATAAGCAACATAACTCATTAAATAAGTAGGCTTCCCCTTTGACACAAGTTCCACATTCTCTCCAGAGTTTATGACCATGGGAAAGGAAATACAAGAGTTCCTAGACTTTTATGGGCAGGCAGACAGAATCTGAGCTATTCCAGAGGAGCCTTATCTTCCTCTTCCATGTCACCATTCTGTCCTCTAGCGCAAGAAGAGAAGGAGCTATTCAAAGCATATCTAGAAGGATTCAAGAATTGAAGAGAATCCCTTGCACTATAAGAACACTGTGGGTGGGAAACACCTTCTTCACAATGAGAAAATAGCAGGAAAAGATTTTTTTTGTCTTTAATCAGTATATACAGCTGGACTCATTGATGGAGGTGAACTGTAGGATTTTGCTTTACCAGAGTGAGAAAAATTCACTGATGCCTCATCTTTTTTTTTTCTAAGACCAGAGCATTCATGTATTTTAGTAGGTGGAAAGAAAGCAGCAGACAGCAACGTGAAAGAGAGGGCTCACAGGAGGAGAGAACAGCGTTGCACAGAAGATGTTAAGCCAGACTTACATAGGCTTGCAGGCATAAAGGCTCCGTAGTGAGATCTGTAGCTGAAGGCACACATCACCTCTAAGGGGAGAAGCTCATTCAGTAGAGAAAGTGTGCAGCAGGCAGTGATGATGAAGGATGAAGATGATGATGAAGACAAGTTGACACCATGTTGTTTCTTTAGTGATATGTAATTTTTGTGAAGATTTGCTCTAAATCTCTGCTGGATGTTCTTGTTTCTGATGCCATTAGCAATGATTGGTAGTATGCTAAATAGGTACAAATTGATTGTACACTCTGATTGGTTGGTGTGTTATGGAATAATGTTTACTGAATACTTAGATAATTGTTATCAATTTTGCTGTGACTTTTTTTTTTGTGTGCTTTGATGTTCTCTAGGCCAAATTAAAATGTACAGAACAAGATAAAGGGAACTGGGAGGAATAAGAGGTGATTCTCCAGTGGTAGTTGCTTCCTATAAACTTAGCACAAAGCACATTTGATGACAGCTGGACTGAATTTTCCAGTTGAGCATCCTCTGAAAGGAAGGAAATTCTGTTTTCTGATTCAATAAGTAGGGCTGATGAGGAGGTTTACATGAACAGTGTACTATAGGTCTAAACTAAAACCTGAATGCAGATATGCCCTGTGAAGAACAGCTTGATGGTATTAGAGAGACAGGTGAAAGTCGAAAGTAGGGATCAGGTGGGAGGCAGAGATCTGAGCATCAGGATCTGGACAATTGAAGCTGCAGGCTGTAATTTCCTTACTCCTGATAAGGTCTGTGATCACATTCCTTGTTTCTCTCCAGACATAAAGCAGTGATAAATGAGCTCAGAAGTAGGTTACTGCTGTCAGTGTTCGCTAGGTGTGATCTTAAAAGGCTGGCTAGATCTGGGTTCTGGATTTGCATAGTGCTTGTTTTCTGAATGATACCAGGTTTACATGGAAATTAGGAGTCAATCTCTAGCATATCAGCTCTGGATTTGAACAAGAGCCTGCCGTATAATTGCTGTGAGCACAGCTCAAGTACTGCAGTACTCAGGGAATCTAGCACTTCGGAATTTGGCACCCTGGTTAAGCAATAAAAGCAAGGTTTTTATTGTGACAATTTTGGTAATATCTGTGTGCTTAAATCTCTTTCTTGAGAAAGGCACTTCGGTCTTTGGCAGCAACAGGTTTTTATTGTGACAATTTTGGTAATATCTGTGTGCTTAAATCTCTTTCTTGAGAAAGAGAGAATTCAGAACTGGTGGATTCAGAACTATGATTAGGATTAAGGAGCTGTCCTATTAAACACTATATAAAATATACTGAGGGACAAAGCTCTAAAGAAGATATCAGGTAGAAAAGAAGTGAAATACCTTATCTTGTTTCTCTAGTAGATCAAGAAAAAGAATGTTTTCTCATTAGTCTTACAGCACATTACTCCATGTTGCTGCTTCTAATAGAACTGTTTACTTATAATTATTTGCAAAGTAGCCTATTTGTTTTCAAATATTTTTCATTCTTTTAACAACTTCTGGCCCTTCTTGTGCTGCCCTCATAAACAACAACTATAAAGTTTGCTTTCTCTGGCCAGATCGTGTAAAGTACTGAGTTCTGTTAACTCTACTAAATCAAGCTTTAGCTCCTTCCATGATTAAACCTTCCAAATCAAACTGCAATATAAATTATCAGTATTAAAGACTGTGATACAATGGTTGAATTGCATTTCATTGGCAAGTAAATCAGGTTCGAATTGTAAAATTCCTAATGTCTCAAATGCTGATGTCCAGTCTGCACTAATGTAAATTCATAATCTGCTTTCTGAGATCACCTTATCCATCTCTTGTCATATTATTATTTACTCTGTTTATTAATAAAGAAATTGTATTCTCATATATCTAACTTAAAGGTTGATAAGCATGGACTGTAGATAGTGGAAGGAGCTGCCAATCCATTCTTTAAAGAAGTGGAGAGCAGAGAATTACCAAGAGAAAATATTTACACAGATTCCCAAAAAGAGCATTTAGACACAACAGCTCTATTAGCAGAGTTAATTGATAAGCATGACCCAATTCCCTTCAGTCTAATTACATCAGTTCCCAAATTCCATGAAAAACCAACAGCTGAGTAATACACAGCAGGAAGAAGGGCTTCAAATGCAGCTGTCTCGCTCCTTTTAACAGAGGATTAAAAAGATTCAAGAGATCGTTATGATAAACTGAAACCTTTTCCTCATATAAACTGTGGGGAGATTCTGCTTGCTCTCTGCTTTCTCATGAGTGTTGAGAGTAATGAGAGCATGTAAATCTCTTCAAAATCATATGAAAGGCAAAACCTGGCTTGTTACTGAGCATAACAAGTTTGATCCTGGCTGCCATATCACTCATAGCTCAGGAAATTCACTGTTCCTCTAGTGATTGTAACTGAAAGCAGGACCTATTATTTTGTTGTATGAGAATAATTTTTCTTTAGACATTTAACCTTTTTTAAATTACATTTTCTGTCTCTCTTCCAAATGCTTCCTACAAATTTTGTAAATCTCTTTAAAAATAAAAAATATGTTGCTTTTCTTTTTTGTTAAATTCTTATTTCTAAAGTACCATTTTAACTGGCTTATTATATAAGGTCTAAGACTAATATCTTTGAAAATACCTTTTGTGGGCTGATCTGAATCACGTGTGTATATATATATATATAAATTTGATACATGGCTTCTTTTTTTGTGACATTTTCATTCAGTATGTCTAGTTCCTTTTCACTGACATTTCTTTTTTCTCTATAGAAATGTGTACAATTATGAAAAAAAGTACAGAAATAATTCAAAATATATTTGAAAAACATGGAATTCTGTTTCCAGGGGAAAAAAAAAATCATTAATCTATCCGTCAGCATTTTTTTTTGTTTTGAGACTTCTCTTTTTGGAGTATAAATAGCATAAACATTGTACAGATATCCAGTATTGAAAGGGAACTGCTTGTACTAGTTTACAAAGAACTGGATTTTACTCAGCAGCAGTTCTTATTAAGTCAAGGTACTAGTCAAAAAGTAACCTGGTCTTTAAAGCCAGTTAATCCTCAAAATTAGACATCTATAGATGTGAGCTGAATATAGAAAAATCTGCCACAAGATTGTGTGTCACTTTTGTATGATGAGAAGAATTTTCAATTCATGCTGACTCAGTTTGTCACCTACTTCATGGGAGAATATTTGTCAAGGAATTACAGCATCAGCTGACATCCAATGCAGAATGGATGGAACACACATGGAAGTACTCCCAAGATGGAGTTGAATGTTGAAATGTCCACACTCCTTTATGTACCTAACAATAATCCCATGTGAGAATATACTACTTGTCTTCTCTCTTTTTTGCCTGATCCTGCATTAAAATAGATAGCTTGCATTTAACCGTGAGAGTTTTTTTAATATCACTCAATACAGAAAGAGGATACCCTGTGTCCTTTGGAAAGATGGGCAGTCTGGCCTCTCCAGTCTGGAATCCCACTGCAGTTTTGTAGAAGTTGTAGGGTTAAAAATGCACCATGTTCAACATGATTATATGCCTTTCCTTACCTGACAAGTTTTCTTGTCTGGCCTGTTCTTGCCTTCTCATGCATACTGTTGTGGCTACGCTAGTGTGCAACTTTCTTCTGGGATGCTTTCTAAATGAGGGTTCAATAATGACATAAAAAACATCTGTAAGTTAATTTTTATTATGTCCAAATAATGGTCAATTTTAAATGGCATTCTTCTGTTATTATGATATCTTATGTACTGCTCTCTTACAAACTATTTTAACTTGAGTTTCACTTAATAACAGTAAAGAAACCTACATGCTTGTTCTCTTTTAATTTGATTATTTAAAAAAATCCAAAGCAAATACTTGTAGGATTTTCTTCTGTTGAGTTCAAAGAACGGACTTCAAACTTGTATGCAGAAGGCTGTAATTGTTTCATTTAATTACTGACTCCCACTGTACTCATTTAATTGCATTCAAAGATCTAATACTTGTGTCTAAATTGTATTTCTCTGATCCACCCTGAGCAGGGGGATAATGAGATCTATACAGTCTGTGAGTACACCAGGAAATGAATCATGACTCAGAATTTCTCTTGTGTTTTCCCTTCCTGTTGTGTGGGACTATGGGACCACTCCACTGGTCTGTGTGGAGCAGATTACTTGCTGTTGTGTAGATGGCCATGTACTTTGGCTAACAAGTATCAAAACTTCACCCTCAAGCATGTCTGTGGGGAGGCAGAGGAAAAAAATTATCAATATGTAGTTTGGTGTGCATATTACTAATCAACTCATTCATGAAAAGTAGTACTCTGAAGGCTAAACAATTGTCTGTAAAGTATGGTTCCTTACAAATAGCAGCAGAACCTGCATTTGAACTGTTATTCCAGTGATCCAATAGTCCAATCAAAGTATTCTTTGGAAAACAAGGAACACAGCTCAAACATGGAAAACATTTCTCTTGAAATTACCTTTTCATGCCTATGAGCTGAATGTATTCAAGCTGTGGTATCTTATGATCTACCATACCATGTCAATTCTGGTTCAGAAATTCTGAACAGAATTTGAATGTAATTAAATTGAACATGAGAACTAACACTTTCTTACACCTCCTTAAGCATTCTCCTATTTCCATATCTCCTTATCTTAAAATTCTTCTTATCTCCATAAGCACAGTCAATAAAAAGTCATAGTATTGTTTCTCCAGTAATACAAAGGGAAAAAACAACATCTCAGACCTCAAGCAGTAAAAGAGTACCTTCTATAAAAGAAAACCTTAATTTTTTTGACAGCTTTTTGCTGCCAACCCAAGCTGAGCAGCTGATTTAAAAACATCCCAGATTACTCTCTGTATTCAAAGGCCATATTTCCAAATGAAGTGAAAGCAGATAGTTCTTTTATTTGCATGCTGAAAATCATTAAGCCAATGTGAATGCCTTAATAAACATACCTGCCTTAGTGCCTGTCACATTGTGTTGGATGTGCAAACTATGATTGATATAGAAAAATAAACACATTAAAAGAAAACAGTTCATTTTCAGGTGCTGGACTTTATTAAAAGCTTATGCTAAAAGTGGCTTAAAAAGATTTAGCAAAATATACATTGGCACAGGTAGAAAACTTTCCATTGTACTCATAAATATCCTGCAACTACAGCTGAGGTCTGCGTGAATTACGTGATTTTATAAGCACAGTTGGGCTTTTCTAAACACATTGCAATATAAAATAGAAGAACAATAATAAAATTTTCTATTCTAGATATATCTAATGGTTCCTATAGGAAGTAATGTTCACGCTTTAGAACTGCAAGCATAGATTTAAATAGGTTTGTTTATCTTTTTTCATTCAGGTCCAGACCTACATGTACTACTTCACAACAGAAAGCAAGCTGATTGATTTCCATGGGAGCAAAATGCAATTCTTTTCCTTTAACAGCAAACTCTGACTTATTTGACTAGTATTACCCCAAATCAATATCAGAGTTGGAGAGGACAAGATCACTTTCTATGCAGTATGTTCACAAGCAAATATGCAGACACTTCCAGATGAATATTTTAAAATGCCAAGAAAGTACTAGTTGAGAGCTGATTGCCCATTACAAGGGTGGGAGCTGGTAAACTGAGCAGCAAATGTCACAATGCTGGGGTTTTTAATCACCCAAATAAATATTGACACAGGGTGATAATCAGTCCCTTCTTTCAGTGGTTAAGAACAAGTGGACTTATATCTTCTGATTTCTTTGTAATAAAATGCAAAACCACTCTGAATTAGAAGAACAACTCAGGATCTAATTAACTACCAATTTTTATTAAAGCTTGATTAGTTCTAGTCAGTAGAATCTTTTATTGACTTCACATGGGCTGAGAAAGGAACTTTGTCACATCCATCAGATTTAACATGAAGAAAGAAAGATTATTATCTCTTTGGATTCAGTTTGGTTTTGGCTTTTGCTCTTGTTTTCCAAACCTTTGTTTAAAGCTCAGATGGAAGAAGAGAACAGAGTTAAACTGAACAAAGGAGGCCCATTTTAAATAGAGAGAAGTATCTGGTTGCTAATATTCTTGCACATTTGATTTTTGCGGCTCATGACAGCATAACTGGACTTCTGAGCAGCTACTCCCACAGAAAGGATACTAGTGCTGATTTTTGTTTGCATTCTTCTGGTAGAGAGAGGCTCTCAGAAGAAACAGTTTCAGTTCCAGCTCTTCAGAGAGCCCATAGGCACACAAGGCTCCCGGCATGGAGGCTTGCATCTCACTATTTCTCTTTGACAGTATGCATACTCCTGATGGAAATATTTTGATGTCAAAACACCCTTGCTTCTTGAGGTTTTCTTCTAGGAAACCTTTTCATATTGTGGGAAAAAATAGATTTTACATTATAAAAAGCACTTAAACAGTCCACTTTAACTTGCCTAATAGTGTTTTATTATACTCATGAGGGCATGGGCATGTAACTATGCAGAGTAGTTTGCACACTCTCAGCATCCACAGAATTTTCTTCAAAGCATCATCTTTGTGGTTGAGAAATGAAATGAATAATGTAACAGCCTTCTCCTTAGCTTTCATGCCTGAGACACATTTGTGCACACAACACACATACTGAATGGTTATGTGATCTGAGGCAAAATTTTCAATCAGAGGATACCTATGGATAGTTTCTAAGACTGATTCAAATTAGTGACAGATAGAAAAACTTAACCTAAAAAGGGAGAGAAGGGCAAAAGAATGACCAAAGAGAAAGTAATAATAATACAAAACATGTATATTTCCATTTTAAAAAGTATGATAAAAATATTTTGCTATTGCGTACATTTTCTCAGCAAAGGATGCTATTTTGTAACATTATGAAAAAGAATTTTTGTACAATTGTTGCTTTCTTGTTGTGATAGACATGATATATCGTGATAGATTTTAGCTGGAAATAGCTTTGCGTGTTCACTGGTTTAACATAACAAATTCTGGACTAAGTTCTCATACTTTTGGCATTCTAAGCATGAAAATATAGGTCCTGAAAATGGAGACTGAATGAGACAGAGATTATTAATTGTGCACAAGCACCTTCATTTAGACAATAGAGTAATAAATCTTCAGGTTTTCTTGGCCACTTCCCAGCAAACATAGTCTTAAAAAACAGCCAGTAAAGTTATTTTTGTTACTTGTGTTCACATATATCTGCATTTCCATTTGAAGTGTGCCTTTATTTTAAAAATAGGGAAGCTGTTTTACAAAACAAATATAGTAACTCTATATACATGTAAGTATAATGAAATGTATAGAAATTTTATCTCTTATTTACCGTACTGTATTGAAATGCATCCATTTTTCTATTGTTTTGGTCCTTTTGGTCAAAAATCATGAAGATTTACAAATGCTGAATATTATTTACACACTATTGGATGTGGCTTGGTTTTTTTACTTAATAATGCTCGTGTATTCTCACCATTTATTCTGTGCATATTGATTTAATTGCTTTCTACCGAAGAGCTTGTTCATTCAACTCTTCATTGAAAGTGAACTTAAAAAAGTAAATTATTGTGATTGACCAAAATTCATTCAAATGACAAGACACTGATGAAAGAATAAGTAATCAGAAGAAAACAGCAGAAATATTTTCCAAATAAAATAGATTCACCAATGTTACTAAGTGGGAAGCTTGATAGGATTTTGAATTCCTAGATGGTCCCTTTGTTTACATGGCAGACTTATAGCTAAGGTTTTAATATACTGCTTGGTAATTTTATTTCATGAGATATAATGTAAATAGTCTGAGTACAGAGTGTACAATTATTCAGAATAAAAAGGGAATAATGGGATAAGTGTTAACTGGCAGAAGAACATTCTGCCTTTTTCAGATTTAGATACCTAGGAAAAAATGTTTTAAAAATATTGCTTCATATCTGACTCGTAAGAACCAGTTTTTAACTTATTTTCTCTATTATAGAAAATATGCTGAATAATTCTGCTGTACAGGGTGATTTTCTGTGCATGAAAACTAAGAGAGAATGTCCTGCAGAGTTCAAAACTGGTACAAAAGAGGTGTCTTTTCTTAGGTGAGATAAACAGTGTAAGAAAATGAACATTAGTATATTCAGAAGTAATGACTTCTGTATTTTTATTTACTCTGGCAGAGACAAGATAACTTCTAACTGTGAGTTGCATAGTAGCATTTTCAATACAGAGGATGGTAGTGATTCTGTGCTGGGTCTGTGAATCATGAACCCTTTCTGTTTCCATTTGTGAACACAAAATAGTTGTCAACCTGCATTCAGTTGCATTTGCAAATGCATTTTACTGGATGAAGCTAAAGATTGAAAGGGTTTTTTTTTTTTGAAGTCTAATTCAAAGGAATTTATTTGTCCATGTATCATCATCTTAGCATTAAACAGCAACAACTAGAACCCCTAATATCTGATAACAGCAGACATTCAATATGACTTATAAGATGTATTGCAAACATGATTATTTGTTTTCGTCTCATAAATAGTAATAAAAGGAAATAGAGAAAAAGCTGTTTCTCTGTAAATTTCTCACATCCTTACATGTGTCACTTTGTAGGAGGCCACTTGTTTGGAAAGTCTACCAAAACCAAGTTTTTGTGATTCAGTTAAATCCAAACATGAATTTCTGAAGTCATCTCTGGTTTTTATGGTGATGTATTTTTGCACATGGAAAAGATTTATATAAAAGAATTTTTCCTATTGAAGAAAGAAGTTAGTAAAACTAAAATAAATGCAGGAGATATCAAAAGAATAGTCAAGACAGAACAGCCCATTTGAGAGTTAGGTTTATGCTTGCTTTGTTCGTCTCTTACTTTATCCAACCCCCATCAAAAAAAATAAATTAAAAAACCCCAAAAAATTCAAACGAACAAACAAGCAAAAACACCACAACACAATCCTAAAACTGCTCCCTATTTATAACATTTCTAGGGCACATAGAAAATTGCACAATTCAAACTGAGTTCTCCTTCCTTGAATTCTTTGGTTTCTGCACTGACTAGAACCTCTAAAATCCAGTTCAAGATACACAAGACAGATGAAGGCACTAGAGGGAGACATGAGCACGTTGACTTAGTCAGTGCATTAACATAATAATATTTGTCTTATGAGAAATGAAACACTAGTTTTGAAGGAAGACTTCAGATACCAACACTCTAAGGGTTTAATGTATGATTGGTAATAATTTTTAGAGCACTAATGAGTATTACAGATCTCAAAATGTAAATCAAGTTGATTACTACCAAGTGAAGTTTTCACTAATGTTCCAGTAGTTGGAAGTATTCTTTCAAATGTACTACAATACACTAGTTGAAAAATTTAACACAAGGGTATAAGGTAAAGAGAAGAGGTTCCAAAGTCCTGTACTAGCTCTCCTGTTTAGTTCTGCCTGTATATATTTTTTTCTGTATAAAAAAGGTCTAGGCACTATTTGAGAAGAGATACACTGAGTCACAATGTCACAAATACGTGACATTCCTTGGAAGGAAAACTTTATTTTCATTTGCAGAGTATTTTAGAAGTGAAAGATGCAGATTTTCCTGTAGGTTTATGGTTTAATATAAAAAGTCACCACCTGTTTTAATTTTTATAACCTCATTTGGTAAAGTATAATGAATACATTGTATTATTGTTGTAATTACAATTCTTTTTAGTAACTTGAGAGAGATCACTTTACATCGAGCTGTCTAACCTACTAAAGTTTTAGACACATGGAACATGCACAGTTTCTAAGAATCTAAGCTTTAGCTGGTAAAGCAATCAGTTAAGGTCCAGACATTTTGTGACCTGTAATGGGATATTGTAGGATCCATACAATTTGTTTGTGCAAGCCATCTGTATAAAATCCAAATGCCCAGAGACACGTTCAAATCAGATAATCTTCTCAGCCACATTCAGCTGTTTGAAAATAAAATACTGTTTTCCACTGTTTTGTCTGCTTTCTTTAATTCCTTCAGCAACATTGATTTGTGCATTTAGAATATGATTCAGATGAAGTCTTTTAAAAACATAATATGTTTATTTGACATCTGTAATACTTTGTTACTGTAATCATATGGGGTTTTTTTCAGGGTAACAAAAATATATTTGTCTGGTATACTAACCAATTTAAATTTTGTTATAAATCAGTATTGGTAGACAGTGCTGCCCAATGAAACAATAAGGTTTGAGAACTATGCACTTTAAAGAGAGATTTAATTTTTATTAATAGCTCTGTGTCTAGCTTTGGATAATTTTTAATGGTCTCTCAGCAAAAATTGTCCTGATACTTACAGCTTCCTTTCCAATAAAGCAATTTTTGTGTTCTCTTATCTATATATACAGTATCATAATCTTAAGTTGATGGCTGATAATTCCCTACAAAAGGTATTTCTAATTATTCAGTTAAAAAGCAAGTAGAAGAACTATGAAAAATGTCTCAGAATGCAGTAAAACCATTCAAAAGGCATTTAAAAAATGTCAGCCCCGTAGAAGATTAAAATAATATTCTATTTTATTACAGCAGTCTACATGTCTGAGGAAAAGCATAATATAAATAATTGTTAAGCTTTTTCATAATTAAGTTTATTCCTGTTGTTGACTGTAAAACACTAACTTATAAGAGCATGATACCATCATGGACTTAATATAAAGAAGGTTTTCAAAAAACCTGCTCTTTGAACAGAGAATACAGATCTTTTTGTCAGAAGAAATATAAGTAAAAGTAATATATATAAAATATTAACTAGATGATCCATTTTGTTTTTAGTATCCTGGACAAACTGAGATTTTATGATTAGTGGTACATTCATCCAGTATCCTGATGAGTGCTTAATTATTCACAATGTTTGACATCAGCAGCAGGAGACCCTAAGAACCATTTTGCCTTCAGTAAATGTGCTGCCAGGTTTCTCAGCTAGGGAACTGCTTGGCATTATATAGGATGGAGGCTTGAACCTGTTGCTCCCATCCAGATGAATTGTCTAGTTTTATGGTTTGGGGAGTCCTTCACACTTCCTACTTGGTAAAAAAAGACCTTCATAAGCAGATGAAGAAAGCATTAGAAAAGAAGATTCAGGATGTTTTTGGCAAAAACCTCAACTGATGGGAAGTAGTTATTACCAGTCTGGCTAGGTAAACTAAGCCTTACTCTTTGCTACTTTTCATTCCCAAATATTTATCATCTTCCCATGACTTTTTCCCATGTTCTTAATTCATATTATGCATTACACAAGGAGCTCAAATTCTAGTTCAGTGTTCAGAATTTAACTTCCATGCATTTCCATTAAACCTTGTACCTTGTGTCTTCCATGGCATAAATTCAATTACCTATGTTTCTATGTTTTCATATTCAACTACCATAAAGGGCATCTCAGGTAACACAAGATTGCATCTTTGTATTAATAGACACTTATTTAACAGATACACAATAATCATTAAGGTAAAAAACCTTCATAAGCAGATGAAGAAAGCATTAGAAAAGAAGATTCAGGATGTTTTTGGCAAAAACCTCAACTGATGGGAAGTAGTTATTACCAGTCTGGCTAGGTAAACTAAGCCTTACTCTTTGCTACTTTTCATTCCCAAATATTTATTACAAATATTTGTCATCTTCCCATGTTCTTAATTCATATTATGCATTACACAAGGAGCTCAAATTCTAGTTCAGTGTTCAGAATTTAACTTCCATGCATTTCCATTAAACCTTGTACCTTGTGTCTTCCATGGCATAAATTCAATTACCTATGTTTTAGATTGCATCTTTGTATTAATAGACACTTATTTAACAGATACACAATAATCATTAAGGTAAAAACGCACAGTGCTCAGTGGAGACAACTTCTATATCTTTGGAGGAAAATATGCTCCATCTTTGAAAGTGTGCATTTCCTGTTAATCTAATACTGTACAGATGAGGGCTCCACAAGAGCATGGTTGGGCTGCTAGGACTTTTCATTCATTCTTTTCTAAAAAGGCATAAAAAATCAAAAGCTTCTTTAACAAATATATTTTGATTTTTAAAAAAAAAAAATTTTATCTGTGGTTTCTGAATTAAAAGCAATTTCTGTAGTGTCAACAGTTCTCACAGTGTCAGTTCTTTGCATGAAGTACAGTATATTAGGATCCTAGTGTTTTCTCTAGGAGGTGGATTCTCACAGATACCTTATAAAAACCCTAAGACAAATGTCTACAGTTGGTTTCTGTAATTATGATTACAGGAGGCACTACCAAAGTCTGCATCTCATTAACCTGCCCTGTCAGCTCTGGGAAATTTTAATAGCATTGTAAATATTTTGCCAAGATACCTCTGAGCACTCACTAGATATTCAGGTAACTTGAGTTTACTTTAGGTTAAACTATTTGTACCTAATGTATTACTTTATTGTAACTTGATTAAAAAATGCTTCATAGGAATTGACTATTACAAGCTTGTTTTCTTCCTGAAATGTAAGTTATTTATTATTTAAAATACCATTTAACTGATGTTGGGAACCTTATACAAATATAGGCTGTTGATATTGGTGTAATTCACCAAAATTTCCAAATTCACCAAATAAATGTGTTATTTATTTAACACAGTGGCCCTATAAATTCAGGAAATGTCAGAAAAACTTGATGCTTAATTTGCCTTACAGTATGGCTCTATGTGGGGTCAACTAAATGTCACAAAGACTGTCCCAATTAGGTAAACTCTTGGAGGGATTACATGCATATTCCAGTCACTTATTAGCCAGAAGAAAATCACTTTGAAGTTTAAGAGCCATAAGCTGAAGACAAGCTAAATGCAAACTCTTGTATGTCTTTGACATGTTGGTAGATTAGACTTACTAAAACACTCTATAGATTAATAGGGCTATTTTGGAACAGCGGTTTTAAATGCATCTACTAATCAGCTTGGAGTGGCCTAAGCTGTTATTTGGGCATTTTAATTTTTTTGAAAATTGGTAAAAAAGATCAAGCTATGTATCACATGCAGGGAATTGCATCAATTAATCTAAGTATAACAAAAAAGTGCTTCAAGTGCATAAAGGGAGTAGAATAGTTAAAAATTAATCAAATCAAAGCCTTCACTGAAGTTTATGCTTTCTGATACAGAGCTGTCATAATTTTATGTAAAGTTAAATCCACAGTAACTTTTAGAAGACAAAATAAATGAAGGCTGTGGTAAGGGACATTTCTTCTTGTAGCATTGGAATTTCCATGAACAAAATTCTCAGGTCTTTAAAATTAACATTCTAGCTAAGAAATACCATAAGCTGAAAAGTAATTTTATGATAATTAACAGTTACAAAACAAGTATTCAGCTTTTGGATTTGTAATTGGTTAATTAATATAGCACACCCTTGACTTATAATTGCCATCTTTGAGAATGTTAAACCAAAGTTTATACTTTCAAAATTATGAATTAATCTTAAAAACATCTTTTGATATGCTCTTTATAACTGATGATTTAGCTTCTTAAAATCATGGTTTAGCAATATAATAATAACTATGAGGGCTCAAAATACCATTTAATTTTTTAAAGAGAGATTTTATCAATTTTGTTATTGCTGTTTAGAGAGATTTGTAACAAAAGAATGAAATGTCTTTAAAGCTCCATAGTAAAAAACAAAAAAGACAAATGTCCTTTCTCAAAATACTTACCATTAAAGTAAACAAAACAAAAACCAACATGAGGAAAAATACTTAGGAATGAAAGCTGTTGTTTTCAGGGAATAAATTAAACAAATCAGCAAGTTGCACAATTCCATATTTCCCATTTTATTCTTACCACAAATGACCATGCACAGAGTACAAAACTGGTAAGGCTTCACTTCAGTAAAAGAAAACTAGCAAGTAATAAAGAAATTGCTTAAAAATAGATAAAAGCTTTTGTCCTTATTGCCTTTCCAGGAGTCCTTCTGAAAATTTGTAACACATTGGGTTTAAATGTCATGAGTTTGTGTTCATGTTTTACAGCCAAATCTGACAATTCACGCGTTTGTTTGAGTACCAGAAAAATCAAATATTGAACAGAAAACTGATAGTCAAGTCCAGTTCAGTTGCTGAGTCACAGGGCACTTCTGTGACTGCACCAGAGTTTTATAGCACATGAAAATTGTTTAAAAATGTGAAGGATAAAATACTAGCTCAGATCATATATGTATATTTTAGTGATGTCCTAAAGGGACACTCCTGAAGAGAGTAACTGATAAGGACAGTTTCATTTGAAGCTATCACTGGCCATCGAGGTCAATTGCTTCATTTTTCTGAAAATTTGGTTTTCTTTGATTTTGGTGATGAGTGATGTGTGACACCGTTTCTGTATTCAAGCCTGAAGTTAGACAAAAGGATGTTATTATAACATTCAAAAATAATATTTGCTATCTTGTCTGATGTCATTGGCCTTCTGTGATACCAGTTTAGCTTATTAACCAGAAGACAACTGTCTTTTTAAAATATTTAAAGTGTCGTTATTCCAGACAGACAAAAGAGCACTATTTTATCCAGAAATTCTACTGGGAATTCATACTGACAAGGACAAGCCATTAGCAATAGTCTAGCTATGAAGATGCTTGGCCTTCTCATTGAAAATAAGGTAGAGGAGAATATTTACACAGACATACTCCTTTTGTTTCTCAACAAAGAAAATACTCTTGTCCACAAAAAAATGTGGAATTAGAACATGAGGCAGAACGTTTAAAGTAATTGGGAATAGGATCTTGTGCCTGTAAAAAGTAGTTTTTGTTTTTTTTCTCAATTGACAGTCGTTATTGTTACTTTTACACTTCCATACATTGTTTCTAGATGTCCTAGAAATTATTTGTTTTTCATATACTTTGCATGTTTCATAGCTTATTGCTTGTCATGTACTGAATTGAAAAAATTAGTTGATCATACTTCCAGTTCTTTCCTTGTTTAAGTTTTGACATTGCTTTAAAATGTGAGAAATATCATCCAGACAGTATAATTCATACATGTTTTGGTTTTGACCCCTGAAGAAACAGTTTCTGGAATTCATAGATTCATGTAATCCCTTATATTTCAAATTTGCCTTTAAAATTTCTGTCACCTGGAGTTCCTCCCCTGGATCTTTGCGTCTAAGTCTGACACTAAAACCATGTCAAATCAAGGATAACCAACACATTGAAACATTTTTATCTACCAATTCAGTCAAAAAGTGGTATCATAAAAATTTTGCTGGATTCTGTGTAGCAGTTGAGCAACAGAATTGTTTTTTCATTTGTTCTTTTGGAATGGATAATTCTTTTAATAATGCAAGAAGTATGTTCTATTTTCAGTTACATTTTTCTGAGTCAAGAGCAACTCCATTGTTTTTGTCAATGGGATTTAATCCAATGAGAAGACTACATTAAATGTATTTTTAATTCCTTCTGAATTAAACACCATACTGTGTTGTTTCATGTGCTTTCATGTCTGTCAGACATTTTGTATAAAAAGTATGGGAGGAATAAACTAGAATATAAATATAAATCTAAACTCCATTTAGAGTTCCACTTTGTGGCATATTGACTTGAAAGCCAGATTATCCAGTGTACTACAGAAAATGTTTCCAGAACCTTGCAAGATGAGGTAATGCTTAGCATTTCTGAGGAAGGAAAATCACACAGATCACCAAAATATAAATTATTAAATTTAAGGAATTGCTGCTAAAATCAAGTGAAAGTTGTAGTTGATAACATGATTGCAGTTTCTCTACCCCCAAATTTTTTAAATTACACTAGAGGAGACAGATGTTGTTTGTTTGTTTGTTCGTTTTTCATTTGCACTAAAGGGAAAATATTTTTTTACTAAAACACAGAATGAAGTCTGTGTTTTAGTAACTTTGCCACCAGGCATGGATTGTTTTGGTGTTTTTTTTTTCTTCTTCCAGTACAGATTTCTTGCCTGTTACTTTTTTTACCATCCCTAAAAGTCATGATACTTACATATTCTTCTATATAGTTCTATGCAAAGATGCTGAGAGTCTTCAACAGTCTTTCTTGACTGATACCACTTTTTCTATGTTGATTTTATCTACGGCATCTGCTATTTGTTATGTGACTGACCAAATGTCTAACAGAATCTGATGTCTTTGACTGACTTTGATGGATCATGAGTTTTGTATTGTGAAATAGGACCAAATACACTAATTCCTGAATTTCCTAAAGCATTTATGTTTTAAAATTTGGTTGCTCACAACATTAACATCAAGAAACATTTATCTGGCAATTTCTGTTAACTTCTTATAGGGCTGATCTGAAAATTATAGATGTAGACACTTAGCTCCTAGCAGAAATAACATTTCTTCAAGAATAAGAATTGGAGGCATTTCAATAAAAAATCGTCACTAATGCAGCATTAAATAAAGAACCATGTAAAAGAGTAAGTTTTATGTTGCCTTTCTGTATTTCTTTTTCTTTTTTTTTTTTTCAAATAATCAAAAAGTCAGATTGGTAGACTGGTATCAGACAAAAATGTTGCAAAACTTGTTTTGCGCTGCTATTCCCCAAATCCCTGTTATTTGGTATTAGAGGGCCATTCACATTTTCGGAAATTAAGTGAAGGCAAATAGTTGTTTCAAATTCTTATGACCTTAGCCAATAAACACATTTCATCACTATGGTTGCAAAAAACAAATACCCACTATTGCATTGTGTTTCATAGACGCATAAGAAGTAGTTGACATGGAAGGATTTGTTCTCTGATACTAGATCAAAACCTGAATTCTTAAGGGAGAAAGAGTGAAAGTAGGGCAATATGATTAGATTAAATCTTTTGTATAATATTTTATTCTTAATGTGGGATTATATTTGATCAGTTTAAATACATTCTTTCAAGAAAAAATGTCTGCTCAGAGCCCTACTTTGATTGTATGAACAGTGCTTGAACAATGACAGATGAACTGTTTCATTACATCTTTTCCAGTTCTCTTAATCATTACATTCTTTGTATACTTGGCCCCTAGAGGGGAACAAAGCATGTAAGGTAGAGTAAAAAGTCCTGATGTGGAATCCATGTGGGGGACAGTAGAATTAAATAATAAGAGGGGATGGAAAAGAGCAGGAATTAATCTGAGTGTTTGAAAAATATTGCAGTAGAAATGTCAATGTTGCAAAGTCAGGAATTTTAACATTAATATTTAGGGTCCTTGTGCAACTTCAGTGGAGCTGCATATAAGTTATGATTCAGATTGTAATTACAGAGAAATGTTAGCTTTCCTAAAAAAAAAAAAAAAAAAAAAAAGTCCAAATAATGTTCGGTACATAAATACACAGAATTTGTTTAAATTCCATCATTTAAAGTAGTTCAGAGATTTATTTGCCAACTTTGGCCAAACCCCTTTTGAGGAAAGCAGACTGCGTTTCTCCATAGACTTTCAGAATACTTATTCCTTATAATACTTTTGGGTACAGGCTTTGCACACACACACAGCTTGCCAAGATTTCCCAGTTTCCAATGCAGACAGAACATTGACTTTCCCACCCAGGAAAGACTTAGAAAAAAATGTAATAGGACAGAAGAGACTGCACTGGTCTATTCACACTTGACCAGCCCTTTTACATCCTCTTACCTTTCTTTTCCCACACTTGTTCCTCCCTAAACCGTCTAAACACCTCCCCTCTTCTCCATCATCTTTTCCTGAACATCCTACAGAATTCTTGTGCAGTCCAAAAACACTCTTCCCCCCGCATCCCATGGCATGTCCCAGGACAGTGGGCCCATGGCTGTACTGCCTCTCAGCAGTCCTGGAGAGGGCCCAGATAAATTGTCTGCTCCTTGTCAGTCCTTTATCTGGGTGCCATTGTGCCATTGTGCCCCTCGGCTCTCCTGGGGCTGGTGGGGATAGGCTGTTAATGGGTTGATGACTCCTGTGATGGGACTTTGTCTCCCTGAACCCCTTTGTCAGTGTTCACATGGCTTTTATTACATTTTATCACCAGCAAAGTCCAAAGCAGATTTTTTTAGTCCTCTTCATGTCCGCACTCCACCTACCTGAACTGTTTCTGCAGAGAGAAAGCGTTTGTCTAGAGACAGCTGTGGCAAACATGTAAATAATGTTTCAGATATCTTAATAATAATCTAGCAGGATTGCACAAATCTCAAGTATATCAGTGTAGATGTGTGGCACGGACAAGCTAGAGGTTTCTAGAGACTTTGATAGCTTGATCACAAAAGAAGCATTCCGTTCTTGGGCACCTTCATTGGTACAGTCCTCATCCATGTCTGAACAAAACAGTGTAGAAGCACCTACAGTAACTGATACTTTTACTGGCTCTGTTTTGGGATATCATACCTCAGGATGACTGATATTTAAGGAAATCGATTTTCTATTATTTTAATAAACCAGTATTTTCTACAGTATTTGTAGCCTTTTAAACATTTTTGGGGCCATTTAATTATGCTTGAGAAAAGAAGTTTAAATCCCTATATTTTTAAAACTAATACCTGGGATTTATTTTTTTTTTTTTTCATAAAGGCTAAGCAGACATTTAAAGGACACATTAAATTTTTGTTTTAGGTGCTGGTGTAATCTTCTGTGAGCATCTGATTCTTCCACCTACTGAGAATTACTATTTCTGTGGATGTTTGTTGGCCCTCGCCTTTACCTAATAGAATTTTATCTCTACATAAAATGAAAGTTTAGACTTTTTAGTGAAAGAAGGTATATCCTTTATCACATTTGGATATTGTTTATTTTCTATACAAATATAATTTGAACAAGCCTGCACTAGGTGAAAATTGAAATAAGATACTGAATAAGCTGTATAATGAGCATGAAGTACTTAATTAAATGATGGTGTGCTGTGAAAAACAGAGGGCATAATGCATGCAGCATGAGTAATGCCCTCCAGGATACGTAAATTTTTGTATAAAATTGTGCTTCTACATGTGAAACAGGGCCAGAATTATGGTGTTCAAAAGGTGAAATTCTCATTTTCAACACCAAGATAAAAACTGCATAACAACCTTATTCTAGAAACAAGACATGAAAATATTCCTACCAATTTGTGGCACAGGAGAATATGGCAAATATAGTCATTCTTCCATGTTAGGTTATGTCTTTACATGTAAAAGACAGAGAAACTGCTCAACTTGCACCACAGTGTCTTCATGTTTTTTATTTTCACATCTACTCAGCTGAAAACTGTACCAGAAGATATGCAGAGTAACCTAGGTTAGTCAATATACTATTTTTTCCTCATTTTAATAATAAGAATAAAGATGGAGGTTATGACATCCATTTGAGCACTGTATAGCACTTAGAGGAATGTGGAGGAGACGTGGGGAGGTGTAGCATTAGAATAGTATGGTTTGTGATAGCAGGGCAGAATACAGATGATCAGATAGAAAAGGTCTGATTAGCATCTATTCTTCAGTAATAATTTACTCTATATTCATATAGTTTTTAAAGTATCCATATAAAGTTCCTGAATCTATTTTTCTTCACATATTCTGCTCTTCACAGATTCTTTTTTTTTTTTTTTCATTTGAAATCCACTTGATCATTGTTTTGAACAGATGCTTTTTAGTCAAGTCTATCAAGAGTCTACACAAGCTTTCAGTCTTCCTGGTTCCTTTTCTTCTCTTGTGTCACTGTGATTACCTACACTACAAACCCTATGGTCTTAAAAAATTGTCATAAGAGCAGAGTATGAATATTCAGTTTGCATTACTGAGCAAACTGTTAGAAACAAGGTAGTGCAAACTTGTCAATAATGCCAAGGATAGGAAAAAATATGTTGATCCAGTATGCTCTGTTTTTCTGTCTCCGCATCCCTCACCTGAACCTCCAAAACCTCCATTGCCTGTAACATGTTTGTCTGAATAGTGCAATCCAAAAGGACACCAGTGAGAGCTGTGACATAATAAGTAAGCTAGAAAGAATAAAATGTATTTATAAAGTTCATAAAAAGAAACTTAATAATTTCTCAGTCTAAAAGAAAACAATGCTAAAAAGTGTAAGTTTACGCGCAATGTCTGTTAGCTGAAAAAAAGGTAATTGTTGAAGAAAATATTTTCAGTGTCTAAGTTCAAGGAAAAACATGTTTTACACATTTAGGTGGCAGAACTCTCATAGCAAATTAGGAGTCTAAAATTAGGAACAAATTGTCCACTTGACTGCTTCTAATTGAAGATTATTAAATTCTGGAAGTGCTTTTGCTTTTGAGATTATGACCTCTGCTGCTGGGAGTTTCATTTAGGAAGGAAACAACTAGATGCCCTATTGAGGACATAAGAAAGTAAATAACCAGGAAAACATTCCTCATATGCAGTCAATAGTGGAGTATTCCTTAGAGAATCAGGCCTCAAGTGTCTAATTAAAGCAATTTGTGAAATCCTTTACCTTATAGCTCAGGGAATCCTATGGTAAAAATCCAGAGTGTTTTAACCACTCAAGCAATGACTGCAAATCACAGATTGTTACATGACTACTCTAGATTATGCTTTTAATGTTGGCAACACCCAAACAGATATTGATTGCAAAAGAAATTATGTGTTTTATCTCAATTTACTCTTTTAGGAATGTAAATATTTCCCTACTCCTGTATTGAAAGACATTGGCATAGGAGTTTGAATTTCTTTTAAATATAGCAAAGGTAACTGTGAGGAATAGAAAAAAATTAGGTTAATTTTTCAGTTGGAGGGGCATGGCATGCGTAAATAGGCATAAACTTTTCTCTAATCCCTCAACCTAAATGGATTGCCTCCAAGTATGAAAGTGGTATTAATCTCAATACCTCTTCCATTTTAATTTTTCTTTAGCAAACCAAAAGAATTCCAATTAGTTCCAAACCTTGTGAATTAGTTTCAGTTAAGGCTGACCTTTTTTCATGTGGGAAACTGCAATGTGCATATCAATTTATCAGTGAATGTCAAAGGTTTAACAAACTGCTGTCTGTCATCTCTGTTAATCCTGTTTTGCTGTTGGTATCATGTGAAAGTCAGGACCAACCCAGAGAGAATAGAGCACACATAGTTTTTGCAGAGAGAGCAGACTTCTTGTACAGGCTCAGAGCAAGGCATGTGTAAATCCAGGTCTGACTCAGAGACCAGTGCAGAGCAGAAACACATCAGTTTTCCTTTTGTGCCATGGTGTACTCCTCTGAACTTCAGATATTGCATATGCATTTTAGATGAGTTCTGCTTCATCTTAGAAGATTTGGGAACTGCCTTGAGTAAAAACAATGGTAATGCCTGGAAAAAATGCAGGAGTGTGGTGAAGAAGGCAAGTAATCACTTTCCGTACATTTTAGCTTAGAAATGACAAATTTGAAACAATGGCAATGTCATTATCTTAAAGAATGCTTAGTTGAAATTACTGAGTCTTGTGTGCAGTGCTGGCTCCCTCACCCCCTTGCTTTCCAACCTTGGATCCTGCTTACAAGGTAGTAGTATTTAAAAAGACAGGAGAAAAGCAATAAAGATGGAATTAATAGAACACATAATCAAAGTTATGGAAAAACTGACAAAGATATGGTTTTTCTGCCTGAAAAGCAGACAAATGCAGGGTGATATAACAGAGATTAGAAGTTGTTGGAAGCTACAAGCGCAATTGAGAGAATGATTTTTCCCCTGCTCTTACAATTTCCTCTGGGGATCTGGCTCTAGTTATTATCTGTGGCTTAATACAAGTACCTGTACCTAAAATACAAGCTACTCTGATATAATTTTTTCCAGAAGGAGACAGAGTATAAAGAAACACGTTGAGTTATTGGTAAGAGAACTACAAATCTGTTTTTGTGTAAGCAGATCTGTAGTAGGATTAATCCATCCAGCATTTTAGAAGAAGTGGGAGATTATATGGTCTGCAGACAGATTTCTTCTAATCTGTAATTTATCAGAATTGTAGCCCCAGTTTTGTGAATTCCCCTGTGGCACTAGCTAGTCCATCTTTCAAGGCATGAAAACAATAAGAGGGAAGCAAAGTCATATTGTTGCCCCACCTGGATTTGCTGTTTGGCTTTTAAGCGTAAATATTGTAGTAGCCTTTCAAAAAGTGCATTTTTCTTGAACATCAAGGGAGCCTAGGAGTTCTCTGCCTTTCTGAAGCACAGGAACTCATGGTGCTTCAACTAAATGCTGTTAAAAATGCATATTTATATCTGTTTTGTCACAAACCTATAAAGATAAAAGAAAGATGAAAGATATTGTGAAACACTGAGGACCACTTTAGCCCAGGTAAAGTACCCAAAAGAACAAAGAGTGTCAATTGGACAATTCTTGCATACTTTGCACATGTAAGCATATAATTTGGGGTTTAATAGACAGGGAATGGGAATGTTCCTATTTCTGTTCTATACATGCCTTAAAATAAGCCCATTTGCAAACGTCTTAATTTTGATCTATGTATGCAATTGTAAAGGTTAACAGTCATAGCAGTGGATTGCTTTTATGCATTTGGTTCTTTGCCACATTAAAAAATCACTCAAAATTGTTTCTTCCAAATTAACAAAGTCTTGTGCTTAAAATTTTGCAGTCTGAAGAGATAAGGAAAAGCAAACAGAAATTTTTTACTATTCATGAGGAGTCTCCATTGATGAACAATATGCTCCTTATCTATTGATTTAAAAGACCAAATGAGGTATTCAGGTTACAATTCTGTTTTGAGTGCCTCTCAACTGTGACTTGGTGTTTCCAAATGCATTTCCAAGGTCTGAATTTTCTCCCCAGTCAAAAAGTTACAATCCAATCAGGTCTTAAATCTCAATGATGTTCAATTGTATGTATGTAGCATCATTGATTTCTGTATTTCTTGGCTAAATATTGAGCTTTTCTTGACACTTCTGCTTCATATTTGTTTCAAATGCAGTTGCTGTCACAAGTTCTGAAATATGGGCCAAACCTACTCCTTTTTGGACTTGAATCTATACTGCTTCTGTACAGCTCCTTAGGCATGCTCTACCATCACCAAAAATGTATTATATGTGACAGAATGTGAGCCACTTCATTTTCTCTTGAGATCTCATTCACCCTCCTCGCATCATAAGGAAAAATAGTTCATACTCTCCTCTTCTGAAGCTGTCATCTCAGTATTATGTTTGAATATCTCTCCTCTTTTTTGCATTCACTTTTTGATGTTGCTTTCTTTTTAAGACAATTTCGCTATTCTGGTAAGACTATTCCTGCTGTCAAAAGTTCTGGTTAGTGATCATGTGAATTTTTACTGCAATATATTCCCTATTTCACCCATTGCCATGCTATTTGAATGCCAAAATACACAAAATATTTTCAACTGTGCTTCTGTTTCTTGAAGCTTTTTCATTTTTGGCAACCTCTATATAACAGCTCTTATTGAATATACACAGCTTGTTAAATAGAAATCTACAATACTCAACTGTAGATTGACAATGTTAAAATATTATCTCTCCCATATTTTTTTTTATGCAAGGCAAAAGAACTTTCCCTGTAATTTGATTTAGCTCGGTGTCCAGCCCTTGACAATGGATACATGACCAAACCTATAAAAATGCAGCCGTTTTTGTTTTCTACATTATTCAACTTGACCATATAAAAGCAATACTGTACTTTTAACTGCTGAGGTTTTTCAAAGTGTGCTCTACCTACTGCAGTATCTAGGCAACTGATAATTCAAGAAACTGAGCCACAGAATATTTCATCATGCTAATATAAATTTGTTTTGGAAAAGATGATTGGTGTTGATTGATTTATTTTTATAGCGAGTATAGAGCAATTAAAATTTCATCATTTAAAACAAACAAGCAAACAAACCCCAAGCCCACCAAACCAAACTGTTCAATTAGCCTGAAGAACAAATAAAATAACTCTTAACATCTCAGCAGAGTTGACTTGTCCAGAAATTGCAGAAGTAGCTCTTTGTCTCCAGGACATAGGTTTGGCAGTCAAGGTTTAACTACTCTTCTGGCTCTTTCTTAAACCATGTTGTGATCTTGGGAAATATTTTGTAATTTTTTCTCCATCTATAAAGTGAATATAAACATAATCTTTTCATAAAGTGTCACATGGTGCGCTGATGGAAAGTGGTGTGTTAAAGCTAGCTAACTTATTCAGATTATTATAGCCATTTATTATTTTATACTTCACCACACACTTACTTTTCTGCATTCAAACTAACAGCAGCATCTTCCCTGTTACCAATCACATTGGCAGGACAGCAGAAATCTTGTTTTTGCCTAAGACTGGGATAAAAGTTCACTGCTAAAGCAACAGTACAGTCTAGAGAGCAGAGTGTGTGGGAAGCAAAGGAAATATGTTCCATGATCAGCAGTCTCTCAGCAATCCCAGGAGACCTTGGCAGAGTATAGGTCATGGAGCCCCAGTCAGATTTTACAATACAGAGTGGAAGTTGCTCTCTGCTGACAGTAAATTACATTATTTTTTGCTACAGGTTTGTCTGTGAGGGAAAGTTGGATGAAGAGTGACTAATTCCAGCTCTTTTTTTTTTTTTTTCACTAGTATATCAAGAGTTTCTGGAGTGTGCATTTGAACAGTGCTCCACTGTATGTCAGGATACTACTGATAGGAAGACTCTGGACCTAGAGGGCTGGGTTACAGCCAGCTTCACCTAACCACTAAACATGATCTAAAAGCAAAAATTCAAGCCTCTGTTGAAAGGAGTAAAACATCTTCCAACTCCCACGACTAAACTGGAAAACTGCTTTTAAATGTGTGATTCAATTGCCTTTACATAAGCGTTTAGTGCCCCTAGATGTACCAGGGTGCCCTAGAGACCTTCTGCTGCCACTCCAGATGGCACAGGAAGCCCAAAATCCATAAACCTAATCTAACAGTGCAGCAGTAGTACCTCAAATATCTTAGAGAACAGAATCAAGTCCCACGTATTTTTCTTTACCACAATCACTTGTCATTTTAAAGGAGGAAGGAAGTGCTGTGCTAGTTCCTAACACAGTGGTGTATCTGGTTGAGTATCAGTCACATTCAGAAGATACAGCTGAAACCAGAGCTCAGAGAGGCATCTTTTGACCCTCAGTATGGTTTACATCATGATGGCTTCCCTGCATGGTATCTTCTCCTGAGTAGTTCTATCTTTAAATTTGTCTCAAAATGCAGCTGTAGTTTTCATTTAAAACTGTAATGAATAATAAAATCTAGCAACATGAATACAATTATTTAAACAGAAAGGCACTGATGTATTTATGGTACCGTGGTATAATACAATTTTTAATATGGAGAGTGTACACTGAACCAGCAGTAGGTTTCCTTGTATTAGACAGAGGCATTCAATTAAATGGCAGCAAGCTGTTGTCATGTCTAGAAACTGAAGAATAGCTACATGCCTGTCATGTCTTTGTCCTGTGCTAGAGAAATATGTGTGAATGCATCTGCTTGCATTATATTTGGGACCAATGTGTATGTGATTTTTTTTGGTGTGTGCTTTTTAAAAAACAGATAGAAATATTTTACAGTTTAATTTTGAATAGGATTTTTTATCAATTACTAAGTATCCCAGTCTGACTTAAAGTAGTTTAGCATTTTAGATTCTGATTAGACCTCTGAAGTCAGAACAATTAATGCTTAAAATTTAGATACTTTTCAATGCCATGAAATGAGTTTTAAAATAAACTTAACTTGGTTAAAGAAAAGCCCATTTCTGGCAAAACTTTTCTCCATTCATCTGTACAAAATCTGCAAAAGTGCAAGTGTACACACGCAAAAATAGGCAAGTCAAATATTTTCAGAATATGGTTAAAGAAATCTAAGATGCTAAAAAACCCCTTTACAATGTCACAGCTGGTACTTTGCACTGAGGTAATAAGGCTGAATGACTAAAATTTATCAGATATGCCAAAGTGCCTGACTATTAGCACAGGATTAATTATGTTGTTTTAACTACTGTGTTTATTTGCGATTTCTATCAGTTAATAATTTCTTTGTACTTTTTAATATTTTTAAAAGCTGTTTTTTGCATCAAGAAATGATATTGTGCAACAAAATTAGTTCTGAATAAACAAGTAAAGAGTTTAAACATGTAATGAGTGTGCTTTTCTGAGGTTAGTTGGCTTTTCAGCATACTCTGTTTTCTGTTGGATAAACATACATATGATTTTATGTGATGATAGATTATCAAAACAACATCTCTACTCTTGCCCTTGTGTTTCTCAACATTTTTAGTAAACGCCAAGTTAGGGGATCTATTATTGCAGTAGACTTTTTAAAAAAATCATTAATAGAATAACTACTTGTTGAGAGGGAAAAAAAAGTGATTTACAGTTACCAAAAAAGTCTGAATGTTGAAAGACAGACAGAGCCAAATAAAAGTGGGTGAAGTGGAATGTTAAAAAATAATAAAAATAATTGATAAGAAATGAAAACAACTTTCAAAGTATTATTTTCTTCTAACGTTATGTAAACATTTCAAATCCAAACCAGATGTAACTGGTGCCAAATCAATTTCTGTACATCTTTTCCTTTCAGCAACTTGGAAAGTGATGTGGTTTCTGCTTAATGAAAATGAATATTGGTCCAAGACTAGAAAATCTATTTCATATGGCTTTAAATCTCTGAGCTGTTCCCTAACTCTGGCTGATTATACAAGAATTATCTGTAAGAGCATTGACATAAAACGGTGTTTGTGCAAAGAAATCTGTTAAAAATTATAGATTATTGATAAAGAGAGCTAAGTGGAAGGTCAAAACTCAAATAGACTGGCTGTAGAACACAAGCAGGACCTAATCTCAATACAACCTTTAGCAAATATATTTGAATCCTTACAAAATTAATCTTGACAAATTGACATATTCATGCTGATCTGCTATGGGCAATAGTTCTTTTGATTGTTTTATTTAATCAAGTATGAATTCTCAACAGAATAACTCAGGGGAAATGCAGTTTAGTAGTAGAAATATTTCTTAAAATTTGTTCTGGTAATCAAACCAACAATGGAGATTAATTAAGAAAACAATGACTTTTTTTTGTACGTATCTCACACACTCCACTTCCTTAATCAGTCAATATTTTTCTGTTAAACTCTTCTTATATACAAAATGCATATTTAAAGTTTTTGTTTATGAAGCTCTGATTTCATGAATAAAGATAAATGTACAAATATATAAAATAGGCTGATAATTGCAAATATCATACTTCAAAATTTATCAGTTCAAGCAAGCACAGTGGAAGGAGATAATTGATTAACATTCCAGACAAAATTCTAAGTCAGTGTAACTTTGCCATTTTCTTTTATTCAGTTTAATTTATTTTGATCAATTTTTTTGGCAAAATGGGATTAAAAAATCTGCATTTTGAGTTATAAAAACCATTTTGCATGCCGAAGAAATAGGGAAATCTACAAAACATAGAATTTACTAAAAAGTTCAAGAGTACTTAAATGCATGTAAATTGACTATGGATATTGAATAGAGTTTCCCACAAAGATATCATTTAGAGTGCTTATGGAGTAAAAATATTGGAACTGAATGTAAAGGTGGAGTGCTTTTGGAGTAAAAATATTGTAACAATGCAAAACTGGGACAAGCTGCATGTATAAAGGGTATTTATAGTGCATGGACTCTTCTAACTTGAGCATGTGAACATTTTCTCTCACACAAGACCAGGTAAATGACCTACATTATGTTAGAATGGCATGCAGTTATCTCTAGATACATGAGTGTAAATTAATAAATACTGATAACTCCAAATTTATTCTAGATTTTCAAATTTACTTAATCTTGCTAAAATAGACACCAGTGTATTTCACATTTGAAGCATGTATGTTACATACCTCAAACAATTCTGATTTGCAAGTTTTATTTTTCTGTATTATCTTGCATTAGACCATGTTGTGTGTTGCACAAATGTTGAAGATAATCCCCCCAAATATTCATATACACTTATGTACTTATACATATATATACTTGTATACTTATATCCACACACTTAGCTTGTCACGTGAAGCTGTTTTCATAGCCAATGGCTGTTCAACATCAAAGTCAACATAATCTGAAGTCTATTTCAAATTAAGTTGGCAGCTAATTTTGTTAGGTGTATCACACTCCAAAAGTGCCTGTTTCTTTCACTGGAACACTAGAATAGATGTTGGCTGTGCTGTGCATGCCTGTGCTTCAGAGCAGTGATTCTCAGTTTTGTGAGTGGGTCTGAAGTTACATGCAAATCTTTGACTCAGCAGAGATTCTACAAAACATTTATGATTTGGCTGTTTGGTACATGCCCTGTCCAAGTGACCTGGGTATTTTCAGTACCTCAGAACAAGCCCACAGGACTTACTGCCTGCACACAGGCTACTCCCATTGCTTATATCAGGTTGAGGAAATCCAGGATGCTAAAGCCCCCTGATATCAGCCAGGTGCTTTGTCTACCCAAGCATAGAAAATTTGTCTGGCATTTACTGATAAGCTGCAAATGCTGTATCACCTCCAAGATTGGACATCTCAAGTAAATGTCCATGTTGCCATGTTCTTCTCAGGCAAAATTACCAAAAAGAGAATTTACAGAATCCCAGAATCACAGGGTGGATAAGATTGGAAGGGACCAGTGAGCCATCTGATCAAACTTCCCTGCTCCAGCTGGGTCTGCTAGAGGACATTGCACAGAATTTCATCCATACTGTTCCTGAATTATTCTGGGGAAATTTAGGACATTGTTAGCTCTCATACATTTCCTGAGAAGCACACCAGATACAGATATTTCAATTTCACTCCAACTTCTGGCAGTGATTTCTCACAATGCAATATTAGCATAATTACATGCATAATAACAAGAAAGGAAGGATTGGTCTTATGAAAAGTAGCTAAGGAAGTCATAAGTCCTCAGAACTAATTTTTCAAATTGGTTTTATGAACCACTGGAGCTGAAAAGCCTCGGAGACCTCTTTGCAATTTCTTGGCAGAAATAATACAGTTGGCTGAGCCTAATAAAACACAAGGTATCTCAACTAGGTATGAAATTGTTGTTATTATTAGAAAATCACTGGCCATCTGGCTGGGCATTATGCGCAATAAGCTATAGACTACTGGTGTAAAATTCAGCATTATAAAGAATTTCTTGAAAATAGAAGAGCCAAATATAATCTACATCATCAATATTCATAACTTTTAAGGTCTGAACTCTGCAGTGTGAAAGCTAATAGAGGACAAACAAATGAATGTGTTTACTTGAAAGAGTAAACAAGCATGCAAGCAAGGTGAAATTCTCATTAAAACTCAGGTTCTGAGGGATAGTACAGTAGCACTTCAGATGTAATTTAAAGCACTTAGTATAAAGTGATTGTGGGCATCATCTTGGAAGCTATGCCAAGATTATGTGAGTCAGAAAAAGCCCACTTTTCTGAAAAAGAACAAAAAGGTTGCAAGAAAGAAGTTCCTTGTTTTTTTTTTTTTTTTTTTTTGCAAACTTTACTCTTAGAACTTTAAGTGGTCTTTGCAATTAAGGCAGATCCATAGAGCCATATAGCATCCAGGTAATGCAGACAAAAAATTTCTCTTTATCCAATGCACTATTTACATATATATGGTAATCACTTACAAATAATGTCTGATAAATTAATGCTTGCAATTAATTCTGTGAGTTAAAAATGTGAAGTATTTGTATCATAATCTAAATTACTCTAAAATGACACATGCCTTTTTAAAAACACACATATTCCTTTTGCTTCTCAGTGGATTTTGCTTCCTTCAGTGGATTTATATAGCTATGTAATGGAAATGAACAAGAAATTGCTGTTTATGTTGAAAAGACCATTTGGACCTCAACAGAAATTTTATTATAATTTTTGTTTGATTTAAATAGGTCAATGAAAAAAGAATAATTGTCAGGAAATGGAAAGTTAGAAATTATGTGACTACAAAGAATTGCAGTCCTGGAAAAGCTATAAAACATATGGCTTTTCTTCAGGTCATTTTTAAGTTTGGACACAGTGGGCATATTGTTGACAATCTGAACACATGTATCCAGGCATTTCATGTTGTTCTGGGAGGGAAGCCTCTCTGACTGTGCCTTCTGTGCCAGGCAGGAATATTTTTCACTCTATTCAGAAGTCTTTTTCCCCCTGATTACTGTATTAGGCACCTGGCTGGATCACCCTACATCTTTTGAATACACACACTCTAATTTTTGAGGGAAGCTGGAATATGTGTATGTCTTGGGGGAGTACAAAGGAAAAAGAACACACAGGTCTTCTTCCAGAAGCCGAGAAGCATTTCTGTGTTCCAGAGTTCTCTTTTCTCTTGTGAAAAGCCAACTCTCCAAAACAAGGAGAGGATATGATTATAATCCTGATAAAGAGAAAAGGTATTAGCTATTACTGTCATTATTTCAGAGTCAGCTCTTAGGGATAAAAACCATCTGGGTCTCATATATGAAATCTGAAGTGAATGAATCTATTTGAGCAATTTGTTAAAGGAAACTGGGGCAGTGACAACAAAAATAAAAGGAATATGCTACCTCCCTGCTGTATAATACCCAGCATGTCTAAGAGTAATTTGTCATTTTTTCCCCTTGGGAAATCAATACTACATGAAAGGGAAATTCATAGCAACTGAAGAGCAATTTGTATGCCAGCATTCACCATATATCTTGAGATATAGGTAAGTCCTGCCAGGCATCAGCATTAAATAGCTTGTAGCAGAAAATATTTTTCAGTGTAGCAAAAGGCAGAAGGGATCTCTTTTATAATTTAAAGGGGAGGACTGTGTAAAATTTCCTTCTGAATATTGATTGCAGTTGCTTTGGGCAAAGGATGCATTCAGTAAAATATTTAGTTTGTTGCATTTGAATTTATATGAAGGTGAAGCCGCATGCTACACAAAGGATAAATAGTGAGGAAATGTAGATTTCATAAGGAAACCCAAAATGATCTATGAATTTTCTCTACTTTTCTGTCTTGCTATATGCTCATCCTATGTTAAGGTGAAGATCTTTGAACACAAGTGTACCAGTATCCAAATCATGCCAATCTAGTCCCCACTCACAATAATTTGTTCCTTTCATGCATATATTTAACTCTGATTGGCACACTTGTTTATTGTTATTAGGACAATGTCAAAAAATCCAACCACTGAATGCTATGGACTAATGAATTAACTTTATGATGTCCAGAAGTCTCCTTTACATAAATAAAAGAAACTTGGAGCAGGGTGGTAGGGTGGTGTGGTAATAGTTCTGTCAGATGTTCCACTCAATTGATGCAACATATTCCTACATTTCTTTTTTAGTTCTGGTAAACAACATGATATTGTAAACATAATATATTGTACCATATATGTGCAGGAAATCCTACACATGCACAGATACATACATCAATGTGACAGAAAACATGAAAATTTTCTGAAAATGAAAATTAAATTTAAAAATTTAAATTAAAAATTTAAAAAAATTAAAAACTAAATGAAAATCAAGGAAGAAGGAATAAGAATGCTTTTAGAACATCAAGAACATAAGAAAGCCTCAGATTTTTGAGGGGGTTTCTGCAATTTTAGTTCACAAAGCACATACATGGTTGTTAAAAAAATTGCTTTAGGATAAATTTCTGAGTGTTAAACTACTGTCCTGAAAGCATAGGGAGATATTTTAGTAATCAAAGTAAGGTTATCTTGTTCATCAATACAGACAAAAATAGCTAGATTTGAACATTGCTATAAAGGATGAGACATTTAAACCTCACAAAGATGTTTGTGTTTAGCAAGAGACATGGGGTGAAGGGCATGTGCAGGATGAAATACTAGTAAAAGTAGCTGTTCATTTGAGTTAAACAAAAAGGCATAATTTGATTTGTCATACAAATAATGAAGAATTCATTTGGTCATGATTTCAGGAACAGTTAGAATTTTATTTTGTTTTATACAACTGTGGTGTGTGCAATCTCTTATACAACAAGAGATTAGTCAGAAGTAGGAACTCTAAAACTGATCCAAAATCAAATCCTACCCCTAATACTTGATGGAAGCATTTTTAGTTGTGAGGCCTGCTGCACCACAATACACCAGTGTCTTGTTCACTTATAATTTCCTGATGTGTTTTTAGAAGAATTTTGCTGGGGAAGTAATGTGGTTTAAACATTTTGTAGAGCCTACATTGCTTTAGGTAGGTATTGTAAGTAGATGTTTTAATAGATGACTAAATCTATTCTCTAAGTAGCATAAACATAAAAGAAAACTCCTTTATGGTCTGAGCAACATAAATAAATGTTTTTTAAACACTATACAAAGCCACTTAGTAGCATTTTTCTAAAAGACCTAACAAAATATCAAAGAAAAGCAAGGAAATAAAAGAGAATGCTATACTGCACCTGTTTCCTCTGTCATTCAGAATATAATATTTAGTAGTATTTCCACACAACTGGAAAGAGACCCAAGAAAAATAAATGTTATAATTTGAATGTGTACAACACTTTATAAGTGTGTCTTAGCAAACCTTACAGAGTGGTTCAAATCAATTGTTAACATTCTTTCTTACTATAAAAATCAAAGGAATACTGGAATAAATTTACTGGTGTGTTGTTTGTGTTTCTCCAAATTCATATTAATAAACATCAGTTTCAAATTTGGCATTAAGAGTAAAATCTTCTACTATCACACCATTATCTAGTTGGAGTCTAAAAATTGCATTTGTTTTGCCAGCACACCTAATGCAACACATGGCTAATTTCTAAGTAAAGGTCCCGCTACAAGTACTTGTTGATAAATGCATATTATTGCAATTATTCAATTGAGA
The DNA here is from genome assembly GCF_017590135.1 of Pyrgilauda ruficollis. NCBI lineage: Eukaryota > Metazoa > Chordata > Aves > Passeriformes > Passeridae > Pyrgilauda > Pyrgilauda ruficollis. The sequence goes on along the minus strand of NW_024526599.1, from coordinate 12,662,082 downwards.
AAATATTTTGTGTTATATGTTTCCCTAATATGTTCTTAGGAAAAGTATAAGAGTGAAATTAAAAAAAAAAATTGCTGGATTCTGTAGTTTAAAATAACCCATGTTGTGCATCTCTGCTCCTGATTTATCTACCCTGAGTGCCAAGCATTGCAGTGAGTCCAACTTCACATCACCAAGTGAAGGGGTAGCATGTATGTGTGTGCTTTTCAGGTGCAAATCAAAAGCCTGGTATTACCTGCCTTCTCAACACATGAAGCCTAGGCTGGTACATATTCCAAACACGTATCTAGTTAAGAGGAGCTTGTAATCTCTCTTCCACCTCTCCCTTCCCCTTTCTCTTCCCCCATTCTCTTTAGTTCTCAGTCTTAGAACAGACCCAGAACAAAAGGAAAGTTCCTTCACCAAAATTCCTACCTCAGTGTGTCAGAGTGACACTGAGTTACAGAATCCCCTATGAATGGCTGTAAGTTTTTTAAACTTAGTGTAGCAATCAGAATTCAGAGAGGATGATCTTGGGGCAGAAGTGATTAAAGAAATCTAGGCTCTAATTGTTTTCCCCCAAGCAAGTAAGTCACATTACACTTCATTTCTTCCCTTGGAAGACACAGAAAATATCTTTCTTTTGTGCTTTTTTATGAGAACTAAAATACAATTGTTGTAGGAGTGTAGAATAATCCATATAGAAGACTGGATAAGTGTATGTCAGCGTGCTTGTGCATGAACACAAATATAAGATATAGTGCTGTACACAGAGTCACAAGTTTCACTTGGCATAAAAGAAAGTTCAAGGGCTGATTGAAGTAGTCACAATGACTTTATTTAGCTGGGTTTTAGTCAATCTAAGTATGGTTTAGAGGACCAAATGTGATTTTAGTAGAAGTAACATGGTTTAAATGCAGAAGCAATTTCAGCTGAGTGAAAAGTCTCTGCCGTTCTAGGGGAAAACAAGAAGCAGAGGTTTGGGGAGCAATGTCCCAGCACTATGCTACCCAAATAACATCACAACATGTTTTGTAGAATGTACATTTATGGGACTATTTACAGTTGTATATACAGATACCTATGCACTTTATTTCCTCAGGCAGAAGGAGAAGAGTTATAAATACTTTGTGCTGCCTTTTTTCCCCACTTGCTGTGTTGCCACCAATACAGAGAGAATTAAGAAAATGTTTTATGGGTGTTTTTGATGAAAAAGTGTTTTAAGGCTGCCAAGTTCATAGTCATTTGTGCCTTGAAGGCTAGATGAGAAAGATTGTCAAGGAAACACATAATAATGAGTTCCAAAAGAAAATGTTGCCTTTAGAAAATTAGGGAAATAGGAGCCAAATATCTAGCAGGCTAATCTGTAATTGTTGTGGCTTTCACAGCAGAACAAAACACTGCATAGATACCCCAGGTTTTGATGTAGAAAGTTTATTTGTAAGCACTTTAATGAATTTTCAAGAAACATTAAGATGATGGGTGTCAAAAGACGGTTTTTACATCATGAAGAAAGGAATGCAATCATTTTTTGAAATGTTTTCCAGTAACTGCTTGGGTCACTTCTATAAGCACGAAAGGTGTTTTAAAGCAATAGTGCTATGCGAAGAACACTTTATTTTTTCAGTCCAAGCTGGAATGTCATGTGATTTTATGGAAATTCTGTGAAGGGCATATGAATTAATTCAATAGGAAGGGTTCATATCTTTTATGTACTTGTTGATGGATATTTTCCAGAAGTCTTTTAGTTTACCAGAGGTTACAGAATCACACAATGGTTAAAGAAGTGTCACATGTTGACTCATCTGGTCCAGCCTCCCTGCTCAAGCAGGGTAATCCTATTTCTTCCAGGTGATTATAGAATATCTCCAGTGAGGGAGACTCCATAATCTCCATAATCTCTCTGGGAAATCTATTCTGGTGCTTGGTCACCTGCATACCTGCATACCTTCCCCATGCTCAGGTGAAACTTCCTATGCAGCAATTTCTGTCCATTGCCTCTTGTCCCATTGCTTGATGCCACTGAGCAGAGCCTGGCTCCATCCTCTGGCACCCTCCCTTCAGATACTGACAGACATGGATGAAGCCTCGTCTCAGTTGTCTCATCTCAAGGCTGAGCAGGCCTGTCTCCCTCAGCCTTTCCTTGTGAGAGAGATACTCCAATCTCTTCATCATCCTTATTGACCTCTGCTGGACCTGCTCCAGCTTCTACGTGTCTCTCTTGTACTGGACACGTCCAGATACTGGACAGACTCCAGATACATCCTCACCAGGGCTGAGTAAAGGGGCAGGATCACCTCCCTTGACCTGCTGGAATGTTCTTCCTAATGCACCCCAGGACACCACTGTCCTCTTGGCCACAAGGTCACACCGATGGCTCATGGACAGCTTGGTGTCCACCAGAACCCCCAGGACGTTCTCCACGAGCTGCTTTCCAGCAGGTTGCCCCCAGCCTGTCTGATTTCTGGGCTTTTTCCCTCCCCAGGTGCAGGACCCTGCATCTGCCTTAGCTGGATTTCAGCTGGTTCCTCTGCCATTCTCTCCAACTTGCCAAGGTCTCTCCGAAGGGCTGCACAGACTCTGGGTTATTATAATCTGGCCAATAACTCTGGGTTATTGGCCACTCCTCTCAGCTTTGTGTTGTCAGGGAACTTGCTCAGGAGGCACCGTTTATTTACATCAGACTTTATGATGTTATTGTATTATACTTCAAGTCTGAAGTGTTTAACAGAGCAAAAAAATTGACATTGATATAAAGGAAACTTGGGCATATTGCCTTCTTCTCTTTACCCAAAAATTTCCTGTTTAGAAGCTTGATCTTTCTTGGCAAAACAGTTCTAGAAGAGGATTTTTTGTTTGTTTGAGTACTCATTTTAAGAGCTGTTGGTGGGCAATTAAACTAAAATAACCTTTCTATTTCATTGAGTCAAAATGGAATCCATGTCTTCTAACTAAATGGCTAAAATACTGTCAGGAGCATGCAAAGAAATCCAGCTGCTGTAAAAGATAAAATCTTCATTTCCCAAAAGAGTTGAAGCATTAACAATGAAAATACTATGACTTTTCTGCTTTAATTTTGCTTTTTAATATAGATTATATACTAGCCCCTTGAGAGATTCCGATTGGAAGGAAACAATTAAAATGGAACCTGGCCTAGGAAGATGTAATCTGACTGAAACATACAACTCTTTTTTCCAATCTATCTTTCAAAAGTAACCAAGCAGTGACTTTTTGTTGGATACCATATTTAGGTTGCAAATATAGCACACAGGTCCAGCACAAGGAATAAAATCAGCTGGAAAGGCAATATATACAAATTAGGAGAAAATTGACTTATGGAGAAATATCTACATTGAATTTCTATTTCTTAATTCAGAGTCATTGTCACTCTTTCTTGTATCTAATAAATCTGAATCAATATGCATAATCATAATTGAGATCCACATTAACTGGGAAGAATTTTTATACAACCTCTGTAATCCAAGGGGAACCTAGCGATTTTCTGGAATGAATATTTGCATGTCAGCCCTGCAGGCTGGTTGTGCTGAATCAGCCACAGGAGCCTACATCTTTTTGTCATCCAAATGACTTAAAGAAGGATGATGTAACAATTGCTGGACACTACATATATCCATACACTCAGCCAAGTCCTTTAGAGCTGCTGAACCAGCAGGCCTTACAGATTTTGTAGCCAATAAAGTGGTGATACAATGTCAGTAACTTCAGAGCTGTAATTTGTCAACTGTCTAACTCTATGAACTGCTAGTCTGAGAGCCGTGAGATATGGAAAGTTCACAGACCAACATCTAGGCTCCAGGATTTTGGTCGTATGTGATTTCAGTTAAATAAAGTCAGTGGGAAAAGCTCTGGCCTTTTAGTTCCATATGTGTATGACAGCACGTATTGATTTAATACCGAAAAGAAAGGACATAGAAAGCAGATTTTGCACTACCAGAAACTTTTGTGTCAAGTCCTAATTTTCCTCCCCTTACTGCAATGGAGGTGGGATTAGGTTTGGCACTGTGAGGCATATGATGGCTTTTTACTGATTATTACCTCCTCTTTTTACTCCTCCCCTGTCACCTTGCAACATATTTAGGAGAAAGATATTCCCGATACCATCAGAATATGAGACTGGGGGGGAGCATGAACCCTCTAAGAACTGTTACATGGAGCAGTGGTTGTCCAAGTAGCTACCACTTGATCACAGAGGCAGAAATGCACTTGGATCCAGCTGGACTATCATGCTAAGCTTGATCTCATTCATATTAGGATGTTTTTGATGACACAGCTTTATTTCCTTGTTTTGTCCTGAGTAACCATGGCTTCTCAGTTGTTCTTTCACTCAGAAGCTGGAATTAAGGGCTTTATGAAGTCGATGTTCTTGTGTAAAGATACTGACTTTGCTCCCATTCTACCAGCCAAAAAGCTGCTTTACTTTTCTTTTTAAAAAAATAATTAATCTAGCTTAAAAATGGATTAGTGTTGACATCTCTTCTTAACAATAAGGACAGAAACTCAGAATGAACAGCTGTTTGGACAATCTTGGATGAAAGCCTTTCCCTAGGCAAACACAGTAGATGCACAAGCACATGCAAGGGCACATTGCTGCCATTATTGATGCCCATCTGTCAGACTGGCATGGTGCCCACCCAGAAGCTGAGACTAAACAAGGTCTTAGTGATACAGGCTCTGCTTCCTCTATGACAGTACTGCCACCTGGGTGCCAAACAACTTCTCACAATAGCTTCCATTTTTAGGTAAAAAGAAAAGTGCTATTTTTAAAAGGAGGAAGAAATTAAATGTTATCAAAAGAAAAACTTAGTTTACTTTCAAACAAATATGGTGTAATTAATAGCTTTATATATGTGTGTGTATATATATAAATATATATACACACACAGACATTTATATGTAAAATCACATTGTTGTTGCCTGTTGTGACAGGGGACTAGAGTTACTTGTTTTCATGAGAATGAGAATTTTTCGTTTACCAGGAAAGTGATCTATAGATTTCACAGAATTTTAAGAGAAGCAGGAATTCAGAATATTTAGCAGTTTTACTTGGAAAGAGTTTACTTAACGAAAAGTGATCACATTTTAGTACTTAAGGAGACTGATTCCTTCTACCCCTGGAAATTCTTCAAATTACTACATAAGAGATATTGGATTTCAAATGCTTTTGAAATGTCCATTCCTTACCTAGTGTTTCTGATGGACCCAACGTCACCAAACACCTAGATCTTTTCTAGGCAGTAAATGGAATTCCAAGTAATTCCTACTGCCATGCATAATCTTCCTCCAAGCAGTTAGAATGACCTTAACTGCTGTGTGCAGTATTATAGCTGCAGTGTTTCACGTCCTGTGAAAATGGAGCTTATTTTTCACACAGAGTATTCTATTTAGTTATGTTTTACTCAACAGAATTATTTATTGTTGTATTTCATTACAGTCTGGTAAATGGGGTGTGAAGGTTTGTGCCATGTCTAATAATATTCTGTAAAAATATGGGTCAGTTTAATTTTTTTTTTTTTTTTTACGGATATGACTCTAAGTAAGAAAGTGATTCTGTGTTTGGAATAGTAGTCTCTTTGCAATCTGCCCTGGAAACCTCACTAATGAGAATAATAAGAAATAACTTCAAGATATTCTAACTCCATTTTACTATGTAATGAAATCTGAGTATTTTGCCTTTAAATGCATACATGTTTATAATTATTAAATAATATTATGCTTAGTTGTGAAGAAGAATACCATGGAAAAATTACAGAGGTTAAAATTAATTTTAAGTTTTGAAACAAAAATATTACAAGAAATGTCACCAGGTGGCAATGTTACACAACCTCTTCCAAGTTATTTTTGGTGTGTAAGCAAATAGCATGTTTTAGAAAGTTGTGCTCTCTTTAGACTGTAGTTTTGAAAGACTCTTGCACTAACAGCAATTAATTGAAAAGAAAACTTGATGAGTATCAGAAATGTTTGCATCTTCTTGGCTTCTGATTAGAATTCCTCGTTGTGGCAGACCTGGCTGTGGATAAGCAGAGTGTTTTCTGAGCTGTGTGAATGGCAGACACACCTCGTGCCCTACAGGCTGCTCAGGTTTCACGGTGTAGTTTTGACACCACCACCTCCTAAATGGACTAATGGGGCAACTGGTATGAACTGGAAATCCTTAATGTGGGGTTAGTTTTACTGTACAAACAGCTTTCCAGAGCCCAAAGAAAAGATTCTGTCATTGTTTATAGCTCCCTGCATTGCAAGAGAGCCACCTCGCAAAAAAAAGAGGCTATGTTGGAAAACACAGATCGGCTTTTTACCAGCCACTAGTAGCAACAATGTCACTGAACCTGCTGTAAAAAATAATAAAAGTTTAGGTAGTGTTAGGGAGGGATGGTTCATGTGTACAAGTAGGGAGGACATGACCCCCAGCTGGTGAGAAACTGTCCATCCTGGCTCTGTGACCTAAGAGTGCCCTGTCTTGTATCTGTGCAGTGGAATTAATGAATATCACATTAGATTAAAAAAAAAAAAAACAGATCCAAATACAACAGGGATGAGTTATTTTAGGTAATTTTCAGCTCGCTTTTATGTTTTGTCAGTTGTATTTCTAGATAGAAGTTACATCCTTTTTTTATTATTCCAAAGTCATAGAGTACTTGTCACAGGGAAGGTAATAAACATTAGCTTGTGACCATCATTTGAACCTTTCAGACATCTGAAAATAGTAGTGCAGAAGATAATTTAATATGGTCCTGAGAAAAATAGATGGAACTATTTGTAGAATTCAACTGGCTTCAGAGTTAACTGATTCAAATTCAACACCAAATCATATGGGAATATAGATTATGGATTAGGGCTAATTTGCATAATAATGTGAATATTATAATTTACTGTGTTGCTGTAAGCTGACTTCAAGTAATATAAGCAGTGTAATGAATGCACAAAACAGATGGAGACAGTTTGGGCTCTAGTAGACCAAAAATGAGCTAATACTTGGGTTTACATACCTACTTATCAGGCATTCAAAACATTTCTCGCTGGTTTCATTTGCCTCTAAGGTAACTGAATTTCTGTGAATTTTTAGCAGAAGTAATTTATGTGTTTTGAGCTATTTGCTGACTGTAAGGATAAACTCTCATCTTTAGCTTGTGGTAAGCCTACTGACAGACTGACTTGAATAATCCAAAATTATATAATTGATTAGTTAAATTAATGAAAAGAATATTTATCTTAGAAAATATAACATTTATTGTCTTCTCTTATGGACTTTCAACTTCTGAAATTATACAGTCATGCTTTCCCAGCCACATGTACTGCGCAAAACAGGATGACCAAAATGAGTCTGAATAGGACATTGCCATAGTTACTTTTGGCAAAATAAAAAGTAGGCTCTGGAAGAAGTCCAAACTCAAAGGATATTAGCTTTGCAAATAGATGTGGGAAATCCAAGTTCTTGTATTCTCCAGACATGCTCAGATACAGTTTGTGAAATATCGCTTTGTTTGATGCATGAAATTTTAGATGTCCTGAAACAGTGTGACAGGAAATCTTTATTTACCAAAATCTTGGCCATAATTTCATTTGAATGCTTTAAATGGTTATTTCCCAGTGAGGTGCACTGGAAATAATATTTCAAAAGTTAATACTTAGAGTTTCAAAATACCCAAAGGAATTACCCTGTTTTTTTCAATAACTTGAAAAATCCGTGATGATAGTTGCGATAAACATCTTTGCAGCCATGATTACCACTTGTTTAAAATATTGTTTCTTCATACTTGTGCACTAGAATGTCCAAATGATCCTAGGGTTTATGCAAAAGAAAGAGAAGTTTTCCAGATTTGTGATTTGATGTTAGAGCAAACTCCTGAATTACCTTTGGTACCTCTAGCACTGATAATTTTAAACAAAAGAGTGTTGCCAATGCGCATTTGTCGGCTAATACTAATTTGTTGTGTGACTTTCATAGTAGAACAGTCTACTGCATTGTTTTCATACCTCTACAATGTGCTTTCTTTGCAATAAATTGGAAGCTTCAGATTATTCAATTTGCAGTACAATACTAAGGCCAACTGCCTCAGGTGATTCTCATAATTTTCTTACCACAGGTTTCTTTTTGGTATTCCTACATACACACATATCCCCCACAGTGTCATCCATCTGGAATTAACTTTTACATAAATCTGGCTTGGAGTCTGACTGTTTTAGAGACTATCTCTATTTCTCTAGCAGCTGAATTTAATAAGAGTATTATGTCTACTGAAAAATGAGACTTTTTGAAAGTAGGAACAGGGCATTCTCAGTGCATGTAATTTGTATTCAATCTACATATATGTGGATGTTCCCTTTTCGCAGAGATTGATCTGTTTGGAAAAAGGCATTTGCCTTCATCAAATAATGAATTCAGAAAACTGAGATCACATAGAAAAGGAATATAAGTATTGTGTTTTCAATGAAAAAAAAAAGTAGAAAAGTTCAATAGCTTTTCTATAAAAAGCGGTTAACTTTGGGGTTTGTTTTTGGTCATATTAGAACGTGGAGCCAAGCCTCATACAGAAGTTTTCAACAAAATCCATCATTATTTTAATAGAAATCAAGGTAAACATAAGAAATAAACTTTTCTTTTCCAGGATGATTATTGAAGTAACTGAAGTTAAACAGCTTATGTAAAAATTTTAGATAAAAAAGTAGGAAATTGCTGTCCATATATATCAGAATATTCTACAGTATCTATTGTCCTATTCTACCTTGAATTCATTGTTTTTTACAGTATCAATAAGTTAAATGGAAGGGAATATTTCAAGATTAAATATATAACAATTGTAAGCTTATTTAAAAGAAGAGCTCAGTAAGCATAAAGGAAAACATGATAGGAAATACTGTTCAATATAGAGAAAAAGACAGAATGTCTTTTATTCATTTTGTGGAACCTGCAGGTGGTGTAAGTACCTTAATAATTATTCAGAATTTCAAAATAATGGTTATTTTTCTCTTTTATACTAATTTTTTTAGAACTATATTGTATGTTTTGTAAGATTGTATTTCTACTTGTATCTGGTGGAATTCTGTTTTTTCTTCTGGATAAATAAGTGATCATTTCACTTTGGATTATTGAGAGGGCTCCATGACAATGCAGGTTCTTGGACTGTATAATCTACAAATAATTAAAATACATTTTATTAATTTATTTATAGGTTATTTGTGTGGGGGAAAAATGTACGGAATACTAAAACACAGCAATGAATACTTTCAGAATATAAAAAAAAAATCACCTCCCCCACCTCTTTGGCTTGTGTATTTAAAAAGGATATGCCTGCTTTAGCTAACATATGTAGCTATAGGAACTTGCTGGGGTTTTTTCAGTACAAAAAATACAGCGACCAAATTATCTTTGTTCATCAAATAGATTATCAAGAAAACAATATGTTTAAATAAACAATATATTTATGCTTGTGGTTTGAAAGTTCTTATATTTTTGATGATTTTCTTTCATGTTATCTGCAGTAAACTATGAGCCTCATCAAGAGATGACCCTCATCAAGAGATGATCCTCATCTCTTGCATCACAAGAGATGAGGATCTGAACTGAATTTGGGTAGATCCTTTCTATGCAAGCCCTATGCTTGCAACTTTCCAGTGAAATTATCACCTATACTCACAACAATAGATTCAATTACAGGACTGATTTTTATGAGGTTTCCTAAACACACATACCCATTTATTCTCAAAAAAAAACCCCATATTTTGCATAGGCTAGTGGGCAGTGTGGGAGAATACTATAGGGGAAGTCAGGCAGGGGCAATAAGACCTGGTAGTTCCCTCAGCAAGCCCTTTCCCTGTGAATTACCTTTTCAAATGACAGCGTATACATGCAACATTTGTCCAGAGCTTTGTAGCAATAAATACAAGGATTACTATGACTTATATTGAAAAGCCAAAAAATAACTGTTGTGTATAAAAAAATCAATTAGTGTCATAAACATCACTTTACAACTGAGACTAGATTGCTACAATACCCTTGATGCTGTTCTGTTATGATTAGCACCCATGTGTGAAAAAGAAATGGGTTACTTCAAAGACCATATATCCACTATAGGCCTATTCAAAAATTGAATCACATCTCTTGGTTACAAACAAAATTTATGCAAACTGTTTTATTTGGTAACATTACTAACATGAAAAAAATAATGTATTTCCTGTAAGTTTATTTTCCAAAATGTTTTATGGATGCCCTGCAAAGGACTGAAATGTTATTGGTTCTGAATATTATTACTAAATCTCTAAACTGTTGTCAAAGACAGACCAACGACTAACTGTCTGTCTCTGATCTTGGCATAAGGCAGCAATTTAAATGTGTTTTTATCATAATATGTAAAAAATATGCATTGAAGTTTGAAAGCTGGTAGAAGAAAAAGTTTCTGCCTAAAACCCAGTGATAGATATAGAAGTACATGGAACTTCACAAACAATTACACAGAAGTACATACCCCAAGGTCAAGGCACCAGATGTGAGTTCGGCAATTTGTGAGGAAAGATGTTTAATGTGACCACTGCACAGAGAGTGTAAAGTAATACTTGGACTAATTACTTGTAGCTTACATAAGAGTCTATGAAGTGATAACGCTGAGTACACTTTGTTGAAAAATATTTATTCCAGTCTGTGGTGGTCTGAAATTAATAAATTTGATAGATATCAGTCTGTGCTCCTGGGAATCATACTATACAGATCTCCAAGACAACAGGAGAGCACAGAGCTGATTTTTCTGTAATATTTTTGCATAATGCTTTCCTTAACTGTGGGGAAATGTATTTTCTGTTGGCCAAGAACCAAATGTTACTAGAATTGTGAGATAAACTGTAACAGGAGGGCTGCCAAGCAGCCCATTCCCCGTGATCCTAGTTTTAGAAGGAGACAAGAAATAAACAAATTTTAAGATATAAAAAAACAGTTTTTTCAAGCATGAGTTCAATATTTTGTGAAAAATTAAGAAAAAAGCTGTCAACAATTTGACTATATTCATGTCTCTGATGTAGGTACATCTGTCTTACTTTTGTTAATCACACTCCTCTGTTGCTACATTGTGTTTTAGACCTTTGTAATCCGCATGAAAGGAGGCAAATTATTTCACTAGCTGTCTTCTAAAGAAACTAGGTAAAAAAATTAGTCTGCTGCCAAGAAAAAACATGGTTCCCAACAACTGACTGAAAGGCTAACTAACAGGCTCTATAATGGAAGCCTACAGAGTATTTCAATAACAATATCAAAACAATTCAGTCATTGTGCAGAGGAGGAATACATTTATGCATAACACCAGAAGTTTAAGTTGTTGTCATGTAGAGAACCTTTTAATGAGTTTATTATTTCTTCACAGATCTACAGAATACAGAATTTTAAAACTTAATCTGAGTAATGTTTTCAAAACTGGAAGCTACAGCTCAAAAGTCTTTTGGTAGTCAGGATGAACAAATATGTTTTAGAAATAAAATATGTAGAAATGCCACTAGACAACTAGTGTCAAATGTACACAGGGAGGTTACTTCTAAGGTTTTCTAACTCCATATTGCCTTATTATACAATTTTGCATGTAAACATGAGCCTTGGGAGATAGAAGGTCTTGGGAGTTAGAAAAAAAAAAAAGTGGTTAACTTCCAATGATGCAGAAATTCATTGAAGCTTGGCTTCAGAATTCATGAGCTGGAGAGAAAACTATACTGAATTCTGATGCTCTTTAGGGATTATTCTTCCAATTAGTTCCCATTACCTTTAGTGTTCTTTGACTCCTGTTCCTGTCTTCAAGACCTTCAAGATATCCATCTTCTTTGGTTCTTCCTTTCGGTGCCTCCTACTTTGTCATTTGAGGAAGAGATGAAATTCAGAAACACTGACTACATATGCCCACTTTTTAGTCAAGTGCTTCATTTGACTCTTGGTCATCTTTCTTCCTATGTAATTTCCTTCTTCCATATTATTTTCCTTCTTCCATATGCTTTCCAATAATAATGCTTTCCAATAGCTTTTCTATCCCTTCACTTTCTTTCCCATTACCATATTTTTTCCTCTTTCTATTTAAATTTAATAACCTAGATTGCTTTTTTTCCAGTCCTTGTTATCAACCTTTCCATCCCAATCATCTTCTAATTTATTTTAGCAGTCAATACAGACTCCTTAATGCCTCTCAGTAATTTGTATGTGCTTCAGCTCATTATTCATGTTCCCACCTTTTTTACTTTCTTTTTATAGTTTGCCTAGCTAACCTCAAATTCTTACTCAGCTCACTAGAATATATTTCCCTTTACTGTTTCCTTCACATCTTCAAGCAACCACTTTCCTTACAACTCAGATCTTTTCTCCCAGTCTTCACACAATTTAAAGAAAATCTTTTAATGGGATAGGATTTTTTTTTTCTTACACCTTAAAAAGTGTATGGGACTTTTGTTACTGCTTGTAGAACTTGTCAGAGTAATCTGGAAAACTTTACAGATGAAGGCAACCTTCTAAGTTTTTCAGTAAAGAAAGAAATGTAGCATATGTCATACTGAGAGCTCACATATTGGGGTAAATAGAAAAACTAGACATCCTCCCCCAGCAACTTAATTCCCATAGTCTGCTCTCTTTCTGACATAACAATGTGCCTCCCTTCCTGCTAAACAGCAGTGGTCCCATGCCACTGCAGATATTTACAATAAGGCAAATGTATTACAGTAAAACTGACTTATTTATTGCCAGTACAAGGTCTTGTAGAGGTCAAAGAATGCCATTAACATTGAACTTGAGAATCTGATGGTTTCAGTGCTCCCCAACTCAATTCAATTTTATAGAAATGAACTAAACTTCACACAGAAAATATTTAGCAAGCAACATAATGCAAAGTCTCAGATGCAAAATTGATGCAGCATAACAAAATGGATTTTATGTGCTGGAAAAATGTACTTGGTGTCATATAAAGCTTAAAATCAGACAATCCCTCAAATTTTATAAGACCAGTTGTCAGGAATACTTTTTAACTGTATTGCCACACAAATGAAATATTTACACATGCAGGATAGGATTCATAAGCATGCTGACCTTAATAACTTCACATAATCATACGCTGCTGGAGAGCCTAGAGAGAAACAATACTGTGCTGATTACAGTCAGGCCATTTATTAAAGTGCTGGTGGGGTTCAATAACACCCTTCCAATAAAACAATTTAATAGAAATCAAATGTGTAAATTATCATCCTGCCCAAATCTTCTTCCCAAATGGTCTTGTACATGCCACAGTCATGCTCCATTAACAATGAATTAGGTAATTATATGTGATTGTCAGGCAACCATAAGATTCCCAGAATTTACAGGAAACAATCTCTTCCTACAAGGATTATATACACACAAGGAAGTGAATGCCTTGATTTGTTTCTCTGTGCATTCTGAGATTAACTTGAGCAAAATGTAACTCAAAATATGCATCAAAGCAGTTCTATAATTTCTCTTCTTCTCACACAGAAGTGAACAAAACCAATAATAAAAGATGCATTCTACCTGTAAAGAAAAGCAATGAATGAAAAATTATTTTGAAATCCAGTTGTGGTGGGTACTGAGGAGGTAAGATGTTTTGGGGCTAGTTTCTTGTTGCCTGGGTAAGTGTTCAGACCATTACCTTGTTAGCTAAAATTTCCTTCTGTGGCCAATTTACACTATAAGGAATGTATGTCTACAGTTTCATTGGAGACAGATCAGGCATCCCCAGAAATTCCACTTTCTTACTGGGTCCCAGATGGGATTAAGAGGGATAAAAGTGTCTAGATGTTCAGTCCCTATGTTATTGTGGACTACATTTTTGGACACAGATTTTAGATGTCAAAATCCTTTTACAGATACAGCCCTTGACATATTGATATATGTGATTGAAATAAACCACTGTTGATAATCCAACAGCTAAATAAATTTTGGTCCTAATCTAAAATAACCAGACTGAATGACTAGGAAGCTTTCCTGCAGATTTCTGTGGATAGAGCTTTCTGAAGGGTTCTGTTGTTTGTGCCAAGCGCTTTTAATTGTTCATTACCAAATGAAAACTGCTAGTTAATAGTTCCTTAGCTCTTCAGTAGGCCTTTGAGGTTCAAATTATTTTGTATTGTAGTTCATTGCATTTCACTATATTCCTCACCTAGCAAGTTAAAATTCATAAACAATCTGCCCAGTTTCTTTCAAACAGTGACTAGCACTGCTTTTTTGCATATATATCTGAGAAACACCATACTAATATACACAATATTCATGAAATATTGAAAAGCACATTTTTAACAGAAATCAAGTGAATATTACGTCTTCCATAATTCTGAAGCATTTCCTTCCATTCCCCACTCTTCTATATGCGTTCATGCCCTTCACAATGCTATGGATTAGTTTATGTCTAATAGTCCCAAAAATTTAGACTGTATGTATTAAAGCTGTTCAGTAAGTTTTTGATTATTTTTCTCTGCTTTGTATATTCTGCATTTAGGCATAAGCAATTATTTTCAAAAAAGCTTTTCTGATTTTAGATGCATGCATTTCTTTAGTACCAGCTCATATGATTTTCACTGGGCACGAATCCAGTCTTTGGAGATGATTCAACATACGTCCAGAAACCAAGACAATCACAGTCAGATTCAAATTCTGGAAAATCCTGGATTATTCAGACATGTCCAACTAATGCAAGATTATTGCAGCTGTAGTAGACATGGACATTTGATCAGAAACCATAAAACTGAAAGGTGAATAACAAAATACTTGCATTTCAAGGCCAGATTGGGTGGTGTTCAGAACAACTGGTTTAGTTGAAAATGTCCCTGCCCACAGCAGGAGTGTTGGAACTAGGTGGTCTGAAAATTCCCCTCCCAACCCAAATCATTCTACGATTCTATGATATTTCCAACATGAAAATGCCTAGAAAGATTTTACTTTTTGTCCTTCTCATTCTGGTTAGTGATGTTTGGAAAGAATCTTTAATAAACCACATCTTCTTGATACATTGTACAAGTTTGGCTAAGGTTTCGCTTCTGTGATTGTCTGTGTGATTAGAGCAGCATCCCACAGTTCCCTGGGATGTGGACCCAGTTTGGGAGGGCCTTGGTCAGGCAGGGCAGAGCTGTGGGGAGTGAGGAGCTTGCCCTGCTGCAGTGCCAGTGATACCACTGATGAACCTGGCAGGGGACAGAAGGGGAAACAGGTCTCAGTGGTACCTCAGGGCCCTGGTAGCAAGTAGGGAAAGACAGAGGTGGTTGCATGCACCCAAATTTACTGGTAATTCTTAGCATCTCTCACCTACTCTGCAATGAAAGGTTACCTGAATTACCTGAAGCTCCACAATGATGTCTCTGTCTCTGTCTGATCTTTGCACTTTTTGGTGCTCTTTTATCATGTCTCTCACTACAGTCTAGTGAGAGATACTGGATTTATTACTCCCAGTGAGAGCTAGGTTTCTTTTAATACTATTATAAACAATTGTTTCTGTTATTCTATTTGAGATTCCTACTCATGGGTACCTTCCTAGAACTTGCCCAAAATGGTTTTCAGTGAGCCTAAAGTGAGACTTTCTGCTTTTAATCACCTAATATTGAAATGGTGGGTTTTGTTGTTTATTGTCCCTATAATACCTGAGAAACTCACTTGCCACATATTTGCTAATCATGAATTCATCTAATTTCTCTGCTAGCTACTTAAGAAGTTTTGACTGAAAGACTCCAATGTTTTGCTAGCAAAATTTAAGTAATTTTTCATTACTGATTTTTTGTGTATATTAAAAGAGTAAATATCATAATCTAACTACAGGTGGTAGCAAAAATAGAGAGTTATAAATCAGATTAGGCTGTTTTTTTGTATTTTGTATTTCAACTTAAACTTGTTGAGGTAGTCTCATTCACAGATTAGGATTTGTTGAATAAACAGTTATGAATCACCGGCTCTGGCACCAAGTTTAATAAAGTTGGACTGGTACCGACAACAATGACCTGCTTTTCAAAATAAACTTCCAGTAGATCCTTGCTAGTGTTTCTCCAAGTTTCCTTCAATGTCAGGATGAATTAGTCAATACGTGATACTCTGAATCCCATGTAAGCTTCAGAACTGGGTGAAAAGTAATCTGGCTCAGGCGCAGGTCTATGTTGAGCTGCAGTAGATGCACTTCTAGCTGCACTCCAGCTAATCAGCCAGGAGATAGCACAGGTATCTCACAGAGCAGTCAGCCACCCAAGCTGACTGTCAAATGAGTTGGCTTGCATCAGTGAAGTAATAACTGCTATAACCATACAGCAAAAGCAAGTTCAGTTAAGCTTCCATTGTCAGAGATGGAAAAGAGCTCAAAATAATTCTGTCGCCTCTCTGTTCAACTTTTGTTGGGATACAAGTATTGTTCAGTCTGTTACTTCAGAGCGATGTACTTAACATTCCCATGATGAATTTAGGTAACATGACCCAGGGGTTGGGGGGGTGAACACACACGCACACATATAGACACAGCTCCCTGTTCCCTGATAACTCAAACATTCTGATGGAGGCTGGCTTTGAGCTCTTCTGCTGGATTTCTTTCCTCCACAATACTGCTTCTCTGTTCAGATTGAATACATCTAATTTAGTGCCATTTTTAATGAAATATTCCCACTTTGCTGTTCAAGCATGTGAATCTTGGAGAACTCTTAACAGGTTGTCTGCTGCCTTTAAGACTTTTCTATCTGCCTCAGTACTAAAGAAAAAAAATCTAAACTTACCTACTGGAGTTGCTATGACACTGGTTCAAATTTTCATTTCATGGTTTTTATATATCCTTTGTAATTTTTCAACAACAAAAGACAGAATTCTGACTTCTAAGATGCTGGATAGTTGATTTTGGCTTATATTTTGATACATTGATATATTTAAAACTCTATCTCATATCCTAAAGGATATAATTCAGTTTAAGTAATTTTAATTTTAAAATATGGTATTTATAAACCATCAAAGGGCTGTTTCTCAGGAAATACTCTTTTTATATGAGTCTTAATATGCAAAATTCAAACAATGAATACATGGTTCTTTCCTTATAACTTAGTGATTCAACAATGAATGGTTTTATATTAAGTTTGTTGTATATATTCTTACATGTTTTAAGTGAAAGAAGCACACAATAATTTATGTTGGAAGAGACCCTCAAGATCATGGAGTCCAGCCATTAACCCAGCATTGCCAACTCCACCACTAAACCATGTTTCTAGGCATCATGTCTACATGTATTTTAAACACCTCTTAAAATAGGGCAAGAAGTAGGAATTGGGGATCTACAGTTTGATAACTTTCTATGATGAAACAACTGTTTTGGTAAGTGAAGGCAGACCAGTGGATATTGTCTACCTTGACTTCATAAGGCTTTTGACATTGTGTCCCATAAAATCGTAGAAGCACAGAATTGCTTAGAATGGTTTGGAACTAGGTAAACTTTAAGGTCCCTTCTAACCCTCACACCATGGGCAGGGACATCTTCTGCTGGATCAAGTTAATCAGATGTCCAAAGAGATGTTGAAGCAGGATGAGTGAGAGTGAGGACTGAAAACTGGCTTAAGGGCGTAGCTCAGAGGGTTGTGATGAGTGGTAGGAAGTCTAGTTGGAACGACTAACTAGAAGTGTCTCACTTGGGTCTATACAGTGTCCTGTACTGTTCAGCTTCTGCAGTAATGATCTGGATGATCTGACAGAGTGTACCCTCAGCAGGTTTGCAGATGATGGCTGAAACACCATCAGTGCTGCACCAGGGTGATCTCAACAGGCTGGAGAAACGGGCTAATAGGAACCTTATTCAGGTCAACCGACATAGGAAGTACAAAACCTGGGGAGAAACAATCTGATGCACCAGAACGTGTTGAGAGCTGATCATCTGGCTGCATAGGAAAAACAGCTGGCAACAAATTGAGGAAGGTTCCCCTCTACTCCACCAGGCCAAAATTGGAGTACTGTGCCTAGTTCTGGGCTTCCTAATACAAGAGAGACGTGGACATGCTGGAGATAGTCCAGTGGAAGTCCGCTAAGAGAGAGCTGAGATTCTTCAGCCTGAAGAAGAGGAGCTCAGGGGGAAAACTCAGCAATGCATAAACATGTCTGAAGGGAGTCAATCTCTTTTCAGGAGTATCCAGTCACAGGACAAGGGCAACAGGCACAGACAGGAACACAGATTTGGCCGGCATGTCAGGAAGCAGAGGGTGCCTGCGCATTGCCAGAGATTGCCCATAAAGGTTGTGGAGTCTCCATTGTTGGAGATGTTCAAAAGGTGCCCTGGGCAACCTGTTCTAGGGGGTCCTCCTTGAGCAGGAGGTTTGGACCAAGTGACCTCCAGAGGCCCCTTCCAACCTCAACTGTTCTGTGATTTGCTAAGCCAGATGTAGGGCATTTCTGGTGGACTGTAAGAGGAGCAGCTTGTGGTTCACTGAATCACACTAATTTTTATGAATCCTATTCAGTTTTGATGAACTGGAATTTTCCAGCCAGATTTGCTGATGAGCTAAGATTTGAGGAAGCTTTAACATTACTGATACCATGAAAATTTTTTCTTTGGCTATTCTAAATATACAGTGTGAACTCCTGACAACTTGGAGGTTTGAAAGCCAGGCATACAGATATAAGATAGAGACAAAATGAGTAAGTTGTAGTAAACCCGTCAAATGTCTTCTAGGAAACTCTAACACAAACAAAGTTTTATCAGAAACAATTGGTGTATTTTAAGGAAAAAAAGTTTCAATATTTCACAGACTCCTTTAATTTCATATCATGAAAACACAGAGTATTCCCAGTGCTGTATTTCCTGCTGAGTGCCTTTCAAGAACTGGAAACCTTGCCTCAGTACTTTTTATTTTCAGAAATGACCTCCCTGATTTAGACATATGTTACTACTAAAGTAAGCGCATCTTGTTCCACATCTCTTCTATAAATCCACAGAAAAGGTCTCAAATTTTTGAGTATAGCAAAACAAGAAGTTTTCTGCTGTGTTGGAAAATAAGAGCACAGTAACTTTCTCTGGATAACATGTAACCAAGTAAAGCAACAGCTGGATGAAAAGGCAAGCTATGGCTTCCTGTTGAATGGAAAGAATTTAAATCAGAATTTGTAAAATACAGTGCAGTATTGGACAAGCTCATAGGAACAAGAAAAAGCCAAATAAAAGCCAAAAAATGTAAATTTTCACATATTTCTGGAAGACAATATCCCAATTTTACAACTTTCCCATAAGAAATTATTTCCTCCAACCCAATTTGACCCATATGCATTTGGGTCAGTGCTAGAGAAAACCTGCCAAATGTTACTTCAAATTTAAAAAGTTGGGAATACAATTCTTGCTACAACTGCAGATTGAAGAAACAGAAAGAGAATCTTAGCATAAGCCAGGAACAGAGAAACATAACCCTGTAAGAAAACAATATTCCATAATTATTCTAAATTTTTATCCAGTCATCCTGTGCTGTGAAAAAGATTACAGCAACTATGAGAACCTTCCAGATGTAGATGATTGTCAGTGCATGTTCTGTCCTACAAAATGTACTGTAAAATATATTGTAACTAAGGCAGATTCAAAATGTAACAAATAGTTTTAGCTATGTTGAAAGAGGAAAATAATTCTTAAGTTTCAAAGAAATTTTAGACATCCAAAGTAAAAACTGATTTTCATACAATTTTTTACAAACTCTGCATTTCTGGTAAGTAGGATTTTTTTTTTTTTTTTTTTTGGCTGCACAGCTTGACTATCTAGTCAATAGTTTGAGACATTAACATAAACTCATTTCTCAGGTTTTGATATGGTAGCAGAATTATCCAATTGCATAGGAATTTGTGAGTCAGAAGGAAGCACCATAGAGTAACAAATGTTATATTAGAATAGATCTAATTTTGGTTGGTAGCTCAGTCACTTCACAGTTCTGCTCATTTACAGCTAAAAAATCATAATAATTTTCTACCATCTTTAGTTTGTGAGACTGCATTATAGATGTGGAAAAAACAGGTATGAATAGAAGCTAGTGTAAATGTAAAGAGCATACAGAAACATAGAAATAAATTAACATGAATATGGCGTACAGCTCCCAGTTTAAACAAGCTATGCTCTGCTTTTTGAACTCCAGTAGAAGTGAGATTTATCCATTCCTTATGCGGGACTCATTCTGATGAAAGCAACTTAATTAATACAGAATAGGAAACCTTCTCTCCAGAATAGGATATCTAGTAGATAAAGCTGTGTGATGTATATGTAATAGAAGGCTGGAAGAGCCAATGGGAGTCAGGGTAGGAAAGTACATGAAAAGCTGTGTACATGCATTTATTTATTTATTTATGTTGGCAATTTATATATTTTGATGGCTAAAGATATAGTTATCAGGTGGATGATTAGAAACATCAAACCTTAGCTTGTTTGCAAACCAGATTTTTTTCTGTTTATAGAAATTTGAAACAATGAAGCAATAAATGTTTTATTTATGATGAAAGAAAATATTCTCCTGATAATCATATGAAGTCATAACTCTTTTAACTGTATCTTTAATGATTTTCTAAATCTTCTTAAATATGATATAAACTATGAAACCTCTCTTTTTTTTTTTTAAGAGGTTTTATAGTTTATTTTACATTTGGACTAATTTGTCAAAATACTTATTTTTTTATTGAGAAATATTTTTGTTCCTTTGAAATCTTGTCAGCTTTTAGAAGGATAAATTACAACATTTACTTTCTGTAGAGAGTACTTGATGAAAATACTGAGATTTGAGTCTGTGCCTGAGACAGACATTCTTATTTTTATTTAGAGATAAACTTAGATTTAATACAGTATGATAGTTTCTGGGCAACTGAGAAAGATCATAACAATCTTAAATCACCAATCTGAGTTATCTGAAGCAGCACTGTATTTACCTTATTTATTGGCACAAGCTGTGTTATTTTATTCTTTGGCCATTCTATTTCACATGTCAAAACCAGATATATCTATTTTCTTTATGACCACCCTACAATGCAACCTAGCAGTAATAGAAATTAATTTCCTCCTGTGGCCAATCTATCTGATTTATCATTTGTTGAAGTGAAGCTGTACTTCTGGATTAGGTAATTTAGGATCTCCATGTGACACAAAGGAGTGGCTCACAACAAAGGTGTCATATAAGCAATGCCCTAACAAAATATTTGTACCGTGATAAACTTCAACCATATTGGTAACATTAAGAATTCCATTGAGAATATTTGGCCATTTGAATATAAGGGTGAGCAGAACCATGGCCATAAATTGAACTGTTATCATAAACTACTAAAATTTTTTGCTGTTTCACAGAGAGATACAACTTTTCATAACAAATAGAAGATTATAATAATTATTCATTATTTTTATTTCATAATAAATAAAGAAATTAATTTTTTTTCACACATATTGTATAACTGAAGGTAAATATTTAATACTCTAGTATAACAGTTTACAACTCAATTTTTTCATTCTGGAAAACTGCAACATAATTTCATAAAAGCAGTAATGTATTGTAGCTTGTTCTGTGATGTCATTATAAGACAAAAATTGGAAATTTTCCTTCTATATGTTGGCATAATAAGTAAATGTGACAACAAACACAGAGCAAACAAGTAAGAGTTAAATCAAGATAGATAGTTAATATTGAAAAAATAATTTTAGCGTAATATTTATTCAATATGTTTCACATTTGTTAGTAGTTTCTCCCTTTTAATAAATATTCATATTCTAAATAGTCTCAAAAGAAGGTTACTGAGGTAGCTTGATACAAATCTAAAAAATTAAACCCAAACTAGGAAGTGACCTAAGAGTCAGTCTTATGATAGTTAAAATGTTCTTTTTGGCAATTTACATTCATTGATGGAGTCAGAAAGAAATTGTTCTGAAACCCCTATGTGTACGTATTTACAAACACAGCTCATTCAGTGTCATTCAGTGTCATTTCACTCTAATCTGCCCCCAGGCATCTGTTAACAAGAACCTGGGCTACCCTCGCTTTCTGGGGTGCATTGTAGCAAGGGTAAGTCTTATTTATCTGACCTTTTGGGGAGTTTAAGTCTTGTTAGGAGCCCTTTCTGTCTACAAGCTTGAATAGGCACAGTAAAACACTAGTTCCTTAAGGAGTTGCATAAGTGAACTAAAGTGCTTTGAGGTCTGGTGACGTGAGTTTTAACACTTTTCTTACCGAGACAGCCATAGTGTCACTTGACATGGGTCAAAGGAATGAGAAAGCCTGTTGACAGTCTGTCATAGCAAATTGTCACATTTTGTATTGTGTTTACCTCTTTGACCTCAAAACACTTCATTTGTTGCCTTCAAGGGGAACACTGCAACCACTGCCTACAAGTATTTGGGGGTTTTCAGACATTATATTTTAGAGGGATGGTGTGACCATTACTACTTCATGAAACTACTTTGGGGTTATTTAATGAAATAAATAGAAATAGAAATAGAAATAGAAATAGAAATAGAAATAATAGAAATAGAAATGAATAGAATATTTCTCTTGGAAGGGACCTACAATGATCATCTTGTCCAACGGCCTGACTGTTGAAGGGCAGACAAGAATTTAAAACATTGTTTTAAGGGCATTGTCCAGATGCCTCTGGTAGGTTCTTGTCTCCTTAACTTTCAGCTTTTGAAACCCCAACTCTTGGAAACCCCAAATTCAAATAATGTAATAATTTGTAATCCTTAAGCTTTTAACTGCTTTTTATTTTATAAAAAACCTAGATACATGTCTCAACAAATAAGTTTAGTTGATTAGTTTACCCACTAAAGCTAAATAGGAAAAGTTCCTATGTGTTTCAGTGACAGCAATAATAAGCTTAACGTTTTATTATTCTTGGGTTTTGCACAAGCTGAATTCAAGTAAAGTTTAAATCATGATAGATGTTTTGAAACAGACTGCAGGAGCTATGAACAATATAATTAGAACTTTTAATTTTGTGTTTCTAAGGTATTTCTCATTAGAATACATATTCTTCTAATTTTCAGAAATTAATTTGTTAATAAAGGAATACTTGAATGCACTGTGCATAAGAAATTACCATCCTGACTAATTATGTCATGTGCACATATAGTAAGCTGCTACAGGAGGGAAAACTGCGTGGAAAAATTTATATTACTTTGTGCTAATGATAGTTTGAAGGATCCATATTTTATTAAAATATTTTAAATGCATGTGTGACCTATGGAATTTTATATTCCATATCTTTATTTTTATTTCATATATAGATTTCATAAACACTCCTGTAATTTTTATGTTGTATAATGTAAATTTTCTTACTTACATAACATTTTAGTTGCCCTGTGTAATTTCTCGTCATAAGCAGTTTCTCAGAATACCTACTAAAATGGATACAGGGATATTTTCAATAATGTTTGTAGGAGCAAGATCGTAGGAAAGTAATATTAACCTTTTGTGGAAGCTATATAAATAATCTGTTTACACTGGAGAAAATGTTCTTTTATTGTCATACTGTGTTATAAATACGGGCCAACTTTTTTCTAAAAATTATTGTCCTCTGAACTGCTCTTCAAAATGTGTGTGTGTAGGTGTTTTATAGTGGACTTGATTTTAGTCTGCAAGAGAGTGTGTAATCCAAAAGTTTGTCTCTGTGTTAATAATTGATATTGCTTTTCTCATTTTCAACTGAGGCTATATCAGAGAAATAGGAAATCTAAATCTATTTTAAAATTTTATCAAAATAAGTATACTGTAAGCTAAGCTTAAATTTTTCTGCTTTGGAAAGATAACCTGACTGTAAATAGCAGTTGGTTTTGGAATTCCTGTATGCCTGCTTATGCCACTGAATCAGGCAGTCTTTTCTGACCATTAAAATTCTATATGATGTAGCTAAGTCCAGTAATTTATTGAAGTGTAATGAAAATAAGATATACATTATATATAAAACATACATACAATTATGCTTAATAATGAGCTTTGAAATTCATTCTGACTGAGAAGGGGAAAGCAGAAGAAGGGAATGGACATCAAGTCTTGTTCAATAGACTCGTGTGGTTCAGATTACTTCAATGGTTTTTCACTGATTTATACCAGCTGAAGTGCTGGCTGTGCTTACACTATTCTGAAATTCAGTGGACCTTTTTCAAATTTCAGCTTTCAGTTTAGATTTCACACCAAATAAATGCAAAATCCATCATGGCAAGGAAAACTCTGATAATAAATACCATAAAGTTGGTCCACCATGATGAAATGGACAATGTGTCATAAGCATGCATCTAAAACTGTCCTGTTTCAGGAACAATGTGTCAAAAGAATGTATGTAGGCAATCGCCACAGAGGTCACAAAATTGTTGTTGTTTAGAATACATATATGACATTCTGTAATGTCCCAGCAGTTACAGGAGATTAGAAATCAGTTGGAATATCACATAATGAAAATTATTTTTCTGTGAAATTATATAAAAAAATCAGCTTTTGAATTCTGTGTGGTGTGCAGACGTTTATGTTTATATTATATATTATTAATTGGACTTTTTGAAACCTGTGGGAGATCTGCCTTTACCTTGAATGATGCCAGAGTTTCACCCCAGTGTCAAAGATTTGTCAGAATGCCTTTAAATATCTTTCTGTGCCAGAATGAAATGCCTTGGAGGATTTGATGGGTTTAAAAGATTCATGGAGTTTGTTCAAGAATGATTAAGTGACTATGCTAAATAAATACTATTCATTTATGTTTGGCAAGGTAATCTCATTCATACCCTCAGGCTAATGAAAGCTGAGTTAAGAATACATAGAGCACTTACATGCACAGTGCAGGGGGATTTGAGGGTCATTGGCATCTATTTGAACATTGAAATATCAGTGCCCAGGACAAATTGTTTCATTAACCTTCTCATTCCCTAATTCACAGATTAGTTATCATGTTTTTGTCTTACTTACTCCTTCCTTCTGGCCAAAACTATGATTTCAACCCCACCACATTCATAAAACAAGTTTTCTTTTAATGTTCTACATTGCTTTCATTGATGCTGGCAGTACCTTTTAAGCTGCCTTCTTATTCAGATCTCTTACAGAATATCCTCTTTCTATTCAGTTTCTACTGAATATTGTTCCGTATTGATTAAAAAAAAAAAATTAGAGAAATAATTGAACTGGTATAACTGGTATAATAAATAGTGACATAATCAGAGAGAAAAGTGATAGAGCAAAAGAAAAGGAAATAGAGGAAGAAAGGAGAAAAGAGTGGTCAGATGGCAGCAAATGGATACATTTACAGATACACAGGAAAAAAAACAATGAAAGAAGACAAAAAAGAAAGACCTCTTCTTAAGAAAGAAGGACCTAGAAACTAGTGACAAAACACCTAGCAAAACCAAGCTCAGGTATGAGCAAATTATGCAGAACTGATCTATTTTTGAAGATTAAACAAAAAAAGTGAGAGGAAAAGGAAACTGACCAGAACAGATCTGAGATTGCACAGACATCAAGTTCTGGGCCACTGAACTTAAAATTTATATGTAGTGGAGACTAGCAAGTAAACAAGAAGTTTGTTGCTGTAAATTAATTAATTTTCTCACATAAAATGGAAATAAAAAATTAAATTTATTGCAAAGAGTTTTGGAAAGTTTTGAAATTTGAATGAAGATGGTGAAAAGGGAGATAAAATTCAATATAGTTAAAGGCAGCACACATTCAAAAAAAAGATAAAAAAGGGTTATCCATTCTCAGGGCAATAACTGAAGCTATGAGAGAGAATTGTATGAAAACATCAGGTCACCACTCAGGAGCAATCCCAAAAACCCAATCAAAAGTTAGAAAGTAAGCAGAAGGGACAACATTTAGTATATGCTCCAATACAAGATCAGGGAATATTAATGAAATTGTCAGGCAACAGGTCACTTTTTCACATATCATTTGGAAAGCCAAAATTTTGTGGAGGTTCAAAAAGCAAAGAGATGCATTAATGAAAGAATATGTATTAATTGAATAGGAAATCTGATATATTAGCTTTGAATCAGTTCCAGTTGTGTGATGAGGTGTTTTAGTAGAGTCGTTCTTCAAGGACTGAAGTGTCACGGATTCTGCTTGGACACTGTGCTGAAGACCAATCAGTAGTTCTTTATTATATTTGCTTTATATTTTTTTTCTCTACCCTATTCAAATGGTCATTCAGGACAGAAGGAATTCAAATGCCTCTCTAACACTTCTGATGTTTAAACTTTGTAGTTTAAGTATGATGTAGGCACACAGTTTGTGGTGATTGGGAGTGGGGCTGTGGCCCAGCCCCATCCCCAGTGGGCACAGCTGTGAGCAGCACTGACAGCAATGAGCCATGGAGTGCCCAGGGGCACTGACCAACCACCAAGGGGAGCAGAGGGCACTCAGGGGCAATGCATGAACTTGAGGGGTATAAAAGGCTGGGCTAAACACCCAGAAGGACCCATGCCTGCAGACTTCTGATGTGGTGTGGTGTTACTCTGTATGGGCAGATGCTTAAAACCTTCTGAAATTGTGTGGTGATACTCTGTGTATTGTGGCCATTTCAACTGTGGCATATGCTGTGAGAATATGAGACAAAAATGCATTTGCACACAGGTAATTTACAATTTGATTTATATTATCAAAATACTCTAAATTTTATTTCAGTGAGAAAGTTGGTACAAAACTTCATCCAGGTAATGAGTTCTTGGCTAAGTTGGAGGCCAAGTTAAAGTGTTTTCCAACTCTTTATCTTCTACTGCTTTTCAGTTGTTAAAGAAGTTTTGTGGATAGTCCTGGATTTTTTCATTTTTATATACTTTGTCAGGCTCCCAGCAGTTCACTCTCACATTCTGTATATGATAGACCAATCCACAAGGGAGATAGTCCTGTATCTAATTAGTGACTTTACCTCACAATTCATTCACAGTGGTAAGAAATATTGTATCAGTCTCTAAATATTTCTGCTATTAATACTCTTGAAAGGGCAGCCTGTTACTTTGGCTGCTTAAGACATTCAATTTAAGTAAAAAAGCTTGTCTTTGTCCTCAGTGCAAGTGCAGCTTATTGGCATGATTCATCTCTAAACTGTTTGGGAACATGTTAATATTTTTCCCCTAAGAAAATGTCACTTTGGCAAAAATAAAACCTTTTTGGAAGAACATTTCTGTTGGAAAAGTATTTCTTAGATCCAGATGAAAATTTCTTGCCAAATCTGAGGAAAAATAGATCCGTCTTACACTTCCTAATTGTCCATAAGACTCCAGTCAAGTTGGTGAAACTCTGGATATCTGCATTGCAGATACCACAAACTCTGGGGAGTGATCCAAGCAGTGTCAGAAAATTCTCCATAGGTGTGATCTACCATGTGGGTCTTCAGGAGGAAGTGCTAACAGCACTGCAAGTAACATCAGGTCTTCAACATATAAAATGCAAATATACATTAACACAATCAGTAAATTATTACTTAACTTATTCTCCAACAAGCTTTAGTTTTATTTCTCTGTTATTCTCTTCAATGAGACCAAAATGCCAGCTTTCTGGAGGAAATAGCTAGATCAAACACCTCATGGAATTTCTGTTCAGTATTTGGTATAAAATACAGCTGCCTTCTTTCCTCTAAACATCAGGTTCTCTAGTAAGATAATCTTTGATTTACTATGGTTTGTTCTTGTAATTTACTCAAAAATTGTCTGGGAGAAGTGCTTTCTACATAAAGAAGAATAGTAAAAGAGGACATTATATCTTTTATCAATTTGTACAATAGCATGTACACACAAGAATACTTTTAAATGTATTTATTTTTAGCAAAATAAAAGTTCAGGTTTTTGACAGATTGAAGTTTCTGTCATGTAAAAATACTTCAGGAAATAATTTTGCTATCAAAATCTATTTTCCATCAGAATTCAATGTTGAGAAAAATATTAAATTTAGCATATTTCTAAAAATAATATAAGAATAACCTGAAATTCTCATATTAGAAGAGTCTGATTTTTTCCCAGTAATTAATTCATGCTTTTGTCTTTGCAAACTTCACTTTCAAAATGTGAAAAAGAGTTTGGATACTTGTATTAGCACAGTGTTTCATGTCACAAAATTCAACAGGTAAATGAATTTCAACCAACTACTTGGACAGAACCAGTCTAGATACAGCAGTAGAGTAGCAGTAGCTCTTCTGTACCTTTTTAATCTTTTATCCTTTCTGTACTGAATTGTTGTCTGTGAACCTCCAGTTTTTAAAAATGTCCTAATGATTACTTAGCCCATTATGAGCACCTACATTCATAATTTCTAGGTTGCTTATTATCTTAATAACAACTTTCTATGGTAAACAGAAATGTTCAGTTTTGATCCTTATTCTTATATTTTGCCTAATATTCTCATGATATACAAAAAATTATATAGGTGAAGTTTTCATGTAGCCCTTAATGTTTCTGTCTTGCTTGAACAAGAATATTTCTACAAAAAATAAAATAATCATTTATACTGCAAGTATTTATGCCAGTTAAAACAAACTACACAGCTGCCATGGCAAGGAAACCTATTTTCATAGGACTTGGAATCTACAGATCTTCTCAGACAGAATATTAATTTCAGTGTTTCTGTTTAGCTTCACTGCTTCTGCTAGGAGTCTCTTCTCCTAGTGCAAAGGATCAGCAATAAAGTATAAAATCACCATTGGTTTCAATTAGTGCAGAGGGAGACAAAACTGAAACAGATCTCTGATCAACTTTTTAGTGACCAGGTGGTTGGGGTTTATTTTGTAAGCTTTAATCAGTCAGTGCCAATCACGTGATCAGTAAAAATAATCATCCCTCCTGTGTGAATGTTGCTTCTAGTGGCATTCTTACCAAGGTCTGTGTTGAAATTTGTCCTTGGACTATCTCTAGTTCCAGCAACCAAATCATAATTTAGAAATCATAGAATTATATAATTATCAGAATTGTAGATAACACTTGGCAGCATGAAAGAATGGATTTCTGATGTTTTCCAAAGGGAAGTAGAAAAAGAATATATAACTATGTGAACTGTTCCATATAAAATATATTGGAAAAAAAATTGTTGACATGACAACCTTTTTCCATTGACAAGAAGGAAAGATGAGGATGAGAAACATATGCAGTAAACTATACAAGACTTAGAGTAGGCACAAGAGAAACATAAAAATGGCCAGTATATTTCACACAACTAATCAGGAAAATTGCCAGGTTAATATTTCTTTCCCTCTTTGTCCTTTAATGAAATCTCATTTGTTTTTGAAAGAAAACAGCTTTGTAAAATAGTTTCACATCCAGAGAGAAACAAAGCCAAGGGTGAATACAAAGCCTTAGACATGAAGTACAGATGAAGGAAGGTTCTGTTTTAGAAATTCCAGCCAATATCCTTCTCGCCAACCTTTTCCCTTCAGTCTTGCTCTATGACTTTCATATTGTCTGGAAAGAAAAGTAAATTTTTGTTTTTTTCTTTCTGTTCATACTGAGTCATGCAATTACCAAGCATCTGATGCAGAAGTGAGGCACAGTTCTAACGCTGAGAGAGGTTTCTAACTTGTTAGATGATATTGCCTTCAGTAAAATTGTGAAATCTGTGGCTTTATGCCTTTCCAAGTTCATCTTGATGTAGTTTCACATAAACCTGAATTGAAAATCTATTTTGTCATTTCAGTGCACTTACTAGTAAATAAGACCACGCATTCTCACACTTGATACAAGCATAACTAATAAATGGGACAAGTTTATGGTAATTTAAGGCGTATTCAGCATTAAAAATATCTGTATCAAAATGTGAATGTTTTCCCACTGAAGAAGATGCAGTTATTTAATTACTCTGTTTTTTTGGAAAGAAATGAAAAGAAGTTACTCATGAGACATTGTCTCTGCCTAACTACATATTGCACAAAACATGAAAGTCTGTCAATGAAGTTGTTAATGGTATTGTTGAAGCACTGGGCTGGGATTAAGCACATAGACTGTTTATCCATAGCTCAGATGACCTCTGGTCCCCTAACTGTTCTGAATTCCATTCTAATTCTACCAAGACTATAATTAAGGGTATACATTTGGCTTGCCTAGTTAATGGCTGCAGTGTTTGCATGGGATTTAAAAAGCCAAATGTTGCAGTGCCCACAGCTCAAAAATGCAATGTGTCTGTCTATGTAATCTGTAGTTTCTTTATGTTATGAAAAGGAATTAATAATGATATCTACTTCAAAGGAATGTTAGAGTGAATACAATAAAGATGAAGAAATGTCAAGACATTTACTAACATTGGATTCATACATAAACCTGACCTGTACAGGTTGTTTTAAAAGAATTGCTTTAGGCAAATTAGCACTAGACAGAATCTAAAATAAGCAAGTGCAAAATGCAGTTTAGGTTAAAGATTTTGGTAGCTATACTGAACAGGCACAAGTATTTTTTTTTTTTTTTTGTTTTTTTTTATTTTTTTTTTTTTTGTAATTAGCTGGAGATTACAAAAGTGCATATATGTACATACAATTTTATTCATTTATCATTTCCTGATTTACTTGGGAGGGATGTCAGGAAGGTGTTGTATTTTAGGTAAATGGTGCTAGTGGCATGTTAATCTGACCAAAACTGCAGTGCTATTATTGTTAAAATAGTAACAAGTTGCAAACTGCTGAACTTCCCCAGATTCTGCTTGTGGGGTTTTTTTTTCCTTACAGTTGAAAAGCTCAAGAAAAATTCCAGAAACCAAGAATTCATAATCCTGTGGTCAAGGATTGGAAAGTGTAATGGTTGTGCTGGAATATGAATAAGACAGAAATAGAAGTTACATAAACAGCACAGCTGACCTCTTTTTATCAGAGTTTACTAGAACAAATACCGTGCCTGAGAAAAAACCAGATAAAGTCAGAATATGACCAAAATAAAACTGCCATGTTTCAGTTAGAAGATACCTGGAGATAGACCAATGGTTGGATTTTCACTCAGGTTCCTCAAAAGTACTTTAGTGATAATGCAGACCACTTTAGGCACTTAAGTACCCATTTAGGCTACACTGATATCACAAACTGCCACCTTTCTCCAAAGCCCAGTATATTCTCTCTGTACTTCAGTTTCACATCCAGAATTTGGGTTCACATCAGTTCTCATTCCAGCCTGCTATAATCTTAGTTGGTGTTCAGTCTCAAAGGAAGACTCCTAACCTAAACTCAGTATACTCATTTCTGAAGGCATATTCTGACCACAAATACAAAAAACCAGATTAGAATAAAATTGCTCCAGGTAGTGATCAACAATTTTTACTTTCAGCCATATTGTACCTGCAGAACACCTAGAAAGTTTTACAGTAAAAGGACTTTCTGTGGATAAGGGACCTCAGGTGAAATTCCTTTGTCAAATTAGGCAAAGTATGGATTTGAAGCTATGTCCAGAGTATTTTATCTGGGCCATTTGTTACACAAGAGTTGTATGTTTCTGCTTGTACCCTGTTTTAGGTTCCACTTCTGCCTATACAAACAAGTTGAACTGGAATCTTTCACCTTACTTCTGTGAAAGGAGTGTATGGTTTAAGACTGCATCATACTTCTTGGTTAGCTCAAGAGACATTTTTTATGCTCCTTCCTAATGCATATAATTAGGTAAAATGTAGCAATTACTGATTTCACTAGGTAATAGGTGCATCAACACTAGTGGACAGCTGTATAAGTATTTCAGAGCAACTTTTAATTCAAATATTCAGATTCATATGTCTGCTTTGAAAATCACATATCTTAGGTCAAGTTTAAAGATAGATATGGTGAATCAGTAAGGGAATGTGAGAGGACCAAGCAAGCAAGATGAACACAGACACTGGATTCAAAGCCCTTAGCTCATTCTTTACAGGATCTGAATTTAGAATCAGCTATATGCTGTGTTTTGATGGATTCCTCCCTTGAAAAGATAATGATTATGTTTTCAAAAACTAATTTTCAAATAATTTTGGGTAAAATATTATGGGAGTGATTTAGGTACCTAAGCAGAGATGTCTGCTGCCTGACACTATTTTCGTCCTTGTCTATAAATGCACTCCCCAATTAGCCATAGCCTCAAAGTCAAATCTACTCACCTTCGATAACCACACTCTTCCAAAGTTAATAATTCAACTTTATTTAATGATGGACCCATTTTCCCTTCAATTACTTCAGTGCTCTTTCCCTCTCCCTCCATATGCCACTCCTTCATTCTGGACATATTTCTCTTCGATGCTCTCTTGGCTGTGATAATAGTTTAATAGCAATTTGGAAATTTTAAACATTGTTTTCTCGAAATTGCACAGGTTAATTAGTTCTGTCCATACCTTCTACATGTCAATTTTTTTTTCCTGAGCAGAAACAGTTTTCTTTGTTATTTCTCTGTCCAAGTTCTGTCCATACCTTCTACATGTCATTTTTTTTTTCCTGAGCAGAAGCAGTTTTCTTTGTTATTTCTCTGTCCAGTGTGTTCCATAATGAAGCCTTTATTCTTAAATAGATATTTTGCTGTTAGAATAGTAAGAAATAACCAGGCTATGCACCCATAGTGCTGTCACATTTATTATCTATTGTAATAAAATTATTCCTAAATACTGAAGAATAATTTCATTAAGCGTCTCCTGGAGCTGCTCTAAACTAGGATTCTGGCGGGGGGAGGGAGGGTGGAGGGGGTAGAAAATGGCAACTAACACCATTTGCCTGGCATGAAGCTGAGTTTTAATCTACTGAAATTATGCTTCCACAAAGTTCAATCTGTCTATGACCATCTTTCTATCCAATGCCTTTCCTCTTCAAGTCACCCTCCTTCCTTGAGGAGTGGACAAACACCAACAAAAAAAACAGCTTTGCAGAGCAGCTCACAGACAATACCATTTATAGTGATCTTTTCTGGACTTTACCAGTATTCACTGGAGGTATGAAATATCTGGAGAGAAACTTGATGTGAAAGCTTTTTCTGTTAGGATAGAATTTTGGCTAGCAAAGCTCCCAAACTCTGTAAGGGAAGATCCTGTAACATTGCCTGAAGTACTGAAAAAAACTGGCTTTGCATTTACTACTGAGCCAGAAAGAAAAAAAATCATTAAAAATGTCATGCTGAGTAAATAACTGAAGTACTTCATATTTTTGTTATTAACTTCTATGTAATTTCTGGTGTTGTTCCATCCTAACGACATGCAGAATAGCTCCTAACACAGACTGAAGTTCAGTATGTCTGCATTTCCCAGCTGATAACTGAATTCCACGCTGGTGTACTGGTAAGAGTCAGATACGGATGTGACAGGAAATTATGTGGATGTCCTTGAGAAGATCTTATTTTAGAAACAACTGGTGGTTTGGAAGGAGCATGGGAACAAGCTAGGCTATAGGAAAAGACTCTTATTTAAAATCAGTAAATAGTCAGATATTTAGACATGCTAAGCAGATATGTTTTAAGACAGCAGTATCGACTTTAAAACAATTTGTTGAATTCTAATGCCCTGATCATACAAGTGATTCCTGAAGTAGAATGAAAGAGCCATCTTTTAATGGAAAAATGCAAAACATGCATTTGCATTGCCTAATGGAGGACAGCATGAAGGATGAATGAGGCACATGGAGTCTAATGTTACTAAAGCTACAATTCAAAGAAACAATTTTTTTTAAAGGCAGTGTTGGCTGTTCCATTAACATCAAGACACAGTTTCAGCCTTAGTTATAATTTGTTATTGTGTCAGATTGAAATATTGTTGCACCACTTGTCATATATTACATTGTTTTAGAGACCATGAATATAATGTTTAATATTCTGTGACAAGTTTCAATGATTCAATAATATTTGCTAGAGATAAATACAAAAATAATTTTCAGTCCAGTTATTATTACTAATCCACTAATAGTGGAGATATGTTGGCTAATCCAAGCAGCTGTTTCAGATTCAGATACTCTTGGAAAATGAATTATTTTCCATTTTTAGCTTAGTATTATGGTCTCTAAACTGAATTTTCCACGGAAAACATTCATTGATTCGCACAATGACTGAAAAACACATCTACACATGGCTGTTCTCTGATTCTTTCTTTAGTGAATCAGGGCAAAACGTTGACATCAAAATCTCCCTGCAAAACATTTTACAGCAAATACATTTCATTAGTTGAGATTATCAGCTATTTACTTTGGGTTTTATCCACGAAATCTCTCCATTAGTATTCGAAGAAGCAAATTGGCTACTGCAAAATGCTGCCAAAGACTACTTATTGCAGAAGTTGGTTTGAAATTAAAGGCAGGAAATGAGATAAAAAAACCCTTTGAAACATGCCAAGTGCTAACACAAGTTTTATTTTTGAAATTTGTTCTTCAAACCCTCATGTAAAATGAAAAGAATGAAAAAAAGAAATGAAGCCACAATTTTTAAAGATATAACTTCCAAATATAATTGTGATTTAATTTTCTCAACTAGAAATAACGTGATATGTTCCCTGAGATATAGTCCAACAATAGTTACTTTGTTTAACTTTTATTGGTCTTTTCTATAAAATAAAAAATATTTTTTTAGAAAACAAATTATTTTAATATTATCCAGAAATATAACATATTTTAAAGAAAAATCTGTTTGAAGAGGCAATAGTTTTTTCTTTTTCTAATTCAACTTCTCTACCCCAAAGTTAAAAATGTGTGAAATACAAGTAATGTTATGGTATGTCAAAAGAAATTCCCTGGTGTTTAAAAAACCCTAACTACAACTAATTGCACAGGCTTTGTGCCATTGTTAGACCTTGACTTTAACATTTATATAAAGTGGACTTTGAGCAAAATGACAGAAATCTCATCCTAATGATGTGCAAACTTGGTCAGACACAAAATTATAAGAACATTGGTGGAGCTGACCTAGAAGTCCTAGGAGGTTTTTTCTGTCTGTAGTTCTGGGGACCTTCTGCTAAGAGATGAGATTTTTTTTCTGGCTCAAAGAAAAGTAAGTGAAGTCTCTGGAAGCCAATCTTTTTTTTTTCCTTTTCTTCTTTTTTTTTTTTAATATATGAATATTATTATGAAATATCCGGTCCATTAACACTGTAATTCCTACTTTAGGATTTTTGTGTAGCTATTTGGAGTATCTTTATCTGAAATAATTATTGAAGCACATCAGAGCTTCCTTATTTCTGTCTTTTTCTCCCCATGTCATTCAGTATTCAGTAAGTACAGCAGTTAGATAAAATCCCCTTTGCACTTGATCTTATATGCAGTATTCAGAAATCACTTCTACATTTATTCTATTGTTATGGAATGGATTCATTGTTTTACTGTTTGGAAGCCCAGTATTCATAACCTCTACTTCTGTACACTCCCCTGAAAATTGGAGAACTTGTGACATTTTGCACGCAAGGAAACTCCCACACCTATGGCAAGTGCCTCACCATTTTTGCCAACAACAATAAGCAAATAAAGGCAGGGGAAAGCAAACCCAAAACTTAAAAAGATAGGCAAATAAAAGAGCTTATACCTTATGAAGAGTCAGCTTTCACTTTTCCTGACTCTATGAGTTGTCTGTATGTAGGTGAATAGTAGTATTATATAGCCTATTATATTCTATTATGTACATACATACACTGCATACCTTAAATACAGAGCATATAGATTATTGCTGTAGGCAGCTGTATATCCATAATTAACAGGCACATTTTGATATTTGCCCATAATAATTTGCCAGTAGATACCCATCATATTGTGCTAAGTAATACCAAGCCTAAATTTATTATGTTTCTTGCAGAAAAGCAACATGTGGTAAGTAATATGAAAATCAATAAGCAGCAAAACCCCCCCAATCTGGTGTCACAGTAAAAATGAGCAAAAAAAAAAAAAAGTTGTAGTCCTTAATTTTTACAATTTCAACTTATTTCAGTAAGGACCATGAACTACAGTACAGAAAAACACTCCAGCCTATTTCCTGAGATAACAGTAATGTAAACAGACACATATATACAGCCTTGGGAAAAAAAGTAAATGCCAATTTCCCACTGAATGCCTGGCAAGAACTGCCAGCAGCAGTGTCACTAAGCCTTTCAAAATGTACAGCTATTCAAAACATGTCCAAACCATCCCCAAAATACAGTAGCCTTAAGAATTTTCAGTGATGGATTACAAATCTAGGTTCTCAAACTCCACTGGATAATAGTAGAAGTTAAAACATGAACTGAATTGGGCTGTTGGATTAAAAATAAAAAAAAACACATTTAGGCATCAATTTTGAAAGGTATATGTTTATACGTATTCATGTTTTCATATTATATCAAAAACCAAAAATAGAACTGTGTACTTGAATCTATTTCAACAGCTACGTAAAACTGAGATACTATATTATGCTAGAAATATTCTAATTTTTGCTTAAGGAGAATCTGTTTTCCCAGTAGCAGGCATCTTGTTTCTAGAGAAAGATGATTTTTCAGATCATATTGTCCAATTCACTAATTTCATGAGGCAGAATATAGACATATTTATTACTTTCAAGACTTTATGGCTCACTCTTGAAATTTTTAGACGAGTTGATTTGTCTGAATTTGGGTATTACTACCATATGGATTAAGCAAACCTGTCTTTCTTTTCCAGAAATGATAAATACTGTGCATTAAAATAAAATAAATGCTATTTTACGATGCTGACACCATTAAAATTAACTGTACTATGTTAAATATATCACAAGATATAAAATTTTATCTGAAGTTTCCTAGACACTTTAAAATCACCGCAATCTTTAGTCTAAAAATAAGTTTTATGTGAAGCATTGTTTTCAGAGATTAATTAGGTATAGAATTAAGTTCATGTAGTTTTCCATATGAAAGAATACTTTTCTGTCAGATTAAATGCACCACTGTCATCTTGCAATGCCTAACACGTAGGAAATTATTCCTCATATCTAAGTTTTCTGATAGATGCGTCATAGAAGATTCATAATTTAGGAAAATTTGGATGCTGTCTTATATTAGCAACGTAGGCTTTAGTGAAATGAAAGTTATGAACAGTGTAAAATCTATGAATCTATGGCACTACCATTTAGCTTTTTCTCATGCTCTTCACATATTTTGTTGTCACAAACTATTTACATAAATAACAAAGTAGTTCTAGCGGAGTGCTCAAGATTTATCAGTACAGTTAATGCGTAAATTTAAGCAATAATTTTAAATGCATACCTCCAGAAAAATTCTGGAGTTTGTTTTTGTAAAAAAATATTGCTATATTTGTCTCTTAGGGAAATATAAGTACAAAAATTATAAGTACACAGTTTCTACTGTACATGAAAATACTTAGTTTACATGTAGCTTGTCACTCTATGTAAATTCAGATTTTATTTCAATTTTAAAAGTTCTCTTTAACATCAGATCACATACTCTTGGTAGCTAAAAAGAGTGTGTACTTGCTCCTGTTTTTACAGGTACCTTGTACTGGGTCATTATGTCATACTAGCTGCAACAAAATTATTCTAACTTTTGCTTAATAAGAATCAGTCTTCCCAGGGGGATTCTCTTAGGTGGCAGACATCTTGTTGTTTATCTCAAGAAAGCTAATTCTTCAGATCGTTTTGCCAAATCCAGTTCTTTCATGGGTCATAAGGAGACAAACTATCAAATTTTATAAATAAACTTCTGGATTACTTCTAGCTTCTGAAAAAAAGCCAAAAGGCAATGCACTCAGACATTAAAATGTTCAGAGTGAAAAAATTAGTAGATACAGGAAGTAATTAGAATGTCTTGACAAATTTTGATATCTGCAAAAATATCTTGCCTGTTCAGGTTGATGTTTTCAAGGGTAAATGATTAAAGAACTAAAGTCTTCATTAAAAACAGCATTAAGTCACTCTTTTATCTATAATATTTTTATTCAGCAAATTTGTTTACTGAGCCTGACATGTTTTATTTTATATGCATATAGATGTCATGTCAAGTATGAAGTGGACAACTCTTTGTAAATAACGTGAGAGATGATAAATCAGCTCTTCAAGCAGACTGAGGTTTCTAAACAGGCCACAGGATAATTATGTGGGATATGCATCACATAATTAATGTGAAGCTCACAGATTTGGCATGCTAACAGTCACAGTTTCAAAAATACCATTTTGCTTTCAATAAAGTAATAATTCAGATACATTTTGTCTGGATTCAGAGTCTGATAAAATGTCCATTAATATTAACAAAATCTGTCGGTTGACTTAACTGTTTGTCTGTCAGGTTGCTAAGTTAGAGTTTGCATCTACAGTAGTAAAAATGAAGTTTGAAGTCCAATTTTACCCTATGAAATACTATATTTGCTTTGTTCAACACCATGTGCATGACCTAAAATAGCAGAAGCTGCTTGATTTCCTCAAGAAAATTCTCATTGTTGGAGAGTAGAAAATATATATACTGAATATGTTGTATGTATACTGAAAAGGAATCACTGAAATTCTGTGCATTCTTCCCCACTCAACACAGCAGCTGGGTTTGAAGAAGTAACAAAACATTTTGGTGTTCCCTCCACTACAGAATGTATTTTAGCTGGAATGATGTAGTGATGTTAAATCAGGCCAGATAATGTTTCTAAGAAACAGTGATTCTTTCTCAGAATAAGACCTTATATATTCAGCACTAAAATTTAAGAGAATAATTTTCAGGAAGTTCCTTATCTAGAAGTTTTAATTTAGATTCTGTTTTCCCTTTTTTTAATTTGTGTTTTGATTAAGTGAAATTTGGATGGCTTTGATATAATTGAGAGTACAGTTTGACCTAGCTGGGTTTTTTTCTACATTACTGAAATTTTGGCTAATCTCTCATACAACAAGAAAAATCTAGGGAGTAACAATACAGATAGGCATACTGAAAGTTTCATAAATTGTGCAATTTCAGTCTGTATTTTAAGTTTGTTATTTCAGATACTGCTTTTACTCAGATAAATTGTTCTCTTCCTACAAAGTTAAATTTAAAAATTATGGTTAGTACAATATACAATTGTTATCTAAAAAGCACACACTATAATGAGATGTAGAGGTCCAAGAAATTATGTCATCAAATTACTGAAGATCATAATTAGAAATTATGTCACAAATTAAACATCTGTGTTAGTTATGCAAAGTTTATCAGGAAGCATTCTCCAAGTATAAAATGGAAATACATCAGATTCGGGAGAACACATACAGAAAATTTTTAAAACCTATGCTCCCAATAGGAAGGTAAGAGATTTTGACACATTGTAAAAACAACAACTATGTGACTAGATAGGATTTAGGTACCTAAGTAATTCTGATAATCCAGATATTCTTCTGTGGGAATAAATCATAAGGCTGAAGATAGTAGTTTTTAATTCAAAATATTAAAATCCTGTGGTATTTAAATTAATGATAATGATAAATTAATGATAATCTGCTTTGGGGAATCTTGGTAAAATATTGTGAATTTTTTGGGTACTACCAGGATGAGAAGTGTGTCAGAGTTTAAACAAAATTGGGCCATAATCTTAGGAAGTAAACTTAGACTTTGTTTTTTCCCCTTATTCCTCCATCTCTTTTTACAGTTTATTAGTATACTACGTTCCTGATGTGTATTGAGCTGAAATTAATTTTAGTGCTAGAGCTCACAGATCTTTTGCAACTTCAGAATGCTTCCTTTTCTCATGATGAAAAAATATCTACTTACAAATCAGTGAAAGGCCACTCTTTTCCATCACTACACTGGTTTAGCTGACTGCTCTCTTTTTAGTGTGGAGCACATATTGCTTCTAGTGCCTGCTGTTCTTTTATCATAAATCCAAGTCCCCATAGAATTGGAAGATATTTGTTCGCATTACTTATGTTTTCAAGTAGGAACATGAAGTTCAAGTTCTGAAATATGTTTGAAAAGAAAAGTCAGAGCTGTTGTTATTAGAAGAAATTCAAACTACTTGTAACAGTGACATGAAACATTGCACTCATTGTTATGGGAGAAGGTCAGTAGTTCAGATAGAATCTGTTCCAAAAATGAAACTAAAGGAGCACTGATAATATATTTTTAAAGCACCTTTCCCTGTGCTCACTTATATGTTACTCATAAAAATGTGGCAGCCTTGCATCATAGAGACAATCAAGGCAGTGATTTATATAGCAGCCTTATCATAACATGTATTTAGGAGTGAAACGAAAATGTAGTCCAAGATTTCATAGTCACTTCTGGTTTTTTAGGAACTGTGTACAGCAGAGAGAGGCTATTAATGGAGGCATATTTGCTTTTAATGGATGGGGTCCTAACAGGAGAAGGTGGGCACTTACTGAGAAGCACTCAAGTGTTACAGACAAAATTATACCACTGGAATCCTACTAACAAGAGAACGTGCATTATCACTGCAATGACTGGATTATAAATGTGATTTGATCATATTATTAAATAATTAAATGAATGAATGATGCTTAGCCTTTCTTCTTAAGAATATGAAACAATTGATAAAGTTATAAGATCATTGCAATTCTTAGACCAACGGAGACTATTTGAATTTTTCATTCTCAAATGCTATATGAACTTTTAAATATCTACACCAGGATAAATGTTTTGTCATTTATTTATCAGGGAATTATTTTGAACAATGAGAGAAATGTATATTGCAGTGCGCTCAATGCAGGCAATTTCTATAATGATTTGTTGATTTAGGGTATTCCTCATATGTGAACATTTAATTTTGCCTGATATAAACATCTCTGTCACAAAGAGTGGTGAGACACAGAACTAGATTTCCTAAGCAGTCAAACCAAACAACTCTTGTTTGCTTACCTGACATTATGACGTCATAAAATACATCATAGACTGCTCTCCTGTGAGAGCAGTGATATTCTGCACTAAGTACCAGCCTATCACCTCTCCTTGGGTTAAACGATTGTGTTGACAAAATTTTTTGTCAAACAGTAAAAAGACATGTTTGATATCATGCTATAAAAGAGTAATTATTTTTATGGGAGCTATAATTCATGTTACGTCAACCAACATAGTTATGTGAGCATGTAGTTGAGGTGCAATAATTGGAAACATGGCTAGTTTTAGTAGCAGCTGAAAAGTCTTATTAATTACTACCAAGAACCAAACTGTTGGATAACATAAGTATACCATTAATGTCTGTAGGTTCCAAGATTAATTTAAATGGAAAGATAATCTCTCACATTCTTTAAAACCCCACTGCAAAACTTTAACCCAATTACCCAAGCATATTACCAAGCTGTGTGCTCATGTTTTCATTTCTGTATAATTGTTGAACTCTTTTACTGATAAAGTATGTTCATTGTAATTTATCAAAATCTTAAGCTCTCAAATTTTTTTTGTCAAGTGGACAAAAGTGAAATTTAACTAAATTTTTAGACTAGTTAAATGTGACTCCAACCAGTCACTAGTAAGTGACTGGGGTTTTTTGTCTTGAAATTGATTAAATGGATCTCACTACTAAACACACATTGTTCGGACTTTCAAGTGGCTTGGAATATTTGATGGTATACACTCAGTGTATGAGCAGCACCATTGTTGAGCTAGGTCTGGATCTAGAAAATTGTAAGAATTTCTTCCTTTAATGTCAAAATACCCAGCTGTTTTAAAATGCTGCACTTCCAATATTACTTAATGATGTAGAATTAGGTGAACAACTGTAGGCAGATAGAGTATCTTCCCAACTTCATTCAATTATCATGTCTAGCTACTGTGACTATTAATAATAGTGAAGACAGAGCAGCATATGCTTAATCTTATGCCAGCAGCCAGGGGACACTCTTTCCAAAGCCTTAGTCTGCTGTTTTCTAAAGCTTGAGCTGCTGGTGGTTTGTGTTTTGTTACCTATATGAAACTAGCTGAAGTGTGCATCAGAGTCATAACTTCTCACGCTCTTGGAGCTGCCCTAACAGGACTGTTCAAGCATATTCACTGGATAGGGGACCACACAAGGCAGAATGGCAACACCTGAGACCACTCTGTTGATGGTTGAGGCTGCTCTCATCCTGAAAGGGATTTTTCCCACATGTAGACTTATACCTGAAGGAGAATATTCATTTCAGACCCATAATTTACAAAACAATTCAGACTAGTTAAATCAGGTGCTGAGCTCTTCCCAGCACTATACTGTTGCTTCTGACATGCAAGTTAATAACTCTGCAAGGCACGGCACATTCACAGATGCAAAGTTTAGAAGACATCTCTTTCTTATCCTGTCCACAATTTAGGTGCCATGATAGAAGGGAGTCCAGAGTCTTGCAGTTAGGCGGGCCTGAGCTGTTCTCATTTCAAAGGGAAGTTGTGCCTAATGCTCAAAAACTCAGTGAGATTACACATCAGAGACTTAACACTGAAGTCAAAACATACTCACAAACTGCTTTTTCAAATGCTTGTTAGCTAAAAAAAAGGTCTTTCCTGGAGATTAAATACAAGTATGTGTTTACTTATATATTTTCCCACCTCCTAAGCTATGGTTTGCTCAATTAAATTTTAGCCATTTGTAAGTGTCCCAAAGTCCTAATTTCTCACTGTATAACTATCTTCACTCACAGAAGCTTAAATATTCTATGATTTTAGGCACCCTCAGGTGCCTAAATTTTAAAATTTTGAAGTAAAATTCAACAAAAAGAAGTTTAAATACACAACTAGGTCACCTCTGATCTTTGTAGACCCTTTCTATGAATGTAGCCCATACATAACATTGTATATTTCAATAATTTATAAAACTCATCATGAGTTGGAAGTTACTGACCTCACTCTAGTTATTTCTTTTACAGTTTTGCTTATTCATTGTTTGCCAGTTAGTCTTACATGCAGGAAAGAGTAGGAGGATTGAAAACCCATAAACTTTCCTTCATTTGGGCCATTTCATTACCAATTGTAGATGTCAAAGCAATTTTCTTTGTTATAGGTAGGAATGATTTTTTTTCCAGATTAGAGTTTGCTTTCTATTTTACTAATATTTTTCTCCTATTATAAAAAAAAAATCAGCTGAGGTATGGAACTTATTACAAATTTATGTGGTATTAAATGACCTTTACTCAAAGATAATACATGACCAGGTTAACGTGCTTTCAGAAGGTTACATAGAAGTTGCTCGTTTGCTTTCTGCTAACACAGGACTCTGGCCAGCAGAGGTCATACTGAGTCAGTGGGACTACATATTCCTACTTTTCTTAATACTTCTTCAGGTAAAGTTTCCAGTAAAAAACCAAAACAATGCATCCAACCAATATATCTAGTGGTTGTGAGAATATTCCTGGCATGAACTGAGCACTTTCTTTGATGGCTTCACATTGCCAGTTATTAGTCTGCATTCTGGTAGCAGTGTTTTTTGGTTCTGGCAAGATCCATTTGCTAGGCTTTGCTTGACTATGTTAGTAATGTCAAGCTATTCTCCGTTACTGTCCATCCACACAGCTCAAAGGTCCTCACTGGCAGGTGCCAGTTCTACAGCTTGCAAAACACAAGTCCATGGCAATGACTGGTGACCTTCTCAGGACAACTCAACAGCGAGGGACACAACTAGGAGCAGAACTTTGCCTCTTAAACCATAAATGAACATGCAAATCACCAACCCACACAAATTTTCATCAGGCTGCACAGCCTGGGTAGTTTGCCTCAAGCACCAGAAGAAAGAAATAATCTAGGACTGCCTAGCATTCGAAGGTATTACTCCTTTCTCTGCATTTCTCTGTAACAGCAGAGAATCCACTGGGGGAGGGATGGATTGATCAAATGCATGGAACTGCACCAAAAGTGAAAGGCTTATGCAAATTATTTCAGAGTGGAGCAAAGGCAGGGATAGTGGTATTGCAAGTTTCTCTTCACAGCTCTAGAGTAGCACTTAGGAACCAAGGCCAAAGCAAAAGTACCTGCTAGATCATAAATTCCAGGAGGCAGCTAGCAGGAGCTATGTCAGAAACTGAGACGAGAAAATTAAGGACACAAGTTGATAAAAGAAAAGGAAAATGAGGCATCTGTGACCATTCCTGCCTGGTGATCAGGGGAAAATTGCTTAGAGGTATTTTGGACTGCAAAGTAAGAAACAAAGGCTGGAATGGAGGGGCAGAAGTGTCTCCTAATTATTTAAAAAAATAAATTAGTAGATACTACACTTATTTGTCCAGTCACTTTTAAATCTTGCTACTTATATTAGGTGCTGCACCATCTCTGAAGACTCAAAACGTTGCTTTGAACATATGCAACAATAAGCTTTATTGGGATTAACTTAACTCACCAGGCTGACCTGTGGCTACAAGATTGTCTATTGTTTCTCCAACCTGTGAGAGAATTCACTTGGCAGTAGAGCAGTCTAGTCACTCAGAAACAGGCAATGAAGGATGGAGAAGTTTTAGATGGTTATAGTTCTCATTCTCATGGTTATGGTTCTCATTGCTTTAACTTTTTTTTCTTAAATTATTTTTGGTGAGTTTTTGCTTTAATGACTTCCCTGCTGCCTAATAGTATAATTGTTGCTCTCTTTGCTTGCACACCATATGTGGACTACAATAGACATTAAAATACTTCTGGATTTTAACTAATATGAAAGATACGCATCTCACAAAATGTCGGTTATGGTTGGAATTCAGTCTGGTATTAGCTGGTTGGAACCCATACCAATATCAAGGATTTCTTCTGAGCATGAAGTCTCCCTTTTCTCTCATCTGTTGACCCTCAAAGCACCATTCATATCTTGTTTATTTAAGACCTTGAATCAAGTTTATTTACAGAAGCTTCATTTAGGAA
Source organism: Pyrgilauda ruficollis (assembly GCF_017590135.1). Taxonomy (NCBI): domain Eukaryota; kingdom Metazoa; phylum Chordata; class Aves; order Passeriformes; family Passeridae; genus Pyrgilauda; species Pyrgilauda ruficollis. The sequence goes on along the minus strand of NW_024526599.1, from coordinate 12,617,511 downwards.
CTATTACTGTCAAGATATATACTATTTATACTTACTATATGGCCCATCTACTATAGTCTGTACACTGTAAACTATACACTACATTCTGTATACTTTATGTCACGTGCACTTTATATAGCTAATAATTAATCCTTTATATATGTATTTGTAGTGTTTATGACATATACAATATCTCAGTGAAACAATGGCTTTTTGGAGTTAGAAATTTATGGATGCATGTGAATCATCTTGCATGCAAAGGCTTCCATTGAGTGCTATGATCAACAGAATTCAGCTTTTCAGAGTTAGGCTCCTACAGCAAACAGATCACTTTCTCCCATGTAGGATTTTTCCTGTAAGAAACTGTTAAGTTCAGAATATGACACCAAGGGATGACTTCTTATATTCTGGTATTTTTATACTATAGGACATACCATCTTATTACATGAAAAGAAAATACACAACCTTACATTTAAAGAAAATAAATCTGTAAATGGATCACACAATCAATTCAACAAATAGCAGTGCAGTACAAATTGTTTCATGTTTGGTGTACAGCCAAAATACGCTGAAAATATGTACATTGTTTTTGGCAAAGCTTGAATTCAGCTTGGAGCATGCTACTGGTTGCTTACTTTTCTCTTACCACAGTTCACATAACTACTGCATGCACTGAGTATAGTAGATAACATAATGAACTGTAAACTGTATTGCTTGCTTGTGCCCCTGCTAAAGAAAAAAAAAAAAAAAAAGGATCTGAGAGCACTTGGAATGTGTGGGGTTTAAACTTAGTAATTTTTGTGCGGTGCTGGCCTTTGTGGTATTCTGGGACATGTTAGGATTCAATTAGCAGGAGTCTGCTTTGTTTTTATTTTTAGTATAATGTAGAAGCATGTCACTATCTAAATAAAACTTTAGGATAAAAATAACCTCTTTCATAGTCAAATGATATGAACATAGGAGAAGAGTAAACAAAAGGGAAGAAAGGAAAGGATACTGAATGTAGAGAGCAACTTCAGGAAACTCATTTCTATAGGATGGAAAGCATTTTTATTTCTGTTCTGCATATTTGGTCACTTCTGAAATGTCTGTTCTTTTTCTCCAGATAGTAAAATTATTTGAAGTACAGAAAGTACTCTTTATTTCTACAGATGGCATTGTACATCAGAGTCCTGTTCAGACTGGGCTGAAAAATATTTCTGAGACAAAAAAATCGATTTTTACTGGAGATTACTTCTAACTATATAGAAACTAATTATTTTTAACTATTCTTTTGGATTCCCTTCTTGAAAAACATATATTTATTTGTAGCCTGAAACATCATTTGCGTAGCAAATTCTTGGATAAGTTTTTAAATTTCACTGTTTTCCATGTTTCATTTTCTTCTGAGATTCAATGTGGTCTTTACTAGAAAAAAATATGAGGCTTTTGAGGGTAATCTCTAAAGTGTTTGTAAAAAGAGGCTAGTATAGCTTTGTATCAGCTTGACCTACCACAGTTTTTAGTATCATTAGTTGGCAATGATTCTAAAGCAATCAGGTATAAATAAAAGGGCAAAAGGACAGGCCTCTCTGGCACTTCTTGTAGATTACATAGCTGTAAAGACATTCCATTAAAGATTACTGATAATGTGTAACAGACATTTAAAAATTCCTGCTTTGGTTAGCAAGAGAATTAAAGATGTTTGCTTACAAGCAAACTCAATTAACTCAGAATATATTTTCAGTATGGACTAAACCCAGCTGTGTTTCTACTGTGCTAAAAGTGCCTAGTGGTCAGCTATCTTTACTTATAAAAACACCCATTTCCCAACAGTTACCACACTGTGGGGTGTAAGATAATGCCTTTTACCCTTTCATTATTTCAGATACCACTGTGTACTGACTTGGTAAATGCAGACCTTTAGTGTTCAGCTGAGCTGTCCGAATATTTAACTGATCAAAAAATCACCTCTGTTTTCTTAGTTTAGTGGAGACTCATAGTGGTATTTATGTGGTACTAATAAATGAGCACCTAGGAAATTTGTCCAAGAGTTTTGTGTTTGGAAAACCTGTCATCTTCAAAATGGGAAGAAAAATTACAAACTATAAAGCATAGCTGTCAGCATTGGTAAATGAACAAAAAAAACATGTAATAATATTGGGTCACCGACAACTTCTTGTCTGACTTTTGAGATGCAGACTTTAGAAGTCATTCCATCTAGCTAAACTTTAGCATGCTGTGAGTAATCAACATCTATTTTATAAACATTTTTAAAATAGTATTCTTGCAAAAGGCTACTTACATGTAAATGTGTTACGCAATATTGGTAATATTTTTGAAATATCATAATAATGAAGTTTGATGTAAGAAGTGTAAGAAATTGCTTTGTTTATTTCTGGATGTACTATATACAATTTATAAGAAAGGTATTTTATTTGAAATAGACTTTTCTAGCAGTTTCTCTGAAACAAACAAAGTTAAGGAAAAGACCTTATATAAAGCATTATTCGAAAGTACAAATTAACGTAAGTGCAATGTGACAATTATTAAATGAGAAGCTAAAACGTTACTTTGCAGAACTGCAATCACAGTGACTCATGTCTGTTGTAGCTCCTTGTTAGAAACGTCGGTCTTGTGGTTATGGCAGGGAGCTGTGACTCAGCAAATACACATTTGGTCTCTGGTGCTACCAGTTTTCCTGTGTAATATCTAGAGTGGAATTCAGGCTAGATTAACAAAACCAGGAAAACACAAGCACACTTGATACTGTAGTGCTGAGCAGCTTTGTGTTTAACTAATTTCATTGCCCCTCTGCACAGGACCTGTTCAGCCACACTTTGAGCAGAGAAACACTTCTTGCTGGCCCAACCTGAAAATGAGAATGTGGTTTAATTTAAAACCTTATCCTATATTTGGATGATTTTCTCATTGCTGCAGAGGGTGCCTCCCATTCCAGCTTTACAGTCCAAATTGTACTCTTCAGATAGTTGCCTGCATCCTTTCTTTCAAAAGCTGTGTACAAGTGGTGATAGTGATGCCCTCTCACTTTTGCTTTTATACAGTACCTTACTGGTTAAAGCACTCTCTTAAGATAACAGACTCAGATTCAATACACTACTTTGACTGAGAAAATTAAAACAAAATTCCTTTAGCCTTTCCATCTCCCTCCTAATGACCAACATAAAGCTCATGAAAAGATAAGTACAGTTTCTACCACACATGTTTTAACTATTCTGTTAAGGGGAGGGAAAAGACAAAAGTTGTTAACTAGATCAGAGATTGTCACTAAGGCAAGCAGGCCTAGTGATGAAGGTCTTCAGCTAAAGGCAGCAAGATAATAAAAGCCTTTCTACAAGACTCGATCCCTAGTTCTGTTGTTTGTAGAAGAGATCTCTTTCCCTATTTCCATTAACCTGACCACTTTTGACAAGTCTACTGCCTATAATGGAAGTACTGCCTACAGCAGTGCACAGTACAGGCTAGTGGGTTTATCACAGTTTTGCAGTCACATGTGCCCCTACAGAACATGGCATATGAGTAGAAACCACAGATAGAAACTGCATTTACATTACATCTTGAAAATAAGTGAGAATCCATTATTCAGTTTGATAGATTCAAACTGTCTCTTTAAGGTCTAGTGATAATGCTTTACCAAATTGTTATGGATCTCTTAAGTTTATTCTACAAAACATGAGCTCATCAATGAGAAGCTTAAGGGTGGAAAGAAAGAAAGAAAATTCTACAGCCAGCAGTAGAAAGATAAAGAACATGAGCTTCTAACTCTTAAAGTATTTTAACTTGGAAATATTTGGTACGTTATATTAGATGTTTCTTAAAAGCTTGCAAAATATCTTTTCAATCACAGTATTTTGATTCATGCTGTCTTTAGCATGGAACAGTATTTATATTGCTGTATTTTTTTTCTCTTCTTTCTCTACTAAAATTTTTAAATAAATGCTCACTTTCTGCTGATAACTAATTATCTCCAATCGAGCATAGCTTTGCTATTTGCAACAGTGACAGATAAAGAATGCTATCAATAATACTTCATAAACAGCATGGGAAGAGTCTTAACTCTTTTACCTAAAGAATTTTGACAGCTCTTTATTGAAGTCTTCCATCAGAGACTCCATTTCAAAAGGTATGTTTGAGTCCTGAAGGACACACCACAGAATTGAACTATATCTGATTCATAAAACAGAAAGTTTATTACATCCATTGACAAATCTGGGTGTTCTTTCCTGAGGACAATTTTTCTGACATTCTGCATTAAGTTGTCTACCTCACTTCTTTCGTTATGTCTTACTCAAATAACTGAATATCCTTAGACACCACAGGAATCAGTGGGAATGGGATTGTGTTCTTTGTGTTCTGAGAATTGCATCAGATTCTTTTAAAACTGAGCTCATTGTTTTCATTGTTTATTACATCCAACTTAAGTACAAAGTGAATGCAAAATAGAAGAATGTATATAATCAATTTATTTTGAAACTTCAAAAGGTAGTTATTGTTTTAGAGAAGAGGTGGCTGCAACACTGAGTTTATTGAACCTCTGTATTCTACTTCTCTATATTTTTTTACATAATAACATCGTATCTGTACTCCAACTTTATTAAATTTACCTATGCTTATGGTGCAAAACAAGGGATTTTTTTTTTCCCAAGCAGATAATTTGTAGATTTGTATCTCCACTCAGCATTATCTCACACATGTATCTTTTTTAAAAAAACAAACCATCTTTGTCATGAGAGCTATGCTGTAAATAACAGTGATAAACTCCTTGTTGTTTAAGACATGATCTGTTAATGAGGATGTACAGGTCTATAACTGACAGACAAAAAGGATCTGCAACTTTATTTAAATATTGAAGACACAGAAAACATAATAATCTTATCTAGTACTCTGTAGTTGTTACTGTATTAAAAGCCTCCTTGCTAGCCAGATCATTCAATCTGTTCTTACCTTGTTTGGGCTGTTTCAGGCACACAACTTATAATTTGGAGAGGGGAAAAGGGTGTTTTTATTCCCACTTCTTTTTATATGTCTATCAAAGTTAGAATGCCACAAAGACATAGATATGTTTTCTGCTATTGCAAACTAACACTGCAAGGTTTAAAGATTCAAGAGAGCTATCTTTCTTCCAACTGAATGCTCTTTCCATCTAATCTGCAGTTTATAAGATTACAGGAAACCACAAAGAACATATTTCTTCTTTAAAATCTACTACTTGGTAAATTAATACTTTTATAATTTTGTACCAGCACTAAAGTAATACAGAACACTAGAACCCAGTAATCTGTAACAAAATAATACCATGCAGTTTGTTGACTCTTCATAGCATTTATCATTTTCACATGCATTTGCTTTGCATTGCATTTGAAAACTGAACACCAAAAGTTCTTGTAAAGCTTGAAGGTTAATGGCATTAGTCTGCCCCTTGACTATAGGAAGCTGTCTATCTAGTTTAAACTGACAGATGTGCTTTTACAGCTGGAGCAATACAGAGATCTTTGAGTTTTGGCCTTCTGGGAGAAAGAAGTGGGTAAAACAGCAAGAAATGCCACTGAGCAATTTTTCCAGAAAAGATTGATCAAAGTTTGGAATGTGTCTTGACCTAAGAAGCACCAAGGATTCACAGGACTCTCTCTAAAACAACCTTTTTTGTTGACTGAAAACTCACTTATACCAAAAGGAGTAATGGAACTGTATGATTATTGTATTACATGAATTTATCTAATTCATATAATACATCTATCTATAGATCTAATTTATCTAATATTTATTAATTTGATGGCTTTAATGTATTTGAAAAACCCACTGAATAATTTCCTCACCATATAATATTTTTCAATATTTTTTCTTAATTTAGAATTATTAAATATATGGACAGTACTTTTACATGAAATTTTTATGTTAATAGAAGAGTAAGTAATATGTAAGTTTTTATGTCAAAGCATGCATTTTTCTGTTGAAGTTTATTTCCATAAAAGAGATAAGTTACTTCTGCAAGGCTTTCTAATTTGTGTTCCATCTAAGAATCCTGAGATAAGTTCTATCTGATAATGGCTTGTATGAATTAAGTAAATTACTTTAAAAACCCCTTTTAAGATGCAATTTCTTACATTTGTGAAAGAAGTTATACAGCATGTATTGTACTGCAACAGAAATTGTCTTGGTGACACAGAAAATTGATTTCAGTCCTATCATATCCTAAATATGCATAAAACTGGCTCTGGCTTGAGAATTATTCATATCATAATGACTGAAATATTGCACATTTTGTCTCCTCAGAAACAATTTTCAATATAGAATTTTTGTCAAACTAGGACTGTTCTGAGAGAAGCAATGATTACAACATACTTGGAACTTAATGGATTTGAGAGTCATTTCCTCATGCTCTGTAGAAAGTGAAGAAAGTGGTACAAAAAGTGCTACTGTTGATCTCTAAGGGCTAGCACTGAATTCCCCTGAGATAATACATAGATAGCATCTAAAAGTTTGTTTGGAGTAGAATTACACTGAGGTCACTGTTCAAGACAACAAACTGTCTGCTGCATTCTCTGACCCCGAAAGGTTAGAGTTTAGGAATTTCCTGGAGAGATTCTGTTTGGTCTAACATTTTTATGAAAGTATCAAGGGGATAGTTAAGAGCAATAGTGAGGTTATTTTCCCCAGAGCTGTAAAACTCTTTTATCTAGCCAAAAATACTTTTAGGGAGATGCCTGTTAGGTCTGTGTGAATGCAGAGGAGAAGTCAGAACAAGGAAACTTTTTTTGCAGGAGTCCAGGAACACACTAATTTTTTTTAAAAAATAGTTTTGTGTTTACTTTAACTAAATATGTTAAGTGCAATTACTTAAGTAGCATAGCAGTCTAATGTTTATGTTTTGTAGCACATGAAAAGAAAGTTCTTTAACATTTATGCATATTTTTCAATCTATTTTCATGTACAAAACTCTTCAAAATAGGGAAGAAAACAGATATATTTTTTCATTGATGTAATGAATTTGTTAATGATGTATCCTGAAAAAACAGCTGGACACAGCTGACTGGACCCTTGACGATACAACTCTATTCATGATAACTAAGAGGAAGTCAGAGGAAAGTTAACTTTGTCATAATTGCTTTTGTTCAGTTTTCTTCTACTTGATTTGTGGAATATTTCAATTCTAGACATGTATGGCACATCATGCCATGATATAAAAACACCTAGTGAAGAAAGGAAATTAGTGTAGCTTTGTACAATCCATAACACTGATAGTTTTACAGCAGAAAAACTGATTTTCAAAAGTATCCAAAAAGATACATTTTCTGACAAACTCAGCCTGTGTTCTTTATCAGTGTGTAATTTAGGGTGCCTGTAATAGCTCATTAGTACATCTCCAGGCAGAATGTCAGTGCAAATACTGACAGGTCAAGGCAGACAAGCCTCCCAACACAGGACAGTGCTGGAGTCAAATACTGATATGGTGTTGATAGTGTGACTGCAGGCAGCACAGGATAGGAGGTCAGCTCATGGACACACCACAGGTGAGCTGGGACACAGCATGGACTTTGAAAGAGCCAGCTGGCTGTAGATCCTTTAATGGGCACAGCTATTCAGAAGCATCCTGATAACAGTCAGAGTATGTGCTAAAACCACGATGTCTATTACATTGACTGTGACTGTAAGTCACCAGTCACCTAACCTATCCCACTGCTACATTCCTCATCTCCACTCACTGAGGCACCTAAGCTTATATTCAGAGTTATATTCGCATTTAACACTCACTTCTTGATTAACTTGCAATATGGTCCTGTTTTCTTTGATAATTAATTCTTTATTGCTAAGGGTCTTCCAAATTTCCACCGTAGGTAATTTTGTTATTGTTCACAAGCATTACCCTCATTCCATCAATCTGTTTTCCTTCTCTCGCACTTCCCTATTCACTTAGGGCCTTACTGAAGGCTGCTCTTAGAATTGCAATAATTTCTTCAACCTTACTGTTGCATATGGATTCTCACATTTTGATTTTTTTCTGAGTCTTATAAATACAAAAAATTAGCAGTAATAGAGTTATCTTCCACATAGGTTTAACCCTGAATATTTATGGAATTGTCATTCATACAGGCTTATTATTATGTCATTGCTTTCTCCTGGGGGTTTTGTAGGTGGTCACTTTCAATGAAAAGTTTCTTTGGAGGAGGAGATCTGCTTTGTTTTCAGTATCTTGGATATATCTCTAAGATCTTCAGGACAGACACAATGTCTGCTTTCTGTGTTGTCAAGCAAATCAAAATGATCTCCATCTTACAGCCATGCAAAGGGCAGCCCAGATCTATGCAACATATCAGAAGGAACATTTTGCTAGTGGATCAAATTTTGGTTATCAGGACTAAATAGTCCTTGTCCATCATGATTCTTCTCATCCCTACAAGTGAAGGATGTTTAGATAAAACACATCTGATTGATACAACCCAAAGGAGTTGGTTTAGTTTAAGTCAGTACTGAAGATCTAAGGTACATTACACAAAGAGAATCACTAAGCTTGAGCAAGAGGTTCTTTCATATCTATTTATTCCAATTAATACACTCATATCTTAATATCTTATTATAAACATAAAATATTTTCTGCTATTTCTAGGCTTCTTATATTAACAGTGTAATAAAGCTTTCATCTGATCGGTTGTGAGATTCTTGTGTAACTTCTAATAACGTGCTATTTGCTGGAAAAGGCTGATAGTAAAATTTGGCACTTTGTGTGCAGTTTGGATATTTATACACAATAAGTCAAGATTACAATTTCGTATTTTCACTCAAATGCTAAATTAATTAGTTTTATAAACATTTAATTTTTTTTTTTTTTGTATAAACATGTTTGCAGGAACAGCATGTTCCTACATGGAGGCCGCTGATTCAGAAAAGAATCAAGAATTTGTAAAAATAAGATCTGATACTGAATTTCCAAAGTCAAATAATATTCAGTTTATTCAGAGTGCTGCTATAGCAATTAATAAGATCTAAAGAAAAAAAACATACTTTGTGCTACTACTACTACTACTACTTTGTAATACATTTTTGTAGTACTTTTTTTCTCTCACTAGTTTGTATCTATCAGCAAGGAGAATATTTATGTGTATCACTTGCACTGATGAGTTCATTAGAGTAGAGTGAGGTAAAGACTTTTAGTTTGCAGAAAGGAGAAAATACAAGAGTACTATAAGTGATCATTTGAAGGGTTTGGGAAGAGGAAGCTGGTTACTAAGAGGAAGATGAAGGTAACCCTTAAAACTAATAACAGGCAGGGTGAGAATTAGGACAGCCCTCTTACTAAGGACTGTTCAGGAATATTTCTTCTAGCCTCAGTGCCTCTTGAGAGCTAAATGCGGTGTTACCATCTGCTAGGAACTGCCCAATGAAATCAGACATGTTCTGCAACTGGGATTAAGAATGGAGGAAATTGCCGCTTGTGTACCAAACCAAATATGGTAAGAAGGGAATTGTGACCAGTTACAGAGTTCTCAGAGGAATTAATGAATTTGAGTAATTGAATCATCAATTCTGAATTTTAAAAAACTCATGTTCTTTGTACTCTTACAGTATTGCTTTTCCGTCTGGAATTGAGGTTCCATTGTGCTATTAAATCAGTACTAACACACTCAATTTTGGTTTTTGGCTGCTGCCTCTAAGATTTCCCATCACTTAAAAGACATTTTTAAAGATATTTTTCCTAAAAGAAGGCATAACAACTAACTGGGAAATTTCAGGTTTTCCTAATGACCTTGCACTTGAATAGCTACCTTTATCCCCTGAGGATTTAGTGGCTCTTAAACTTAATAGCAGCAAAATGCTTTAGAACAGGATGAAAAGAATCCTTCACCAGTTGAAAATGCATGGTAGAAAAAGAAGTTAAGTACAATTATTTCATAACCAGACCAATTTCAACAATTCAGGAAGGCATTCTGTAAAGTATATGGAACAGAAAAGGAGATTTTTTTTTTTTAAATCTGCCTGAGGAAGTATGAATTTTAGTTGTAGTTGTCAATATAAATTTTGTAACTGAGGTTTTGTCACTGAGCCTTGCTTAATTGACTTTCTATTGTAAACAAAATAAAACCAATCTGCTAAATTCAAAATCACCAGCCTCAAAGACTTAGATGAAAATTTAAAATTTTGTCTTGCAAAAAATGTAATAGAGGATCTGATACACCTGAAATAAACCTGAGAGAATAAATCTGAAATAGGTATGAGTATCTTTCCTACCGTGCATAGCCAAAGAGAATGAGCTCTAGATTTCCAGTGAGAAGGTTTATATGTACAGTTTATCTGTACATATAATAAAAAGAAGTTCCTTTTAAAACTGAAATTTAACCTCAAACAGTACACATATAGATGAAAAGTCTTCACTTTTCTGGTGTTGCTTAATAGCCATTTAATGGGCAATAAAGCTTGGTCCCTAAATGCACTGTACTATGTAGTTTGTCCTTGAACTCTCAAGTGCTGCATTGGCCTCCAGCTGTTAGCAGTGCACCACACTAATATTAGCAAGAGGTATCGTTAGTGCTACTAAATGTGAAAAGAAGAGTATTTAAGTTACTGTGATCTGGAACATAAATAAACTGTTACTTCATATCCTCTATTCAACCACTCTCTATGGCTGTGTTTACATCTTCCTGCTGGGACATATTATAGCATGCACTACAGTCCAAGTTAGACATGTGTTCAAGGAGTGTCATGGTTCTCATAGAAATCGGAAGTCTGTGAAGAATAAAAACCAGGTCATGAGGGAAAAAAAAATAAAAATTAATCTTTTTGGGTGTTTCTTCAAACACTATTACTACAGTAACTACAGCAACTCATAGGCATCCCAGTTCCTAAATTCTCTTATCTGTATATTTCTTTTTCACTTGGGTGTTTTTAGAAATAGCAATTCTACAACATTTAAGTTGTTTTGTTGAGGAAAAAATAATTTCAAAAATTACAGTAATTTTACAGTAATTTTATTTCTACCAAAATATTTCTTTTACATACATAAATTCATAAATTAAGAAATACTTTTATTTTCTTCATTATTTATTAATCATTCTACTCATTATCTCAAAACTTTTTAAAAATTTTACAGTATGAGCTTAATGTAGCAAGAAGAAAGACTTTATTTTTAACACTCCCTGGTTCCAAGAAACAATGCTGCACTCTGTATCTTTGTCTTCTTTGAGCTATAGTTAAGTGGAAGTTCCGATACGCTGCCTGATTTCACTGTTCCCACCAATATGGCATAACTCTGGAAACTGGGATTGAAAGAAGACATGAATTAAAAGTCTTGCATTCCAGAGCAAGGGAGTATTCTCAAGCAGGGGGGGAGCAGTAGGGAGAGGGAAACTAGGGCTTTGTCTTCCAAAGCATAGCAGCATGTTTATAATGGAGGAAACACATACCCTTTAAAAACTGACTTGATTGGGGGAAAATTACTTTTAGCCAGCTACTGAAATCCCTAAGCACATGCTGGTTTGTTTAATGGGAACCGATTTTGAAAGCATTTGTGGAATGTATAGAGGGATCCTGTCTGAAAACATGTACAAGGAAGGCATACCAGCTGCAGCTATTCCCTTCATCCTCACTGACATTAGCAATTTAAGATTTAGTCAAGCACAAAACACCCATGACCTTCTGAGCCATGCAGTCCCACAGAAAGCAGTCGACCTCTGCAGTTAGGCAAGCCATCATGAAGAAACATCACTGTACCACAGAAGACCTAAAATAAATCTGCAACAGTATTGAAAACTGTGGGACACTCAAGTAAGAAAAGTCATAAATCTGTGTCCTCTCTTGTCTGTTGCAATACTCTGTTCTCAGGATCTTTATCCCTGTAAAGCTAGCCAGAGAACAAGACCGAAGAGGACTGTAACTCAGCATGTTTTGTTCCTATTGTTTTCCCTGGCATCAATTTTTCTAGCTTTAAAAGTCATCCAAAAGCAAATGTTGAATCATGCTTCTACCTGGTTTCTGCCTTAAAAAATAATCCATGGTTTACAGAGAAAGCTCCATGCTATATGAATTCATTGCATGGCTGTTCAGAAGCTTGTAGAAGTAGTGCCATTGCCATTCCAGCTCTTTAGGCTGGCAATTTTTTAAATATCAGTTAATTATAGAAAATGTACCTGGCTGGGAAAAGTATTTTTTTTCCCCAAAGCTAGTGAAGAATAACTAGAAATATACACAAAGGAGGGGGGTTTAGTACTGAATTAAAGCTCCTTTTTAGTAGTTATCTGTGTTGTTGCTAATCAGAGTTTTTCCAGTGATCTAGTTTACAGCATGGCTCTCCAAGCAGGGGCATCAGCATTTAATGAGGGTAGAAGTGAACAGAGTAAGGGAGAAAATGAGCTGGTGGAGACAAAATGGATGTGGGAAATTCCTAAGTTAAATCAGTAATTTACAGTTCTAAAACCTACCCTAAACACATTAGTGTGGGACATTTTATTACAACCAGCTTAGTTATTTTCTCAGATCAGAAGGATGTCAACAGAAGAAATTGAGAAGAATTCCCAAAGCAGATTTTTGCCTTTTAATTTTGAAAGCCAAATCAGTCTCTAGGAGGCTAGCATTCCTACAGGCTCCTAGGTCCCAGATAAATTACCTTCTCCCTCAGATACACCAAGAAATATCACAACATGCCAAAATGTACACTCAAGGTGTAAGGTACTCACCTATTCCAATTACAAGTTCAAAAAACCCAAAATTTGGAATTAATGGAGTTATTGTTCAGGACAGAGAAAATAAAAATATCCACCTAAATACTTCAATTAAAATTTGTAGGCAAAGATTGACTTATTGAAATAAAAAATGTGTATTCTTTGTAAATAGAGACTTATGGGTGAAAATAGTTTTATGATATTTGAAGCAAAAATTCTAGGCAAAATCTGTCTTCATAATAAAAAGAAATTTTCTCATTAAAAAAAAAAAAAAAGGATGGGAATTTACCCAAATTGTTCTTGTGAGGCCTCAGCATATTTTTTTTCTCCTTCCATAGGGAAAGTAGAAGGAATGATGATTAATATTGCCAGCATTCTTAGCAGAATTGTAACATATATTTAGCCATTGAGTTCACATTTCTAAATAATATTATAACAAATGTGCTTCATTAGTGGTGTACATAGCATTATGAGACTTCAAAAAATGCCCAAGGCTGTCTGAACAAGGAAGATTTGGGGGGGGGAGGGTTCACTCTTTTTTTAACAAGAAGTGTTCTTAATTAATACATGATGTAAAGCTCGTTCTTCTCAGCATTATCAAATACATTTTTATTGATTGAAAGCTACAGTTATGTGTTAATTCTTTTAGTGTCATTAAATTCACATCCCTTGCACTACATTTCATTTGCATTTATTATTTCCCTTTCTAAGACATGACTGAGAAATAAGAACTTTTACCATTTTGCTATTGGCTTGAATATTTATTTTACAGCTTCATAGCCCGAGAAATATTTCAGATGAAGAGTGGGAAGAAAACCCCTTACCTTTAATATAAATACCATGTCCCCTCTTATCTTCTCTTTAGTAGACAGTCATGTTCTATGTTGAGAACTTTTCTTCTTCGTATTCCTAGTCATTCTCCTGGGCTATGACTATGTGCTGTGATTTTATCATTTTTAATTGGAATGAGTGAGATTTTATTGTAGCTAAGCAGCAGATCAGTCAGGGTGAATGAAATTGATACATTTTCTCTAACATGTTGCTAATAAGCAAGCGATTTATTGAGGTTGGCATATTGGAACAACGGTATTTTCCCTTGGCAAATCTCTTCCACTGAATGAAAAGCAACCTTACTATAGGTATTGCTTCAGAAATGCTTTCAGATGATCCCTCAGTCGTGTGGTTAGGTCAGTCTAAAGCTAAGACTTTGGAAGTGCAGGCAAAGCTCACCTCCAAGGAGGATTGTCAGAGATTAGAATTATCTAACTCAAAGTACATGAAATAATATAATGCTCTATTGAATAGTTTTGGTTTAATAGCTGGCATTATTGAGTAGAAGTTTTCACTGAATCTTCCATGCTTATCTTACTAATCATCCCTCTTCCCTGAAAGGTTAGCTAGTTCAGATCACATACAATGTGAACATCATTTGGTACAGAAAGAAACCAATCTAACATAACATCCCTGAATGGAAAAATAAAAGAGCAAAAAAGCTGAAACTTTTAGGGAATATGGAGAATGTTCAAAAATTGCCTTTATTTTTCATGGTATCTGACTAAGCTGAATAACTTAAGGTGTTTATCCAATTTACAGAAAACTGTTAGATTAAGGCAGCAAGGATGGAATCAATGGACCTTAGAAGTACACCAGGCTCAACCACTCTACATAAACAGGGTCAGCTAATCCTGTGTAATTCCTGGAAGGTGCTTGTCTGGCCTTAAACATGCCCAGACAGACACACCATATATCTTCACATTCCAACCTGTTTCAGTCCTTAATTATGACCTACCACTGGATTCTTCTAATGACAAATGAAAATCCCTTGTTCCTTCCTTGTTCTCTGCCTATACATAGAATATATTACCCCCTTCCTCTTTTATGTATCTGAATGCTGTTTCCACGGCCACCATTTTTTCCTCCTCAGCCTTAACAATCATGTTTTTGCAGGTTTTTTTCTTTGAAGGCATATTTCCAAACCTGCTGTGCCAAAAGTTATGGACAGAAATCTGCACTGTGCATTGCTCCCCATATAAAGCAGGCAAGCCGTCACATTTTCAAACAGGTACCACAACAAGATGAAAATGAGGAAGAATGTAAGCTTTTTCTAGATGAAGCTACTACACACTATCCTTATAAAATGCTAGTTCTGTTATGATGGGAGAGTAGAAAAAGTGGTCAGAAATACCCATAAAACCTTGTCCATTTCATGAATTCATTAGGAATTGCATGTGCTGCTCAGATAGAAGACAGGAAACATTTATAACGAGGCTCTAAAGAAAGCTGAAGGAGTCTGAGTGCCCCCAGGAAAGCTGCTTTTGACCTATGACAGAGGCTGAACAATTTTATTACCCTCTGAATTATAGATTGACTAGAAGAACATAAAAAGCAGATACACTTGCTGGTTGCTTTAAAGAAACATGAAGAATATTTCTGTTGTATGGGCCCAGAAACATCCATGAACTTTTTTGACTGATTGAGATTTAAGAAGAGAGATGTACTGGAGAGTTATGCTGTCAAATGTTTTTCACCACTTGACATGTCAGCGACAGGATTGGGGCAGGCGCTATGAGAAAAACAAAGTATGTGTTTGTGCACATTCAACACCTTTCTGCAGGCACTCTTGCCTCACACTGTCACACTGGGCTGCTTTCAGCACCTAATATGCTTCACAGGGATAAAAATAGCATAGATATATGATTTTGCAGAACACAGCAATGTTTGAAAATTGAATAGTTTTGGAAAGAGCTGTGATACCTGGGCTAATGCTCAGAAAAGGGGAAGACATGAATGTCAGTCCTCAAAAACTGAGAGAGCTCTTTTCCTACGTGTGTCAATACAGCAGGTAAATTACTGCATGAATGCTACTGCCAGTATGTCTGCTTCAACAAACAAGAAATAGATTTTAAAAATACTTAAACAGCAAATACCCATAGAGATATTGATTTTTTTAGGTGCTCAGCAGTAGCTGAAGCTGCAGTCCTGATTTTATAATGAGTATTTAAGAGCTTTTCTAGAGATCTCAAGGAAGATTTGCTTTTTTCTAACTAAAATTTAGATAAACCTCATGTTTCCCAAAAGTAATTGGCAAATATTTATGTGAGATTTTGCTTGTTATTTGGTTGGGTTTTGGTTTTAGTGTTTTGGGGGTGGATTTGAGTCATTTTTTGCTTGTGTTGGATTGTTGTTTTATTTTTGGGGGGTCTTTTTGGTTGGTTTTGTTTGTTTGGGGTTTTTAGTTGCATTTTTTGGTTTGGGCTTTTTTTGTTCAGTTAGTTTTTGGGGGGAGTAGGGGTTTTTTGACTGGAGCTAATTTTTTGGTTTTGTGTGGTTTTTTTGGTGGTGGTGCTGTTGGTGTTTTGTTTTAATTCTGTAACGGGATAATTTGCAAACTGAAGAAAGTAGCTGGTGATTTCACCCTCACTCCATGAAATTAAGGAAAATAAAGATATCCAAACCTAGACACATACCAATTTACTTACTAAAAAACTTTTCCAAATAAGAAGTGATATTCAGCTCCATTGCAGAACCTGAAACCACAGAGATATTAAGAAAGGCTATTGGTACAAATAACTGTCAGCATACTCTCCCTTTTGGGATCTAATGTTACTTCTATGGTGCTAAAAGATATATAATAATACAAAGTCACTACTTCAAGAAAGAAAGACCTGGAAAATAGAAGTCCTACCAAAGTCCTTTCTCAAATGAAGGAGGGACAATTTTTATTATGTGATTTATCAAAAGATCTCAGGAACATGTTGAAAAATGTGTTTAACCCTATGCAAGAAGATTATTAGGGACTGAAAAAGCAGGAACTTAGTAATCTAAAATAAAGAGTGACACTGAAGAAACTATTGCTTCTTGCCATCCATGCTGAAGTCCAATCAAGCAAAAGAATCCAAATAATTAAAAAGCAATGATGGATGTTTTTATTGATGCCTACATGAATATGAATTTAACCTTTTTGTAGACTGGTCTTAATTCCTTGGTATAACTTTATTAGAAGTAATAATAAAAAAAAAAAAGCAAGGTCATGGTGATTTTAGTGGCAAGAACAATTGTGAGTGTTTTTTACTTAAATAAAGTTTGGAACTATCTCCACAAAAATATGATTACATATGTCTTCTTTATCATCTTCTGACTCTCCAGATAAAGGCAAACAAATGTTTCTCATTAGAAACTAATCTGCAATTACTCTGGTCAGATAAGAAAATACATAAAGAAAAGTATCAATGTTTTTGTCATGGATGTGTAAAAGATCAAGAGAAAAATACCAACTAGTTATATGCATTACTAACAGACACATAACAGTACAAGGTCACTACCCTAAGAAAGATACCTCAAAATATTTAGATCTTACTGATGGATTTAGGTCAGCTCTTTTTTTGCCTTGACTCTTTGAAAAGCTCCCGGTTTCCTTATGGATTGCACAAAATCTTCTGCGCAAGTTGCTCAGGACCTTAAATTTTAAGTCCATATGAAGTATCCCAAGAGCATGATACCAAGGCTAAAGGTGTTTCCATGGAAAAATGAAAGTTTTGCATTCTGCATATTTTTTTTCCCAGTTAATGAAATGTAGAAAATCACCATTAGATGACGGACAATAACTCCAAGGAAAAAAACCTAGCAAAATAGTTGGAAAAACCTAAGTAAGAAAACCACAAATATGTGTGCCATAATAATCCTGCTGATGTGTCACATAAAAATATACAGCTGATTTGCAGAAGATCATTGTAACAGGTATTGATCCAGCTTTTAATTGTCCTGTGTTGCAAGTCTCACGTTAACTTAGAAGGAGGGAAACCTGTGCAGAAACTCTTCAGCTACCCAAAACTGAGAAGCTAATTAACATGACTGGGGCAAGGACAGTGGCTTCTCCTTTCATGACTTGGTCTCATACCTTCAATTTGAACCATGTAGATTCATACAGACTTAGCCTGAAGGTTTATGTAAGATTTACTGGGTTTTACTGCAAAACTGATGAAACACTAATCTGTCACCCTCTCATAAGTCATATAACTACAAGTTGACTTTTTGACTTTTTCTGTCTTTAATATGTACTAATCACTTACAAAAAGCTTTTTTTTTTTTTTTGGTAAGGCGACAGTCCCTGTTTGAACAGGAAGGGTAGTGTAGTAAAGAAGCATTGCAAAGTACATTATTTAACCTAGAAAACTGGCAATCAAGCTTCTGAAGGCTTATAGTTTTGAGCTAGAAATGTTCAAGTTTCATTGTTGGACAACCATATTCAACAACAAGCCAGACTCCAGTCCAGCCTAGTTCCTAGGTATGACTGCAATATACTAGACTATATCTAATAAAGCAAATAATACTAGATAACTGGCAAAGCTATGTATGTGCCTACATGTCCTTTGAAGCAAAATCCAGTGGAATAATGCTTGTGGCTTCCTGGGGGATACAGTCACTCTCATGAAGAAAAGAAATGCATTATAGAGAAGTTCTAATACAGCATGGGAAGAGCCCTGACCCCATCATGGAAATTGGATATTTTATTTTTAACTAAGTGCAAATCTTGGAAATTGCTATTGAAAATGTCAGCTAAGAAACAGTTCACCTCAGCAAAGGGAAAGTGTACTTTGCCCAGTTTTGGAGGAAATGGAGGTTCTGAAGAACTTTGTTAAGTATTTGGGGTCTGCCTTGCAAAGCCATTTCTATGCTGTGAGTAATGGAGGACACAGGGAAATCACATAAGCATCCATATGAGGTATCTAATCCCAGCAGACTCTGTGTGGCCTCGGTAAACAAATTAGGCATCTCAAAAATGAGATGCCTCATTTCTCCCAGAACCTTACCAGTCTGTAAGGGGGTGACTCTAGTAAAAATGACTACCCTCATACATATGTAATTTTTTTTTTTTTCACTGTTGTGTAGTAGGCCTATATTAGAGCTGTAACCTCCATCATAAGCTTGAAATAAACAAAATAAATTAATCATAATTACTATCATAACAATATTAATAAAAAGGCATAAAACAATCAAAGCCATTTTTAAAGGATAATATCTTAATCCCCTTTGTCCTCATTATTTTGGCATAAATTTTTTGTTACGAAATTCCCCAGCATTATTAAACTATGTAAGAAGCCCTCATATTGCTTCAGGTTAATAAAAAGAAAATAGTAGCTTTGATGAGCTGTATTATTGAACCTTGTTTCAATGCAAAATCATTACCTTCATTCCATCCTGGAAGGAATTAAGAACCAGCTGTCTTTAATCTGCTCTGCTGTTCTAGTCAATCACGGTTCTCCTGAGCAGCAGGGAAAGGAGGATTCAGGTGTTGACACTTGCTTCTGATTGCTGTGAGCTGATGAAGCACAGCTGCCCAGATGAGGAGTAAGTAGCACACTTCTCCAAGCCTGAGTTTTTCATTTTGGCATCATCTCCATTGGCTAGTTTCTTGACTAATACAACAAACCTTTTGTCGTGTTTTTGTTTGTTTGTTTCTGGCAGTCTATACCTATGTAAGGATAGATTAATATCCACCTAAGGCTAGATTAAATAATTATTTCTTTGTATAAAATCTTGTTGTTGTTGTTGTTTGACCTCAAGCATGGTAGTCTCATTGGTGTATTTATATTTCCTGAAAACCAGCCTAATTTAGCAGGGCCTTTTGTCACTATGCTTAGCTAAAATTCACTTCCTTTTATATTACAGTGCTGTATAACATAGAAGCTGTAGGGAGTAAGTAGAAATGAAGTAAAGAATTTTAATAGCTCTTTCTCTTTAAATGGGCTTCACTACTGGCATTCTCATTTCTCTATAGAAATAGAGGAATTGGAATGACAGACTCTCTTTGATTGTAATGGTTTAATGTTCAGTACTGTAGCAAAAGAGTGAGATTAAAGGTAGCAAGTCAAAACTCTCCGTGAGAGAAGTTATGGTGCCAGAAATTGCTGACATTTGTACTAATTTGGCCAGAAAACATGGACTAAACTCTAGGGACAAAAAAAAATGTTTGGGCAGTACTTTCTTTTTTACAAAAGGAACATGATTTGGTCCCTGGAAGAATACCAAATTGTACTTAATCTATATTAGACTGTTCTAAACCAGATGACTTAGTCATTAATATAATATTACTTAATGTTATAAACTAATGTGGATAATATTTTTGATGCCAAAATTCTGCTGTAATGAGTGGGAAAGTAGTTTAGAAAAGCATACAAGAAATTAGTCCATAGGTTGTTAATGAAGCACTTCCTCCCACACCTGTGCATTTAGCACCTGATTTTTATTATCCTCTTTGGTAAAGCTCTTATTTGACTTGCAGTAAATCTTATGATGTATAATACTTTATTGAATATTTTTTTTCTTATTTACGTGCGTTGTTGACTTCATAGAACCTTTAGGTGGGGAAGTAAGGGAACATCATGAAATAGAAAAATCAAGGAAAAAATCGCATTAAGATCACAAACAAGAAATATGTTTCTGTTAAAAAGAAATATAGTTCAGTATTTCTGAAGAAATAATGTTTCAGTAATATTAAATAGATCAACAGGAGTAAATATGTTGTTATTTATATACCGCAAATTGCAAGCAAAATCAGTACAGCTCTGCCATTGTTATGACGAGTGCTCTGTTTTACAGTCTACCCTATGTTTTCTCTTCCTAACCACTTATTACCTTGTCTAGCTTCTTAGCCAGACAGCCATTACTGAAACCACTTCACCTCAGTGAAGGCTCCTATTTTCTTAAGTCTAACCCTACCTAATTTACTAATGGGGATTGTTCTTACAGAAATAGGATTTTACAAATTGAACCCAGTTTTCAATAGGTGCTATACAGAGACTGTGAAAGGATTTTTTTTAGTTGCCTTTTGATGGATTTTTAATTGGTGAATGTATTTCTGGAATTAGGAGAGAGACGGAATAAGATCCAGGGTAATATCTGGAACTGTGAAAAGTTATGATAATCCTTTGGGATTTGGTGACTGAATCAAAAGGCAGGCAATCATACTACTTTGATACACTTTTTCTTTAAAAAAATTCAATAGGCATAGCAGATGTTTTCTAATGCAATTTGAGTGCCCCAATTAGTTATAGGTAGTGGGTTGCTTTTTTTAAAGTGAGAAGTTGGATGGGCAAATGAAAGAAATTATACCTCAGCTGACAATCTGTAACTGAAGGAAAACGAATGGAGTAAGTGAAGAGAAAAAAATTAAATGAAATGAGATCTTCCTGTGAAAAGTGTTCTTTTTTTCTTCTCAGAGTGGAAAAATGGTCATTAGAAAGGTGTTTTTCTTGTTTGAGATTGTAGCATTGATAATTAGTGGTGATTCTAAAGTGTCTAATTTTGTATTACCTGTCCAAGGAAAAGACATGGATTCTGTTGCCTAAACCTTGAAAATAAGGAAATTATGTGTTTCCACCTTCCAAATAAATTTTCCATTCAGTATATTTAAAATATATTTTTCAATTCTGTTCCCTGTTTTTGATCCAATAAACCTTTAGTTGCTGTTTCAGGAGCTCTTTCTGAAAAGCAGAAAAACAGTTATAAATATAGTCTGAATTTGGTTACTCATTAGTCTCCTGAGGGGAAGGACAAATCTTGTGACTTTTGCATCTCGGGTGCATGATCAGAACTCTACATATTTTGATGTGCTTAATATGGCTGGAGCACACCTAAATGTTTGTTTACTGCCAGTCTTCTAACAGCCTGAATCACATACCAAGCATTAAAACAGAAGGAAAAAAGGAAAATTTTTGCCCTAGCTCACTCTTTCTATTTTGAGCAAAGTGCTACTGAAACATGGGCAGTTGTCCTGTGACTTCATTCTGTGTATCCCTCTGAATACAGAGTACTGCATGTTGACATATCTCTTAATTCTTGGTGCTTTAAGGTGTTTCCTAAAGAAACTGAATTGAAGGAGAAATTAATAAGAGATAATGCAAATTAAAGGGTGAAAATCATCATTCCAACAGGAGCAATCCAATTTCTCACTCTAACATCTATTGAAACATATATAACAGGGTTATATATGCATATTTTTAGTTGGAGAAAAGTGAAATAATTAGGTCTTCTGTGCCTTTGTTCTGGTGGAAGTGTGGGCTTCTAGTTGCCCCTTAAAACATATTTGTTGTTGTTTTAGGCTCTGAATACACAAACTAAGAGAAAGTATGGAGCTCATGGCAACAAGAATTGGGTATACCTACACAAACTGCCAGTCTAATTTGCATTTTCTCCTCTTTTCACATCATGTTTTAAGTATTTACTTATGCACATGTTACAGAAGGCAGTTAAATACTGAATTCACCTAAAGGAAAAATCACTCAAGCAAATCAGAGATTGATAATGGATGTATTTTCCTTCTCATCTACTGTATAATATTTCTAATTTTAAAAAAAATCTGAATTTAATATTTATGCTGACTCATACCAGCTAAGTTCCCAAAATAGCAAAGCGACGTTATTATCTAAAATTCTAAAACTAAGTTGCCATGCCGTTGATCAGGCATTATTTAAAAGGCTTAAGCAGACTTCCCAGGGAGGCTCATTTCCATCCAAATCAAACCTATAGGAGTGTAACCTCACCTTATTTGTAATGCCTGGTGGGACACGCAGGGCTCCTGTTGTTTATGAAGTATTGCAGTGTAAGTAATTTGCCTGCGTAGGAGATCTATAGCTTGAAGGTCAAAGGTCTTGATGGCCTGTGACCCAGAAACAAGAAATGTTTAGCCTTTCTGTGTACATAAAGTTTGGCCACTTCAAAACCTTTTGAATGTGCCTGTGCTGCGCCGTGCCCCTGCAGCTTTATGTGACTTTTCTCTCAACAGTATTTGTTTCAAAAATTCCTTTAAAAATCGTACCTTGCAGGAACTGCTTGGCCTCCCAGAGGGTGAATAAAAAATACATTCACTGTCACGTTTGAGCCCTTGGGAGTGAATGATACACTTGCTTAAATATTTGTTGCCTTACATTACTGTGAAAACAGTAGCTTAAATTGTGATTTCAAAGAGAGTATTTATCTCCATGGTTTTAATTACCTGTGCAGCTTTGGTATGGTAGTTAGCCTTGTTGGTTTTTTCACCTTCCTTAAAATCTCAGTTTACAATAATGTACTATGCATAAATAACATATTACCTACAAAAATAACTTAGTTTGGTCAATTCCAGGTATCTCTCAGATGAAGAAAGGATTTTGCCAAACGGTCTGGAATTTATCCCTGCAGCTGCTGGATCAGGCAAGCAAGGGAAGTTAATCCAAAAATATGATAAAAATTTAGACAAAACCAGGGATTTTAGTGCAGTCTCTTTCCCAGTCTTGAGTGTGATCTCGGCAACATTTTAACTCTTTTTATTTAAAATTAGCTAACCATGGTGTGATGATCTCTCAAGGTTCCAGACAATGAGATTTTTATAGTGGGTTGAATGTCTGTCCTGCCTTGGGCTGAGTGTTTTCAAAACATTCCTTTTTTTTGGTAGGGTATGGTTATGCCACTAGGAGGCCTGTTAGAAATAGCCTAGATCCATTTTGGGGCAAAATAGTTCTGAAAACAGTCAATCAAATCCATGAATGCAGGCTGGTAACAAAATAGGCTTTTAAGAGCAAAACCTGATTAATCTCTAGAGCAGCCAATTGTGGGTTAATAGCAAAAGAGAGGCTCTTTATTCAACAATTGTTCAGGATTCAAATTCACTTTCAATGCTGACTAGAAAGCTCTCCCTGACATTGCCCCAGCAAAGAGCTTCTCTTACACAGCTGTGCTGGTCTCTCTAGCTGTCTACAGGTGAAACATCAGGACATGCAGTAGGCAGGTGATGGTGGAGTGCAATCAGGATAAGAGTTTACACATGAGAGCTTGTAGCAATTCTAGATTAAGTCACACAGACTTGGTGTTTAATGGATATTTTGCTGGGATAAAGTGTCCATATTGCTTCAGTTACATGCTTATTTAGCTGATTTAAGGCATAAGCAAATTAAATTACTCAATTTGACTTAAGTTTTTATGTAGGCTTAATCTCTGAGCTACTGCTTTCTTAAATTTTCACAACCTTTTCTTATGGAAAGAGTGACTAGAGAAAAATATGTTTTGACTATTTAAGCTTTTAAATTTTCTTCTCAACAATTGGGGAAAGAGTAGAGAGAAAAAGCATCATTATTAAGTTTGACTGTAAACAATTAACAGTAGTATATGTAACGCAAATATGTTGAAATCTTGACTGCATCATGTTATAAATTATTTATTAGTGGTTCAGTTCTTTTTTGCTCTGGTTACCTCAAGCAAAAATTAGAAAATATATTCCAATTAATTTCATTATTCTAATTATCTTATTGTGTAAAGCCCTGTGATGGGACAGATGTTTATGAAGTTAAACAACTGATTCAAATGGTGGGGTTGAATGTGTTTTTTCATGGTGTTTTAAAAGGTCTCTGTCCCCTTGAAGCTTTTGTTATTTCTGAGGTGGTTAAAGGTAGGATGACAACAGAAAACTAGATGGACAAAGTAGGATACAGTTCTGTATGCAGTTTATAAATTACTCACATTGCTGTTTCATTTGTTTTCATGATATCTTTTAGAAAACTGCTGAAAAGAGGAACATAATATACTTTTCTAACTACATCTTTTTTTGCAGAGCTTACCGTATTTTGGCAGTGGATACTGGTGTAGTCTTACATGGAAAATGTAAGTTACTTAGGATAAGCCGGTTTACTGTAATTCTGAGACAGACATGGCATTTCTGCCTTTACTGATTGTCACAGCTTAACTTTAATTTTTATAGCTGACAATGTTTTATCTCTTTTGTGCATGGATCTCAGTCCCTTATAGATTATATGCAACTATTAATTTTCTTTGAAGGGATGAGGACTTACAGGTCAGTGCTGACTTTAAATTACCATTTATTTTTAAAGAAACTCAAGTAGTCAGCAGACCACATGGGCTGCTTTTCACTTCGGAAGATACCCATAATTGTAATGCTATTTGTCATTTTAAGACTAGGAATATGACCTAAGTTCCCTAGCCCACATAGCAAATAAACACTCCATGTCTCTTGGGAGCAGTACTACCACTCCACCACTAACTTTGGCCCATTATACTGAGTTTGCTGAACATTTAGCCCTTTCAATGTACTGTGTATGTGATATATGAGAATGAGTGAGTGGGTGTTGCTTGCAAATGTCCTCTGTTCATACATAATATAAGCAGGCCATTCTAACTGGTCCCTAGGTAACCAGTTTCTGGATCAATGTTTAAGCTGCAGTCTTCTGGAAAGATTGTGTGTTGGACCTGGTTCTGTTTGTATTAGAAAATTATCTAGGGTTTGCAGAAATTCTAATGATTTACTGTACATGATTCTAGCATATATAACCTAATTTGAATGCCCTGATAACTCCTTTACCCTATATATCATAGCCGCTGAAGCAATAAATCATTCTAATCCTTGAGTTTGACCCCTGCAACATCTTTTCTTTGTCTTTTGGAGGCTAGAGCCAGCAAACTGAAGTTCATTAACTCATGGCCTAACAATGTGGTACTTTGTTGCTTTTCCCTGAACGCCTTCTCCCTAATGTTGTTACCACCACTTTTTAAAATATTTATTGATGATTCGTATAGAGTAAATAAACTCACTACAATGATTTGAAAAATATTTATTCCCATTTTAAGTTCTTATCTGAGACTCCTAGCATTAGAAAACACCAAATGAAAAGGGGATGTGGGAGAGTCTGTGCTTCACCAATTGTAATCTTGTAATTATGCTTACTTGTATTGCACTTACCACCTATTGCACTGAGGTTGTGATTTGTTTCTAGCTGTCCTGCTTTGTATCCAAATGACAAATTATCAATCTTAGCATAATGGAGCCTTCATCTTACACTTTCTTTTCCATTAGAACTTGGGAAAAAAATGGTCAGGCACTCAGTATAAATTAATTCCTATTTGACTGGGATTTTTTGGTTTGGTTTGGGGGTTTTTTGGCATTTGCAGAAGGAGGACTTTCAACGTGAATTTTAGGACTTCCCTCTTACACTAAGTTCTCAAGGCACCTTC
Organism: Pyrgilauda ruficollis; assembly: GCF_017590135.1. NCBI lineage: Eukaryota > Metazoa > Chordata > Aves > Passeriformes > Passeridae > Pyrgilauda > Pyrgilauda ruficollis. Next base: position 12,591,883 of record NW_024526599.1, on the reverse strand, counting down.
ATCTGTGAAGTCTCTCTAGCTGATGTGTGTGATGTGTTCCAGCATTTATTACTGCCTGCAGAGCTGTGGCAGGCAACTTCAGAGTCTTAGTCCTGTCCACTCTTGTAGTCAGTCCTCCCTTCTGCTCTGCTCACTGAAGACCATGCACTATCCAGCTCTTGTAACATTTTTCAAACAAAAGCATTCTTTTCACCACAGACTCAACCATGATAGTTGCTTTCCTCTCTCATGATTTCTGCATTGTCTTTTGTATTAGACCTGTGCTTCATGCATTACAAAACAGTACCATAATTTCCTATCCTGCTCTAGCACAGATAGATCTCTAAGTAGATGATATCCTGAATATAATCTTGTAATGTTTCCTTATTTTTAGTAGAAGTGAACACCTCCTGTTTCTCTGCATCCCAGTCACCCCTTGAGCATCACATTGCACCAGCAATCACGTCTCTGTAACTCAGGCATTCCCCTGGAACAACACTTAAAATGTGCAAGCAGAATGCAATATACAGTAATCTGGGAATTGGTTGTGACATGAATTTTTGGAAGACCACACTATTTGAGCATTTTCATTCTATAGCAGCTGTTAGTTACTCTTAAATGGTTATATTAGAATAAATGACTGGGAAAACACTTCATAAATTTCAGCCATGACCACAGATATAATTTCTATCATAAAGCATTTTACATAGTGGTCAATGTGGCATAATATATGGTTCAACATATGTTGACATGTGTTAGCAACTTATGTCAGAGTATTCCAAAAAGCTAATAGAACCTCTTGACTCTTCTTCTTAATTATTTTTCACTTCTATAAAGCTCACAGTTTTATTATTTATTTCAGAACTCTTTTTATGTAGTACCTCAGAGGCACTTCAAATACTAACCAAGAAGTAAAAAAATTGCAAAAATGAGGCTTATGACCTGCTTTTTGGTTACTATTCACTTGGACAAATCAGCTTGTGAATTCACCAGGGCATCTGGATCCATTTATGTCATTTGAACTGCACTCCTATGGATGTTCCATGTTGGGCAACTGAAAAGGAGAAGCAGGGAATTGGAAGTACAGGAAGCCACAACTGGTAGTTTGATAATTTGTATCACGAGAGCTCTTACCTGAAATGCACAGGACTTGTACAATGAGCACAGTTAAAATTGTACTGATATTTCAGAAACCATATTACTTACAAATTTTGGTGCTGTAAGCTTCAAGAGTAACACATATTTTTTGGTTTATAGCCTCTCTTTCGAAGTATTTTTGATGCCAGAAAAGTACAAATAAGTATGATATTTTCATACCTATACCTTCTGAGAAAAGGCTAATAGGCCTTTCAGATCCTTGCCACATATTTCGTACTTTGTAGGCTAAGAGAACAAGGTCATCTGATTAAAAAATGCACATAGCACTGATGGTAAATACTCTGTTTTACTAGGAAACATTACAGGGAGTTGGAAGAGGGAAAACAATAAAAATAATTATTTTGATTTTCCAGGTTTAAATCTGATCAGACCAGCATAACGCCATATGTAAGAATTTGTTATCTTGAGTTTTGTAACGTAGAACATTCATTCAAAATATCTCGTTTTCAAAAATACCTAGATCTAACTAGGGGGCTTGTAGTAATGGTTTGTTTCAATGAGTGATGCGCTCACTGATTACAAATCCATCTCTTCTTTTTATTAGTACTTAATTCAGTTTGTTTGTTGTCTTATATTTCTGGTACATTAAATGTTCTCATTTCTACCACTGATTTTTCATTCATTTTAAGATTTCTGGAGCCAAATGTCTGAAGTAAAGGCAACATACGGATTGCAACAAGACTCCATTTTACTTGGTCTGTTAAGATTTTCTGCTCTTTAACTAACTTTAAATTCAAAGTGAAGATCACTTGGAATTATCTTTTCTTGTATAATAGAAAACTCAAACTGAAAACTCTAAATCTTTTGAGAGCAGGAAACATCTTGACCACAACCCAACTGAATATTTTATCTCCCATATACACATCTTTTCCTATGAATGTAATTTTCCAGAAATGACCACCAGTTGAATGACTGTGACAGATGTCACCATCAGTTGCTCATTGGGCGAAACGGCCTCTGACACACTGACTGCTACAACATCAGCAGCTCTTGCAGAAGATCACTCTGCTGCTGCAAGCCTTGATTCACACAGGGCAATAATGTAAATTACTCTCCATTACATAGGAAAATGCTATGGGGTTCATGTGGGGTGACAGTAAGAGAGTGCCTGATCTTATTCTAACAGCAATAGCACTGGTGGTCCCTTTCAGGTGCTACAGTGCATTGTTGAGCCACTTCTTGTCCACAGAATGAAGGCATAAAGTATTAGTTTCTCTTTATTTCTGAAGAAGATTCTGGATGGTCTGTATGAGTCAGATTAGACTTTAGGAAGAACAAGTTATTGCACCATTAGTTTGCTGTCCTGGAAACACTAACACTACTTCTTAGCAAGGGCAGGTTGTGTGACATTAGCCAACTGAGCACTTTTTTTCAAACATCGCTTGATTTCTACTTTAGATATTTAGTAAAGCACCTGTAACTTTAAAATTGTGTCATAGGCTTGGCACAAAAAGCTGCATGACTTGCAATATGAAAGCAAACATTTGTTTATTTAGATTTCTCTTCAGGAGCTAATTTTTGCAACTATATAGGGAATATTATTGACTTAGTAATAAAGGAAGAAACCAATATTAAAAATTATTAGGAATGCAATAATTAAATAGAAATCACACCAAAAAAGTGATTACTTTTATCTGCAACAAACATTCCAGAACTGTATACAATTCTTTTTTACTCATTTCAGTTATGCATGGAAAAAGGTTTACAGAAGGATCTATGTATAAGAATGTATAGAATGAATAAGACCATCATCTGCATGAACAAAAAGCATAATAGCTAGGATCCTTCACAAAAAAGAAAACTAAAGAATATAGGGAAGGAAGTTTACAAAATGAAGTGTGGAGGAAAGGTGATAGGGATTTATGTCAGTTCTGTCATAAGAATGAGAGGCATAACATAAAACTAGTAGTATTCATAGCAAACCAAGGAAGAAGTTTCTTCACACAATTTATTGAGCTGCCACATGGTGTTACGGATAGTGAAAATCTACATGATCTCAAAGTATGACAGTTCAGATTCCTGGAAGAAAAATAAGGACTGTTACATAGAAAAATAGATAATGTTTCTGTTCAAGAAGTTTTTAAGCTGCATCTTGCTGAGGTTTAGATAATATTCTGAGAAAGTATTGCTGTGTTCTTGCTTTAATTTTCCTCAGGTTCCTGCTGTTGGTCGCTGTAAGGGTGAAGATAGCAGGCTGGAGAGATCCTTTTTTCCCAATATTTCCACTCAACATACAAGCTGCATCTATTCCAGAAATATTAATACCTAACAAGAAAACAGAAAGCAGGAAAGCCTTTATTGACATTTTACATAGTTATTCTGATTGGACAACAACATATTCCTATACATTTTTTTAAGTAGAAAATATAAACCAAAATTCTAGTACTCTCTGTTACATATGAGCAAAATAATTCATCTAGTTTGATACATGCTGCCTAATCGAGTACTGTCATTATTCTTGTCTCTTCTCTTGATTAATTATTTCTTATTCTAGGTTTTTTAGATTAAAATACTGTAGAAGTAAAGAGAGGTAAAATAGCTGCTTTTTTAGAGTGGAGAAAGTAACGATATTATCATCTGTTAACTGTCAGGGTTTTGCTTCCTATTTTTTTTTTTTTGCCTTAACTGAGATCACTCATTATTTATTTACCAGTTTATTAGGTCTCTTTATTCTGATGAATGCTTTTGTTTGTTTGTTGTTTGTTTTATTCTGGCATTTTCCCTAATTTTTGCAGCCAAAAAGTTTGGGATTTTTGTCCCAAATGCAAATTCCTTTCAAAGAATTCAATTTCAGAGTCACACAAAAAAATCCTTGGCTAGGATTGCATTTTCTTTTCAACACTAAATTATACATTTCACAATTTTTCTCTGCCTGGTCAAAGCAGCATCATTAAAAATACTTAATATGCAATCTTAAAACTAAAATGTTCAATCTTTTAAACTCCTGTACCTTCAGTTTATGGGCTGAGGTACTACACTGTCCATTACCCCAGAAAATAATAGACTCCCATCTTTCTCAATTTGTACTTATTATATTATATGTGATACCAAAGAAAAGAAACTTGGTAATATGTGGTTTTGGTTTTTGGCTCATGCTCTATGGTGGTTTGCTGTCGGTTCCCAGTAGTCATCTTCAGCTGTATTGTTGGAGTTTTACAGAGGCTGGCAAGAATTCCCTGCTTCTGGTGGACTTTTATGGCTTTGCAAATCCTGTTAAATCACCTTTAAAAATTTTTATTCATGCAAAGTTCAAGAAGGAATGATTATATTTCTTTTAACAGAAAAAAAAAATCTGATGCTTGGTATCTGAAGAGAAAAATCCTGGGAGTTTAGCAAATTTCCCATATTGTATAGCATTTGTTTTTACTATTCCTCTTCTTCAAAGTTGCAAAACATTAATTTACATGTTTTATTTAAGGGAGGAGAAATATTTTGGTGGTTTTCTTGTTTTGCTTTCAGAATTAGGTATAAATATATCCAGAGGCATACAGTGGTGTATGAGGTTTTACCTCCTTCATCAGTTGTGATTAGAGGGGGGAAAATATAGAAAAAAAACGTCCTTTTTTAACAGAGGAAAAACAAGCAGTTAAGCCTTGCCCTCCACTTCTGAACGTACACACCCGTAAATTTCCACAGTTTAAAAAGAAGTATTCTTGTGGGAGCTGTTTGTTAAAATAGTACAAACTGTCAAGATTCTTGGCTTGTTTTCTTCTATTCAAAACAAGTACTAATTTTTAAAAGGAAAATAAGGCACTTTTGTAAAGACAGAATCAGCTTAGCTTAAGCCTCATCTTGTCCTTAAGTTACATTTTCATTCCTATAGAATGAAGAAATAGAAAGATATGTTGCTGAGTATGCCAAGTTGGAAAAGGAACACTTCCCTTGCTTTCCATGCAGGACTGAACTTGATGGAGAGTTAGTGATTGGTTTTGCAACACAAAACACCTGTGCTATGTTGCCACCAGTTTTGCCAAGATCAATGCATTTGTAAACCCAAAATTTCTCTAGATTTCTTCTCCGTGTACTCTTCTGCCTAAAGAGCAAAACAGGCATGAAGCTTTCTCACTGAGGATAGTGGAAAATTTTATTATTGATTTTTAGTAAATTTTGGATTTCATTGCTATCAGAATATCACCCGCCCTCTCATCGCCATCCCCAAGGCAAATACTGAGCACGAGGCTCTAAATTATATCCAAAGTGTAGCTTATAAACACTGTGACCTGAGTCAGATTTGCAGGTAAATACTTGATAAATTTTTCTACTAATTCAATACAACGTAGGTGTTACTTCATTTTAACACTTTGGGCTTTGTATTGAAAATAAAATCTTACTAAAGAGCAATGGGGAAAAAATCACAGAAATGGAGATGGAAAATGTTCACAGTAGGACCAAGCAATTTTGTCAGAGTTAAATATTGGATGCCAAAAGGGGAAAATACCTTTTAAAATCCCATATTTGCAGGATCCTTACAGTTTTTCTGTAGGTAACCAATCTTAAGGATCATTTTGGCTACATAGTTTATTTATCTCATTTTAACTATTATGGTAGCATGCATTTAACTGAGCAGCAGCATATCTTTCATGTACAAAACACCAAGTATTAGTAAATTTCATTCCTGTCAATCTAGTATTTAAACAAAAGCAAAAAGAACTTAAAGGCCTTAGGAAAACCTACTAAAGGTTTGTGTTGCTTTCTACCAATACAAGATGATTACAAGTGTGGGAAGATATCATGCTGAAAATTTCTGATATGCAAGTATAAATAAATATTATAATAAAATATAAATGTACTGTAAGAATGTTAGTGACATGCTTTCTACTTTCCATAGATGTCTTGTGGCCTTCTGCCTGATCTTTGGAAACAATAACCGTGACACTGATGTATTCAGTGCTATTGTGCCTGTTGTATTAGGAAAAAAAAAGACACTTCAGAATAAGATATTCTGCTTAAGACACATTTGGATGAACCTATGGTAAATCTGCCTGGGAAAATGGGATTTAAGTGTCTAGAAAACAAGATTAGCCTTTTCCATTTGATCTTTGGTGAAATCACGTTGAACTGAGATGTTTTAGAGTTGACAGCTCCTAGTGAATTCGCTTTTTCTTCACATTACAGAATTGGAGAGCAGAGGCCACAGGCCCTGCTGCCCTTTTATTGTCTTATAGCTCTGTTGTGTCAATTCTCATGCAAGAACTTGTGCTGCACGTATTGAGTAGCTAAAGCTTCACTAATAGTATTTGACATTATAATAGATGTCTAGCCAAAATTATAGAAAAAGATTAGATGGATTCAAAGCCCTGTGATTAATAGGATATGTTACTTCATGCCATTTTTTGCTTCTTTGAAGTAAGAATACATAATGAATGTCATAATGTAATTATAATTTTTGCAACTTCCTAGAATTGTTACCTCAAATAGGTGGCAAAATGGTAAAGACAACTATCTCTTCCTTGTTTTATAAAAAGTCAAGCAGAGGCCTCTGCAGTCAATAAAAGACAGAATGTTAAGTGCTACTTTATTTTCCTAACTACACAATGCTGAAGCCTACATACATGGTACCATTTAAAGATTAAAAAATTCATGTGGCAGACCAGAAAGATTCAGGAGAAAAAATTGCAGTGGAATTATTGTCTGTTCACAATTTTGTAAAAGACAATCAGCGTTCTAGATACAAGATAAAAAGTACAGTGCTTCTGAAGAACACACCACTCATGTGGAAATTGTACCTTGGTTGGTCCTCTCTTTCTAGCCTGCTGTTGATTCAGTTGAGTAGTTTGGATTTACTGCACAAGAAGCTTACAGTGAGTAAGTATGGAATTTCTTCATTCCCAGGTAGGCATTTACCGTTTGCAATTGGAATGTCTATAGAGAAATTAGACACAATTTTCTGTGTCTCAAATATTAGAGAAATCAATTGTTGCACTCAGATAAACTAATTTTAGTAGCCCAGAAAACATACTTGTGAAAATCCGACCACTTATATGGAATGATTGATATTTAGCTATAAATGAAAAACACCTGAATACCTGGAACACAGTTGTCTCATTTCCATTTAATCTTGTGACACGCACAAAGGAAAAGTGGTGCTGTTTAAATTAAAACCATAAACATGGCTCCAACAGAAGGAACGGATCAACTTGTGGGTAGTTTTTACATCTGGTTTGCTAAAAAAGCCATCTCGTAATACATTTAGAGTGTAAGGACTACTGCAGTGATGTGTGAGTAAGGGAACTGTGCGTGCTTCACTAGTTTGTGAAAATCTGAGCCTCTTATTGAAACCGCCATTCCACGAGTCTTTGAAAACCTGATCTGGACATACAGTCAGTCCTTCATAACTGGAAGAAGATCTCTTATGATCAGTGGCTTGAATCAGAGGAGGTTTTTTGCAATGAGATAGACATAGGCACGCACTGTGTCTCAGATATCTATATTTCTAATTCAGAAGATTTCATAATTGTAGGTAAAATGCTTCATGTTTCTCTCCTCCTCAAGCAGGGTTGTTATTGGTTTTTGTTTGGTTTTGGTTGTTTTTTTGTTTTGTTTTGTTTTGTTTTGTTTTTGGTTTTTCTTTTTTTTGGAGGGGGTGGTCTTGGAAGCAGAATTCTGGAAGAGAAGGAAATGAAGTGATGTTGGATTTTAATGCTAAATATTAGCTATGTTAGTCATCCATGATAAAATCTGAGACTTTGTGTGAGATTTTGTTCAATGGCTTTTTTTTTTTACCTACAATAAAATTGGACCTTTAAAATACCCAGCTGCCCACATTTTTACATGGCAGCGTTAGTATGTTTTGTAGGTAAAATGGGATACACGTAGCAATTCCAGGAATTAATGTACTCTATAAAAACATAGCAGTTCTACAGAAATCTCTTCTAGTTCACTAAAAACAACAACAACAAAGGCAAAAAGAAAAAAAAAACCAAAAAACACAAACGAACAAATAAAACAAAACCAAAATCAGCAAGGCACTTCACTGTGTTACATTAAAATCCTCATAAAGTTATAAATATCAAAAAAACATGTTCTAAAACTTGTATTTGCAGTGCAAAGACAAAAGGGTAGAAAAATAGCCTGTTCTCTAATGGCAAAAAAACAATGAACCTTAGAATGTTGTTTCTCCTTGATAAAATTGTAACCTTTACTTGTTGAGCAATATCTGCTCACTTTGGCAACCAGACTACTTTGAACGCATTACTGCTGAAATACCAAAGGAACCATGAAAGAGTCAGTTCCACCTATGTATAACAGATTATTCAGATCACCAAACTTGTTAGCAAGTTTGTCTCACAATGTAGACTTCCATAAGAGAGGTTCTTTAACTAGAAAGAGACAAATTGTTTTTTAGTTTCCAGAGTTTAAAAGATTGGCAGGAAGAAAATAGTGGGGGGGAAGATGTCAGGTTTTTCTGGGCCTAGGGGTATTAAATGAGAAGCTTTTGACTCCATGACATTATTACTCTAGTTAGGGTTACTTTAAAAATACTTTATAATGATCAGATGAAATGTAGGGTCTTTTTCTTTTTTTGACCTGGAATCTTCTTAATTTGTTTTTTGGTCTACCTCAACTTTTTAAGCTTTTTCTACACCTGCTGTGTCTCAAATGCTATTTCCTTCATTTTAATCTGTCTACTTTCACACTTTATAGATCACATAGCTTTTTTAATGGCATATTTCCCAACAAATGACTGCATCCCAAAACTCAATCAGAATGTCAGATCATCTAGCCATATCCTATTTCTATGTGGCTTGATTTTGACAGTCCAAACATCTCAGTAGAAATCAAAGTACTTTAATAGAAATCACTCCATAAGCAAGATGACAATATGAAGGACCTAACAAATTTTTAGTCTGACTTAATAAATTGCAAAGTGAATTTTTTTCATTCACTCATTTGATAATTCTCCAGTAAAACCTACTGACATGTCTAATCATCTTTTGTCACAACTTTCAATTTTTGTTCAATAGAGAGCTAAAAAGATGAGCAATACACCAATTTTAATATGAAAGCTTTATCACAATCAAATATTCCCCTTATTTTATCAATTATGCCACTATAATGTTTGCTCAATGGCCATGCTGGAGACTAAGTTCCCTCTTTCCACCTGTATTTATTGTGCGTCCCCTTACGGCATTGGATCTCCGCAGGGACAGATATGTACATCTAATGTAGATTCTCAATGTGAGACTTCTCTTCTGTAACTTTAGAGCTCTCAAAGTTAGCAGATAGTCTCCTTCTGTCACTAACAGAGAGAAAACATATTTTAGCACAGGTCCCAAAGTGCCAAAGAAATGGAAAACTACTTCCTCTTTGGACAGAGCCTGTTTTGTTTTTCATTGACTGTAATGAACCATCAGACAAGTGGCTTTAGCCTTACTTCTTGGCTGGAGCCTTAATTCTGGGATGACAGAAGGGATATGAAGTCCTCTCCTATTTGTTTTACTCTTTCTGTTGTTCAGTTAGTTTTGATGAATATCTGCCCACACATGACTACTGTTGAAAACAATTGTAGTTCTCCATTTGGATTTCACATTCTTTGGTCAATAAATGTTGGCATGATGCAAGAGGAATATCAAGGCAACAATGCCCTTGAGGCATCCTGGCATTTGTTTGGATTTGAGGATTTCTATGTATTCTAAAGGCTAGAACAAATACAGTTCAACTGATGACCTTAAGAAAATGTCAAGAAAGCAGAAACATTTTTTTTAATCTTTGCATGGTAAAAATTAGTAGAAATAGCTTGTAAATATCTATTTAAAGATAAACTATCTTTTTAATGAAAGAAAGCATTTAAACATGCTTTGAAATGTCAAACTGACAGCTCTGTTTTGTTAAAAGCAAATGGTTTGGCTTTGCATCTTAGGAAGGGTGAAAAAAGGAGTTTGCTTATAAGGTCAAGTGTTCAAGCCAACCTGAAAAAACGAGTTGTGTTATAATTACTCCCACTGCTGTGCAAGCATGAAGTTGACTGATGAAATGAGTCTTCTTAATTATGAACTTTGATATTGTATATTTAGAGTAAGCTTTTGAAAACTCACTGAGTTTGATCCCAGCTTTTTTTGACCTTGACTGAGAGTAGATTGAACTCAAAAAGTTGTTTCACTCCTACTGGCATGCAGCATTACAATTCAACAAGGGATTTGTTACACAGTTTTACTAAACAATAGGTCACACAATGCTCAAAAAATCCTTTGAATCTAGTGTACATCTAGACTTTGAAGCTCTGTTTTAAAAAAAGGGAATAAAATCAAAAGACTTTTCAAGATCTCCTATGAATATCAACAACCTTGCTGTGAATACTTCTGCACTAATACATCTTTCTCATTTGAGTCTTACCCCTTTTGGCTTAGGTGATCAACATATATGGAAAAGGGCAAGGTAAGGAATAGGGACTTAGAAAACCAGATGCGATTTGAAAGAAGGCTACTACAATGTAAAAGGATATTATTACAATTAAGTATGGCTCCTAGTTCCCTCCAGTTTCCTTAAAGACTTCAGTGCAAAACTGTGGGCTATAAATACTAGCCTGTCAGATGAATAGTTTCCGAATTGTGTGGAAACAAATATTTCTTTGGACTATTTTGATTTTTATGTAGTTTTATCAACTAGAATCCTAGAACTCCATAGATTTTCATTCTAAAATATTAGAAACTTACTAGGAGTAACCAAAGAGCAAAAAGTGTGTGGTGAAGCCATCTGCTATCTGCAATGCCTTGAAAGCAGAAAAATGCTTTTAAAACTATAGCGTAGCTTGTTTCATCTCTCTTGTAGCTGTCTTTTTAGTCTCAGCAGCACCACCATGTAGTTAGGGTTCCCTGAGCTTCACCAGGTTACATTCCCAATATGGCCAGGTCCCAGAAAAATAAATCGTGTCTCATTTCTTCTCTTTGCATGTAGCTGAGCTCATGGGCTTGGCGAGGTTGTCCTTGACTATATACTAGTCTATAAAACAGATTAAAGGAAGTTAACATCAGGTGGTCTGACAGTCCAACCTCAGCTGGGGCATCTCAGAAGCCAGCACCACACTGGCCTGTTCCTTCATCCCAGAGCATGGCAGAGGTGCTGCTCCTGACTGGTCACATCTCAAGGGAGCAGAAAAATATGATGGAAGGATGACTTGGACTTTGCTCTATCCTGCTTAAGTGAGAAAGCTATGAGTGGCCATACAGTTACATAAAAGGTAATTTTTGACCACTCAGAATTATAAGGCAGAAAAAGTAAGCAAAGGTAATGTCTGTGCATCTCTGAAAATTGTTTTATTGTAATCATACACAGTTTGGAACCTATAATTTTTAATTTTTTAAATAAAATATTTGCAATTTCTAGCTTTTAAAAATATACATGCTTGTCTCTCTGCCTCCTCCTCCTCTCTCCAGATCAGCTGGTTACCCTGGGAAGATGCCATCACTGCAGGGAGTCTTACTAAGAAGCTCAGGTTAGTTTTAGTTTTGAATACACTCAGGCTTATGCTCATTATCAATAGGGAAGATTAGGTTGAGTTCCACAGCTGGAACCTGCTCCTGAAAGTGGTCTGTTGATCTACCCTTTGCACTTAAGAATTTTATACTGGGACAGATTAGTTGAAGTGTCCCTGTGGAGTATAGCTATAGGTTTGTGATGGGATAGGAATTCAAAAAATAGATTAGGCCCAGCATGCTACCAGCTTTTTAGGTCAGTAGTAGCTGCTTGAATTCAAGTTAGAAAGAGATAAGCAAGCAGAAGGACGATGGACGTGCTCTACTTTGTGCCTGCTTTGCCCAGTGATGGTGTCATACCAGTTAAATCAGTTGCCTAGCTTAGCCTGAAGTGTTGAACATCCAGACTCTGTTCAGAGACAGATTAACAGGTTGTGCTGAAAGTAGGAAGCAGTCAAGAACTGGTTTAAGCATGTCGCTTATTGCATAAATTCATTAATGATAATAGGGGAAACTAGCATGGCTTTTGCTATATCACAGCAAACTAGGACCTCTGCCACCCAGTGTTAAGTGTGTAGGAAAATGAAATTTTCTAGCCAGACAGTGAAGGAAGGAATTATTTGGGGCCTCTGATGCAATCTCCATATCAGTGCACCTTTGTTCTTTAATTTGTTGCCATTGCTTTGGCTTGTTTGTTTTTCTTAGCAGCTTTTGAAAAGTTAAAAGGTTAGGGGTTGAATTTTGAATTTTTAGAGACATTGGTTCCTCATATTTCTAGGTCTGTGCCCAGGATGTATCTTGAAGTCTAATAGCAACAATAATGCTCTTGATTCAGCACAAAACATGCAACTTTTTGAAGGCGACACGTCATGGTTTTTATTAAGCAATTGTTTAGCAGAGAACAAAACCTTTTTAGTAACCAAGTTAAGCACGCTGCAAATTCAAACTTAGTAATGGTAACTTCCTGACTGAAAGTTGGTATGCAGGTTTCTCATTTTGCTTTGTCTTATTTGTTATTATATATATATATATATAAGAGGAAATAAAATATCTGAAACTGCTGCTTTACTGTTTTCCGTGAGATGTATCCAAAAAGCTGGTACACGGAATTTGGTTTAGGTTTTTTCTCTTTCTGCCTGAATGATTAAATCTAGTTTCAATGAGGATGTCAGTAGCACTCTTTATTAATTTAACTGAAAATTATGAAGACTATTTTACAGATTTGATTTCCTGTGTACTTCCTTTCAACCGTATCTGTTGGACTGACTTTTGGTGTAATAATGATGTGTAAAAATAAATATTTTTGTTATGACTAAGCATAGTGGTCTGAACATGAGACTGTAAGACAAGAACAAATTTACTCTGTGGTTTGGACCTGAATCAATGAGAAATGGAATAATTTTCCCTCATATATAAGATATGTCCTATGGGCTTAGATAAACCATATGTCTAGACTGTTTATCTATTTTTTTTTTGTCTCCAACAGTTATAATTGAATATACTACTTAAGAAGAGCACAGTGAGTGTCTGCTACTGCAGTCAATTTCCTTCATGCTTTTCCAGCATCTGTATTCACTGAATAAAGTATCCAACATTGGACTACTCCTCCCTTTCACCCCTCCAGCTCCCTTTTTACTTAAAAATCATTCCTGATGTCCAGAACTATGTCTGATGCATTTTTAAACCTCACAGTTTAAACCTCTCGTAACAACAAATTCCAGAGGTTCACTACCTGGCATATGGAAAACAAAAGAAAAACCCAACAAACCCAAACCAGTATCCAACCCAAACCACAAATCTCTCTTTCATCATTTTTAAGTTCATCTCCAACTATTTTCAGCCATGTGAAAAATGAAGCTGGACCTAAGCAAGAACCTCAGTCCTGAATGTCCCCACATTTTGGTATTTATGGTTTCTGGATCAGTATGATGGGCTGAAGCAAGCCCTGCAGTGTGGATCAGAAAGTCAGGAAGGAATTTTCAACATTTAAACTTTGCAATAGGTCAATAACAAGACTTTTTTTGACCACAAGGAACAAAAAATGGCAGCACAAGGGAAATACACTTCTACTTTATTATACATAAAGATGGGACCTAGGGAGCAAGGACAGCAAAGACACATAATCTTAAAAATGGAAGTAATTTTCATAAGTATAAAAAAGACTAGAAAAAAATAGAAGGTAATGGACACCTTTCTCTTGGGAAATGTGAGTGATCCACTTATGTGGGAAGAGCCAGATCTACAACTGCAGGAAAAGGAATATCTGGCTGGATAGAAAATCTTTAAAAATATATTTTAATTACATCCTATTTCAAGCTTAAAATGAATCTGCCTAAAAAGCAAATACCACATGGGAATGTACATGCAGAAGAATGGGTTGGGATGTTTTGTTCTTCCCAACCCAGTCAGTTTTGAAGATATGTATCATGCTTTTTTTGCAGTCTTGAGCATCAGCTTTCAATGAACCCCGGGATAAATGTTATTCAAATGTCAGTTATAAGCGTAACTTTGGAAAACAAAAGTTTATCAAGACTTTGAAAACACTGATCTTATCTAGCTTAAAACTAGATTAGGTAAAGAAGGCTAAGTGTTCAAATTTGTAAAAGGCTATTTTAAATAGGAGAAAAGAATTGAGTTTTGTAAAGAAACCCTATTAAGAAAAAATGAGGATCATTAAAATAATGTATTTACACTACTCTGGGCTTGGAAGTGAACTGTTCTCACTACTGTTTGACAATATCTTTAAGGTTTTAATAATTCAGCATTTTACATTTGTAGGGTTTAGCATATTCCTATTTTCTAGGATAGATAAAATATTGAACAGAAAGTTAGAAGTACTGAAGAAAAAGAGAAGGAATGCAGCAGATATCCAAGTGAAGAGGAGGTATACAGGAGCAAAATCAGGGGAAACTGCATCTCTTTAAAGAAACAATTATTTCTGCCATTGTTTTAGAAATTACACAGAAATGTGTCTTGAATTGATTTGGTACCATCTTGATCTGCTATACTACCAAATTTTGTAAGTATAACTGGGAAGAAAAAAATTTTGAATAAGCTATCTCATAGCTTGTCACTTGGAAAACTACTGCAGGAAGGTATGTATCATGGTAAGTGTTTGTATGTTTAGTGGTCATGTGCTGTTAGCTCCTAATATTTTTGTTTAATCTAAGACTGTTTATTTAGTGACATGGCTTCAGCTATACACAGTTTAGATTGTGCACAGCTTTCAGTTAAGAAGCAGCATAAATTTGGAATCAGTCATTTTATTGTTTATAGTCAGAGGTTACGACAATGAACATCATCAGTTTACAGGATGTTAAATTAATATTCTATGGATACCTGTTGTCATGTGAGACTTTGCATCACAAGAGGGAAGAAAAACTATGGTAAAGAGGAAAATAATAATGTAAGTCAGTTTAATAAAATGTGTGCTAGGGATTTCTCCATTCTAAGCTTTAGAGATATATAATTTGCTTTGGTTAATTCAAACACTTCTTGGGATGTAGCCTAGTGTTGTCCATTTTGCATCATACAACCCCTTTTTATAGCAAAGGTTTGAAGGGTTTTATACTATTGTGGTCATTTAGTCTGTAACACAGAGAAATTCTAATGTTAGATGCCAATGGTTTTGATTTTAACAGTTTAAAAAGGGAATCCCTGAGAACAAAGAAATCCCAATAATCCTGTAATCCTTGAATATCAACGGGTGTCAAAAAGCTGAATTCTAAGGATTCTTGTCTTGTTAATTAATTTTCAAAAGGGACCAATTTTTATACTAAACAAAAGACAAATTTCTAGATTACAAAGTGCAGGCTGCTAGGTCAAGCATTGCAGAAAATGATCTTGCAGCAATGATGTCTTTCTCATTGAACTGAAGTTATTTGTCCTGGCAATAATGAGAATGAATGCATAAAACTACATTTCAGCAGTCCTAGCTGGAAGTTTGGTGTAGAACAGTTTCCCATGGGATTTTACAAGTGAGGATGTCTGATCAAAGCCAAGGAAAATATTTCAGTAGCTATTGATGATCTCCAAGCCACCATGCTTATATCCTTTTCTAGGATTATATAAGGAAATACTAAATGAGGGCCCACACCAAAAAAAGATAGGGCTTTAAATGTGCTTTTGATGAGTGAAGAAGGACATTACTCTTATAATCAGTAAAACTGGCAGTACTCCTAAATATTTCCGTTAAATTATGTTTTATGCAAATAAGACATGTAGAGAAGCAGACTGCAGCCTCAAATCCACAGCACCCCCCTTTTTCAGTAGCCAAGTTTTGGTAAGCTGGTTACTCTGACTAGATAAGCAATATGAAAAGAAATGTGTAATTAAACTTTGGATTGAATGATTCAATGGCAGAAATTGTATCAGCGAGCAGTTGCTGTCTCCAGTTTGGCACTGAATCAGAATTGCCTTTTCTTTTTTTTCCCCCCTAAACATTTACAGCTACTTCATGGTATCTACACCAGACATTGATATTTTAGACACTGATCAGTACCTGGTTTATTTTTTTTTTAAGCATGAGAGGAAGTATGATGGAGTCCCATCTGTAAAGGAACTAAGGAAGCTTACTTAGTACCTTCATCTTTTGGGATGACTCCAGAATAGCACTTCCAAAGTCTTTTGAGTTGCTGCACACAGGAAGCAATGTTTTCTACCTTTGAGATTTACATTAAACAGAAATTCCATGGAAACTTACCAGTAAGACTGATGTGCATTAAAACAAAAACAAACCATGGTATCTTATTTTAACTATTGAGTATGTCTCGGTCTGTCTAATAGGAGAATGAAAAGGAGATTGCTTTAAATCAAACAATAATTTAAATATAAAGATAATGGAAATCACATTCTGTGAAAAGAAAACATTTGTTAGCATTTATTTGTACATTAAGCAAATAAGCCTCATTATGAAATCATGCTACTGTTTTTTCTTGCTGCTCTTAACTCTCTTGTATTTCCCACTCTCTGCTCACATTTCTTGCAGTGAGTTTTCACACTGCTAACAAATGGATAGGAAACAGGCATTGAAATGAATCCATGTTTCAGAAGCAGAATGTATCTGAAAGGAACACATCAGGAATTTCTAGATACAAGAGCATACGTTACACCAACTTGAACAAGGGACTATCTGCATAGATACAGCAGACATATGTTACACCAACTTGAACAAGGGACTGGGGCCTGGATTTTTAAAACTCATTCTTAAAACAATATCAAAAGAATTAATTTGAAAGAGTCTTACTTCTGACATAAAAATTGTGTTTTTATTTTTCAACAGTAGCTGTTGTTGTCATTGAAGCATATAGGACAGTCAGATCCAGACCTGTGTCTCTACATTATTCTTTAGTCATTTGTGTTTGTAAGGTCAGCTCACTGTTAGTGTACAGTGTCACTTAGAATTGTAAATTGATTGTCCTGTAGGCTGATTTCTACTGCATTTGAAAACCAGAGGAGAAATATTAACTATTAGGTGGTGGAGAAAGTATGAAATATATTTTAATTTGTAAACCTTCAAATTAGCCATCTTTTATGGGATGGAGAGAAATACAGTCTAGATAAAGGAAAACCTTAGCGTCCCACAGAGCCAACAGAATATTTATATGTTTGTGCAGAGAATATGTAAACTATCATAGATTGCAACCACTTTCATATTAAAACTTAGATTAGACTGAGACTTGAGCCCCCATGACTATGATTTCAATTATGACACTTGAAACTTGCTATACAGGGCAGTTGGTGGAAATGCTCTATTACATAAAAGCCTTTGATCCCATGATGGATGTTCTATGAATTGTGGGGGGAAGAATGAAAGTGCTGGAGAACTGGGGAAATAAATAATGAAGCCAGCTGATACTATGATGGCACAGCAGGAGTGGTATGTTTCATTCTGTTTTGTGATTTAGTTACGCCGCTTCTCCTTGCACAGCACTCATTGAAGTAATATTATCTGTGCTTGATTTGTCAGGCAGGTTTTAATAAAGTGCTGCAAAAGAACTTCCTCTCTATAGCAGTCTGTGGTATTTTTGAGAGATTTTAAATATGTTTACACTCAAATCAGTAATGCTGTATTTGTATTTAGATGGATTTTGCATCCTGGACTATGCTCTCTTTGGGCTTTAATCCTATGCTTTGATCTAAAGCACCATAAGGGTCCAGTGAAGAACAATGGTCTTTTTAATTTATGTATGCTATTTTGTATCTTCATAGCTGTTCTGCTTAACTTCTACCCCTGTCTTTATTTCATTGCTTTACACTGTCTTGAAAGTATTTGGAAAAACTTTAGCGCTTCAATAATTTTTAATGACTATAAAATCTCTTAAAATATAGACCTATTTAAACTTTAGATTTCATTCTGATTGCAGATGAAGTGATTACTCTCTAGCATCAAAATATTTGTATAGCAGCATGAAAGCATACCATCTTGGAAATGATAACAAATAAATAAAAAAACCCATGATGTACCTGAGAGCTTGTCAGAGACACCTTTATGTATAACTCCCAGAATGTCACTCCCAAAAGAATAACATAATGGGATTCCCAAAGAATAAGAGCAGTGTAACATGAGCAGACTGCCAGCATCTAGTCAAGGCAGTCAGGGATCTGCCGCCACAGTTGGTTCCCATACAGTCTAATTACCAAAAGATGTACACAAGTGATGCAGAAAACAAATGAAAAGCTTTTTAAATATTTACACAAGGTTCAATAATCAAGTGAGAAATAAGAGTATAGGGAATATAACATTTTCCTTTTTCATAGCTGAGATTTGAGCAGGCTGTAGAGTGTTACTTTGATAGCAATATGTATTCTTTTTAAACTTTTAATCACTGTGTAACTGGAACACAAGATCTGTGTTCAGTTTTATTTAGGGCTGTAAATGGGGTGTTACTTCTCTTCGAAGATGGCTTCAAAATGTCATTGATAGGCTACAAATAATTATGGTGCTCTTTGGATTACTGTTTCTAACACGGCAAAATCCTTTATTCTGCAGCCAAAACTAGCTGCATACCGTCCTAAGTGAAGATGCCAACACCCCTCAACAAATAAGTGATTAGGATTCACAAAAATTTTCTTGGATGATTTCTCTGTGTGAGTTTTACCGAACTTCACGCCTCGGCTTCCGAGCCAAATGAAACGAGCCGGGCACTTGGCTTTTTCCTCAGAGCTGCCGCGGGCTTCATCTTGGCGGAGCCGAAGCTCGGGGCCGGACGAGCCCAGCTCTGCGGGACCGGGCGCTCTCGCCTCTCCTTCCCGGCAGAGCCGCGCCGCGCCCCGGGCGGCCTCTTGCCCGCGATGCGGGGCGATCGCTCCCTGGGGCGCCAGCGGCCGGCGGCGCCGCCGCGGCAGCAGCAGCGGCTGGAGGAGGAGGCAGAGGTGGCGGAGGAGGAGGAGGAAGGCGGCCGGCCCCTCTCGGCGAGCAGGCAGAGGGCGCTTTCGCCATGCGCGGCCGCCGCCGCCGCGCAGCCCCGGGCGCCGCGCACCCCCCGGCCGCTGACAGGCGTCCGCACAGCGCGGCGGGCGGAGCGCAGCGCAGCGCAGCGCAGCGGGGCCCCTCGGCACCGAGCCCCCCGCCCGGCCCGGCCCGGCCCGCGCCAAGGGATCTCCCCGGGTGCGACCGGCCGCTCGGTCCCGCTCTGCTGCTCCCTGGCTCTCTCTCCCTCCTTCCCTTCCCTCCTCCTCCTCCTCCTCTCTACGCTTTCCACCTCCCCTGCTCCTGAGTGAGCGCAGCCTCGGATGTCCGGTTTCCTGGTGGGTTTTTTACCTGGCAAACTCTGGATAACTTTGGTGAGAATTTGCAAAGCGGCTGGGAAAGTTGGGAACTCCCCTGCAGGCGCATAGGAGCTGCTGCTACCGCATCTTCTCCATCCCACGGATTTTACTGCCTTGGATATTGCGAGGGGAGGGAGGGGGGAGAGGACAGCGAAAGAAGGGTGGGGGAGAGGAAAAGAAGGAGCCTCATAATTTCGGCTGCATTCCTCCGACTGCCCCGCGGCCCCTCTCCGCGCCCGCTCTGCCTTCCCTGCACCATGCACTTGCTGGAGGTGCTCTCCCTGAGCTGCTGCCTGGCTGCCGGCGCCGTGCTCCTGGGACCCCGGCAGCCAGCCGCTGCCGCCGCCTACGAGTCCGGCCAGGGCTACTACGAGGAGGAGCCCGACGCGGGGGAGGCAAAGGTAAGCCCATGCCCCCGCTGTAGATGCCAGTTCCTCTGGGCATGTGGCTGCGAGTCCCTTTGAATGGACGGCTTGGGAATTCCACCAAGGAAAAGATGTGGGAGAAGCCTTTGGAAGGGCGGGGGGTTCCCTAAAAGTGGGAGGATTTTTTTTTTTAAGCTGTCTGAGTTTTCGGGGTTGCTGGAGGGCGGGCTGCAGAGAGACGCGAAACACCTGATGAGCAGAGGCAGCCCGCGGGCTGCGCTCCTGCCGTGGAGCGGGGAGCGATCCCGATCCCCATCCCGATCCCGGCCCCGGCTGCGCCGCGGGCAGCGGCCCTCGGGCTGCGGCTGATGCCGGCCCTGGCAGCTGGGGCGCGCCCCGCAGGCGCCGCCGAGCGGGGTCCGGCGCTGGGCAGCGCGGAGGGAGGGCGGGCTGAGGAGCGCCCCGGGAGCAGCTGGGCACTAGAACGAAGCGGCCCGGGAGGCGTGGGAGGACGATGACAACAAAACCCTAGACTTTCCATTTGTTGAGAAGTCTCTTGGAGTTACTGACTCTTTGGGCGAGCTGCTGCTGCTGTGTGACAGAGTTGACGGGAGGTGTAAGGTGACGCTCCAGTCTGAAAACCTTAGTTCTGACCAGACGTATGGTGAAGGTTGGGCTTAAATTCTCGGATTCCAGACACAAATACTTAAAATTCTCGGTTAATTTTTGTTTGCATATTAAGTTTCGTAATATAAAACTCAAGTACCTTTGGTACTTGTGGTTATGCAGTTCCTGGTATGCTGATGCATAAAAAAGATGCATAGTATGTGGTTGTATAAGTATGTGGCATTGTTAGGGAGACCTTTGATGTCTGTCTTAACCTCATGTCATTGTTTTGAAGATTTCTGACATACTTATTGAAAGCAATCATGACCTAGCTCATTCATTATTCATTTCAGTATGGGGCAGGGAGAGAGTCGTGTGGATTAAAATTTAAACTAAAATTCTGATT
This sequence comes from Pyrgilauda ruficollis, assembly GCF_017590135.1. Classification (NCBI taxonomy): domain Eukaryota; kingdom Metazoa; phylum Chordata; class Aves; order Passeriformes; family Passeridae; genus Pyrgilauda; species Pyrgilauda ruficollis. The sequence continues at coordinate 12,571,187 of NW_024526599.1, read as the reverse complement.
TTTTTTCCTCCCCCTACGCTGTTTGCTTTACTAATTAAAAGTTTGGGAGATTTTACTGTAACTACCTAGGAAATCAAGTTTTGATAGTATGCATTAACTGCACTTCAGGTATGCAAACTGTTGTACACCATACGTTGGTACACAGAAGTCATACTTTCATGCTTTTCAAATAGTAATCTGCATGGAAAGGTTCACTGATTATACTGTAGTCTCACTTAAAATATTTTAACTACAGCTGAATGCTTACATTGCAATATTCTGAGTGGTAATACGCGATCAGTGATCGTATTGCTTAAAAGTGTATAAAGTGTTTTTCACATTTTAGTATTTTAAAGTAGGAACACAAAATCAATTCAGTTAGCCACTCTTACCACTTAGGCTATTTGTAAAAATTTAAAAAAAAGAATGTCAAAACTTAGTGAAGGGTAAAAATACCTCAACTCCTTCCAACCCATGACTGTAAGTCAGTTATTTACTGGGTGAAACTGGCATTTGAGTTGTAAAGCCTTGGAACAGCTTATGCTGAAAAGGTAGAAAGACTCCAAACTGGAGCATAGCACATACTTTGTGTACTTAGACTGCTGGGGTAGAACAGCTGATAGTGAAGGTACTCTCCTCAGTGATGCTTTTGTGTTCCCATGCATGTGGTGTGGAAAGTTACTCTGTTTCTTGAAGAAACCTCGAAGTCTTTGGGAGCTGCCACTGCAGTGCATTGTGTATAAGTGCAAGTGCTCCCTGGAAAAAGAGGAACTGTCAGCAAAGCAAAGGAAGGAAAGGTCAAGGGACCAGGGAGTGGGATAGCATGTGTTAAGAGATTACGTTAATAGGAAAACGTTTTTGTGCCTGACTACTGCTGAGTAGTAAGTAGAGAAAGATTCTGGATCCAAGCAGACTTAGTCATGTTGGAAGTCTTTAGTTATGAGTTTGTTGCTTTTGCTGGAACTGTTTGAGTGAGTGAGTACTGTACATATTTGTTTCTGTGAATGTTGAGATGAGTATCTTAGGTAATTATGAAAGGATTAAATGAGTAAACTGCAAATAATTGTTTCAATGAAAATATGATTGTATTGTTAGTATAAAGCCAACTGCCTGAACTTTGTCAACTTCAAAGAAGTTCATAGATGTTATGTTTTTACTTCTCATCAAGATGCCATGCTGCTGCATGTTAAACTGATGCTTAAGTGCAGGTCATACAGGCCATTGGGTCAGCTCTTCATACAATATATTTATTTCTCTTCACTCCTATTTTAAGGGCTCTAGCTTTAGAAAGCACTTTAAAAAGTGTGAATGAAGTTGAGGCTCCTCCAGCATAGGAGGAAAAGCTGGCCAGAAAATAGGGGTATTGTTTTTTTAAGCAGGTAATTTTCACATATTAAACTTGTCTAGAGATTTACAGCGACTTGGAAGTGTTACAGATATAAATAGTAGTAGTTCTTCATACACAGCTCTTGCAAGGGCATGTTCTGCAGCAAGTGGGCACTGATAAGCTTGTGCAAGACTGCCTCATCCCTCTCTAGTCAGTGGGATGGGAATGAGCCCTGCCCGTAAATCACCTCTTGCGGATTTCCTGCAGCACGGGGGGTTGTCCCGACGAGCTGACCCCTGGCAGCCACACCCCGCCCCTCCCGGCGGGGCAGGAGGGCGGCCCTGGCCCCTCTCTCCGCCTGGGTGGCTTGTTGAGGAAGGAACCTGGTACTTCAGTTACCTCTCTGCTCACGGCGGGCCCGGGGGAATCAGCCCTCCTGCCCCGGATTTCACGGCCTTTGGCAGGGACCCGCCGCCCCGCAGGGATGCTCGGAGCAGCTGCAGCAAGGGGAGGGTGAGCTGTTTTGCAGCTTTAGCTCCTTGTACTCTCTTGGAGTGTTTTAATAACTTTTACAGTATGTTTGAGCTCTGGCTTTTGTTCTTTAGGTAATTTTGTATAGGGAACGTGGGGTGACTGTAAACTGTCTACCTTGGAGAGTATTATTTTAAAGAAATAAATAATGCTTTATTGCTTGCTGAAAGTTTAAAAATGAACTGAAGGAGCTATGTGGGTATTCCGTGCAGGAATTAAACTTCTTAGGTCATTGAAATAAAGGTGTGGCAGTACCATGTACCTAGACTTCATTAATGGCAATGAGGTAACAATAGCAGGAATAGGTTATTATGAAAACAATACCTGGAATAAAATACACAGCTGGCAGGGTTTGCCATAGTTGCACTATCATTTTGTTGCATAGTCTTTAGAATTATATGACTATGCAAAAGCAATATTGGCCAATTGCCCCATGTAGTTTGAAAAGGTTTAAAACTATGTTTATGCAAAAATTTTAAATTTTGTATTATAATGGGAATAGCAAATGAAAATGTATTTGCCTGTTCTAAAGCACATCCCTGAAAATTTCACTGGGGCCTCTTTACACAGAGAGCAGTGAAGTACAGAGCAGTTTGTACTGTGATTCTGTGATTTAGGGTTTTTTGCAGTGTAAATGTATGCACTTACTTGAGCTGCATTTTTCTTGGATACTACCTGAGATGTACCTTTTTAATTTGACTGTTATAAAATTATTTTAAATCTGACCTAATTATGCAGTGCTGCTCATTGATGGCTAGCAGAGTTTAAATACTTTTAGTGTGAGGAAAAGCAGCATGTCAGTTTCCTGGGTCTCCTGCTGTCACTGTATCTCCATGGTACAATCTCAGACCCATCAATTTTATGGTCACCTCTGAGTTTACCAAGTGCCTTACTCTGTGTTCCATGCACAGGTGAGAGATGAGACTGCCTTGTCTGTTCTGGAAACAAGCACACACATCAGTCCTTAAGCACTGTACTTAAGCAGTGCTAAGTTGGGCGTGTAGGGAGAATGGTATTTTTTCCTGCTGCTGCTGTTAAATCTGCTGCAAATTTTCTTGTGTGTAGCCACTCTCTCTTCAGACACTTGAACACGAAAAGATGCTGTTTTTTTTAAGAACCATTATTCGTAGCAGATGCAATGGGATGAACATGGGTAGTAGTAATTATTTTAAAGACTAAGCAACACTTCTGCAAACATAGATATTAAACTTTGGCCTGGCCTTTTGTGTGAGAAAACTACAGTACTAAGCTCAAAGAGCTCACTGCACTTTCTAGGTCTTGAAGAGTGTTCCTGTCTAGTGTAAGCACGCTAGTGTGCCTGGGAGGGACTTCAGCTGTTTGTCAGCAGCAATCCCATGCATTTATGAAGGTTATAAAAAAACTGTGGAGGTCATTTTAACTGCAGTGTTTAGAGGCATACAGAAGCATCCCATCAAAAGTATTATTTTTATGCTCACTTAGGTTGTGTGTATTCAAAATCTTACCTGTTTTTCAAGGGTGTGTATCCACTTATTTTGGTAAAAATAAACTAGGACTTAGACTTCAGACTGTTGTAGCTGAGGGTGACAGTAATAATACTCTCCCATTGATACCCTGCATCCAGGGTAGAAGTCTGTTGAGAACCTTGTGTTCTGCTGCTGTTTTTTTAAATGTGGTCAGTGATTCATTTAAAAAAAAATCCTAGGAAAAAAAGGGAAACCAACTAAAGTCACACTGGTTTCCTATCAAATGTAATATCCCGTTTAATGTAAAAAAAATGTGTTACAGCTGTTTGTAGAATGAGTTATAAGAAATTCCAAGCAAGATTGTCCCTGAAAGTTGCAAGTTCTTTTAAAGACTAAGTTGCTTCTTAGGAGTTTTGTTTGGTAAAGTACTAAATTTTGCTTAGTAAGTAGGATAGGTATGATTGTTTTCCCTACCTATTATAAACGTTTATTACTTTTTAAATTTCACTTTGGTTCTATTCAGTGTGATAACGTAATACTAAATTCCCTTCCATGTAAATGTGTTATCTACTTCAAAGAAACTAATGGCTGCATAAATCGCACCAGAATTTTAATTTAAAACATTGATAACTTATGGGAGCATAGATATTTTTTTGTTGAATTTGTCAACTTGTGTGTCTTCATCTGCTCCAGAAGTTCTCTTGGTGACAATATTTGTGTTGCTCTCCCTCTTTGTTGTATTTCAGACTTTAGTTAGGAAATAGCTACACTGTAAGTCATTTATTCTGCTGTTCTTCCATTATAATCTTCATAAATCAATCCCTTTAACTCTGTAGTAGTTTGTTGTTTTGGAGTTTTTTTTTGACATTTCCTGGCTTGTCCAAGATAGCTGCAACTCCTTACAAGTATTTAGAGACTGCAGTTGTCAGTGGAAGGAATAGATATTCTAGTAAGAAGCTCTTTTTCAGCAAAGTAACCAAGAGAAATGGTGTTATTTGGAGAAGGAGGAGAAAACATGGGGGAAAACTTCTGATAAGGAGAAGGGAAAAAATGACAGCAGTTGTATTTTTACTGTATTGTAGTCTTTACTGAGTGTAGATGAGCATGGTATCATTCTTCATGTGGTTACTAAGGCCATACGTCGTCTGCAGCTAACTTTTGGGATTTTGCTCATGGTTAACTTCAATAAAAAATGATTGCTTGGGGAAGTTAATGACATTAGTTACCTGTCACTGCTGTCACCCTAAACTCTGTATTATTCCATATCGTTCACATAATGACTTTACCTACTCAATGACAGTTTTCTGATAGCTTGGCCTTCACAATGCAGCTTAAAAACTGTTGAAGGCATTTTCTATCTTGCTCCTTACTGAACTGAGCAGGACTTTTTATACTGGACAAGGGAAAATTCTTGCAAATAATTGGACAGTTCTTGAAAGAAGATGGCAGAAGGCTGCTGGGGAGCAAATGACACATGTATTTCTGTCTGATGTCAAGTGTAATATCACCTGTGTTACTTCTCCTGCCTTCTTGTGGCAGCACTGAGAAAGAACTAAGTAATTTCTGGAATTGTGAAGAACAAAATCCTTTACACAATTATATGGTTTAATTCTTTGACTTTGCTTACTCAATAGTTATGTTGAGAAAGAGAGAAGAGGCTAATTAAGCAGAAGGGATAGCTTCTGAGAACAGATACAACAATTGGCTATTTCCTAATATTTTTCCCAGAAGATGACCCATAGTAAGTCCCCCAACACCCCACAAGCATGAGTGGAAACTTCTAATATTTCTAAAGATTTTTAGAAAAGTAGATACCCTGCTGTCCTGCATTGTTGTGGCCTCAGCCTGAGTTCTGTGTGCAGTTCTGAGCTCCAGAATTCAAGAAGGGTGTGAAGGTCCTTGGATGCAGCCAGAGGAGGGCAACAAAGCTGGTGACAAGGCTGAAAGGAATGTCCTGTGAAGAGCAGCTGATGACTCTGTCCATGTAGCTCGGAGGGGAGGAGACTGACGGTGACCTCACTGCTCTCTCAGCTTTCTGGGGAGAGGAAGTTGAGAGAAGGGAGATCTCTTGTCCCTCAGGTGCAGTGGTTTGATTCTTGGCAGTAATTAAACTGCACCAGTGAAGGTTTAGGCTGGATATTAGGAAGCATTTCTTTTCTGAGAGGATGATCAAGCACTGGAACAATCTTCTTAGAGAGGTGGTGGATGCCCTGAGCCTGTCAGCGTTTTGGAGGCATTTGGGCAATTCCTGTAACAACCTGCTCCAGCTTGTGGTCAGGCAGCTGGACTAGATGATTGTTGTAGGTGTCTTCCAGCTGAAATAGTCTGTTCTATTTGAGATTGTTTAAAAGAAGCAAAACTACCTTTATTGTCCTTCAACTTAACTTCAACTGCCAAATTCAGCTTGCCAAATGCATTTCTGGTGAACTGCTCTAGCTGTCCAGAATGTACTTGTGGCATCAGTTAACAATATTTAGAGCCAAGAGAAAAACTGGCCAAGTGAAGCTTTACACCTTATCTGCTCTTGACTTACTCATGTTTGTGTAGGCAATGAAATGTTTGGAGGGCTAGTTAGTTTGTTTCATGGGTGTACTTGTTTCAGAGGGGAACAGAGAAAATTACAGCTGGCAGGTAAACTCTCCAGTCTGCTTAATGAAAAGTCTCTTTGGTTTTCTTTGTTCCCTAAGGAAAAAAAAAAAAAAAAAAAAAAGAAGGGAAAGCATTTCTTGCCTCAAGTGCTGGAAGTAATTCTGAGAGGGTTTTGGTGGTTTTTTTGGTGTTCTTGTTTGTTTTGTTGGTTTTTTAAATAATTTTTTTTTTTTTTAATGTTGCCTTTGGAACCCTGTGAATTTACCAGTCCTGACCTGTCACCCTTCTTGACTAACAACTGCAAGTTGTTGCACACTGTGACAGCTTTGTGAGCGTTTTGAGTTGGAGACTATGGGGATACCATAATAGAGGGTTTCACTGAAAGTCACAGGCAGTGCTTGTATTTTGTACCCCTAAAAGGATAATTCTTTATTTGGTGTGCTGCTGAGGAGAGAATCTCTTCTTAATTGCACACTCACTATTACTTAGAATATACCACTCCTATTTCTTCTTATAAATAAGGAACTTCAAGCAGTCCAGTTTACCTGTTTGTAACTACCCACAGATACGCTTTGCAGAAACATAATTTGCCTGTAAAAGTAATAATCTCAAGAGTTTAGGTGGAGATAATAGTATAATTTTTATAGAATTGCTACTTATGGTTAGATCAGCAGTGCAATTAACTGTGAAAGGAAAATACAAAATAAACTCGTGAGATGATGCCTTATTGACGTTCGTGCCTTCCCGAGGGACAGATGTTTCCAAATTAAAACAGAGCCTAGGACTTCCTCTTCACTCCACCCACTCTCCAGCACATCTTGCAAAATGGGCACAGTCCTGCTGCAGTGCACATACAAAAATTTGTTTCATTTGACTTACAAATGTCAAATTATTCATGTTAAACATTCACTATCTCTGTGCCACAAGGATATTTTTAAATTTTACCTCCTTTAATTCATTAGTACTGAAATATTCTGTGATTTGGAGGAAACAAATGATCTTGTTAAAAAGCAGGCTTGCACAGTAGAATCAGTAAATACGGAGAATTTTTTTTTTCCAGGAAGGACAATTACTTTAACTTTCCAGTCGGATGTTTTTCTGTCCGCTTAGAGAAGGGCAGAATGTTCATTCATTTAAAAATACCAAGAATCTTCTTGTGCAGCCCACAGGGCACAGCTTTCAGGAGGACATGAATAGCTGCTAAAATCCTGCAGATGTGAGGCCCAATATGGTGGGTATTGGCATGTCTCCTTTGTAGAGTTTAATTTCATCTAAACTGCCAGACAACAGAAGCAAGAGGCTCAAAATGAAATTCTCTGAGGGCTTCCTTTCTTGCTGGAGTGTCAGTGGTGCTGAGTTTGTGCTTTCTGCCTTGGGTTCCCAGGCACGCCCTGAGGTATGGGAACTTGTTTGAGCGCAAGGTTTGGAGTGGTCTGGGCTGCTTTTGTGGCTCAGCAGAGCCCAGCAGGTGGGCAGCTCCTGGCTACCTCAGTGCAATTTGTTCCAGCTGCCAGGAATGCCACGTTAATAGCACTGGACACGTGAGAATGTTCCCTCTTGGGAGGAGTTCAATGTTTGTGTGCGGAGGGAGGTAGTTTAAATTAACAGCTGGACTCAGGCTGAGATCAGACCACCTTAGAGTGGCAAATTGGTTGATGAAGGGCTGCCTACAGTTACAGTGCTCTCCAAAATTGTGGTGTGCAAGTCAGATGAAAGGCAGCCTGTACAACTTAAAGTTGTAAAGTGCCTTGTGATAAAATGCTTTTATTTTTCTTATCCAAGCTGCCGATTTCTCTCTGAGTATCAGTTATGAAAATTATGAAGATTTTTAAGATTAATGATTTTTTCTTTCTCCATGTGGCCAGGCCAGCAGGTGAACAAATCACTAAAAACAAATAAAGGATTAGAAATCTATAGAGGAGTTCTGAAGTACTTTCCTTTTTGAAATGTCTGTGGATGGGCTGTAAAGCAGTAAAAGCACAATGAACCATGAATTTGGAACAGGAAGTAGGGAAAGGAGCACAGAAGAATTTTCAGAGGGCAGGGCCATGCTTCAAAGGAAGGAAGAATTAGGCTGTTCTGTTGCATCAGGTAGAACTAAAGATTTAGGCAAACTCTAAATTGAACAGTCACTACTAATCTGGATTAACAGCATAAAAAGGCTCTTTGTAGTAATGAAACTCTTTGGATATCTTAGCTAGCAGTTTCAGAAAATTAATAAAATTTTCAAATCCTCATCTCATGTGACAGATGGATGATCTGTTTTTACTTTGAGCCTGTAAGTTGCTGCTTTACTCCATGATTAGTTGGTTTATGCTATATATATGGAGTATTGAAGTCACATAAGAGTAGAAGAATATCTGTAGCTGGTCAGACAAAATGCCTGATTAGCCCTATGTGCCACTCTCAACAATCTCATTGGAGAGCCCATCCTGCATAGCCACTGAACTTGCACCCTGCGCCCCACTGATGTGGCAGAGGATGGTTGGAGAGTGATGTTGGAAACCTCACACACGGTACATGATGAGAAATGATCTGTCACATCTTTCCCCTGGCACACCCTTCTCCCCAGTTCCTTCCAGGTGAAGGCTGCCTTTTAGCCATGGCCATGTCTATTCTTGCAAGAAGGCAGTACCCAGTGAGTCCCACCCCACCAAAAGTTTCTTTTTTTATCCTTGATCATGTGAGCTGCCCTGATTGATTCTCCTGTAGGGAGCTTGATGCACAACATCCAGCTGATTTGCCCTCAAACCACCTCGTGGAAATGGCTTGGGAAATTTCTATTCCACTTTTCTTTCACCTTTGCATCCCACAGACCAGGTTCAGGAGGAATATCTGGTGTGTCAGCATGTACCTGCTGCTCATGCCTTGGCCACCTGGGGACTTTAGTTAGAAAACTCAGCAGCAGACATTTGCAGGATCCCCAGACTCATCATGTTTGTGAAAGGGCAGCCATGGCAACGTGCACCTGGCTGCAGGCACTCTTCTGGTCTTCCAGTACCTCGTAGTTTTTTTGGCTGGCCTTTTCTTTTTATTTATGCCCTTACCATCCAAGGCCCTGCCAAATTACAGGATCTGCTTGACAACCTCCTTCTGAGCAAAGAAATGGAAAGTGCCACTGCATGCTGACAGGCTGTTGGCTGCAGCTTGTGAACTTCCTTGCCTTAAATGATGCGGTGTGTGTGTTATTTCGTTTTCTTTAATAGCTTCCAGTTGACTTTTCTCCAGGTGTTCATTGAGCCCACAGAAGCTTTTTACATCAACACTTTTCTGTATCAACAAGTATGCCTTTAAGGGGATGTTCTGTTTACTATGCATAATAGTAAATTAAAAAACACCCAAACAAAGGTTCAAGACAAGCAAATGGATTGCTTCTGACACCTGCTGATTAAATATGAAACTTCCACAGTCCCTCCTCTGAACAAGGCAGGGGGCAATTGTATTCATGCCATTTGTGGTTTTATTGAGTTCCCTTCTCCACTGTTCTCTTTTGGGCTAAAGATCTTTCACTTACGTAACCTGATTTTAGAAGTGAAACTGTTCTTTACCTTTGATCACCTGAATTCATGCCTTCTTAATTCTCTCTAAGACTGCAGAACAAGGAGAGGGGAGAGCCAGGAATGCACACAAGATTCCATATGTGGGACACAACAGATGTGTGTAGGGACACAATGGTGTTTTGTTCTCTTTCCTAATAATTCCATTTGTGTATTTGTTTTAAAAGTGTGTCTTGATATGCCAGTATTTTGTAACATGTCAGACATGAGTATGATTAAAATGCCTCCTTTAAAGAACTACCCATATTTATATTGAAGAACAGGATGGGAGAAGGCATTTCATAGTTATTACTACTTCCTCAAAATTCACATAAAAGTTGTTCTTAGGGGCCTGTTTCAAGATGATGTATGATTATTTAGACTTTTGTGTTCATTATGCTTTTAATGTGTTTTTCTGCCTGCCACATGTGCACAGTAAGAGATTTAATGGAACTAGCTATCTTTTGAGTTATAACCCATGAGCTGTATATTTAATGTCCTTAATGATTTTTCTTTAAAAATGAGATGTGGTCTCAGTGTGATCTGTGAAATATGTCAGCAGTCTTAAAAAGACTGTTTATGCCTGCTAACAATAAGATGTTACTGTCAGGCAAGATTTGTGAGGGTTTGGTTTTGTGCACTAATTAGGTGCATATGACCAAGCAAATTTTAAAACCTGCCCATGCTTGCAAATTTTTAGATACATGTCAAGCCTAGCCTAAAGCATAAGAATATAGGAAATACCCCACTGGGGCAAGCTAATGGTTGTCAAGTGGTCTTTGTCATGTCAGCAGCATGTGCTGTTCTGTTTAAGGAGAATACTTGGACTTAATAATTTTCTCCAGTGCCCTCCCCTCCTACTCACCTAACATCCAGTTGTTGGATTGAGGATATTAGAAGACATCTCTCTGCCTCTTCAGTATCTCTTTAAGGGTGTCTTGTCCATGGGTTTGGTCTGTTTTCATACTGAAGATTCTGTTAGCAGTTGGTAGATTCTGAGCTACTTCATACTGTGATGGTGCTGGTTTGGGGGCAGTGGAGTTTCTTTGATTTTGTTGACTTGCAGTATATGTAAAGACTTGTTCTACAGTTAATTTTAATTAATATTATTAAGATTTATAATTTGAACCTCACGTTACACAGGAACAAAAGTTATTTTCAGCGCCTGGGGGAAAAAAAGGACACTTAAATTGAGGATTGGGGATATACGTCCTTAAATTTTTGAAGACCAAACTAAAGAAGAAACATAAATATGTAATTTAATTATTTTATTCTGTATTTCAATCAAGTACAAATTTCATTAGCTCATATATTTTGGCCAGTTAGAGCGACTGGGTGCATTGTCAGATTTCTCTCACCCTCTTGGTTAAGAGACTGATTTTATTTTCATCTTTAAACCTTTATTACAGCTGTGTTGTCTCTTTAATTGCTGTCCACCTATGGCTTTGCCAGCTTGGGGAAATATTTTCCCTCCAGGTCAGAATTAAAATTTGTAGCTCTTTTGAGGTGTTTATGTTGCCTAAAACCCCTATTATGGATTTATTTGTAGGAAATTCCATCTTCCAAATGCCATTTGGTGAACAGTACTGTGTGCTGAATACAGGGGCAGTCCAGGAGATCCTTACTTTCTCTTGATGCCCATAGAAAAGTATATGAAAAGTACTCTACAGAAAAGTACAGGAACAGTTGCAGGGGTATTTAGAGGAAGGAGGTGGAGTTGAGTCACAAATTTTCCTTAATTCCCTATTCTCATCTTCTAGGAGGAGGGAGAAGATAAGGGAATTAAGAGAAGCCCTTCAGATAAAGATTATATAATGTGAGCTTTAGCAGACATGGAGTGTTACCCCCTTAGAAACATCTGTAATCTTCTGAAGAAGACTAAGTTGTCTAGGGTTAGGATTTTTTTTTTTTTAATTTATCCATGCATTGTTGTTCCTTCTGCTTTGTGTTATTGGGACATTTTTTTCTTCTGCCTCCCTAGGAAAGTACCATGTTTTGCTGTATTTGAGGAATTTATACATCTGGCCAAAGATCCCATTGAGGCATATTTGTTTAATTTTTGTTATAATAGTGTTATTATCTAACAAGTCATATATTGAATAAAATTGAAGTTCTTCTGGATGATGATAACATTTTTGAATTCTAAATACTTTTTCATATTTGTGCCAACCTATTGATTTCTGTTATTGTTCTGCATATATTTATTACAATTGTGAAAACAATTACAATTGTATTTAGCTTTGATTTTGTTCTTTCCTTCCTCAAAAACTCTGGTATGTGCATTATCATAAAGCCTCTAACTTAGACTATTTGACATGTATTCTTGTAAAGATTTAAATTTTTGTCATCACTATACATGTATTTTTTTACCTTCAAACTGCCTAATGAGGAAGCTATTAAAAAAGCTTATTCTGACCCAGAGTGGGTTGTGTTCATTAGCTAATTAGTTTAATCAGAATTGGAATTTCCTTTTCACTTTGAGTTAGTTCAGTATTGAAGAATTTAAAGTAAATGCAAAGTCTTCTAAGATGTGAAATTAATTGCTTTTCTTACAAAACTTGCACTGATACCTCAGTAGCAATCTTAAAAGAAAAATTGAATTAATAAATGAAAGAAAAATGGAATTAATGGTTTTGGTAATCATTAAAGTAACTGAATTTCATGCAGAACTACTCTAATCCACTGCTTACCAATTTTCCCATCTGCTTTCATAAAATCAGAATTAGTTTGCAACGAGCATCCTGATACTCTGATATGTAAGTGCTTTAGCTGGGCTGCAACAATGGCTTCAAAGTCTTCTAGGAGATTGAAATAAAACAAAGAAGGAAAACCCACAACCTCTCTGACTCTAGTCAGTGAAGATCACAATAGTTTCAGGAGTTTCTACCACCCTTTTAAGGTCACTATATGTCATGCCAAGCTCTGACAGAGCTGTACCTTGGAAGGACAAATTGTATTATTTAATTATTTTTTTCTTACTGAGTTTGCAGTGGTTTTACTAGAGTTGTCTGAAATACATTAATTTTCTAGTAGAATTATGCTCTGTGTAATTGATCCTACCTGTCTGGGTCCAGCCCTAGTAGTTGAAGGTAGTATCTGTGAGTAACAAGTAACTGTATTGCATAAGAATTATGGTGAACAAGACTGTACTTAATTTGACAGAAGAGATGCTCCAGCCAGAAGCCTGTTCCTGTTCTCCACTTCTTTCTCCTTCCTCTACATGTGTTGGGAGGCTTGTAGTGGGGAGGGAAGTACTCCTTTTGGTAGCAGCATGGGTTTCTACTGGATTTACAGTAACTGTGCAACAGTTTACTTATGAGTACTTCAGGTAAATAACTTCTAGTGGCTGATCTTGCTTTACTGTGTAGCAAAAGTAAGAGGAGTTGCGTACCTGGATGCAGTGTTTCACAAACACATCCTAATGACCCGTGACTAGCAATGTGAACAGATTATTCTAATAAAATTCTTTGTCATTTAATCTTTGTAGGTAATAAGGTTCTTATTAGCCAAACTAATTTTGCTGATTTTATTTTTTTTTTCTCCTTACATACATGTAAGAGAAGAATAAGCAATATTGAAATGAAGGGCTGGTAATACTGGACTGATTGCTAATTTAACTAGTCAGCTGTGTTTCCTGCAGAACATGGCTCGGGAACAACTATGAAGCTCCAACTCAGGTTTCACTGTGATTAGATAATACTGTGGTTGTGTTCTGTGTAGGGATAAAGTGATCTGGTTAATGATGTAATTGTAAACAGGTTAATTTTTGCAACAAATCCCATGTCGTTCATGAGCAGCTGAACTTGCACTGGCAATTTACAAGACTGTCCATTGGTTATTTATGTAGAGTGAAGGTAGTTGTCCAAAATTGTTTCTGTAGAAATAACTAAACTACCAGAAGGACATATAAATATTATTTGTCTTCTACTTTGTACTTGGACTTTCAGTGACACAAGTTTGGAGTCTGGGAATCTTTCTCTTGCTGTGATATGAAGGTTTATTATCAATGCCTTGCTGTCATTCCACATAAATAATATGTTAGACTAGAGCCAAGATAAATCTGGTAGTGCTGACAAGCATGGAAACCACAAATGTATGAAGTATATGAATATATACACTACAGCTTGCTACTTCAGTAAAAATAAAGCATTCAGAAGTTGGACAATGCTGGTATTAAAAACTTTTCTTCTCATGTACTTCTGATACTCTTTGGAGCTACCTGATGTTTAGGGACTTTGAAAAGATAAACAAAAATGCCTGCAGCTGCATTGTCCAAATCTAAAGGACAGTCCCCCACAGAATGGGGCTGGCTGTGGGGAAGCTGGGAAGCGGCACCAGCATAAGTGCTTCCACTTACCTGCCTCACTGCAGCCTGTGAATTACATGCTGAAACTAATTTGAGGACTGTGAATTGATGCATAAACTGATACAGCTGAAGAGATAGAAACCTGTGTGTTTCAACACCTTTGAGTGTTTTTTGCTCATTTAGGTCTGCTTTGTTTAAATAGTAAAATAGCCGAGGAGGCAGCAGGCTTCTGTCCTTTAGGCTTCTGTCTTTCACCTGCTTCTTGAGCAGTTCTTGTGTTTTAAATCTATCTCTAGTTTCTCACTGTTTTCTCTACACCTTGCTTCTCTTCTTCATCAAACTGTGAAATAATCTGATCTCTCCCTTCCCATCTTTGGGAATTACCTATAATCATAATTTTTAATTACCCTTTCTCATGTGAATAAATGGCAATGCTATAGCAAATAGCAAATTAGTGCCAATGTATGTTCCTCATTGGAGTGTGTCTCTCCCCCATCTCCCTCACTAGCTTCAGATCACAGCTTTCTTTTTCTCTTTCTCTCACTCTCTTCTCTGAGATCCAGGTTTCAGATGCAGACTCCACTCTCTTCTCTCTGTGTCCTTTTTTTTCTCATTTTATTCTTAGGGCAAAATGAGCCTTTTTCTGCTTTGTGTTTCTTTACGCTGAAGTTTATTCTTCTCACTGCTGTTGCCTCATGACCTGCTGCAGACCAAAGCTGTACCTGCACAGCAGGTCTTGTTTAGCAGCTGCAGGGAAAAATGCACCGATTGCTCCTTAAAACTTTTTGGTGTTTTAGCAGAGCAATCTGCCAGAGTTGACCAGAAATTCATAAACTGTGAGGCTTATTTGAGGCTAAATTTTGCTGGAGATGTTAAAAGTATGCCCCTGAGGCACCCTCCATTTTTTTTCTCTCTTCTCATCACTCCATATCATACTTCCTTGTCAATTTAAGGTGCTGCAAATCTTCACTGAGGAGGCTGCACTATATTAATGTGGATAAGAAACAGACATTAGGACAGTTCCTCAGTGGAAAATCAAGCTTCAGGTTAAAGTCTGTCAAAACCTTTGAATAAACAGCTAGAAACAAGGTCGTACAAGTGGACAAACTGGAGAAGTTCCAGTAGAAGTTAACTGCCAGAACCTGCATAGTTTGGTGCTGCCAGCCCAAATGGTATTCCCATTGCCCACTTGCTTGTTTGTCACCTGCACTGTCCCTTCCTGAGTGCCAGTGGGAGATGTGGGGAACTGGATTGGGAACGTGATCCAAGTGGCAGCTTGCCTTGGCAGTGGTGTGAGGGTTAAGGAGTACTTGGTTGAACTGGTTTTTTTTCAGTCTGGTTTACTTCTTGGCTTCACATGTGCCTGTGTCTACCCAGGAGACAAGAATTTGTGGCAGGGCATGAATAAGCAGTTGGGAATAGAAAGAGTGGGTGTGGGGTTTTTTTGGGATAGTCTAGGACATTTGTTGATCAATAACTTAGATCACAGTGGTACTGGTAACCCAGTTGAGAGGGCCTGTTTTCTTTTACTTTGCAATGTCCTATGAAAAAATAGCCCTAGAGCTCAAAAAGCCTTGAAGGAGGTAGTCATTCTTTGAAAAACATCTGTGATTATTGTGCCTTAACTGCTCAAAGTTTAAGCAACTGAGTCACGCTGTCTGGTCTTGTGTTGTAGCTACAAGACAGAGCCTGGCAGCTATGAGGAATACATGGCATGGCCTCAGTAACCACAGTTTCAAGGTATATTCACAAATTTCAGTTTTCAAAAGTTGCCTCATTTAAATGGGCAGGCTGATTGCGGGGGCGGGGATGGGTGTTAAATAAGTGTGCGCTTGCACATTTATCCTGTGTAACTGAAGCAACTCTTTTCAGTTGCATTTCGTGTTTTCCATAGTCTCTTTGGTGAAGTTGCTGAGGGATTTTTCTGAAGTATGTGAAACTTTTGTCCTCAGATCAAGCTCAGGTTTCTGCAGTATTGAACATCTGCTTGGTGTTTAAATCCCGTTGGTTGGTGCTGAGTTATACATAGCAAGTAGCTGAAGGAGAAGGTGAAAGGGATAAAGCAAAGCAGCAATGAAGAGATGGGAACTGCTATCTAATTTATTCCTACTGCTCCAGTAACATGTATGCAGAAACTAAGGTTAGTAGGAGCACTATATAGCATACTCTATGCTGAGAGAGTCTAAAGCACATTTGACTTTTTTTTTTTAAAGAATAAAACTGTATATAGATCAATGCATCTGGCTGCTAGCACCAGCTGTTGTCTTGATTCCCATTCAGTGCTAATACAGTGGAATTGAAGGAGAGATAATTTTAGTATGGCATTTCCTGAGATCATATAGTTTTATTTTAAGGTATTGTTCTGTATCCGGATGCTGTTGCTTAGTTTAGATCTAGCTATAGAATATAATCATGCTGTTCCCACCCTTTTATGTATAGACACACAAACACACATGCACATTCACAATATGTGTCTATATCTATATATACACACAGATTCTTTAGATAACTTGAAAATGAGAATACAAATGTATGTTTAAAACACAATTCTGCTATAGTTGAAGTAAAATTACTCAAATTTTTCCCATGAATTAATCTCTGCTAATTTTATGGTTTTGTTTCCAGTAGGTCAGTTGCAGTTTAGAAAATACATAATCCAAAACCAAATTTGAAATGAAAATAGTCTGAAAACCAGTTATTTACTTCCAAATTTTAGATTTTTTTTTTTAACCACCTATTTTTACAGTCCTTCGTCTTCATCCTTTTTAAAATACTTTTATTCTGAGCGGGGAAGTGAGACTCAAGTCACCTCTCGCATACCATTTAATCTGAGTCAAAAGTGTTTTATAGTTACTTCCTTTTTTTGTCATATTTTCCCCAAACTGTGAAGTGCAATATAATTCATCTTTCTGTTTTAAATGAAAAAATTTTTTTTTTTTCGTTAGATTGGAATTACAATAAAGACCCAGGTGACTTCTAGGTGAAGTGCATTTCTTGTCTCAATACTCCAAGTGATAGTTTCATAGAAAATATGACAAATGAAGAACACTGAATGCAGTCCCCTGTATTTCCCATTCATGTTTTCATGGCAAAAGGCTGTCTAATTTAATTAGAAAGGACAGTGAAAATAAATCAACTGAAACTCTTACCTCAAATCCAGTGCAGTACCTTGATTTTTTTCAGCTTGATAATCCTGACCCTGTCAGTCTCATATTTAAAATTGCTCATGTGCATTGACAGAAACAAACCATTGGAGAAAATGTGTTCTTGAATGCCTGGAAACTGTAATTGGAAGAATGGTTCAACTGTGCTACCATGCTAGTTTAAATTGCCTTACTAATAAATTGCAAGGGTTTTATATGGTCTGTAAAACAACAACCTATAAAGATAGGGAGAGCAATAAACAAATGTACATTACTGCTGCAGTCATGCTTCCTATGTCACTGTTATCTGCTGTGTCACATACAGAACCCTTTTTTACCTGCTGCAGTAAAATTCCAGCACTCCCAAATATGAAAAATCGTGATTCCAGCAAAGCAAAATAATGAAACTTTTTAAACTCATGATAGTTGAAATAAAACTGTGATTTACCTTCTAGTATTTAACATGGAATATACTTTTTGCATAGAAGATTAAATGTGAAGTGGTACTAGAAGATTGATTTAAAAGCCACAGTAATTCCTACATTCCAGTGCTGTCAGTGAGACAGCATCATAAGAATCTCATGCATATGTAAGCAAACAACTGTGAATTGTACCCCCCTTCCCTCTGCATGTGGCACTAGTAAGGCAGGTACTGAGCTATTGTCTCCAGTTTTAATGTCTACAGATGAACTTTTATTGAAAGACTGGGTTGGGAGAAAGAGATGCATAATAATAGAGAGGGAAATAACTTGTAGTAAGAGCTTAAAGAGTTTCAAATGAAAAGGTGACTGGGGAAACCATGCAGAAATCTTCGGAAAGAGAAAATGTGGCATGGTAGAAGGCATCAAACTGAAGTCAAAGACATTAGAGTGGGGTTTTTTGTTCTGAACTGTGAGAATGACTAATCTTTGGAGAAAACTGTCAGGGGAAATGGTGACTTTGACATCTATTCTTGAGTTTAGATGCTCTAAGACAGTAGTCTATATGTTTCATGACATTTGGTTCAGTGCTCAGATAACAGATGAAAATGGCCATTGCAAGCAAGAAGTTGGCGTAGACTTCCTTTGGTGTCTCTGGCTCTCCAAGCAGAAGGCCTTTGTACCAACATGTATAGTATGGCATGCCAAAATCCTCTCTGGTGTGATGAGAAGTACAAAAAAACCTTGGAAATACCCTGTTGAGGTCTGTCTGGGTTAATATTTCATCTGCTCGTGATGGTAACCCTGAAAGATAGCATGTGGAGCAGAGATGAGTTTTTTCTGGTTTTATTCTTGGCTTTCACCAGGCAGCAGATAAGGCCTGAGCCGGGGTAATTAGCCCACCAAGTTTGTTATCCAGTTATATATACACCTCCCCAAGTTTGTTGAATTTCTTTGTTCTGACTGCTTGTAGATGTTGCCTCCACAGAAATGAGTTTGTTGCATTGTGTAATTGAGTCTTGGAAGGGAGGTGGAAGTCTCCTCTACATTCCCTTTACTCTGTTATTTGATTGCTTTTCTAGATTTCAAACAGTTCTCGTTTTGTAATAAATAGTGTATAATTATTTTTGTGTTGCTATTCATGATATTATTTTTATTATGCAGCTCTCCTACAGAAACCGTGGGTTTGTGCCTTGTTTTTCTTGTCTTTTACTGTTCGCTTGTCAGATTGCCTTTGCATTTTGAAGTGGGGTGATCTGATTAGTGCAATTTGTGAAGAGAAAGTGGGCAATTAATAAGGTGTGATCATACAAGACCAAAACGTAGTTATTTTTTGTTGAAACAGCTGGTAATAGCATTCATTTTTATTTAAGTGATGCATCGAGACATCATTTCAGCCCTTTTATGCTAATCAGTGACATGGGTGTCTCTCTTCATTGTAATGATTATATATCTCATCACGTGGTTGGAGGTTGTGTGCTGCCTCTTACATGTCCTTCTTGTCCTTAATTGTCCTCTCACAAGCACACATACTGCTTTTGAGAGTGTACATTCATCCACCATAGATCAGTAAGCCAGAGCAGGTATTATCATGGCTTGTCTGTTTCTAGTTAAGTGAAGAGAGAAGAGCCGTGATCTTTCCATAAATGTTATGACAGGGAGCAAGCTGTGTGAGTGATTCATGCAGCACCAGCTTGCCCTTATTTACATCTTGAAGTATCTGAAAAAGAGCGCTGGAGGAAGCTGTAGCTACGTGCAGAAGGAATTATTCTAGTGAGCCAAATCCAGTCAATAATTTTGGGCATCTCAGTCCAAATGACCTTTCTGGCTTTGGAAGAAATATTTAATTTTGTAGAGTTTTTTGTCATTGCTGGGTTTTGTATGGAAACATATGTGGAAGTTTGAATTGTCCCTCCAAGAGTTTAAATAAAACAGTAAAAGTTCTGTTTGAAGATGGAAATAAGATTTGGCAATATTGCTAAAAGGAAAAGAAAAGCTTTCAAGCAGCGTATTTGGGGAACAAAGATAAATTATTTTATAATTAAATATAAATGCGCTTTTCCTCAACTGAGCATGCTAAACCTGTAATATATTTTGCATATTGAAAATATGTGGCTGTTTTGATCTGTTAAGGAGCATGAAAGTCATAAGTGAAATCTATAAATCTAACAGTTATTTTGGCTTATGTTCTCTTATTTACTCAGTTTTATATCCCAAGTAAGTGTATTAGGTCAGTAGTTACTCTGGGCTTGCACTTATGTTGAAACAGAATGCAATCCATGTTTTTGTCCCAATCTGCAGACCTATGTCAGATCCACACGTAGAAAGAAACAAAGTATGGAGCCAACATCCACGGTACAAATCTCAAGTCTTTACTTTTGGGTATACTTTTGGGTAAAATATCAAGGATCTGATTTTTGTGGCAGCAAAGTAGGGAAAAGGGGCAGCAAGCTGCTAAGGGCCAGATTCTGTGATCCAGCATGAGTACACTCAGGGTATCCATGCCTGTCCTTTTGGCACTGAGATGCTGGGTAGCTCCCCAGTGTGAAGAAGGACACCCTGATGGTGTGTGAGTCTGAGCTGCTAAGACTCACTGGGTGGTTTTGAACCTCTGATAGAAACTTTACCAGGATAACAGATGCCCATTTCCAAGGAAAGCCTTTGCGCTACCAGACCATACATAAAGAGTGGTCACTGACCCCTTTTACTAAGTGTGATTTTTAGCTGTAAGCACCTGTTGCACTTTGCGCAAAACTCAAGCTTTCAGTGTGCCAAAGTCATCAGCTTCCTGGAGAGAGTCTCCTTGGTGACCCTCCTCTGTGAGTCCCAAATAACTTTGTGTGTGCAAATGGTGCTTGGACATGCTGTTGTTTCAAACTGGTAAGCAGGTGTGGGTAGGTGTGGTGAAACACCTTTAGGTATTTATTATGGTTAGATAGAACTTGTATCTTCAGTTTATTTTGTTGTGCCGCCTGCAAATATAGCCAGATGGAATGCTGTTTTGAGTGGCGTGTGATGGAAGTGCGTTAGGTGCATCTTTGGTTTGCATCCTTTTCTATCATAGGCCAGAAGATAACTGTTAGGAGGGATTTTTAGTTTTTGCCTTCTGAGAAGCACAGAGATGGTGTAGGTTGGTGGAGGGTAAATGGCCAGCCTTAATTCACCTCTAATTATCTACCTCTAATTCACTCTACCAGGCTGTGCAGCAGCCTGTTGAATGAATTAGAGCTGCTTCGAAATTTCAGGCCACGGTAACTGTGGCGTGGAAGTTCTTCTGTGGGCATTTGTCCTTCTTTCATTCCCTCACTAAGAGGCTCTACTTAGAAAAACCTGTAGAATTTCATATGAAACACTTCTGCTCCAGAAAATGCTCCTTAGAGCCGCTGAGTCCTCTTCCCAGCCTGTGAATGCAGCTGCACTGTCATGTACAGAGGGCAGACCAGGTCAGACTAATTCCCTCTTTGGGAAGCATAGGCACCAGCCAGAGACTTGAAATATGAAAGAAGCTCGTTTTGGAGAAGTCGTGGACATGGTAGTGAGAGTTGGTGTAATTCTATTCTTATTTATGGAAAACAAACAAAAAGCCACAAACCCCAAAACTGCTGCATTGCTCAATGTGTATATATAAAGCCATAATAATTGCTACAGAAAGTGGAGACCCAAAGAAACTCCTTTTGTTTTGCTTCTGTAATTTCCAACAACCTTTTAGTTAAGGATTACAGTGGGGAGGGAAGTTTAGAAAGCAATATCTTGAATTTGAGAGGACACCTGTTCTTGAACCACAGTTTAAGATAACTGGGGTATGACATATATTATAATATGTACAATATATATATTACATATTATAATATATACTATATTATAAAAAATATATATATATGTGCAATAATGGGGTATTTCTAGGCATGTAGCTGGGGCAAGATGCGTCTCTGGGAGACCTTGGATAATAAATGGAAGAATTTTATCCATGCTTAGTTCTGTGTTGCAACAGCTACTTCGCTGTGAGTGCTTCACTTGTTAGTGCCTTCACTAGGTAACTAATTAGACAATGTGTTACCTTGCACATTGTCACAAACTACCTTCATTTTCTGTTTGAACTTGAAATAAGTGCTGTGATTGAATGTATGGTGGGTACCATGAAGACAGTGACAAGCTGTCTTAATTCAGGTTTGTCACTACTGCTTTGAAGACCTGCTCTGGATTTTCAGGTGTTGAATAACAGCTGTGGTATATGCTTGGAATTGCAGTCCCCCCCCCCCCCCCAAAAAAAAATAGCATAAACGTGGAAGTGTACTTCTTATCTCTGTGTATGTAGCATTGGCTATGCAAACTGCAAATTGATAATGTCAGGTTTTTCTGCTAGCAGTTGTAATTTTGATATCTATATCCCCACTTTGAGTTTACTAGCTACATTTCTGTGTTGAATATTTTTGAACTGATGTCTCTGTACATGAAGATTAAGAGCTCTCTGATAGTTATGAGGCTCAGGATTTGATTCAGTTTCTGAAGTTGGCAAAAGACAATGGTTTTAGTAGGCTGTGATTTAGTCCTAGTGCACATAAATAGTTTTTTTAGTGGGAATAAAGTTTGTACTTCAAGATCTTATAAAAATTAAAAATTACTGCCAAGAAGTTCTTTTGCCATTACTTACAAAACCCAGTTAAAGATTGAAGTACATTTATGTTATTAGACAACTACATAGGGATATGTGAAAATATGTTAAGCTACTTGTTTTCTTTTTAGTGTCCTTTCTTTAAAAGGCCATATAGAGTAATTTCTAGTGAGTGGTGTCAACTTCTTTTCCACAGTCTAAAAGCCCCTGGTAATCTTTGGCAAATAAGGGATTTGCAAGTTTGTGAGCAAAGGAGTAGTTATTACCACTGGAGGACTTTAGTGTGCTTGTTAACTGAATTGCTTTTTGAACACAGTCCAGCATCAATGGGCATTTAGCCATGTGCTGTCTTAGAAACTTGGTCACCCAGAGCTGGTGTGAGAGATCAGGGAGAGGGAACAGCTTCAAAGGAAAAACCCATGCAAGTTCTAAATTATCCCCTGCAAGTTCTCTCTGCGTGGACTAAGGCATTGGGAAACAGAATATCTAGAGCCTGAAGCGGAATGTACATATATGTTGGATTTTTTTAAACTTTTTTAAAACTTGTTATAAAATGTTTTCTTTTTTGATAATAAAAGGTCAAGTTTATTTCCTACATTGCTTCTATTGAGGCAGATTTAAAAATATTGACCTTTTAGGTTCATTACTTGGATCCATTTTTTATTTGTTTGGATTTGCAGAGGTTTGGAGGGTTTTTGATTTTTTTTTTTTTTTTTTTTTGTTTTGTTTGTTTGTTTGTTTAAGAATTGCCTTCTCATGGGTTTGCTGTTCTTGTATCTTACTAGGATGTGTCTGAATAGGTTTCTATTAATCAAGGTAGGTTGAAGAAGCACTTTATCTTGCCTTGGTATACCTCTTATCTCTTAGAGCAGGACTTTCAGGCACCCTGGGAGCCCAGTAGCTTAAACTTCTGCTTTCACAGGTATTTCTTCACTTCAGCTGAGATAGATGAGTCAGTGAACAGCTTGGGGCTTTACAGAGTTTTCTAAGAACTTTGGATTCCAAAAAACCCCAAAAAGTTAAGTTGAGGCACTAGTGGAGAGCCCTCACCATGTTCTTTTCTGCTTCAGTTCTTCCCCACTACATAAGCTTTAGAGGGGAGCCAAGATTTCTCTGCTTCCAGGTGACTGCTGAGATGGAAGTTCCTTCTTCCTCAGGTGGAGCTGTAGTAGTAAAAAATACCATTCTGCTATGAAGGTATGTTTCTTCACTCTTCTCTGCTCTATGATGGTATCCTGAGAAATGGGTAAACCAGGCTGCAGTATGGACTGATTGAGCTATATCTAATGCAGCCATTCATTTAACCTTAGTATTTCTTGAAACCAGCTTTAGTTAATGCATTTTATCAGATTTTTGTCCAGATACTTCTTTCTGAGATTCTAATCACTATTCTTTCAAATTTTTTTTGTAGATAGCTAGCTGGTCCAACTGCATTTTATGTTCTTTAAAATTCTCTTATCTCTACCTTTATTTGGAAAAAATCTTTATAAGCTTAAATCTTCTGAGAGCTCATTGCCCCTACAATCTCAGTCATACCATATTGTGGGTTATATAAGAAATTTCAGCTTCTCCAAAGTCAAAGCAATGCTATCAGGAATTAGTTTAAAAATTAGTATGTTTGCCAAGTAAATATCCACAAAAAACTGATGTACATCACACATTTTAATTGATTTTTCTTTTCTTTCTAACCAAACTTTTTTTCTGCTTTGTTAAAACCTAGTAGGTTTTTATGAGTAGAATTAATAGAAAGTAGCTGTTGCTCAGCTATTGGAGTATGCACCTTGAAAGAGTAAGAGTTTGAAACTTTCTGCAGTGAAATATTTCACATGCAGAAAATGATACTAGTCTTTGGAACTTCATATTTTAATTCATTGAAAAATTACCTAAAGTTAGGATTCAATTTGGAGCTGTTCCAGAGATAATTTGTGTCTTGAAGAACTTGGGGGGGTTAAAATTTTTCAACAATTGCTTTAAATTGAAATTTAATTGCATTTCAAGTGGGACCAATAGCATTTTTATTTTTTATTCTCCCTAAAACTTAAGTAGTTTAAAGCAGAAACACATTTGAGCTCAGTTACATAAATGTAACCTCAATCAAAGCTTCAGTGCTAATGTCTTTATTACAGGGGGAGGTTCTTTCTAATAAGTCAAATGTTGCAGCTTTTTTATGACTTCATGTTTATAAAAGATTCTTACTATAAATTGTCATGCAATTCAAATAAAGTGATGGTTTGATTTCCATAGCCCTCTTTTAGATTAAAGCCATAATATGGTACTGAGTAGGTTATGATGGGATTAATTAATACTTTCAATTTTTAGCACTTTTAAAACAGTTTTAAATTGGTTTAAAATCATCCATGTCAAGTAAATCAAGTGTCTCTTACACAAAGGATTGGGATCTGGTGAACATCTGCATGAAGCAACCTACAAAGGAGGGTCACTTTGTAGCTAAACCATAGATCCATTTTTATATAGACACAGTGCAGGGATTGATGCTTATATCTGAATTCATGAATGGGAAAGGTAGTTAGCGATGTGTGTTCTGCTCACTGAAAGATTACATTTCACTGTTGTGGCTCCCCTTGTGTTTTGTCTTTTTAAAGCCTAATTAGATTTCTGCCTTTTTTCATGTTTGCTGTTATATACAGTTATATATGTGACCATAAAAGATTGAAGTGTATTTTTTTCTGAAAGTCATTGCAAATTTTGCACAACTACTAAGAAAACAAAAGAAAAAAGAAAGAGCGTCCTGTATTTCAAAGTTTTTGGAATTGATCCATTAGTCAGAAAAAGATCTGTTTCCCTTTTACTCCCTCCCTATCCCCCATCCTCTTAAACTGCTGGATGGCAATATGGTAGAGTCCTGATTTTGGAACAAGTGTCCAAACATTTGTTAGGCTGTTTTGTAACTGCAACACAAAGTAATATTTTAGCAGTGCTTTACGTATTTTCACAAAGCAGTTTTGTTGGTTCGTTATATCCAACACCTTTAAGGAAAAATCACTCTGTTGGATTATTTCTTGGACATTTTTAACCAACTGTCTTTTCCTTCTAATATATAATTACACGAAAAATTACACGAAAGGACACTTTTCTTGGAATCACATTCACACGTAGAGCTGTCCACATGAATTTTGAAAGAGTTACTTGGTGCACTGGATCTAGCTGAAGCTTCACCATAAAAGAAGGTTTTGAATCAACATGTCCTTATTTTGTTGCATATTCTTGGACTATTTGCAACAATTGCTAATGAGATGTGCTCATCTACTTCCATCAGTGAAGTTTGTCTTGATTGCTTTCCTGACTTCAGCTGCAGCAGTACTGTTGTACAACAAGACTGGCACAAAGATGCTGGCTAGATTCAAAGCAAACAAAAAGAAGTCTTTGTGTGGCACAGCAAAGGGAGACTTTTAACAGACAAAAGGGGAGTTTGGTTAATATAGCTTCCCATATAGATGTCTAGGAAAGTTGATTCAGCAGAATTCTTTTTCCTAATATCCGGTGTAAATAGCGTGTGCTGTAAGTATAAATCTTATACTTACTCTTTGTCCAAGATAATGTGGATACGGAACATCTACTTATTTCCTCTTTCCTTGTATTTAGCTCTTAACTTCCCTCAAACTCCTCTTTTTTAGACTAAACACTGGTCTCTTGAGTGTGTTCTTTTTAGTTTTTAACTCGTGTTCAGGTTGTGACTCATAGATGGCTTTACTGGAGAACTACAAAGTTAGAACTTCAGTTGTGTTTGTCCAGTTGAGTATTTCTGCTTGAAGGTCTGAACTTAAAAGATTCTGAAGAGTGGAAGTGTCCTAACAAAATCTCATAACCTTTTTCCCCTGTATTTCTTATATTGACAGAGTTGGGTTTTTTTGAAATCTGGTCCTGTCATCCAAACTTTTTACAGCCTAGCACTAAAGCAGTCAGAAGCATATTTTGGTACGCATCTCCCTCTTCAGCTACCCAAATCCAGAATGAGTATGTTCAACTGCACAGCAACAAGTGTGTTAACTTCGACAGTGAACACAGCTGTGTTCACTTTGACAGTGAAACATTGACAAACAACGTAGGGTACAGTTTTCCAGCAGTTTTGCTTCCCTCTTTGTCGTAACTTCCTCTAGACCACATTTCCTGTGTCTTAGAATATCAAGGAAAAAGCCTTACTAAAGTCAAAATAAATTACAGAGTGGACAAGATGATGCTTTTAATTCACACTGAGGTCACAAGCTTTCCAAGAAAACTGAGCTGGCAGAAAAAATTAGGTTTTTTTCTCAAGAATAATTGTAAGAGGAAGTGCAGCTCCATGACAACTGTTTGTATTTCTCGTAGTCCTTAATCAGTGCAACACCTGGGATAAAGGGCCAAGTTTGCTAATCAGTATCTTTTAGTGGATTCCTTTGACCACAGGACCTCTCAAGACCATTTATGGAGCAGGATCATGGGGCAGGGGTTGGGGAAGCTGTTATACAGATATCATGTGCAGCCATGTCAGGTCTTGGTTTCTGACTTTATTTACGCTGCAGAAATAGTGAGTTTAAAAGTACATGTGAGTCTCTTTTGCAGCAGAGGCTATCTAGATCTGACTTGTGGCCACATAGGCAGGCAGAGATGGTGCAAGGTTGGGAGAAGAGTGCTGGCAACAGTGAGGCTGGGTTGCAGGCAAGCAGAGGGAAAGTTTGGCTCTTCCCCATGTGACAATGCGACAGTGCTGCTTATTACCATGTAGGAAGTTTATCCTAACTCATCTAATCCATATTGCTCCTTCCTTATTAGGACACCTTTCCCTGCCATAACAGGAAAAGATAATGATATTAATTTGATGTGATTAGTGCATTACACACAGCTGTAACAGATGTTTGCAATCTCTTGGGGCATAAGGGAGAAGGATGATTCTTCATTTTCCTCCCTAAGAACTTGCAAATAACTTGTTTGTTTATCGTTTGCTCTAGTGTTTGTGCAATTGGAATTGAGCCTGTGGTAGGAAATCTGGTTTTCTTTCACAGTCTCCAGAAACCAGCAGTCCTCCAGATTGGTTGTTCTCAGAGATGGCAAGTAATAGCTCTGTTGTCCCTTCTGACAAAATTGAAAATATCTTAGAGAAAACTAGGCAAAGTAATTTGATTTTTAGAGCATCCAGATTAACACATAGGAGAATGCTTTCCCCATTTTAGTTGAAGCCCTTTGTTACTTTGTTACCCATGTCAGCTGCCTGGTTACCACTGACCTTTTTTAAACCTGGCTATAAAGACTGAAAGACATAAATATGTCTTCTCATCAACATCTGTCCATAAGTTGCTCCTCTGCTAATTAGGTAGAATATCAACTTTCCTTTGAAGGTTAATGCTCTATTTAATGGAAAACTATTTCCTTCTTCACAGTCTGGATTAAATCCTGCTATGTAGTTTGAGTAGACTTCAGAAATATTTGCTCTCTAGTGGTTTGCTCTATCCTCTGTACTGAAAATTGTGATAAGCCCTTAACAGAAGCTTGCTGGACAATCTGTTCTGCTTCATTCTTTCTTTGTCAGATGGGACAGTTAAAGCACGTTTGTTTCTCAGCACTAATGTCCCATACATTGGGTGGTCGGATCGTGAGAGGCCAAGTCCTACTCATCTTTCTGTGGTTAGCGTTCTTTCCACTGCCTTTATTCTTTTTATTCTTGTCACTATCCAGTTGCAGTGGATTGTCTGTTTAAAAACTACACATGGTGTAGTAGAGATCATGATGCACAAATTGGCATCTATTGCAGATAGAGCTTTGGAAAAAACAACCCAACAGTACTTGCTGATACTCTGATATACTTACTGGTACCATGTCTCATGTTCTTTGTGAAATTCAATCACTTGGTAAAAAAAAAAACAAAAAAGAAACGAACAAAAACCCCATAAAACAACAACAAGACCAAAAATCCACCCTCATAGATAAATTTGTGTTTGGTATATAATTTGAACTGATTAGAAGATAGAGGGCTGGATTTAGAGCTGTACCACTTTACATAAGCTATCAATCTGGTCTAGGAAAGGAAAAACAGCTTTATATTTATAAGGACATAAGGTAGATTTATTGGAGTTTGTGTTTTTGGTGATTGATGTAGTACATAGACATAATAAGTGCCAGCTGTTACTTCTCCGTAAATCAGAAACAATAATATTTCCTTTTATTTCAGTGTGAACTATCTGACTTGCTTGAATTCCTTTTTAATTCAAAGGACTTTGTATTTGCAGTTACAAATTAGAAATATATCTACACAAACAAATTAGAAACATTGCACTATAATACTATAATGGAACCTGAGAGCAGCATCCCAAATGTGTATTGTCAGGGTTTATTATCCTTCATGAGCTAGATCAAAAGCATTTTTCCATTTCTGCCCAAGCTTCAGAAATACGTGTTTCTGTCTTTCTCCATTAAAGCTGATGTGCTTTTGGCTGCTCACATCCCTTGGTACTTTAGCTGTATATGGAAGCATCGTGTTTTTGTTAATGGAACTCAAACAGACTTGACTATTCTGTTCCTTTTTATCTCCACTTTGAAAGTTCCTGCTTTGTTAGCAACTGTTAAATAACAGATTTACATATTTGGTGTGAAAAAATTCAGGGTTTTGATGTACTGTCAGATAAATCTAATGAACTATATGCTACAAGTAGTTGTTGTAAACCCATGATTTATCTGGTCTCTTTAGCCCTTAAGAGACTGCATTTCCATACTCTTTCTTTTCAGTTTTCTGTAACTAATTGATATGTTGATAAATGTCATGTTTGACATAACAGGATCTAAAAATAAAATGTTGTGTTTGCATAGTGTAAGGGGTTGTGAACTGTGTAAAATGGAAGAAAGTAAATTTGAAATAAAACAATTGTTCAATATGCATAGTCATGTAATGCAACAAGCACATTCCTGCAGCTTGTTAATAAATCCAATAAATGAGAGTTATCAACGGCTGGTATCTGCCTCTGTTGTTATCCAAATGAACAAATGGTCCATGGTGACCTTTGATAGTTCATTTTAATTATATTTTAGTGGCTGTTTAGGGTTCTCAGACAGGTTTAGTTAATTAAAAAAATATTCTTCCTAACATTCTTATAGATAATGAGTGTCTTATAGTGTTTCTCAACCTTCAGGTTTTGCCTTTTTTAATGAAACCATACTGCTGATTGTAAAAGACACTGCTACTTGGTTTATGTGTATGACAAGTGGCATCAGTTTGCTTAAACAGCTTGCTGTGGTCCACTGATGTTTAATGTTTAGCCTCAATCCTGCTAACTTATGTGTGCTTCATATGGTGCAAGTTTTACTGAGCCTTAAACTCCATATAAGGAGAGGTTGCAGATAGTAAAAAGTGGACAATACTTACTTTTTGTTTCCCCCTGAATTTTTCTGTTTTAGAATATATGAAAAAAAAATCTTATATTTGTTGTTATTTGTATATTTATAATGTTCTGAAGTTTAAATAGAAATTAACTAAAGCATTTTTATTTCTGGAAACACAAAATTATAATTTGCTTTTAAATTTGGCATTCCAACATTTCAGATGTATTTTATTATTTAATTTGCATATGTTTACTCTTTAGAAAGATTACTAGAAGTCAAAATACAGGGGTGCTATCACTTAGAGATGTCAGATGAAACTTGGTTATTTTAGGACCTGTGCTTTTCAGAAATGTGTTTCCCTAATTTGACCCTCAGTAACCCTTGAGAGACTTGAGCACAAGTTACAAACTAATTACATTAATTGCTTTACTGGAACTTGCTAGGCATTTTCTGTTTATACATTAATGTAATATAAATATATCTCAGGCAACAAAAGCCCTTGGGGCAAATTTATGTCCTGAGTAACCCTGTTCTAGTGACCTCAACAGAATTACTCAAAGTCAAGACAGAATTTAAATTGGAAGACCAGATCTTCAGCTGCTGTTAATAGTCTCAACTCCACTAAAATCAGTGTAGCTCTGGTCACAACAGCCAGAAAGATAGAATGGCTCCTTCAATTATGTTTTTCTGATTTTCAGGCACTTCTAGCAAAGGGGTTGAGCTGCCTTTTCAGTCCAGGTTTAAAAATGAGCAGAACTTAGTATAGACACAATTTTGATTTTAGTCTAGCAATTTTGTAATGTACACAACCTTCTTTTCTCTGCATTTTGAAAAAAAAGCCTTCATTGAATAGTGAGGAACACAGTCTCTTTTGGTCCTGCATTTTTGGTTTTTCTATGCCATTTTCTCTGCTATGATCTAGCTTCTGAAAAAAGTTTTTCTAACCAAGCAATATATAGGAAGTTATACTTAAAAGTTACATGGTGTTGTTTAAGAGTCTGTATAAATATAGGAATAGTAACCTAGTAATAGAAAGCTTTTTTCAAAAATAAATTTAAGATGAAGGCTAAGCGGTACTCCAGCCCTACAAATGTTTATATCACTTTATTTTCACCTTGGAGGTTATTGCCTTGGTTTAATTCAAAAAGGATGTGCTCAGAATTAAGTCTGGATGAAAGAAGATTCTCAACTGGAAGTTTGAATTGTGAGTATTTTATTTAGGAGGAACTGCAAGGGATCTACATTTTTTTACAATGTTATAGCAGTAACCCATCAGTGGGAGTTGTTTGATAGAGTTTTCATTCAGTAGTCAACATTAACACTTTTTTTTCCAGCACATTGAATTGTGTGTCTATTCCTCCTTTCAGAGGCTTTTTGAACTAACTGTAGGGGGTCAATAACATCTTGGTTTTTTAAGTGACCTCTATTTGCTAAACAAATATTAAGTTACCATCAGTCAATTGACTTGCTGGAAGAGAAACTGCATACACTTCTTATAAATTGTAGCCTGTAATGAGCCTGCATTATTGTTCTCTAAAGCTCTTCTGCAGGCTTAGCCCAGGAAGTGGAACTGTAGTTCAAGATGCGAGGCTGGTGATCCTTGCTGTTGATTAATGTTTCAATGTCTTGCTGGTCAGTATCCTCAGCAGAACTGAGGCCCTGCTGATTTTTTTGTCTTAGGAAATGTTTTCTGTCAAGGCTTCTTGTCCATCAAGAGAGTCATTGCAACTCCCAGCTAGGGTGCCTGCATTCTGATCCAGAGTGTACCCTGTGCCAAATGAAATTGAGTTAGGCAGTCTCAGTACTGCAATCTGTAGATATTCCTAGGCTGACTTTTAAAGGAGGTGGTTGGAGTACCAGTGCAGGATAGCTGTACTTGTGTGGCTCAGTTCCAGATAATATTTTCATTGTTCTGTTCTGCTCTTTAAACTCACTGTGTTAGATGAGATTTTATCCTTGTTTGGCTAGGATAAATCCTTTCCTCCCATTGCCTACATATGTGATTCTGACTGAACATGTTATTGCATAGACTTCTACAGGTTTTTCATTATTTTAATTTACAGCAGTACAGCTTCTCCCAAAGTAGCAGAGTTAATTTGTGAAAGTGTGACAGCTGACAGACAAATTTTGTGAGATTGTCTGTATGCACTTTTTAATTAATGTTTTGTTACTGGAATTGAGAGGGATGGACACAGATTTTAAAGAGAAGGAAAAAAATTGTTGGAAGAAAACAAGCAAAATTTGGATGACAGACAGAAAAGTACTATCAGCAGATGGTCAAATCTGAGGAAGAACAACTCCAAAGCAAAACATAAATCTTCTGGTTTATAGACTGTCAGGGAAGAATTGCCTGCAGAGAGATGCACACAGCATAGGAATCAATCAGGAGGAGACAGACCTCTGCATGCAGACCCATCAATAAAGCATTGTTGGAACAACTATGATGGATGGATGTAGGAAGACTAGGAGGGAAGAAAGGCATGGGGGTTTTCCTTTGCAAATAGAAGCAGTTTGAGTGGATAGGTTTCTTGTTGATCAGGATTGGAGGAGGGGCAAGTATGGGTGACATAATGGTGAGCGTATATTAGGGATCACTTGCTTAGTATAGGAATAGGACAATGTCATATATAAGCAACTCTGAGACCCTTGTTCTTGGGATAGACTTTAGCCTCCCTCCTGCCTGGTGGAAGGGCAATGCATAAAGGCAGCCCAGGATGTTTCTGGAGACTGTCAAAATGACACTAATGAGGGTGCAATGTATCTGAGTGAGAGAGTCCTCACAAATTAAGATCTGGCCAAGAAGGCAATAATCAAAGACAGTCTTGGCTTGTAGCAACCATGAATTCCTGAAGCTCATGTGAGGAATTCAAGTAGCTGAGTATCATCTTGCCCTTGAAAAGAGCCAACTTTGGGTTTATTTAGAGAACTGGTAAATGGGATATTTTTGGAGTCAAACTGTGAATGCCAAGGGTAAATCATGCTTCACAAATCTGATCACATTTTCTGATGAAATTATTAGGTTTGTGGATGAGAGCCCTCTCCTGGGATTTGTCCTGTTTTACTACAGTCACAGATTCACATGTTATTCTGAGCTGGAAGAGACCCACAAGGATTGAGTCCAGCTCTTAAGTGAATGACCCATAAAGGGATCAAACCCACAACCTTAGTGTTACTGTGCTCTAACGTGTTTTTTTATCTTTGAGAGATACAGAAGAGGGTACATGCTGGTGAGACAGAGCACACCTTCATATGGTTTTTGTATAGCAGCAAACTGGAGGTGTGGAGGCAGTGAAGCTGATGGACTCCTTTGCAGGTTTGCCGTTCAGAGGGACTCAGGTACACTGGAAAAATGGACTGACTGCAATCTGATGAGATTCAATAAAGACAAATGCAAGTCTTTAAATTGGGATTGAAGAGCTCCTTGCAATGATAGAGGCTGAGGCTCAATGGTTGGGAAGCAGCTCTGTGAGAAAGGACTAAGGGTTCCTGGTGGAAGCTGAACATCAGCCATTATGCCCTGCCAGCCATGCATGCTGACAGTATCCTGGGCTCCCTCAAGAGGAGTGTGGCCAGTACATTGAGCAAAGTGGTTGTCCTCTACTTGGCTGTTAAACCACATGTGGAATACTGGAATAATCAAGATGGGCTGAAACATCTGCCCTATGAGAAGGGTCTGAGAGGCCTGGACCAAATAGTGGTCTTCCACTTACAGGTTCCTTCAGATATGGAACCAGGCTTTTCACTGAGATGCACAGGCTTAAAACAAGAGACGATGATCATATTTTGAAGCAGGAGAGGCTTTCAAAGGATATAAGAAGGAAAATATATTTTCTATGGGGATGATTAAGCAATAGAACTAATTTTGTAGAGACACTGTGAATGTTTTTGTCTTAGGAAGTTTGATTGGATGTTGACTAGATGGCTATTGGAGACCTTTCCAATCTGTTATTCTAGGAGGATTAGAAAGTAATGAGTATTAGTTGGCCATAAGAAAGCAAACAAAACAAGAAAAAAGGGAGGAAACCCCCTCCCAACAAAAAACCCACACACATTCCCCCCCTCCTGACCAGGCTCATAAATTGGAGAGATTTTTAAATGAAAATTATATTTCCAAGTTTTTAACTCTTCCCTTACCAAAAATACTGCCATGTGACCCAGTAACCTATCTAAATCTTGAAATTTGGAGTCACTAATATACCTGTGATAAATCTAAAGTCATGAAAGAACACACATATAACTATGTGCCATTTAGACCTTTGCTGGATTTGACTATATTGCATTATCTTTTTAATTTTTGTTTGAAAAAAATCATAAACCTTTTTTTAGAATAATGTGCCATATTTTCTGTCTGACAATGCTTTTTCTGACATCTGTTTCTGTCTAGAATAGCTCATGCTTTCTGAAAACCAGATTAGGTACAAATCCTGAGGCAATCACTTCAAATATAATGGCAAATCAACATGTTTTTGATATACTATACCTTCTGATTCAGAATATGACACCAAGTGTAACTTCTATGAAAACCAGATTAGGTACAAATCCTGAGGCAATCACTTCAAATATAATGGCAAATCAACATGTTTTTGATATACCTTCTGATTCAAAATATGACACCAAGTGTAACTTCTACCTTTTATTAGCAGATGTAAGGGCTTTTGTCAGGAATATTGGTATAGTCAGTTAAAGACAGCTTTCTGTTTGTTTTTCCCTGAAGTTCTTTGGCTTTAAATTTGGAGATACAGCTAAATAGGTATAATTCTGTCTGCTAGCAATGTTTGCCTGACATGGCTATCTCAATGAATTCACATGGGGCTTTAGTGGGTGCTGGCACTGGGCAAAGCTCTAGGAGCTGAAGACTTATTGTTCCTTTTTCCATTTGTTTGCTGAAGTTTTCTGTGTGATTTTGTACTAAAGTGATTACTGTGTGCTTTTTGTACTAATTTTGTATGGAGAGAGGATCGTGAAATGCTGCTGTTCATATAAGGAATATCCATGTTCTCTTCAGAACTACCTTCAAGTGTGTTTAGCCCTAAGAAGGATCACTTAGCCTTACCCTAAGAAGGGTGCTGAGTCTGGCAGTACTGGAGTCTATCTGTGGGCAGAATCAGTAAGCACAAATAGCTTTGACAGTCGGAGCTGGGAGACTTCAGTGCATGTGTCATTTGGTTTTAAAGATGGTGGTGAGAAGTTTTAGGCACTCATGCAAGGAATGCTCTAAGGAAATGTTGGCACTGAGCTCAGGAAGCCAGCCACATGTGGTTGCAGAGAATAGGGATCCATCCTTAAATGCTGAGTATTTGTTGAAAATCTGAAAAAGGCCAAGAATGGAAAGTATGTATCCGGACACTTCAGAGAATTATTTTCTGTTCTGAGTGCAGGCTGCAAAGTACCATGACTTAGTACAGGTTTTACTGAAATAAGGTCAGAATAACACACACAAGAATTTCAATTCACAGAAAAGACGTGGTTTTGAGTTGAGTTTGACAACATGCACTTGGGTTTATAGCATAACATACCCAGCATGTTACCATGGCTGGGTAACATGCACTTTGTTACCTTCTAAAATTTGGATTGTCCAGTTCTAATTCATACTATCCATGTGTGTGCTTCATGTTGCTTACAGAGATGACAGTGAGATATCATGTCTTTTATTTAAATTACAGCAGTCTAGACTTTGAACTGCATCTCTCTGCTGGGTTATCCAGCCTCCCTTATTTGATGGGACAGAGTGATGAAGATATGATACTGAAGAAGACTAAGTCCTTGTGCAAAGCCCACAAGCTGATCTGTACCTCATCTGGAAATTAGCTCTGCTCTTTACTGCAACTGTATGTGCCAGGGCAAAAAGAGTACAATGGTCAGGCTGGTGCTCGAGCTCCAGAAGTTAACTACTGTTTCTGCTTATGAGGCTAGCACCTGCTGACTGTAGCAGTGTCCTAAACTTACTGAGTTTGCATCCCTTTTTTGTCAGTGGGAGTTAAGTGCTCTTTTGCATTTAAAGTAAATAGCTGATAAAATCTTCTGACTAGCATGTGCCTTTCAAGCATGAAAAAAATACCTGTTTGTATGTCATTTGGCAGTGACTGCTTCAAACTCTATTGGAACGTAAGGTTACCTTGGAAGTGGATGCCATTAAATAGTATTCTTATCACTCCCATAGTGATGTCACAGAAACTGCAAACCTTGAGCAGCAATTATGTGTTTGCTGCTGCTTGCAACTCACTAGAGACTTTTTAACTAAGTCAATATGCTTTAACCAGTGTGTCACTTTAGTTTATGCTTCTGATCCTCATGTAAGCAACTCTTCATCTTTTATCTGCTGCTCAAGAAATTTTGTTCAAATTACAGTAAAATGCTATTAAAAGCATGTTGGAGTATTGGCCTCTCATAAGACAAAAATCAGTGAACTCAGTTTCTCAGTCTGTGGCTCACAGTTGACATATTGCTGAGAAGGCAGAAATTAATATTTAGAATTGGGGCTAGCAGAAACATTTGAAGTTACCCAAAGACACATATGAGCTAAAGACCATGGGTCTGGGTAGAAACAAAGTCTATAGGTCTAAAAATCTAAATGTTTAACATAATAAAAATATTGAGTGCTCACCAGCACATCTTTCTAATCAATAGAAAAAGAAATAGTTAAGTTTTTCTTGACAATGGGTTAAGGAGGCATGTATTTCTCTAACATAAGATTTCATTTTCTTCATCTGTATCAAAACTGTTGTGCTGCAAAAATGGAGACGATACCAGTGAGAGCAAGAGTATAAATAGCATGACCTGAGGTAGGATTGCAAGTGTGAGGGAGTTCAGAGGGTGTGAAACAGTCAAGTAATGGTTTCCTGTGGTAAGACCAGTAAGTACTTGACTTTCTACCCGGACATCTTTGCTTGGGTTATTTTTGATATTTTGCTTGAAGTGTTTGCAATGACAAAGGCTAAATTTGTGATGTATAAAGTCTTCCAGAATTAATGCTTTTTTCTTAAATCCAGCAGACAGTGTAGAATCCAGGGGTCAGAGAGCTTGGGGTAGCTACATTTCCACAAAGACCTTGCATGGGGAGGGATGTGGAGAAAAGCTCATTTCCTAATTAAACTTCATTTGGTAAATACACAAATGCAACAGGGATTTAACATATATAAATAAATTTGATTAGACTAAACTGTAGCCCTCTGAAGCTGCTTGGCTTCCTTGTGGTATAACTTGCATGGGGAAGTTACTGAGCTGTAAATTATATGTGCTGTCCTGTCATTTCACTGATCTGTTTTCACTTTCCAGGATTGTCCATGTGCCAGGCTTTACTTTGGGAGGTGTTAGGAGTTAATCAAGGCTTTAACAAGGGTTGCACCAGATCTATCTCATGTTCATGGCATTTCTTAAGGAAGGAAAGGCTGCATCTAGGTGAGCTTTGTGGATTGTAGTGGAGAGCAAACTTGAGCCCTCAGGCCCCTTGATTGTGGGTCCACCCAATGTCAATGCTGCCCAGAGCAGGATAAGCACACACATTTGTCAGAGCATTTTGTCAGTACCCTCAGCTCCTGTTTAGTGTCTCTGAAACATAATTACTGTTTTCATTGCTTTGAAGGGTCCACCAGTTCAGAGAAACTTGGTTTTGTTGGGGTTTTTGAGTATATTTTTTATTTTAAATTGTCAAAGTATGTGCTTCAGCCCCTT
Organism: Pyrgilauda ruficollis; assembly: GCF_017590135.1. Classification (NCBI taxonomy): domain Eukaryota; kingdom Metazoa; phylum Chordata; class Aves; order Passeriformes; family Passeridae; genus Pyrgilauda; species Pyrgilauda ruficollis. The sequence continues at coordinate 12,534,321 of NW_024526599.1, read as the reverse complement.
GATAAGGTTTTTGTGTAGTGTGATACTGCAGGTTGCATGCCCCAGAAGGTGACAAAAGGGGGTTGCTTTTGTTGCTAGAGCAGCTGGGATGTTCTGGGGACAAGCTCCTGGTGTTTTGTTTTGTGCTGTTAGAATCAGGCGCTGGAGTGAACTGTCTTGTCAGCTGTGTCTGGGTTTCCTCATGTGTTCAGTTTGGATGAGGAAGAGAACAACAGGCCTGAACTGACAACATAGAAACACGCTTGTCTTTCAGTTGTACAGCTGGTCTGATAAAAAATGATGGCACACACTTTGTCTAGATTGTAGTGTTTGCATAATGATGGAAAAATGTTTCATCAACATATGTTGTGGAGTAAACTAGGAAGACTGCAAGGCAACCTGATGTGAACATGTAAAAAAAAAAAAAAAATTGGGAATTAATAATACAAACATGCTGTGGCAAGCAAAAATGTTTAGAGAAGTCAACAAAAGCTATTATGGGCGTTTGTAAGATCATGTAAAAATCACCAGATTGCTTTAATAAGGACCTGAAATGTAACCGAGTAGGAAACATAGTGTCTTTGTGTTTTAGCAGAATGGCTGATATAGTAGTTATGTCAGTAGGTTTAGAAAGCAAATTAGAATGTTTGAAATGAAAATTATAGCAGCAGTAAGACAAAGATGAGCTTCCAGGTAACTATTTTTTTAAAGTCCAATAGTGTTGACTATGGAAGAGACAAAAAAAGGGAAAAGGATTAAAAACAGCAACTGTATTTTAGGGCTTTGGAATGGTAAAAGTCTTAAAAAGCTCAACATGTTATTTAGGGCTGGTAGAACTACAGATACTGTAACTGTAGGGACTGAAGCATATTACACACAGCGATGTATAGATGCAGTAGTTAAGCTAGGAGGCCGAATCCTGTAATCCTCACTAAACAAAAATCCCATTGAAGTCAGTAGAAGATTTGCGTGAACAAGGAATGTATAACCAGGCAATTAGAGACAAAGTTGCAGCCTGACCTTGACTGGGCCTTTGTGCCTGTGATTAGCTGTACCCAGAGCATCTGGGCGCATTTGTTTAAAGGCACAGTCAATTTTAATGACAGCTCAAAAAAGAAATACAATTATGCCATAGTTTAAGTTCTAATGGATCCAAATGAAAAATGCAAATAATTGCAAAGAGACATATTAAGGCAACACTTGTATAGTCTAAGTCTTTTGAAACAGCAAGTTCTGTGTTTTTTGTTCCTATCCTTCTCAGGAAAATACAGGAATTTTAATAGATGCTGCTCAAGTTTTGGCACTTGTAATTGAGAGGCATCTATTTGACTTTTCTTAAATGTAAGAGAGCATGGGAGATTATTGTGTGAGGTATCAGAAATAGCCTCTAGTTAAATTAATAAAAATATCTAATAGCATTTGCCATATATGTTTGTAAAGTTAAATTAATAATTGCTCTCCAAATTGTTTTAGAACTATTTCAGTATGAAACAAAATGTCCTTAAAATTCATCCATTTATGTTTTTCCTTCTTTTGCATCCTAGTTCAAATAAATTTGAAAATCAACAAAACGATTTCTTTTGAAACAAAATTTAATTCAGCATACCAGAAATGTCATTCTCACTGCCAGTTACTCTAATGAGACATGTGTTCCTTGTGTCTGAATCTACTTTGTTTGAAAAGAGCTGCTCTTAAAGCATTGAGGAAATTGCAATTCTCAGTAAAAGAAATGTTAGAAACATGCAAGAACAAACAGAAGTTGTTTCATGGTCTGGTCCTGTAAATGGTGACCTCAGTGACTACAATGGGCTCTTGGTATTAGTAAGTGTGTGTCCAAAATTCCAGTGTCCAGGACTGCAATCTTGTAAATACATGTGTGTGCTTTGTGGTATATGCAATAGCTACTGCGGAAAAAAGTCAAAAGAATTCTTCTACTGCATTATTTTTGTGTGCACATAATTCCATCATGACTTTATATGAAAACCACTGTAAGTAATCTTTCCAGATTGTCTTTAGGAAGTAGTTTCGTATGCTTCGAAAAGCAATTCCTGAAAGGTTGCCAGCAGTGCTGGAGAATTTGAAATTTCTCTCTGCATAAGTTCTCCTGCTTTGACACCTTCTCCTACTAAAATCTAAGAGAACCTCTAGAACTTTTGATTTTGAAGATAATGAAAATGAGAGGATCTATTTTTATTTTTTTTCAGAAAGTCGAGAGCCTTTTGATGGCTTTTTTGCTACTTTTTGTATCAGAATCTGTCAATTCAAGATGTGCCTGTGCACATCTTTACTGCTGAAGAATAAAATCTCAGGGTGCTCCAAGTTGGAGACTGGGTGTTACACAGTGATAATACTAACCCACTTTTACTCCCTTATCTCTTCTCCCATTCTTTTTTTCATGTCACAAACCTGACTGGGTTTCTTTACCTAAAGTTCTTTGGTTCAAGACTCTCTGACCAAATAATTACAAAATGCAATGACACAATTTTAAATTAAAAAATTGTTTACTTGTAAGAGCAGATAAAAAGATTAACCTGAGTAAATATTTCAATATAACAAGGTTTATGCCAATGCTTAGCTTAATTTTAAACATCTTCCTTACATCTTTCCGCAGACTTGGAATAACTAGAGCCTCTTTCTCCCTTTCTCCTGCTCTCAGTATACCTCCTTTTAATATATATAATCCATATAAATCTGTTTTATTTTTCATTAGTTTCTGAGCCTGTTTAAGAATGGAGGCAGCTCAGCAAGGTGGTAAAGGACAAGTTTCAACTAATGGCAATTATGGTGGATTTCAAGATGCAATGTTGTATCTTCCATCAGGGGTTCTATGTCTTCTTGCCATTCAATGGAAGTTGATTCCTCAGGGCATACTTCTTGCAATAACTTCATTCTGCAGTCAAGCCTCATTCAGAAACTCTTCTGATAGCATACTGTGTTCAGCATTGGATTACTCTGTGTCCTGTCAGTGTAAATTAGGATCTGTTTTAATACTGCTGATGTTCCCTGATCCTTTTTAAGTAACATTGCTGTACAATATGCTATTCAGTATAATTTAAGCCAAAAATAATGGGCAACATACATTTATTCTGATTTAGTTGCATGAAAGGGAATTGTGACCAAGACTCAATTTAGTTCTTGGATTTGCCATTCTCAGGGTTTCATTTGCCTTTCCCTATCTCTCATGCCTTGCTGGCAAATCTCTTAATACCTGACAGGTTTTACATGGTACAGTAAGCTTTCTCCTTTAGTGATACAAACGCATGATTTCTCTTTTTGTCATCAAAGACCCTTGTTGTTTCTTATTTTTGTTTTTTCTTCCCATTGTTCAGAACAGGTGTGACAGCTCCACGGAACTACTGATTTTTATGCTGTAGTTTGCAATGAAGTTAGCCAATCAGGGAAAGCAAAAAGGGAAAAAAGAGTATTACTGGCTCAATGTCTAAACAAATGGGTTTGTCTCTGCATAACTTATCTGTAACAGGTGTCAAATTGTGGTCCAAAGGATGCTTCACAGAGACTTCAGAGTAGAACAAATTTCCAACATAAATTATCAGGTTGTGGGTAGCTGGTCCTCTGAACTGTGTAACTACTCAGGCTAAAAAAATTCAGGTGTTCTCTTTCTTTTTGCCTGGATTAGCAAAGATCCTTTACATAAAATATTTAAGTAATAGTATGATAACAAAAATAAAAGCTTCTTTTGGTACTTTTTTAATTAATGAAATCTCACAATTTAATACCTTCATTTCCAAAATCTTTCTGATATGTTAGTCTGGTGTGTCACTTTGACTTGTTAAATAGACTTGTGTCAAATTAACTGAAAAAACATTATGCTAAATAGCATAAACCAACAATAATGTAATTTTAATGGCATATACTTAGAAACCCTACAATGAAATAAAATGCACAGGTTTCTGAGCCCCTTTGTTTCCTCTTTCATATATAGAAAACCTGTTTGTAATAATTTGAAACTAAGACTTTTTAAATAGAATTGCTGTGTTATTACTTGCTCACTTTTCTTTAGTTTTTTGTTGAATTTTAAGTAGTGTGTTGTGGCTGGAATATTTTTTTAAATAGTGACAAAGTAGGTGGTCTTGTAATTAATATTTCTGTACAGATCTGTAAACTGTGCAAGATTTGTTTAACAAAACAGAAATCATGTTCTTTTAGATTAAGACATTTGTTTAGGAATAAAGTTCAACTTTGTCTTTGAAATTCAGTGATGTAGTTTCATGGCCTGTGAAATTATTTGTTTTATGAACCATTTTAAAAGTATCACTAATTCAAGAAATTTCTGTGACCTGTTGCTAAATATTTAGACTATGGATTAATTATATTTTCTGTGTTTCAAATAGTGATTTTAAAAACTTGGTGAAAAGGCCAAGTTACTTAGTAATGAGATAAATTATTCAACAATAAGACATGGTGTGTTCATGTAATCTTTTCTTCCTATAAATGACTGCGTTTTTTCAAAAATTCAAGAATAAGCAAAGGTGTTGAATTGAAAACTAAATAGTCTCATCACAGTAAGAACCTATGTGTTCAGCATAACTCAGAAATGCTCTTACAAATGTGCAATTTATTCTTTCTGCCCTTAGTGAAACCTTCTTTTATGAGCGATTGACCTGCAGAATAGAAAAAATGACGTAAAAACTACCTACTGGCTTCTTGAAGCCAGTCCCTTGACACACAGCCAGAACTCCTACTTACTGACTAATTAGGATCTGGGCTGTATTCATGTAGTGCAGGTACTGTGCTCAAGCAGTGTCTCAGAATGTGCTGGCATTCAAATTAAAATTAATTTTAATTCATTTAAAATGAATTTACCCCTTACCTCTCCACTTAGTAACTCTCCAGCTGATACTGCGGAAGTTTTTAATTGTCACTGCCAGTGTTACACTTGCTCAAGATTACAGCTCATTGCAGTGCTACCATGTTAATAGTTTTCTTCAAAAAAAAGACTGTATATTTGTTTGGTTTTTTTGACAAAGCTAATGATAGTTGTTAATAAAAACAATGCCAGTGAAAGCTAAGCAAAGACTGAGAAGAAGCAACCTTCTTTGAAAGGCCTGATGGTTTATTCTGTTGTACTGATTTTGATGGAATACATGTGACTGCTGAAAGGAAAACAAGAGGTTACAGAGTATTTTGAAAAAACAGCAATATTCAGACCATATTAAAAAAAAAGCTTAACTGGCATTTTGTCTTTTTCTGAGAGAGTAAGATCGTTTAATGAGGAGGATTTCTAGTATGAGTGCAAGTTTTTCTTCTCAGAATTGTGTGCTTTGCTTTTTTCAATGTTAGTTAAAAGTTGCTCAAAAGCATTCAAAATGAACATATTGTTTTTATAATGTGTCAAATTCTAGAGAGCTGCCATGTGACAGCCACCCAGATGTCTCGTAGACATTGCAGCGCACGCAATCAGCAGCAGAACCTTGCTGGCTGCAGTGGCTGCGCTGCAGAAGGTGCTGGCATTCTCATTCCGCTAGCTGGGTCCTTCCTGGCAGGGTTCTGTGTCTGTTAATTACCTTGATATCCCAGCAATCATCACAGTGTTGTCCTTTCTTTTCACTTTACAATGTTTTTTACTTAAAAAGGGCTTCCCCTTTCTTCTAGTCGTGCGTCTGGTCATGCATGGCGCTGCACACATTTGTCACCACTGGTCACTGGAACTGCTGATGACCAAGAGAATAATACACAGATCTCATCTGGTACAGATTGCACTGCCTGATGTCTCCAAGATTTAATCAGATGTAAGCCTTTCAGCAGCAATAATCCAAATCCTTATTGATTCCAAGTCTATCTGTAATGCTAGCTGGAAGCTTCAGTACAAGCCTTAGAATCAATTAAACAATGCAGATGAAGCTGCACTTAGCAAAGGGTTGTCCCACATATTTGTAGCCTGTGACCTTTTTTGAAAGATCAGGCTGAAGTGTGTGAGAACAAGCTTTCCTGTCACTATAATCTAGTTGTGAAATTTCTTCCAAAAAAAAAAGAGTCTGAGGTTCCACAAATTCTTTTTCTGAAAACTGCTCTCTGTTATAGTCAGGAATGGTATTGATTGCCCAAGTTTGTAGAAACCTGTGAGAGCAAGCTGTCCAAAATGAGTTTCTAAAGCAATCAGGCAGCAGCTTGCAGAGTTGCTCTAGAAAGCAACTAGATTTTTTTTTCTTTTCTCTCTGCTTCCCAGGGAACTCAGATTAGAAAAAAAGGTATTTTCGTAATTGCCACTGAATATATGAAAGTACTGGCATTTTTTTTAGTGAAGGTTGAGAACCACTGAGGAATGCAGGTACTTGAAGAATAAGTACCAGCCAAGAAGCATGGTTCAGAACCTCAGCAGCAGCTAAATGTTTGACTAAAGGACTTAACATAAGTACCTTTTTGCAAAGCTATAAACTTGGATAGATATTCTAGCATTGTGTAAGAATATCTAAATAAAATATTGCTCTAAAAATACTGACATGCATGAAATTAATTTCCCATTACCTACTACCTCAGCCTAAATACTTATAAACAGGAGGAGCAATATTAAATAGTATAAGCCTAGGATGATTTTCTAGCTGTTTATGCATCTTCCTCTCAAAAAATGGCCAAAACAAGAGAAAAAAAGACATGATATATAATATAGAAATGAAACTTCTGTAGTCTTAAGTTTATCCTTATAGCCAATGTCTTTTTCTTCCTTCTTTACAAATTCTCTTTTGAATTTCTTCTCAAACTCATTTATTTTTCTTTGCCTGTCTACTTTGTACATTCTCTCCCCTCACTCCTCCCATTTGTTTTCTTTCCCTGATGTTATTCTTAGTATTTAAAATGCCATAGTGAATAGAAGTCACTTAAAGCAAAATATAGTTCAGATTTATTTATTTTGTACTTTGATTCCTACTTTTTATGTTTGTTTGATGTGCTTTGTAAGCTCTTTGGAGCAGAGACTGATTCTAATCTCTCTGCTGTTGTGATGTTTTGATTTAGTTCATATTAACTGCAGTGGTCTTTCTGCTTATTTGAAGTGATGTGAAATAAAATTTATGTTCACTGTTACTGTTTGGCTTCTGTAAGGTTCTGTTTTGTTACTGTATTGAATGGTAACTTAAAAGTTTGCAGCTACAGTCATCCAAGTTTGCTGGTGACAAATAGGTGCATGGGATATCAAAATCAGGGCTTTTCCAGTAAGACCATAGAAGTGGGCATAAAAGTTGAATTTAATTCTTAACTATAGCTACAATTTTAAATTAAAATATTTTCCTTTTTCTTTTTTAATTGACATCAACTTCTAAAAATGCTAGCACTGAAATACATGAAATTTGCAATAAATTATTATGCAAGTGAAGTGTTTATAAATACTTTTGCAATATTTCCATTTGCTTACAAGTAATTTCAACATTCAGATTTAAATATTTGATTTTAATCCATTTTGAGTCAATCAATAAATACAGAATATAAGCATCTTAGGATGGAGGGGTTTAGAGACTGCATTTTCCAATTCAGAATTGTCCACAAAATCCTTGAAAATGAAATGAGCTGACAGCTGTAGTCAGAACCAGATACATAAGGTACCATTATAGCGTATTGCACCATCAATTATGTGTCAAGCATGCTGCCAAATATTAAGTGTTCTGACCTTTGTTATTAATAATAGAGGCAAACACTGGGGACATATGAAAGATAAGTAATGTAATGCATGGAAAATCTGTTAGAAATTTGACTTTGCTAATGGATATAGAGCCTATTTGGTATCCTGCCCTTTCCCTTGCAAGCCTTGTAATTTTATGAAAAACTGGACGTACCATGTAATGGAAAGCCACATTGTGAAAAACATACTTTGGTAGAACAAAATATTCTGAAGTTAAATAATAGCAAGAGAGCACTTGTCATCAAGCTTTGCACCTTTATTTTTATATATTTGTTCCTTCCCCTGTTCCTCATGAAAAATATGAAATTAATTAAATGAAGAAGTGTATCTCTATTGTATTCTCCATTCACACTTGTATTTTTAGGTTGTTATTTTGCTTAATATCACCTATCATCTTGTAGAGTTTGGCTAGTCAAATCAGTGTCTTTCTCTAGAATACACCTTCTAGCATTTTCAGATGTTTGTTCAGGACAACACTGATAATAGGTAAAAATGACAAAAAATAATACAATGGCCAACCAGAGGATAGAGATAAACACTAATGAAGGGAGTGGTGGTGGTGGTGGTGGTTAAAAAAAAATAGCTCAAACCCCAATCCCTTAACTGACTTGAAAATGCCAAGAATAGGATAGAGAAAACTCCTTCCTGTTCAGTCACACTTGGCACTTCCTTCTTAATGTAGAACATTGATTCCAGAATGCATTACCAGTAAAACATTAAGCAGTTGGTTCACAATTTCATCAGGAGGGCCCTGTAATTATATGAAAATCAACTGTCTGTTTAAATTTTTCAAAAAGTGTTCTTCAGTCCTAAAAGTCATAGAATCTCTCTTATTACGACCAGTGCAAATGTTCTGTTGCTTTTTTTTCCCTCCCTTTGAACTTAACATTTGGGAATAACTAGCTTGGTGACAGTAATTGCAGCTACAAACCATATTTCTTTCTGAACTTCACTAATCTGCACTTGCATAAGAATTAAGAATGAGAGCTCCTCTAATCTCTAGTACATTTTTGTTGATGTTACTTTCTTTGTGTTGTCATATATTCTAAATGTGTTTAAGTCTCAAAATTGTTTTGCAATGAAAATCCAGTGTCCTAAACTACACGACAATGCATAATTAAGAAAGAGCACAGAATAAAAGATATGGATCAAGACAGTATATTTTTGTGAAATTACCAAAATTTGCACAAAATCAAAAATGTTGCAAGACCACTATTATATTGTCAGAAGCAGATTCATTCTTCCCTTAAAAAGTAGGAAACTCTTTCTAATGATCCTTAATGATCTGATGCTTATCCTGTATGCAGGACACACTCTTGTAATCATCCAGAACTTAAGATTTCATTTGATGTTCATGTCAACAAGATGTTTGGCTGTTCTACAGAATTAAATCACAAGTTCCTCAAACAAATGTTCCTCTAAACAGTTTTCCACAGATGAGAGTAATTTGCTGCAGTTAAAAAATACATAGATGTACAGGAAGAGATCGTTGATCTGTATCTCAAGGTAACACTGTAAGCAGATTGAAAAATCAACATATATTTTCTTTTTTTTTTTTTTTTTTCTCCCTAACTCTGGGCACTAGGTGCAGTGTATTTAGTACATATATATGAATTTCCTTCTTTTCTTTCTTAATTGGAAGAGGGGAAAGAACAAAAGTCTTCTAGTGATCAGATTGTTTTTCCATGGTATAAATTTGAATTGAAGCCATCTTTACAAGCAAATTAAGCTAAGCAGAAAATATTTCAGATGCAATAATGATGATTTTTTTAAAAGTAATTTTATATATCTGCTCCAGAAATTGTTTTCCTTTTGTTTATATTAAGGGAGTACTCAGAGAATCATAGAATAAGCTGAACTGGAAGGGACCCTTCAGGATCATTGAAGTACAATTCCTGGCTCTGCACACAGCAGCCCCAAGAGTCACACCATGTACCTGAGAGCATTGTCCAAACACTCCTTGAATTCAGACAGGCTTAGTGCTGTGACCTCTTCCCTGGGCAGCCTTTTCCAGTGCCCAACTACTCTCTGGATGAAGAAGCTTTCCCTGAGATCCAAACTAAACCTCCCCCAACTCAGCTTCATGCCATTTTCTCAAATCCTGTCACTGGTTTTGTGATGAGATCAATGTCTGCCCCTCTGCTTCCCCTTGTGAGGATGTTGAAGACCACAATGAGGCCTCCCCTCAGTCTCCTTTAGACTGAACAAATCAAGTGTTCTCAATCACTTCAGACTCTTCATCAACCTTGTGGTCCTCCTTTGGACGCTCCCCAATAGCTTGATTTTTTAAAATTTTTTTTAATATTTGGGCACCAAAAACGGCACACGATATTCAAGGTGAGGCTGCCCCAGTGCAGAGCAGAGAGGGACAATCCCCTCCATTGCCCAGCTTTGCCTGATGTCCCCCAGGACCGGGTTGGCCCTCCTGGCTGCCAGGGCACTGCTGACTCAACTTGACATCAACCAGGACCTCCAGGTCCCTTTCCAGAGTGCTGCTCTCCAGCCTCTCCTTCCTTAATCTATACCCACAACCAGGACTTCCTTGTCTCGGGTTGTAGGCACATGGCACTATGGCCCATGGAATATCCAGGGTAAAATAAGACTTTATTACATTTGATACAATGCATAATTAAAGCCATGAATTTCTTCATATTTTGAGTTTTGTTCATACATATTTAATACAGATATAAAAAATTTTGTGTCCAGCTGAAAAGACATGACTTAATTGCCTGACCAAGGATGAATTAATCAGCATGCATTATTTCTAACAATTTCACTTTCCTGTTCCATGCCTGACTTGTTATCAACAAAGTAATATTGAGTTTCGTTACTTATTTTCCTGATGCTCTAGGTCTGTATTTTGAATATCTGTAACAGCAGTAGCCAATGTCTGCTGTGGGCTGTACAGGCTTTTAAGGATTCATCAAAGGTGGTAAAGCTTTGGTTGAATTCTCTTTCCACGTTACCCCTGTGATCTGCTAGGACTTCCTAGGATCAGCTACTGGATGGCTAACCACTGGTATTATTCCTGTGCCTTTTACATAATAGCCTGGCTATTCATCCAGCCTTGTGACAGGATATACACGCTGTGCCATGCATATTCCCATCACGTGGCCGACGTGCATCTGCAATGCTGGCATTGTGCTGGTGCAGCAACTTGCTTCCCATTACTCAAGGGCCATGTGCTGCAGCACCCTCAGGAAACAGTTTGGCATGAGTGAGGCTGCTCAAACCTCAAACTCTCTGCTCACCTCTCGTGAGGTGCAAGCAGCGAGTCACCAAATTAGTAGTTTGTTAAGCTTGGATTTTTGTTTGTGACCCACTGATTGAGACCTTGAGTGGCATCCTGCAAGGAGTGCAGGGGAGATGGGGAATGAAATTCTCTGTGTTACCATTAAATTTGAAGTCAAAGCTCTCGGAATCTGCTTGATGCATGGCTTGGGTCAGCGGTGGCCCTTCCTGTGGTGACAAGGGAAGAGATGAAGGCCTTGTTGGGCACATTTCTGAGACAATGGCTTGGTTGTTGGAACCTCCCAGGACAGTCGTCTGCAAGGATGCTGGGGTTAGTGAGGCTTAAGTGAAAACATTTTTTGAACTTCATAATGCTTTGTCAAATTAAACAAATTTACAATTAGTATTAGAATAATAGAATCACAGAATAGTCTGAGTTGGAAGGGACCTTAAAGATCATCTAACTCTAGGTGCCCTGCCATGGACAGGTGCATCTTTCACTACACCAGGTTGCTCAGATCTACATCCAGCCTGCCCATGGACAGTTCCAGGGATTGGACATCTACAACTTTTCTGGGTGACCTGATTCAGTGCCTCATCCTCTTCACAGTTCTGTTTATAACTGTGTTTACAGAAATAAGTTCCGTGAATTTTCCTTATCCTGAGTGTTTCTGCTGTATTTGACACTGGGTAAGGGAGTAGATGAAACCATACATGCCATTTTATACCCTCGCAATTGTTCACGAGACAAGGAACAGTTTTGATTCAGGTGAGCTAGTTCTGAGCTACCTGTTTTGTTCATGTAATGCTCAAAATCATTGAACTGAAAGAGTTTATTTTTTGTTAGTGGCAGAGTCGGATAAGAAATTGTAAATTTCTGTTAATATGGCTTCACATTTCTGCATTTAGAAGTTTTACAGGTTTTTTGAGTATTGCAACAATTTTGTAGTACACTGTAGAGAGTCTCCAGCCAGTTGAGGCATTTTGTGCTAGTGTATTTTGTGTCTCATACTGCCATCTAAGGGCCATGTAGGCTGAGAAGGTGGCTAAAGGTTCTTCAATACTCTTCATTCTCCATACTGCCCTTCCCTTTGAGAAGTCAGCAATGCATGGATGAGGAAGGTGGACAGGGGACAAACACCAGTCTTTTGATGCAGTATGCCTTAGTTTCATCTAAGAGGAACAGGGGAATCTTCCTGATAAGTGATAAACTGGAGCGTAAATCTCAGTAATCTCAGTTTTAGAAAACTACAGTTGCAATGAGTTTGTGTAAAGTCCAGAGAATAAGAAGGCAGGATTACAGGATTTGAGGCTACCACTGAAACAGCAAGGGAGTGTGAGGTTTAGATTCTTCAAGGGACCTCTAAGTCTTCATGTTCTACTGATTTAAGAATTAGTGCTTTATAACAGGATTTGTTTATTAATATTTTCCCCAGAACGGTACTAAATAGCATGATTTAGTTTCTTTGTTTAGTGTTTTGTTTGGTTTTTTTTGTTTGTTTTTTTTTTTTTGTTTTTTTTAACTGGTTTTGCATTTCTGGGTATTTTGATTTTCTGCGACTAAGGGATTAAACAGGAAAATGTTACTTTAGGCATATATGATATTAAATAACATGGACATAATTTAAATATTTTGGGGTTCAAGTATGCAAAATATTATCACAAAAACTTCTCTTTCCAGGATAAAAATGTTTATATATATATATATAATCTGCAAACTGTGTTTGTGTAGGCTTAATTCTATAGCTCCTTTCTCACACAGATATTTTGAACTACAGGAGTGATAAAGTGGTGGAAGAAGTAAAACGTTTCATTGTTTGCCAATATAGTGATGTTGGCATTGACTGTCAGAAGCAGTTTTTATAATGAGGACCCCTTTATTTTACAATGTATGACTTGCTTTTCAGGCTAGTTTCTAACAAAGCTTGTGTACCAGAGAAAGTAATCAATCTTCCATGTTACTTTGGCAGGCTCATGGAAGCAAAGACCTGGAAGAGCAATTGCGGTCTGTGTCCAGTGTGGATGAACTCATGACAGTACTTTACCCAGAATACTGGAAAATATTCAAATGTCAGTTGAGAAGAGGAGGTTGGCAACACAACAGGGAGCACTCCAGCTTTGACACAAGATCAGACGATTCCCTGAAATTTGCCGCAGCACACTATAATGCAGAGATCCTGAAAAGTAAGTACAGGACACAATCCGCATTCCAACACAACACAAAAAATGAAATTCTGAAGGCTTTTCAGTTGCATCAAAAACACTTTAAAAGCTAAGCATTGTCAGTAAACCCACCTCAGCAGTCTGATAGGATGTGTTCTCTATAATAGAAAACCTTTGGTAGTCAGCCTTTCATAATGAAACAAATCACTCTGCAGATATATTTTAGGTTTGTCCATTGCATAAAAGTGCTTTCTCGGCTCAGTAGAGAAAGTGAAGTGCTTGTCTTCAAGTACAAGGAATCCTACTTTGTAGAGGCTGTAACAGTTTGGCAGAAGTCAAAGAGGATGCTAAGAGTTGGGCTCATTGAACTATTTCCTCTCATTTTCTGCAATTGCATCACGGCTGGTAATGCTTTTTCTCTTATGCATTATGGCTTTGGAATGCCAAATAACCCACTTCAACTTTTTCAGCTTTTTTTGTTGTGCTAAAACAAGCAAAACAGTTTTCAAACCAATGTGTTTGAAATGTACCTTTCAGTGTTTCAGATAGCTAGGATGAAAATACATTAACTTACAGTTTAAGCCAGTGCCTGTAGGTAGAGAATGCAGGATTTATAGCAGGAGGTGCATTTTTGGACATGATATTGGAAATCGTGTACCTTAATGGAGAGTTTAAAGTACACATAAGGCAAAATTTCCATTTTTGTTGAATAGCTTACCAAAATCTAGTGCCAAAAGGGAATAAACTTACAGCTCTAAGTCTTGGAGCTGTTTAGTGTAAGATTATGTTTAGTAAAATGCTGTATAACATGATACAAAGTCTTTGCCCAAATTTGTGAGGATAATCTGGGCACAAAAGTCATCCATCAGATTAAATCACATGCTGTACATAATTGCTAAATAGTGAGCTTTTGCTTTAAATGATATCCTTCTAGTTAACAAACTAAGTATGTATTTAAATGAATTTCACATTAAGTGTATAAAATTTAAGAATTCTAATATATTATATCCAAGTGAAATACTGTGTGGGGCTGGTTAGAATTACTTTGTAGAAGTGTGCGGAACTAAAGTGCAGATTTTTCTCAAGATTAGACTTGCCCCAGCTGAAGAAAGGACGTGTAATATAAAGAAAGGACGTGCATCTTTAGCTGCTGGCCAGCAGTTTGACGGAGGTGATTCTGCCCCTCCCTCTGCTCCAGTGAGACCCATCAGCAGTACCGTGTCTACAGTGCCCAGCTCAGGGGCTCCCAGCACAAGAAGGATGTGGACCTGTTGGAGTAGGTCCAGAAGAGGGCTGTGAGGATGTTCAGGGGGCTGGAGCGCCTCTCCTATGAAGATGGACTGAGAGAGCTGGGGCTGCTCAGCCTGGAGAAGAGAAGACTCCCAGGAGTTCTTATAGCAGCCTTCCAGAGCCTAAAGGGGTTCTATAAAAAAGATGAGGAGAGATGTTTTAACAAGTCCTGTTGTGACAGGACAAGGGGAATAATTTTAAACTAAAGAAAGTAGATTCACACTAGATAAAAAGAAGAAAACTTTTACTATAAGGATGGTGAATTACTGGAACAGGTTGCCCGATGGGGTGGTAGATGCCCCAACCCTGGAAACATTCAAGGTCTTTCAGGTTTGGGTGGGGCTCTGAGCAACCTGATCTGTTTGAAGATGTCCTTGCTCATTACAAGAGCAAGGTTGGACTAGGTGGCACGTGGCATTTAAAGGTCCTTTCCAACACAAGCCAGGTTAGGATTCTGTGCTTTAAGGTCTCCCCTTTTTGTTGGGTTCCCTTTTAGTTCTACTGTGACTTTTCTTCTGCTCCATGATGATATATCATGTCCCTGTGAAGGAGAAAAATCAGCTAGAAGGTAACAGAGAGATGTGTGCTTCACTGACTAAAGCGTGTGACGCTAGAATTTCATATTCTGGTTTTGAAGTTTAAAAAGAAATTCTAATTTACTGTAGGATACTTTTGGTTTTAAACAGTTACTTATAACATGAAATTCCCTGTAACTTGGCAGGTATTGATACTGAATGGAGAAAAACTCAGTGCACGCCACGTGAAGTTTGTGTGGATGTGGGAAAGGAGTTTGGAGCAACTACAAACACCTTCTTTAAACCCCCATGTGTATCCATCTACAGATGTGGAGGTTGCTGCAATAGTGAAGGACTTCAGTGTATGAATATCAGCACAAATTACATCAGCAAGACAGTAAGTTCTCACACTTTTGCTGTTCTTGTACTCCTTGCAAATACGTTTGTGTTCATGCATATTTTAAACCTTCTAATTGCTACTGTGACAAGGGAAATAGTTGATTCCAAAATACACAGGAAAAACAGCTGAAGACACTATTGTCTGGAAAAAATACATGTTTAACACTCTTTTCCCCAAAATGCTTTTATTTTTCAGGGGAAAAAATAAATTATGATGTCCCATTCTCAATTTTGAGATTACCCATGAAACTTAATTTTTTTTTTTTTTTTTTTTTTTTTTTTTTCCCCATCTACCTCATGCCTGTATGGGGCAATCTATTTTCTCGTGGTCTCTAAATTTACTTTTTTTTTTTTTTTTTTTTTCCGTCTACCTCATGCCTGTATGGAGCAATCCATGGAAAACTAGCTTGTAATTTTATTAGTGTAGACTGCTGCAGGACATGTGCAGTCAGGATACATGTTTCAAATAAAGTCTTTTAGGAAGGGTGTTTTACTATATTAAGACATATCAGCATTATGTATCTATTTGTTTTGTTGTATTGCATCTTCTTCCAGTGTATGTGCAGGTTTTGTTCTTCAAGTTCAGGGTTAGTGATCAGGTAGGAGTGTGCAGAGATCATGCACTGAGCCTATGAGTTGCCTTTAAAGCAGCCTACACTACATTATTCTAAGTAGATACAGGAATTATCACAATTATCTTTCAACATTTCCCTCAAAAATCATGTAAAAATAGTCATACTTAAAAGCATTTCCTAGGGAATTTTCCTGTTACTGTAGTATTTGGTAGGGTTTTTGTTGTTTGTGAGCCTTTTCAGTTTTTAGTGTAAATCTTGCTTCTTTTTTCAAGAGGATTCATCTAGCTGAAGATGCAGTACATATTTATAATGAAGACCAAAAACTGCATAGCCAGTTATAAAATTGAAGCCCTTGGAAATGTCACTCCTTTATCAAAAACCTTCTTAGTGTTCTGAGCCTGTTCTAAGGGAAATTAGGAAAAGGGAATATAAAGAACACAGCAAAACCCACTGTTTTTGTAGAGTGCCTTTTCTACCCTCATTTCTCACGAAATCTGTCTGTCTGAAATGGTATATCCTTCCAAGAATTTTCAATGCTAAATTTAGGCTGCTGGTAGACCACCACGCAGCACAGGAGTAATGTAGCTCAAATAGCTTAAATGAGGACAACTACACCACTGACTTTGTCCAAGCCTTACTGTTTTTCTCATTATTAGGAGAAACCATTGTCTCAATTCCACTTGCTTGAAAGATATAAATTTAATTTTAAAACCTTAGAAGTGGTGGTTTTTTGGGTTTTTTTTCCGCATTTTGGTAAAGTTTAACTTACCAAAATAAAGGATTATCTCATCAAAGAGAGAGCTGTTCCACATAATACAGATTTCCTAGTTTTTGAGCACTGTGTCAGTTTGGGCTAAATCATATCTTTCTCTTCATCTTACTGTTCACGTCTGTTGAGTGAAATAATTTTTTACTCAGTAGAAAATGTTTAGCACTGAGTTTCCTTTTGCAGTTCACGACGCTATTGGTGATGATATGACATAGGAGTAGTTAAAGATTTGAGAGACTCTGAAAAGAAAAATCTTAAAAGTCTTATTAGAAAGAAGAGGCAATAACACTCTTGTTTTCTTACTTATTCTGAAAAAGCAAGCAATTGTATCTATGAGTTTTCTGTCTTGCTTCTGATTTCCAGTTTTATCTTGTCCTTGACAGAATGCACTTTTAAAAGAAACCTCAATAAAGGAACAGACCTATAGCTATATATCTTCATCTGACACCATCTCAAATTTTTTTTAAATTATGTGACCACAGTTTAACCCATATCAGATGAGAATTAGGAAGAAAAATAGTATAGGATTCAGTATCTTCTGTGGAATTCAGGTACCCCACACATCTGTTTTCACCATAGTTTCTCTTATTTCATGAAAGAAATGAGTACAAATACTTTCTCGTAATTCACCAATTTTTAGCTTTGTTTTTTGTGCAGAAACTCTGTAAGATAACTTCATACAGTTCACCCTCCAGAAAAAAGTACTTAATGGGAAATTAATTTTTTAGCTGGAGTTCTCACTGTGAGGGCAAGCTCTAGCATTGGTCCCAGACATTAAAATATAAAGAAAGATTATATCAGCTTTCATCAAAATTAATTAAAAATAAAAGAACTAAGCAGAGAAATTATTTTTATAGGGGGCAAATCACTGATTTCCTGGAGAATAGACCAGGTCAGATGTTCCCAGATTGCCTAGTGGAACACAGTGGTGGTCCAGAGCAAGGTCAATAGTTTTCTATTCAGGCTGTGTTCCTCCTTTCTAGCTACTTAACTTTATTGAGAGAAAAGTAGAAACATATTCTGCTTTGTTTTAAATACCATTTTTCCCAAAACCTGTTTTTGTAGTTGCTAAGGGATGTTTATACAACCAGGATTGAGATATGAGACAACTTCTTAATTAAGATACAGTGCAAGATCTGTGACAATATTTGAAGACTCCCTAAACTAATTCACAAACTGCAGCTGGTCCTCTCCTGCCTGCAGTAGCCCAGTTTTTAAGTGGTGACTTGTCTAGTAGGGATCTGTGGGAAATGTGACTGGTTGGGTTTTCATTTTGTGGTGTGGTTGTTTGGGATTTTTCTCTGATTTGTTATTAAACAGCTGTTCTCTGTTTCCATGGCACAAATAATTCAACGGTCGTTACAAAGACAGTGGAACTACCTGCTGCAGTTATAGCCTGTCCCTCAGCAGCACTTTTTAATGCCCCACCTACAGGCACTTGCTTATATGTTGAAGGGAAGCATGGGCAGATGTCAAAGAGCTGTTTCATCCCATTCCCCCTCTTGGCTCTCAGGAAGGACATTTTTTTGGCTTCTTTCAGATCACTTGTTGTAAAGGTCCTAAATCATCTTGTTTCATGGTCACAGTTATAGTCCCTCCAGGGAAAACATCTATCCAAGCAGATCAAAATTAGATTTAGAGGAGATTTTCTCACAGGAAACAAGTTAACAGCTTGAAATTGTTTGCCCAGTTCGGGATGTGTGTGGTGTTCTTTTTCACAATTCAGAGATATGCCACAAGAATATTCAGTTGTTTTCGACATTAACATTTCTACCTTTTTCCATGCTTTTTTTTTTTTGTTAGACCAACTCTTTTAGTGATATAGTAGGTGCTTTAAATAGTGGGGGAGACATAAGTTCCAAATTTTTTGTTAATATTTCTGGGAAAAGAAAGGGATTAAAATAGAAAAAGATAGAATAAGGAACTCAAGCATATTAAATAGATATGAATTTATTGCGTCAAATACCTGCTGTTGTATCCCACATAAACCTTGAAATAGTTTTTCAGGAAAGTTCAAGTAAAATAATGACGTTATGCCATTTCTCAAATAGTTCATTTTCATTCTTTTCAATATAGAGATTTTAGTTTTGAAGTCAGTCTTATGTCCTTAGTTTAAAAATCTCTTTAGACACATTGTACTGTGTTACACTGGTTATATTTGGCTGGCCTTACTGACACTTTAGAAAGTGCAAAGATCACAAGTGATGGAAACTTAGACTCAATCAATTTAAGGGAAACTTGCCAAAATAAACTAAAGGCCATCAGAAGAACATGGGGTAGTTAATGTAAATCTTGGGAAAAAAACATACATAAATCCTGTATTTGAAAAGTATCTAGAATGATGGCCTTCCCACACAATAACAGTTTTGATATATTTTAGGAGTCAGTGAGCATATTAAGAATTTTATGTGTGCTGATACAATGGATATTGGCACATATGATAGTGCTGAATAAATTAATTTAACCACTGAAGCAAAGAAATGCTTTGTATAAAAAGCCTCAGTTTTTCTGGTAAGTATGCTGAAGTCCTTCTAGTGTAAAGAAGAAGCCATCAAGGCCATGGATCAAAATTACATGTCTTTTGGGGCTTTGAGTAACCTGCTCTAGTGAAAGGTGAACCTGCCCATGGCAGAGGGGTTCTAATTAGATGATCTATAAGGTCCTTTCCAAACCAAACCATTCTATGAGTCTAAGGATCAGTGAGAAGGAATATATGGAAAATTGCATTCTCAGGAGTTCTGATGTCACTTTTTGTCAACACATTCAAAGATTCCCATCTTCTGTTAGATTTTTTCTTTTTTTCTAAGTTTAAAATCATATTAAGTTCTAGGTTGTGGACAGTACTTGGAAGATAAACCCTAGAAACTGTGTGAAAGACTGGAAGACCTGCCATTTGTCTTTCTGTGATAAAACAGCCTTAGACTGGCTGAATGGCAGGTGCTGAATTCTTATTAAATGCATTTAATTATTAATGGCTTTCAATTGTTCTTCAATTACACAGAGCTTCTGTTAGTATGTGCTGTACTCTGAGATTAACAATGTGTAACTGATTTATGTTTACAATTAGGAGCTTTTCTGGAGGAGGACAGAGCTTTGTGATTATGTGGGGGGTTTTTTTGGGTTTGTTTGTTTGGGGGTTTTTTTTGGTTATATATATTACTCTTATACAATCGCTTATAGCTTCTGTTGTTGCTTTCCACTGGTTTCTTGAAAATTCAGTGTTTGTGGCAAAAAGGTACAGGACAGCATGGGCAAGTTGAGGCTATTTTTGTCTTTTATTTGCTTCTGAATGGAGCAATACTCATAAATTGCTGTTTTATTTATTATAGCTACTAAAATTTTTCAGAGCAATAAAAGCTCTCCACTTTTCAAAGACTTCTCTAACCCCTACTGCTATCAGATCTTGTGTTTTTCTGGGGACTGAAGCTCATTTGTTGTAGTCTTTGGTACTGATTATCTGTCTTTAGGGAGTGGTGCCTGAAGGAAATGTTTTTTCCCTTTAGAGTGAATTAGTCTGTTTATCAAAATTTAAAGTTGGAAAGAAAGAGAAGATCTGGACTTCTGAGAATGCAGTAAATCCAATTTTTTAGAGAGTGGGGGATCAAACAGAAATATAAGCCATTTGGTCTCCAAGAAGAATTACCCATTTGGGCCATGTAGGTAGCAGCAATAGTAGCCACAGCCAACAGTGGTGCCAGAAAAAGAATTGAGAACCAGCCTCGTACATAGATGTTATGAGGCATTTTTCATAGAAATATCCTTTCTATGTATTGACATTTGGTTGGTAAATATTGCCAGACATGCCCTATAGTGACAGCAGATGTTGAGCTTATTGTTCTGTTCGATGAGGAAGGGGAGCGAAAAATAAATTGTAGATGTTATCAAAACCATAAAGCATTGTTTATGGCCAGGTTTTACATAATCTGAAATGTTTTACTTAGATAAAGATTCAAACATAACTGATGCAAGATGTGAGTTTATTCACTTAAATAGTTTCACTGAATAAACAGTAGCAGCTATTGGGTGAGGTAAAATATGTTACTATTTAGAGAATTTATTTGAACAAACTGAAGGTAATTTGAGGAGGTCAAGGAAGCTAGTCTACCCTTATGTTGTTTAATTAGACTTTTTTCTCACTGCACCGTTGAAGTGTTGATGGGAATAATTGTTAGCAATATTCGTCTCCAAACTGATACCTTTCACAGTGGAAGGATAAATGTAAATTAAGATTAATTCACATTCACCATTATTTCCATTACCATGATTGATACATCTCAGCTGTTTTTGTGAAATTTCTCTCAGTGATCTCCTGAAGCTGAATTGGACTGTTGGGCAGGGACCGACCTCTTTTAGGTGCTTTGGAAATGTAGCAGTCGTCCTGTGCTGCCATCTCCAGTGGCCTGTAGTCTGCTATGCTTTGCAGCATGGCAAATTGATCTACTGCAAGAATACAGGAAGAACATGCACTTGTTTTCCAACTGCAGTTAGGTCCATTCACAAACTCATGCTTATTTCACTTTCTAAGATTTATCAGTTCTCTCTGTAGCAGATTTTTATTTCAGCTTCAGAAAAGCGAGGTCATACTGTCATGAGCGAACAGAAAAAACAAGATCTCCTTACATGTGTAATATTGTAATTAAGTTCATTCTCTTTGTTCTGCCCATCAATTCATACATATCTTCTAAGAATCAGCTTTCTAAGCAGGTGAATACATCCCATGATGTAGTTTTTATATTTTGAAGTATTTAAAATTACCAGTATTTTGATTACGTTTGCATGTCATACATGGCGTACTCTAAAGTTACAGATTTTTAAAGAGCATTGCAAACACATCTCAGCCAAAAATTAGTTTTTTTATACAATCTTACCAACTGGAACTGGAATAAAAAACCAATGGCCATTTTTAAAGGTGGTAAAGTCCCCAGAAGATGCAGAAATGTTCTTAAGTGTATTTGGAAGAATGACTGAACACCTAAAAAGCAGCAGTACACTGTTGCCCTTCTTAAACACTATCAAAACCCAGCTTTTAAGACTTCGATGTACTGTATTTGTCCTAACTTTTCAAGAGATTATTGAGACTTGAGTCTTACAGCAAAAACTACTTAATTTGATAAAGTAGATGTCCTGAACTGAAAATTAAAATTAGTTTCTCTGTGTTTCTGTTATCAGTTGTTCAGTTTTGCTACAAGGTATCACTGAAGTTGTCCTCTTTCACCAGTTGAACCACAATTCCCAATGAATTTAAGATTTTGTTAATTCACATACAGATTATTTTATCAGTAGTGGCTATTTTCTAATACTTAAAAAATAGCTCAAGATATATTTATTTCATCAGGATAGGCATATAACTTGCATAGACACAAATACTAAAAATTTTAAAAATGTGGTATGCTGTAGTTCAAACGCTGTTCATCCAGACCTGGAGTGATCAAAGTCCACTATACTGCTGTTTTACGTAAGCTTTTGTAATTGTGCCACTGATGTATTAGGTGATAACTTACTGTTACTTCTTTATATTATTGTTCAGCTTTTCAAAGGACCTTCCAAAGGTTTCATTTTGGATTTTTTAAAAATGCTTCAAATTTGAAGTCATCGCCTCTAGAAAAATGAGTTCTTTGTACATTTTTCTCTTGTATATTAAATGCTGTAGTAAGCAGACTGGCATGTAACAGGGTTTAACACTAAAAATGTTGGTTGTCACATCATGACTATTATATTTATTTTGCACATAATAATTATTTAGCAATATAATGCTGGAAGACAACAAAAAAATCTGAACCTAAGTTCATGATAGGTTTTTCGTATGTCCTTACATTAGTTTTAGCTGGATCTGTATCAGAAGTTTTTTGCTTTGCTTTGCCTTTCGTAGCTGTTTGAGATCACGGTGCCGCTGTCCCACGGCCCCAAGCCCGTCACCGTCAGTTTCGCCAACCACACGTCCTGCCGGTGCATGTCCAAGCTGGATGTGTACAGACAAGTCCACTCCATCATAAGGCGTTCCTTGCCAGCAGCACAAACTCAGTAAGTATGAGGCTTGTCTTGTCTTTCACATTATGAGGAACCCTCTATAATTCAGATTTAATATACTGCTGGGAAGTTTTCACAGTTAGGATAGGCGAGCTATGCATGGCAGTAGCAGAATGCATTCTGCAAGGGAGCTGCAGTTATTTGACACAAAGACAATTTTACTAAATTAACATCACCTTTCTACCCAGTAGATAAAATGGAGCAAGATGATTTAAAACTGAAGAATAATGTATGTGGGATTTGCTTGATGAAAGAGCTACAGCCCAATTGTGACTTTAAAAAAAAAAATCAGCAAAATCAATTTATTTTCAAAAGAAAAGCTAAAAATATCTTTGTAAATAATTGGGAGACAACATTTCTCACTCAATCTGTATTTTGAAATTTTAAATGCCTTTTTTTTTTTTAAAGGATTGTTGTTTAGGGAATCTTTAACTCACAAATCTTTCTTTGCATCTTCACATGCCAGAGGTGCATATAAAAGAGAATGGAAGAGGGAAATAAAGGGTTAATTGGCATTCCTTAGAAGTAGCATATTGATTTTTTTGTGTGTGTGATTTTGAATGAAAAATGTCACAGAACAATCTGGCACCAGAAATCTGATTTTAAGTTATTAAAACACTTGAAGTTTTACTTCCTTAATTTAGAGGTTTGAGTGATGATTTTATGATGTAGAAATATTTAGAAGGTCAAAAACACATAACAAACTAACAATTGCTTTGAGGAAGAGTCAGTAACTAGAAGCCAAACCGGAATGCATTGACATTTTTAATAAGGTGAGTGAGTAGAACAGATTTCTCAGAGGTGTTAAGCATTTTCCTCAGTGGTTTCAATCTGCTTAAGTCTGGATGTTTTCTGACACATTCCTAAACATATTATAGATTATATTCTATTTGAGTTTAATTTATTTAATTTGTTCATCAAAACATGGATCATAAACAGTAGCTTGGAAATAAATCTTATAATAATTAGTTTAATCACTTAATTAACATTATTTAAAAAAAAAAAAAAACAAACAACCCAAGAGTCAGTAAGTCAAAATATGTTGGCTCTCTCCAGCTTCCCAGTGTTTCTAAGTTAAGAGCAGTTTTAATGATCAGTGCAAGAGTTTATTCTAGCCAGGAAACAGCTATGTGTAGTTGAGGGCGGTGAGAGTACAGATACCAGATTTGGACCTGCACTCACAGGAAGCTGTCCCGTGGCTGAGGAATCATGCTTCAACAGAGTAAGACAACATAGTACTAGATCAGAATATATAAAGGTCTTCTCTACTGTTACTTAATGTATTTAAGTTTGTAATCTGTGGCTTTGTGCAATAAAACAGGCAGGAGAGTTTGATATTTTTTTGTTTTGTTTGGTTTAATTTGATTGGTTTGGTTTGGGTTTTTTTAACAGAATACAATAATATATCTCTAGATAATCCATACTATTTCTCAGGTGGAATTGGAAGGCAGGCTGAAGGAAATGTATGCCAAGTGAGGCAGCAAGAGGGAGATCATTATTGGGATGAAATCAGGAAATGCTAGTTTTATCAAACTAGTGAGGTGAAGCAGGGTGATGTTAAAACACAGCAGTCTTCACAAGTGGAGTGATTTAGCGTGTTGAAGGGGAGCGGTCTACGTTAATGATGATCACAGAAGAATATCCCAGCACCTGCATTTTTGAATGTGTGAGTAATGGTGCTCAGGGGAATGAAAAGTGCATCAAATGTGTAATATAGGTGTTGTCTTAAAAGATTAGTAGGATTTTAGAAATACTACAGAAACAATGAATAAATTACACAGCCCGGATACATGAAGTTAGGCTTGACTTGTTCAAAGATGTAATGTCAGCTGTGGTGATAAA
Organism: Pyrgilauda ruficollis; assembly: GCF_017590135.1. Classification (NCBI taxonomy): domain Eukaryota; kingdom Metazoa; phylum Chordata; class Aves; order Passeriformes; family Passeridae; genus Pyrgilauda; species Pyrgilauda ruficollis. The sequence goes on along the minus strand of NW_024526599.1, from coordinate 12,509,898 downwards.
GAAATTGCAAGCAAGGAAGATGAGATAATACACATAAATATTCTATCAGTGATTCACCAGACAGCTCAGTTCACTCATTATTTAAAAAGGCAACAGCTGCTGTTTGGATTTTTTGCTTTCTTTGGTACCACTACCTTGGCTGCAAACTGTAGCAGGAAAAGAGGACTAAAGTGTTAACTTGTTTATTGGCTTTATTTTTAAAATGAAGAGGCATCGCTGCTGGAAGTCTAATTATTTAGGTGGCAGAAGGCTGGCCAGAATGAGTGACTGATGAGAAAGTGTTAGCTAATGGCACATAACTTTCACATAAGCAGAACGGAATCTGATAAACTGATTTTATTTTTTTAAGTTTTGCCTACAGAGTTCATTCTGAAACTATTATTGCTGTCTTTTGACATCTTAAATTTGAAAACATTTTTGTACTTCAAAAAACTACATGGAAAATGATGTCTGTTGCCTTGCAGTATTTTGCATGCAAAAGAATATTTATACTCATCTATATGAGGCTTATATTCTAGGTCTGTTTCAAAACAATATCAGCAAAGTACAAATACTTCTAGAAGTTGAGACTAAAACTTGAAATATGAGAAGGTTTCTTCAACAAATGGTTGAAAATCTCTGTAGTGGGGAGAATCTTTAGTAACAGATTTGACAGGAATAAAAAATAAAATTATCAATGAGCTGACACTCTTAGAAATATATTTGCAATGGTGAGAAATTAAAGCAATCAACAGCTAAAATAGTTTTTTTCTCCTTGAGTTCTTATGGTAGTAAATCAACAGCATTTTTAATTTCACAGGTGTCATGTGGCAAACAAGACCTGTCCGAAAAATCATGTTTGGAATAATCAAATTTGCAGATGTTTGTCACAGCATGATTTTGGTTTCTCTTCTCACCTTGGAGATTCTGGTAAGCATTTTCCCTTAAAGCATCAAATGTTGTTCTAAAGATGAGAAGTTGGAGTTATTATTTGTATCTTTTTCTGTATCGTTGCTACTACTGGTTGTTGCCTGTCTTTTGACATATTCTTGTTTTTGAAACACCATAAAAGGTATGGAATTGCTTATTTCTTCACATAAAAATAGGTGAGAGAGTAGACAGAAAATTATGGTACTAGTGGGATTTCTCTGCTGCTTTTCTAGACACATCTGAAGGATTCCATATCTGTGGACCGAACAAGGAGCTGGATGAAGAAACCTGCCAGTGTGTCTGCAAAGGAGGCGTGCGGCCCTCGAGCTGTGGACCTCACAAAGAATTAGACAGATCATCGTGTCAGTGCATGTGCAAAAACAAACTTATCCCTGCATCCTGCGGGCCCAACAAGGAATTTGATGAAGAAAAGTGCCAGTGTGTATGTAAAAAGACCTGTCCTAGACATCAGCCGCTAAATCCTGCAAAATGCATCTGTGAATGTATAGAATCTCCCAATAAATGCTTCTTGAAAGGAAAAAGGTTCCACCACCAGACATGCAGGTAAAACAACAGTTTTTATTTCTTTTATGAAGTTCAAGGCTTAAAATAGAGAAGTCAGGCAGTGAAGAAGCTAAGAAATGCCATCATAAATATCCGATGTTGATTTTAATATCTCTCTTGATTTAAAGACTTAGTATTTGAGGGAAGAAATTAAGTTCAGCCTTTTTCTGTTGTGTTGTGGTTGAATATGATAAAGTTTGAATCATTTTCTCACTTCCAAGGACAGTATGATATAGGATGCTTTTAACTTTTTTCTAAGCTGTTTTTCTTTTGTCTTTGAGTGCAGAAAGAAAGATTTATATATGTTGTTACTTTATACTTCTAGAACCAATAGTCCTGTAGATGTTAGCACTGTTAGAGGGGACAATCTCTCCTCCTTAAGAAAAGACTTCGATTTCTCACATTTTGGCTCTGTCCAGCACAAGCTGTCTCTAAAAGGAATAAAAATCCTGCAACATCCTTTTTATCTCTGAAAGATCCCTTGCTCATTTAAAACAGCATAAATTATACCATTTAATTTATATAATAAAAATATAAAATATATTAATGATACAAATTTATTAAAAATAAATAAAAGTACTACTCTATTTAGCTTTGTGCTAGACGTGTGAGCCCTAGACATAAGCATAATCCTATAGTCATGTCCTAGACAGCTCCCTGTCCTACAAGTAGTGCTTGTAGCTTCTGGTTTTGAAGCACTAATATTTTTATGCACTATAGCTAAAATGCCTCTGCCTCTAGTGTTACACTCTGCTTCAGATGAAAAAATAGAAAATCATCTAAAAAGTACAGGATAGGAAGGGGAAAAAAAGCTCTTTGCTTTTTAAGGTGATTATGCTGTTTATCAGCCCAAGAAGTAGCATTTCCTCTTGTTTCATCTATGGAGTTATTAGAGTACCCACAGTGACAATCTGAGCATTCTGCACAGCAAAAAATCACAATTATTGACCATAAAGAGACAGTTGCTGCTGCTTTGCCCTGCACTATGAATAGTGACTAAACATCTGTCTTAGCTCCAGTGTGCTCAGATTGTCCTCATTGAAACAGACCTCTGTCACATGAAACCACTCCGTAAACAGCATTCAGACCAAATCTCTTGAAAGACCTGCTCTATTGTTCAGCAGTTTCCTAAGGAAACAACATTTATGTAGTTACAATGACTCTACTGCTATTCACCCCGTGCTACCACCTCTAAAATTTATTTTGGTCAGTTTTGGCTGGGCCAGATAACTAGGAACTTCATCTGTTAAGCACTTTAGAGGAGGAGAGGGGCTTTCTTGCTCTGTTGAAATGTCCCAAATAAGGATAAGACTGAAGTAACCTGACCTTGACTGCTGCTAGACACAAACTCACATGGGAGAGGTGCTATATAGCACTCCCAGCTGCAAGTTGAAGTTCACAAGGAGGCATGAATCCTAAACTAAGTGAGCTCCTCATGCTTAATGTTTTCATGAGTGCTTTTCAGAGTGTACAGTCATAGGTGTGTGGAAGAGTTTGGCTTTGCCTCTTTTTCTTCTTATTTCATTTTGCTGTCATTCAGTACATGAAATGGTCTGAACTTTCATGCCAGAGACAGCAAAAAGGTGAGTTCAGTGTTTCATCCACTGCATCTCTGTGGAGTACCTTTTTCCCAGAACAGACCTACTGCTGGTGCCCTATTCACTTAGAAAATTAGATCCTTCCACAAACCTTTTCATTGCCTTTTACCACTGTTTCCAAACTTTTGGGGGAATAGATCACAGTAGGGGTTTGAGAGATTCCCATGAGCTGCTACACGGATTTCCAATCTCTATTAAGTGGCACAAAATAATGTTACTCCCTTAATTACAAAGACCACAGTGGTGAACTAATCTGTGATAAATGACATTGAAAACACTGAACATGATGTGACTAGTTAATAAATGTCCCATTTGCACTCTTCCTCATTCCTTATCACTTTCCTCATAGCCAGATTCATTGGTTGAACCGGATGGTGTGAATTAATGTAACTGTAGTGCAGACCTCATATCACAAACAAATTATTGCAAAGTAGTAACTTAGCATCCAAAACAAGCACACAACATACTAACTTATTTGCAGCAACAATAAGAGTAGCCACAAGCCTGAAACAAGAATTACCTAGGGAAGAGGAGAGTGACATTGCACAATTTAGTGTGCTGTATATATGCAAGTAAGAGTTATCATAATAGATCATAATATCAGTGTTTCACAAACAGGCACGCATTATTTAAATACAAGTTTTAAGTATAACTGTGCTGAAATTCGAGACATATACTTTTGTCTTTTGACTCATTGCCAGTGTCTGAAAAAATCACAGACTTGTACTTTGTCTCTATTATACACCAGAAAGTATTTAGCATTGTTATTGTAAGGTTATTTTGGGTCAAGTTCTTGTTTTAATAGAAAAATTAAATAGGAAAAGGAAGGGTTCAGGGACAACCAGAGATATTATCTTTGTATAAGTTCTATTTTTCAGTCAAGGAGCTGGTGAGGAAAACTTCTGCTGCTGCATAGGAAGATGTGATTTGTGGTTCAATGCTGTATTTCTTTTAAACTTATTTTAATTGGGTAGACACTAATTCTGTTCTTTCTCCATTAAGACTTATCAGAAACATGACAACTAGGCTCTGATTTTTCTTCAGAATACACATAGATGCAGTATGAATACAGATATATTCCCACTGGCTCAGAGGCTGGCTGTGGGAATTTGCGTCTTGAAAGGAAGTATGTTCTCATTTTCAAGATCAGAGTCACAGTGTAACACATGTAGACAAACCTCTCTCAGGCTTATTGAAGTAGTCAATAAGATGGAAAACAGTCCTGGGTAGGAAGGTGAGAGATTTGGTTATCACCTGATTCTGGATTACCACCTCCAATTTGCAGCATGCAGTAGGTTACAACAAACCAATCTGAGTACAGAAATATATCCTATTTTCAAACTAAAACTTCAAAAAATAGTACTCAAGATTAGCATGCAACTACAACCAGCAGTGTGATAAAAAACATCCATATGTATCTGTTGCAATAGAATAATTTCAGTATCATTCATTATTGTTTCATTGTCTTTTGTGAAGAATAGTTCAACTAAAATTGTTGCAAGAACAAAAAAAACTTAAAATGTATGTATTTGCAGGAATTAAATATTCCGTTGAGAAATGGCAGTGTGAAGGCACACAGTTTTCTGCTCCAGTTAACCATAAATGATAGTGTTATATTAATGCCCACTTTTTTTCCCCTTTCTTCAGTTGTTACAGACCTCCGTGTACAGTGCGGACGAAACGCTGCGACGCTGGGTTTTACTTCAGTGAAGAAGTGTGCCGCTGTGTACCTACATATTGGAAAAGACCACTTATGAATTAGTCAAGAGAGCACTACTTGCTACGTTGGTGTACATTTTTCTATTAGAACAAAAGAACAACAGAAACTTTGCTAATATTTGGAATTAAATGTTCACCAGAGACCCTGTGGGGCTTTCAGAGACAGACTTGTGCTTTTCTCAAGACATGGAAAGCAAATGTAGAAAACAACTGGGGTTCACGTTTTGTAAAGAACTCAGTAAGGACTTGTTTTCTGTCAATGACCAAATGCCTAGGTTCTCCTTCTTGTGATTTTTTTTTTTTAAGAGATAATGACTATATAATTTATTTCCACTAAAACCATCATGCAGCATTTCTGTTTATAGCAGTAACAATTGTTAAAGCTCACTGTGATCAATATTTTTATATCATGCAAAGTATGTTTAAAATAAAATGGAAATCGTATTATATAATGGTGAGAATGTTTAATCATCTGCCTAAAAAGGAACTCAGCTTCAGCTCTATTTTCTGGATTCTTAACAGGGAAAGAAGCAATAAGGAGAAAGCGCTTTTATGAAGGAAGGCTGCAGACATTTTCTTGTACCTGTTGTGTTTGTCATTTGGAATGGTTGTACTGAGGGCTTTTTGAGCCAGTGGTATTTCTGTCTCTAGAATGAAAGTAGCAAGGAAGGCACAATTAATAACAAGAGAACGCTGGAGATTCTGTACGTTGCCCAAGTATAAGGACGGTGTTTAAAGCACAGCAGCATCTACTCACATTCCAATATAGTCATCTCCTATTTTATTTCTTGGTGTCATTCCCAAGGAAAACTATAAAATTATGTCTGTTCAAAATTATTGGCATGTGAGTGGAAATACCAAGATTGTTTTTTATTTAGTGTTACAGGCTACATTATAAATTTTACAGCTAAATCTTTCTAAATGCTTTGATGAGTTTACCATTATGTAGTCAATCAGATCTCTTGATCAGCATATACAGATGCAAATATATTTTGAAGGGGAAAATATATATTCCAATGGGGACATGAAAGGACTTATACCAGTCTGCTGTGGATTGACACAGTCTCTACATTAAAAAAGTCTCTTTCAGAAAATATAAAATCTGACATCTACAATTTTAAAACAAGGTAAGATTTTTAACTTGCTTGGGAAGGGCAATCTATTAAAAATTAAAATATATCAGAAGCTGGAATGAAGTTTTTTACTTACAGAAACTTTGTTGGGTACCGAGTGGAGCAAAGCTGCAAAGCAAAATTCTTGTGACAGGGCGGTCAGAGCTCTAATAATGATTCTGCTGCATCTAAGCAGCTGTTCTTAAAATAGTTATTGATGAAATAGTATTCTATTCTAGAACGTTGGCCAGGAGGGGTTGCTTTTCTAGATTCTTTGTATTTCATATTTCTTAAAACTGAGTTTTAATTATTCAGTCCCCATTGTGGGTTGAGGCAGTGTAACAGGGTGAGAGATACTTTGAGACTTCACCACTTTTCACTGTCAGCCTGCTATGCTCAGTGTTCTTCTTAAGAGGCCAGCTATTTATTATCCAAACAGGATAATAGGGTGAAGTTTAGGCATGCAAATACTGAACAATGTCTTTATTACCACATTGCTTCAGCAATCAAATGCAGGTAGAAATGTGGATGACAATTTAACATTGATGTACAACTTCAGCTGTTATAACAACTCTCACTCCCCCTCAGCAGGATTAGTAGTTGCACAAGTCATCAGTGTCTAAATTGGCAATGTCGACATAATAGCTAGAGGTTAATGATCACATTTAATTCAGTATTAAAAAAAAATTAAAGCATCCACTTCTGTAGGTTACCTGCTTGAAGGAAGCTTAAAACACCTTAAGAAACAATTAAATAACAAATTGGATTACTGCCATGACTAGTATTGGAGAAGCAAAACCATTACACTTTTATAAAGACATGAGGGAAAAAATACTGTCGGTGAAGTTTTTGAATTTCTGTCTCAGCCCAGTACAGAAGAAAGGCAGTGAAGAGAAAGACAAACAAAATCTGGCACCAGGAACAGAGCCTAAGTAAGCAGGTATCTAACTAACAGATCAAAAATGTACTTCTGGTTATAAATCAGAAGGGCACAAGTGAAGGTAGAACAAAATCTACATTCCATCAAGTAATTCCACAGAGATTATAAAAAGTGCATATTAAAACAATATGCACATAAAAAAAACCAAACGCTACAAAACTGAGCGATGATCAAATGTCTAAACTTTTTAAAAGAGTTCATAAAAACAACTACTAGACCCATTGTGGCTAAGCAGGTACTTGCATTTCTACTGAGTGAGCATACCACACTCAAAAATGGTAAAACCCATCTGAGTAGGGAAGGAAAGAAGGAAGTTGAAAAATGAGACTAATGAACAAGAAGCTTCAATATTATCACAAACAGTAGCATTCAATAAGAATTACTTTCTTGAATGCACATTTCTTTCTGGTTCTTAACTTTCCAAGTATTGAGACTTTTGGACATACATTATGCCAATCTAAGTAAAATAAGATTTATAGAGAGAAAATTCCTAACTTGTAAAAGTTACCACAAAATCAGGTTTGTGTCTGAGCAAAATGAATAGTTAACCATTCACAAAATTATGTAGATGCATAGAATAATACATACAAGCAGTTGGTAACATTTTCTGATAATCAGAATCTCTAGTGCTACTTTCCATGAGCATAGTTTTATAAAAATGCATTATACATAACAGAAACAGACTTATTATCATTACTAGTGGATAGACCCTACAGATTCTATGTAATAAATATGATTCCATTTATCTCCATATTGTCATGAAATAATCTGTACAGCAGATCTTCCTTGCATTTATTACATAAAGTAGCTTACATGTCTACACTGTTTTCAGTTTTGAAGTTATACTCAATTATGATCTCTTTGAAATTTTCATCTTCACTTTAAACCTCGGTATTTTTAAAAAATATATAAAAATAGGTTAAAATACAGCTTAAAGGGAGATTTGAAAGATAGATGATAATTCTATATGCAAGTTATTCTGCTCTAACTCCAAATAAAAACCTTTTATTGTCATTTGTCTAAAATCCCCATACCTTGTACAAAATTACAAGGTGATTGGAAGAGGGAGAGTGTGTGTAACTGCAGTAAATCACATTTAATAGTAAACAGACTTATGCTTGCATGTCATCAGGAATTTACAGCAGTTTCTGTACTCTTTCAATATTGCACTCTAGGGAGACCATAAATTCTGCAGGGTAAGCCCCCTTTACCTGCACAACCAGAGGGACACTGTTTACAGCGTGTGTTGTTAGTCAGCTGACATGTTTGTTCAGTTCAAGCTGAACAAGTTGATAGTAAATCAGGTCTATTTGAAAGACCAGCATGAAATCTTGCATATGTACTATATCATCTTGAAAGGCTTAGTGTGAGGATTGCTTTCAGTATTCTCATTTTCAGTCTTTAGATCTCAGTTACAACTCCAGCTGCCCTTGAATTTTAGCATATCTCCCATTTCTTTTAAGCATAACCATCTATGCCTATATAACTATAACATCTATGCCAAAAGACAGGAATGGAATAATTTATTCTGTCAGTAACCTCATCAGCAGCTTAGCCTGAGGAATAGACTGTGTTCTTTAAAATATTATTAATGTTATATTTAATCTAAGGATTTATTCCTAAAAGATTGTGATATAAATATATTTCATTTTGCATCATTTGGAGGTACAAATGTTTGCTGTCAGGTAGAAAAGTTTGAAAGTGGTCAATTCAGAATTTTCACAACTTTTTAATTTAGAAAATATGACATAGGATGAATTCTTTATATTACAGGAATTTTGCTTCCTCAAAGTAAATAAAAATAATAGTTGATAATTTATTTAATAAATTTTCTTTTTGTTCTCTTTCTCCTTTCCTTTTGCATTGCAGATAAATCTATTGGGAAAGAATGCAGGACAACCTAAGTGAGTGATGAATTAATATCAAATGGACCAGGTATTTATTTTTTTAATTTAATTAACATTAATGGCTAGCAAGAACTAATGAAATTAGGCCACTTAAAGACAGTTTTAAGATTCCACAGCACCCTAGAGGTCTCAAAAGCTCTGGAGAGATGAAAACCTTTTTATAGAACATATGTTTGGATTCATTTTATCTATACTTTCTTGTCCAAACGTTGTAATGGAATGTGGACAGTAGAAAACATTAGGAGGCCACCAATTCTACAATTTCAAAAATTTTAGTAATTTATCATTAAAAAAATGATAATTTATCTGTAGTCTGGATCTGTGAATTAGTGGACCTTATTTCAGCTTGAGAATGTACTGAATTACAAGTACCACATTCCAGGAAAAAATAATAAAAATCTTAAAGCACAGTGCTTTTCTCTTTTGTATAAGCATTTCTACTTCTGGAAAACAATGACAGGAACCTCTAGTAAATGTATATTACCATTTATTCCCTTTTCTTCTCAGCAAAACCCTGTCATGAAAATAACATCCTTTAGATTCAGGTATTTTTCCTGATCCTGGGTAAGGATATTATATCCATTCATGACAGTCACTGTCCTTTCAACTGCATTTCAGCAAACTCTTTATCCCTTTTTTACATTTATAATCAGCGATACGTGGTCACCAAACTCTTTCCCTTTACTCTCTTTCTCAAATGAAATTACTTCTCTTAGATTTCTGGACCATATCTCAGTCTCCCCATAAGAACATTTGTATTTCCCTGTCAGCCTTTTCCACATATCACTGTTAACTCTAACCCTTCTACTTCCATTTTTTATCCAATCTCTCCCTAAAAATAGTATTGCTTTCTTCCCTGTTATCATTAACACCACTTTCTTTTCTCTCTTAAATAATCATGCCAACACTGGGATTAATCTCGTTTTAGATAGCTAGAGTTACTCTTCACTACACATACATGAAAGCAAGTGTTAAAAAAAAAGTTGGAAACTTCACATTCCAAGTTTGCAAATCAAATCTGTCCAAGAAAATAATGATAATAGTAAATATAATTTCAGTTGAGTGCTCCCCAAAGCAAACTTGCAAAAAAGGATAGCAGATACATTGATCACCCTAGCAGATACCACTTGAAACAGAAAGGATAATTTACAGACAAAAACGAATTTATAATATCACTCTCCCAGTGTAAAGAATCAAGCTTTAATGCTGCTGGATTCTGCATCTAACAGTGCACTCACCCAGTCCTCGATGTCCAGCGCAGCATTTGAGCTAAATTCAGCCTTGTTGTTGAGTTTGTGTTCACATTCATGCTGTGTGGGGAATAAAATCTTGGGTTCAAGGTAAGGAGACTTCTCATATATCCCACAAAACCCCTGAGGTCTGTATTCTTCCTTAGGACAGATGTACCCACCACTTGCTTTGCAGCACTGTGAAGACAGATGAAATGGGGTTATGGAATCTTTTCCAGAAGGATGATGTCATTTTAAAGGATAAATACTATTTACAATCTCAAATCTTCCATGGATGTACTTTTCACTAGCCTGCATCCTGTCCAGTAATTTGGATGGAGAACACTTTTGGGTCAATGTGGTCCGTGAGTTACAATCAAAGTAGATACTGTTGGTTTCAGCTTATCCAGTCAGTTTTTATAAACCATTTAAGAGATTTTAAACCATTTTAAAGTGCAGAAAATAACCTCTAACTGAAGCACAAAAATACCTTGGACTTGTATTGCTTTCAGAAAAAAGACAAAAAGCTAAAAACCTAATCATAATCCAGCAGACACACTGCCTGGAGGCTTAGTTTGAAACAAACTCAGGCAAAATTCAGGCAGGTGTTAAAAAAAACAAATACTGAAATACATTTCTGATGTTAAATCAAGTCAGTTACATCCACTAGAGGAAGAACTAGTACTAAGATCTAACTTCACTTCCAAACTATTAACAAAATACAAATATATGCTTTATGTAGAGATTAATCTTTTATCAAATGTAATTTCCAAAAATAACAGAGTGAGTTTCAAATACATATTTTTGTTATCTGTCAGGAAACTAGAAGGCTGTGTGGCAGCACACTCGTCTATTTTTTTGAAAGAACAGGCTGTGCAGCAATGAGCTGTCTTGATATTGCTACAGGTATTGTATATAAAAGATCAGTATTCTTTTGAAAGATTAATTATAGTAGCTTATGCTTTGGAGAATCCAAGTGTTAGAAGTTTATCTGTTCATTCAGTACATTACTGCAATAAGTTTAAAAACATTCAGCTTTCATAATCATAGGTGTTTATGTTTCAAAGATCTATGAGTTAACATTTCCTTTTATTATGGCATTGTTCTTTGAAAACATGTAAGAAGTATATCTTATATTCTTTAATTGTCACTTTGAAAAGCAGTTCTAAAATAACTATTTTTATTTTAGTAACTCTAATAATGATAAACAACCAGCCTAGCCTACAGTCTCAGTTCAGTTATTCACTCTATCTCCAGTCAGAGTTCTGCAGAACTGGGCACACAGATTCCTAAACCAGCATCCTCTCTCTGAGTGGTTTCAAATTGGGAATGCAGCTCCAGCCACCAGTGCCAACAGATTCTGGCATCTTCTGTGGATTACCCATCAGACAGCTTGTATTGCCAGCTTGGAATGCAGACCAGCTGTATTAGGGGCTTTCTGAAACTCCCAGGAAGAAAAATCGATACTCAAAAAAGTAAAAATAAATTAATTACTAAATAAAAACACAATAATCTTGGCCACTGAGAAGAATACCAAGAAGAGGCTAGCTGAAGGCAAGTCAGTTCCATACATCTGCAGGACATCACTGATTCTTTCTTCTGATCTGAATGATATTACTCATTTCAATGGCATCATTGTAAGACTGTGATGAGTCTTCAGAGTAGCAGGGCCTGGTAAATGTTATCAAGCACTCTTGTTCTTTACAGGTTGTTCTAACATCACTGATTACTGAATAAGGGAAGGGCTACATTTACTCAGGAGTATTTTATCTGAAAACTCAAGGTTTCACAGATTCAGTAACTATAGTTGTTACAACTCCCTAGCTCGAGAAGACATCATCAATTTGTTAGTTTTCCATGCAAAATGAAGCACAGATATCTACTGGGATTTCTTGTTAGCTCTCCCAGAGAGAGCCAAAAACACTGTGAACGTCAAAGCATGCCTCATGGAAAAAGGACTGAAAAAATACAACAGAGAAAACAGAAAATCTCACAATTTATGAAGTGTTAATTAAGATTAGGAGCATTTGAAACAACTTCTACTGACAGCAAAACCATTCATATGAGGTTTGGGAAGTTGTGAAACAGATAGCTTAAACCAAATTGTGGTCTCCACTGTCTTGTCCCTGCCATGAGAGTTTGCAACACAGTGAAATGCCACACCAAACATAGCTAAGCCTTAAGCATACTCACCAGTCAGTGCTGAAAATCTCCTCCTCACTGAAGAATCTGTAAAAGGAAAGATGAAAGGATACATAAAGGAAAAAAACACAATTAACTAGATTCACAACTGATTATATAATCACTGTGAGTGATACCTAAATCCTAAATTTAGACCAGAGGGATTCCTCTTTAATTTGCTCCGAATTCATACGAGGCAATTTCTGAAGTAATTTTCTCTAATCTGAAGATGCACTTTGGCAAATGCAGGGTATATAACTAAACCCTAGAATGCAGGGTATATAACTAAACTCTATCAAGGCATGTAAACTGATGATCTCTACTTAATCTGTGAAGTAAAATTCAGTAGATACTAAATGTTCTAACAGCTTTATGCCCAAAACTTAAGTGAAAGGTTCTCTTAGTTCTGTTTAAGTTATTATACTTCGTATGAAATAAGTAAGGATGGTTGAAGTCAGAAATGGAGAACATAATATTATAAACTAGTGTGGTTGACTTGACCAGGATTCCAGTGCTATTTGTTTGACCATCATGTTTTTGTAACACCAGATGTTAGCGAAGGGGCTGAACTGTCCTGGAGGACACCACCCGCTGTAAGGCAGTAGTTCTGGAAATTTTACAAGTATGAGAATAAATCCTTTTCATCTAGTTCATGTGACTATTTCCCATTTTTCATGGGAAATGCTTTTGTCATGCTTTTCTTCTGTAGGATATGATATGCATTGCTCTCTTTGAGTAAGTAAGATGCAATGGTTCTTCAATGTGCAAAGAAATTCCACATATTTTTTGTATTTTTGCTGTGATTTCATTAAATTGTAGGGTAAATTGACACAGTTAGAACTTGTTTATACTTACATTTTCAGCTGCCTTGCCAGGTGTGCACTTGATTATTTTGGAGTATTTCTTGGTTTACAATGCTGATTTAATGATTATTAAATACTTTATATATACCTTGATGAAAGCAATACATTTCCATTTCCTAAGCTGTCATCTTCATGTGTAGTAAGGCATAACTACTAAAACAATTCAAAAAAGAAAACCGTTTTGAATAAAAAGCCTCTTTACTTAACCTTCAATTGTTTAAAATCTATTAAAGAATTAAATAAGTATTCATTTCACTTATGCCAGTAATAAAAGTCTAAAATCCTTCAAACCAGAGATCTGAAAGGCAAAATACTAAATTATTTCTATGCATGAAAAGTCTGTCAAGCGTTCATCCCCAAGATTGGCAATAATTTCATGGCAAAGTCTTGGGGCTAAAGCCAGGGCAAGTTTCAAGTGGAAGAGAGTGGAGTAACACACATTCCCCTGTAGCTGGCTCTGGTGACCTGCCTGTGAGTCCTGCAGGACTGCAGCTGCCATGTTCTGGGCGTTTTGGCCAACTCGCGCGGTGAGCTCTGCATCTTCCCCTCACGTTACAAAAGATCTCTCCCCAGAAAAATTCTGTAAGGGTTTAGGGATGCTCATGCAAACCAAGAACACATTTTAGTGTAGTGCTTGGTATGAAGGAATGAAAAGCACTTGTGTATTCACAGTGCTTAACAGCAATACCAAGTCATTGGTCCATGACATTCTGGTGGGATGATTTCAGGTGACGAATGTTTAACTTGTTTTACAGATGTGAGAAAAAAAGGTGGAAAATCCATCTTTGTCCTTCCCATCACACACTTTGAATACTAAAGAAAATACAGGACTCTAAGGAAAGGACAGGATTCACAAATCTAGCAATTCTCTTAGTGGGCTTCAAGACTACTTAATCTGAATTTATGTGAGATAGAGATCTGCACATTGACCGTGAAACTGTTTTACATCTTATTTGCATTCTTTCTGATGAAGCTGTCTACTAAATGAGAAAACATTTGACATTTTTTGTAGCAAAAAAATGTCATTGAAGCAAATAGATAATGTTCTGCTTGCCTGTCTTCAAGACCCAAATGTCTAAATTGATACTTAACACTCACATGTCCAAATTTGTCTTAGCAGAAATGAAAAAACAAAAGTAACTGCCTTTCAAAAGCAAAAACAACTTTCAGGAACTCATGAGAGCTGATCTGTTCTACCTCTAAAGCCATGAAAGCTTGTTTTTCCCCTTTGATAATGTTATTTATCCTTATTATTTGCATTGCCTACATTTTCTTTTGTCTTTACACCAAATAAAGCAATCATTGACCTAAACTGTCATCTGCTGAGTAGAAAACTATAAGCAGAGAAGCTTCTTAGAAGCTCAGCTGGATCATTCCATCTGTCAGGACACAGTGTGTATGAGAAGAGCATCAAATATGGCCTTAATATGCACTGAACAATAATATTACAAAAGCTAATTTCATTCTTTACTTAGAATTCTGATACATTTTGTTTTACTTCCAGATTACACCAAACAGTATGCATTTCTAATAGATCTAGTCCCCCTCTCATGCCAAAATACAGGAAAAAAATGTTAAACATCCTCTCTAGAAATACTTAACTACAAATAAGACAGAGAGCACTGCAAGGTTTTCATATGACTCCATAAAAACATCATTTCAGTACTATTCATCTGTTTCGTACATTTTGAACAGATGAAAAAATTTATTTAATTGAAAAATAAACACAATAGAAAGAGCTTTCTCTTGCATAAGCCATTTCAGACCAGAATTAGGCTGTTTTCTAAACAGCCCATAAACAGCAGACTAATTCCCATGACAAGATGCAAACAAGACATATCCTCTATTTCACTACAAACTTTGATGAGAATTAAAAAAACTTCAAGTTCTGCACAACCAGGTACTAAAATCTGGTATCCAGCACTAGTGAGACAGGCTGTCTCACTATATCTAATTCATATATAATATGCAGTTTATATACAGTCTGATCTTCTATAATGTTCATAATACAGCCACTGGCCAACTTTTCTGATCCATTTCTATCCTTTTCCTGCAACTACTGTTTCTGTGAGAAACACCAGTATCTTCACAAGAGCAGAGCAAAAATCTCCCTTCTGACTCAGTTGGCTTCATGCATCCTTCTGTATGGAATCTCATAACCCCACATCTGTACACATCCTGCTAAGTATGAAAAAAAATCTGTAGTGTGGTCCAGAAAAGAGGAGCTGTTGCTTTTGAAAGACAGGACAAGAGACAGTGAGGAAAAATAATGCATAACAGTCCTGGATCTGTAGTAAAACCATCTGTTCCCATTCCCCCAAGAGCGCCAGAATTGTAGCTCAGTAAGGCTATTTCTTTTTTTCCTGTTGGTTTCTGTTGAAATTAATTATTTTGGTCAATTTGTATGAAGAAATAGGTCTTGAATTCTAACATGCTTTAATTGGGAAGCGCTTCCCAGGCAGAATTTAAATTCTCACATCCAAGTCAAGCAAAAAGACGCTTAAACTATAGCATAGTTCTTGGTGACCTCTCACAATTATGTCCTTTTTTAAATGACTTGATCGAGAGAGTAGCTACGTTCTTATTTTTTGTTAAAAAAATAAATGGAATATTCACTTCAAAGTATAGAATATAGCTGGTTTCTTTCTAAATATTAACCACAGTTGCTAAATTCCTACAGATATATTTTGATAACTGGTAAAGCTTATATAATATATCTCCATAAAAATAAATAGGTAAATAGATTAAAAAGTATGAAGTATATATACAGTTAACTAGAGCAAAAAAAAAAAATCAGAGAGACTTTGAAGGGAAGTCTGGGGTAAAACTGTTGTTTTGAACGCCTTCCTATTTTGCTAGATAAAATACCGTTACATATACATACAAAAAGACAATTTTCAAGGAATAAAAAAATCACTTTCCAAGTACCATAATTTAAGGACAAGTAATAATGAGAATTTTAACCTAAGAAAATAAATGATCCCTCTGCTAGGTCTTAGAGCAGATAATCTCAGCAGTTTGCAAACCTTTTCAAGTGTGTCCCACAATACACAATCTCCTCAATACATATTATGAATGACTTACAGAAAATGGGTTTTTTTCCCTAAAATTCTATGATGGGTAAGAGACCATATGTTTAGCTTTTTGTAAGAAATTCTATTTTAAGTAGTATTACCTGAAATGAATTTTATGTAAAATGGTGCATCAAGTCTCTCTGAGTTCCTGTCACCTCTTCGTTTCACCACTTAATTTCTCATGCAATAGGGACATCTCTCCCAGCATTGTTTCTGTAGTTGTTAGTTGATTCCCTATTCATCTCCCAACTTCCAAAACAGAGACCAACAGCTGTTTGCCCCTGGATCACACCACAGCCAGTGTTGGAGCATCCAGCCTCTTGGATATCTTCTCTGCCTGCAATGGTAGCAAACTGTCATAAGAAAGGCCTGAATGTGGCATCACATGGTTTCTCTCCTAATGAAGCAGCTCAGACCCAAAATTGAGCACACAGTGATCAACCTTCAGATATTTACATTGCAGGACATTTAGCATCTCCTCTGATGAGACTCACCTTCTCTTTGATAAGATGTGGTAATGAAAATATCAGTCTTCCCACTATTCTAAATACAGTTTCTCCCACTTCAAATTAGTTATTGAGCAATGGAGATGAAACTCTTAATTCTGGTCTCTGTAGCAAATTTCTAAATTTGTGCAGGTGGATAAGAAAAAGTGCTCTGCTGAATGCAGTTTTCATTTTACGTGCTGGCTGTGCACCAGTTACAACTGAAGACTCAAAGTTATGCCCCTGGGCATAAAATTCTGATTAAAATGGCATGATTCTCATGATTATATAGGGCATAGATAAACTGACGAATTAGTAAGTAGCTTTGGTTCTGTTAAGCAAATGCATAAATATTTCTGAGCTTATTTACTCCTGGGTACAAACTTGTATAGTAGTTGCTTACACTGGGTATGTAATTCCAGCTGCTTTTCCACACAGCATGGTGAAACTGTACAACTTGTGGATAAAAACAGGAAAAATTATTACTTTGGATCAAAGCCCTCCATGGTTTTTTCTGTGGTAGGAACATAGGAAAATTATGTGATGTTATACTCCATTCATTAGTATCACGTTTGCTCAATAGTCAAGTAACCACTTGTTCCTAAGTGGATGGCTGTGCCAGCAGCATTTTTGGACATAAATTAAATGCATATTTGACACTTAGTTCTGCATCACTTAGAATGCTTTCCAGAAATATTTTAAATAGTAAGTCTAGGAATGCTAATTATGCATCATTCGGCATTACAAAACATATTTTTCAGCAATTACTATCTTTAAATATTTAATCCAGTTTTACCCAATATTTGGAATAGGAAATAACTGAACAATCTCATTTTCAGCTTCAAAGTATTGGCAAAAATAAATTTCCAAAAAAAAGCTGCTTTTTTGATCTTATAGGGCAATAGCAGTCCAACCCATATATGTGCCCAGCTGGCTCCAGAGAAACCTTCTAATTGGTTACAGAATCTCCAAAGTCAATAGGAAATCCAAATCAGACATCCAAAAACTCATAAAAGATGATGGGATTGATAGCCTAACTGAAGTACATCTGCACCAATGCACGCTACATGGACAACAACCAAGAGGAGTTGGAAGTCATTGTGCATTTGTTGCCATCACAGAAACAATCACAGAAACAATCAATTGTATTACTTAACTAATTTAGATATTAAAATTTTACTATGGTCTTATTGTAAGTGGATTCAGTAGTTTTAATATTGCTTCATCTCCACAGTACTTGAAAAACTTCCCAAATGACAAGTAATCTATTTAACTATGTCAGTATTTTTATGCGTATACAGACACCCCTTGTGAGAAACACTTATTCTAGGAATATTATCTCATACAACTTCCATATTAACAACCTTCTCTGCTACTGACTCTAATCCCACCAATAACATTTTGAATAGATTCCGTCATTGTCTGTGTCTCTTTCTACACCTGAGAAGGCATTTGATCTCATACAATACATTGCACTTACTATTGTTCTAAAAATTGCCTCTATTGGCTTTTCTGTGTGAATGGTTTCTGAAAATTATGATGGCTGAATTTGTGGTCAAGTCAGTCATTCTGAGAAAGCTCATAAAATCCCGAGAGACTTGCAAAGAACAATCAATCCCTACATCAGGAAGCAAAAAGGAAGTGCCAACCCAGTGGAAATTTATTTATGACATGTTTGAAGTCTGTTGAAATAACAAAACGCTGGACTTAACCATCAAACAGGGCATATACAAAGGCAATGAAATTAAATCTTATTTTCACTAAGGGAATGGTATTCAACTAACTATTACAAATTTGATTTTTTTTTTAAAGTCACTCCTAAAAAAGTTAAAACAAAAAGATAAATGCAATCATATATATGTTACATTAGGCATCAGTGAGAAATTTTCCTTGAACTATATCCTTGCAGGAAATTGGCTAAATGTAGCCCCTTGGCGCCAAGGAGGTCATGAGCTCTGCGTCAGTGCTAATTCATTTTTTCTGACTGCATTGTGTTGGGAAATCCTGATTCCCAGTGCTGAAGTGTAAAACAAGACTTTGAACTCTATGGGATTATGCATATAATATGCCAAACATTAATGAAATTTAATTTCCTTAAACATGCAAGGAGTGTATTTACGTATAAAATGTTCCGCATATCAGTAATTATTTTCTTTTGCAAAACTTTCAGGCAGTTTTCTCTTCTGAAATGGAAATTGTATGTGGAATTAAAATACTTAATACAATGCATTTTTTTCTGTTATTTTTTTTTATTCTCTGGAGATATAACCCTAATTAGCCAAATTAAAACATTCTTAAAGCAAAATCAGCCTGTAACCACCTTTCAAGAATCTGTCAATGGCAAACAGATATTCACTAGAAAAAAAATTTTTAAAAAGCAAGCTAATTCTTGTTTACAAGAAGACCACAAAAATAATTAATACAAGCATGAACACAGTAGAGACCAAAACCACCACACCAACAGGCTTTGCCTCCAAGTCAAACTTGCATTTAAGCCCTAGCTTCTGCTTAATAAAAGACAGTAATGTAAGTCCTCAGAAGCTGAAAAATATAAACATACCACAGCAATTAAACACCACAGTTAAAAACCTGCAAATTGTATTATCCAGATAAATCAGTAGATGAATAAAAGTGACAAAGACTAAGGTAAAATATTCTCAAAGGTAAAGTTTCATCATGCTTACAGCACACATCCCTCAACAGACCACCTGCAGCACGCTACTAGTGCTGGCTCTGAGTATGCCAAGCTTTAGGTTATACAGTGAATATTGTGGCTGTGTTTAATAAAATTGGGGATAATTCTGGAATGCTTCACTTCGGAAAGAAAAGGCAATGCTCTTTTCACCCAATATGCAACTACTATGTGTGTGTAGAAAATAGCTAGAATTCAGGACACTGTAAACCTGCTTTACAAATTTTCAAATCTTTGTAGACCCTCCTTGAAGACTCCCAACACTTCCTGCACTGCTTCACCTGCTCCATGCAGCAGTGTTCACTGTCCAGACAGAGCTGTGCTGAGCTACTTCTAATCCATGCTCAGCTTCCTCTAGAAAAGGGAATAGGAAAGACATGCCACAAGTAGCTCTAAACAAGTCATGAGAGTCATTTTTTCTCTGCACTGCAGACTCTCTGCTTTGGAGAGTCACACCTGCAGTGTCACACTCCTCCTGCATCCACTGCCACCCATGAAGCAGCCTTCTGAAATGGCTCTTGCAGAATCTGGGGGAACAGGGATGTCTTAAGTAGCAGAACACAGAGATTTAGATAAGGCAGAATATCTTTTCCTCGTGCTAAAATGCTGTGGCAGGGTGTACAATAGGACACATAGGATTTCTAAGGGTTAGGACATGTATCAATCAACAGCAAGGAAGAGGGTCAATCCCACCAAAACATGTATTAACTGTAAATTTATTCTAGGAGGATGAAGTATATTTCTCCACTATGGCAAGAATTATGAGTTTAGGTGATGTTAGGGAACAAGTTGGCTGCTAATCACATATAGGAGGTGATCTCTTTCTCTCCCTTGTGTGGCACTTCCACTCTGACAGGGAGATAATAGTTGTCAAGAATAAAATAAACAAAAATTTGCAGGCACCCCAGCCCTTAGTGAAAATGTGATGAAAGCTTTTGTTGCCAAGTTGTATATCCTCTCCTTCTCTGAATACAGTAGCTAATACCTCTTGGAAAAAAAATTCTAATAAAATTAGTCTCCAGTTGCTTGTGAAAAGGCAATAGCAGTTCAGAGCTGTTGGCTCTTTTCCGCAGTGTCTTAAATTCTGCCTTTGGAAAGCAGATTTTCTCCAAGCTCTTTGGAGAACAATAGTTTCTCACTAAAGTCAGTGCAGTAACTTCTATTAATAACCAGTGTATATAATGTGTTCATAACACAGCCTTTAAATTCCTCCCAGGCATCCTTGCTTAGTTCTTGCAAGCAAGAAGCCATTTACTATGATTTTCTATCCATGAGTTGTCCAAGAAGTTGGGTCACAGTAGCAAAGGCAAGGCCAGCTGTTTATCTATTTCTGCGTAGAATCATTTATGTTGGAACACACTTCTGAGATCATCAAGTCCAACCATTAGCAGCACTGCCATATCCACTACTAAATTGCATCCCCATCACCAAGAGCACTTCCAAGGACTGGGATTCTCCTGCTTCCCTGAGCATCCTGTTCCAATGCTTGACTACCTTTTTAGTAAAGAAATTTTTGCTAATATCCAATACCTAAACCTTCCTTGGCACAATATGAGGCCATTTCCTTTCGTCCTATTGCTTGTTATCTGGGAAAAAAGATACACCTCCAGACCTTGAACATACATAGAACATGTTTTTTAGTCAGAGGAAAATAGAGGGCTTTATGTAGCACCCTATACAAGCATCAGATTTCAGTCCCAGAATCAAACTAACCCAGCAAAAAGAAGTTTGTGAGTCTATGAAACAAAAGTTTTAACTCTCTCAGCACAAAACAATCCATAAAACACTCCACTGCTCCACAGCATGTTTAGAGTATTTAATACAAAACACAAAGCACAATGTCCTTAGCTGACACAGAAGGCATGTGCCTTATGCTTGAACAGAGCTAGGAATATTAAAAAAATAACTTCTATTGCTGGTAATGTGATCACGTATCTTATCTAAGCTTATATTACTTTAAGAAGATACATAATTGAAGAACACTAATTGTACTTCATTCTACTGTTTTCCCCCTTCTCATCCCATTTTCCTAAATAGCTGCTACCAGACTGAAATGGCAAAACTCGTGAGAGCACTTATCCAATTCCTACCCATAATCCATTTAGCATATGTTACATACTGAGCTTATTGTACTGTCATTAGGGAGGTGGTTTCCATTGCCACATGTCCATAATCATTAGCTGTCTGGCTTGTGCACATTCTTAGCATCATTACTTAAAGTGATTTGAAATACTACTCTTATTTGGGGCCAATACAGGTTACCTCATGCAAACAGATCTTGTTCTCTTCCTTATCTAAGGAATCTTTTTGTTTATTTGTTTTAATTTCACTTCAGTTTGACTTCTGGCAGTTCTAACCTCTTCCTACTTTCTCTGACCTACAAGATAAAGCTCTCTTTCATGCTGTCTTTAGGGCAGGAGGGAAGAGGTTCTTTCTCAGGTCAGGATTCATCCAGATAAGCCTGGAAACCTTTCTTTGAAGGGTGATGGGTTTGGGGTGTTTTATATTTTGACTTGCAACCGTTTTCTGCATTTGAGCCCTTGACCTGTTTGGTTCAAGGTAATTAAATTAGTATATTGGAAACAAATTTCTCTTAAAACGTCATTTTGCCTTTTTCATACTTATATTTTCTACTGATATTTTTTTTCTGTTTTAGCACCTGGAAATATTTTTTAAAAACACATACTTTGTAATTCTTATAGTTTCTCACTATGCATTGAATAGATACGTATTTAAGCCAAATAAATATTTTATAAAGATGAGCATTATTAGACATATCCACATCCAAACACTGAAGAAATAACACACACACACACGTTAAAAGGGACATTTAAGCACACATCAGTATTGCAATGCGGCGCTCCACAAATTGAGGGTTTGTTTTGGTCCCCCACACTTACAGTATAATGTTTATTCTCCTTTAAGTAGTATATACAATTTGAGACCTAAGCACACTGTCCCTCTTCAAGTTAATGACCGTGCACAAGGGCTGCCACTCACACATCTTGTAGGTCAGACAAAACGCACATTAGGTGTTGTCCCACATCCCGAGGATGTTATTTGATGTGTCAACATTACAGTTTTTCTTTTTATTAGTCCCAGGAGTTGCACTAATTTTGACAGCTGCTAAACTCGTTTCCCTGCATTTTAAATTTTCTAAGACAATCATCATAAAGGGACAAATCCTGCTTGGCTTTGCAGAGGAGAAAGGCTTTGCACAAGCCTTTTAAAACGTGATGAAAGCGAAATGATTGTTAAGACTTTATGGTTTGTTTGGGTTTTTCTTTCCATTCTAAGCAAGGCAAAATACCCAAGCAGTGATCTTTGTTCCTCTTTTTCCCTCCCTACAACATTAATAAGGAAACTACCTAAGCCCTGACCTTTAAAAGTACATATTCTGACAGTTCCTAAATAAAGGTAAGCGTTTGTTTAATTAAAAAACTTCTGAAGAGAATTACAGAATCAAATCACTAATGCAAGTATTTAAGCAAATCTCTTTTGAGGAAATATCTTATCCTTAAACTTTAATTTATAATTAAAGTGAATAAAAATATTTTTAATGGAAATAGGAGCCATGTTTTATGCTGCCGCTTCTCCAGAAGGTGTATTATCTAAACTTTTTCATATATCTCATACATACTATGTGAGAAATATTGGAAAAAAACCCCAAAAGAATATAAAAAACACAGTAGAAGACCTTTTGTCTTGAAAGTGAATAAAATGGGAAGAGCAGGAAGAATTACCTCAAAGGATGCTGCCACTGCAAGAAAAGGAGCAGTACATTTAGCCAAGGTGATTTGTGATGTGCATTTCAAAGGAGGACCTGAAGATGTTCATCCTTCCAGAGGATCCACCATCCTTTCAGATAAAGCAGCAAGTAGAGAACATGGTTTAAAATGTGGCTAATGAAATTAAGCATCTGAGCTACTATCATAAGCTAAGCTCTACTCTGCATTCATTTCTTGCAGGTAAAGTATTCTTTTCTATGATTTTCTGAAAGCAAGTCTAGAAGTGACTTTTAAAGGCCAGAATGTCTTCCAAGAAGACATTGCTTATGCTGTCAGAGATTCTTCTTCCCCTCTCATTTTCAGCCCATGGAGGTATTCAAAATCCTGATATTCATATGTGAACCCAACCAACAGGCTGGCTTCACAGAAATTTACACTCCTACTTACAACCAGTCCTACGTTTTATTTCTCATTATCCTAAGTTGATTTGATCAGTAACAAATTCAATTAATTCCCCCAAGCCAAGTCTGTTTTGCTCATGAAGGTATCTGCTGAATGATCTTTGCCTGCCCTTATCTCAACCCGCAATCTTTTTGTTATATTTTCTCTTTCCTGTCCAGTTGAGAAAGGGAGTGATAAGATGGCTTTGGTGGGCACCTGACATCCAGCCAGGGTCAACCAAGCACATGTATTTATTTGCAGTACGTGAAACTTCATATGCTTTCTAAACTGTAATAAATATATCAAGTTCCCTTCTTTGGCTTGTTCTTTGAGAAGCAAAGAAAGACTCAAAAATCTGCTCAGAGGGAGAAAATGAAATGCAATAAATCTCCCAAATGTTTGCTTGTACATATTCTGCTGAGTAAAGGAAATAGGTGCAATTATTATTTAAAGCTTCCCAGCAGGGAGGAGGAAGGAGTTACAAAAATTACGGTCACACAGTTATAGGTGACAATACTGATTGCACACAGTCTTATGAGAAATGCTGTTAAGTTCTGATAAAAGCTGATGGCTTTTTTTAAATTTAGTTGAAGATACTTTTGAAAATTTACATAAATTATCATTATGCTTGCCTATGAACTAAGTTATGTTTTCAGTTACATACTGATGCATTCTGATGACATCAAGATAGCGTCACCAGAAGGACTTATCTGCAGGTGACACAGACTCATGCCAACAGCTGTATGGGATTAACAGGGGTAGATGCCTACACCATGGGTTGCTCTGTCTAGGCAAATTTCTTATCCCATAGCTAACTTCCTTTGAAACCAAGTCTCAAGGCAAATATTTGATTGTATTTCACCTATTGGTAGCCATAGGAAAATGGGCTAGAATTTCCCTCTTCATGTCTATGACTTTATGAAGAAATAGTTTGTGCTCCTTTGCAGTCTAAAGTTGCACCATAGCCTTATTCAACATTCACACACAAAGCTCCTCAACACCACCATTACAGTCATGTCCTGAGATACTTATGGCAGAACTGAAGGCAGAGTCAAAAAGTCTTAAGGGCTATTTTAAAAAGCTTTTCTTTAACAGTTTCCTTGAAGGCATTTCCTTCCATTGTCTTTTAAAAGCTATGTCAGCTGTCTATTGTTCTTCATGGACTGGGCTGACAGCAAGATTTTTATATGTGCCTAAATTTCAGTGTTATTTTCCATTTTCAATGACATTTAACTTCCAAACTATTCAAATACATAACTTGTGGGACTGGAATTTCAACACTTGTATGGCTTTGAAACTGGTTTTATGGAGTGCTACATGGATGCAAATCACAAGCCAGTGCTGAAGAGCACCTGTTTTCCAAGGGTCAGCAAACAAGTGCAGCATTTTAGTGAGTTCAGATCATTTTTCCTAGCTCCATGCACATGTATTTTTCACAACAAATGCTTCATCTTTTCAATATTTTTATTGAGCCAGAGTAGTATCTTTGCAGATTTGGATTATTTTGCCATTGTTTCTAATTAAATAAATGTATTTCAATAATGCTTTTACTAACCTTTTCCTTCTATTATGCATTTCTGAAGTACTTTCATGTGTTTTAAAATACATTATAATCTCTCACTCTCTATGTTTTATGGCTTATTTCTAGGTCATTCTTATCAGAAAATATACTACATATTCTTTTCATTCTGTTATTTGAGACATTAATTAATACCAAGTAGTATCAGTTTTAAGTTAGATGATTGAGGAATGCTATTCAATAACTCAACATTGAAGCAGTAATCTATTTCATCTCAATGGCGGGAAATACAAACGTTGATTTTATTATTAACTTTTTTTCATCTTCCCCGCCACATATTTTTGATATGATACTCATGATTCCAAGTGATTACAAGTGATAAATCTGAGACAATCTACTGCAATTTTGGAAGCAAATGTTAACAATGTTAAAATGTAACAAGAAGAGACTAAAGAAAATCTGAAGAATCACCTCAGGTACACAACCTGAAACAGTAAACACACTGAAAGATTGACTATGATGCTTATGGGTCATTTTTAACCCAAGACATTCTATGATAATTATACTGTATCTTGTAAAAGTAATTTGCCTTCATTGCTGAGATCCAAGGTATAAAAATAATAAAGACCAGAAATTTTAAATGAGATTATGCATTTATCACATTCTGTCATACAGTTAAATGTATCTCAAAATACCTATTCAAGAATAAACGTGCTCCAAATCTCTTCACACATTCATAAATTTTAAAATTTTAGTTCAGAATATTAAAGTACTGGAATAATTTAAAATAATTTTCTTACAACATATAAAAATTGTCTACTTTTATTTTACAGTTCTGACTTAATATGACAGCTAGGTCCTTTTAAATAGTATTCTTATGGCCTCCACCCAGTCCTCTCCACCTCAAAGAGCCTGATTTCCTCAGTGGATTCCATCAGAGATGGAATAACAAACAAGTAATGATGTGTACTTCAATTTTCACTTTATCATTTCCTTAATTAATATAAAGACTAACTTTCAGTTCAGTGAAATCCAGGAAAAAATTCATATTATTGAGGCTATAAGAGTTAGGTATTTCCTACAATGCAATGCAGATTTTTTTACAAAAGGAGTTTTTTTTTCCTCACAATTCAAGCCCCTTCTACTTGATTCTGCAGGAGAAAGTACAGACTTCTTTTTTTTAATGGTCAAATCTGTAAATGGAGAGAACTGTTCTATCCTAAACTTATCATTGGGGGAGTCAGTTTTGCTGCAGGAATGTGAGAGATGACATTTCAGGAGAAGTCAGCTCTGGTACCATGCCACAGAGTTCTGAACTGATGAATAAACTTAAGAGGAAAAAAAATACAGTCAAGTGAAGAACTATTTTTAAGGAGTAAAATATATCATTAGACATGTAGGATTACATTTCAGAACAATCTAATAAAAAGACAAAATACTACAACTGATTCTTATGGATTGTGGGGTGAAAGTGGTCAAAAAATGTGTGCTGTTGTCACCTTCTTGTTTACTGAGGACCTTCTAACAATACTAGATCCTACTAAATGCAAGCAGTAAAATATAAAAAATAAACCTGGAACAGCCCCATTCAGGTCATCTTTGGGATTCAAAACTGATGTAGGTGACAACAAATCTAAAGTCTTCATAAATGCCCAGAAGATAATTCCTCTAGAAAGGCACATGTTTCCTTCCAAACTAAGCTCTAGGACCAAGTGAAACAGAATTCTAAATCAAGTTAAACTGCTCCCCCTCTTCATGGAAGTCCGAAGAAAAAGAGGGGAAAAAAAAAAAAAAAAAAAGCAGTCGGAAATCGTGCACACAACTTTGTTGAAAGCAGACCACTGCTAAGTAAACCTTCAGAGCCGCTTTGTAAACAGCCAGAAACATCCAGTCAGTTTTCTGTAAACAGCTAAGTCACGCACCAGCAGAACACAGCAGCCTTCTGTGGAAGGCTTTGGTTGATGTTTAACAGGGTTACATTTCAAGCCAGCTAATAGTCACAGCTATTATCATTGCAGCTCAATTGCACAAGCCAGAAAATTCTTCAAAAAGTGGGCCACAGCCTGTTCTGCTGTGGCGATGCTGTTAGGAAATAAATCAAAGAGAAAATCAATAGATCCCCTAAAATATGGCAGGCCAATTTATGCAATGTCCATTCGTAATCTTCATGAATAAGCAGAAAAGTTTTAGTTCACCTTGAGATTACCAATTTCAACCCAGTGCAACAGACATATATATACAAGTATTTATTCCATCTTTGTTTGCTTCTTTCTACTTTATGCTTACCTCCCATTAACATATTTTGAGAAGGAATTAAACTGATCATGTGAGTTATTTCCTGACCTTCAGAACTTGAAATATTTAAAACTTGTATTTATTCAAAGCAATATTACATGCTTTATTTGACTAAATTATCTTCTTAGTTTTAGTGATCCTTCTTAGTTTTCTTTATAAAGTGAATGCATAACCATCACTCCCACAGAAATAAAATTTATTTCAACAGCTTAAGTATTTTCATCCTGTCTCTTTTATGGCACCTTAAAATAAACTAAATTACTGTAAAACACTCAAAGTGTCACAGCAGTGAAGATCTGGCAAATTGACCACAACTCAGATCTAAGTTGCTCTTACAAATTGCCTTGTGAAAGTTTTAAAACTTCCAAGCTCTTCTAGGTTGAAAGACAAATGAAAATTGTTCATCATATGTTTGCTGCAGAAATTTTCCTGTACATCATATGTTTGCTGCAGAAATTCTCTATTGCCCATTCTCCATCTCAGTGATATAAATGAAAAGTGACATTGTAGCACTTCTACACTCAGGGCTTTTGAATGTTCCTATTTAGTCTCTACAGATGTAAGAGTAATAAATATTACATAGCCTGATTATCCATTGTTATTTTGCAGTAATGATAATTATTTTTGGTGGTGTATATAACTGAGCCCAATGCTGAGTTTAAGTATCCAAATTCTTCTCTTTTTTTAAGATTTCAAAGTGATTCTAGCTTTTCAAAACTTGAGAACTGGTAAAGAAATTTTAAAACTTTTAAATATATACATATAAAAAATACTGCAGTCCTGCATTTACTAATGCATGTTTCTAAGTAACTTCAATAAAGTATGGACCTAAAAGGAGGAAACTAATACTTTCAAATAAGTGTAAGCTGGAGGATAAGCCTGACTAATTCATTTAGGGCACCTTGATATCTGTGATTAGCGTGCAAAATATGTTAGGAATTTTGTTATGCCATGGATTCTGAACACAGTTTCCCAGCACTAAATCTGACAAATTTCTATAAATCTGCAGATTTGTTCTCAGTTGTCTGCTTTTTTAAAACTCTTACTATTATCTTCTAATAAGTCTAAATTGAAAAGAGATAAAGTCACCAGGCAACTTGACAAAAATCTCTGAACAGATGAGTTAATTAAAAACTATTCTCAGATGGAAATAATATTGTTTGCATATCTGGATTGCTACTAGTCAAGCTAACAATTGATTTGTTATAGAACCAAAGAATTACAGAATATGCTGAGTTGGAAGGGACCCACAAAGGTCATTGAAGCCCGGCTCCTGGCTCTGAACAGGACATCCCCAAGAGTCACACCATGTGCCCAGGAGTATTGTCCAAACACTCCTTGAACTCTGTCAGGCTTGGTGCTGTGACTTCTTCCCTGGGGAGCCTTCCAGTGCCCAGCCACCTTCTGCCAACCACCCTTTTTCTAATATCCCACCTAAACAGCTTCAGGCCATTCCCTCGGGTCCTGTCAAGAGGAAGAAGAGCAGTTCCTGCCCCTTCTTTGCTCCTCACAAGAAAGTTGCAGACTGCACTGAGGTATCCCAGGTATCAGTCTCTTCCAGGATGAACAGACCAAGTGACCTCAGCTGCTCCTTTTATGGCTTCCCCCCTCAGGCTCTCCACTGCCTTTGTAGACTATCTTTGAATGCTCTCTAATAGCTTGATGTATTTTTTCTATTGAGGCACTCAAAACTGCACACAATATTCAAGGTGAGGCTTCCCCAGTGCAGAGCAGAGCAGGACAATCCCCTCCCTTGCCCAATGCTGTGCCTGATGCTCCCCAGGACAGGATTGGCCCTCCTGGCTGCCAGGGCACTGCTCACTCATGTTCAACTTCCCATCAAACAGGGCACCCAGGTCCCTTTGCACATCACTGCTCTCTAGCACCTCATTTCCCAGTCTGTAGGTACATCCAGGGTCACCCCATCACTGGTGCAGAATCTGGCACTTGTCTTTCTTAAGCTTCCTACAGCCAGTGATTGCCAGACCTCTGATTTGTTTAGGTTAAGTTTTTGCTTAGTTTATGCTAAGTAATGAGTTATAAATAATAATATCCTAATGTTTTTATTTGCTTTAAAAGACAGCATTAGAAGAACATAACTAATATAAATTTCTCATTACCTGAGCGTTCTCAAAACCTTTTGTCTTAGAGCCACAAACGTCATCTATGTTTTTATCTTATACAATCCTGGGGAGAGGGGCAGAGGCAGACAGAGGAGGTCAAAATCAGCCTGCAGCTAATTTCTCTGGTTTTGCTTCCCTGCACCCTTAGGTTTTCCTTGATGTATGCTAATGAAATAAACAAAAGCACACATGGTAATTTTTACTGAAGGTTGGCAATGACTGAATATCATCATCTTTCGCACAAAAAATACTATAAATTTGGTCAAACTCCTCTAAACATTAGGTATTCCCAAATCTTAGTGTATTGGCATAGATTTTTTTTCTAGCAGAATGTTAGTATCGACAGATAGCAAAGGGAGATGCACAGAGGAGAATGAAGTCTGATGGACCCTTTGACCTAAAGTAATATCTGCTTATGACAGTTTGTGTTCAGCCTTTGCTTTAAAGACAAAATGTTAGAAAAAAACTCTATAGTGGCCAAACTCTTCTCCCATCTGGATTTAAAAGGAGCATAACTATGGATGTGTTTTACTTCTTAAGCCAAGAGAAAGAACTTTCACTTTTTTTTCAACTGAGTGAAAACAACATAGAGGATATGAAACTAAAGCTAAAAAGATTTTGGCAAAAATTTGCAGGAACAGTTATGGAACAAGGAAGGATGCAATATGAACTTTTCCAAAGTGCTTACAGAGGTTTTTGGACGTTGCTTCATTAAGCTGTTAGAACAGTACCAGTAAAAAGCACTATCTACAAGAGACTGTGTTATCTTTAATGGTATTTATTGTGTAATCATAAAATTATGAGATATGATGAGCTTTTGTCTACATAAACTGATAGCATCTTTCTCATCTCAAAATAGTTGTTCATTGTTTCGACATCCTATGGGGAAATGGCATTTCCCTACCTTGGCATGCTATTTTTCATGATGTAACAATCCATCTCATTCCACTTACTACAAGTTATCTAATTTTCCTCATCTACTGAAATTAGCCTGAAAATGTGATAAAAAATAAACTTTCATAGCTACTGGATGCTACTTAGTGAGCCACATAGCTCAGGTAGCCTCGAGGAGCAACCTGGCAGACAGACAGTAAAAGCTAGGGATACATGATCTCAACTGCCGTGGAGCTCCACAATAATTTAAGGAACCAGATTTTAGGCTGATGCAAAAAGAATGTTGTTAGGTTTTTGTGCTACACTGAAAGTATATATTTTGCTCCAGAGAAACTGATGCAAAGATTTTAGTTTCAAGCAGAAGCAACTTTGCAGGTAGGAAAGAGCATGCTGGGAAAAACGTTTGCTTTCTATTGATTTATTAACAGAGAATTTTATATATATATCTTCTCCTTTCCTCTGTAGAATGAAAAAACAATAGGCCTTTACACATGGCTGAAACTCTTAAAAAAATACTGGAATTCAGCATACTTAGATTCTTATTGCTAAGGGTGTCATGGTTAGATGTTCAAGTGTATATTGAGTTGAGGTTTTTCCCACAGGTGAATCAGGTGTCTCACTAACCTTATATCACAACATTTTATTCAGGAAGCATTACCCATACCAAATTTTCAGGTTAATTTTCATGGATCTGTATGAACTTAATAGCCTTGAGGCTTCTACTAGTCTTTCAAAATCAGTTGAAGTAAGCCAACTGATTCAAATTTTTTCAAAAAAGAGAGCATGATTGACTGGAAATTTTAATTTTTCTACATGAAGTTTGAAATAACAGAAAAGATACTGCTGCATGATTACTTTCTGATTAGAATGGAAAACAATAATAAAATGGGATACATTGTTCCACTTTTAGTTCAATTTGGAAAGTAGACATTTATTTTAACTGTACATAATTTTGCATTTCAAACATAAAACCCAAAATTTTCTGAAGAAATTAAATATTTCAGAACCTGAAAGTATAATTACAAAGGTGAATTGAAATACCCCTCAGTACATAAGGTTAATAGATAAATCACTGGATAAAACAAGTTTTTGGACAGAAAACTGAAAGGCAAAAGTAGGAGCAAAGGGTTTCCTAAGACAGTTGGCATTTTTTGTGCTTTAAACAATTTAGAAAACTCAAAAATAATCAGTGCTGACAGCATGCAAAATATTTTAAAAGTTATTCTCCTAAATCTTCACTATTTTTAGATTTAATTAAGCCGAGATAATTTCTGCAATATTTGCCTACCCAAAGCAAAGACCTTCTGATGTGATAGGAAACATCTGATGAAATCTTTCCTTCTTAATGAATGTCAACATGAAACTATAGTTTAATACAGGACACTTGACAAGAGAAGGGCTCTATTTAAATAACCTTAACAAACTCTGATACAGTACAGTAATATATGGCTTGTGTAGAACTAAAAATTATATGTGTCTTTTGATTTGTTCCTAGGGTATGGGTTCAAACTGTCTAAAATTGTTAATCTAAATGTTGAACTGGCATGCTCTCACATCTTCCCACATGATTCCTAATTCACATCAAGGCTGGAGAGTATTTCCAGCTGTTACTGATATGTTAATAGGACCACTGTGAATGCATATAGTTTTTTAAAGCCATACATATAAGAAGAAGTATGGGTAATATTTCCAAAATAATTTCATCCAGCCCTGCAGTGACTTTTTTTTTCTTTGAAAGTTGTATTCAATTTCCATTCTTCTTACTAACAATGAAATTAGTCATATTAGGTATGCCAATGGTACGCTACTAATATTGCTTAAATACACACACTTGAAGTACAAAAGAGTGAGAAAGTGCTGTGGAAGAGTTCTTACTCATCTGTAAATGTACATAGTAAGCATAAAGCCTCAGTCACTCAAACTTCCACTTGAAATTATTTTATCTTCTTTCCCTGACTCATGCAATGATCTCCAAGTGGGGGAAGTAAAACACAGTGCTATCAAAATGCTGGAGATGTTGCTTCTAGATCACAGTCTAATCTTCCCATCAGGTTGTTGAGCTACAGCTTGTACAGCTTGCATGGGATTAAAAAAACACCTTATGGGTTAAAAAGTCATTTTTGCAAATCTCAAATCATAACAGTCTAATCAAGGAATTATTATTAGCCCAGGACTCCTTATTTCAGGGAGAAAAAAAGAGAGAATAATCAAAGAAAAAATGTTATTATAGAAAAGTCTTCCAAAGCAGTAGTTAAAATTGAATCCACCCAGTTACTAGTATCTACACCTTATTTTTGGTATTATCACACCCTTCCTTTGGTTAAGAGTGTAAGTTGATGATTGCTTTCTTGTCTTCTCAAGGAGAAGTGTGATGTTGGCTTTCTTCCTCCCCTCTAATATCTCTATAGCACTATTTTGATGCACTTTCCAACATGCTCTACACATTGCTCGTGCCACTGGTTTACAATTCCACAGTATCACCAAATTCCCTACACACAGCATATTTTAATGTATTGGACACTTCTCCCCTGTTCTCCTTGCAATGCCTAACACTGGTTTTGACCAGTCCCTAGGCTGCACTTCTGCGGTGACCAGTGACTGACCACATGGAGTGGTTTATAGCACCAGGGCCTCTAGTATAATTTAAAAGGCTTTACTGTCATTCCCTGTCCCCTCTACCCTACATTTTATGCCAGGGGCAATCATAGTTCATTCTATATAGAATAGCTTTATTATATTATTGCCTATTATTGCGCACTTTACGTAACAAGAAGCACTATACCACAAAATTGCACAAAGCTAAGCAAAAGATACAACGAGCCATTCATGGTCATCTTCTCAGTAGGCAAATGCTGTAGCAGCTAAACAAGCTAAAACAAACTTCCAGGAAAAAAAGCCAGATAAACCTGAAGCTCTGCTGCCAGCTTAATACAAAGACCAGTGGCATTTTTCAAGTAGTAACAACTCCTACACATGAGGCCACAAGGCTACATATCTGTAACAAGGATAGTAGTGGGAATCTAAATCCCACTACCCCAGAAGAAGTTCTTCTTCTGAGAGACCTATCCCAGACTATGTGCAGAGTGATTCACTTCTATGGATGTTGGTAAAGTTGTGGTACCAACGCAGGTACAGATTATAACAGTCTCCAGTAGAATTTTTTGAGCATGACATCCAGGATTTTTCCAAAAATATCCAACAGAAGGAAAACTCATGTCTGAAACCTTAGTCCTAAGTAAAATAATAATCAAAAGTCTTTGGACTTTATTTCACCATACCAAAATATGAAAAATAGAGGTTTCAGTGTTGTTCCTACCAAATAAAAGATCCGCTAGAGCAACTTAAAAGTACACTGCAAAAACTTACAATTTAAAAATTTTTAGAACTCTAAGAAAAGCTCACTGCAGCAAGTTATACCTGTACAGGAAAGCAGAAGGAATAAAGCACATTCAGCAATTGCTGTTGGAATTACAGCACCACCTAGTGTGCTCTGGAAATGCTCCTAAGGGGTGACTTTTTAATTTTGATTTATGTTTGCTTTTGGAATTGAAATCAAGTCGCTATCATTTTGTTTTTCATAATTCCTGCAATTTGTTTTATAAAGTTGCAGTCTGAGTTTCATTCAATTAATGGATTTTGGCTCTATCAAAACACCACCAGAGGAAGTGTTACATAATATTAAACTAATTCTCACTCCAGATGCCAAGAAAGTCCTTATTTAATTTCCTAATGAAAAGATCTATGAGACCTTCTTTTCCTCTAACCCTCTTTTTAAGGAAATGAACCCAGTTCTTCAGACATGGAAGGAGAAGCCTGTCTGCAGAAACTGAGATGGTCCAGCAGTAGTGCTTCATAAACACCCAAACTTGGGTTCTCCAGGTTTTTAGACTTCTCAAGAAGTGCAAGGACACCCTTTTCTCTCTAGTGATCCTGAGCATTGTGAGACACTATGGAATAAACCTTGCACCAAGCAATGACTTGTTGGGGTTTTTTCCTACCCTGCAGAATAGAATATTCCTAGTTAACCCTGGACACAATTTGATAATCATACTTGATTATGACAAATTACCTTTCATAGTCTTTTTCCCCGTTTGCTGTGCATATATAAGGGAGAACAGTGAAAGGTCTGGATAGGGAAGGAAGGTTATTTATTTACATACTTATCAAGATGGAAAAACAGTGCTAGAATTAAAAAGGAAGAGCAGACACAGTGGTTGAGCAAGCTTCTGAATTTTCACATATTTGTGATGTCATAGCTCACTTTTACCACCTGATTACTTTCATATTTCAAATGAAATTGGTGGGGGATTCTTGTCTGCTTTTCATGAGAATCATCAGTAGAACTGGAAAACCTCAGTCTTTTCACACACAGAATCACCAGGTTGGAAGAGACCTTCAAGATCATCGAGTCCAACCCAGCCCTAACACCTGAACTAACCATGGGACTGAGTGCCATATCCAGTCTTTTTTTAAACACATCCAGGGATGGTGACTCCACCACCTCCCCAGGCAAACCATTCCAGCATTCCATAAGGTATTTGTTTATGTACTATTTAAATATATTTAAAAATTTGGAAGTGGAAAAGACACACAAAAATCTAATACGCAGAGGCAAATTTGAAGTGATCTAGACTAATCCATGCCATTGCTAAAATGGAGTAGGCATATGCCTGCACAAGACCTTGCACTACTCTCTCATACAGTGAATTTATGGCTAAATGTGACTGCTGCTCAAAAAAAGACTGCAAGAAGAAAGAGACATTATGTAAATCTTTGCTGCTGCTGCTGTACATTGTTCAAACCCAAATATGAAGACAAAGCAGGTTTCTAGATTAGAGGGTTTGCCTTGAAGAAGGACAAAACCAGTTGCAAATGGTAGGAACTACCTATCTCTGTGCAATCATCTTCTGATAAGAGCACCTTTCCAGGAAACAACATATCCCCATAACTGATAAGATGTCAGTGGGCTATAAAGGGACCAGTCTCCTTCCTTACTCTCTGGTAAATGCATATCTGTGCTGAAAAGATTCAAGTATTTAATACACAAGTGACAGCCTGATTGTGTGACCTAGCAAGAAAGACATTTCCCATGGGAAGCTCTGAGATCTTGTTTTTGTTCACTGTGTCCCTCATGCACTCATTTTCAATGCCTCTGAGTAAACTGCTCCCAAGAATGGCTTATGAATGCAGTCACCTCTGTTCAATGGAATTTACTTCATCACAAAGCTGAAGATCTTCAACTTTCTCAAGAATAAACATATGTCATTTATTAAATCTTAAATAAATAAAGACCAAAGACAGCCCAAATGTATAAGGGGGAAATTGCAAACCTGACTCTAATTGCATTCATCATAATCAGCTTTACCTAAATTACTTATTTTTCATCACTGATCATAAATTTCTGGAGCAACACTATTCCACCACACAGTTAGATATTTTAATGCAAAGCTTTTTATACATTTCCAAAATTTATATTGGCAAGTCAGAATGATCCTGAACTTCATAACCTAGAAGGAACATAGAATGAGAATTATAATAGAACTTGTAACTCAAATTTAAGAGAGGATTCTAAGTTCATAAAAAGTTGCTCTTGAGGTTTTTTATTGGGCAAGAAGTCCAGCAGGTCAAAAAGATATAATAAAATAATAAAAACCAAAATCTAATTAAATTTTATTTTTAGCAACAAAATAGAAGCATGTGTTGTATATGGAGAGTAGTGTGTGCTCACATCTGGCTTCAATTCCACACTGTATGTAGGGGAGCTGGCTGGAGATGTCTCCCAACTCTCACCCATTTTAGAATGATATTAGCTGGGCCATAGAATGCCTATTTCTCTATTCTGCCTATAAATAAACCCAGATGACTAATTCTGATTATGATATTTGTATTATGGTTGACAATATTTGGTCAGCTGTATCCCAAACCAAATGTCTTTACTAATAGTACCATTCTTACAGAAGAAATACCAATTTTTGTATCTTGAATATATGCCTGACCACATCAGTAACTTGGGTGCAAAATATCTTAACCATAACTTTTACCTAATACATTATTAGTGTGGCTTAGAAAAGGAAAACAGGAAAAAACACATCCTAACAGCACAAAGTCAACATATTTTGGGAAATGGAATTAAATTCTTTTGTATGTTTAAAATCTGACAAATACAAGGATTCAGAACAACAGCAATATTTCAAAAATAGTGATGTTTAGGAAAAATGGCTTAGAAGATAGAAATTGCTTTAAATATTTTATAATTTTTTTTTTATCTGCATTGATATCCAAATTTTACCTCAATTTAGGATTTGAAGAAAAGGAATTGTCTGAAGTACTAAGTAGGTGAAGGCCAGCTGTTCAGAAGCTGATAGGCAACAATTCATAAATAATAAGAAATATCTTTCACTGTGTACATGAGATAGGACTTGTTGAGGTGTAGGAAGAAAGGAGCAATTAAAAAATACAGTTATACCCATTTGGAAATAGTTACTTAAATTAACATGTCTGGAGACTATGCAACTATATAACAGGACCACAGCCTAATAACATACTAGAGCTTTTTTTTTTTTTTTTTTTGAGTTACACTAATATTTGACTCGTGACAAAGCACCAAATAAAGAAAAACGATCAAAGGAAATTGAAGTAAAGACTGAAAACAGTTGTACAACCAAAATTAAATCTAGCCACAATTTTTATCTTGCAGAAATGAGATGCATGCAGACAATACCCCCTGGAGAAACATATTCATCAAAAAAGACAGAAGACAAAAACAAAGAAACAGACGTGAAGTGCGAGATAACATTTAGAATTATTTGCGATGATGAAATATTCTCTCAAGTTGAAAGAAAATTATATCCTCCAAGGAAATAGGCCTTCCTATTTATATGTCATCATATGGCATGAAATCAATTTTTTTTTAGGTGAAGCCATGAGTACAAAGACCACTTGACAGTTCAGAAACTTGGCAATATTCAACAGTAGTGTAGTATAGTGTCATATTTTAAGAACAGCTAAGGCCTCAATTTTTTTCAATTGTATTCATTAAAGATAAATTAACCATTAAATGTAATTTTAAAACCCCTTACTGTCAGCCTTTTTTCCACCAGAAGATGTACCTAGTCTTTGAATTTCATCTAAACTTTTCTAGGGGAAAAAATAAAGTTTCAGGAGAGACCATTTTTCTTTGTATATTCTTGAAGATACTTGAATTAAAAACTTAACTTCTGTTAAACTGTTCCTCAGTTCCTCACAGATATGAGAGTCAGGAATGCAACCTTCTTGAACAGAAAGAAGATTGACTGAATTGCACTGAAATATAATTACTACATTGCAGCAGTGTTCATTGCCAAAAATTGCTTTGTTTGTCCAGTCATTATTCAATGATTTTCCCAATAATTGCTATAACTATTAACATAGCTTTATCGGTTCCCATAGGAAATTCAGTATGTGAAATTCTTAGACTTGTTTAATAGAGAAGTTTAATAACACATTTTCCTGATGACATAGATTTCTGCAGGAAAGTTGCATCAATACAACCTCACCCAGCCTGTAAACTTACCATCCTCCAACTTACCAGCGCCCAACAACTCAGAAAATAGTTTTTCTTTGAAGATAACATTAATAAAATAAGAAATCCAAACACTAGTATAGGTAAAAACTTGAAGCTCTTCCTCATTTTCTCTTCTAGCAGAAAATGCTGAGGAAACTCCCTGATGTAAATGCCTACTATAAGTGACCTTGCTTTGCATATGTGTGATTCAGCAAAGTAAAACTACAAGCAAAAAGTTAAATTCTAAATGAAATCGTATCATACAATCATTTACTCATAATGAATTGACCATTGCTAAAAGAGGCTTTGAATTACAATACCTGTTCATCTAACATCTTTTCCATCTTAGCACCAGGTTTTTGCTGATGCCTTTGAACTTTGATATTTTTCTGATTTAACAACACAACATCTCTAGTTAGTACTTGCTCTCTCTTGATTCGACCTCACAGTGATCTCAGTCAAATTCTGAGTGCTTCAAGTTACCCAGTATAGACTATTTAAAATGCCTGCTCCATTTCACCTTCCATCCCTTGCATACCTTCCTGTTGAATCACCTGATAAAGTCTTCACTCTTATGACTAATATGTTCATCCAGGTGAGAACTACAAGAATGGACCCCACAAATAAATAAGGAGAATCAGGCAGTAGCATAGGAATGAAAAGCCTGTGGGTAGTATTTAAATTCCTTACAGATGTCTCTTTCTCTAGTGTAGCCATATGTGTGTCTTATGACTTCCTCTCAGCCTGGTTGCCTTAGAGACAGCTGAGGTATAGTGTCAACTAAAATGGAACAAGCTACAGGGAACTTACAGGAAAAACACACTTAATAAAAGAGTTCATTGCCAATAGCCCACCCAGTATAAACATATGCTGGCAACTGAAGATATAATTGTCTTTACAATACAACCTATTTTTAACCTGAAGCCCTCTTTTTTAAACTGTGTAGCTGCATTGCTGAAAGAAGCATCATCTGTGAAGATGGGCTAAGTACCTGCTGAAACTTGTTTTTACTTGACATTGTGGTCACTGTTGTGTAAAAGAAGCTAAATATTGATTTGTTAATAAAGCCTGAAAATGTATCAGTGGGAGGTGCATTTGACTTTGTGGATCTGTGAACTGCTGTGAAAAGTTTCTGTGAGCATATGACAGAAAACAAGAAAATTTTAAAAATTTTAAAGTGCTAATGCAATCAAGTATTACAAGAATAACACTCAAATCAAGCTTACTAAAAATGAAATCAAGAAGCAGCAAAAAAACCCAGATCAAAATATTAAAACAGCAATACAATAATTAATCAAAACTGAGTGGATTCTTATGAAACACTAAGATAAATAAAAAACACATAAACATGAGGAACACACCTTTATTCCCAAGACCTTGAGTAAATTCCCTAAGGGATGCTATTTACCAAATGATTTACTCTTTAGAATAAATATATCAAGAAGTTCAGTCCTTTTCTAGTTGTGGTTTGCCCACCAAAAGTTTTCAGAGAGCTGACCTAAGGCATCTCTCTTTCCGCCACTTATTAATTAGGAGTCTAAAAATCCCCATAGGACTTAAAAAAAAAAAAAAAAAAAAGGTGTATCTGGAGTAAGAAGAAAATATGACCGTGGAAAATGCTAAAACTACTGTAACATAATTTGACCAGCTTGCAGGAAGACTCGGAGCTGAGGGAGAAGCTAAAGATTTTGCCATTTGCTGAAAAGATTCTGCCTTGCCAAACTCATCTGGGTTGCAACCAAGTCAGATGGCCTTAGTCCATGGCTTGTAATCAGCCAAATGTAAAGGAAGGCAACAGTTCCAGCTGAAGAAGAAATAAAACAAAACAAACTTTAGAAATACAAATGACCACCTGCAGTAGTATCAGCCCACATCCACCCATAGATCTGCCCTAGTAATTGAAAATATTTTTTAAAAGTGGATAAAAGTAAACTAAAAACACCAATGAAACAAATTATGTCTGCTATTCTGAGTATTTCAGAGGTTAAGGCTTTTGAAAGGCAAAAGGCAACTGCCTATAAATCAACTTCTGCAATGTCTCAAAGAAGAATGAATTGAACTACTTTATAGTCTTTCCTTCTGTACCAAAACTGCGAAAATTGCAGTGAGAGCTGTTTCTGGCTAGTAAGACTGACATAAGCAAGAAAACACCTTCCAGCTCTAAAAATGCTGACTGAGAGGAGAGGAACAAGGAGGAGAAATGCATTCTAATCTAAGCTTAATTCAAGATGTAACATTTCAATGCAGATTTTGCTATAACTTCTTTTTCCCTTTTCTTCCTTTATTTTTAGAGTTAGTTGACGCCTAAATTGGAAATGGACACTTCAAAATGATAAAAACCTACTGTTTTAATCCAAGAATAAATGAAAACAAACATATGCATTTTGTCTTTTACTCCCCTTCTTTAAAACAGTCACATCATTTACTTAAAATTCTCCAGACAAAATGTTAAAGAGCAATGCTTTTTAGATAGTTCTACATGCTAGCGCTCTTCTGTCAGATGGCATAAAGAGACAGGAAAGTGACCACTACAAATTAAATTCCATTGCAAATTTAAATAGATTTAATTATGTTTTAAATATTTAACTATTTTTTGCTATTAAATAAAATCTTGTTATTAAGCAACAACTGATATTTACCAGCAACTGCCTAGACTTATTTAAGGACATTTACTGTTTAATTTTCCCCTCAAGAAAATATCTATACTTGGTAGAAATAATGGGCCCAGCTATATTTTCCTCATTTTTCCACATCCACATAGGGGATGAAAGCTGATTAATATTTGGTAGCACCCATTTTTACAAAGAGGATCTAGAACATTCAACAATCAAGGAATTTTTTTGCTGTTTCATCTACCCTGATAAACTAACACAGGATTCATTTCAGATGATAAGTGCATACTTATCTGTCAAGCAGACTCAGACATATTGTCATTTTTAAAAAAGTTATCAGAATGCTAAAAAAAGTGGAAATACATCTTTGATTCGTACTCCTACTGCTGAAAACATAGGAAGAATACTTCTGAAAGTCTTGCAGATCACTTTTCATTAATTCTAATCCCACAAATCAATGGATTTTTCCACAAAGTTAAATTTCTAGCTGAATTGCAAGCTTGCTATTATGCAAGCTCAGATTTGCATTCCTAAGTGCATCTGATATTTCAGATCCAACAAAAAAATTGCTTTTCTCTGCAACTCAGAAGGAAGTAACATGATAAAAAGAACAAACCAGTCTTTGAAAAAGGTTTCACATAAAGGATTTTAAAATTGATGTATAGTTTTATGATTCATAAAACCATTTTTAATGGCAATTTTTCTTGATTTTTTAGCTTAGACTGTGCCCCTATTTCTGATCTGTGCCTGACCACACAATGTTTCCCTGGCAGCCTTGCCTATTTATCTACTGAGCCATCATTTGCTTTATCTCTTCTTCAAATGAGCTTCAGTACCAGACTCCCAAACAAGCCAAACAGAATCCCTCCATTCCACATGGAGATATCAACAACATTGACATTCCAAGCTGGAAATGGGCAGAATGTCTTCAGTGCTGTAATAGCCATCAGTAATGGAAAGCATCACTTTGTACTTTCCCCAAGAGTAAATATCTGCTACTGGGTGTGCTGTGCAAAGGTTAACAGAAGTTCACTTCTTTCTACTGTTAAATGCAGAATTCAATGAGAGGCTGTCCCAAGTGTTTTTGCCACTGATACACACCTATTTAAGTAGAATGCAAGATCAAGATCTTAGGGGAAACTTTCCCATCAGGCATGATGTATTTACCATTTCCCCATAACTGTACACGTCTAACCAATGCATTGAAACATCCAGGTGAAAAAAGGTCCCAATTTACCAATCTGGGCTTGCAATTGACAGAGGAATGGCACGCCCATTTCCTTTCTTATTTATTTATTTTTGAAGCACTAAACACCCCATCCTCTAATTCCCAGAAAAAGAATTTGACAATAGACTTTCAAACTCCATAGATGTTTTACAGACATACAGAGTCAGCAGTGTGCATTTATCATTACCTATAATTTCTCAATTTATTTATGGATAAAGTTGGTTAACACCCTAATGGGGATTCAGCAGCACAATTCAAATGTTACAATAGCCAGAGAGAGCTGCCAAGTTCCAATACAGTATTCCAGAGCCAAGATTATTCTAAAATTATTTTCTATTATAGTGCAAGCTAAGTAGATAGATATATTAAGTATATTCAATTTCAATGTAAAAATTCATATATTTCCTGAATCTGAAGCTTTTAAATTGCTTGAGTATTTGAATCAAGTCAATATATAAAAACTTATATTTTTTTCCTATTATCATTCAGATGCTTCTCTGTAGGTTTGATCCCCATAAGGGCCATTCACTTCAGAGCTGGATTCAATGATCCTTTGGGGTCCCTTATAACTCAGAATACTCTATAACTTCTGTAATTAATAGCAGGTTTTGTCTATAAAATAATTTTTTTATCATCTCTGTTGCAAAATTTTTTGAAACAACACACAATATTTCAGCATTGTAATGCTTTGTAATTATTATCATGTTATTATGAAAGAAAGAAAATTAGTGGAATAGAATAGTTGGTGCTCAATTTATTTTTTATGCTCAGCCATGAGGATATGCATAAAAAGAGCAAGCAGTGATTTTTTCAATCAGAACTGATTTTCTTGCCTCTGATTAGAGGTTTCATAAAAATAATAAGAGGACATGAATTACAATTTTTTGTTCAGACCCAAGAAAGAAGAAGAAATGCTGATTGAAAATGTGCATCGAAACATTTGAAAGTTTTGCTTTGATGCTGTTGATATGGCCATACGTGGGCACATGTGTTTGAGACACGTGAGGAGGAAAACCCGCCCTTCAGCTTTAGCCTGACAGCCCCTCAAACCCTGAGAGACATCCACGCAAAGAGTCCTTTATCAGTGCATCTGGAAGGGAGCAGGAAGTACCAGCCCACTGGACCTCCACCTATTGCTTGTTTGACAGCCGCGGGTTAATGTATGAGCAAGCAGACAATGGGCAAACATGATGGGGTCATCCTTAACGCAGATAAATCAAATCTGATAAAACACAGTTTTACGAGGCTGCTAATGAGGGCTCTCAGGAAGCAATGGGAGGAAGACACTCACTATACAGTGCTCTTTCTCTACTGCAAACTGTCTTGCAACAGGACTTGAAATTTTAGACCAAACAATTTGCAGGTGAACTCCCTTCAGCCACTGAGGACAAGAGAATATGACATCCTATTTCCTCCTACTCTACAAGTAAAATCCACAGCTCAGTTCCTGAGGGCAGAGGTCTAGAGGGATACAAAGGAAATGAAAGGAGATCTCAGCCAATTTAGGTACTAGCTCTCCATACCAGGGCAGTGTTCTCTGGAACTGTCTCATTCAGAAACACAGCCTTAAAAAACCAATCAGAACCCTCCCCTGCCCCAGCCCCCACTATGACACACAAAACGCCCAACCAAAAAAACCAAAAACCAACGAACCCATCTAAAACCAATCATCCAACCCCAAATCCCACAAAATTCACTTTCTCACTGTTTCAGGAGCTATCATGTTACCAGATTAGCTTGTCTAACTTCCGTGACAAGTGATTTTAAGTAGCTGCTCCAATATTGCTCAGTGGGAAAAAGGCAAAAAAAAAATTGTCAGGAAAAATATAAATTGTTCAATAAATCACTTATAAAAATCCCGGATGAAGGGCATTTAGATATCTGCATACATACTAATCAAAGAATACTTGGCATGTGAGTTAGACTTCTATGTGCTTCAAGAAAAGATCATAAGCCAGTCAAGCATAGTCAATGATTTCAATGATACCAACATGTTCTAGAGCAACAGTATTTTGGTATGGGTTTTTTTATGAAAATAATAGCATGTAGAAGATAAAAAAAAAAAAAAAAATTAACCTCCAAATAGTGCAAAACATGACTAAGAATTTGTTTCTCTAAAAATCACAGGTACCAGTGTCGAGCTTTGCGTATGTTTGAGATGGGTTAAAAAATATTGTAGAATACACAGAATACACATAAAGAAATATTTACATATAGTAATATGTACTATACGTACATTTCTTGTATACATGTACTTACCTAAGTACATTCACTTCAATTAATTTTGATTATTTTAATAGCACATTTATTTTGCTTTTACATTTGTAAATGCAAAGTAACTAGAGAAATCAAACATTATCAACTTCTTCAGTATATTGAAGGTCTTACTGTGAAAGACCCTAATGAAATAAAGGAGACCAAGGTGAATCTGAGCTGAAATTAGAAATTAATTACTGTAGTTAATGTCTCGTTCTTGGTGTCCTGGTTTAGGGCAACTTTGGGAAAACTACTATATTTTCTATGAAAACCTACAAGATAAGAAAATATTAACAGAAAAAGTAGAAAATGGTCAGTTTTAACACCATGTAAATATACATATGAGCCTAAGTACAAAATACGATGCATTGCACATAAAAAATTTTATATAGTGTATGCGTATTGTAGAGCAATTTCAAAAAGGGCACACAAACAAGGTAGAGAGAAAGCATTGATAAGGTTCCACTAATTAATAACCAACTTCTTTAGAGCAAAATTAACTTAGGAAGACCATAATGCACCAATCTGAACCCACAACTTCATTTCTGTTGAACAAGTGAAGTTTAAACCAACATTTAGGCAACATTACATATAGGTATTTGTGTTCTATGCAATTTCCATTTTGGGGAAGATTTTTCTTCCCCAAAATTCATTGCTTTCCTTGTGATCTGTCATTTTGTAATTGTTTTCTTGGTATGCTTTTCTTTTATTTTCATTTATATACAACTGACTACTGTTCTTTGTTGACCTAGAAAAACAAATTACACGCCGCTTTGGAGCTGTAACTGATTAAATATTTATCTTCTCT
The DNA here is from genome assembly GCF_017590135.1 of Pyrgilauda ruficollis. NCBI lineage: Eukaryota > Metazoa > Chordata > Aves > Passeriformes > Passeridae > Pyrgilauda > Pyrgilauda ruficollis. Next base: position 12,465,178 of record NW_024526599.1, on the reverse strand, counting down.
AGAAAAATGTTGAAGACTGAATTTTATTGTAATCTGACATAGCCTTGAAAGCATGCATGGACTCTTTTAGAGTGTTTGGTTTTTCTGTGCTTTCATATTTGATTATATTCAAGTTTTAGCTTTCATCTATTTGTCTCTGCCTGATCGGCCATTAGAAGACACAGACGGTTTTGATTAAATGATTACTTAAAAGATAAACCTGATTTATAGTGAAACTTTATAGAAACTTATTGCTTTCATATTTACATAATAAATTCAGCCTTGATAAATGCGAACTCACTGCTGGTTGTAAAACAGAAAGATCAAGACTAAAATATATATATCTTATACAAAGCACTAGAGGTGGGGTTTTTTGTGAGGGTATCTTTTTTTATACAAATCTAACATTTCTGTGAAAATCAATAGTTTTTCCTAACAGAGATTATTAAAAAAGATCTTACTTTCTATAGAAATAAGTTTGAGTGAGAAAAAAGAACAAAGTTAAAAAAGTCTTCATCTGATTACTATGAGAAAACATCTGGAAGGATACATCAAACAAAATTTATGCTTCTGCCAACCCTCTATTTTTGCTGCTTCTTTACCAAAAGAAGTGACTGAACCAGAAAGTCTCTCTTCTATAGAAAGCCACAAGACAAACCCACAGTAATCCACTCTGCCAACTGTCAAGTACCAGTCGTGTTCTCAGATAAAATCAGGTTTCTCTATTACAAATATAAGCCACCAAATTATTCAAATTGCTGCTGGAAACTTTCTAGAACAGACTGATGAACTCGACCTGTCTCTCTTTTGACTGCTGCCACTATTTGCTGCTGGTTGCATGACAGTTACTAAAACTGAGTGCAATTTTACAATGTAATTCTTTAGTAATTTCCAGTTTACTCAGAACTTCAGCAATATTGCTAGAGATGAGGTTGGAGAAGGGACAACATGAAAAAAAAATAAAAGAGGAAAAAACCCCAACATATTACATGAAGAAAAAGACTGCAGTCTTCAAACGATAATGAGAGGAAACACCAATGATAATGGATTGAGACAAAACATCTCCAAAAAATAACTCTCAGTCCAAGTCCTTTGACAAGTTCAGTTATGTTCACTTTCATAATATTATTCTTAAGCACTGGTAAGGATCCCAGTATTGAGTCCAAATAAAATAAAAGCTAGATATCTAAACAGATACCTAAGCTACCAGGGAAGTAGTGTTTGATTGCTGTTTGTACTTGACAAGTATTTCTCAGGCACATATGAAAAACTTTAATAAAAATTTAGGGTTTAAAATTGTCTTCACAAGTTTGCCTTAAAAGCTGTGTCTGACCAATATTCACTCACTGGTTCACTGCTTTTGGAAAGAAAAATTATTTCTGTGTTCTGAGAATGCAGTGTGTTAACAATTATCTACATGCATCTTTTCAGGGCTACTCAGATATTTCTTAAATTTAGCTAACTTAATTAGCTAACTAGCTGAGATAATTGATCTTCTTATTTTGAAAGGCCACTAGGATACGAAAATAAATTGTTAAATTACTGTTAATTCATTCTGCTATTAACATAGAATTATGTTTTCCCATTTTGAATGCTTCAACCCCACATTTATTGGTTTTGGGGCTCCTGCATCCAGGATCATTCATGTCCATCTCAGTTTATGAGCAATTCTCTATTCTGCTCTGGTCCATTCACAATTTATACTGCCCTCTCCTAAATGCAGGTGCTGGCTGCAGCTGGGCAGCAGAAGACAATGCCAGTACAACGCAGCACTATTGCTCAGATATTACTAATCTCTGTAAAAAGGATATCTAGAGTCACAAATAATTTTTCACGTAGGTAGGCATTGCTCTCTGTTGGAACAAGTCTCTGCTTTGTGGGTGAGGCACTGCCAACTACACAGTGTCCAGGAAACAGGACACAGACTGTCTCTCTATGCTGATCTGGGGAGTGGTGAGATCCTAAACTCCAGAGTGATTTCTGAACACTTTTGTCATTCTCTGCACTGCACTTCTCAATTGAGAGGAAGCTCCAGGTAATTTCAGCCAGCTTTCTCATCAATCACCATAGAAACCAAGGAGGAATTCTTGACCCTCTATCCCATAAATAAGGGTTTAATGCCACAAGCACCCATCAAGTATGCTGGAATTCTATTTGAGCTGAGATCACGAAAAGAGTAGCACAGCTATAATGCATGTTTTGGGGCAGATAGCCAAGACTTTCAGATTTCTACATACAGTTAGGACTAATTAGAATGAGAGGTGGGAAAAAAAATCCAGAGAAAGCCTTTTTCATTTAATCATTATTCAAATTACTACATTTAAGAAAAAAAGTCTATGTACATGAGTTCAGATACTCTTCTTCAATCTAGAGAGGTCTTTACAATACAGACAAACTCTGGGATTTTAGACTACATAAAGAGTACCAACATCTTTAGTGGTTATTTGCCCATGGGAAAAAAAGTGCACACAAAATGTTGATTAGGGCTCAAAATTATAGAGGAAAAAATTATGATGATTGGGATATCCTGCCTCCACCCTATCACGTAACTCTGCTTGCCTACCTAAACAAATAAAGCGTTGTATGACTTACAGTTCTCAATGCTAATTAGCCTTCTCTTCATGTTTCCTTTGAAAGTCTAAAAACTGATTTAAAACATTTTAAAATTCATTACTGTTTGATTCTTTAGAGATACAGAGTGAAACAACACTGTGTAAACTTTGGAAGTAGGAAAATGTGTCAGTCATTTAAAATGCTATATCAGCCAGAGATTTGTTGAATATTCAAATACTCTTTCAAGGGCATAGACAAATGTTTCATATAAACTGTGTTGAAATGTTTACAAGCAACATCTCATCTAGTCAAAATACAATGGAAAGTATTTGTATGGGTGTGTGTGAAGGAGATAGGGAGTTATAAAAATGCAGTTATTAAATAAATTATATTTTAATTGATGAGAATTTGGCAATACTTACTATGCTTATGACATCTAAAACTTTTTAATTAGTCTGATTTAAGATCAGGATCACAGACTGTCTGGGTTGTGAGGAGAGAGAAAAAAACCAGTTACTTTATGATGAAGCTTTAGGGATAAGTATTGATAAAAAAGTTTCCCTGCAGTTGAGTCATTTGGGTTTCTGGCTTTATTACCAACTGCCCTTACAGCCAGAATTTTCATGGTGATTTTTAGGAGTAGGCTGAATAGACAGTTTTTTTGCTTCATGTTACGCTTCAAAAGTTTCTCAAAATTGTTTCCTTGGTAACTAACGACAACACGGGCAGGAATATGTGTCTACCAAAATATCACCTCTTTTATTTGTTAATGGTGAGTTGGCAGTAAATTCTTTGTAAAACATTTAGCTTCTCCTCAAGATAAATAAAGATATCACCTATTCCTGAAGAAGAGTGAAAAAAATTCCTCAGAAAACTTATGAAATTTTCATTTTATTGAACAGATTCCTGTTCCCTACAAAAAGTAGCAATTTGAAAAGTTTAAGGTCAGAAGCAAATCAAATCAATTGAACAATTTAGCTCTGACTAGAGATTTTACTGTTCTCTTTAAAATTATTTTGGTCATTTGCTACACAGGTTCAATCTGCAGAAAAGACTTAACAGATCCGACTCTCCCCACCATCAAATTTAGACTATACAGTATTGTGATTTCCAAACTACTGTTTGGTTATAAAAGAAAGGTAATTTTCAGCATCTACGCAAGTGCAAGATATTAACAAATTTCAGTACAAGGTAGAAGAACATCAGTGATTGATGTTGAAAGTGTCCTGATGTCCCAACAAAAATAAAATCTTTCAAACAGCACTTCTTAGCCTGAATAGCAGCTTATTTCACACAGAAGTGATGGTAATTCTCAGATGCAGAAGATATAAATCCTTATCTTTACAAGCTCCAGTTCAATTTCAGGCTGTCAAAAACCACCCAGCTGTAATTGCTACGATGATTTCACATTACATAATTCTTGAATGCCTGAAAAAATCTCCTGTGAACCCAAGCACTTTTAATCCAGTAACATACTACTCAATTTTTATAATAGGAGGCAGTTTAACTTGCTATTCCAGGGCTGCTAAATTTAGATCCAGTCTCTGAAGTTAAACTTTCAAATCAAAGCCTTATATTTATCACTTAATAGAAACTGTACTTTGAACATTCTAGGGCTTTTTTTTTGGTCATTTGAAAAAGCAAACTGTCCTAGAAATCCATCCAGCTTCAACGGTGCAAAATGATAGAAAATTAATTTTTCTGTGTCTCAAAACACATTTGCCTTTGTTATATTTTTGAAGAGGATATCAGTGTCTTTCTTGGCATGATATAAAAAACAATTTTACATTTTACATGCAGTGTCTCTAGCATCATTATATATGCTTGTGGAATTTTCAAAAAGCAAATTAGCATGATGTAAATTGCTTTTTTACTACTACACTAATAAGGTTTTTGAACTGTTATCTAACTGAGAAAGAACTAACTGGCTGAATATCAAAACTACCTAGCACCTCCTAACCTGCAAAGATGGCTGATTGCAATCATCTTGTGCATAAAACAAAACTAATTACTGGATTGAATATTTAAGGAAATAACTATTGAAGAGTGATTAAGTAGAAATAAGACTTAGCTCTTCCTGTATTTTTAACTTTATAGCTGTCCAAGTCATCATTTAGGCAGAACACTGCCAAAACATTTAATAGTGCAGGTTCAGCCTAATCAGAGACATAGTGTGAATGAAACATTAAAAGAGACTGAAATTATTTAACCACTAAAATGAGAGTTTCTGTACAATAGGGGAATGTAGATATTTCAGGTCTGGTGATTTGGTTATCTTTACTGTCTTTCTGACCTTAATTCAAAAATTTGTTTTCTCAGTATCAGTTTAAATAAGTCTGAAGGGGAATAGACATACTCTTCAACTTAGCTTGTTTTGGCACAGTATTCAATAAAAGGCTTTCATTTAAGTATCATGTGATTTGATAAAACAAGTTGCAACTACTGCACAAAACATGTCATCATTCTCACTCATTAAATCCAGTCAATAATCTTTGCTTTTCATATACCCACACATTCTTTTCCTCCCCTATGAATTTGCTTCCTAATCATTTATTTATTAATGAAAATTAAATTACTATAGAAATCACAGTTTCTGAAAACCTCTAATTTAGCATATATTAGGCATTCTCTTTTGCAAAAAGCAGGAAGAGGATTTTAGTTCAGACTGTTTTTAGAGGCTAAAACAAAATTTAATTGCAGAAGAATCGCATTTTAAAGTGCTATGATATAGTTAGCTAATCATTTTAAAAATACCTATTTCAAAAAACAGTACAAAACCATTTAATTTAGATATAATCTAGGACATCTAATAAAATAAATATTTTAAGATCAAGGGCTGAACTTGTCCATGATGAGTAGATAACAACCTACAAATCAAGTGTCAGTGACATAGTTTTCTGAAATTTTACTAATGAAACAATTGCAGAATGAATTTATGGAACATCTTACTACAAAGAACACAAGAGATACCTGTCTACCTCTCTGTTGATGGAAAAGTTGAATCCAGGGCAAAAAAATTCTTTTTTTCTACTATTTTATCCAAACTGAATTTTGACTACTTTTCCCTTTGGAAAATAGATTCTTATCTAAGAACGTTAAGACCTTTAAAAGATCTCATCCTCTAGAACAGGAAGAGTAGTCTAACAGACTGCATGTTTTCTAGGGTCCTGATTTCATAATAGTCCTTATTGCTTAAATCCACAGACATTATTTTGTCTGATGCCTTACCAGTCCTAGCAAGGATTGCTGTCATGGCTAGGTAGAAAATGCCATGCAGAGCAAACCACTTTTCTGCTCCCAACACTACAGATACCAACAAGTTATTATTTGAAAAATAATCAATCTTTTTCTAGACTCTCTACATTAATGTTTTTAAAATATTTCACTTGTGTTGAACAATGAACAGGAAGAGCCAGTATTTTAGGTTTTATGGACTACCATAATTTTAGCCAGTGATCTTTTCATTAGCAGCAAGAAGGATTAGAGTGAAAACACTGTAAACCAAGACTGAAAGAACTAAAATTCATGGGAGTGAGCTGGAACAAGAAGCATTGTTCAGCCAACATAATCAAATACATCAGAGCAGACAACTTCGAGATTTTTTATAAAATTTGGATTCTAGATCAATTTTATAAAATTGATCCTCACATGGAAAAAGTAATCAATATAATTTTTAAGAAGACTGTAAAGAAAAGATGAGTTCTGTGCTCAGAGAGATCTTAAATATTCACGAGGGAAGACATACATAAATGATACTTTGGGGTAAGAAAACACACTCAACTGCTGACATGCTTTGAAGGCCTAATTTCTATGTCTTTCTATTATTTCAGTTATAGAAGAAATTCCTCTAAAAATAAAGACTGCTTCTGACTCAGTTTCAAGATGCAGAAAACAAGTTTTACTGGTCACCAAAGCAATAAATCTAATTTATTGCTGTAAAATTTATTTGGGTTCATCCCTGGAAGTTGATTTATCAGATTTTTTTTCTAGTTGTTTGCATCATGTGTCCATTTGCACCATTTCTAACACAACACCATATAGCAATACAATTTGCTGAAAGGGCCTCTAAGTCTGGCAATATTACATATATCTTATGGTACCTTCTGGAGAATATAGCCAAGGAAAAAAGTATCAAAGTATCTTCCATCCCATAGACTCCTGGTGCTAATAGATGAGCTCGCTTTCTCTCAGTGTTGAGACAATGTTTAAGATATTACTTGTAATATACTTCCATTTATTCTAATATCTTCTGTGAAACAATATTTCACAGACAAGAAATTCAACAATAAAAAATGTTTTATTGTACTTTTATTAATTAATGACTGCAAATTTAAACAACATTAAAACGACACAGTAATTCCCTATGATGTAAAATAATCAACATAGATTCTTTTGTGAGGGAATGTTAAGTTTAACAGTGTGCATCAACAAATTGCAATTACAAGAGGAATAAAAACATCATATGGATGTGAAATTACTTCCTTCCAAGTTTTATACTACAAAACCAGAAAATTCAAAGTAAAATTTACCCCGAAAAGAAATCTAAGTACATAAAGAAAAAAATATACAATAGAGCACTGAAATAACTCCTGGATCTTGTTCACACAACTGTTCCATACTGCACTTACATTACCGTGTGCTTTTACTTTGCTTTCTGTTGTCTAAAGGTATTTTCTTCTTTTTGCTTTACTTTATTCTAGTGAAAGCTCTTAAGTGTCCATATATCTTACAGAATATACCATAAGCCAATTTGACAAAGTCAAAAAGAAACCAAAAACAATATTTGAATCCTATAGAAATCTATATCTAATAGAAGGGGGTCATATTTATCTCTATAAACCCATATGCTGTTGAAAGAATAAAACCCTTCATATTCCAGAAATAGAGCCAGACATATGCACAGGCTAAATGCCATTGGTGGAACACAGTAAAGCTCAAAAAGATCTAAGAGTGGAATTAACATTAATCTAAGTAAAAATGTTATGTGTTATGAAAGGCTATCCAAGTATTTCCATATGGGATCAGAAATTCAGATTAAAACAATTATTACATGTGATCTACAAGAGCAAGCTTATGTATTGACATCTATTGGCCATATAATTCAATGTGATTTTTCATAATGAATGAATAATATGTAATATATATACTGTTGATATTAAGCAGTGTTATGTCTTCAAATTTTCCTTAAACTACCATAATTAATTAACTGTGGTTTTGAATGCTTTGACTGGAGACTCATAGTTTCATTCAAGACTTATTAAAAATCGGTGGCAAACTCTTCTTGAATTACCAATATATACAACGGTATTAGATCTAAGATCTTCTTCCAAAATTTAAAATTAAAGCTTTAATTTTCTATCACTATTCTCTTCATTTACAACACCACAGATGGCTTTAAAGTATTTCTTACAAGATGAAGCATAGAACATCTGTTGAAAACACTTTGAGGACATGAAAGAAAACTATTTTTTAAAGTTTTAAATTTTTAACATAGAACAGGTTACCTAAAAAAACCTTGAGAGATTTTCATAGGACCAAACTATACATTTTTCCCATGTTCAATACATGTTTTTTCCATTAAATCAGTGTTTGGTATTGTAATTTGTCTTTAAACAGTGCTTACAGAGATAACATTAAAAGTTGCCATGTAACAAATGAGATTTCCTCTTATTGTGAAGAAGAAAACACTCCCTCTTAGTCACAGTTAATGGAGAAGAGGGGGGAGCGGAGTTACAAGCCTGTTTCTTTATTCAGTTGTGGTTGCCAAATTGGATCACATTCACATTCATCAAGTATTTCAAGCAAGTTCCTCTCTCAAATTGTTTCAAGTGTTTCATTTTTTGAGTATAGTTTAATAACAAGAGAAGCAGATTAATGTTGAAAATTATTTGCAGCTTTGAATTGAAAGCGCCACTTTAAAGTAACATCAAGTTTTTAAAAAAACTAAAATAATCTGAAAATATGAAATCATATTAATTTAGAAATAAACTTTTAATGATATACAAAGTCCTAAAAGCTCATCCAGAAGACACCATTTTAATAATTGACCCCATATTTTAATATTCTAAAGAGAAACCCTCGTCACCGTCAACATTACAAACATTATCACCATAATGTTTCACTGGTTGAAGGCAATTTACAACATAATATTGATTCAATTTACAAAACACAGCTTCAAATTCTCTCTTCTTTTCATTATATTAATCGAAATTTTCATAAGGGTAAAAATAAGAACTAAAGCTCATAGGACAGTAGCAAGACTAGTCTTAGTTATAAGCATCCACTTCAGAATTTGATGGAATTATACTAAAAAGAAATGTACTGGAGAAAATGAAACATTAGTGCTGCCTTTATGTAATTGCTGAAACTTGCACTTTCAAATTCACTTCTTATTCAAGTGATAAATATTACTGTTTCCATTCTGAGCATTCTCATTGCCAAATAAAAACACCAGGGCTTGTTAAAAAGAAATAGAGTGCCCACTACAAACCTCATCATTCATCACCTCCTATTGTTTCCTCATTTATCTAAGCATTAACCTGCCTGCAGCTGCTTTCAGAGGTAAGCAATCTGTACCCCCTCCTGTTGAGGAGGCTCACACGTAGTAAAGACTATTTAATCTCAGCTTGCCTGAATTGCTCTGCTCTTAAACTGAAATTTGCAAATTCATGTTTGATTGTGAAAGAAGAATTTTGTGCCAAAACACTGGGAGAAAGATGTGATAGTTTTTATCAGTTGGAGTCATAAAGGCAGCAGCTTCTCCAAGCTCTTATAACTCACAGAGCTGTGATGTTTTAGAACATCATCATATACATTACTAAAAGCATCTAGCAATATTTTCAGAAGGGAAATCAACTGACACTAAACTGTCTTTATATTCCTGAAGCCAAAATAATTTTTGGCTTCCATTTGTAAATTGCTTATGCTATATTGTCCAGCAAGAGTCTGCAAGGCAGTATCATATATAAATATATAATGTACTACCAAAAGTTGCAAAACTCACTTGTGTGATGACCCAGCAAAGGGGAAAAAAAAAACAAGAAGGAAAAAGGGTCATATACCACTTCTCTTTGACTCAGATAGCCAATGCTTTCAAAGCTTTGTTTTCCTGCCAGGACTTCTTTTTGAAGGGTCAGCTTTGATTTCTAGAGTACTCTTAAGGAAAAGCCAAGCCCTGGGTAAAGGCAAGGGGGCTATGAACCTCTGGTCATTCACAATTAAAAGCTGGCAAAGAAGTCTTGTTGAAAACAGCTTCCTTAGCTACCTCCTTCATACAGTTCTGAGAAACACCTTCCTCCTCAAGTACCTGCATATAATATTATCCTATTAAGAATATTATCATTAATGTTGTTGCAGAAATTTTTTTCATGAAATCAAGATATTATATATCCATCTATTTCATATGATCCACACAAAATTGAAATTACACTACACACAGCAGTGTGTATATTTTTATGCCTGAGTTTCAGTCGTTTATTATTTCTAACAACCAGAAAGAACCCCTTCAAAGCTTTCATCAACTGGACAGCCTGCTGTTTCCTTTGGAATCAGATTCAAAAGACATCTCTTGGCACCTAACCCATGACAAGCTCCGGCTAATCCGTCAACAAGGCAACACAAGTGAAAATGAAGCCCCACTGTCCTCACCACTGCACCATGATACCTGCAGGCTGCAGCCTGGGGATGGTCTGTTACCCTCTGTGCATCCACTTAAACATGATGAGGGTCTGCATCTGACTTAATAAATTGTGTGGGGTGGGCAAAAAGTATATTTCTAAACCCTGAGAAGTATCAATTTTCCTTTAAATACCATCCCAATGTTGTACGGGTACATTATTATAGGATTTTATAAAGTTGGCTTTTTTTATTAGTTATATCACATCCTATTCTACTGTGTTTAGCTAGCAGAAAAAAATGCAAAAGAGTATTAAATTACATGCAAATGCCAGAGAGCCTCACACTTGTGGGAGTGATTTGTGTTATGTTATATAAGCTTCATGGTATGGATTTTTGCATACTTCCAACCTTTTGTGTGAGAACATCTGGGGAGAAAACCCCATATTGCTATCAGGAAAATCCAGCATCTTTTTCTTATCAGTTGAGCTGGGTTTGGCTTCTGAAACTGAAAGACAATTTTTTTCAACATAACATATATTTGTCAAGAGAGCTTTGTGCTGCAATTGCTAAACTTTGAAAATTCCTCTGTGTTTCAGAATGTGTGTACTAAACTGGAAAAAAAATAGACAGGATGAAGACCTTATTTTTTAATAAATAAAAATCTACTTTATTTTACCATAATCTTGATTTTAGTATATTAATATCCATTTTTACACCAACAGAGAATAAATTCAGACATTTTTGCCCATGAACAACTAACTAAGGCCTATGTAGTAAGAATGAGTAAGTTTTTTAACAAATAGCATTAGGTTAATTAGCATTGGGTGTGCCAAGAGATCCAACACAGTACATTAAAGATTTCATACCTAAAATATGTGTAGCTAGATGTAAACTTATGTACTATATGAAGAGAGCTCTTGTTCTACTAGTACCTCAGACTTGCAAATCTGGCACATTTAAAGACTATTGTAAGATTTCCCTAATTCCTGGAGCTAAACCATAGCAACACACATACTTCCTGCTTTTATTTATACAAATCTTCCATGCTGACCTTTTCTGAGCATATCTCTATTCTATCTGCTAATTATTTGGATTTTCCCCTTCTTCAATTTTGTTAAATATATTTTCTTTGCAATAGTTTTCCCATAATTTCTCTCTTTCTGGTGCTAATAGTCAAACAAGTTGTTTCAGTGGCAAGGTACCTGTCTAAGCTATCAGATATAACAAGTTCTCGCCCATTCATTTGCCTTGCTGCTTCTTCAGCTTTACCACCATAAGTAGTGCAACTGCTCTTTGACACATAACCATTAAATTATGAGGTTAAAAGAACCTACCAAATAGCAGGTAAGGGGCAGAACACAGTCAAGAACTAGCAGAGATGGGGATAAAAAAGTTGAAATTGGATGTAACCTGCACAAACTAATCTTCTGGTGGAAAGCTGAATTAAATCTCAGAATCACAAAATTGATTCTATATCAGAAAATATTTATTAAGAACCAAAACTGCAAACTTTACTTCTATAATCCCAACAACCAAAGCAATGCACATTTTCTTCTGGTGGAGGGTATAAGCATTTGCACTCAAATATTTTTCTTTTTTTTTTTTGCATTGAATAAAAAAAAAATCTTAGAGATAATAGAAGACAAACATTGATAGCATTTTGAGATAATGGCAGAAATAAAAAGTAACAAATCACAGTCTCAGACAACAGCTGACACGGCTCAGATTGTTATAGAAATGATCAGCACCAGAAAAAGACAGAAAGGAGGGCAAGAGAAAAAAAGCAGCATATTGGTATTATTACTAAACCAGTGAAATTCCAGTACTTTGTACTTTCATGCTTAATATAATCTAAGTTTGCCATGCTACAAAACCCTCCTCCTGTTTTATAAGGTTCTAAGCTACAGCTGTAGATTATACCAGAGAAGAAAAAATAATTATATTACTTTAATAGATATCCTGCAGTTCCTTTATCTTTAGGAGAACAGTAGATATTTTTAAAGAAAAAGAAGAAAACTACCCGGAAACCTCCTTCTCCCAGTCAGTGGAAAGAAAAGGTATTTTATTTTAGCCCATTTCTTTATGTGCTTCAGGTGTCTGATCCCAGCTGAACAGTGTGCCTGCAGACAAGTGTGCACAATGAATAACCTGAAGTGTAACAGGTACCTGCGCCACACGTGAAGCTTTGTCTGATGCACATTTATCACAGGTGAAATTATTCAATTGATTAAATCAATTTTCTTTTGCCAACAGTAAAATTTTGATAGGGAATAAGTACACCACCTCTGGCCCTTTTTTTTTTGACAGTTATGACAACTTCTTTTGTCTTTAATTTTTACAAGTTTGTTTACTTTTTCTGAGAACACGTCCTGTAAGTTACTTACAGAAACATAGCCCAAGCCCCACTAATCAGTTTTGTTTTTTGAATGTTAGCTTTTACCTCTGGTTTTAATGCCTCTTGTCCTCACAGATCTCTTTACCATTTAATTTGCCCAGAAGTCTTTAATGAATGTATTTTGTAATCTTGAATACTGGTTCAGAAGTTGATGAAACTATTCCAGTAGTAGCAGCAGCAGTTATATTTGCAACAGCTACCAGCATTAATAGCTGACACTCTTAACTTGCCACACTTAATTACATTTAAAGATATAGATGCTGCAGTCGAAGGTTCTGCTCTAACCTGAGTTCTCTGGAGGTCCTCCCAAAGCTACTGCTTACCTCTACAATGGCCCATTTTTCTTATTAAATTACATTTTCCTCTGAACACTGCAGAAGAGAGATCAGGAACCAAGGATAAATTTGGACTAGTATTTCAAACATCTCTGATTCAAGATTACTTTTTTCCAAAGTTTGAAAGTGTTTGAGTTAACTTCATATAGTGTGAAAGCACAGTCACTATGGCTGTTTTGGTACCCATGTTTGTTTTACACTAAATCCAAACCACCTGACAGAATTAATCTTGGCTTATGTGGATGTATAGTCATTAAATAAGAAATAAAGTATACCCTATGTATATTTCAGTTGGCAAACAACAATTTTCACCTAAACATATTGAAGTTTCTGGGGAGATCACTAGTTTGTTCAAAAGCTTTCAGTGTTTTTGCAGCTGACATTACTTCTATCTACCCACATAAAGAAATTTCCCATATCAAGGGATTTCAGATTTGGCACAAGAAAAGAGGGCTTACATTAATTTCTATACTTGCAGTCTTTTTCCCTCTGTACAAAGATCATAAATCTATAAATTTTAAGCTACAATGTAACATCAAAATTCTAGCATCCTTACAAAAACAGAATGCAGAAGCTTTCAATTGACATACCCTGTGGTGGGTTGACCCCAGCCAGCAGCTGAACTCCCATCCAGTTGTTTGATTACTCGCTCCAGAGGGATGGGGAGAGTTAGAACAAAAGTGAGAAAACTCATGGGTGCAGATAAAGAAAGTTTAAACAGTAAAGAAAAACAAAACCCGATAAAAAGAGCTCCCAAGTGATCCAAAGGCAGTTACTCACCACCTCCCACAAGCAGACCCACTGTCCTGCCAGTCCTACAGTGAGGGTTACCTTGGGCGAGCTATCTGCTGCCAACTTATTGCTGAGCATGACGTTACAAGGCATGGAACAGCTCTTTGGCCAGTTCAAATCAGCTGTCCCATTGCTACCCCCTCCCAGTTTCTTGCTCATTCTCAGCCTATTCCCTGTGGGGAAAGGTGAGAAGCAAAAAAGCCCTTTTCACTTTGTGCATTGGGAAGTGATACCAGTGATATCAGCACAGTTTTGGTCACAGTCTAGGACATAGCACCATATGGGCTGCGTGAAGAAAATTAATTCCACCCCATGAGACCTCACACAAATACTGAGAATGAACAAAAGGTGTATTTAAGTACAACAAGAAATAAAAAAGCATGAGTTTAGAAAATAGGCTTGACAGTATGTTTGTCTGAATATTCATAGAATCAGTCATAAACTATTGGGCTAGAGGGGGACCTCCCACATCGTTTGAAATTTAATTACAAGTTCATTCAAAAACTATTTCACCATTGATATACATACAAGAATAAGGCCATTTAAGAAAAACATCTCTTCTAAAGTTAACATATTTAGCTAGGCTCACCTCAGGCCTTTTCTGAAGGCTGGCCTGGGAGCTGTCATTTGGGTCTTGTTAACAGGAAAATTAGTTAAAATGGCAGTTAAAAGCTGTGATGCAAATGAATCAAGTCCTAACATAAAGCTACCCCAGTGGAATGTTTAATCTAAATCAGCCATAGGATTAGCTTACTTTGTTTCCAATGACATTTGTATACTTCATCAGAGGAAGTGCTTATAATGTACAGTCATTTTTATTTTAAAATTTAAAGCCCATAAAAAGTAAATGACCAGCATCAGGAAAAGAGGACACAATACAAACCTCCTGTCCAATCAGTAACCTCTATCATGAGTTACAACTACTACCTTCTGCAGATGTCAGAGAGAGTTTATTCTTCATGTTCTTTCATCCCAAAGCAGTGCCCAAATTCATATGCAGAATGAAGGGGGAAAACATGAGTGGCTGTGTAACAGGCATTGAAATCTGAAAGCCCCTGAGCCAGCTGAAACTAGCCATAATGCCATTCTGGTAAGATCTAACTCATGCTTCAATGTACAACAGGTTTGTGGAAAGAACTTTGGCTTTGTTTAAGCAAGAAAAGCACAGCTCTATCACAGTCAATAAAAATTAGTTATGTTTTCTTGAAAAAATGAAGCAATTTGTCAATATAACTCAGATTTTTCAGCAAAAAATATCTTGAAAGTAAACTAGTTTTGGCTACTTAACATTACAAGCAACCATTTCTGATCAACAGTGTGTCAGGTTTCTTCCTGTTTCCTAAATATAACAGAGAACATGTGCAAGCACAGCTGGCTCCTGACAGAAAACTGAGCAGGTCCTACATCAAACCGAGAAGGCAGACAGCATCAGGAAGGACACAACAACCTAGCCAAGCTAATGTACACACAGCCACTGGACATATCAGAGCTTTGATCACAGCCAGAAAACAGAGCAACGGTTATGCAGAAATTTCATATCCATGACAGCTGCAAGACCACTAAAATATCCTTTTTTCTTAAGTTAAAAATCCTTAGAAAGTAAATAACTTTGTACCGGCCTTGAAACTTTAGGCAATGAATGCTTAAAGAACTGTGCAATCACCAGACACCGATGCATTTCTTTCATGAGAAGGTTTTGAATTAGATAAATTTGATAAAACTGAACATATCAAATAGAGCTGTAAATTTCCTTACCAGCAATGATGACTACTGAAATACACACTAGAACAAACTTACAGTATTTCCCATCAGGCTTCAAAAACCACAAAGCTGCAACAATTAAAACACCAAGCCATAAGTGCATACAGGCCTCCATTCTCAGGTCAGCACAAAGGCTGTAACTGTCCTTAAGCTTCTGCATCTAACTCCAGATCCTCTCACATAGTTCAGAGGTACCAAAAACATTAAGTTATATAACCTTTTCTGCTGAACAGCTTCAGTTTGTCTCCTAGCACAGGGTGCAGCCCACAGGAAACAGGAGTGAGGCTCAGACGAGGTCAGTAGCAAGACCCCAGTGAGCTGCAACAAAACAGAATTCCATGATTTCATCCTTTTTTGTTCCAGAAATCAGGCATGAGAGTCACTCATTGCTTTTCTGTAGGGTTTCCCCCACAAATATCAAGAAGCAAATAAAGAAAGGGATTTTACTTTAGTCAATCATTACCTATAAATTTTGTAAGTACCAATTTAGGGGATTAGGCTATAACATTTCTGTTTAGCACTAGAAGCAACAGCTTGCTTAAAGCATACAAATAGACACTTTTTTCTTTAATTTGAGCAGGAACAGGTATGACAAAATTACATCCAAATAGAAATAAGAATGTTAGGAACAGAGATAGGTATACCGTATAACCAAAGCATTTTGATTTCAAAGCAGACTTGGACAGAAAAATCTGGCATGCTTTTATGGAGCATTCTAAGTTAAAAAAAAAAAAATTTAAAAAAAAATTATATTATACCATGGCAGCAGAATGTGCATTTCATTCATCTACAGCTGGAGATGGCTAAATCTCCTCTCCTGCTCTGTTCCCTTCTTACTGGAAAGGAAACATCTCAGCCTCACTGGCTTTCTTCTGTGATTCTCTCTCACCTAGATTTACTTAATTATCCCTTAACCTCTTATCTGAAACAGATCAGTCATTCCTGTGGAATGAATTTGCCATTATTCGCCATTTCTCTGTATAGGTGCTCATTTATTTAACTTCTATGATCATTTTAGCCCTATCCAGTTTGTACTGTATTTTTTTTTTGCCTTTTTAAAGAAAAATATCATTTGTTGGAAAAATAGAGGGCAGAAAGCATACATGCATTATCTGAACAAATATCTTTGTGAGAGGATATTAGAATACCACTATTGCAACACAACTGATGCAATAGGCGTTTGTTTCATGCTTGTCAAGATCAAGTGGTGTAGGTTCTCACCTTAATCATCTTCCACAATTGCTTGTAAGCTACCTTACACCTTCCCAATTTGAAGACAGACACTTGCACCTAATGCCATCCCATTCAAACTCTGAATTACACAAATGGTAACTTTCTTGCCATTACTAGGGTCAGTATAGAGCTGTAGTCACACAAGGCTCAGCAGAGCTCTCTGAGCTAATCAGGTTTGTGAATGATAGCTCAATTGGCACGCACTTGCAGAAAGAGGTTATTATCAGGCAGGAATAACATCTATGAAGCACACAATAGCTGATAATTTTCACATAATAATAGTTCTACTGCCAGCACATCTTGGCTGGCATCTATGGGAAAAGGAAAATATTCTTTAACATCAGGATATTCCAGTGCAGGACGGTAATACAAAACACAGTTGCTCTGAACACACATCTGGTGCCAGAAAGTGAAAAGTCTTGGTATGGAAAAAAAAGTGTAGGATTATTTTAAAAATGGGGGGAAAAAAAGCTATTCTGGTTTTCTAAAGAAATTATTTGATTTTGTTTAGTTGTTTTCTGTAGGACTGCTACTGCCAAGTAACCCTACAACACTGTTGTAGTTAATAAATAAAGAAAAAATTGAAAAGGTTTTTGTGAGATAAAAAAGAGGGGAAAAAACCAGATATCTCTACCCAGCAAAAGCCAAGAAGCAGTCCATGCTGACTTCCAGCTGCTCTAATTTTGAATTATCAGAGCACTGATTTATTAGGACTAGATTTATTGCAAGCAACTATCCGAGACCGTATTTTCCACTTCAAATACGGCCCCAAACATTTACAAGAACACACAGTCTACACAAGTGTTTATTCATCCACTTTTTTCAACATGCCATAATAAAAGTGTTCTATTGTTACTTCCAGAGTCATAACATTTTCTGTTAAACTTGCAAAAGCAGACAGCTTCAGGCTCTAGCCAAAAAAACCCAGAACTCCTTGTTGATTTACCTGACTTTCCTGCCCAAGTTCATGAGAAAAAGTCACAGGCCAAAGGAACATCTAGTCAAATACTAAATAATCTTTTCTCAGAATGAACAAAATGACTGTGAAAAGTAAATAAATAAAGCAAGTATATAGTGATATTTTCCCTGAATACTCCTCCAATCTCCAGAAAACTTGAAACTTAGTGACTTCCCAAGCCACAGGGAGCCATCTTTGCCTTTGATTTTTCTTGAGTGAACTTAGTCAGCCCACCATTCAGGCTACACAAATTTTTATAATAAAAAAAGCATACAGTTAGCTCATAGGGTGAGGCACAATGAAGCACAATTTTCTACCGGTAATTTTTTAGTTTTAATTTTATTTTGACCTTGATACTGATACAAGTATTACTATTGTTAGATTTCATGTTTCTTAGTACCGGTTGTATGACTTGTTACTACAGAAGTGATATTTAATAAAAAAATCCAATCATAGTATAGCAGTTGCAATATATAATTATTTTTTTAAAACAAAAATAGTGGAATTAATTGCTTATTAGTATATAGTTACAGTGGAATTAATAGTTGGCTTAATTTCAGTACCTCCAACTCTTGTCCATCAAGATGTCTTTGGCAAGAGCTCATGTCTTACTTTACCCTCCCTGCTACAAAATCTTTGGATGAAAACCCATCCAAAAAAGTAAAAATCTAGATAATTCAGCAGTAAAACACATGTGCATACACACACACTAGAGTTTTGACGCAGGACACAATACGCTGAAAACTTTCTATCTGGCTTGCCTACTTTCTAGAATTACTGACTGTAGCTCACAGATACTTACTATTCAGTGCATGAAAACCATGTGCAAAGCATATTATTTTAAAGCCTGCCATGTTGCACAAGTGAAAAAGCCAGTGTATATATACGTATGGCTTTTGTCAGTCACACAGGAAAGCACTTCTGTCAATGGAAAAAATGAAAAAAACTGATCCCACTTGAATACCTTCACCCTTTCCAGCCCCTCTCTCTCCCTGGCAGAGGGGAGCTATAGGAAGACACCATTCCACCACTTCCAGCAACGGAAGAACTTTTGAAGACAGAACTATTGACGTCATTGAAGCAGGCCTCACAGCTAGCCTCTGGAAAAAAGAAAACAACATTCTTACTCTGTAAACTGGACAACATTTATTTCTAAGAACAAAGCACACCCATTGTGAGTAAGAGAAAGAAAGGAGTTGCTTTCACAGTCAAAACCCCTGAAAGGAAAACACAGCTGCACCTGCAAGTTTTCTTTACTGCAGCACAAGCATCGCCCTGCACTTTCTTAAGGACTGCCAAGAAGCTGAAGGTGCAAAATAAGCTGAATTCTTGTGCTCTTGTGCATAAGGAAGAGCAATGCTGGTCTTTTTTACTCCTTTTGTTTGTTTGTTTGTTTAAGGACAAATCTGATTGTAAATACTCCTGGGTGCTGTTGCTACCCCAACATCTTTTGGATCCGGTCAGGTAAAGACCACAGACAACAGAAAACAATCCTGACAGAAGTGAGTTGCTCAGGAATTATTACAACAAATACTGTCTCTAAGCATATGGGAAAGAGAGTAAGAGGTGAGTACAACACAGATGTGCTGTGCTTATACTATGGCCATGCTCCCTCCAGCATGTAGCCAGAACATGTACTTTGCCTAAAAGCTTCTTGGCAAACCATCCAAAGTTGATTTAGATTCCTGTAGCCTCTGCAGGAGATAGCCACAAAGGTATAATGATGTAAAGGGTTAAAACTCTGCCTAGAGAAAGGAATAACTTTAAAAAGTCAAGCCAGAAAAAGAAAAAAAAGTCAGACCAGATGTTGTAAACATTCATGTCAAAGTATCTGAGGCTCCATGTTCAAGAAGCAGGTAAATTCAGAAAATATTGCTATACACAGAAACTATTTCTGCACAATCTAAGTTGTAATGAAATTCCATTGTTACCTGTCAGAATCCTTAAGCAAAGAAATAACACAGCTATCACCTGCCCTCCTGAAATGCAGGAGGACCTTGCAAGTCTGAACTGTCTTACGCCAGCAAAGTTTAACCAAGTCAAATGCACGTCATGTGTTCTAGACCAGCATATACAAACACAGCTGACAGGATGCATTTGAGAGCCTGGATAGCGTGAAGCTTACACCTGCACTTGAGTCTGGTTAAAACTTTGCTGCAGCTGCTTTATAGAATGGTGCATTTCAAAGGCAGCCAGAATTTTAAGAAAAGGTTAGGCTCGCTTCTCCTCCCCATGGGTGGTCCTCTTCCTCTTCAGGCTGACACAGCCTGCTAACATTCAGTAGATTGTGTGATTCCATTCTTTCACGTCACCCCCTCCCTGAAAGCTTGTCTTTTTTTCCACCTCCTCCTCCTTTTCCCCCCATTTTCTCCTGCCTCAAAATCAGCTGTATCCGGCTATAAACATGAATTCTTACAAACAGTGTACATTGCTCAGTGTATGTTGTAAGCTCTCTGTGTTCCTACTGGCTGCTACTCCAAATGCAAGCCAAATCACTTAATTTAAGAATTACAACATCTGCATTTGTATACTGAAGCACTTTCTAAAAAGATAAAGCAGGAGGCCAAATTCTGAGCTTACTGATGCGACTGAATAATTTCACTGACACTAAAAAGGGTTAGTACAAACTTTCCTCCAGTATCATAGAGATCAGAATTTCACCAGTTGCTTTAGTTATGTGTTTATATTTTCCTCAAACAGATGATGAGAAAAGGAAAATAATTTGTGCTCACATTCTGAATATCTGATCCCTGTGAATGCTCAAGAGTGAATTCCATCTTTAGTGTGCCTTAATTTCTATGAAAAACTGCATTTTATTATTTCTCCATTCTCAAAGCTACATCTTTAATAGATAGGAAATTGCATGAATATCTCCCTACACTGGCCTTTTCAATTTACAAGAATAGTATTTACAATTCAAAAGAATAGCAGGAAATGTCTAATAGACTTAGCACTTGGTCTCTAGGAAACGAGAAATACCATGCTAATCACTGAAGGCTGCACCTTAACTATATTAAAGTGATTAAGCAAGCTTGAGAAAGTGTACTTTTCTGTGGGCAGTAGTACTCTGACCAGAAAAAGTACAGATATTAAAAGAAAAATATAGCTGAAATATTTGTTCTTATCAGTTGTAAGCATATGGGCAAATCATTCTTCTGTTGCAGACATAAAAAGGATCAGTGAGCTTTGCTTGTATAAAAATTTTTGGAACTGTCCTAGACATCTTGAAGACGTTTATGATTGTTTTTTTAGGAAAGGTTTTCCATATAAAATATATACTTTACAGGTAAAGTAAAATAAAACTTTAAAAAATAGATTTAAAAAATGAATACTTCAGTACTGTGAAAATTAGTGACATTAATGCTGTGACTTGTAAGCACTCAGAAAAATGGCACTCCACTATTGTTGGTTCATTTGTTCTTTAAAAAACAGTAAACTTGATTTGCAGGATGAAGATTCTGAAAACAATTTTACAGATCCTAAATCAAACTAATATATTTTTCAAAAATTATCTTAATAACATATAAATTTTAAAATAATATACCAAATAATTAGTTAAGCCCCACAAATCCAAATGAAAACTAAAGCCCTGATCAAATGCTGTCATTTTCATGCACTTTTCCCAAAACTAACATGCATTTGACCAAATTAGTCCTGGAAATTTTCCTTTGCAGTCTAATTTTCTTCTGCTTGCTCTTAGTGGCACATACAGGACAGCATTAGCCTTCTCTAGACTCTAGTAATGAGCTAATATAAGCAGAAAATATAATCCTCAGTCTGAATGTGAAATTAAAACCTTTGTCATTTATTTGCTTTGGAAACAAGGTAATGAAATAGATTTTTATTCAAGACACAAAAGCTCACTGAAGAAGAGGTGCATAGAGAAGATTCACGCAACAGTACAGGCATATCATGTTTAGAGGGCCAGGCTACCTGATCATCAATTTTCAATGTAAAATTATGGAAAAAAATAGAATATAATGCAAATTTACACTGATAGATAGCATGCTATAAAAGTACATTATTTAACACCAAAGAACAACATCTACGATCATAGTCTCTTCTGTAAGTTTTCCAGAAAATAACTCAAATGCATGAACAATGCATTTGATAATCAAATGTGGCGACACAGGTATCATCAATATATTTGATGAATCTAAAACCAAAACTACATCTTTGGTCCTGCACAGATTCATGGCTGCATGAAGTAAAGTATGTGGCAGAGAGGACTTGACAGTACTTCCACAGGAATCTCCTGATGTTGGTATGTTTGCATAGCTTCAGGTCTCTAAAAGTGAGATACAGACCACATCCTTTCCTTCATCACTCACTGTGTGACACTATTGGAAGATTCAAGACTCTCTCCTAACTTTAACATGCACTGGGTATGCAGGGGGTGAAAGCTGACATGAAATATAGCAGTTTCAAGCAAGAGCCCCTGTGTAAGGGTGGCAGTTCTGCCTCTAATGACCATCTCTGATTGCAAGTCACTGCTAAGACAACTGTAAGGATTGCTAACAACTTCTTTCTTTGGCACATGCACAAAAGATTTTAAGAATTTTAACTGGCTAAATTTTTGTTTGGCTTTGGCACCACCATATCAATCTCCTTCTTCCATGACTCCCCAGTATTTTTCATCATAGCAAAATCTAGGAGCAGCAAAGATGGAATTGACTTTCCATAGACTATAGGAGTGATGCAGACTACAAAGTACCAAATAAGTGGAAGAACAACTGTCTTACACACAAGTTCAGATCTCTTCAGGGTGACAAAGTGGCAGGTCATAAGGGAAGAGATTAAGACAGCTAGCCAAGGGATAGACAAAGTCACTTATAGTAACTAATTTCTAAACCCAATTTGAATTTAAAATTCACAATAACTACACCAACACAGACAGGAAACAGAAGCCTCTTGGAGTAACTATACAATTTTCACTTCAGCCACAAGAACCTGATGTGTCTCAAAGGAGTCTGTATCCATTATAATAAAAAAAGATTCAGACTATTGCAGTCCAAATTAGACAGCCCAACCAGCTGGAGACAGAAAGCATTGAGCATGTAACTGCTTTTGCTGTAATTTTTCCTTAAACTACAAGTTTCAGTTTTCACTTCAAGCAAATCAGCCCAAACACAAACAAGCTGGCACTACACAATTTTGTAAAAGGAAAACTGAATTTGGGATCAGGTACTATCAACAGAACTGTAAGCACTATTTAAAAGTTCACAGCACCATGTTAAATAGCGTCTTTAGTGTAGAAAGGTACTTATGCCTTGGCAATATCTCACAACCTAAAGTCAGGGGTGGCACTACCTTGGGCCTCCTGAGTTCTCCTGATTATTGTCTCCCTTGAATTATTTAGGGATCCCACAACTTGATGAGGATCTATTTTATTATTACACCAACAGAGCAAGATGCTGAGACACAAAGATCACGGGATTGTTTAGGTTAAAAGGGACCTCTGTAGATCAGCCCCCAGTAAAATGTAATTTTTTAGCAGTTTTAATGATGCAGGTATTATCCACACATGGTTTGCCATTTGTAAAAGCTTTAAAAATCAATATATATCAACAGAAACACACTTATTTTCCACCATTCTCACAAGCACTGAACTAATTTTAAACCCAAGTCAGGGCTTTTCAGGTCTTAAGTGTATTTAAAACAAGTCACTTCACAGGTACAGTACATTTATAAATAACCCTAATTCCTAACTACACTGTAAGGCACTCTTGGAGTGTTTATTTTACTAGTAAATGAGATTCAAGTTAGCACTCAGAAGATAAGTCCTCATAATATATATTAGGGCAATTATGCAAATATATTTATATATTACAGTAACTATAAAAACCAACAGCTTCTTAAATTAAGCAATAAGTCCTGAGCTGGTTATTTGCTTCATTTCTAGCTGACTCAAAAAAAGAATGGAACAGTCAGTCAACCAAACCTTGCCTTCAAAAAAATAACACATTACAGCATTACTAGACTTTGTAAAATTCTGCTAGCTATAAAGCACCCCATGTCTTCTGGGAAGAAATGCAACTCACACTAGACCATAATGCAATAACCTTCTAAATCATGGCATTTATCATTTTGACTCTTGCTAGAAAATCATATTTAACCTATGGTTTTGTGATTGTGATTACAAAGACAGGGGTCTGAGCAATAACTTGTAACAGAAAAATTGATGTTTCTGTTTCTTTTATCTTCATTATCCTTTGTAATGAGAGTTTGAAGCTAATACAACTTGAACAAAATACGTTAGATTACTTTATAATGTAGAAGCACCAAGAAACACTGCTATTCTGTTCTTATACATCATTTTTCACCAAGGGATCTCAAAATACTTTAAAGAAAAGGAAGGAAATGTCATTAAGCCATTTTACAGGTAGATAAATTTCAGAGATTTCAGTTTTTCTCTGCCTATTTCACATCCTCCTATGCAAGGAGAAACAATGGACACTATATTTAGTGTCAAACTGTGGTCTGTGAGAATTCAGTAATTCACACAACCATATTCAAGAGCGGTTTTAGGGTGCCCTTTAAAGTTGTGCATTGATCCTGAAGTTCTAAAATTGGACAGCTGTTAACTAGGCCCCAAAAATCTTGCTAGGCAGTGGCAATGTTTATATGCATTGTGAAGTGCCAAAATACAGAAAATGAGACCTGAATTCCAATACTCTAATACTTAAGGCCTACCCATTAAGAATTTTTACCCAATGTAGACTGAAACTAAGGTGAAATTTTTCTCTCTGTGGAAGAACTTCTTATTTCAAAGTGTCTTCCTTTTACAAATTAACAGCAAAATTCAAAGTCATAAAAATTCATGAAAAATAACTATTCTAATTTAGTTCAATATTTTTGTTTTACATTAACTGAATGTTTGATTAAAATTGGATGCAAACTGAAAATGGGAGCTTTATAGATTGAAATTTTATAGTAAGAATTCTATCTTTGTTGTTGTTGTTCTGTTTTTAATAGGATATTTATGATTTATTTGGGGACGGAAATAAAACTGACTAATCTGGATTTTTGCATTAGGTGGGAAGAAGATCTTTAGACCTCCCTAATAAAGTAATTCTGATGATCTTCATTTTCTGATGATCCACTCTCAGTACTCAGTTCCCAAAGAATGTCTGGGTTTCCATGTTCACAAGAGCCAGTCCCAGAGTCTAGAATGCCTTATGAGCTGTTTCACTTCATATGAAGGTCTGTAGATTTAGCAATAATCTCAGTAACAAATGTAAAGAACTATTCATACAAACCCAAACTTCATTCAGGTTCCCAAACTATCTTAAATGTAGGACTAGAAGCTTAACTTTAGGGGAAAAAAAAATAATAATTTTTAAAAAAAAAAGTATTTTCGATTAGAATTTTCTTTTTCTTTTTTTTTTTTTTTTTTCTGCCTTACCTCCATCCATTCATTTATCAAGCTACATAGCAACAGCAAATTATATCAACTTCAGATTCTGGCCACTTCTGTTTTCTTTAGTAATGAAAACAAGTGGCTGACAGTTACGTCATGTTTGTGTAACAAGTTTCATAATGAAAAGCTCAGTGCTGTGTCAAGGGAAAGCTTTGTACACCCAACCATCTCCTAAGCACTTCCTGGCAGGAGTTTAGCAGGTTACCACCAAAAGTTTGAGGTCACCTCAGGAAACAAAGTAGAATTAAATGTTTCCACATTAAGATTTGCAAATGCTTACGTGGTCAGACAGATGGATTTCATAGCTATTTCTGAAGTCTGCAATACATATCGTCCTGATGAAAGACCAGCAATTTGACTCTAAAGGTTTCTGGTAGCAGTTTTATACTATGTCAAGTCTGAAATCATGAAATCTGTTGTGCCTCATCATTAGGCTAGTTAAACTTTTAGTTATACAGCTTGATTGTTGATACAAATACTGGTTAACAAATATGGAAACTAGCTTATGAAATTTTCTGCTCAGTTGCAAACTTTTGAGTATTTCAGAAATAAATATAACAACAGAAAAATTAGATTTATTGTAAAATACATCCCATTCAAATGAAGCTGAAGAGGTACAGGAGACAAGAACATTCAGCTAGACAATTTGTAACAAAAAAATAGATGCAATGTGAGATTCCTAGCTACAACTGAAAAAAAAAGAAAAAAAAGGAATACACAAGAAACATAAAGCAAGCAAGCAAGTAATCATGCCAGTACTAGTCAGCTTTCTGTTCATCAATGTCAATTTTTAATTTAAATACTTTTATTCAAAGGCTATCTACAGAGATCGTTTCAGGACCAGAAGAAAGAACTTTGCTTTTTGATAGAATGTTTTCAGGATGAAAAGATCTTCAGGGGTCCTCTCAGCTCTGAAACACAACCTGCCTAAGAATTCAACAAAGAAAATGAAGAACAGAAAAGAAAATTCCTTTTCTGCCACTCTGAGAGATGCTTTGGGCCATGAAGATGTTATGGAACTCCTAACATTAAGGTTGATTCCGTAACTAAAGTTTGCATTTTAAAATGAAAAATTGACTGCTATAACAAAGATAATTCTTTCTATACTAAGAATGTGACTATGTGATTTTTATCCCAGAATAAAATGCACAAGCATAAAAACTAAAACAGAACTCAACCATTTGCTTCACTATTATCTGTATTATTTTGTATAGAAGTGACCCTCAACACACCTAACACAAGGAAAGGACATGGCTAATAGGAATAGCAAAAAATAGGCCATCAGCACTTAATTCTTGTAAATCCTACCAAACCCAATGCCAACAAATATCTGAGTCATGGAAGCCTTTAAGCATGCTTTCGAGTGATTAAAAAAAGGAAGCATTTTACCCATACACTCACAGTCTCCAGCACTGAATGCTGCTACTTTGCATTGCTGAAGTGTTTTTCAGGGCTCAGCTTATAAATCATAACCAGATAAGGAGCTTGCAGGAAGTAAATCTGAAGTAAATCTAGGTTCCTACTACCCTAAATTAGTTGATTACAAAAACAAATAAACAAGAATATCAGGGGGTGTTTTTAAAGATGTAAATATTTGATATACCTAACACAACCTGAAATCCAGATGATTTTATATGTATTTTCTCCTTCAACTGAATGAGGCTGATTTTTTTTTTTAAAAAAAGAGGGATCTTAAGTATTTCATGCCCAAAGATCTGAACCAAATCCCAACAGTTATGATGCCCAAACTGCATTTCACATGCAGTAGCTTGACCTGCAACTGAAGAGTGCTCAGACCTGACTCCTATCTTAAACATATTTGACTGCATCTGTTTGTGAAAAAAGGCTTAATATGAAAATTGAGTTCTTTAAAAGTAATAATTTTCCAAAGTTTAATTAAATGAGTGCATCACATTCAAATTTCATAAAGCAATTGAAACACTTATGAAATATTTTCCAAGTATAAAAGTATAAATGTTCAACATACATATAGAACTGATCCATTAACAGTATTGTATGTACAGAACATGACAACACAAGTGCTTTAACACTTGCTTTTTCATATACCTGTGTGTCACGTGTGTGTGCCAAATTTGCTGCAATACCTACTTTTAATAAAATGCATCTTGTAGGGAAAGCAGCTGTGAAGGAGCATTGTTTAAAAACCACACACTCCCACTTTTATGATGGAAACATACATCCTGAATTAGTGGGGGAAGGTTCAGGAACCAAGGCACAAAGTGGAAGAGCAGTGTGAGGTCTAAAGGACAATTTCAGGGTGCCCAGTTCACCGGTACTTTCAGTACCCAGGTACTCACTGAGAAGCCAGTAAGAAGGATGAGTAGCAGACACAACCCCAAGTTGAATTTTACATACTAAAATATGTAACTATACTATATGTATTTGCTGTATTTTCTATTTTTATTGATGTGCTTAATTTTTAATTAACTACACAAAGGAAAAGAAACAAAGAGGTGAGCACGAACATAAATGGCAAACCAGAAAAACAATATTAGATGAAAACAGGCATCCCTATAGGCAGGCAGCTTGATAATCAGCAAAGGAAAAAGAAAGAACTGGGCAAATATATATGAGGTTGTGCCAGGAAGAGCCCCTTTAAATTTTTCCATCTCAAACGTTATGCCAAGATTAATATATGCTTTTTGTGTAGTAATTACCCATAGATCTCTCTTTCAAGTACTTGGGCCACCCTGAACTCAAGCAAATATTATTCATCTCATTCACGAACACAGCCCTTGTTCTGCAAATAATTCTGGAAGCAGCTTCCAGCTGAAACATCTCTAAAGCTTTGAACTTGCAGAGATTTTGTCAGCATAAGAAAAAGAGCCATGACAGAACTATTTCTGATAGTCAGGCTATCAGGGGAAAATAACCTTATATTAGGCTTATAAGAAGGCTAAAAGAAGAACACTTGAATTCACAAAGAAAGCTAGAATTTGCCTTACAGAGGAGATGACTAATTAAGAATGTCTTATGGTTAAAAAACTGTAACCATTTACTTTTTAACCAGAAGACATTCTATTATTTCAAATATGTCACTGTAGACTCCTCCTGTTTTCATGCATATTAAAGTGGCAGACTATATCCTAAGTCTGTTCTGTACAGATTTATCAGCCAAAGACTTGTTGCTGAAAAATAATGCAAACTTGGGCACCATAGGAAAGCAGTGCTTGTAGGAGGGTTGGGATATTGTTCTCCAAACTGGTTTTTTTGCAATACATGGTTTGTGTATTTTTTCCCCTATTTTTCATGCTACCACTATGAAGAAAACACAAATAGATTAAAAATACTTCAGAAGTGAAAAAATACATGGAAGATTCAAGTCTAGACAGACAGAGACAGCCCTGAAGAACCATTCTTTTCTCCCATTTTGGAATGTTATGACCTCAAAACCGTTGGGGGAGTTAAAAAAAAGGTGCAGGAGGATGTGACCTTATTACCTAAGCAATTGCATTAAAGATTACAGAAGAAGAAGAGAACTTTTGCTTTTAGCTTTTATATGAAAAGCCAAAGCAGACTTGGTTGCAGTAATTTGCAACACTAATTCACATCTTTCTCATGACTGGAATAACCTAAGGGCTGCTTAAATTGAATTGAACAATTGAAAGAAAACATTGCCCTTTGTATACAAACATTTCAGCAGCTTTGAAATTGTGTGTAACCACAACTATTTCATTAAATAATCTTTAAGGGACAACTAGGTGTCAGGTCCATTACATCAGCAGTAAGTAGTAATTTCTCATATTTATCTCAAAGCAGCTTCACTTTGTTGACACAGTTTAATCAATATTGTGTTTCTCATTATTTATTTCTTACTGTGAGAGTGGATCTTTTTCAACAGGCCTGTCTAACTCCATGAGACATCTTTTGTCAATTTATGGGCAAAACTAAATATGTCTTGTTAGAAAAAAAGTCTTTCTGACACTGCCAACTTTCTTGTGGAAGGGCAAATATTCAGCTGCAGTTATTTTCTTATTTATATTCATATTTGTAAAAAAACCAAAACCAGCAACACAATATATACCAAAAATGCACAAAGCCTTATTTTTTTTTCGGTCTTGTAAAACTCTGTATATTTTGAGGTATGATGCATATCCATTATTTGGCAAGCAAATGCAACTTTAATTCAGTAGCCTGAAAGCTTTTTGGTAATCTCCAACAATCTCTGCCTGTTGTAAGACATGTATGTAATTTATACGTTCTACCTACAAAAACTGCATTTCCAAGAACCAGGAAAACACTACCCAGTTTTTAATATAACAGAGCTTTTTTTTTTTTTTTTTCCACATACACTGTAAGTGAAATAGGTCTTGTCTAGCCATTTTTGTGATTTTCTGTTCCCTTTTGCTGAAAACCACTATAGTATTATTATTATGTTAACTGTACCTCCCAATTTTGCCTTTTTTCTACCAGGCTGGTAATTGTCTTGTCTCTGTAAGCAGATTAGACTTCCATGTTTTTCCTACTGAAAAAACCTGAATCATAAGCTTCCTAAACTCTCTAGTTCTTTAAACAATTTAGAAAGTCATCTAGATCAGGACCACTGTTCTATAATGATCATAAGTCTATGCACCTGTGTTTTTCAGTTAGGTTTTCAGGAACACTCAGAAAGGACACCACAGAACAGGTTCCACAGAGGGAAAATGTGTATAAATATAAAAATCTAAGGCAGGAATGGGGAAGAGAGATAGGACAACTCGAAGCCACACTTGGCTTTCCTGCTGAAGAAGTGGAGACAGCTGTTTAGGCAGAGATCAACATAACTGAGCGGCTAGGTCCTGGTCACTGAAAATTCGTATGTGCGTGTATGCTGGTCTGCCTCAGCTGTCATGGAGCTCTGAAAACAAACTGATGAACCATTAAAACTTCCACTGAGGTAAATAATTATCACATCTTCTTTCACAGATGAGTAAATAAAGATACTAAATAAATATCTGGTCTGAAACCACAGAGAAAAATCAGTAGCTCCAGAAACAGAATACCAGTTTCCATGTTTACATATTCCCTTTAAAGAGTTTCTATCCCACTTTACTTTTTGGTTTAGATTACAGATTAATCTTTTACTTTTCACAGCTGCATATTTAGCTCAGTTTCACAGAAAAACCTCACAAGGGAACAGAATGATATGTATACATTGTACAGTATTATACAGCATAGAGATCCCTTAGCTGCATCCAGAAGAAGCAGCAGGACAAGCACATCACATAAAGTAATCTGCTGGTAGAGTAGCAGGAAAAATCAAAAGTTGCTGCAGAGGTCAGGTTTTGAAACACAAGCATCTTCCCAGTACTGCCTGATACAGGCAATAAGTAGTTTCATTAGCAGCTCTATAATGAAGTTCCATCCCAAATTATTTGTACTACGGCAGTGCATTGCCTTAGACCACCTTTCATGCTACTTAATTACATCCACATGTTCCAGAGGCCCAACACAGATCAACTGCTGATCAATCTTTCTGAAAGGACAGGCATGGTGAGGAGCACAGAGGAGCTGCTAAGCAAACTGCTGTAGCAGCAGGCTGGATTGATGCCCTGGACTGCTATGGGGGAACTGAAAACATAGAACTGCTAAACCAGAAACGTTTGGTTAAGGAAGAGCAGCACAAAAGAAAGTGATGCTTTTGAAAAAGAACATCTTTATTTTTGAGAAAGACCAACTCTCAGTAGTTATGGTTAAGCAGAAAGTAAATATAATTCAATTATTTAAATAATTTATCAGTAAAATATGACCCAACAAAAATTCTTGACAAAAAAGGCTGTTTAATAAGGGTAGCTACATAATATCACATGTGGCACATAGCAATGGAAATACATAATCTTTAAAAACAAACAATACAAACACACTTGAAGGTAGTTCACTTAAGAAAGAAAGGCAAACTTTCTTCCTCCTTGCGAAAAACAATAAAATTCAACTTCTCTCCATTCTTTCTTCATTTGTGAAATGCAGAGTTAAGAAAAATTAGAGTCATACTTACTTTCCACTTTCCATGTCTTTCTCATAATGAAAATTTTCAAATGGAAAAGAGGGAAAGACGGGAAGATATTAATATCTCTCTTTGGAGGCTGTTGAATCACCTTTTCAAAGCACTGATGCAGTGAACTGAGTTTAGTGTTTGATCAGAGAGTTTGGCATATAGCACTAGCTATCGGGGCAGGCAGGGAAAAGAAGTTATAAAGAAAGAGGCACAGCAGAATAATTAAATCAAAACCTAAAAAACTGAAAAGCATACTGATATGCAGAATTGAAACATTCACAGAAATCAGTCATATAGCTACTCTTTCAAAGATTACCTCATTTTAGGGACTTAATATATTATTATTGTATGTCTATATATTTAGGCAATATTGCTCTGTGAATTTGAATACATTGCATTTCATATTTCACTTCATCTATCCACGGTTTTTGTTTGCCCTTTTATTATATTTCCCACCCTAACACATTCCGAGGTCTTGAAAAGATTTTCAGTAGACAACCACTAAAATATCTGGTAACTTGGTAACATTAACTATTCATAAAAAAAGACAATATATTTTTTACTGCAAAAATAAAAAGAACACATACACATTTAGAAACAACTCTTCCAGATGACAGTTTAAAGAGTTTGCCAGATACAGTTAAGGAGCACTGATAAATTAAAATGAAAATGACTGTATATGGCACAGTATGTTTTCTGTTTAGTGGATTAACAGACAACTTTAGCCTATTAGTGTTCTCTGTGCTATATACACATCAAATCAGCACTAAAAATACAGCTTCTGTAACTTTAACTTCAGCTCCCAGATAAACAAGACTCCTTTAACATGACAGCTACAAGCATTCATGAGAAAATAACTCTTTTCAGCAGTCATGTAACAGAAGCCATATGCAGAGATGCATACCAGCAGTAGATAAAAATCTTACTATACTGAACTCAATTTCCCCAAGATACAGTTTTGCTCAAAGTTCCACCACTATTCATGTTTCTGACATGGTAAAATCATGCATGTATGGCATCTGACTTCATTTGATCCCAAGTATAATCCCAAAGAGCATTAAGGAAGCTCCAGTGGGGTGTGCACACTTGCCAGGAGAAAAACTTTTACTGAAGAACTCAGAGAGAGGGAAGTTTGAAAACATCACTCCTTCATGGCAAACATGTAAAGTGCATTTAAATTAATCAATAAAATTCATCAAACCTCTGTAGGTTATCACACTGCTATCCAGAGTCCTCTTTTTGTTAATGTGTTGCTGTTTTACAGCCAGTGTTCACATACTGTTACACTTTGAAAGACCTAAGACTTTGCAGTATTAAACTTTAGTAGTATTTTGTAGTATTAAAGCTTTTCGAAGTATTAAAGATATTTTGCTAAACACTTTAATAAGACAGCCCCAAAGAAGGGAGAATGCCAGATAAAGAAGTAAGCTCTTGGCAGAATTCAACTCCTGTAAATCTTCAAAGAAAGGGCAGTCTAGGAAGACAATGGATTGGGCAAGCAGTTTTTAGCATGCCATTAGACCAAAAAAAGTCCAGATCAAAAGTGGAAGCAGATTGGGCTGTCTCTCTGAAAACAATACTTTGCATGCCATAGTGTTTCTCCAATATAATTTTGACTTGGCTAGAACATTACTTTGGGTTTTCTTTAGCAGACCTTTGAAAGGTGGGAATTTCTAAAGCACAGACTTCAGTTGTGAGTCATTACTATTGTTTCCTTTAAATTTTCTCACCAGCTCATCCTGCACCACTTCCCTTGTTCTCATGAATGAACAACAGTAATGGAAACGTACCCATTGGTAAGAAAGACTGAGAAAACTATTGTGATAGATTTTCAAATGTCCTGACAACAAAAAGTTAACAGTTAATTCTAGTTGCTGGTTTTAGGGCTGTTGTAGAAATTAAGAACTTAATATGAACTCATTTAATATGAACTCATTTCAACTTTAGAGCCATGAAACTTCTTAAGAGCAAAAAAATAAAAAAAAGCATCCATCTTGTGCAACTTTGTTTTATGATCCATTACCGTAAAAAGGAAGGGGGATGTGATTTTAATCTTAAAATAATATCCCATTTGTGTAAAGGCAATGCATCATCAAAGCTTCATTTCCCCATAGCATCTCTGTATATCAGCACAAGGGAAAAAAATAAAAAGTCTACATACCATGAAATCTTACCTCCTTTCGAGATTAATGAGCACTAGTCTGTACATACATTAAGAGGTCACTTGACCCCATCTGTTGTGCAATAACCAGGCACACTGGGATAAGTGAAGGAGACTGAAAAGCTTCATTTTCCCTCTATAAGTCATTGCATGCAAGCTTTGTGTTGTGGGCCTTTCGTATGTTATGCCCTTGGAACTCCCTTTGACACCAGAGGAATTTCTGAGAATGACATGAGTGTGGTACCGTCACGTCAGGTTCTGCCAAGTGCTGCTTTTCTGCAACAAGTTCCCCCAGTTATTTAGCCTCTCCTAGTATTGGGACCCAAAGTTAAAAACCAAACAACCCTCGACCAGACAAACAGAAAAAATCTCATGAATATAAGGGGAATAGTCTAGTTTCACTAAAGACATGCAAGCTTTAACAAGTTGCAGCCTAGACTTCGTTTTACTCAGCTGCCAAGGAGGACAGCAGAGGCCAAGAACTTTCCAACTGTCCTTTCATGAAGGAACACTGACACAAACTCTGACTAAACAGACACCTACTGCAATTTCTGTTTCACCATAACTACCAAGGCCTTCAAACACAACCACAACATTTTTAACATTTCTCTCCAGTCAAGATGGTAAATATATGGTTTTTAGGAAAGAGCTTTGTGATATTATTATCTAGCTTCTCATTTGCTGCACTTTTATCCATGCAAACTGCCTCGAAAACTTGTTTTCTCTCGATATTAAGAACTTGCTCATATAGCTTAACAAAGTCCCCCTCTGCCATGTGTTACATTGCCATCTAGTGACACATTGTAAAGGTATTTTCTGCTGATAAACTATTCTCAATCACTTTTCCCTAACACAATTTCACTCAGTGTATTAGCTTAGGGTTAATACAAGATTATTCAAATCATTAATGTAATTTAATAGGAAAGGAAATTTTATTATTTGATTTGTTTTAGAATATTTCTCACTGTGTGTTTGCTCTTCCATAATTAGCTCTTCAGCAGTCTTGTTGGTACCTTTTAATATTTTAAATGGAAAAGACCTTTATATTAGTAGGAAGTGGAGGTATTTTCTCTTTCAGAAAGAGATCACACAGGACTATTTGCATGGTTACAGACCTTGCTGTTAGTGCTGTGAATAATTATATTAACAATTTTACTGCTCTTACATTTCAAATTCAACCTTCTCCCGGTGCGCATCTTACATGCCATCACCTCATCAATAGCAGCTGCTTTCAAAACAATACATATAAGAACTGATAGCTGAAATTAAGCTAGGCTTAAGCCAAAAATGAATGGGCTTGTGCTGAAGATGAGAAACATACATGCGCTGCTGGGTTACAGACTTCTCTCAAGCAGAGAGTCAGATAAACCAGGGTGTCACAGCCTCACCTCACTGTGACACTGCAAATCTCCTGGAACAGGCACAAGATGCTCCAGCACAATCTTGCTAAAGCAATAAATGCTCTAGAGGGACACAGTCAAACCCCAAACTGACAACAGGCTTGGCAGGGTCCTTCCCTTCAGCTTTACAAGGGCTATGGTGTGCACCCCAGCCCTGAGGAGCTTGCACTGCTCTGCCTACTCTCACGACAGCTCAAAATCCAAACGAGGACATTTCCAGAGAGCCTATCATGGTTTGCTCAAAGAATTGTTGACAGGGTTAACTTTACTGTCTGTTAGTGTATTACTACCAAACAATCTTTGAAATATTGCTACTCTCCAGAAGTTATTTTGCGTACAACAGCAAGTTTGGGTGCCCTGAGTTGTTTTATGCTTTGGACTTAGCCACTGAAGGCACCATTTCATTGAACTTCTTGCAATTCAGAACAGAGTGAATGAGGTCCAAATGAGAAGAATGGAAATCCAGCCTCTGGCAAGAAAGTAATGCTAACCAGCCCAGGCTGCCAAGCCCAGTGACTGATTGCTCATCTGACTAAATCCAGACTCACTGATTCTCTCTGCCTGAATGAAGGAGCAGTGACTTAACATTCATTCACAGAAAACTGTTGGATCAGTACCTCTTCAAAGCTACTTGGCACCAACACTTGAGTTGGGGCATTAAAAGGTGGAAGTGTGTGAGACTTTCTTCCAAGTATTCTACTTTTACACTAAGTCATCCTCTTTCATATCTTATCTGGCACTTTCAAACTGTCTCACTTTCAACGTGGTTTATAAACAGTATTGATTCTTATTTATAGCCGATATCATCTTTGCCTTTCCCTTTTGTTTTGGATAAAAAATACTTTCCCAGTGCTTGTGCATAAGGAAGAATCCCACAACATTCTGGAACAGGTACAAAACCAGAAGGTCCCTGATAAATGTAGTATTCCTTTCTTTCTCATATGTACAGAATACAATATTTTCTTACAGCTCTTATTTTGGTCCTTTTTACTTGGAGTGGTTAAAGTTGGTAGGGAGAGGATAAAAATGGTTGGCTGTCTCTAGTACAGTGGGAACTGCAGAGGCAGCAATTCTCATTTCATGCTCATGCTTTCTGTTGTTTTATCCACAGCTGCTTTGAGATTCCTGTTGCTGCAGCACTAGCAACTCACTTGTGTCTTCTCTGCTGGGGAAGCAGCTGTTCCCACTTAGCAGGGGTAGATGCTCAGAACACAGACATTTACCTTAAAGAATGGGGTCACTGCGGTTATCTGTATAGAAATACCACCCCACTTCAAAGCACAGCTATTCCTGCTCCACTGCCCAAATATTTACAAAAAATATTTTTTTTTCAGTATGAAACATGTAACAGGTAATAAGTGCATTGAAAATTGCCTTAAATATATTTGCTACAACAGTGGAGCTTCAGAAAGATGATGTTGCTGAGACTTCATTCCCTACAGCAATCTCTACCCATACTATTCAAAGCTGGAAAAACTGATTTATATTTGCAATGAATTAGGTTTCAAAATGCTTGTGAGATAACCAACCATCACTCCCTAGACAATTTAAAACTCATGTGCATCTGTCATCTGAAGCTTTTTGTCTGGCCCATGAAAAGATCTGTAGAGGACCCAAGAATAACATCCCAGAGTCCCAAGTCTGTCACAGATTTTAACTGTAAAGATTTTTTCATTTACAACAGATGATGGCAAATCCCATCCCAGGAATGGGATTCCCAAGGATAAACTAAACAGCACTCTCTTAAATTTCATCAGACACTTATTGCCAAGAGAACACAAATGCAAGGATGTCACTTGTGTACATAGGTACATAATTGACTCATCTTTTTTTACTGTATTACACATGACATTCATAAAGATGTCAAATATTTAAAAAAAAAAAAAGATTATGTTACATTAAGATCACCACTGTCTAAAAATCCAAACACTTTGAAAATTCCTTTATAATAAAATCCCTCAATTCTAATAGGTAAAAAACTGCATAACAGCATTATATACCTAAACTTAAAATCCAAATATCTTATGTATCCTATTCTGAAAATGAACATTTCTCACTTTCCATTGTTTTGTAATGAATGCCTGACATCTGCTGGTAAATATACAAACTGCATATTGTTGAATTAAACTATCTTTGGTTTTTAGAGTAAGGAAGATGTTTTAGAATACATAATTTATTCAGAGAAATAAGATTAAAATTATTACAATCATGACATAATGAGGTTTCAAAACTGAACTGCATCAATATTCCTTTTACTTGTTAGAGTCAAGATAGGTTCTCAGATTTTCCTACAAAATTTCCCTGCAGGAATGATCAAATCCAGCCCTCAAAAAACCAACATGCAAGCCAATAATTTTTCCTTAACAGGATTTTTGTTTACATTATTTTTACTATACTAAATTAGCAAGAGCAAGTTTAGTGCTATTACACTGCCATTTTGTTTAGATTGAACATTCTTCAAAAAGCAATTTTTACACTATTCTCTAATATTGCAGTCGTGCTACCAAAAATGTATTTGCTGGTTAAAACAACTGGAACGCCCATGAAAATACCGACTTATAAAAGCCCAGTCTGTGACAAAGGATATAAAACATTCTTTTTAAAGACTTCTCAAAATCCAGGAAAGATATGGGAGGAAATAAAGGATATTTCTCTAGAAAAAGCAGCAGAAAGCACTGCCCCAGAATTGATCAAATGAAGGCTTTCAGTTTTTCATCCTCTCATGTATTGCACAGTTCTTTTTCTAAAATCTGAGGAATTTTTAGTACGGATAATTAGGACTCAATTTTTATGATGTACCTTTGTAACACAATGTCTTGCTGAAACACAATTCAAAAACTAATTCTGTGCACAAGTGGGTCAGCGTATCAGAATTAAAATAATCTTGCTGGATCACAAGTAGAAATCAGGAAGGAAAGAATATACCCAGGAAAATGAGAAACTAAAATATTGTATGAATTCTTTAATATGGAGTAATATGAAAGTGATAAAAAACTAAAGTTTTTTTGACAAAATTTTTGAAGGGAGAAAAAACTTCCAAAGTTAACAACAGACCTTTGCTCAAATCCTATTGAATATCAAAGAGCAGAACTCCTTCTTCAGCCAGAGAAATTGATCCTTCATTCCAAACAAAAATAAAATTCTGTTTGACAAGAATTTCTTTTGTAAGGTAAAAGCTATTGTCTTCATTCTTCTTTGGTTTTTCATTTTCCCTCTGTACCAACAAAAACAATCAAGTATAATGAAAACTTGGTGCAGTTCCTCTTGAATCCCTGTATCACAATGTGCATGTCTGGTGTTGTACAACATAAACACTATACTTTGCTACAACACCACCAAAAAGAGAGCATAAAAGAATTACCAGAAATTTAATGGCAAATGTACATCAGTTTTCTGAAAGCAAACCACACACAATTCTCTTTGACAGAAGGTAAACAATAAATTAAAAAAAAAAGGCTAAAAAAAAAAAAAGGCTAAAAAAAAGACAAAAATTAATTAAAATCTAAGCCATGAAAAAACTTCATTTTGGATCCAGGAAAACAAGTCATTTCCCCCCCTGGGGAAAAGGTTAAATTGGTGTTGCACCCTGTAGAAGTGGCCAGATAAATCTCAGTGTTTGATGCTGGTTCATCTGAAATACACGCAGCACTGAAATAAAAATTGCTGAAGTTCCCTGGTGCTGACCAGTTCTTGAAAGATTACACTGAACAATGGGTACACACATATAGCATACATATTTATTGGATTTCCCTGAAAGGATAACAGCTTGCTACGTAAAGTACAAATGGAAGTTCCCCATTCCTTGTTTTCTTTAATACTAAAATTATGAATTTCAGAGTAGTGGGAAATTCTCATCCTGGGATCAGGAGAGCACTAGAAAAGACATCACTACGAAACCCATGACATTACTATTATGCCAAGCAACCAGAAAAAAAGAAACAAACAAACCCAGACATCTCTTATCTGAAGATACCCATTGGCTTTGATGAAAACCTGTGAAGGAATCCATCATTTATCTCGCTTTGAGGAGTGGCCTACTGTCCATGCTGAGGATTTCAGCACCTGCTTTACAAATTTCTGATTAATAACTTATTAAAGTGAGGAACAGGGAAAAAGATAGTCCTCTAGTCAAAGATTCTACCTATACCCTATTAAGGCAAAAAAGTTTTATTAACTTTGAAAAAACAAATCCTAAGGATATACTCCTTTTTAGGAGAGACACTTGACAACGCAGAGAGGTGACAACTAGGCAAAGTTCATTGCTTATGTGGACCAAAGCTTGTGAAATGAGACAGTCCTTACAGTGAGCTCAGATAACATATCTGATGAGACATATAACATTTGAGTTATTTCATTACAGAACTAACCATACAAGACATTTTACTTTTTAAAATTTAAAAATATAAAAAACCCTAAAAAACTGTTCTTAAAAAGAAGAATGTTAATGTTGGTTGTTGCCACATGTGCACTTAGAATGCAGGCACCACTGCCCTTCTCTCTTTCTTACTATACTAATTCCTGAAGCAAAATGTAAACGAACAAGTAATAGTTAATGAGCAATGGGACGAGAAAGGCAGGGAAGAAAAAGAAACCCTTACCTACTCTTTCTTTCAGAACTAAGAGAGAAAGAAAGAAAACAGAAGGCATTACCTTTTAGAAATAAAAGTTAAGCAAAAAAAAAAAAAAACCCAAAATCAACCAACCAAAAAAGCCCACCACCAAACCAAAAAAACCCCACAAACAAAACCCTAAACCCAGAAAGACTTCAGCAGCCACAATCACATCACTGTTACTTCCAAATCACCGTTAAACCAGTTTTATCTCAATCTTCAGTTACTATGCTACACAAACAAGACCTCTGTCTGCCTCTCAGAACTACATCTAATACCAACCATTCTTAAGTGTAAATATTTTTACACTTCAACTCAGAAATTAGTGTTTGGCTTATCTTCTTTACCCACCTCATAGTTCCTACTACCACACTCCGAAACCTCGTCTGTGTATCAAAAGCAACAAATTCCCTTCAGCACGAGCACACGGGACCATAGCAGTCTCTCAGAAAGCAAAAGCAAACCCTGACACAGCAAGAAGAGCACTGAGCAAGGAGGCAGACTGAATGAATAGCACTGTACCTGTAGCTGTGCACAGTACAACACAGAAGCAAAACTCCACACCCAACATCCAAATCCCCACTCTGCTACAGGACTACCCAGTTAAGAGTCCTCAATTATCCCTTCTGGTTACCAACCACCTGTGCAGCCAGCTGGTGGAAACTGTGGTGGGTTTATCACATGCCACACAGGCAATTCTAGTTATCCCAGGGTGCTCTTTTGAAGACTTGCTTGCAAAAGCACTTCCAGTATGGCTTAAGAATGCCAGGATCTTTCTGGAACTAAATGTGTATTTTTCTTGTAAAGCACTTGGAAATCATTGCATTGCAAGCGTAAAGCATATGATGACTGTTGCTAACAAAGTTAGTGGTATAATACAAACATGTCTTCCAATTACAGAAATGCTTGCTCACTGTTATGGTTCTCTAGCACTGGAAATATGTATGTTCTCTAACTCATTTCTGCCAGTTTTATAATTTTAAGAGTGCCAGCAATTTCTTCAGAATTTACATGAGCGCTACTAAGCAAAAGGGAATACAGCTGGGAAGCAGAGGAAATTTCCAGGTGAATTTGTCCATGATTAACTCATAGTTGTTCTTTCTCCATTTTATTTTCTAAATAGTTTATTCATAGAGGGTTTAGAATTTCATTATTAGACCATAAATGATTGAAAAAAGCAGTCGTGTTAAAGCTTGGAGTAAACAGGGGGAGGGGCGGTGAGAGGGAGGGAAGGGTGAGATGAGAAAAAGAGGAGAGGGTGGAGAGAGATGGAGAGAAAAATCCTGGCCATGCAGATAATTAGAGGGATGGCTGAGAGAATTGGGCTGTTCAGTCTGGAGACGAGAAGGCTCCAGGGACTTCTAATTGAGGTCTTACAGCACTTGAAGGGGCCCTAAAGAAAGATGGGCATCAACATTTGAGCATGGCTTGTTGAAACAGGACAAGGGATAATGCTTTCAAACTGAAGAAAGGTGGATTTATATTGGATATAGGGAAGAAGTTTTTTACAGTGAGGGCAGTGAAGCACTGATAATGTTGCCCAGAGGTGTTAGATGTCCCATTCCAGGAAACATTCAAGGTCAGGCTGGATGGGACTTTGGGCAGCCTGATGTGGTTGGAGATTTCCCTGCTCAGTGTAGAGGGGTTGGACTAGATGGCCTTTAAATGTCCTTTCCAACCAAGCTATTCTGACCATTCTTACTACTGAATACTCACTTGTTTCCATCTGTGCCTCATCTTCAGCCCGTTATCTTCAATAACATTGAGAAGATGGTCTGAGGGAAGTGTTGGAGGGCACCAGAAAAAGATCCAGAAATTACTTGGTTTGTTCAAGCTAAGTTTTGGATTTTTTAAATAAAAAGATGCCTGATATAACTACTGCAATATGAGCATTTACCAGTGTAGAATGGGACTTTTCAGGCTAAACAATGTATGTCTGTTGACTTGTTTGTCTGAATGAACAGTTTAAAATGTTTTCATAAAAAACATTTAACTGTTTTAATGAAAAAAATTTCCAAAATATAGCAGCCAAATAAACCAGAAAAACTTTTCTTGAAGTCTGACAAAGTTATTCTGTATGTATTTTCTGACACAAATTTGGAGCAAAATTGCTTCTCCAGTACCCAAATTTTCAGCCTACAAAGCTTTCTTTTTGCAGAACTGCCCTGCAAAACCTATCATCTTGAAGCAATTTTCAGAAGAACATAATTTTCAACAGTTGGTATCCAAAAATTATGCAGAAACTCTATTTAAATTTTCCTAGTAAGTAATATATTAGCTAGTTTTAACTTCATTGTTCAGAAGAAACACTAAAAGAATTAACAGCTGATAGAAATAGTTTATTTTCTCAATGTCTTTCTACTTTCAATAACTGTAGAGCCACCCATAAATAAGACTGCTCAGGGCAGCAGTGTTCTAAACATAGATTTTTCAAAGCTATTTTGCCCCTCCTGCATAGAGCTGTCAATGTAGTGCTGCATGTTTTTGATGGGAAATGGAAACCCAGGCTACTTTAAAAATTTCCATCTTTCAGTCCTCACACAAGAACTCAGACGTCTCCAGAACCTCACTTAAAAATTACTATCTGAAATGTATCTTTAACGTTTTCAGTTCAGCCTCTCCCCATGAAGTAAACCACTTGCCAGGGAGTACCTTGTTTGTACATATTACTCCATAAACCAGCAATATTTAGTCAGGAACACAGCTAAGAGATCAGCTGCCAGCAATACTAGTACCTCATGAGATGTGTGAGACAAGAGGAGGTAAATTAGTTTCCACAAAAGCACATTCTTTTTGTAAGTGATTTGAGAATTGTCACAACAAAATACAGTAGCCATTTGAATTTTTGAAAGGCTTTTTACTTTTTTTGTTTTTTATAGAGATCAGTTGGGGAATTTGCCTCCTTAAACTCTGAACCAACACCCTGTCCCACTTAGTGGCTCAGGAGCAAAAACCGAGCTATTACAGCATCAAGTGCTCATCTATGCTGGCCTTTCCCTCAGGATAAAAACAAACTTCTTCTCTCCAATAATTTGAACTCCATGATGGCTTCTTCTTCATCCCTCTAAAATGCTTACCTCAAACATAATTTCTCTTCACAGGGAAAGGCTAATAAAACATCAAACATCACATCTGAAAGCTACTGTTTGTGTCTTGAAATTCTGCTACTGTCTGCTGGGAGGAATATACCATTTTGTAGGACAGAAAGTAGCTTTCTCCCTAATGCTCTCTGACAGTGGATCCTTGTCTTTGTAGTTAAAGCTTCTCTTTAATAGGCAGACATTATATTCATTGGAAGAGTACTGCCAAAGGAATGCAGGGAAGTGGTTGAATGCCAACCCACAAGAAATGCTTCAGTAAACAATTCAAGAATATAATTTATGAAAAAATCAACCACTTATTCAGCAATTAGCAAAACAAATCCACAACTTTACCCAATTATCTCTAAAAATATTGTTTTCCTTTATGACAGTTTTAAGTTCTCTGTAACAGTTTTTAGAGCCACATATACAATTGATATCAAAGCACAGGAAAAACATGTGTTTCAATGTGCTGATTATACTACTCTGTGGAAAACAGCACAAGTTCACAGAACTGAAATTCATGCAAGTATGATGGATACAAATGACAAATTCTCCTACAACATTCATGTCAAAAAAACCTTTTCGTTTTTGCACTTAAACAAAATTTTGTTTGTACAGACAAAGCACCTTTTGGAAATTATTTTCAAGACCTTTTTGATTAATACACCAACATGAAAAATTTATTAAGTAGTCAGGGATAATTTACAAATATTAAAGATCCCTTTTTAAAAGCAAGGTAGCTCCCTCAAAAATCAATCATCTCTTAGGTGAACTCAAAACAAAATGGGATACTCTGCTCCAGTCTTTTGCATGTATTATTTTGTAAGGTTTTTCACAATGTAGTTCTCATAATTTTTCCTGTAACTTTTTTTGATTTCTAATATTAAAACCTGAGTTTTAGTTTCCTCTTTTTCCAAGTCCCCAGTACATCCAGAACATTTCCTGCTTGGCAATGAATTCCCTTTGTCATGCTTTGTTTGAAGATACACATGTAAATCAGGGACTGTGCCAGGAGGGAGATAGCCAGGAGAAGGAGCACATGCCGCGGGCTATCTCCTGGATGGCCTGAATGCACCAGTCAATCACTGCAAGCCATCCCTATTGCCTAGAGGTGATCCCGGTACCCTGCTCCTCCCCTCCTCCCAACCCCAACAGCACTCCCAGCTGAAGCTGAGGGCAGGAGCACACACAGGGGGATGTGCAGCCACAGAGAGGCCACGTTTTCTGCAGAGGTGCTGCCTGAAGCTGCTGCACACTGCTTGCTACCTTTCCTGCTTCATGCAACTCAGCAAGCCTTGCAGATAGACTCACTGACACTCAAGCTGGTAAATCTGCCTCAATTACTCTATCTTGCCATGGGGAAATCCTCTGTTTTGGAAAGGTTTACCCAGACTATTTAGGGAACATCTACTCTCTTCCTTGCTATGAAAGGTCCTCTCTGATATCAGTTGTCTCAGCCCCCTTCTGGAACAAGAACTTTTATTCTTCCTGATGAACAGATCCCAGCAAAAATCTGGAGATTCCATTTCAGAAAGCCTTTCTTTACCTAAAGCTTTTGCTTTTCTTACTGACTT
Source organism: Pyrgilauda ruficollis (assembly GCF_017590135.1). Lineage (NCBI taxonomy): Eukaryota > Metazoa > Chordata > Aves > Passeriformes > Passeridae > Pyrgilauda > Pyrgilauda ruficollis. Next base: position 12,421,312 of record NW_024526599.1, on the reverse strand, counting down.
AGCCTTATGTCTTATGCTTAAAGAAATAAGACTTATATTGAATAGATTTCTTTTTATTCTTCCAGTTTGCTGCATTGCAAGCAGCTATTAAAATGATTTGTAATACAGAACTGAACGTCGGCTACATCAGTGGCACTCAAGATTTGAGGCTGACTGACAGATAATGAACTACCAGTTTTCCAAGTAGCTGCTGACAGTCCTAGAAAGGACCAAGTTTAGCCTACTGTAACATACTGCACATGGATTCAAAAAAATGCCCTAAAATAGAAGAGCCACTTCCTTCAGGCACTTCCAGAAACCAACTCCAGAAGGTATATTTGAGTTCTACACAAAATAAGTAACAATTACAGTACTTAAAAAGCCCAAACACAGGAAGACTATCTTCTGGTTTAAAAATATTTATTTAAAAGAAAAGGGAGATCTATACTTAAATGGCCAGGAAAAAAAAATTCCTCAGTTTCCCCCCTCAAAACTGTTACTCTGCAATTTACCTTTCCCTTAAGTTTCAGCTTCAATGTTTTATTAAAAAAAAAAACAACCCTGAATTTTCATTTCCTTTTCCTATGCTACTATCCTGAGGAAATTCAGCTCCATTCAGTGAAAGGTTGCATGGGATGCAAGAAGAAACTGCAATAAAATGTATCCACAATATACAAGTATAAAAATATTTTGCTTATGATTCAGTACTATAATTTAATAACTTTTTGTTGTTTCATAGGTATCTGGGAAAGGTACAGACACATGTCCTGATCCTGTTACAAGAGGTAGAATGCCAGCATTTGGTACAACATTCCAGGAGAGAGTCAAGGTGATATTCCTGTTTCCCCTGCAAAAGCAACAAAGACTATCAGCACAAATACGCAAGTTAAGTGATTTAATTAACAGTTACTAGTATTAAATACATTAGGATTGTTTATCTGGTCCAGAAACAACAAGCTGTTTAATTTTACACCGTTACTGCCTACATTTTTTCACTTGACTCCTTCAGAGTTGAGTGCATCACAGAACCAATTTTACACAGCCTGAAGGCAGAAACCCAGCAGCCTGTTGCTCATAATAGCAGTGCATCTTCTAGTCTATGGAATACATACGGTATCTTGTACCCCAAGGCCATCTTCTAACAATCAAAGATGCAATAGAGATGACAGAGTATCAGATAGAATATACCACATCAATGTGGTATAATGCCAAGTATGTAAGGAAATCAAGATACCATGAATACCAGTAACAAAACAAATATTTACTTACTTGAGACCATTTCCATCATCAAAGAAAAAGTACTTTGACTTCATGTCTTTTAAGGACAGCCTTGGGTTATCTCCTCTCAACATGATCTTGTCCCAAAGGACCACCTGATTTAGGGCCTAAAATATCAATTGTAATTAAGTCAGTAAGGTACTTTACCAGAACACATTCAGACACTGGACCTTCAATGCACTATTCATCTAAAACCCCTGAAGTACATGCTTGCAAGCCATAACTAATTTAACACAATAACGCATCACAGTGGGGCAATGTAATACTACTACACAGTAAAGTGCGGCATCGAATAAATGGAAATAGTAAGGAACATCTTAAAACACAAGAAAGACATTTAAAAAAAAGTCATATGCTTTAGAAGAATTACAAAGCATAAAGGGGTTTCCTTCTGAATTGCAAATGTAAGTCACTTTTAAAGCAGTATTAAGACTTTGTTTCAAATGAAGGACTTAAACTGAGTTATCATGACTCTGCTTATGTCCTTAACATTTTTCCTGAAACTTTAATTTCAAACTTTAATTGAAATCTCTATTTGAATTGCAAGCATAACCCCAAATAAAATTATTAACAGTTGAAGAAGTGAGATCCCAAGATTTTATGCTACTGGAATTTAAATTCTAAAGAGCAAATAATTTACACTCTGATGTGTAAAGTTCTTTCAAGTAGATGCTAAGCAGTCTTGTTTAGTAATTTATAGAACAGTTTAGAAAAATACTTCTCAGTATTTGTTAGAAGTGTTGCGTTACATTGAAGAAAAATCTAAAATATGGAACAATACAATAATATCACTGCACAATCTAGTACAAACACAATATCCACCGTCTTGTTTAATATAACTAAGGTACTTAAAAAAAAAAAAAAAAAAAAAAAAAGTTGAAAAAGAAAGGACAGTTTTGTACTCTCAGCAAATTAAGAAAACTGCCAAGCTTTCACCATATCCTTGCAATGTGACCACAGCAGCTTTAACTAGAATTCAGTGGTACCATGGCAGCATGCTGTTTCATGAAAGCAATTTTTTTAAAGGCTGCTCCACATAGCTTTTATCAGATCAGTAAAAAGGGTTTTCAGCTATCCCAAAGGGAAGGATCAGTAGCAACCAATTTAAAGGAGCAAGGCAAATTATTTTGATTAGTATGACAAGGTAACGTAAATGAATTATGGGGCTACAGTAACCGGTAGGGTCAACTGTGATCTATGAACAAAACACACACATCAGGCCAACCCAGAAGCCACTCTCTCTTGTTTCTAACAGCAGTCAACTGCAGAAATTTAGAAAAAATGTAAAATGGACAGAAAAGGTGAAAAAACTCATTTACAGTTACTATTGTAAGTATACTACAACACAAGGCACATGTTATTTTTCTCCCATTCTACTGGGCATATATAAAGTTAGGTTTTATGGAGGTGAACTTCCCAGCCTACAGTTTAACTGTCAAGAAAATAATCATGAAGGCCAGTAAAACAGTAAAACCAGGCTAGCAGGAAATGCTGGTGGCCTTAACTCTTCTCAGCAGAACTACAGAATGTTTAAAAATAGCTGCAGTACTAAAATGGGTAATTGCTTCAAACCTCTTTTTAATACTTACATTGTTTTTCGTTGAATATTCTGCAGACAAATACAGAAACAATTGTTTAACATTCCAATCAAATATACTCTGCAGATGTATGCAAGTTAAGAAAAATACCATACTGTACTTACATAACCTTGTTTTATTTTTACTAGATCTGTAGTCTATAATCATTACAGTGAGCTCTTATCTTTCAACATACCTCATCTTACTCATAAATCAGAGCACTGCCAGCAGTTTGAACACATTTTAGTCATAATGAAGTGACAGGTTTTCAGGTGGGTATTGCTTTTTACTACTTATGAAATCTAGCAGCTATTTCTCCTCCAATAATTTAAGAGTTCTATATTTGACACTACAAGCTAGTAACCAGAATTCTCTGCTAGACAACCTATTATAAAACCTTAAACATAAAAGTCACAACAGAATTCTTCCACAAATATCCTCAAGGTCATTTTTTATAATATTGGAGAACCCTTGTATCCAAATACAATAACGTTAAACAACATATAAATACAAAACTGGTGAAGTATAGGGAATTCAAAAAGGCTTTAATGCCCATGTTACAGAAATTAGAATATGGGAAGTATTTCATATTGGAAGGGACCCCAAAATTAGCCAATTCAATTCTCTACTGACAACAAATAAAGCTCATTGGACTCGAACAAAACTCTGATCAGATTTTTGATCAGCAGTTCAAGACCTGATGACTGCCATTTGAGACAGTATAATAATGCTGGGATTCTAAGTAGTTGTCTGTTTATTTAACAACAATGTGTGACTACTAAGGAAAACACTTTTTAATTCACAATAGAGATCAGATACTAAAATCTTTTATTTACTAGTCCTCTTTTGTATTCTATTTGCCATTATCTCAAAAAATAAATACATTCCCTAACGAGCCTCAAAATCTGTTTTTCCTTCTTCCATTCATCCCAAGACAGACATGTTTTTAAGCTACTAATTCAAAGGGCAAGAAAGGAAAGAATTAAATATTTAACTCCTGTCACTCCAGGAATAGGTAGAGATATTTTACTTGAAGATTTTTTTGTCATCTGGCTCAAAATATTAAACAAGATTTTGAAGATCTCTTTGACAGGATTTCTTATCACTTGCAAAAGTTAACAATTAATTAAATAAGCTGAAAGGAGATTGTGAATCTATATGCTCCCCTTTCCCTTGCCTAGTTCCTTTTTCTAACTGCTAGTTTATTTAACTTCTCCCAGGACTAACAACTTCTTTCTGGTAGATAAGATAGTCCATGTACCTGTACGTCTTCACAAATGTTGAACAAAACCAAAAACCCCTACTAGACTTTTACAGCTTTAAATACTGCAAACGTTATTTATGCCAGGCATGAGAGATTCAGTCAGAATCATTAAAAAAAAGAAAAAAAGGCTGTTACTAGTAGAAGTCATTCAAACATGGAATCTTTATGCCCACATATTGCAGACTAATCCTTGTATAAGAACACTTCTTGTAGAGGTCCTGTCCTGCCTTGCTCTGCTTTTCTCTATACACAATGTGTACAGGTCTGTGCATGTACTTTAGAATTTCAGTCTCTGATTTTAGTATCTATAAGCATTTCAGAGGTAAAACTCAGACTTAGGAGCTTACCTCTCGTGATTCCACTCAATAAAAAAATCCTCTTATTCCTGTGCAAACAGACCTGCAGAAGTCTGATTAGCCTGTTTATCCAGCACTTGTACAAAGAGTTGTATTTTGTGTGGTCTGCTCACACAACGCAGTGTTCTTCAAAAGGGCGAAACCAAAACACAGAGGTAATCAGTGTCTTGCCTGACACTGACAAAAACCAGCAGACAGGGAAAAATCCCAGGATTCTCACACCAGCTGCAAAATACAGTTTAGTGTAATCACCTGAACATGCCACCTATTATTTGGTACTGACTTCTGCAGAAAAACTCTTTCAAGAGCCTAAATCCAGACTGGCAGGGAAGCAAAGAAATACAAAAGAAAAACTGCAGTTGAAAAAGAGGCCAAGAAGCAATGTGATACATTTTTTAGTAAATCATATGCTTCCCAGTGAATTTCATACTATTATATAACTACATATATATATAACTATATACTATACTATATAACTATTCATACTATATATAACTATACTAAAAGATTAGAGAGTTTAACATCTAAGCAAGTAAAGGATTACAATGCCTTTTTGCTTTTAGAAGAAGACAGGTACTTCTATGCAACTGTTATACAGTCAGGACTTAGCCTCACAACAGAGTGAGTTTGAAAGGTGCAGTTCCTAAATTAGGTATGACATACAAAACAATATGTTAGATAAACCCTACCACTAATTCGCTCCACAAACCACCGATACAGACTTCACTCAAAAGTAACAATGTCAAGATGTTAAACTGCACTCCCCATTATTAGATACAGTGCACTTAACAATAGAGCTTGAATTTAAAAACAGGCATTAAACAACTTGCCATCTACCAGAGACCAAACAGCTGTTTTAAGTTCTATTTTACTGCCACAGTTATGCAAAATACTATTTTTAGCTGCTTTAAATTTTTATTTTTAGATAAATTGCTAGTTTTCCCCAAGTCCTGAATATCTGAAGATTATAAAGTAACAAAAATAGCATCAAAGTGTTTTTATACCAAAATGTTTGCAAACCATTTTTTCATTAAGGATATCTGCAGTAATATCAAATGTGACGAATCCCAGATCACTTCTTTCTCTAGGCCCAGTGAAATCTTCTACATTTTTTCTAAGAGAAAACAAAACACAACACAAGATTATCCTTTCTCATTATTTATATTTTACACACTACATAAATTACGGGTTTTATTAGATATTTCCCTCGTCCATTTTCTGTATTTTGCTTGATATACTTTTGGCTAAAATGCAATCAACATTACAAAGTAACACCTACCTTCCAGAAATTATGGTGTCTCAGTTTTAAATGTCAGGCCTTGCCACCACAGTGTCTAAGACATTTAAGTAGCCTATTGGCTTTTTCCTGTTAACAAAAATCTGCATCTAAGCTGGACTACATTTCGTTTTAGTAAAATATGTTTTAGCATCACCATATATGTAAAACTGATTGAGACACCATCAGCACAGCAGTCTGCTGGTAACCATGTTCAATATTATTTCTCAACTGTTCTTTAAAAAACAAAGTATTATGCTCCTACCATTCCAATACAACAGTTTACATGAATAGTTTACACAAGTTTCAAGATTTATTCCTGTGATGTATTTAAATAACAGCATGAAAAAATAGTTATTTTCCTCTAGATTCTGGAAAACTGTATCATTTTGGAAGGCTTTATCATAAACTCACATTTGGAAAAGTACATCACGTTGCCACACTAAACTACAATAGAAAGAGCAACTGGAAAATAACAGACACACAGCAGATATTTCCATACCTATTCATAAAGCTTATCAGTTTACCCAACTTACAATGAGGAATACCATAACCAATTAGCTTGGCAATCAACTATGAACCTCAACTCCTCACTGAACAATTTTTTTTATGCATTACGAACTTCATAGTTACATTTATTCCAGTTTGGAAATTAGTAAATTAAAATATTATTTCATTAAAACCAGGTTTAGTAATTTCAAATAAAAAAAAAAAGTTTACAAGTGAAGAAAACACTTCTGGAGATAGTAGTTAAGAAAAACACCACCAAATCTTCACGATTTAAGCCTTGGTATGAATTTCCATCTCTTTGCAAAAAGCAGTATATTTTTAAGTAGTAAGCCTTGTCAAGCACTTGACTTCACCTCTTAACCCCTGTCAGTCAGATGGAATAGCAGGCCTTGAGCTTGGGGTCTCCAGAACTTCTCAGACATTGAAGAGAAGCAGATTAGGTATAGCATCTCCCAGTACACCAGACGTGTGCATCACAGAAGGGACTGGCAGTACACATTTCACCCAAATCACGCGTTACTATGCTGCCCTATATATGCTGAGCTCACCATAACACTTGAACACATGCTTTTATGTCAAGTTTGTGCTTTTGCAATCCTCAGTGCAGCATGAATACAGGTTTTTGGGTTTTTTTCCTGTGGTATTAAACCAGTCTGAAAGGTGATGGCAGTCCCTTTATTTGCATTCATGTCTCCTTTCAAGTCCTGTTATTAGGCTTCCACTGGTGACACTTACCTTGGGGTGGCTCCAAAACTGCACAGAATCATCACCAAATCACAGAATAGCCTGGGTTGGAAGGGACCTTAAAGATCATCAAGTTCCAACCTCCCTGACATGGACAGGGACACCTTTCACTAAACCAAGTTGTGCAGAGATACATCCAACCTGGCACTAAACATTTCCAAAAGTGTGCTGCTTTAGCTCCCTAATCTGAGCCAAAACCAACCTAACAAAAAAGCATGAGCTGAGTTAAAGCAGCTCAGTTAAATGTCCTATGAGCCAGATTCCACAGTGGCGCTCAGGTAAAGAACCACGTGGCAAAAACGGGAGCAAAGACCTCCACTCATAGGTGGCTGTAACAGCTGCTCAAATGCTTGTGAAGCTACTGCCCTCCATATCACACATACTTTACTTAATGGAAGTTCTCTGTGAGGAAGTCTCCTTTCAGAGAAAAAACCCCACCGCGAACCAACACCAAAATTGGGGGAAAAAAGGTCCCCCGGCACAAGTTTGCATCAGCCCATTTTAACTGTGTAGGCAACGCGTTTTGATGCTATATTCTGCCCCACACCTGGTGCATTTCGCACAGAAGCCATGCCAATCACTTTGCTGCTATAGGACAAAAAGTGTGCTAGGTTATCGAGAAAGAAACCTAAGAGAACTAGTTAAAAGGAAAAGGCACTACGATCGGATAAACGTTCATAGGATAAATTCCACGTTCCTGTAGGATCTCTGTCTCTCCTCAGCTGCGGGCAGCAGCTGGCTCGACTCCGCCGTGAGCGGCCGCTCCGCTGCCGGGGCCGAGGCGGCCGGGCCGCTCCCGAGCGCCGCCCCGGCTCCCGCCCGGCCGCGCCGTCGTGGGGCTCCCCCATTGGCCCGCCCGGAGCGCAGGAGGCCGAGCCCCGAGCGCCGCGCGAGGAGCCCGGGGCCGCCCGCCCTGCCGGCCCCGGCCCTTCCTCTCAGCTCCCGAACCCCTCACCTCCCCAGCGGGCAGCGGCTGCCGCCCGGCCCGGCCCTGCCCCGCCACTCCCTTCCCTCTCCCCGCCGCACTCACAGCGTGACCCGGGAGACGGCGATGCGGACGGGCACACTGCGCTCCTTGAAGGCGGTGGTGATGAAGCAGCCGAAGGTGAGCGCCGCCATCACGCTCAGCGAGAAGGCGAAGAGCGAGTTGGCCCGGGACAGCACCGTGTTCATCTCCCCGCTGGGCCCGGCCGGGGCTGCGGCCGCTGCTCGGGCGGGGCGGACGCGGCAGGAAGCGGGCGGCGGCGAGCAGGGGGGGCGCGCGCGCGACCGCCGCGAGGGGGCGTGGCCTCGCTCCGGCTGGGCGGGCTCTCAGAGGCCCCGCCCCCTCAGCCGCCCCGCCCCGTTCCGCCAGGAGATGGGCGGGGCCGGTGCCGGCGTCCCGCCCGGGCGCGACATGGCGGCGCGGCTGGGGCTGGCTCGGCAGTGTGGGTTCAGTGCGTGCCGCCGCCCCCTGTGCTCCCAGGGCACTGCCTCTCACAGGGGAGTTGGGGGCTGTCGCTCTGCTGGATTCTTGCAATCCGTTTAGTAAAGCGCAAATAGTCGGAGGCTTGTATTTTCGCTTGATGTCTGTATCTTGCTTTCACTGGAACTGTGATTTGTCATTCCCTCCCTTGCTTCGTATAGGATGTTCCTACTCATTTCCACTTTGGTACACACGTGCTCAGTATGTCAATGTTCCTGCCTAGAAATTTCCTTTAGTAGCTGGGCTTGTTCTTGGAGTCTTTGGCGTGGTGATTTCACACCTTTGGCAGGGTGAGGCTGCCTTTCACCTTACCGCACCGATTTGGTTGAAATTTCAATTTAGACTGGTACCAGCAAAGATCAGTTTATGTAGTGAGGCGATTCCTAACTCCTCCCGGGGCCCCTGTTCGGTGCCCAGTCCTGCTTCCCGGCCCTGCAACATTATCCGTGTGAGGGGAATGAGAGCTTTTGCAATGCTTTGGGGCCGATCTTTTTGGTGTTCCCAACCGCTGTATTCCTGTGTATTAACTATACCAGAACCCATCAGCGGGGATTTCTCGGGGCTGCCAACAGGCGTCAGCAGCGATTCAGGTTTGTTTAATTTTCTTTTCCCAGCCCTGCGGTTCCAGTGCTGCAAACACTGGGAGCAGGAGCAGGAGCTGCGGTGCAGAAAGGGTGAGGGCCTTGTGGTGACTGAAGGGACAGGGAGAAGAAGGTGGGCACTGCCAGGCCATTCTGAAATACCTGTGTTCTGTAACGATGCTGCTGTTTCTTTTCCTCCCTGTAGCCAAGAGCCAGGCCTGTGAATCAGGGAAGTAAAGTCTTTACAGATAAAGGTAGGAAGTAGAAAAGGAAAAAGATCATACTGAGTCGTTTTGTTTTCCCCCAGACTGAGTACCTGCAGCATGTCTGTTTAGCCTGTAGGGTGTGAAGGTACCTGTGGAGACATTCTTTTGGGGACCCTGTGTTCCGCTATGCAGTTGGTTTCTTTGTTGAAATCAGTCACAGGCCCAAAGAGGGTGGGCTCTTTTCTGGTTTGCATTTCCTAATTCTTGGCCTTTCTGATATTTCATAAGAGTTTCAGCAGCACAGAGAGCTTCTTGTGTAAAGACTTTTGTTGGCTTGTTATTGTTTTATGCTATTCAAAACATTAATTATTGTCATGATTTATGATCTGGAACTTGTTGTTACTGAGCACTTGGATTATTTTTATTGAAAAGTGGGTACTTTCCCCCTAAATATTTGAAGATTTAGAAGCATTAAGGAAGCTTTTACTGTAGCTTAATTTCTGAAGTTGTAGCTTCTTCATAGCTTACTGTAAGCTTCATTTCAGAAGTTATAAAATGTCTGCTGCTTTCAAAAGGATAGTTCAAATGTGTACACCATTTTTTTTCTTGTATCACAAAAAAAGGCTTAATCGCCTTTGTTCTTGCTTTTAGTTCATGTAGTTGCTATGTAGAGTTTTTCATACTAAACAACTGTTTAATTAAAAAAAATGGTTCTTGGGCAGAACTTATAGTAATAAAGTAGTGAAATTTTCTAAGCAGTAGTTAGGTACCTGCAAAAGACCAAAATCAAAAGGCTTAGCCAAATTAATGTGTTTTTAAGGCAGTGAATAAATATGGCTATTGCTTGTGGAGGTTTGGATTTATTTTAGTAGAAACCTTAAATAAATGTCACTTAAAAGCACAGTAAACAGGGGAAGACAGATGGTGTAATTTATTCAAGGACTGATCTATTACGGTTTCAGAATAAAACAACCTATAACTTTTTAATGACTGAAATCTTGCAAAATCAAAATAGGAAAATATCTTGAACTAAGGCAGTTATGGAAGAAGAAGGGGAGATAATTATTCACGACAGTGTTTGCTCATAAGTTCTAGATTGTTCTTCGAAAGATATAAAATCTGATATTTCATGAAGAATGGTGATATAATATTAATGTCAAAAGTCGCTGACAGCTAAATAAATAGTGTTACTGGGAATGGAGCAAATACTATAATTATGGAAACAAATTTGAAGGAGCTTGGGGAAGCAGAAGAGTTTGGGAGACCTTTCCAAGATGCAGTGGAATGGTATTCATTACACAAGCAGCATCCTTAAGCCCAGACCAGCAGAGCACAAGGCATGTCAGTGTTCAGGCTGGCTATTACTTCAAGAAATGTCATATTTTTCATTACAAACTCGTTGAAAAAAATGCGGAGATAGAATTGGCAGCAGGTCTGAAATGTAGAATTTGCCATCCTTCTCCAATTCTCACTCTAAAATTATCTGACTTTGAAAATGAGTTTTTGTGCACTCTTTGATCTATTAAACATGTGTTCTTTTTTTATAGTGCCGGCACTTCAACAGGATTGATCCTTGTCAGCAGCTGATGATAAGGAGTCTTTTGAGAGAGAGTAGCTTGCTTTCTTTGGTTGACATGTTTCTACTCTGATGTTCAAGTTACGGAGGGATTCCTTTCATCATCTGTAAACAAAACAGCACGTGTTGACACTGACCATCAGCAGAGATTGCTATGAGTTCTTGGTTCTCCCACTGAAGTAATATTGGTTCTAACATGGAACACATAGATAGAAGCTTTGGGGTGTATGTTGTGAATTTCAGGTGAAAGGGAGGTGTTAACTTCAGCCTAGCCCCTTTAGCTTTCTTGAGGCTAAGTTTCTGATTAATTTTACAGGTGAAAGTTTAGGTGCCTGTGGCATCTTTGCACCTAGATAGATGAGGACCTTTTTTTGATCTAGGGACATGTATGTCCTAGATTTTTTTACCATAAATGTCTAAATACTTTCTTGTATTTGTCCTTTATTAATTGTTAAAATGTTAATTCTTTAAGAGACAGTAGCAGCACACAGCCTCTTAGGCAGCTCTGGGTAGGAAGATAAAGATTAAAATAAATGTGGCCATGATCAGCTGTCTCTTGCAACAGCCCCCTTTCAGTTAACACCTCTTCTGGATGTCTCATTTTTACAGCTGGTGTGGAAAGGCTGTGACTAAGAGAAGAGGCTTTTTGGACTGCATTTGATTCTAGTGCTCTCCTCACCTCCATTTTTTAAACTTTGGATCTACACAGTATGCAGAATAAGAAGATAAGCATGAAGAAATTTTCACTTGCCTTTGTAGTATTATTGTGAATCCTTCAGCAAGAAAATCTCAGTGAATTTTTAATGTCTGATTTCAGAATGAAGTTGATCTTTTACAACATTGTCTCATTTAATGGCATAATATATGGCAAAATAAAAGCTGCATCACAGAGAGAACCAAATATTCTTGGCTCCAAAGTCAATACGTTTTGGAGCCTAACATAGTTAATTTTTGGCTCCTGTGAGGTTTGCTCATTTCATGGCCTATGAAGCTATGTTAGGTAAATTCATTCAAACATTACTGATTTAGCTTAACCTTTCTCACTTCACTGTGCTTTCCATTCTGGACTAGAAACCTGAGTGCTACTGCTCCACCTCACCCGGGTTTTAACCTCATTCACTCAGCCAGTTGCAAGTCTTCATCACAAGGTATTTTTATGTCTCTCATAAAAGCACCAAGCCGAGACTTGTCATGCCTCAGCTTGAAGAAAAAGATGTTTTACTAGCTCTGTCATGGTGATATCATTTAGCCCATACCAATTTTAGTGGATGGAGAAAGCCCTTCTGTTATGAGCACTAGCCATGGGAGTCAGCTTATAATGACATAAGCTTGCAGAATAAACTTTTAACTCTCATCCCTACTATCGACTGTGTAATTTCCTTTTATTAACAACATTCTTAGGCACCAAAATATACTTTACACAGAAGGAAGAAAAATTAAACCACTTAACTACTTTTACTTAGTCAAGAAGAAAACCTGACAAAGTTTGAAGAAAGAGGGAATAAAAAAAAATGGATGATTTCACTGTTTTTAGAAAAAAAAATTATTTTTTAAGGAAAAATTAAATGGTTAAAAGTTTACAGACAGCCTGTAACATAGAATAAAATTAACAGTTTTGAAAGGAATTCAAATTGATGACAAAAGATTCACAGCTCAAGCATTGTTTTTATTTAGAGGTATCTATTTGATAAGAACCTGTGACATTTTTGCTGTTAGTTGAATAAAAGATTAAGTATAAAAACTGCAAAAATACCTTGTTTAGTTACATGAATTTAGATTAATAAGGTGGTTGCACTGCTTACTAGAGAAATAACAAAGTTAGCTTGTCAAGCTAGTTGAAATACCAAAAGCGTTGGTCCTGTGGTACCACAATTCTAAGGAAGTGGTTGAGTTAGTTGCCACAGAGGGAGTCTGTTCTGTAGACATGCTTGTCAATGAAGGAAATTGCTTGGCCCTAGAAAGGAACTATACAAAAGGAAAGAGGAGCAAAATGAGGAGATTCTTCCCAAGGTTCATTGAGACACCTGTATCTGTATCAGTACCTAAGGCCATCAAAGATTATGCCTGAGTACCATTATGAAGAGGCAGTGAGTATGTGCATTTTGACATTACTCTCCCCTCATACTTTGCTATGACTTTTTCCAGGGGGTCATTTGCCTTTTTACAGAATGGGTTGTAGTGGATGGGTGTGAGTGTTTTTTTCAGTGTAAAGTCTAACAAGGTTGGTTTTAACTTACTTGAAATGGCTGGGTTTTGAACTGAGGAGTGTACCAGTACACATTCCTTCCTGTTGATTTCCAGCAAGGGAGAGAGAGGGGCAGGAAGCTTTAGCTGAGGAATGGAATGGGCAGCTGGAGGTGGTAACTTTTTAAACTTCTGGGGGGCAAGATTTGCTAGAGTTCGTCTGTCAGCAGGCTGTGTGTGCCTGCTGTCTGACACGTTTCTGGGTTTAGTAATGTCTCTAAGTACACACATGACTTATTTTGGAATCTTCTTTAATACTCTTAATAGTTGAGTTATCTTAGATATCCAAAGAGGACTGCAACAAATACTGTAAATAAACTTACTGTGTTTCTAGCGAAACTCAGATTGAATTTACTTGTAAGCTTGTTGGTCATACCTACCTCCCTTCTGGGTAGAACTTTGCTGTCAGTGAGTAGATGGACTGGTTAAGCAGATCAAGCATGTTCATGTGATAATGTGACAGCAGAATTGGCTGATACCAGACTTGCAACTGAAGAGGAATCTATCCCCATTAAGAGAAGCAGCTATCCAGTGGTGCATAACAAAGGGGTACAGATTTAACATTACTATGTTATTTTTTCAATAACTGAGGAAGTTAGAAAACTAGAATTTCTTAATCACTTAAGTATCTGAGTTACTTTTGATGCTTTTGAGTGCATGTTATATGGAGAATGTGTGTTATGTGCAGAGATACTGATTGATATTTAATCCCTGACCAGTAATTCCATTCTCTGGAAATCCAGACATACAAGTCTGTATGCTAGAATTATTTTCTAAGACAGGAGTAGTATTTCCAACTACTAGAAAAGGCAAAGCACCTCAATGAAAGTATTTTGAACTCATTAAGAGTTAGTGGAAAAAACAATCAATGATGCTAGAAATGAAAGGTTGCACCATTTATGTACTCAACTTGATTTGTATAGAGCCTAAACTGTGTCAGAACAACGATTTTAATACACTGGAGGAAAAAAGTACCACTGTACCACCAAAAGGCATAAATTTGAACATTCTAGGGCAGTTCAAGAACTGATGGAAATAATGTGCTACACAAAAATATAGAGAGAAAAGTATGTATGCAACAAAACCTTTATAAATTTGTGTGCATTAAAGCTCTTGTAAAGGAAATGTTGTGCTTCATTATTAGAGAAGGCAAAGGGTGTCTACATATGTAACTGTTAAGTAGAATGGGTGTCAAAAGCCAGAGCTCAACTATGAGAAGTGTTTTAAGACATTCTCATTTGTCCCTGTTGTGCCACTAAAGATGTCATTGCATTGCATTTTGAAACAGACTTTTGGTTCAAGTCTTTGATTGGGTTATCAGGCTATTAGCAGGGATTATGAGAACTGCAGAAATCTGAATAAAACATAACTTTGTTATGACTTGTCGTATGGTTTCTGTAGATCCTGGGTAGACGTGACATTCAGGAAGAAATCTGCAAAAAGGAGATATGAGCCTTTCATTTCTTTGGATTACAGTGTTGTGTCTGTTGTGTTCTCTCATTTTTTGTCTTTTCATTCCCCCAAAACAGTAGCACATAGCCTGTACTTCAGCCACCTCTTCTCTTCATATTTTATGAAGAGAAGATTTGGGTTGTATTAATGGGCTTGAGTTCGTGTTTAGAAAAGAACACAGCTGCTTGGTGTTTTCCAGTCACTCCAGCTTCTGAATTTCTTGTAACTCTCACGCAAATGTGACTTGTATGGTTTATTTTCTGTGCCTAAGCATAAATGCATAATATCCTTAGCTTAAGGACGATATTAATGAAAAGAACATTTAAGACTTTTTGAAGATTGTTTTATGGTATGCATGCCTTTCTGTCTTCAATCCAATGTTAAAGTAACATTTTGAATAATGAGGAAATAAATTTTAAAATAGTTCCTTTGAGTCTAGATTTCTCCAGTTCAAATGCTTCGAATATAAAATAAAAGAAAAAAAACTGCTGAACAGAGATTTAGGAGGAAATTACATAACATTCAGTAGCTTTAGATAAATAGGTAAAATTTTGAAGATTAGCATCTCATACACTCATTAAAATACAAGTCAGCTGGTCACCAAGCATGTAATTTTTCATGCTGAATTAGACATTTCAGTAGCTCATGCTTCTCTTCTTTTGAATCCTTCATGAAGCATTTTATGCTTACATCAGAAACTCAGTACTAAAACTTGATTTCTTACTGGTATTTTATATTTAATTCTTTGTTTCAAGGGTATTACTTTACAAATTTCTCCTGGTTGGTTGCCTATGATGTATAAAATAATAAATTCTTCAAAGCACCTAAGAGTCCCTGTTCCTCTGCCTGTTACCTTAAAATCTTCTGTTATACCTGTTATTGGACAGAAGTTTCAGAAGCAGGATGACTATCAACTTCTTGTGTATATTTAGTTGTCTCTTATATATGGAGGAAGACATGCAGGTGAAGTGTCATACAAATAATTCCTTGTATTTCATCTTTATCTCATTTTTAAAATAAACATTTTCACTTTCAGAGTTTTATATGCATCTCCAAAATACAGAAGAAAACTGTTAAGACTAACTAATGGAATTTGTGCTGTGAATATAATTACTCTTTTATGTCTTCTATTAGTTTAAGTAGATTACTTTAAAAAATACGAATAGAAGGAAGTATGCTTTCCAAATGTAACAACACAGCATGCACTGCAAAGAAATCATATTTCTAAGGGTTTTATAGTCTTTGATGTTAAAAAAGTTGCCTTCAAAGACTGAATATTCTATCAGTTGTGTTAATTTTCTTATGTATCTTACCTTACTGAAAATTAAACACACCAGTCTTCTAAAGCATAATTAAAAATTGCCAGAATACAATAGTTTATGAATGTGGTTACACAATTAATCATAGATGATAGAGCATAGTTTTTGTGGTTTTGGTTTGGGTTTCTTTTGGTTTTGCTTTGTTTGTTGTTTTTGTTTTTGTTTTTTTTTTGTTTTGTTTTTTTTTTGTTTTTCAAAAAATTTGTGTACTTTGGTTGTACACTAGATTTCGGACAGTTTGAATTAGCACAAACAGGTGCCACTGCTAAATGCTTTCTGCACTTGGCTGCTACACAGCAAAGCATTAAAGGGCAGGTTACTTTGAGCTCTGGAGTTTGAAATGAACCACTTTATAGTCATTATAAACAGCAATATTGCTATCTTGATTATACAGATTATCCTCTTGAGAAAGAATAACTGACCAAGCTACATTAAGACGGGAACTCTAAGACCATAAATTCCAGCATTTGAAGTTTCTTAAGTGGTTTTAAAATTAAAATAGTTAATTGCCAGATGTGAGGAAGCATATCAGAAGAATCATGAACATTGTTCTTTTTTTATTTGCTGGAAATGTGCTAGTATGTCAAGGTGAGGGTATTGTTGCCTGTCATAGTATTACTACCTTCTTAAGCAAAATAAAAATACAAATATTGTTAATCTGCAGTGTAGCTTGTTACCATTGTCTTGGATGCTATGATAAAACCCTAAATGCTAATATAATTTTACAGCCTATCTCTTCTGTTGACATTAAGTGGATGAACAGTCAAGATTTCCTTTTATTTAGGTTTGTAATCTGAATTTTGTATTAAAAATTATTAAGTGCTTAATTAGTTATTCTTTTCACCAGGATATCTGAGTGGTTTTTTAACAGCAATGAAGTTATCTTCAGAATACTCTCCATTTTACTAGTGAGGAAATGAGGCCAAGAAATTTCATTCCCAAAAGTCAAAACTACATGGGAAATGCGAATATCCAGATTAAGCCACTGCTCTTTTTAAGTGTTTTGATATCATTATAGTGTTGTACATTTGTTACATATGGTGCATTTCCATTTGGAAGCTCTCATTATTCTGAAGTGCTGCAAGATCTGACTCCAGTTACTTCACATTGCCATGCAATAGAAAATGTGGGACACTTGCGTCCCACTTTTTTACAATCCTTCATGTCATCTCATTGACTGTCAGATCATTTATGTACCTATACTTCTGTTTTCTGATTTCCATTACAGCAGCTGTAGCTTTCTGTTTCTGGTTTCCCAGTCTGCATGGGCTTCAGATCTCAGCAGTCACGTTGCTGGTTCTCCCAAAATGCCGTGTGGGCGTTAACTTCTAAACAGTTGCTCAGTTTTCATGACAGGGTGCCTCATAGCATGGCTTTGCCAACAAGCTGTAATGGTAATTTCTGTAGCACTTTAGAACCCTTAGATTAGGAGAGACTTGGTTCTGTGCAGCTGGGAGAGTTTCCAGCTAAGCTGGCACATAAGAGTTACAGAGCTCTAAAAAAAGAAGAAGTATTATAAGACTAATTTTGCCAGCTTCTGATGAATATGTGTGAGCTGGAATTCTCAAAACTCATGAATTCATGTAGTATTTCTTCCTTGTGTAGTTTAATACTGATGAGGGAATTTTTTGAAAGTACACAAGGCATGTTTTGATACAGGAGTAACCACCCTGTTCAATTTTCATCTTGTTCCTCAAAGCGCCTTTACAAATCTGTGAGGTTATTTGAAACATCACTTACAAAATACTGAATGCATATTAGCTTTATTATTGTAGTTTTTAATTTAATTTTTTGAACCTAAACAGAGAAAATTAACTTGAAGAAAACTATCTAACAATTGGGAAATTTATTTTGTGATTTATCTACTGCAGTTATAAGACGCAGCAGAAACAGTATTGTAAGTGGAAGATTAATTCTGAGCATTGTTAACTCCTGCTGTTATTTATGGTAATTGTTATTTGGAGTTTTGCCTCTAAAAAGAAAGATTATTTTGTTCATTAGCAAAATGTGGGAGAAGTCCAGATGAGAAAGCAGGTACTAGATGGCACAACATGAAAAATGGGAAAAAGGGTCAGGTAAAACATTGTAAGGAAGAAGAAGCTTTCTGTAACACAATTATGGCTTTTCCTTGTACTGCATGGTAAATTTGTGAAACAGGTCCATAAGATGGCTGGGGAATTCAGTGGACTGATCAAGTTAAGCTTAGTAATACTAGTACAAATATGGAAGAAGTAAGAAATTCCAATATTGGGTGTGTTACTAAGGAAAATACCATTTCTATTAATGATTGAAACAGAACTTGGCAGTGGTGGCTCAGAACATAATGCCTTTTATACTTGTGGAAAACATGACACCTCAATTCAGTGTCGGATAACAATGTGCCAAATATAAAAAGGGATTTTCATTTGGCATTTTAAGTACTCATTCCTGCTTCTAAGAATGGTATGAGGAAAGCAGTTCCTATTCTGGCTGGATGAGAAAATGTCTATAAATGAAATTTGGTAAAAAATTGCGTATTTTTTTACTAATTAATATAGTTTACAGTGTAAACTCCTTTTTAATTGCCTTTTCTAGTTATGATTGACTTTTAAGTGGATTAAATTTTTTCAAAGAAAAATACCTATTGCCTGTTTTTCTCAAGATAAGCATTCACTACCTGTCTGTTAAAAATTTTAGTATTTATTTCCAAGAACATTTCCACTTATCATTGTCTTTTCTTCATTTGTATAGGTTTGTTTGAATTTAGTTTCCAGAAAACATGATTGCTTCTTACTCTGATATATTACTCAGAGAGTCAGATAAGAGGTGCCTTATTGTTTCCACTTTCCTTTCAGAAATACGGTTTTGTATTATAGTGCTTAATATCTGCTATTCTGTTCATTGAAGTCAGGGTGATCTATGGATGCAGTGACATTTGGATCATACCCTTTTATCCTGATGGACAGCTGCCAACATTCTAAAATGTTTTTATTTTTTTCTAATCACCAAACGAGAAGCCAGGGTAGAATAGGAAGGTTTAGGATTACTTTGGGTAGAGCATTTTAAGTTATAATTCAAGACACTGTTTTTTTAATTTAGGAGGAAGTATAAAAGTTTAGAGTAGGACCCTTTCTTTGCTGCCATGATTCTTTACTTTAGGATTATAGTTCACTTGGAAATCTGGTTCTGTCATGCAGCTCCTCAGTTTGTATCATGTTGCAAGCCAGCAATTTACTGAGCAATTACTCACACTAATGGAACAACTTGTGAGTGACTGCTGATGACTGTGAGTAATAGCTTTATGGTATAAAAGCAAATTAATTCTTAAAAAATTGGAGGAATTTAGATTCCCCTCTCTAAAACTGGCCAACAAATAAAGCCTATCATGTCATATGATGCAGCCCAATGAAATACATATCATAACTATTAGAAATTTTCTGTGTTGAAATTTTACCATTGCATTTTAATTAATTTAATTTTAGGTGCTCCAGGTCTTATGCATAAAAATACCTAGATGTTTGATTCATATTACCTACTCTGAATACTGTTTTTTGTATAGTGCTGAAGTGTTTGCATAGTAGATACTTTCATTCAGCCTGAGCAAAATGACACTGTCAAAGCTTATATATTAAATCTGTTTATTTATTAATGTGTACTTCAATTATTTACTGATATGATTCTGTTTTTTTAAGGAAAGAATATTAGTCTGACATAAAATGAAATATCAGAAAAGAGCAATTGTACTTAAGCAGCAGAACATTAGAAAAAAACAGATTATCTGAGTTATGTGGTTTAGTACATGAATTTCAGGGGTTTATAATAATACTTTTGAAAATGTATTTTAAACATGTAAATAAATGAATTAGAAATGCAACAGACCTTTTAAGTGGAACAAGTACAATCCAGGATCTTGGAACCTGCTGTCCCACATGAATATCACTGGGCTAGCAAGAGTGGTAGTGAACTCAGTACTATGTACAGTATAAATAATCGTCATATTTTGAGCAGCAGGCATCATAACCAGCTGATATTTTCTTTCCTCGGGACCAGTTGTTCCCAAGAGTGCATGGCTGGAGCCATATGATCTTATCAACACATTTGAGAGCCCGACCCAAACACGGACAGAGATTTTGCTGCAGCAATGACTGTCATAGAAGAAAGTCGCCCTTTTGCGCAGCAGTTATCCAATGTCTACTTTACTATACTTTCACTTTTTTGTTTTAAACTTTTTGTGAAGATCAGCCTTGCTATACTTAGTCATTTCTACATTGTGAAAGGAAACCGTAAGGAAGCAGCAAGGATAGCTGCTGAATTTTATGGAGTTCCTCAAGGACAAGGTATATTTGTACATACTTTGTTATCACTACTGTTTGGGGATTTTGTTTTTCAGGTAATTACTTATCTGCTAGCCTCATTTGCGTTCAGTTTTTCAAATTACTTGTGTGAGTGGGGTTTTTTCTGTACTTGTTGGTGTGTTTTTTATAGCAAAAGTCATCAGTATGAAGGTTGTTAGATTATGTGAGCTTTTTTGTTTGGTTTTTTTAATTTTTTTTTTTAATAAATATTAAGTTCAGAATAAAACTGAAATATCACAGCCAGGTTTCTGTTAGGAGAGAGGCCTATATTTAAAATGGCTGTATATAAATAAGGTTGCTGATAATTCCCAATCTGGGACTATTTTCCCAATTGCTCCTAATGTTCCCCAGCTTACCATGCATAGTTGAAATTGTCCATGTTTGGCATATGATTATTTTGCAACACTCCAGTAAAACTGGTCCAAATATTTCTGAAAATTATGTCTTGATTAGGGTAAAATTTTCATATAGCAATTTTTTGAGGGATATAGTCCTCATATGCCTTGAAAAAGTTGTCTCTTGGCACATAGCAGGAACCTTAGTAACACTTTGTTAGGCCAGCTTTTGGGCATGTGTGTGGAAGCCCTTCAGATTTCACTGGGTTGAAAACTCTTGTGGAAATTCCTTTTTCTGTTCACATATGCAGAACTTTGGCAGAACTGTTGCCCCAAGCTCATCTGTAGCAAGGTACCATTTTCATCCAGTTATTCTGCATTACAGAACACTCTTTCTTCTAAATTGTGGCATGCTGGTATGTGACTGAGCCCTGATTTTGCTCTACTGGGGATCCTTGCTACCTCACTTGTCTTTATTGTTTTTCTTTGTATTCTGGGGTGGCATCAAGCTGAGTTAGGCAATGGAACAGGATGACTTGTCTTGCCTCTTACTGCCTTTACCACTCATCCCTAGGTACCACAAATGTGAAGACAGAGCCCAAGTTAAACATAAAGAGAGAAACTATAGAAATGAGCCAGAAACGGTTTCAAACTCAAAAGATTTTTTCAGTCTTCAATGCTGGGACTAAAGCTAGACATTTTGTGTAGGGTTGTTAAAATTTGCAATCCAGAAAGAAAGGCTTAAATCCTAAAGTAGGAATTAGCTTACTTTGCAGAAGATTTACTTGAGATGGATTTACATCATGTGTTTTCTGCACGAGCTCTGAAACCCAGGGTTTTTACATCTGAGCCTGTTAATGACACCATTACTGTGCATGTGTGTTTGTATGTGAGTGTATGTGCAGATAGATATGTGTGGGAGGGTGTGGGTATGTATGTATATATTCATTACAGTAGGATACGAAGAGCACAGACAGGAATACTTGCAGAGAATGGGGAAGGCCTTACTTGAAGTCAAGAATTTTTTGCCAAAAGCTGCTCCCTAGCTCTAAGGCAGCTCTTTATGGGAATACCAACATATGAGCTGGGTGCAGAAGGAAAGAGACTTGGGAGGAACTGGAGGGAAAGGAATAACATGCGTCAGGATGGAGAGTAAAATAGTGTTTATGGTGTTGCCTGTTGCTGAACCCAGGAATCTGTAATTCGGTCATTTGTCAAAAGTCTCATCTCATACCTAAAAAAATTTTAAGCATTAAGTATTACTAAGCATTCTAGTAGCTGGCCAATGCAGAAGATGAAAATCTATCACTCTTGCAGGTTACTGTTTCGGTCAGGTAGCAGAGGTTTTTATTGATTTAAGGATCAAACGTGTGGTAGATTTTATAGTTTTCTGGTTATTTTATTAAAAGAAAATGGTTAATGCAACTATTTTGTGCTTACATTGTACTTTTTGCAGCTCAACAACAGTGTGTCTTCATTTTTCGCTGTCCAGCTTGCCGTGGTTGGTTCTGGGTTTGTAACAGTTGTAAGCACATGTTCAGCTAGTGTTACAGAATCTGCTATTCATCCATTTGTTGTGACTAACAGCAGCAGTCCTTGCTCTTTGGGATGCAAATAATTGTCCTCAGAATCATTATTTTATCTTTTCTATACTTTAGTGCTATGTCTGTGGAAATAGTCATGCTAGTGTCTGAACTCACAATGTGTTGTGGGATTTGATTTTTTGGTGTTGGTGAAACACAGGGATGCCTCAGCAGAATTCTTGTAATACATGTAACAATATTAGAAGTGATATCGAAAAGATGTACAGTAAGTAACATGAAGCATTAAACTGCTTGAAACATTACATTGTAAAATTAAATACTGAGTATCCTCCTAATTAATGATCCATTCTATGTTTTTTCTCAAGTAGCAGAGAAACCTTGGCAGAACAAACACAGCACAAAGAACCACCAAGCTAGATAATTAGCCTAGCATCTATCATTAGCTAATTGAAGTTTATAGTGTTTCAATAAGTAATTCAAATTAGAGGAAATGTTTCTTTTTATTTTCTAATTTTAACCTGATTACATACTCTCAAAATTCTGTTAGGAATGGTATTTTAGGTTTGCTTTTAATAACAAAAGATTCATTATTGCTGTTGTAATGGCTTGGCTAGGACAGAGTGCTATAATTTTGAAGAAAAAAGAGCCTTTGGACATAATGTGCTACTAGGCACAGGCTTTATTTCATACTTTCTAAAGTGACTCCTTGAGTTAAAATAAGTTTTTCTTTTATGAAGTCTGTGTAATTGAGGGTGTTTCAGGTACAGAGAAGTAGTTTTTGGTGGAACTCCTTTTGTCAAACGGAAGGTACAGAGGTCAGTTCTGGAACTGAGCCCCAGGGATCATGCATTTCAAGGCTGACTTACTTTATTGTGTCACTTTTTCTTTATTAAATATAAGGAGACAGCTTTGCCTGTGTCATCTGCTTTGTCTGGTGTTGTTAAATGTTAGTGGTGAAATGGGTCATACTTTGTTGCTTAATATTTCAGGAATATTTTCAGTTTCAATAGTCAGCAATCTACACTCCGTTTATCCTTTAGATCTCAAGTGTATATGAATGGCTGGATAATGTCACAGTCATTAATTAGAAATTATTATACTGTTTATGTGATAATGAAATACAGGAACTAGATCAGTGTTCAGCATCAGCTAAGACTAAAAAAGTGCATGTAAAAGCTCTACTAATTATAAGGCACTTTCATTTGCTTATGGAAATTATGTCTGAGTGAAACTTTTCTTGTGTATAGCTGAAAGGTACCTTCAGAGGTAAATTGAATGCTCTAGAATCAAATATATATGAGTTATCTGGTGAATGTTTGGCTAACCTGTTTTTTAAATGCTTAGTAATTGTGATTTCTGCAGCGTTCTTATGCAACCAACTGCAGGTTTTCTGTTCTCATCTCTAAACTGCTTCCCACTTCCCCCAAGGGTGACCTAAATCTTTATTTCTGCCAACTAAATTCATGAAATATAATGGTTTCTCTCTGTGTATGAGAAGTAATCAATTTAAGGACTATTATAATGCATTCTCCTACTTATGCTGTTTTTTTCTTTTCTAGAATAAAGTAAAAAGGATTTAACTTAGTCTGTCCTCCTAAGTCTTATTTTCTAGCACCTGGAGGTACTGCAGTTGCTCTCCCTTGGATTAGTGCCAGCTCATATATAGTTTACAGACATCTTTACTGATGTCTCATTTCCCATGTTAAACAGAGTGCTCCAGCTGAGACTTTATGCGTGTAACCAGGGGAACTATCAGTTGCATACAAGTGGAACACTTTTGTCATGTGCCATGTATATGGCACCCTGTGTAATACCTCCTGGAATGATGCTGCCCCCTCAGCAGTAAAGTATTATGGATAGAGGCTGTAGCCTGTAAACCATATGTTAAAGTCACTGTATTGTGCATTTGCTTTTTCCTCTCTAGTATAGTAATTTGTACTGGGCTCCAGCTAATTTCATGTTGTCTTGGTATCAGACACTTTCTCTGTTTTACTTGTCTGTTTTGAATTGCTTCCCTGTGGGCAGTTGTAGCATCTACAATTTAGTGTCATCTACTGCCTGCATAAAAATAAATGCATTAATCTATCATTCACAATATTAAAAGCCTGAAGAGCACCAAATGCAGGACAGAAATTTGCAGTCTTTTACGTTTGCTTAAAGTGAATTGAAGACCTGTGTCTTAATATGCTATTAAGAGTTGAATTATTTTTTTTTTCAGTGAAGTCAGTGGTATTAGTACCATTAAAAAAATTAAATGAAAAAGGGATCCATTCTGTTATAAAGGTGCCATTTGCTGGGTTATTTTTAACTTTGGCACTAATTTTGTAAACACTTACTCATATACACTTGCCCCATTGATTTGAAAGGGACTGATCAGTTGTTTGGAGCCAAGTGCTTTCCAATCAGGGACTAGAGCTGTGTTGGAAATAGGTTGTGGTGCCTAGTGTTTCTTTATTTATTGTGTTGAAGTGAGCATTTACATATTTCTTGCATTTGAAACTTTGCAAAAGTCAACATTTTATTAATTTATTTCTTAATGGGTAAAGACATAACAAGTATATGTTTGCTCCATTTAAAATTCTGTGCCCTACAAACTGATATACAAGAATAAACTAACTTGAAAATTAACTTTGGGTATATTTAGCTCCTTAGAAAACTATGTGTAATGACAGTGATCTGCACAGTAACATTTCTTCTCTCATGGTATTTCCAGATCTGTGAAGAGTTAATAAATCAGCCTTTTGTACAGCTGTTGCTGGATGAGCACTGGCGGGTCAAAAGCTGCTTTTAGACTCTTCCCACTATACCAACTAACAAGTCATATCATGAAAGTGCACTGTGTATAGGAGCACTGGGTTGGAGCTTCAGATGAATTTTATGGTTTAGTTGTTTTAGGATGAGGTAGTAGTGCTGTGGTATGAGGTGATTTCAAATTTTGTGGATCAAATCCAAAGAATTAATCAATTATCAGATGTTTTCGGTCTGTAAGATATAAATTCTGCCAAAAAATACTGGTAAGATCTTGGTTTGTATGAAAGAGCCTATACTTTGTTACTAAAGATAACTTTATAGAAGGAGGCATAGTTCCCACTCATAAACATTTTTATAAGGCGGAAGGTGTCTATTTTATCAAAAGTAAACCTGATACTCAGTAATTGTCAAAATCATCTACAAGCAGAAAGTGATAGAGAGGAACCTTCTTATGAAAAAAAAAAAATTCCAGAGGTTAACGTAGCATAAACAATTTTTTAATTATGTCACCTCTTTTCACAAAAATTTGTATAAAATTTCACTTTATCCATAAGTGTATAAGTTAAAGTTGCTTGAAAGCAGGAATTGTGTTTGTGGTATGCTTCTTAAAATACATTCTGGTTTTGCAGAACAGGAGAGGTGAATTATGCCCTGGTTTCTTCTAAGGTTAAGAAAGTCTACTCTTGAATGACCGTAGCAAATTCTAAGCTACCTAACTTTGCTGTATCTGCCTTGGTCAGGCAAGGTAGGAAAGCTCAGTACGCTAGTTAGGCTAAATTAAGCCATTGGCAGGATAGTGGTAGTTCAGTCTACTGGAGTCGCCATTTTCTTCCAGAGACTGGTAAATACTATGAAGTTTTCTGTTTCCATTTTTTTCTTGTACACTGAGAACTGCTTGGGTAGTCCCAAGAAACTGGTCCTTAAAATACAGCTCATAAATAGGCAATAATGTTGTGTTTCACTGTTAGAGGTCTATTGTTTGGAAGGCTTGTAGTGAATGATTAGAGCAAAGTTTTCATATTTATTTTATCCTAAGAAGTTGCAATTGATAATGCCACTCAGCAACAGTTGTTAGGTAGGGAAGATAGGCATGAGGCATTTTCTCAACTTGCATTCCACGGAGATCACAGTTCTATTAATAAAAGCCATACAAGACCTCTCTTAGCTTCCTGGATACAATGGAGATTCATTTAGCAATGATAGGAATATTGTATGGCATACCTATTCACCATACCCTTGGTGTAAGGCACCACATTTAGCATTTGTTTTTCATTCACAGCACGTAAGCTAATGATGTAAAAATGCTTAAGATAGTGTGGATATTCTTTTTTGAAATTTTAGAAGGGGGGGATTTTTTGATGGAGCTCATCACTTTCTCTTGTATGCCAAATAACTTTGCCTAGTATGACAAATGACTGCCAAAGAAGAATCATACTGAAAAATAACACCAAAAAGGCACCTTATTTGAAAGAAGAAAATGACACTACATATTAGATAAATACCAGAACATTCTTTTTTGAAGAACATATTCTACCTTAAAGAGGTTTTGCTCAGAGTTATATGATGCAACTAAGTTGGCATGGCTGGATTCCTGACTTATTTGCAGCAACAAAAAGCAAGAACATCTCTTGGCAAGCATGTTACTTTTAATTCAAAATTTTCAATTTTTTACATCCCTCATCTGAAAGAAAGTTTCTGAGGCCACAGAAACATCTAGTGAATATGTATGCTGGAGCCTGTTTGCATGCTTGCCTCTCTAGAAGAAACTGATATAGCCTGTCATGTGGATTTGGTTGTGGGGCTTTTTTACTCTTCTGTGTTTGTGAGGACCTCCTTGAGGTCCACCAGCTGCATTTTTTGGTTGGTTTCATTCAGGTGTGCCTTCTTGAAATGTATTTTTTTTTCTGAATATGGACCTTAACTTGTTGCCAGCCTAGGTCGTATTCGCTTGCTTGGGGTGCACACTCTAAACTCACATGGAAATGCCCTTCATTAATTGATTTCTGTATTTTTTCTGTGTGAAATGAAGAGTAAGCTTATGACATAATAAAAGTACAAAGTGAACATTATGAACTCTGATGTATCTTAAAACCTGGGGTTTTAAAGGCGCATAGCAATAAGACTGAGCAATAAGGCTGAAAGACAAACCTGGACCAATCTGTCTGCAAGGCTTTAAAGAGAACTGGTGTTAAAGAAAATATGCAGAAAACTGCAGTATTGGCTTGGGGCAAGCTCAGTTGTACCAGCTGCACTGGTCTTTCTTGCATTGGTGGGGCATAAGGCAACAGGGGAAGACCAAAATAGCAAAGCTCCCTGAAGGTGATGTTCCTTCCTTCAGCCACTGGATTCTTGTGGCCAGGGTTTTGCTATTCACATTCCTCTCTTGCAGGGGATGTTCTCAAACACTCGCAATGCAGGCAAACAGCGAGTGAACTTCTGCCAGTTAGATGGTGCTGGCTTGGGGGGAGTTGCATAGCATGCCTAAGTGCTGAGCTCTGCTCAGGACTGCAGCAGTGCTGGCTGGCTGGCCATAAATCCTTTGTGGCATGCTGCATCTGTTGCACTCGTGGATGTTACTCTCTGCCATGTCTGGAGTCTTTCTGGCAAGAGATATGCACTCTCTCTCTTTGTGGCTGTTCTTTCACCATAATTGAAGATTCTCTCTGGGGTGCCCTTTACCACTCCTATGCTGACTACTGGTTTCATGCCTGTGTGTGTCTTTCTGTCAATATCTGAAGCTCAGGCCTGTTTGGTAACTGATTTGCTTAGGTTCCACTCTATGACTTCTGTGATTTAGTTTAGTTTACCTATTAGCAAGTATTTTATGTTACTGCTGCCTTGTCTGCATGAAGAGTCTGACAGGTACACATTGCAAACAAGCCAAGAAATGTAATAAATGTATCATTGTTTTGTATTTAACTTCTGGAAGGCCTGAGACAAAGCCTTTGTCATATCAGAAATTTAAATCTTTTTTCAACCTTCAGTTATGTCCCAGCATCCAAGGACATAAGCTATAACAACTGTAGAAATCTCAGGAGAAGAGGTAGGGAAATTAATATCCAGACAGCCATGCTGTTGCTAGCATCATCATCATCATCATCTTCTTCTTTCTCTACTACTACTACTACTACTGCTGCTACTACTACTACTGATTTGGATTTCCAGCTAAGAGACAGTGATGAGGTTGTACTAAGAGTATGTAATAGAATTTTTTAGTGCTTATAATGGTGTAAAGAAATGTAATTTTATGCTTAAGTAACTAGTGAGCATTAAAGCATTATCTACCTATCTGCTGGTATTTGTCAGGAGGACTGGTTGGTGACCTGGATAATGCCTAAGCTTCTGGTTGCCGGCTAATGACTTATATCACCATCATACTTGCCATGAAGTATGGCTTGATGCAAGGATCTATTTAACAAACAAATAAAAAGTTGTTGCAGGCCTTTCCCTGTTCTCCTCCTAGAGCTTTATCCGTGTACATTCATGGTGCATTTATGTTCCTTGGCATTGGGCTAGCACTGTAGAATGTAACAGTGGCCACCCCTGTGGCCTTGTAGGATGCTGTTTTTGTCAGAAACCACAGTTCTTCAGTCCTTCCTAAAATTTGCTTCATCCTTGCATCTCTTACAGGGAGGAATGTTCAAGATTTCTTCTGGTTTGTTTTTGGCAATGTCAAATAACAGGCCACTGCTGAGGTACTGGCTCTGAGCCACAGGGAGCCTGTCTGTCATTTCAGCTTCATGGCTGCAGGGTGTGGATCACATGAGCAGGAAGAATCAGTTTCTAGTCTTGTTCCAGAATTTAGTGTGGCACGTTCCATGCAGTCACTGTGACCCCATAAAAATCCTGGTCATGAAAACAGAGTAACCTGAAAGTACAGAGATGTTTGGGAAGCAAGGTGGGTCATCAGTTTGCTGTTTTGAGGTGGTTGCACACAAAATACTCATCTGTGGCGTTTAAAAATGGTGCAATTTTGTGCAATTTTTCGTAAGATAAATTATTGGACCTGTATTGCATTGGACTGCATCATATGCTGAAAGGTCAAGGGGGTATGGGTATTGTTGGTTTAATGAACACATTTTTGTGTGTTACCACAATTGCATCTCTGTTGCCTTAAAAATAGTCTTGAAAATAGAGTGAGTTCCCTGCTGAAAGGGAGGAACAAAAATTTACTTCTATTTTCATTCCCACCTGTTAAGAACTGTTGCCCCTTTAAACTCAGAGCTATGTGCTAACCTGGAAGTGTTGAAACTTTACTCATATTTCCTTTTACAGAAAACTGGAATAAAAAGATTTTGAGAGTTTCCTTCAGCACTTCTTCCTCTGGGTTATAAATTTGAACAGAACTAATTATTAATGAAATTTAACGTAGTGCTTTATTTAAAGCTTGTATGCTAATTTAGGCCAGAATTCCAACCCCATCAGTAAAGTCCTCTGGTTGCCTTACTCTCAGACTGTAGCATCTGCCCCTTCCCCTGGCTGCTTTTTTGAGGGTAACTGCATTGCTTCCATGAGGAGCTGTAATCTAAATGCTGTCCCTAATTGCTTGTTTGCCAAGTCAGGAAAAATAATGGTCAGCTGTATTTTTTACATGCTTGGACATCTACTTAGACTTGTATTAAAGGTTTTCTGGCAGATTTTGGAAGTCTTTCAATGTCTTCTATAGAGAAAAATCTGAAGAACGTAATCTCAGAACTAAGCCTAAGTGGTTTTGTAGTTTTGAATGTTAATAGTTTTATTACCTAATGTTGGTAGGAAGTTGAAGGATACTGATTTTTATTTTGTAGTTAATGTAGTCCAGAGCATAGACGGTTGACGTGAGAAAGATCACACAGCAATTCCATGCCAGAGGTGGAAGTGAAGTAGCACAGTCTTCAGCTTTACTCCATGGTTTTAACCATGTTCATTCCCTCATCTCAAGTATACTTTTAACATAATTTCAGATGATTTTTGATGCTGGTTTAGCTGCTTTTTTTTTTTTTTTTTTTTTAATCTTGTATTTGTGAACTGTTTTAATAAGATTTTTTAATGTTTTTTGGAGGTTAAATGGTTGGGCCTAGCAGAATTTAGTGAAAAGTTCCTTCTAGAGTCCTGCAGCTTTGCCTTCTTTAAGGCACAAAAATGCATATTTTTAAAATGTCCTCTAGAGTATTTAAAGTAACTCAATGAGTGGCAAGCATCTATGGAATATCACTGTGTAGTGGAGATACTTTTCCTGTGAGCCGTGCTTTGGAGGTGGAGGGTTTTGGGGCTGCTCTGACTGCATGGGGAGCTCCTTGCCTCCTGTGCAGTTGTCTGCCCAAGGGATCAGGTGATGCTGGCTCCTGTGGGGCTCTGCCTCTTGGAAGCCATGGCAGCTGTCTGTGTACCTGCTGGCTTCCTTCTCCTGCCAGTCACACCTCCCAGACAAGTGAGAGAGAACAGAGGCTGGAATCAATGTGGAAAGCATTTGTATGAAGTCCTTCCAGGTTTGTACCGCTCCTGTAGAAAGATGCAGATTCATTCTCAGCTGACAGCCTCACCCACAAAACTCCTACAAAAAAATGTAGATTTTTTCTTGCCAGACCACTGTCAATTCCTGCTCTGCAGTCCAAGATGCTTTGCTTGATCGTGATCCTCACCACCTTCTCCTGAGAGTCCTGGAATTCCATTCCAAATGGAAATTTAAAACTGAGGTGAGCCTCAGAGCCATGGCAAGTACAAAAACTGTCAGGAGAATAGTGCTGGTATCTTGCTGCAGAGGCACATGTGTACACATTTATTTGCTCGGAAGAAAACCTAATTCTAGTATTGAAGCGATATATTTATGATGTCCCATTTATAATGAGCCCTTTTGTGAAAGCTCTGTTTCAGATTTACGTGCCGAGATTGAATATGTTGAAGTGTTTATTTCAGTCTGGGAGATATTCTGATTTATTCAGCTAGATAAAACCCGAGGAAAGCAGTTGTCTGAAAGCAGCCTAATGTCTGTGAGAGTGCTGTTTGGTTCTTCTTGTGAGAAGAGCAGTAGCCCACCTGCTTCTGTTCTGTAAAGGGTGTTGCACTTTTCCAAGTAAAACAGCTCTCTTGTGCTGCAATTGCAAGGTGAGATTTGCAGCTGCTCCTTCTTCTTTCTCTCACCCTACCTACCTATAATCTTGCCTCTGATTTTCCCCTAAAGAAAACCAAGAGGGATATAGAAAATTTCATTAAATATCTGAGCATTATTTCAGAGTTTTAGGGATTAAGTTTTGTCAGGTACCTGAAAAGAGTAGTATTAGTGAAATTCAGTAATGTTGATTTGCTTGTTAAAAATTTACAAGTGGCTACTTTATGTAGAAGAGCATAATGAGGAAATACTACAAGGAGATGCCAGGGAGGTAAAGGCAGCATTTTAACATGTTATTATTACAGAGAAATCACTGTCTTTTACTGTGATGCAATTTTATCATGGATTGCTTCTCTCTGCAGATTTCTGTTGTGCAGTGTCAGCTGATACATAGTAATGAACAAAAAATTCTAGCACTCTTTGGTTGGTTTTGTTACTATTTTTAAAACAATATTGATCTGTGCTTCTTCTGACAAGACCACAGCCTTACTTTCATAACGGGGTCAGACTTGCAAAATAATTTTTTTTTAGTCAAAACATGCTTTTATTAAGGATTTAGTTTCTGTTGACATTTGTAGGATAACTTTCACCCTATTTAAAAAACAAAACAAAACCAAGAAACAAACCATAGAAAACCAGGAGTGTTTCATAGTTTCATGGATTCTCCTGAATTCTAAAATCACTCTTTACTGCACATTACATATGAGTAAAACCTGATGCAGTAATAGTTGTTGTTACTATTATTAAAAGAATTTCCATTCTGATAAAATAATTTTGGTTTTCTGTGTTAGGCTGCTTGGTATTCAAGCAGCAAAACATTTGAATGCTTATGCTTTAAGAATCTGGGGGGTTTTGTGTTAAATGATTAAAAAATTAACACCTTCTTTCCATTTAAATCAAGTAAATAGTTAAGACTCATGCTGTAGCTAAGCTGATTCTTTCTCTGTTTTAAAAATAGAAAATGCTGGAGCAGTCCTTCCCTTCCCCCACTCTGTAGTCACTAGTCCAAGCTAGTAAATGTTACTGAATGGATTTCAGTGTTGTAGCCATTCTACAGTAAGTACAGCAAGATCCTTTGTGAAAAAGCGAAAGGAGGAGAAAAGGTAGTAGAGATCATTTGTGGATGTTCGTCAGAGCAGAGTACCTGCACCAATGACAGACAGGCTTTCCTGGAGAAACAGATCATGACAACAAACACTGCTGTTCAGAGGAGCCAGAATCTCCCCAAAAGACGCCTAGAAAGTGTAGGGGAGTGCCCTGCAAAACGGAAAGCTAGCTGGGGTATTCTGACCAGCCAAGGTTAGTATAGCAGCCATTTCACAAACCGGTACTGAAATATGCTAAGCTGACCCAATTTGTAATGGTCTAGCTATAAAACTGATTTTTGGTTTTGGATTTTTTTTTCCTAGCTGTAATGTAAATGCATGCTTTTGTTAGTGGGACTTTATTGTCTTGCATGGGTTAACACAAGGGTACTGAGGCTATTTTTGTTCTTTCTGCTCTCTTATCAGCTGATCTAAAATACCATTTCTTGTTTATCTGCCCTATTTGTTTTATGCAAGTGTTAAAGGCTTGACTTACCCTGACTTTTGCTGTCCTGTCACGAGGTAACTGGATACTAAAGGTTAATTGTTTACTATGGGGAACCAGGGAATGAAAGGAGGGGGAGGAGTAAACTTTACATATAACTTTATTTGTAAGGAGTCTATAGATAGCTGAAATAGGAGGCAATAGAGGAACACAGGTGACAGAATTATTCTCCTGTACTAAGATACTAAGGACAAAATATAATTGTAAAGGCTTGCATAGAGAGGTACTTAGGAGGTATTGAAGTTGCTGAACACTGACATTTTCAACAGTGAGAAATAAACTCTCTTAGAAGTGTTTAGGACTCCTATTGCGTGTGCCATATTTTCCTGTATCTTTTTTTTTTCCATAGTCCAAGTGTGTAAAAGGGAGCCTTGAATAATTGCAAGAATCTTAAGAGGAATTTTTTTAAAGAGTGATCATAATTCCATTTAATATTGATGATATCATAAGGTTTAGAGTGAAACAAAAAAGAAATTATGGAAGTCAAGCTTGAAATTCATGATGACATGATACAAAATTAAAAAAATAGAAATGTTGAAATAGTCAATGAAAGTAGTAGACAGCAGTGAGTTCATATGTTTTACATAAAAGAACTGTGAATTTACTGTGTAAAATATAGCTATATGTTAGCTATAGTCTTAAAATATATTCTTATTCTTAAAATACCTTTGATGATTTCCATTAATTACAGTCTCAGAACTAAGCAATATTCAAGAATATAAGCACCAGTTTCCTTATCTTCCAAGTAACCATTTGAATGCAATGATACTGTGTGATTGCATTTATTAATCAGTTTTAATACACAGAGCCCTCATGTTTTTCACCTTTTGGGCTAAGATTTCCTGACTTAAAGAAACTTTTATTTATGGTCATTTTAGCTGGTTAGGTCAGTATTTTCAAAAAAAAACTTGGACAATATCCCTCAGCTGAAAAGAAATTTCACAAGAGTTTATCAGTGTTAGTACTAGCCACTCCATTACATGGTTGAAGGTTAGGCTCTCTTGCTACTCTTACAAAGAAATTATTCTAGCCACAATTATTCTAGTTTTGCAATTCTCAGAATATAAGTAAAATATGTAAACTAAAATTTTCTAGTCCATCTTAACAGGGTCTAGCTCCTAGAGCCTTTTTGTGATTGCCATGCTGGGAATATACATTTATTGATAGACATCCTGAAGTACTGAGAGACTTCTGTTGCAATTAAGGCTTCTGACTGTTGCAGTGCACTTGAATAACAAGTATATCTTTTATCAAGTCTGAAGGATGTTTTTTCCCCTTCCTCTCTGTTTCATCCATGCAGGTATCCAAACCTGACTTGGCTCTACAGGCAGCCTTGCAGGGCACAGGGAGAGAAAGTCATACTGCAATGCAGTCTGTAATTAAATAGGCAGATTGGAAAGTGGACTGAAAGTGATGCAGAGGGTGGAATATATCATAGGATTGGGTAGAAGGGTGAAAGGATAGAGTCAAAATGGGAAAAGGCCTTCAGCCTACTGGCTTGAAGATCTCGTAGATGTGACAAAAATCACACACTGGGCCCAGATTTGCTGCACAATTGCTTGCTGTTTATAAGGCTTGGAATTAGCCCTGGGCTGCATTCACTCTCAGGCAGGCTGGGAAAATACAGAGAATTCTCAGCACAGTTTGGGAAAAATTGTTTGTACTCTGGACTAGGGCTGAGACTGTGTTTGACACAGCTCAGAATGTCCATATGCCTTTTCTGTCACCTTCTAGCTGGGAAGGGGACTGAATAACCCTTACTTTGTTTTAGTGACATGTCCAAGGAAATAGTAACAGCCAAAGAATATTACCAGCTGCTCCTCCTACTCAAAGCATATCTGATGAGGATCTAATAGATTACTGAATTTGGAGATATATGTGATTTTACATCTTGGCATTCTGGCTAGGGCACACAGACTTTGAAAGCTAGTTTAGGTTAGAAAAATATCCAGACAGTTGTTTATGCTTCAAGAAGATGGAAAAAACAACCTGTGCATGGGAGCTGTGGCTGTGCTTTCATGTGACATGAGAAGGGGCCTGACACACTCCTTCCCACACGTGCGTGGCCGAGCGCAGAGCCAGCAGCGACTGCTGCTGCTCCCGCCATTGCCATCGCCATCATCTTCACATAGCATAGTGTTGCTTCTGTTGGGAACCATCAAGCTGTGTTTGGAAATTGCTGTTGTGTTATTCTAGGCTTTTTTGTAGAGTTCAGTGGCTCGTGTTTCTGTGGGAAAAGTGTGCAAAAATGCAATGCCAAACACTCAAAATGTTAATTGTGCCGCCCTGATTTGACCATTCAGGGCATTATACCCCAGTATTTGACAGCACAGTCACATGCTGTGCTCTTCCACAAAGCCCCAGCCTCCTGAGCTGTGCAGCATGAATGATGTTCTGAGAATGCATTTGTTTTATACTCAGAAAAAACATACCCTGTGTTCTACTGTTTGATGCAAAGGTTAGAAAGCATGCTGTGAATGGTTGGGAGAAAGGGTTAATGTTTTAATGCCCATAAAAGTAAATTGTTGTCTTTGCTTTGGAACCTATGTGTTTTAAGACCAGTCATCCAATGTAAAAGCTTTTTGGCTGATAATGGCTATTATTATCTAAAGCTGAAATATCAGCAGCTCAGAGCTCTCATAACCATAATTAAACTGTGCTTTTAGTGTGCACTCTGTTTAAGAACTCAGAAAAAAAAATAAGCTGTTAGAATGATTTTATAATTCAGGCATCAAAACTCTGTCTTTTGTTCCTTAGTTATAAAATAGTATGAATGTATGATGTTCTGATATAGGTTCAGCAGGGGAGTTGAAGTATTCTTTTATTATTGGGACAATACCTGAAAAAGGCAGTATAAAATTAACAATGTTACAGTGAGTTTGTAGTTTGGATGACGTGTCTTAAAGAGATCCTGCTAGACATGGAGATAAAAAAAAATTCTGAATACTAACTCATTCACTGAATGCAACACTGGAATGGCAAAACTAATGTGTAGTCATGTGGTGCGGGTGCATTAGAGAGAGAACTGTGTGGGAAAGCTTTGTATGGCTTTTAGGAATAGGGAGTTGTTAGCATTTACACTCGGAATGAAGTCCCCAGTTTGTGGATTTAAAGCCTACATTATGATAAACATTGGAAATTATACTGATTTGAATCAAGCAAGTTGTCATTGTTTGTATGCATATATATATATATATATATACACACACACAGAGTTATATAGTTATCTAGTTAGAGAATTTTCATATTATTTGAAACATTGAAATGACATATGTAAACGCCACTTGAATGACATCTCTTTCAGACATATTGTAATAATCTCTAGCCTAAATTCTGATTCTTTTGGAGTTCTTCAGTATTGACTGTTTAAACTTCATTTATTAAAAAAAAAAAGTGGCTTCTGTTTTTTCTGGCCATATCTAATTATGGTAGTTAAGCATCATAGATACATTTTTTAAAGTTTAAATCCTTTGTTGAAGATTTTTTCAGTAGTTTTCAACTAAGTAGTTGACATGCTTCTTTATCTTACAAGGGATTTAGACAAATGAGTAATTTCATAGTGCCACAAAAAAAATTTTTTTGAACCTAATTAGATATACAAAATATCAGACACGTTCAACAACTGGAGTCAAGTGATTCTGTTGGTCTTGGCACTCTGATGTTGCAGGATTTTTCTCTTTAGTTATTGATCCTGTCTGTTGCTTCAGTTGCCAGAAGCTGAAGCACTCAGATGCATCTTACAAAATAAAAGGTAACAGTACTGGTCTTAATAGATAGCTTTTGGTTTTGCAGAAATAAATACTAGCTACAACACTTTTCAAATACTGTGTTTCTCATCTCCCAGTAATGAGCTGTGTCAGGCTTTTATTTTCAGTTCTTCTTTGATGATAGTGCTTGTTCTGATGGCTGGGACTCCACCTATTTAGCCATAGAGCAGTAATTTTTTAAAGTTCTGAGCCCTGGGATAAATAATCTCCCAAGGAAGTCAGTGAGAACTTCATTCATTACAGTTCTCCTTTTGAAAGTCTAACCTTTAACGTACTTTTTATACTGAGTTGGAGGGTTGTTGTTTTGTTATTTTTTGGTTGTTTTTTTTTTTTGGAGGCTTGAAAAATTTTTAGAAGTAAATACAAAAGGAATGACATGGCTGGAGGTAAAGACTATTGTGAAAATATTTTTACTTAGTATTTTACTACTATGATTATAATTGCAGGAATGACTTATAGATAATTGCAGGTAAAGGATGTAAAGGAGTGAAGTCTCTAGGGAAATGTGAGGAAGAGAATGTTAATGACTTAGAAATGAATCAAAGTCAAGAATTGCAAAACTCTATTTTTGGACGTTTTTGCTGCTGAGAATAGCTATCAATGCCCCAGTTCAAAAACCAAAGAATATTTTAGAACATAATCGAAGGAATCACGAACTACTAAAAGAAAAACAGTTCAGGTACAGCTCAAACAGCATTTGAAACATGTTCAGACATAGGGACATTTGGCAGTGCTTCCCTTAAAATCTATGTACTGATACTGATTTTTGAGGACACAAAACTGTATGTCTTTGCACGAGGTTAAAAAAGGAGGAGTTTTTCCTGCAGTTTATTCATGTCAAGGCTTTCTTGATTTCACTGTGAGTTTCTCTTCTGAAATTCCGGTTAATCTGCCTTGGAAAGCCAATGCACAGATATTGGCACTTTGAGAAGTTGTTATGTTAAAGAAAAAAATGTGAAAAACTGACAAAAAAGGCAGCAGTCCTTTACCATAAGAAACTGACAACTTGTACACACTCATATATTCAAAGCTGTGTTTACTGAAGGCTGAAAGTTCAAATTACAGGGAGCTGCTGATCTTCCAAACATAGCCAGGGTGTTTTAGGAACAGGTCCAACTAGCAAGAGCAGATTTTTTTTATTATTATTATTTTAATTTTTTTTTATTTTCCAGATTGAAAGAAATGAGTAGGATTTATAATTGCAATTGGCTGGAAGTGCCATGGGGAGATGGAGATTTAGGTATTGTATAATAATTTGTAATTTTTTTTAACTTCACCTGTTAATGCAGTGAATATATTTATTCTTTCTTGTTAATGCTTACAAAGCAATGATGCTTTGTTATAGTTTGCCCTTCTGGTAAACTATACATTAGAGAATTTGGAACTAATGTGTCTTCTGTATATAGTTAGAGATATTTTGTATTCAGCATTGTCAGAGACTGTAGGGAATTTATGCATTACCACTTTTGGAATAGACTATTTATGCTACTACTGCTATTACAAACACAATGAATGAAAGCGTTTATATTTTTGCTAATGACTTCTAAGTGAGAGACACTGTAATTTGTAGATTAGCAGAAGGCAGTAATCTAGGCAAAGAATTTAAGAACACCTTTGATGTTTGTTTGTGGTAAATATTTATCTTGAACATATTCTTGTCCCAGTGGTATTTAATGATGAATTACTATGTATGTCAAGAAGTCAGTTGGAACGTGAATTTTCTTTTTCCAAACTTGGTTGGCACAAAATAGTTCTGCAGTGTTTTGCTTTTAGATTTTATTTGTAGTAGAGATGATACAAGCATTTTGTATTTTATGGATTTATCAGAAACAGCTGGCTGCTGAATATCTCTCCCTGAAGACAGATGGGTCTAGGTGCAAACCAGAGCTTATAACAGGATCTGGCATAATTTGATTATCAAATGTCACTGGAGTAATTAATAAACATTATTCTATTCTTCTGTCCAAGATGGAAGGAGGTGAAGGAAATAAAGGTGGAAAATTGTTGCTTTCAGATCCTTCCTGCATCTTTGTTGTGTTTATACATGGCTACAAAAATGTCTGAAATGTAAGTGTATTGAATGAGCATAAAATCCTTGTAATTCTTGCGATTTTATAGGATATTTTTCCATATAATCAGTTGTTTTTTTTTTTTTCTTTCCATTGAGTAGGATAAACTGTAGAGAAAGAGATGTTCTCATCTATAGAGACAGAGGGACGAAATGACCAAAAGCTACCTCTAAATACAGATTTAAATTTGAGGAATTTTTTGCAGCAGCCAGCAGGAGAACTTAATGGATCTAATTTATTTGAATTAGAACAACTTGAGTACTCATTCAGATACTACTGCAGAAGAAGAAAAAGACTGATCGAAATACTCATAGTGATTACACACATCCAAACCACAGTACAGTAAATCTATCTGAGCTTATTGGTATGACAAGGAAAATACTGATGATTTGTCAAAATTGGGTCACTTGCAGGTTTCTGAGCTCAAAGTTTTTTTAATGTATACTAGCCCTTATAATCCTAATCACTTTGTGTGGGGGGTTTTTTAAGTGGGGTTTTTTTTTGTGGTGTTTTTGTTTTATTTGTTTGTTTTGTTTTGTGGGGTTTTTTTGTTTGTTTGTTTGGTTTTTTTGTTTGCTTTTTGTTTGCTTTTTTTTTCTTTTTTTTTTTTTTTTCTTTTTTAAATTTGGACTATCAATAAGAATTTTAGAACATTACATTAAATAAACCTGAAGTAAAAAGTACAGGCAGTAATGTGTGTGCTTGTATATATACATGCACTCACAGATGACCAGAGCTCTGTGCAAATAATTCTGACAGAGGATTGCAAGCTGGTTCTTGCCAATAGTCCATCTACTGCTATAGATGAAAGATTTTAAGGATCTTCACACATACAGGATACTCTGACATGATAGAAATCTTCCTGCATTTTTTAAATCAGGTTTATAAAACCTTACTGTCATATTTTTAAACTTCTGTATCAGCTTTATGTAGCCTTATGATAATTTAAATAATCATCTGTGCTTTTGTTTTGCCAAGTTTTTGATCTCAGTAGTATTCAGTAGTGCTGAGTCACAAAGTGCACTGTGTTCTCCAAGATGCAGTCATACTTCTGTGTAAGTTTTAGTCTCATTCACTAACACCAGTAGGAAAATGGAGGTTTTATCTACAATTTCCTATTGTGCACTATTTCATGTTTTTAACTGGGCCCTGATTTCTTTTCAGCCTTAACATTTTCGTCATTCTTGATGTGATTTGAGGGGGTTGTTTATAGTAAACAGAAGTGTACTTTCTGAAGCAGGCTAGTGGACAGAAGGAGTCAGTAGGAAACAGAAACAAGGTCTATTTCTGGTGTGTAGTTATCTTAGAGCTTAGGCTGGTGACTGCCAGTGATTGAGCAACAGCCTTTGCATTTCTGACTCATTGCTTTGCCAGTAAATGCAGTAGCTGGCTCTGTAGGCAGTCCCTGTCCGTGGCAGAGTCAAACCTGCACACCTGGAAGAGTCATCTGCCAATGTTACCAATTCATTGTTCTGGGCTAATTCTCTCTTCAGGAATTTTAGGCAGCTTGATATAACTCACACAATTGATTGTATTAATATTTTAAAGTTCTAGTGATTTTGTTCTTAGAGGAATAAATACTGATAATTCATAATACATTTTGAAGATGTTTCTTCCTTGCATAGCCTCTTAAAACTGAATTTTCAAAATTCCTGCCATGAATCGGTATCAGGTCTGCCTGCAGCCTTGGCTGGCTAGAAGGGACGTGTCAGTGTGCAGGCTTGCAGAGGAAAGGGCAGGTCCTTCAGCAAGAGCTTCAGGATGGCTCTGCAAGCTGGGCTGGGAGCTATGGAGGGTTATGTGTGTGAACGCAGGGTTGTTGTTGGGTTACTATTTTTTTTCACCTTTCTCTTTTGAGGGTGATAAATAAATTAAAATAAAGGCCAAACCTTTACCATAAACATATCTAATTATTTTCAAGCCTATTAGTTTATGGAATGAGAACTTAGACTTTATATCTTATTTCTACTGTAGTAACTTTTTACTGTGATTCTCACTGCATTTCTCTCCTTGTACTTGTGTAGTAGCTTCAAATTAATCTCACCAGACATAAAGATACCCACATTGCTTTTCATATAAACCGGCTTCTTTGTGACTTCTTCAGACAGCTTTACATCTGGTTTAAGTTCAAATAATGCCTATATTCCAGCTACAAAGTTTTATTATGTGTATTAAAAATGAACAATGCAAAAATAGAAGTGGAATATGATAATTAATGAATTTATTAAATAGATTACTGATATCAATGTCTCAATGTTTTGTTCTGTGGACCACATAATGATTTATTAGAGATATTTACAATTAATAATAGAGCAATTTTGTTACTGTTTAGGAACCGATCATTTGAGTCTCTAAAGAGGAAGAATTAATTTCATAGGATATTTGACTTCATTCTGTGCATCATATTTTCTGTTTTTTTCTGTGCATTCCAAACCCTTTCTAATTCATATGGCTTATTCAATAAATGTTGTTATTATATAGGTTCTTGGGCAGATCGCTCACCTCTGCATGAGGCAGCCAGTCAAGGACGTCTTCTTTCTCTGAAGACTTTATTGTCACAGGTGAAGGCTCTGTTTTTACAATTGCTTTCATTTTTAATGTTATTTAATTTCTCAGCATAGATTATCAATGCAGATTTAGTATACTTTGTTTTGCTTTTTTTCACTTGAATTTTTCAGAGAAATACATATTTAGGAATGTTTCATATTATAAGATATAAGCTAGTATTTAAAATATTTCCTCTGTATCTTTTAATTCCTGTTCCCCCACAAAACAAAATAAAACAAAAACCAAAATTGTGTCTAAATTTATGTCAGTCTTCCCCTCTTGCATGATATAAATCAATATAAAGCAGTTTCATTGCTTTAAGCCTTTGGGTAAATAGAGCTAGTCAGGAAGATATTAGTTAACAGCAAGAATCACTTAAAGATTCTGCATTTTGCAATGTTGTCATTTTAAAAAAAAAATTGCTAATATCAAAGGGAGAGACTAAATGCTAAATTTTTATATTACAATATTGTCCTATTAGCTATTTCAATATTGAATAATTATACTATAGAATACATTTGATGAAAGCAGGTAGATAAAACTGTTATTTCTTAAGAATCAAACAACATGTACTTCAAAAAATTTAGAGGGCTTGGTGATTTTATCAAACCAGTAAGTGTTTTATTTGCTGAAATTCATAGCTTTGGATATTTCAGTCCTTAAGTCACAGGTTGGTAGAATCATAGGAGAGTTTAGAGGGTTTTAATGATTATCAAGACTGGAGATGCACCACCCTTTCTCTCATCTGTTTCAGGGTCTCACTGTCCCCCAGTTAAATTTTTTTCCACATAGCTACTTGGAATTTGTCGTGTTCTGACTTGGGTCTGTTGTCTTTTGCCCTGTCACTGTGCATCTAAACAGTCTGCATATTTTATGCCTATTTCTGATTAAAAATAAATGCTCACTGAGGATTAATTTATTGCAGTTGAGTTTTAAGCCTATTTAGAGTATTGTAAACTATTAATTTGAACAGTAATGTGAGGAAACAACTCTTAATAGGTTTTGTATGATCTTTAAATACCATTCACATCTATTTTAGGGGTACAATGTAGACACACTGACAATTGACCAAGTAACTCCACTCCATGAAGCCTGCCTGGGAGACCATGTAGGATGTGCAAGAATCCTCCTTGAAGCAGGAGCGAATGTAAGGCTTTAGTTTTGTTTTCTTTTATATGAAGTCCAATTCTAACCTTGGCTTAACTGAGAAGGATCTATTCCTTGATTTTAATGAAATTGGTCTCTACTTACCCGATTGGCTATGTTCATCTCATGTAATTACAGCTGCCATCTGAATGCTAGCAAATGAGAGTGATGGGCAGCCACGGGGGACAGTAATGAGTTGGAGTGAATCTGTTAGCAGTATTTATTATGATATTTCTCTTCAAAAATATGGAACACATTCTTCTACTTTATTGGGATCCTCTTGCTTTGAGTGGCTTTCAGAAGAATGTTTTTTTAATCTTCAGAATGTCTGCTGTCTCAC
Organism: Pyrgilauda ruficollis; assembly: GCF_017590135.1. Classification (NCBI taxonomy): domain Eukaryota; kingdom Metazoa; phylum Chordata; class Aves; order Passeriformes; family Passeridae; genus Pyrgilauda; species Pyrgilauda ruficollis. The sequence continues at coordinate 12,378,974 of NW_024526599.1, read as the reverse complement.
TACACTTGTGTCCTTTTAAAATTCTATGGTATGAGTAGAAAAAACCAGTCTCTTTTCTGTACTCCTGACATAGGCTGTCTCATCTTTTATCCCAAAATGAAAATGGGACCTTACAGATCACTTTCAGTGAAATGTCTGCTGACATCAGAGTTCAAGTGCATAGCTTCCCAGGTCTCTGATCTTTGAAATAGAAATATTTATTGTTCTTAAAATTCAGTTTTCAGAACCATGTGGAATACATATGTGTTACTACAGAAAAAGAAAAAAAGATACATAGATATTTTGAAAGCAAATTTCTCCCTACTTCAGCTAACACAAGGAGTGTAAAGATACAAAAGTGTAAGAAAAATAATTATTTTTCTCACCTGGTTTATTTTTAGTAGTTTTAATTGTTTTGTTGTGTTTGGGGGGTGAATAGAAGGAGATTGGGCAGAGGAAGGAGCCTTCTCATAGCTGTGTTCCTCCTTTAGTATTATTAGGCCTGACAAAGTTGCCTACTTTGTCTCCTTACTCTTTCACACTGGAAATACTCAGTTGAAGAGTGAGGTTGGTATTGAAGCAGTGAGCCTATGCTATTAGCTTTGTCTCCATCCTGTGAAGTATCACTTGAACCTGGAGACTAAAACAACAGAAGAAAATGGCAAATAATTCTCAATTCCTGCTAGAGCTGTGGAGAGAAGATCCCTTTATCCTGTTAGTATGCAAAGTGTAAATTTTCTGTATCATTGAAACAAGCTCATTGCAATGACTTTTGAAAATTATTTACTGCCCAGATGTCAATATATGCTCTTTAGTATTCCAGGTGTATTTATCCAACATACTTTAACAAGAATAGTAGTAAACTAATTCCAACTGAGAAGCATGGTAAGAGGAAGACAGTTTCACAGAGACTGGTCAGTTAACTTGTTATTTTAATTAGTATTTTTTAATGCCATTTCTAACTATTTCCTGTTTAAAAATCTACCTTGTTTTTCATTCTTTTTGTAAACAGATTTTATATATTCTAGGTAAATGCTACAACAATTGATGGAGTGACACCTTTATTTAATGCCTGTTCGAGAGGCAGTGCAGCATGTGCTGAGCTGCTGTTACAATACGGTGCCAAAGCTCAGTGGGAGTCCTGTCTGCCCTCACCAACACATGAAGCAGCCAGCAGAGGTAAGAAATCAGCTCCTCAATAAACATGGAGCAGCTGAGCAATGTCTGAGAAATGAGTTTGTCCATGAGACAGTGTACTGAAGTCGATCAAACTGTCATGCTTTGTACTGACAGGTCACAGTGAATGCCTGGAGGTACTGATATCCTGGGGTATAGATGTTGACCAAGATCTTCCTCATTTAGGAACACCTCTGTATGTAGCTTGTGTTTCACAGCAGATCCATTGCATTCGAAAGCTTCTTTATGCAGGTATGTCATGATTTAATAAAAATATTAGCGGTCTGTAAAATAAGCATATTGTATTCGCCTTTGGAGTCAGCTGTGCTCAGCCAATTGAACTGGAACTCTTGCTTGCAGGGCTCTACTTCAAAGTTTATGCTGAGTCATGTTTTCTTATAACTTACTTTTTTTTTTTTTTTTTGGTGCCATAGTAAGTAGAAAAGGAAAAAAGGAAGCAAGACCAGTAAGAAAGGATATTCAAAATTTTCAGCACATAGTGCAGTTTTGTAGATATTAATTTTCTGTAGGAAAAACAAAGGTAAAAAATGAGCTTTGAGAAATTTCATATAGTAATCACTGAGATTTCAAACTACTTTAGCAATGAAGTCCCACTCGCTTTCATTCTTCAGCAAGTTCTGACTGATCTTTGCATGAGGCATAGAGGCTGAGTTGCAGAGGGAAGGGGTGAGGTAAAAGGCATCAGATCCTAAATTTCAGATTATTTACTTAATCAATGGGTAAGAGATGTTGAAGGCTGTCTCTGTTTCAGCACAAGTCCAGGGACACAATTGGCATAGCTGAAAGACAATTTGCTGCATTTCAGGTATTTACATACAGGGCTTTTGCATCCGCAGAGCAAGGATTTAAATGTATACATGAATAATTCAGCCTTGCTATCCTTGCACCAGAATAGTTTTTCTAGTTGATTGTATGCTATATTTAGAACTTAAACAAGCAGTTAAAGTATTTCTCATTGAGTCCATCTCCTTGGATGATTAATTATCCTGAGTCATGATTTTTTCTGTTTAAGAACAGCAGAAGTGTAATTAGCATACTTTGGGATTCAAATACTACCATACAGAAAAAAACAGACATTTGTTGGTGCCCTGAAGTAGAAAAGGGTATGTAAATTGAGAATATAAGTAGCTACTTCTGTAAATTAAATTTTTTCGTGTTTTATCAGTTTGTGAGAATGTATTAGAAGTTGAAAGGCAGATAGACAATAAGCAATAGATTGCAAAAGTATGCTCCAATTGTTAATATTAAGAACAGTGAATTATTCAGATTTCAGATCCAATTTCTAGACCTGTGACATTATTATTTTACTCAAATGGACATTTAAAATGCAAAAAGTGTTGATTCAGGGAGTAAAGTTGGAGCAGAAGGCAATTTTTGGCCTCACAAGGTATGTAATAAGTCTGAAGAACGCTAGGTTTTAGATGAACCAACAGCTTCCCTGTGTAAGAGAGATTATTCCATACTAGCTAGTTTAGTTTAACCCTTGTATGGATTTTTGCAAATTAATTTAGTCCATTTTAATTTAAAACATGTTCAAAATTACCTATTAATATAAAAGTGTAATGATTAGAACCCATGGATTGGGAGAATTAATGGTTTGGGGTTTTTTTTCCGCTATTAGCTTTTCTGACTGTGTATCTCACCTTAATTAAAATTAAAACTAATTTATAGATTAATAAATGAAGGTTGGATGTGATGGGAGTCTATTTCAAACTCTTTTGCAGCTCTATTTCAAACTCTTTTCTTTAACATGTGAAAAATTGTAAGGCATTCAAGATTCTTTCTGGAGTTGGTGTACTCACAAGAATATAAATACAAAACTTCAGTTTAGTGATTTTTTTTAAGACTTAAGAAAAGTATGTTTTTTATGTAGTGTAAATTTCCTTAAATATGAACAAAAAGTGCTTTTTATAATTAGGCAACAGTGATGCTCATGTTACCTGATTGGTTACCTAATACCTTTTTATCTGGTTGTACTTGGATAATAAAACCTAGGATAAAAAAACAAAACTCAAACAAAACACTGATGTGATCAGTTATAGTTCTGTGCAATAAAATAATAAAGTGGCTAAATGCACTGTGGCATTCCAGGCCAGTGGTGGTTTTTGTTTGTTTTGTAGCCTTGTCTTTCTTACTCGATGGTAAATTTAATTAATCCCTTCTTCTGTCTCTTTACGTGCATCTACCCACCAGGTGCCAACGTGCAGAAAGGAAAGCATTTGCAAACTCCACTCCATGCTGCTGCCCAGCATTCTAGTACAGAGATTGTAAACTTACTCCTTGAATTTGGGGCAGACATAAATGCCAAAAATTCAGATTTTGAGAGGCCTGTTGATTTAGCTGCCCCAAGCAGTTTAGTGGAGAGACTGCTGCTCTTCCATGAAGGTAAGTTTTAGATGTTTATATTTGAAACTGCAACTTGTATTATTAAAAAAAAGCAAACCCACCTAGAAAAGCCCCCAATTTAACGATCCAAACGACCCATGTTATAGAAGGTAACACTGACTGTGCTGTATGAAATTAATATATGAGCATTCAGGTAATTTTCTTTCTAACTATAAACATGCTCTGAAATATTTAGCCTCAGGCCAGAGCCCACTGGCCAAGCAGCATCAGAATTTATACAAGCTGAAAAAGTACTGTCATATGTTATTTAAGTAGACATTAAAGCTACATTTTTATTGGTTTTTACAGACCTTGTTAAAAAGAAACAGTGTATTTAAATTTCAGGTTAAATATATATTTCATTTTGGTCAGCTGTCATAATATTTTTGAATATGTATTTTATGTGCATATAAAGCAAATTTTGATTGTGGGCAAAAAGCATAAGAAGTTTAATTTTCTAAATTTTCTTTACAAAATTTTAAAACCTGAGAAACAGGAGACTAAAGAGTCTATAGTTTCTCACACCTCTTAAAGGCCTATCTGCTTTGGAGAGAGAGAATATTCCAGAGGGAACTGGACTTGTTCAGATTGAACTATATATAATATAAAAATAAGCCACAAGAGAATGAAACTATTTCAATAACCATGGGCATCTCTTTAGAGGTGAACTGACAAGTAACACTGATTCATGTTTACCTCCAGAAAAACCACCCTGTAGTCTGAATGCTACTAACAAAACCCCTCTAAAAACTGTATGTGTTCACAAATTTAGTAAGGTTAGTAGTGTTTTTAAAAGTGAGAGCAAAGAAAAAAAATTACATGGCATGAAACAGATACAGGTTTATTGTCCACAGAAAATAGCACTTTGAATGAGTGGGGGGCAGAGTGATAAAGACATTATGATTAACTAGTAAGACCACTAAATATGGTCCAGGATCTTAGGGTATTTTGCCTACTTGTTCTTGTTGCAGTGATGCATTGGTAGTGCTGTAGCAGGTATGTAATCTGTGCTATAAATAAAAAAATCCCAAAATAAGAAGTCTGCAGTTTTTAAAGTTATTGACATCAGATATTTTCTGGGAGCTGGTTTTTAATTTAAAAAAACTGACCTTGTCTTGCTTTCTTTAGTATTTCCCTAACTATTATTAAGGTTTAAGCAGCCCCAGTCTTTATCTTTGAGGGCAGAAAGGCAGTGAAGGAAACAGAATGAAGAAAAATGTCAAATTTGCAAAATGTGAACTTTGTTTTTTTAGAAATCCTATTATTGTGCAAGACTGTTGTAAAACAAAGTGCTGGCTTTCATAGTTGTACAATTAAACAATTTTCTTTATTGTTTACAGCCACACCATCTTCTCTTTGTCAGCTCTGCCGACTATGTATCCGAAATTACATAGGAAGAGCTAGACTGCATCTTGTTCCACAACTCCAATTGCCAACAATACTTAAGAATTTCTTACAGTATAGATAACATAGTAATTAATTGTTAGAAACTTAAATATAGCAAGTACATTTTTTTTTCCTCTCTGTTTATTGTATGTTTTATCTAAAGAACTGCTGGGCGGAAAAAAAAAAAGCCTTTTGCTTATTGCTTAAAAAAATGGTATCTTTGACACCTGGTGTTGGTAATGTAATAGCAATTGGGAGCCATTCAGCAACTAGTGCCAAGGTGCTAATCCAGCTGAATTGAATAAGTGTGCTGATACTCTGGGACATGATTGTATAACTTTATCTTAACCCTTTATAGCTTTAGTGCTGTTAACTTTAATTGTGTTTATGTTTTTAAAATCTGTTTGACACGCCTGAACCACAAAGAGATTCTTTATTATTATTTGTTAAGTTTGTCCATTTTGGAGTCAATATTTTATGTATTTTCAAATATCTGTTGTTTGTGTACCTAAAAATACTTGGTGATGGGTGCACTATATGCATTGATAAAAATAAAACAATTAAACATAAATTATTTTTCTGTTTGTAGACAATATATATGTAGATAATTAATACATAAAACAGAATTTTATGGGCACATCCCTTATCTTTTCACACTGTAACACTGCTGTATCACAGGCATTTAATGGGCATATTAAGTAATTATTTGCCTCAGAGAAAGGCATATAATGCATATAATATGTAGTGTCTGTGAGGTTTCTGAAGGCACATAGTGGAGGTATTCAAGCTCGAGTTCAGGAGGTGAATACAAGTTTTCAAAAATGTCCATTTTTTATCAGGATGGGTACAGCTCGTGAAAGGACATTATTTCTCTTACTACCTGTTTTGTAAATATTTATCCAGCTCCAAAAATCCTGTTGCAAATTCCCAAAATACTCCAACAGGCTTTTCTGTGAAAAGGTATTGTTCAACTCTAGCCAGAGATAGAATGGTGACACCCCCAAGAGACATTAGAAAACCCTGAGGCTTTGCTTATGCCCTTGAATTTTTGGTGATTGTGATCTGAATAGATTAAAGCGCAGCACTCCTCCTTTCCCTCTTCTCATTTGCTGTTCCTTTGAGAACAGATTACTTTCTCAGTGACTGATACAGTTCCTGCAAACCAAAGCTTGGGACATAAAAACTTGTCATCTGCCCTTGGTGATTCACCCTCTTCCATTCCTTTTCAGTGACTCTTTTCAGTATTTATGTTTCTACTGGAAAGATGATAAGTGAGGAACTAACTATAGAGGAAGCTTTCACAAAGAGGAATGCTTACTCAGTTGCTAAATAATGTGCTCCTAATAAAAAATGTAGCTGTCTTGACACTGTTAAATAACCTTAATTTGCTTCTGTTCCCTGCAAAAACTCTAGTTAGGAGGCTTTTCTGGAGTCCTTGTAAAGGAAAGTCAAATGCAAATATGAGGAGCTGCTTAGAAGTCCATCATATCCTGAGTCTATATTGGGGTGAGTGTAGTGGTTTTTATTTTCATCCAGAAAGTAGCAATTTGTAGTTTTTAGGCACAGCACCATTACTGTGTATTACTCTGACAAAGAACCTAACTTTGAAGTGCCAATCAAACCACAGCACTGTTGACCTTCTCCACATAGAATGAGCTCATTTAGAGCCTCACCTTCAGGTGTACACATCACTTTTCAAGTTTGATTCAGACAAAGTGGCAAAAAAAGCTCTATGTTCTATACACCTATATCAGATTGGAGCAAACATGGCTACTCTGCAAAACACCTGTTTGTAACACAACTAGATAAAAGTTTTGCTGAGGGTCACACCAGGGTCCAGGCCATCTCGTTGCAAATAGGTGTGTTCATACTCTTGTGGCATTTGCAATATCCATTCTCACCGTTCTCCCTGATCCCTGCCACCAACCAAAGACCATATTTGTAGTTTACAGGTATTTGGTACTATTTTTTTGTGTAATTATACACAGAGTAGGAGACTAGTCAGAAGAAACTGGCTTGTGGTAATACCATTACTTCCATCTCAGGCAAGATGCACTTTTCAACATAAATTTCCATCTTTTGCTAACAGATAATTGTGTGAAAATTGAGTTCATTTTGGCAAGCTGAGCCAAGTTGAATGGGGCATTGCTTCTGTTACTATGTGACAGGGACAAACAAAAGAGGGAATGGATGTGGTTGGCCTGGCAGGACTACGCACTGGGACAGGTCTCTGGCAGATCAGAGCATGCTACTGCCACATACCAAAAATGCAGGGCAGTGAAATACCTGGTGTCAGTACTTGGTAAAATCCCTTCCGAAAATGATCCCTTATTTAGCCAGAAATGACAGTTTTGTTACTGTTCTCATGATGTCAGGGCCCTATTCAATGTGGCTTTGATGGGTTGAATTCTTAGTATGAAATAAATGTTAAATTATGTATTAAAATATTAGGAACCAGGATCTGAAGCAAACAGTATCCCAGGTCAGAGCATTGTTTAAGTGTCCTATTACAACGAAGTTCTTATTAAATGAACTGTTATACCAGTTAAAAAGTGCTCTAAGGCATTGTCAGGAAAAAAGAAAAAGCAGTGTGATATGTCAGTTCTGGAAGGAAATCCAACAGTGAAATCCTGTAGGCTTGCTGAAAGTATTGCAGAGACCCACAGGAGGCACTGCACTGGTGGGTGAGAAAGCACGTGGAGTACAAGGTTCTCCCTGTGCTTCTCCTGGGCCTGTCTGGGGCTGCGGGGCCGCTCGGCTGTGGCCATGGCCAGTGCAGCATCACTGGCCCAGCCTGGCGGGAGCCCTGCGCAGCGTGGAACAGACAGGGCATCATTCCAGCCCACAACATGGGTTTAAAGTGCCACATCTCCTATCTCAGACTGCAGTTGCCAGTGGGGCTGTCTCTGAAGCTTATAAACATGTCAGTACTCTTGGACAGATTATTTCCAAAAAACAATGGATTTGGTTTTGCAGGGATATTGAACATAACAGAGATTTAATAGTAATTGGAAAGCACTAGCTGTGTAGCTTCGTATGTTTTGTCATTTAAATGGAAATATGACTTTTACAGAGGAGTCAAACGGTCTTTTGAAGACAAAGTATTCTTTAATATTAAGGGGGAGATATCTGTATTTGACTTGCTATACTAGACAATGAAGCTACACATTTGCAAACAATCTGAAATTATTTTTGAAACTGATGAACCAGTTGACAGTTGCAAGCACAGCTGTAACAGCAGACACAATTACAACCTTTTCTGCATATTCCCCTCACTCACCACTGTACAAACAACTTCAAGGAAAATGCAACCTCATGTTATTCACAATGACTGTTTCCTGATGGATCCCCAATATAAAAAATGCCCTTTGACTTAATTTTTGTATTTTAGTAAGGAATGAATTTTTAACCCTCACTCTGTAATTTAGAGGGAGTAGATTTGCCCAAGATTCCATGTTAAGGCACAATTTATGTGCAACACACTGATGCAGTTATACTACATATTCAATATATTTTAATTGTGAAATATTAATAAAAATCATTATGATACAACAAAAGATTTTAAATATAGTAGAATGGCAGTTGAGTCAATACTTCTGATCCCAATCCTCAGTCATGGGGCTGCATGTTCAGTTCTCATGTTTGCTCTCCACCTCTCTATCAAGAACTTATACATAACAGGTTGTAAGATTTATGTGCTAAAAGACAGATAATCTTTCATTTGACAGAAGCAAGATCAGATACTGGCTGATGGAAAATTCTTTCAAAAATTATGAATTTTAACTTCTGAAATCAAATTCTTCTTCTGCAAGCTTCATGGAATAAATAAAGGGAAAACATTTTCAAAGAGTACTTGCAGGAAGCAAAATATTCAGTTCCAGCACCTGAGTATGTACAAAAATGGGGTTTTTAGGGTACAAAACAGTTGTGTTCCCTCCGCCCAATATAATCTTACACCAGAAACCCTGTAATAATACTCTAGAACATCACCAGAGGGAAATTTTACCATTTTAAAGACAGAGTGGAAAAAACAAACCCAGGATTTTCTTTTATTTCTAATCTCCATCCCACCTTTCCAGCATGGTGGCATTGTTATTTCTATAGTTAAATAAGGGCAAGGCTTACCTCTAAATTGAGGCTTTTTTGATAGGATCTACTAAATAGAGACCCTATACTATTTCCAGTTTTACAACAGTTGTTATAGAAATAATTCTGCCAATTTTTAATTGTAGCCTCTTTATATTTCATGTAACTATCAGGAATTCAAATAAATGTCAAAATTTATTTTAAAGTACAAGCAAAAAAATGTAAGAACAGATAAAGTAAATTTCTGCCTATGTACCATCCATTAAACTAATAAAAAGTATTGCAACCAAGGCATCTTTTCTAAAGGTGAGCAATTCTGATTATAAGAATTATTAACAAGAATAATATTTGCCTTATAATTAAATTCCATACTATACACAGCTTTAAATATTTTTAGTATTCTATTGCCATAACTGTTTTTCCATTTGAGCGCAGATATAGTAAATAAAAATATATATGCACAAGTACTTACTGCTGTCGTATTATATGTATAACTAATACAAAATGTAAAGAGAAAACAAGCTTTTAAAATGTACATAGCATAGTTAAATAACTTCAATAAATATGCTGTTTATTCTATACAAAGACTTTGTTAAAAAAACAAAAAAAATTATAAAGAGTTTTAGCCTCTGGTGAAAGTATAACAGGGAATGTTGCCAAATATGATTCTATTAGAAAATACAATTTTGTAATCTAGATAATCTAAACAAATAAATAAAAAATAGAAAACCTAAACAAAATATAGATAATCTAAATAAAACATAAGTGACCTTCTATTTGTACTGCTATTAAAGCACAATAACAAGTGGATGAAAAAAACACCAACTCTTTAAATTTTACTTTTGCTATACAACCCTGTGTCAAAATTAGTTCAAATTAAAAAGGGGAACAGTGTGAAACAGCCAAAATATTCCAGTCATTCTAAAAAAGTTCGGAGTTGCTATCAATAAAGTTATTCTATGATTATATATTTGGAAGAGTATTTATGGGTTTCACAGTTTATTATCAATATTTTAGTAATATGTAGATAGTTGCTTACTTTACAAAGCATCTATTCACACAGAGTTGACAAAAATAATTGTCTGAAAACAATATTCCTACTAAAAAAAATGACATGGCTATATATGAAATTAGGACTTTTTCTTTGGATTATCAAATAATTTTTTTCTTTGGATTCTGAACAAACATTTGTATAGAAATCCTTTTCTTCTCATTTAAAATTTTTAAAAGTTCAAGTAATTGACCTCTCCATCCTTTGGCAATCAAGGTTAAATCAGCATTGACTCCCAGAGTGTTATTTTAAGCACTATAAAGTACAGAGGAAACACCTCATCAAAATGGGTTAAGTCGTATTCCTGTTCCTAATGGTGAAAAAGGATTCACTTTGGCCCACATCAAAGCATCATTCAGTGAAATAGCAGATTTTCCATCTTCAAGGAAGAACACAGGACCCTGTAAAGCAAAAATGTTTGGGAGGGAAAAGAAAAAGAAATTATACATGGATTGTGTAAAGGCCATAACAAAAAGCATAGTTTATCTCAGAAGAACATAAAAACCTTGTTTAGACCTATCCACTATATCCATACAGAAATTTTTCCCCACTCACTTAAAACTCTGATAACAGCTACACATTATGAATTGAGGGCACTTATGTTCCCAAATCTGTCAACCCAACCTTTCATAATATTTAAATTTTCTGTTTGATGTGTTTTATTGTTATTTTATATATGCTTGTTAATTATTCCAGACTTTAATGTAGCTTGAATTAGAAACTGAGGCAACAAGCATTTTTCTTCAGAATACTGTCCATATTTCATGATGGTCATGATTATTATTTCTGCTGATCTGTGCTTTTTCCCATCCACAAAATATCCCCCAATATAATGTCTCCATGAATTGTTTGAAAACAAGCGTCTACAGAATAATTTGAACTATTCACTATGAAAAGGACAAAGTACTCATTCATATGACAGAAAAAGAGCTATTTGCTAATTTATTAATTTGACAAAACCTGCTCTCAAAGCTGCAGTTCCATTTCAGCCCTTTCTTAAAGTTATGCTCTCCAAACTTGCTACGTAAAACTTGTAAACCCATACAAGTAGGCTGCCCTGCTTTAGTATTAACTGATTTTGATTGTTGAGCTGACCTGCATGCCCCAAGCCATGACTCCTAATGTATGCTAATCCAGAAATAAGGAACCTGTAGATGACAAGCTGGTGAGACCATATTTGCTACTCTTGTTGAATGGACTATAACATTGGCAGCTATACATGGCTGTTAGCAATGTTGAGTACAGCCATAGACAGAGACTACTGATCTAATATGGAAGTGTTGAGAGCATTTTTTAGATTGATGGTGAGCAGTTGAGAATTTTTTTTACCTCAAAAATCCCACTAGCATTTTATAAACTCTAATTTTTTTCAGAAAATTATCCATCCTGCTTAGTGCCTAAGCCTGTTACTCTTTGGGCTGACATCTTACACTGGACAGAGGAAACAGATTTGGTATCACCTAGGAAAGTAAATTCACACTGAGGCATTGTCTGGAGTCAGGAGTAGTGTGTTCAGGATCTTTCCATTTGCTCTTTATTAAAATAACAAGATATGCTACAGAAGTGTTATAAGGACTAATGAGTATTAATCAGAAAACTCAGTGTGAGTGATAAATAAATATATTTGAATATTTAGTCTTCTAATGTCTGGATTTAATTAGTCATGAATTCCAAGTTTTATAGTATGCATTTCCATAGTAATAAAAACCAAAATCAGAAGAATGTTAGTATGTGATTAAAGACAATTTCCTGGCTTTTATTCAAGCTGTGGTGAGGGAGTAGCCAGTAAGATACATGCATTTTAGACACAACATGTGGCAAAGGAGATATTTCCTATGTAAATTAAAAGGTTGTGGATTTGGGAAATGACAACTGTTTGATTGGACAATTCTCTATACAGCCTTTCTTATATAGCAGATGTCACTGCCTGTCAGTTTTAACTCTGCTCCTGTGATAACAGGGTAAACCTTTTTCCAGCCAAATGGTGGGAGGGACTTTTGATTTATGGCAACCTCACTAGTAGTCAGTGCTATCTGCAAGAAAGACCACTTTAGCTCTCTGAAACCATACCTGGATCTTTAGCCCTGTCAAACAAGAGGTATGAACATCTGAGTGACTGGGAAGATTTGATCCAGTGACACAGTCTGGCCCAACCATTCCTTTCAGAGGCTCCCCCTGAATTCGCGAGACAAGTACTGAATACAGCGCTCTCTGTGATTCGGAGGGCGGGGTGCATGGCAACTCATCCGTAGGCCTAGGAACATGAAAGAAATTTGGTTTTCAACTTGGCTTCCTAATATGTGTTAGAAGTTAGGACCCGCAAAGCAGTTACATTCAGACTTTACAAAGGGAACAACTTTTATTTATATGAGTGAGACTTTTATATATATGAGTGAGACTAGTAGTATTTAACAACAGTTAAATACTACTAGTCTCACTCATGGTAATTTTATATTTTTCCACCTACTTGTTTGATTGTGTGCAAGCTCTCCACGCATCTAATTCCTCAGAAAGGTGTTCAATTTTCAAAGGTACAGATACTTCCCGTCTTTTTAAAAGCTGACTGAAAAGGAATGCAAGTAATTAAAATCCTAATTAATCCTAATGACTATTTTCTTAAAAGCAAAACATGATAGACAATAGTAAAGTAAAACTATTTCTGATTGGATATGGAATAACTATGGAAATAAATTGATCCTTCACAATATACACTATATTAAACTTCAGTAACACTCATACAAGTTCACAGAAGCACAGAATCTCACAGGTGTTAGGACATAGGTTGGACTCGATGATCTTAGAGGTCTCTTCCAACCTCATTATTCAGTGATTCTGTGAAGTTACAGAAGTATAGCTTTAGATTTAAATTTTATTTTAATTATCCCTATTTACACCTTATTTAATTTGCTGTATTTTTTAGCTTAAGGCCACTCTATATTTCAAGGCTATATGTGTTTTTATTTCTTAATATTGTCAATCTTACTAAAATTAAGGATCCATTTTGCCTGCATGTACCACATATGGTAAAAATGCAATTAGAGAAACATGGTTCAACACATACATTGGGACAGCCTTGTTTCACCTGCAGAAAGCAGTTTCAAAGCCCTTGCAGTGGATGCATTTTTTATTTATCAAAATATAATATAGGGGACAGTTAATACCTGACCTAATTCTGCCGTCTTTCATTTGTGTTGGTGTGTCTTAAAAATGTCCTGCTTAAGCATGCAAATTGTCCACCTTAAGCAGGTAAGCGTTTCAAAGCCCTTGCAGTGGATGCATTTTTTATTTATCAAAATATAATATAGGGACAATTAATACCTGACCTAATTCTGCCATCTTTCATTTGTGTTGGTGTATCTTAAAAATGTCCTGCTTAAGCATGTAAATTGTCCACCTTAAGCAGGTAAGTGTCCAGTTTAAGATGGGCCAGAAACTAAAAATCTGTGAGTCTTGAAGATATTGGGCAATCCAAGAATGAAACTTTGAGTGGTATTGTTCTGTGGTTCTTTATATACTAAGTAATTGAAAGCCTTACAGCCAAAAGTATCACAAACTGAGTCTCAAAAACTGCTTGTTACTAGTCTAATAACAGCCATATCAGAAAAGCCTTTCTATAAAAGATATTTAATCTTGTTTTTGCTTTAGATTCAGAAAATAAAAAAACAAAGCAACAAACAGATGTTCGTTTTTCCCAATCCTCTCACCAAGTTTCAGACATGATGATAGCTAAGAGGAAAGACACGTTTTCATTTTTTGGGATGTGATGAGAAGAAGTAGGCTCAATGTATGGCATATGTCATAATAAGGACTGAGATTACAAAGAGTTAATGAAAACACAGTTTACCTTGTATACTCATACAGTGCAGGTACAATGCTGTTGTACTGTCTTCTGATAGCAAGTAAAGCACCAACATAACCACACAAAATCAGCAACTCATTCCGAAACCTATAAATGAACAAGTATCAATCATGAAAAACAAGCATTTGGAAAAACATTAAACAAACTCATATTCATGTTATAATTTTAAAACCTAATTTATCCATCCACCTTTTGTGGAGAATATATGTTCACTGATTATGCTTACTTTCTATGTCATGGACTTGTTAAAACAGACTCCATCTGCTTTATATTGATTTCCATTATTAAATTTTAAATGGCATATACAGTACAATTTTTAAGCACAATTAAACAGAGTTACACAAACATCACTCAGACCTTTTAATGTGATAGAACTCTAAATGTAAATAAAACTGCCCCAAATATTAGTGTAGATTTCAGTTTCACCAAGCTTCCCCAACTCTTTTCTCCTTTTTGTTCTTGACACGTATACTTGCGTAGGCACCTAGGCCTGACTGCAACCATTCATCATAAAGGTGAACCAGATCTATCCAATGATTTTAGAGTTAATTCTGAGAGTGACAGCCCAACATTACTTAACACTTTGACAGAAAAGCCCACATGATTTGTGATATCACTTCAGCAAACTGAAACCAAAGCTGATCAAAGTAAAGCTCTTCACATAAGATCAACATTGATTCACACGTTGTAAATACTCCACAGAGAAAGAAGCAGTAAAACATCTTTTTTTTTTTTCTCTTGATAAACCTTCATAATTTGGGAGAGTCCACATTCTATTCTCCAGACTGGAAACAGTTCCAGCATGCTTGCTAGAATTTTTTTTGTGTCCCTCCTTTAAGGAAAGTTCCACTTTTCTAAGTCAGGAAAATATACTCACTCACTACACTTAGGCAACATTAACTGTTCAGTCCGTATGTAACTTAAAAGATCAAGATATGGAAAGACTGAATCTAAAGTCCAATCTGAGCCACAAAGTTGTTCTGTTGAAAAATAAAAAGGAAAATATCACATGAGGATAGTTATACAGATGACTTTTGCTCTAAAATTGTTCTTCATCCAACTACCTACCTTTCACATACTGAATGCCAACAGGGAGAGCCTTTTCAGGTTCTGTGCTTAACAGATAGTACTTTATTGTTTCAAATACGTCCCCGTCTGCCTGAATTGTCTCTGCCACTCGCATACATTCTTCCACATCAGGAAGATTACACTGGAAAACAAACATTTTGCCAGAAAATTACTGAAATGTTCAAACACTTCTCTAAGATGCAGAGAAATACTGATGTTTGCACACAACACTAAGAAAAAATTCTCTCTGAAGGAGTAATTGAAAGACATACCTGCATATAATGCGCATTAAGAAAGTCATCTAGCCCAGAGCAACACTGGAAAAGGCTCTGTCAGTTTAATTTAAGCAGTACCAGTTTTCACTGCTAATGTTTTTGTGAAGTTTTTGCTACTGTTTAATAAATGTGCAGTCTGAGTTGCACCCTAAGGGAGAGCAACCAAAGCAGATCCTTCTGCTGCTGAAGAGGAAAGAGGACATTTATGGCATTACAGGCATAAAATATACAACAATTCAGATAATAGAAAGTTGATCTGCCAAAACATGATTAGGCTGCACGTCTAGTAGGTTATAAATTGTACTGACAAGTAATTCTGAAGATCATAAGCTACTTCAAAAAGTAACGTGTCAGGGAAAGAGTGCACTAAAGGATAGAAATGAAGAACTACATTTATTGTACCATACTGAAAATCAAGTCAACAAAGACTAATAGAGGAGAAAAGAATATGTTACATATAAGATGGTAAAGACAAATTCATCCTATGGTTTTATATAGCCTTATGTGTTTTGAAATTAGTAAATAAATCAATTCAAAACCTTATTAGATTCAGGTAAATTGTTTTATGTTGTACCTTTTCATGCAGGTCATTTATTTCTGCTGTGCATCCAGGATAAAAAGCACATAGTTTTACTAACTGCAGTTTATTATCAGGGATCATCATAAGAAGATCAATTGCTAAATCCCTGCACAAACAAAAGATGACATATGGTTACTCTTGATGGTTTGTAATAGAAGGAAGCTATTTTCTCTTTTACATTCCTTATAAGAGTTTACTGAAAAAATACTATTTCCAGAGAAGTGCACAAGCAAGCTCAGTACCTAAGACTGTTTTTGTTCAATAAATGAGGCTTAATTATTCACCTTATTGGGAAAGTCATTCATTAATTTTCTGTTGCTTTAGTTGGTTGAATTAAACAGCTGTGCAATTCTTAAGCCTCAGAACCATTTCAAAGTGAAATGGAAGAACATGTGAGCAGGGATGGGAAAGGAGAGTAGGAACTCTCCAATTTGAGAGGAGAAAAGATGATAATGCGGTTCTGTGTCATGAAACCTCAAAATTCCAGGCTTCTAAAGCTTCATGACATCAACATAGGACATCTCTCAGTCATCCAGAATGGCTTGGTGCTCACGTGACATAGAAATAGAGAGATTATATAAGAAAAAAAATGAGATACCTATATTCATCCTTCTCAAAGGCAAACTGTTTTAGCAAACTGATATTTCTTGCATTTTCCTAAACTTTTTACCATTTGTTATCCTATCCTTCCCACAACAAACAGCTGAAGGGAATGTATAATATTAGGAAATTATTTGGAAATTGTTCTATTTAAGTTTTAATAACTAGTTATTCTGTGACTCTTCTATTCATGCAGACATCATTTCTCCTGTGAACCTCAAGACTGACTTGCCCCTGTGTAGGCAAAAAATCCTACTGATTTCCTCCTTAGCTTAAAAATGTAATCCTTAGCTTAAAAATTTTCAAGTAAGCTATTATCCAATATTTGCAACTACTTTCTAGCTCACTTACAAGTATTAATCACAATTAAAAATTAGGACACTTAGAGAAATTTGAAAAGTGTGTGACTTTATTAAGGGAAAAAATAAGCTTAAACTTTCTCCAAAAAAGCAAAATACCTGTATCCAAGTGATGGGAAGCTAAAAGGAAGACATTGAAACAGTATTGAACAAAATTTTGTATTATTTTACAGGGAAAATATCTCATAGAAAATAATTAAACTACAGCAACAAATCTAAGGGTCAGGGCAACTGACTTCAGCAGCAACAACAAAAAAATAGCTTTCTATTTTATGCCTTTTGACAACATAAAGAAACTCATGCCAAAAGGTCTTTAAAAAAATCTGTGGTATTATTACTAGGTAACAGCCACTTTTCCAAGTTACAGAACCATTCTTCCAGAATCTAGGATATTTCACAAGTTCTTAAGCTGTTTTCAAGATCACTTACTCATATGTACTAATCTTCATAAGCAATTTAAAGATTTTTTAAGTGATTAGAAATTGTCAAAAAACTGAAATCCAATATTCATTTGAAAAAAAGGAATTCAAAGAAGAATATGGCCTACAAATTGTGCTACCTGGAATGATTCTTAAGAAGCTGGAGATTTTAAGAAACTGGAATGATTTTTAAGAATCAAACTGAAAACACTGTTGGGTATAAAGATCAAAATGAGATGGCTCAGTTTGCATATGCAGAATTCAGTACCTCTGGTAAAATATGACTAGCTATTTGAATAGTAGAAAGTTGTTTTTGACAGTATTTAGGTATTAAATACAAATAAAAATGTGTCCTTTACATTCACACATTTTATCAAGGCTCTAGGTTTGGGAAAGTGCATGAATGTTTAGTTTTAAATTTTTTTTTTGGCTTGATTTGATATTTTACAACATTTCTAAAAATAACCAACCAAAACCCAAGAAACATTCCAGCAGTAACTGATCTCTTTATTCACTCATCAGGATCCTTTTGGTATTCCTTTTGCTGTCCACAATTAAGTGCTTCACTACAGTGAAATGTTTCCAACTAATATCCTTAAGCATAACAACCAGTAAATTTAAAAAGGAAGCCCTTAAAATATCAGAGACCCTTGAACTCCACCTTCTCTATACATGATCTTATGAATCAGTTAACCAAGGGGATTATGCTGTGTGAAAATCTCTTTATTACAAAAAAGATTCATGAATCTCTGATCTTTTCCTACAGAATATAAAAAATATGCTGCAATGGCTGAAAATCAGAATCCAGGATTGCAAGGTGTTCAGTGCAGCGTGTGAAACCCATTGAGAAATCCAGACTTGGGCAATATGCAGTACATCACTTTACAATTGTATCACATACAGACTTTATCACCATGTAGACTTCAGTGTACACATGCTGTAAGTTTACAGAACCTTTATGGACATAAACAGAGATGCCATACCATTATAAGCAGTAATTATGGCCCTGAGATCAGAACAAGCTTTTGTTATGGAATTGGAAAAAATATACACTGTTTTTTTTTTAACTCCACATCCAGTGCTTCCTATCGGAGGCTGAATAAAAAACACCCTTAACAATGAAAGAGCTTCAGACACCTTAAAAGCTGCAGATGGAGTTGCCAAAACAATCCTATTAAGACTGGTGCAATGCAGACATGCTAAACCACTGCAAAATGAAAGCAGCAAGTTACCAGTTTCTTATTTTATCTTTTTCCACAATGCTTCATTGTCTAATGAAAGCTAAATGTTCTGTAGAGAGGAGTTCCACTATTTTTCTCTCAGACTACCTCTAAATACATTAGCAAATACTAACTGTAGAAGAAAAATTGATCCTTAACTGTTTAAGTACACATTTTTTGTGGAATGTTAATTACAAACCAGTTATACAGCTGCCAAATACACCTTAGAAAGGCTTTCTGCTTTTTCAGTGTTAGATAAAAAAGAAGAAGAACAAGTATTTTTTCAAAGTAAAACCACTATGATGAGGAAAAGAAACTTTACCAGAAGGCTTCCCCTCTATGCAAGAGAGAAGTTACTTCTGCAGAATTAAATAGTCATCCTGTTTCATCCTTAAATCTTTGCAGGAGTCTTGTGTTCCTAATACCAATAGAAGATAATTCTTCAGACTTATAGTTTTATATTTTTCAATCAAGTACTTAAAAATCACTTCACATACCCTACTTGAGCTGTTCCTTTTGACTTTTAAACTCAATTCCAGCCTTATTTTTTTTGAAGCAATTCTTTTCATTCAGTACAAACTAGGACTTCATAAGCTACCTATTGCCCAAGTAGCCAGGGTGTTTTTTTCAGTGGGTTTCATTCTCTGACAATGACTCCTCTCGCATTTACAATGCATACAGACTATATTTTGAGATTAAAGAAGAAATTTGCATGCCCTGTACTTCAAAGGTCTAATATAGCATTTCTTATTCAAACAGCAATTTTTATTCTCCCTTCCCATGGTGGCTTGATCTCTACAAAAGTTTCACAATGACACACCTTGATTGCTTTGTCAGGGAGAAAATTTTTAAAAAATCTTCTTTGGATTAAGAAATTCTTACCATGTTATTACTGCCATACATTTTCTTGCTAGTAATTCTAGTGCATAATGTGTTGCTTGTGCTGCACTTTCTCCCAAGACAGTACCCACACTGATTGCCAGCTCCAGTTCATTTCCACGAATCAGGTTTGCCATCGCAAGCTTGCTCAATGAAAAAGTTATATCATTAAGGGACAGAAGCAGTTTTGGGCATTCATCATGTGGAGCATATGAGATTCACTTATGATACCTTTTACAGAAGGACAAAATCTACAGTAATTAAACTCAATTTTATATATTTTGGGTCTCCTGAATGAGTAAATAATTGTGCACCATGTGTTAATGTGCTTTTAAACAACCAAATAGATTTCCTTTAGCAGAATCTTCCTTTACTCAAATGAAGAGATCACATAAATAGGATACCTGAAATGCATGCTAGGAATTCCATCTAATCTTAAGGACACTAGCATTCAGAGTGTATATTCCCCCCTCCCTTTCAATGAAAGGAGACTCAAAAACCCCAGAAAATGGGAAGGAAATGTGCTGTTCTTACTCTCTTACTGAGTATAGTTACCAATAGGCACAGCAGAATGTCAAACCCTACAAGACTACACAACATCTGTTGTTGTGCCTATTTAGAAATACAGGAATTTACTGATTCTCAATTTCTCTCAGAATAGCTCATTGGGATGAAATTATATTTATTTGGGGGGATAGAGGAGGAAAAACATGTTAAGTCATCAACAACAAAATCCAGATATAATGAGGAAAAGAAACAATTTGTTAAACTAGAAGCAAATAAAAAACATGAGAAAATGTTTCGTACATGTCAGTTCTATTTTTTGTACTGAGGGGTGGGGTTTTCTTTTCCTATTTACTTCTTCATTTAGACTGCAAATTCTTCAAGGTGGATGATTGCATCTTCTTGAACACAATAACTTCTAGTTCTGAATGGGTATTTTGGGTCACCATAAATAGTAACCCTTAGATGTATATATCCAAGGTACTTAAGTATCTTCTATTGTCTAATATAGCAAGATATTGTAAATAAAATTCAGCAGCAACACACTACCTTCTGTGCATGAGAGAAACCTTGAATTTAATAGAATCAAGGGACCTCTGCTACTAACTTAAATGCTATAACTATCTAACTCTGCCTAAGTGTAAAAAAATCAAATGCCAAATACCATTTTAGAATATGATACATAAGTTTAAAAAGATGTGTAGAGATGTGAAAAAGAAATAAATGTTGGCTTTTACATCGTTAAAGAAAAAAAAAAATTACCTCTATATTTTCAACAGCCAAATGACAACATGCTGCAAGCACTGCATGGCCATCCTGGAAATACCAATCTGCCAGTTCTTTACTGACTTTCTGCAGGAGACTGCAAGAAGAAAAATGAAATTCTACAAGGTCACATTAAGGTTGGAGTGCCTTGGGTCTTACTTTATGTAAAATTCACTACATTTGATTCTGTACCCTAAAAGTTGCAATATTTGGCTCACAGACAATGACCATACTAGCTTGAAAAATGCAATCTGTTTGAGCTTCATCGACTGCTTATGTTGATGCATACTGAGGTGGGTCAGTTTCCCAAAGTTTGTATCAGTAGGAAATGTCTCTTCAGATTGACAGAAGGAAAATCAAATACTTGGATATCCAATCTGTACCTATAAATTCTGCACTAGTACTTCTCTAATTGCTCAAAAACTGCTCATGTAAATGAAGTAACTACACAGGCTCCAAACTGGTTTTGTTACTACAACTATAACTTGAAAATGTAATTCAGGTTTTTGAGCACTGTTCTAGACAAGGAGAGGTGCATATTTGGGTTTTTTTAATGGCACGGACAATGAGAATCATAAAATGGCTTGTGTTGGAAGGGACTTTAAAGATCATTCTGTTCCAAGCCCCCTGCCATGGGCAGGGATGCCTTCCCCTAGACTGGGTTACTCAGAGCCCCATCCAAACTGACCTTGAACACTTCCAGAGATGGGGCAGCCACAGCTTCTCTGAGCAACCTGTTACAGTGCCTCACAGTAAGGAGCTTTTTCCTAATATCTAGTCTAAACCTACTTTCTCAGTTTGATTTTTATTTTATATTATCAGAACCTTCAATTATGACAAAGAGCAAAGCTTCAGAAGAAGATTATGTGTAATAACAGGAGATCACAGATACTTGTTAATGCTAAATCTTACTCACCAAAAGTTCTCAGTTAATATGCTATATATTTTAGGGCACAGGAATGCATCTTACATATCGAGCAAGAGAAAAGGACATTTATAATTATAATGCACACATATGAATATTCCATTTTGTGCCAGGAGGCACAAGAGGGAAATTAGTGTAGCATCAGGTAGATAGTAACTCTATAAGTACTAGAAGATGTAATATTTTGTTGAATTCTACATTGCTGATGCCAAATTAAACCACTGTGCTTTATCACCTTTAATAATTTTACACTCTGCAGTAAAATGAGGTTTATAGTTATAAACTAGAACAACTTACTCATTATAATCATCCGTATTATTTCCACCAGAATTTGAAGTTCCACTTGTTGTGGAGAGTGGTAACATCTGTATATTTCCTTCACAAGCTGCCTGGAAGTGAATAAAATATAGATTAATTAATGCAGAATTCAAACTGAAGATGAAATTAATTTTTTCAATAACAATAAAAATAATCTAAGATACAAAAAAAAACTTTCTAAAGCCCAGTTATAACAAAGAAAATATTTGAATGTATAAATTAATTAACTTATTCATAGCTAAATCTTAGCCTAGTTTTATCTAGCCATACAACAATTCTACTGAAGCAAGAGACTTCCTTCCTATGCATTTGTGCAGAATTCTTCAGCGTTTGGATATAATGGATGGGGAAGGCTACAACCTTGATTTTTACACCCCAAGGAGCAAGAAGCTCTGAGGGAAGAATGAAGTCCATAGATACTGCTCAGCAGGTATACCAGCAAATCTGGAAAGATTTGGCATATAGTGGCTTAAGGTGAACTTTTCTTTGTATCTGACAATAATTTATTTCTAACATTAATTACAAAGAGATCAGTGTGGGTTAAAATTAAATCAGTTGACAAAGTGGTGGCTGGTCTAGGGTTGGACTCAGTGATCTCAGAGATCTTTTCCAACCTAATTGATTCTGTGATTTTTTTGAAATTATTTCACATGCTTTAAGATATAGTTGGGATAATACCATTAAATCTCAGGGCTCAGTTACAAAGGAAGGTAAATTCTGGCATTTTGTTGCTCATTATTATCTTATTAAACCTTTGAGACAAAGACTATTCTATGAATTATAGTAGCTCTGCAATACCTCTCTTACATGAAAAATTAAGATCTTTCTGGAGCTTTAACTTGCTTTCAAGTTCAAACACAATAGTTTGAACTATAGTTCAAAACAATCTAAGCATGTGTCAAAGTTACATTCTGTACATTATTTTGCTAAAACTTACAGATAGATTTCTCAATAGAAATTCAAGAGAAATCAAATTCTACATTAATCTGATGTTAAGGGCAATACCAGCTGTTGAAAATCAGGTTCTGTTTCAAATGAAATTGAACACATCAGTTTGCATTATGGTCATTTGGTTGCAGTTTAGAAGAATCAGGCTTTAAATCTGTAAACATGAGGTACCTCCTTCTTATGATTTCTGTATAAAAACTGGTCAATACCACATGGAAGTAAAGACTAGGGCATCATTATTCAGCTATTTTGCCTTTTAAATATGCATGTCATATTCTGACTTACAAGCTAAGAGCTAAATATATCTCCCACACTTGTATACATGTAGTAATACCTGTGCAACAAGTAGAGCCTCTTTAAGCTGACCTCTTGAAGTAAAGAAAGAAACCAGTTTCTTCACATCTCCAATAGCTATACAATATGGGATGACATCATCATTTTCTTCCTGAATTAACTGATCAGCTCTCCTAATTAAGCAAATGAATAAATAAACAAGAAAGAACGATACATATGAACAATCACCAAACTTAACTACATGGTGTAGGTGTTAGATGAAGCTGAATAAAGTTCACTGAAACCCATCTGCCTTTCCAGACTTACAAACTGTGAATGCTGCATCTAAAGAGTTTATAAAGTTGCAATTTATTTTCAAGCCTTTGATTCTTGTACACAAAGTTATTGTCGAAATCCTCCACAATTCTACCCCAAAGCTTACTGAACAAAAAGTACCATCACTAGAATGCTGTAACAAATGACAAGTGTATCTGGTAATAGTATCCATCCTTCCCACTTGTCTGTGTCCTTTTATGAACTGAAGCTACAATTTGCCATCATATTTTAATTAGCTTACCTTTGCATTAACTTCCTCCAATATTTCATTGATACACCAGGTGCAACTGAGAGAGCTTTATCCCACTAGAAGAAAGCAGTAATACATTTAACATAATCATTTCTGTTTGAGAAGCAGCCATATTTTAAACTAGTGTAACTTTTGTTCCATTAAAAATATATTTCCCAAGAGTTAAATAAGAAATGAGTTATGCTTTACACTGCATTTGTTAAAAATAAGTGGAACAAGATTACTTTTTTGGGGACTTGTGACCCATTCATTGCATCCCCATCTTTGCTAGGGTAGCTGGTTTTCAGAAACCTTCATTTTTTTTTATTCTTCAATATTGTTCTGATATTTTACCTCTCCAAGTTCTACCATTAGCTCACAATATCGCTGAATTTGTCCTAATCTTAAATGTATTTCTGCAGCTTCTTTGAGTCTTTCCTCTTTGCTTGGTGCACCAATACCACCTCCAAATTTAGACATCTTTACTGTTGTCAGTTCTTGTGCCTTGGACTGAGAGGAAAAAAAAAAAGATTAAGAAGTTTTCTGTGATGAAAAAAGTTTCCTTAAGAATGAACTATTGCTAAATATTACAACAGAATATAAAGGTTATCATTTAAGAAAAAAATTCTTTAGCAAAAAGGCTAATTGAAAGAGATTTCAATGAGATTACAGTGAACTATATTTATGTTGTTAAAGTAAATGTGTTAGTGTTTTATTGTGCATATACATTTTTATTGTCTTCCTATAATAACTTCATTTTTTATTCTCATATATGATAGTAATTCATCCAGATGTCCCTCATAAATATCTTGATATTTTGAAACTTAAAAAATAATAATTTGTAAACATAAACCATACAGAGCTGAAAATTGTACATATTACTATTATAATGATGTCCACACAAAGAAATAACAAAGACAGTAGGCTTAACTGGTAGACAACAAGCTCTGTGATTTGATCTGTCATCCCCATTAACCTTATGGCCAAGAAATTATTTATATTCCCAACTTCTGCAATTTTTATATTAGTTGGGAAGATAAGACTAAATTTCTTCACCTGGCATGGTCTGACAAACAAACTGCAACAGAATTATATGTACAGGGAAAAAAAAAAAAAAAAACAAACAAAAAATTCCCATTACAAGAATTCTCAGTTGAATTCTATCTTCAATGCACAATGATGGCATTTGGCTATTGTACAGGGAAAAAAAAAAAAAAAACAAACAAAAAAGGGAGATTCCTATTACAAGAATTCTCAGTTGAATTCTATCTTCAATGCACAATGATGGCATTTGGCTATTCATGACTTTGCAGAACCATATATGGAAGATGGAGAATGAATTTTGAACATTCTTCATCAAAGTAAACTGCCATGTAAACCAATGGCAGCTCCCAAGAATCCGTTTCGTTTTTTTTAAAAACATACTACATTATTTTTTTCCTCAGCACCTCTATATTTTTCATTATTTTCATGCTAAAGTCTCCAATGCATCCTCTCTGTTTACTAAAACCAGAAAAACAGTGTTGCTCTACATCCTTACTTCATCCTGAAATGTATAGGTGCTGCAGTGCCATTATTTAGTTCCTAAGGAAAAGAGAGTATTTGCAGTCCTCAAAAAGCAGTCAGCATTACTCTACCTCATACTTTCTCTTAAAGCTTCCAAACAAGATTCTAAGTCAGCAAGAAGGGGAAAAAATGCTTTTAATTAATGTGAACACTTAATCCAGATCCACAGAAAGACCAGCAATTACTGTAGTTACTCTAGGTCACTGGAGTTATAAATGCATGAAGTAATTTTGCAGGAGTAACCAGACTGCTGGCACTGCACAGGTCAAGATTTAATGTCTTCTCAGGCTAACTGGCTGAGAAAACTGTTGTTTTGGACACACAGACACACAAACAGAGCTTCATAGGATTAGCAGAGCAGCTACTATTATTACAGTCAACAACACTAATAAACTTTAATCACTTGAGTGTCATCAGTAACATAGGGCACTCTAAAAGAGCCTGTGATTTTGCAAAAGAGACAGCATGTAACAGCAAACAACAGGTGATACCTGGCAAGTATTAGGCCTGGGGCTGGCAAGTGCATTCCCTGATCCATACCAGTAGATCATCTTTCCGCTACTTACAAGCCAGTCATTAGAGTATGGGATTCTTTAGTACTCCTAAGAACTTCCTGACAGAATGATGAATCTTCAGATTCTACCCAAACTGTGTATCTGGTTGCATATTCATAAATGCAGCTACTAATAAATTTATGGCCTAGTACTTGAATTTCCTTTTCTCATCCAAGTCACTCTTAAGCTGTGTATCTGTATTAAGGACAGGTTCATGCCAATCCTTCTTCCAGAGAGCTACAAAACATACTTCTGCTGACTCTCCCTCATTCTCAGACATTAATTCCTCTGTCTATGCATCTGAACATAGTTACACACTTCATGTTTATACAATCAAATAATTTGACTTTACTGAATATAAAAGTACACTGTATGTAATAGGCAAGACAAATAGCTTCATAGCTGAAACTGTAGTGATGATTGCTTGCAATTGCTTTTAATTGTTTTGAAAAATGCTTTTCTAGTTAATAACTGTAACCTAGCATTTTAACACTGAGAATACATGAAGTCACACAGACTCAGCTAGATACTGTTGTAACAGACTAGTATTGCAGTGAAGAACTGGTATTACACAAATATCTTTGGATATGAAGTTGAGACCTTTTGTAAAGCACTGAATGTTATTTTTAAATGGCGAAATACTATAGGGACTAACAACCATTTTCACATACTGTTTGTGCTTCACTTACCAGTCTAAATCTAATGAGGTGTTTCATATGCATGATTCCTTTGCAGTAGTTTTGTGGAAGCAAACTGTCGTCCTGTCCCTTTATTACAGCAACCAAATCCCATAAATTTTTGCTGCCTCCTGGAGGCTAAAATTGTTAGGGAAGAAGAGTTTTATTACAGTTATGTACAAGAGAGAAATTTGAACTTATAAAGATATTGGAAAACATTTGTCAGTTAACTCCAAGAGATACAATTTCAGACAATTTGAATATTAGAACCTTTATTACGGAAACATGAGTCAGTTCAAGAGACTACAAGTCCTTCAGTCCTCTTGAAGGCTGTAAAGATACAGTGAGATCCATGAACCTATTTGGTTATGTGTGGATATAGCTGAGGGCTCACCATTAGTTTTCCCTTTTGCTCTCAAATAAATGCAAGCTATCTTGTGTCTACTGCTGGCACAAACCACCAGTCAGCTGCTGCCATGCAGGATCTGACCCAGGACCTGTTTACTACTTTCTATAAAACAAAGGCATGGGCCAGGTAGAAAAGAGCTTCAAGGCTTGACTGCCACAACCTGCCACTACCTTAATATTAAATCTTAAAATAGACATATTATATAGTATAACGGTATAGGCACAAAATAATTTTTTAAAAATAAATTTTAAGCATTTCTATTGGCCTTTGAATCAATCCTTCTGTAGAAACAGGACAACAGTTTTAACACTGAATGAAGTTTAGAAGAGAGTGAGTATTCAAAAGCTTAAAAAAAACCATGAAAACTTTGACCTAAAGAAGCTTTTCTAAGAATACCAGGATCACAAGTTTAGAAGTCAAATAATTTCTGAGCTGGTAAGAAGCATAAAATCCAACTAGGGAAACCTCACTCTCTCACCTCCCCTTAAAAAAAAAAAAAAAAAAAAAAGAGGACTATTCTCCTTTTTTTCTGTCCACTAAAACTCTTACTAGACTCCTCATAGTTTAGCACAATACCTCATTTTCAAAAAGCACTGCCCATACCTGATCAAAAAAGCTTTTGTTCTTGTAAAATTCTAGTATTCTTAAAAGAGTTTTACTGTCAAATAACAAGGGAAATCAAAATTTATAACTTCTGTAAAAAAATATATTTTTAACAAAAAAGAATCTAAGTTTGAAATTGAGAAAGATTGTTTCATTATTTCTAAATTATACACTTTAATTTAGCTAAAACTCAAACCAAATCTATTTTGGATGAACTAGGTCTTTTTAGGTCAGTG
Organism: Pyrgilauda ruficollis; assembly: GCF_017590135.1. Lineage (NCBI taxonomy): Eukaryota > Metazoa > Chordata > Aves > Passeriformes > Passeridae > Pyrgilauda > Pyrgilauda ruficollis. Next base: position 12,351,288 of record NW_024526599.1, on the reverse strand, counting down.
TTTTGATTTAAATTACAACAGTGTTTGACACAAGTTTCAGTAGTAGTAGAACCTGTAGTTCCAAGTAATTTTGTACTTGTTGCACCTCAAGTGCAGCTCCTATTCAGGTAAGAACTCACAGGAACACATAATTTTTAACTCATTTGCACTGAGAAGCTGCAGCAATTTATAGAATATATTACTCTGCAATGGAGAAAAAGCAGTAGATGGATACTGAGGCATAGGTCATCTGGATCTACAGCTCCTAAAACATAAAAAGCAGTTTGGGCACAGACACTGGGGCAGTTCAAACTTACCAGTAATGAGGATGTTCTTTTAAAAACTCTAATGCAGTTTGATTAAACACATAATTTTATTTTCTTCAATAGCAAATTGCTGTCAAATTAACTTTTCCTATAGAAAATTGTATTATTTCACTAATTTAAATTTGCAAAAAGGTGGTTTGTTTTTTGCAAAGTTGAATTAGTAAAATTTGTTTTTCACAACTGACAAGCAATTCAATCATGGACATTTTATATGCCAACATGTTAGGAAATAAATTTATTTCTGCCTATTTTCTAAGGTCCTTTCAAGAAAGAGTGAAAAAAATGGTAGAGAAAAAAGAAATCTCAATTTTGTAGATTGACTTCAGAAAAGAAAGTCATGCACATTGACAGCATCCCTAAGTTTGCAGAATACTTACTGAAAAAAATTCTGAAAACCACCTTAGTTTTTTTCCTTGAGGACTTCCTGACAATTTTTCCAATTCTTGTTTAATATCCCTGGAAACTTTACCACACAGCAAAGGAGGAGCTCCAGACTCCACGGCACGATCTAACACACACAAAAATTTATATATGAAATTAAAATAAGAAACAACCAAAGGAATAGAAATATTAACATAAAGAAAATGAAAACAATGGTTATTTGCTTACCTGTATTGCCAATAATATCATCCCAGCATCTGTCTGTTATGATATTTATTTGTAGAGGGTTTATAAGAGGTGTCAATGACCAGAGTCTCACAGTGGAATCACGAGAGCAAGATGCCATAGTAAATGGACGACTAGGATGACACGTTAATCCTAGTAGAGGGGATATTTAAAAATGTAGTCAAATAAGTTTATCTAATAACCTGTTTGATTAAACTACTTTATAAATTTCAAACCCTATTAGAATACATTTCAATACAGAAATTAAAAAAAAATTAAAAGATATTACCATATACATCTGCACCATGATCATAAACTGTGTCCAAACATGTTCCATCTCTTGTGTCCCAAACTCGAATTGTATAGTCCCAACTGCCAGATATTAGAAGGTAAGGAATTTCAGGATTCCACATCAGTCCCCGAACCGGAGCTGTATGTCCACTAAGAACATTTATACAAGCATCTTGTGTATAATCCCATATCCGAACGGTTCTGAAACAGGAGAAAAGAGGACAATCTACATCAGATCACCTATTGAAATATAATTAGCTCTCTACTTCAGCAATATTTTAAACTTCAAATTTATCAGAATATTTATTTGCATTACAACAGGGCTTAAAGAGTTGTAGTGAAAGGGGCTAAATCTGGCTGGCAACTGGTTAGCAGCAATGCTCCTCAGGGTTCAATTCTAGGGGCAGTCCTATTCAATGTATTTTATTGCCAAGAAGTTTGCTATCAAGTTGTCTTCTGTCATGAATCACTACACTATGAACTAAATAGATTTTGCTTCAAGAACAAACCTCGAATGATAATGGGAAAGCAATAGAAGCCAATACTCTAAACTTGACAAAATATCCTTTACAAATATATCTTGTATATTCTGCAGTGAAGTGGCTTAGAATCATAGAAAAATGCTTCCTTCTGCTTGCCATGGACTGATGTGCCCTCCCTCAAAAACAATGGCATCAAACCAAAAAACAGAAGGATCCAATACTCATTAAAATTCTCTGCAGATTCTACTTAAGTACACTTTTGAAAAATATCAAATAAGAGCAGGTCTTGCACCTGTTTCTTCAGATGTAATGCAAGCATGTGGTATCCTCCTTGTTCTATTCCTTGCAGTAACAGTATCAGGCACTGACCCTACTTTTGGGAAAGCACATAGAAACTTGCACTAGTGCAGCAGTTGTGACTATTTTAGATAATGATCCTGCTGTCCAAATACTACATAAAACTAAGAGCAGAGATAAAACCTGGATCTGAACAAGCCAGAGATTTAGGTTATTAATTATGGACAACTCCATTGAGTTTCACTCACTATGTGAGTTTCTCCAATAGTCCTGCTTGAGGTTTAAGTTTTCGAATAGTTCAGAAATACTCACCCATCATCAGAGCCACTGCAGAGGATTCCTTCTCTGAGAGGAGACCACCGCACATGAAACACCTTTGCAGTATGCCCAGTAAAAACTTTCAATGGTTGATCAGAGCTGGTTGCCAAGTAGTAAACACGAACATTTTTATCCTCACAACCGGTAGCTATCATATCTCTGCAAAATAAAACCAGCAAAATCCTTGCTCACAGAGATGATGAATGCCTTTTAAATTAAAAAAAAAAATATGATGTGCAATTTTCAATTTTTTTTTTAAATAGCAACTTTTTGCTTCTCCTTCATCTCTTCAAGATGTAGGTATTGATAATCCAATTAAAAAAACTAAATCATAAACAACCTGATAAAGATCCTTTAGTTGCAATGAGGAATATATTTGCACTCATCTGACTATGCACCCAATACACAACTATTATTTAATTGAATTACTATAATTTTTTTTTTTACAAAAAACTGTCATGTCATTATTAGGAATTATCTACAAAATTTACATATAATCACAATGTATTTAGTTGTCTGCTTCATTTTCCCCTTAGTAGTCATTACAAGGACACCAATCTTCACCCCTCTTTCCTGGTATTGAATGTCTTCCCCCCCCCTCCCCATTATATATTCAGCTAGATAATTTTTTTCCACTCATCAATATGAAATGATCTTCCTTTGAAAGTTAAGAAAGTTCATGGTAGTCAATGACATATACTACTGGGAAGAGAGAGCTGCTATAGGCATATCCTGCTTTGGAAGAGATCATTTCAGTATTTTGCTATCACAGTGAATATCACATTCTAGATAAATTTGTGTTACTTTACTGGTAATCTATTTAAATAGTAAATATTGTCAATTCTTTGGGTTAATTTTTACTTACTTGTTGTTTTGACTCCAATCACAGCCAAACACTGCAGCTGGATGTTTGTACTTGTGAAGAACATTGCCATCAATGGTTCGAATAATACTGAAAGCAATTACAATGTGATATTATAAGGAAAAATACATTCTGGGTAGGCTATCCAAAATTAAGTTTTATTCTGTGCAAATAAACCAGAGAGCAAAAAGATACACACAAAGAATTGGAGAAACAGCCACAAACAATATTGGCCCTTCAATCACAACATTTAACTGGATGTTGATTTTTTTTTTTTTTGACTTCAGTTATCTGTGTTTCTAGAGGGGCTTTAAAGACGTTCACTGTGGTACATCTTTCAAGACAGGATCTCATTGCCCAGAATCAAAGTTGTAGTCATGGTTTTAAGGTACAAATAGATCTTTATGAATTAAAAAGAAGGTTGATTGTTTTCTAAAATTTCTGCCCATTATGTTCGAGCTGGAATGACACAGGTAGCAGAGGAAACAAATGAAGAAAGATTTTTAAAATCTCTTGTACTGAAACACAATATATGCAAAACTGGTTTCAATGGATATTCATGCATTTTTAGAAATGAGGTATTATACTCCTGTGATAACACACCTGTAGTTATTTCATTCTAAAATAGTACTTTTTAGTCCTTGAAACAACAAAGTAAAAAAAAATTTTTAAAGTTGGCTGTCTTTTGAAAAGTGTCATCTACAGATAAGAAACCTAGAAGGATATTCTTGTCCAAATAAAAATAACTATTTAGTTTCACTATCAGTGTGTCTTAGACACTATTCCATTTGAAAACACTACCTTTATTTTTTTCTTAAGATCATGAAAAATGTACACTAGCAAGTACAGAAGAGTAATAGAATTTAAGTTTTGTCCAGTAAGAAAATTTTTTAAATTAATTACTGAGAGTACTGTCAAAATTTATGGACTTGAGAAGTGCATTTAGCAATTTTTTTTCTTCCAATAACACTCACCAAAATCCATCACTGCTGCAGGTTGCTATTCTTTTGGAATCTTTATGACTCCAGGCAATGCAGAAGATTCCATTCTTTCCATGCTTCAAAAAATGCAAAATACCTATCAATAAGAAATAATTCACCCCTTTTTCTCTCATCTATTGACTCATATTTTTTACTTTATTCTCCTGTGGTCTTCAGCCCTTTTTGTCCCAGTACAGTAAACTGTACAAAACCACATTATAATGAGTACCCAATATAAGCTGGATGTTTGAGAATCCAAGTCCAAAACACTGGGACTATGGGGATAAGTAGTAAAACTGCTACAGCCTCCAGCATCTAAGAGACAAAACTGGGTCAAGCTGAAGAATGAGCAATCCGTAACTATATACACCTGAAGCTTAAATGAAGAACACTGTGGACAATCAAGAGGGACCTTTGGGCCTTGGGGCAACGGCTCAAGGGATGTAAAGCACAAGTTGTTTTCTCTTCTGTCCTGCCAGTTGCAGGGAATGATGTGGCAAGAAACAGGAAGATCATGCAGATGAACAACTGGACTTGATGCTGGTGTTACCAGCACAATTTTGGGGGTTTTGATCATGGGTCAGTTTATACAACACCGAGCCTGCTGGCAACAAAGAGAACAAGGAGTTTAGTTCAGGAGTTCATAGGGCTCACTGCAAGAGCTTTAAAGTAGTTTAGAAAGCGACCAGGGCCAGGCTTGCCAGAGAGAATGTGTAGGGAAGGGGAGAACAATAGAAACCACTCTAGTAGCATTAGGAGGCTTAAGAGGCAGTACCTGGAGCAAGCACAAGCAGCCAAAAACATAATCACTAGACAGGACTACGGGGCATCCCTTTGCACCACCACTGGGATGTGGACAGAATCAAATACTTCTATTAGGTGCCTGTACCCCAACACACGCAGTATGGGGAACAAACTGGATGAACTAGAGATCTGTGTGCAGTGACAGGCCTTTGACTGCACTGTGATTACAGAGACACAATGGGATAGCTCGCATGGCTGAAATGTTGCCACAAAAGGCTATACAATGTTTAGGAAAGACAGGCCAGGAAGTCACATAGGTGGAATTTCCCCCTGTGTGAGACAACATTTAGGACATATCAAGCTCTATCTTGGGGTGGATGATGGGCAAGTCGAGAGCTTATGGTTTGGACAAAACACTGTTGTGGGTGTTTGCTGTAGGCTGCCTGATAGGTAAAAGGAAGTGGATGAAGCCTTCTACAGACAGCTACAAGCAGCCCCAAAGTCATTGGCACTAGTTCTTCTGGGACACTTTAACTACCCTCATATCTGCTGGAGAAGCAACACAGTGAAGCACAAAGAGTCCCAGAGGTTCCTGGAAAGTGTTAATGGCAACTTCCTGTCACAGGTCATGTAGGATCCCACAAGGAATGTTGTGCTGCTTGAATCTCATACTAACAAACAGGGAAAGTGTTGTGGAAGATGTGAAGGCTGGGGGCAACCTTGGCTGCAGTGACCATTGAGACTGTGGAGTTCAGTATCAGGCAAGGTGGAAGCAGGGCAGCAAGATACAATCATAGACTTCAGGAGATCTACCTTTAGTCTCTTCAGGGATTTTCTTTGAACAGTTCCATGGGAACATGCCTTGCAGGGAAAAAGGGTCCAAGAGAATCAGTTGATATTCAAGGATCACTTCCTCCAGGCTCAAGAACAATGCACCCCAATGAGCAAGAAACAGGAAAGAGGGCAAGAGATCATGGATGACCAAGGAACTTCTGTCATTACTTAACTGCATGTAGGAAATGCACAGGGGATAGAAGTAGGATCAGCCCACTTGGAATTAATATAGAGAGGTTGGCAAAATAAGCAGAAATGAGATAAGGAAGACAAAGGCTCATCTGGAATTAAATTTGGCCAAGGATATCAAGGACAAGAGGTAGTGCTTCTTCAACTCCATTAATAACAAAACGAAAAACAAGGATAACGTAGGCCCATTACTAAATCAAGGAGGGACTCTGGTGGCAGAGGATACAGAAAAGGCAGAGTTATTGAACACCTTCTTTTCAACAGTCTTCACTGACAGAACCAGCTCTCAGGAATCTCTGACTCAAGGGACCAGCATAGAAGAATGCTGGAAGGAAGACATTCCCTTGATCAAAATGAACTGGGTTAGAGAACACACAGACAAACTTGATATCCACAGGTTCATGGGCCCTGACAGGATGCATCCACAAATGCTGAAAGAGTATCACCATAGGGAGGCTGCTCATGGTCATCTTTGAAAGGAAGGCTGTGGCAATCAGGAGAGGTGTTTGAGATGAGGACTGTAAGAAAGCAAATGTCACTCCAGTCTTCAAAAAGAAAGAGGAAGACCCAGGGAACTACTAGCCAATTAGCCTCACCTCAATGGATGATGAGAGGATAGCAGTGCATATTGCCCACCTTGATTTTGGCAAGAATTTCAACATTGTCTCTCACAAAGTCCTCATAGTCAATCTCAGGAAGTGTGGACAGTGAGGTGGATTGAAAACTAGTTGAACAGCAGATCCCAGAGGGTTGTAATCAGTGGCACAGGGTCTAGTTGTAGGCCTATTACTAGTGGTGGCCCTCAGGATTCAATACTGGTCCCAGAATTGTTTAGCTTGTTCATCAATGACTTGATGAAGGGGCAGATGTGTCCTCAGCAAGTTGACTGATGACACAAAGCTGGGAGGAGTGGCTGATACCCCAGAGCACTGTGCAGCCCTTCAGAGGGACCTTGGCAGGTTGGAGAGATGGGCAGAGAGGAACCAGCTGAAATTCAACAAAGGCAAATGCAGGGTCCTGCACCTGGGGAAGAATAAACTCATTACCAGCTCAGGCTGGGAGCAACCTGCTGGAAAGCAGCTCTGTGGAGAACGTCCTGGGGGTTCTGGTGGACACCAAGCTGTCCATGAGCCATCAGTGTGACCTTGTGGCCAAGAGGACAGTGGTGTTCTGGGGTGCATTAGGAAGAGTATTCCAGCAGGGCAATGGAGATGATCCTGCTCTTCTACTCTGCCCTGGAGAGGACATTGGAGTATTGTGCTCAGTTTTGTCCTTCTCAGTACAAGAGAGATTTGTGGAGAGGGTCCAATAGGGGTCAACAAAAATGATTTCTCTTACAAGAAAAGGCTGAGAGAGCTGGGCCTATTCAGTCTTGAAAAGTCACAACTGAGAGGTGATCAATGAGGACAGATCAATGTCTGTCAGTATGTGATGGGAGCATGCCAAGAGGATGGAGCCAGGCTCTGCTCAGTAGTGCCAAGCAAGAGGCAATGGGCAGAAACTGATGCACAAGAAGTTCCAACTGAACAGGAGGAAGAACTTCTCTATTGTGTAAGTGACCAAGCACTGGAACAGATTGTCCTGAGAGGTTGGGGAGTCTCCTCTCTGCAGATGTTCCAGAACTATCTGGATGCAACCCTGTGCAAAGTGTTCTAGAATGACCTTGCTTGAGCAAGGAGGTTGGACCAGATGACTCCCTGTTGTCCCTTCCAATGTTAATTATTCAGTCAGTCTGAATAAAGGTAAGTTACTTGTTGGAATAATGAAGTATGTGGGCATGAAAAATTGTGGTATGAGAAAACTTAACTGGGATGTGTATCAGGACCAGTATTACAGAAAAGATATTTAGTAGCACAAATACCAATATCAGTATTAGAATGCCAGAACTCCTGAAGGTAGGTATCCTTGCTTTCTGCTTGTGTCTCTCCTCACTCCCCTACCTCTCTCTTAAAGAGCATCCCTTGTACATTGATGTGGATCCTATACTTAAATGATTATGTCTGTATAATCTGAAGATCACAACTATATACTGGGAATGCACAAAATAGTGTAAAATACTACAACATAGTATTACACAACTCCTTCTGCCAATAAAAATTATACTACTATTTCAGGCCTTAAAAATGTCTGGATAAATTTCAGGTAATACAAGGCAAGCCACTAAATAAGTCATACTGCTTAGTGTGCTGCAAAATCGAGTTTTATGGATCTAGACTGCAGGTACTGAAAGTTTTTTCTGGCCCTTATGTTTGAAAATACAGAACACAGTTTTCATTTTGATGCTGAGTCTGTATATCCATATATGTTTACACAGTTAAGGAATCAGCAATGCTTTTGCCATGTATCCCTACAGGACCAATTTTAAGATAATGGAGTCCATCTGGTGCTTCACCACTCTCGTATCACAAATCCAATCTGAGGAAGTAAAAATACTTCTGCCACACATGTAAACTGGCACCTACATAACTCCATGAAGTTTTATACTATAGCACCTTTTAAAAACATAAGTCCTTTGGCCATCTGTATTTATGGACACTAGAGGGAATGACTAACTTACATTTCATATAGACCAAAAAAGTAGTAAACTCATCTTACCTCACTGAATCTGGTTATCATTTTGCCTTTTCGAACATCCCAGATAAAGCCACCATTTCTGGATGTTCCACCTGCTATGCAGTTAAGATTTCCTAAAGAGAGATGTTTGTAAAATATTACCATAATTATAAAATCACTATATTTTTTGACAGTGGTTCTACTTTAAATTGAAGAAATATAATATGAACATAAGACATCAATGGTACATGAACATGAGTTTTCCATAGTTTAGGGGCAGCATTTGCTACTAAGTCACAAACACCAATTTCAGTGACAGCCTGACCTGTTTTTCTACATTCTGGTTTTGAGAAATGGTCAAATAAAAATTGTATTCCTGTAAAAAGTGTCTTAATGCTTGCTAAAAGTCTTGCATGTAAGAAATTAATGATCATGATGCATATGATTCAAACTGAGAGGTAACCTCAATGTTTCAAGCCTAAAGTTGTAATAACTAGAGCATTTTCCTTTAAAGTTCCGTACATATAAAGACAAATCATACAAATGAGAGAGAACACCTAACAGTATTTTGTTTTCTTAATCTTGCACCACTGCAAGAGTTTAAAAGTGCAGGTGAGAAGAGAGAGATGAATTATTTAGATTTTTAAAAGATACATCTGCTGTCCAAAGAAATAAAACGCATCAGGGAAGTCAACTTATTGTCCACTATTGACAGCTATCAGAAGTGTATTTTCAGGTACACCAAAGGAGGTTACAGGACAGCTTTGAACATGAAATTTCCCAGTGAGTCCAGTGATTTGTGAAAGAAAAAGTAGATGCTTTGCAGAAAAGACACTTCCTATTCTAATAAGTTTAAAACGGAGTTTTTCAGTGATTAGACTCCTACATAAAGAAGTAAGAAAAAGAGCTAACTACATACGTTCCACTATTTCAGCACAAAATATAATCTGAATTCCATTAAGTAGCTGCTTCTCATGCAAAGCAGGACATTTTTTTCATCTGCAAAATGCCATGTTAGAAAAGTTCCAGTGATTTTTCTCCCTCCATTCTGAGTATGAAATACTGGAAGCATTACTCAAAGGGTAAGCTTCAGCAAGATTTGAAATATTGAATTCTACTGGTTTCACTGATAATTAAGTTTTGTTTAAACCTTAGAAGACGGCCTTTCTATATAAAACTAATACTTTGATATGACAAATTCTGCAGTTAATGCTAATTCAAAGAACATTTAGACATACCGCAAAATATTCTTACCTGGAGCCCAAGAAATGGAATAAATAACCCCCTCATTACCAGGAGATGTATAAACCGCTGATAAAGTATTTATGTCCCAAACTTTTATTGTGCCATCAAATGAAGCTGTAGCAAGAAGATCAGGGTTATCAGGTTTGAATTTGCAATCAAAGATGGTCTCAACATGTCCCTTAAATGAAACAAATATTTAATCCATTTTTATTACATTTGATTTTCTTCATAAGTCCAACTCTAGATCAAACTCTAAAATACATTGTATTTCATTTAACTGTCAGGTCAATTAAGAGTTCCAAAACCCTTTTATATTTAGGCTTATCAGTCAAAATTAAAAGGCATAAAATAACTTCAACTATAACATGCTCTTTCATACATTATTATTAAAAACAGAAAAATTATTTCCTGAAACCACAGGGTATGCAATGCCAGGAACTTTTTAGCATTTTCTGTTGGAAATATGTTGCTAAAATATTAAATTAAAAAATTAAGCAAAAAAAAACCAAAAACCCCAAAACCTTAATTTTTAAAAACAGGAACAGTTTTTCCCTTTTGGTAAAAAGTACCTGACTAAAAAAACAAAGCTCAGTATATTAAATGTGTTCTACAAGTTGTCTAGTGCCCCACTGAATATTCTGTGTTTCTAGATACAGTCTATGCTCTATTGCAGCTTAAACTTCAATCCATCAGTTTTAATGTATCGATTGGTTGATTTCCAAGACATGCATTTGTAGAATTTAAGTTGATAAATATATGAAACGCAAGTATTAAGTAAGAATTTTTTTTGAAGCCTCAGTTGCTTTACAGGACCAAACCAAATAAAAATGGAAAGAGAAAACCAACCAGCAGCTTCTATTCAAATGCATATGAGAGTACAGCTGAAAATTATTTGAGCTTTGTTTGTTTGGTTTTTTTTTTCAGTGAAAAGGGAACTTGGAAAGAGGAAAAGAAAAATATTCTCAATAATGTCAATAACCAAAAGCCTGGTGTAGAAAAGGGTCATCTAATATATATTAAACCAATTGCTGAATTTCAGCTTCAAAGAGAATTTAATAATTCTTTGTAATGTTAAACTGAGTGCATTCACCATATAGCTCTCTGATTTTACTTAAACTTTTATTCTGAATTATAGAAAACCCACTAGAGAAAATTTCTGAGAAGATCATCAAACTAAAATTTCATTAAAAAAAATAAACAACCTAAAAACGAGTCTGTAAATCTTTATTTCTGTTTAAAAAAAAAAAAAACCTGTCAGAATACTTCTAACAGAATTCAGTAATTTCCAATAAAAGATTACTTTAAACTTCACAACTGTCATTTTGTTTCCTAGAAATTTAGTCTCTATTTAACAATAGAAACTGCTCCATGGTACTGCAAAGACTTCATTATCCCGTTTTTTGCTGTTATAAGAAAGTGCATAAGGCAAATAAACTCTCTATTCAAAGACAGAGATGAACCATACCAAATCTCTAAGGAAATCCCACTTTTTGGCTCCCATGTCATAAAGCCCCACTCCACCATCCATGAAGCAACAGACGGTATGACCAGGAGGAAGAGAAAATGCTTGGTTTTGGGTTAAAGTTGGAGGAGGAACAGCCTCACTTGTTGAAGATGTATGGTGATTTTTAGTAGGATACTGTGATGAACATGCTTAATAATATAAAACAAAAGACAAAGAGAGAAGTTTATTTCTTATTTCAATAATGAGGGAAATTATAAAGAGTAAAATGCTTGTATTCTAGTAAGATTTAAAAGAAAAGAAATGGAGAATTCCTGTATGAAGCCTGTCCCACTAAAGAAGGACCTTATAAAGTACTTGATCCTTTATGCATTTGTCTAATGCACTAGCAGCAGAAGGTACTTTAATTAAGAACTAAATAGCTGACCAATGCTACAGAGATTGATCTGGACTCATAAATAAGATTTTCTTAAGTTGCAGCCATTACAAAGAATAACAACCAAAATTACACTTACACTTTTTTTTTGGAGGAGAACTTAGCACATGCAAGCCATGGAAACCAGTTTGCTTCAATTTAAAATTATCTATAGGTGTTGTACGTGAAACATTCCAAACACGTAACACACCAACCTGAGAATCTGAGGTTAAAAAAAAAACAAAACAAAACAAAACAGAGGTGTGTAGTTTGAGGACTGATTTATACAAAAATACAGCAGTGAATTAAACTTCAAGTCCTAAAAATAATTTTACAAGCAGGCACCATCAACTCCATAGAATCATAGAATAGTTAGGGTTAGAGGGAACCTCTGGAGATCATCTAGTGTAACATCCATGGCATCCTATTTATCCTCCATTCACCACCATGGCCATATCACTATTAACAACAATCTTTATTAACATTAGTTACTTAAACACAGATAAATTCTACCTCTTTTTTTATAAAATATTCTGCTAGTCTTAAATTCTTTATTCATTAGTTCAATCTGAGCCATAATGACTATGGTGTAGAAAAGAGGCAGGAATTAGATTCTTTTCTTCTTTTAATTTTTTAAATCTCTGAAGTGACATCAATTAGTACAAAGCATTTTTATTCTTATTCCCAAAGGAATTAATTTTTTTTTTGCTAAAGCATGCATAAGGAAAACATTATTTAGCATAGAAAAATTGTAGAAAGTCACATATTTATGTAGCTAATATTTTTTAAACATGAAAAAACTGCTCAGTGTAGTTTTATTATTTTCTGGTTTTGTGTTATGGTCTTTTTCTGTAAAATTGATGTATGCTTCTAATTGTAAAAATATTATGAAACAGAAAAAATCAAATTTGGAGTATCAATTTTTGATACTCAGTCCTGTATTTGTTATCTTTGTATAAATCAAGAAATAAAAGCCTTACCTCCAGTTATAAACATTCCAGGTGCACTAGAAACCCAGGCTAAACACTGAACAGATGCTGCTGCACTGGGAAAACTAAAAGTTGTGATACAGGACAGAGATTCAGAATCAACTAGTCGAATACCATTATGTAAATTAGCAACAAGAAGGTAATCAGTTGACAAAGGGTCCCACTCCAGAGCTGTAACTGGATCCTCTTCATCTGTTCCTTCAAGAGACTCTGGTCTTAAGACATGTTTCTGATTTTTAGAACCTTGAAAGTGCACAAGAAAACAGGTTATTTAAAAATTAAATCAAATATATCCTTTCAATAGTTACAAGGTTGGCAAAGATAATTTCTTCCTGCCTTCCTGAATTTTTTACTAGCCTGCTCTATTGTCTGTAGCAATAAAAATAATGAAGCTGTCTTTGCAATATTTGACTTATTACTTTTTCTGTCAGATTTGACTTTATGTTTAATACAGCAGGAAACAGAAACATCTATTGGATTTATAAACATAATTTTATAGGAAAGGAAAGTATGTCAAATCATATACATTGTTCTAATAATTTCTGTGAGTAAAGTTCTGCAGCACAGCATAAAATACAAGCCATTTGAGTGCAAGTAAATCTTCACACCACAGCAAATATAGGCAAAATAAAGGCAGTAAGAACCAGAAAAACTCTGTGGCAGTAAAGGGCTTTTCTGAAGAACTGCCTTAAGACATTTTTTCTTCTTTAAAACTATGTGTGCAGCTATGAAGTGTTTATAGATTCTGTAGCCAAAACAGAAGATTAAGTATCTAGTCTGACACCTACAAAAAAGACTACGTGCTTCACTTGATGATCTATATTACTGAAACCCACATTTTTAATATCCTATTTATTGCCCACTTTTTCTCTTTACAGAGAGATTAATCTTAGTTGTATAAGGCAGTGTACAGTCCAAATGAAATAGATCTGTATTTCTGAAGTTGTGATCTTATAAAAAAAGATACTGCTTTTCTAGAAATAAGGAATCTACACCTTCCATTATTCATCTTCAATCTAATTTTCAATTTTAGTACTGACTCATACACATTACATCTAAGGCAACTTAATAAAATCAGGTACCAGAGATGGGAGAAATAATTTAAGACTGCACAACAATTAACAATAAACCAATTTTTTGTTTCCATTTCTTTTTCACTCCTCTGAAGCATTGAGAATAACAGCAGAAGTATGATAATTGCTTTAATTTGCCAAAAACTTGAGAACTCACACTTTTTATAAACAATGTCCCCTGCTTACATTACAGATCACCTTTTAGTTTTACTGCAAATCAACACTGAAATGAAAAACAAGAACAAACAACAAAGCAGAATTCTCTTTTTTCAGCTAGCTATACAAGAACTAAAAGCAAAAAGTCCTCGAGTGACTGAAGCCATCCATTTTCAAACACTTCAGCCCCAAGAAAGTACAACCACCTGGTGGGAGAATATGAGTATCTACCTAAAAGTAATTGAGTTTTACCTGTGTTTCAAAAAAAAGAGTCTAAAACCAAACCTCATGAAAACCCTAACTTAAATTTTGTTTTCCATTAAAAGAAGACATGAACAGTATGAATCATGCAACTGAGTCACACGTCATTTAAGTAAGCTGTGCTTATTTTGAGAACAAATGAAAGGGAAAACATTTGGCTCTATATGACTGCACTGAACTTCCCTAAGAATTGGGTATTAATCTTATATTCTTGCATGTATTTTCTTTACACTAAATGTTCTGATACATTAATGCATAGTCTAGAGTTAATAAGAAAGAAAATACAGCCATGGGAGCAGAAACTAGGTAGATAACAACAGTGAAAAAACCATTGTCTAGTCTGCTACTTATGCAGAAGATTTTCACCCAGCTGCGTATAAACTTTCAAGTTTTATTTCTCTGTAGGAAGTGAAGAATGTTATGTATGCTGAGAACAGGAAAGAACTTGCATATTTTTTAATTTTAAAATTATTTTAATAAAGATGTGTAATATTACAATAATAAACAAAACTGTCTTAAATACAGAGAAAGGCAGCATTCCTGTGATAATCTAATCTAAATTTTTGTTCATGCAAATAGTTTTATCCCCAACAGTAATAAATAATTTTCCTTAAACAATTTCTTTACAGCAACTTGAATTGTGGCACATACAAAACTGCCATTACCTAGATTTTTTAGCCTACAACCTATTTTCATTTACAGAACATGATTTTGATATTTTAAATATTTTCCTATTATTTCTGTTTCCATATTCAAATCATTTTAGACAGACTTCATGAAAAGTTTCAGTCTGATAAATACTTAATTGTTATAATATTAAAATTGATTTCCTTTTCCCAATGCCAGTGCTAATTCAGTCAGCACTACAGAAGCAAGAGAATCTATCTCTGTGACATCCTGTGTGACAACTTAGTAGAGTGAACTGAAGAAAAATAAATTTTGTATGGCTGTTGGAGAACAATTCTATGTAAAATTAAGACATAATTTAAAGAACAGTTTTTCTCACACAGCTGAAAATCAATTTTTATTCAAGGAAGAAGCAGTCAGGAAAAAAATTCAAATAATCAACCTAATACAGATACCTGCCTTTGAAGAAAACTATGAAAGCAAGTGAAATGTTACATTCAAATGAGCTTAACATGACACCTTCTTGGCAGAGGACTAGACTATTTTTAAGGTAATGACAAGTGTGTGTGGTGGATTTCAGACAAAAAGAGATAAATATTTTCCCATCTATCCTTTAACAGAACAGTCATGAAGATAATATTAAGAATATAAGTATGAGGTGAGATTCTACGTATAAAATTGCAGAGGATTCTAGAATATGAAACAGAGGACTCCAGAACAAATGCAAAAGCAGGAAAGTAAACAAAAGATTCAAGTCTTTCCATTCAGAAAAATAAACTTGCAGGGAAATATAGTTCAGTAGAAGATCATGGCTGTCAACATTTGCAAAAAAATAGTGTTTACTGCAGTTATAAAAAAAATGCAGTCTTATCTTGGTCTCAAAAGGCAGGAGACATAAAGAAAGTGCTCTGAATTCTTTATCTAAGAAAGCACATTTTTGTGATATGGAAGGACTAGGAATATTGTGAATTGAGAAAATATGTTATGTATGTACCTACATGATAGAATCTAATTTTAAAAAGTGAAAAATTACATATGGAGAAACAAGAGATACATATATAAAACTAAATATTTTGTCATATGAGTTTTTACCTGGTTGAAAAATAGACAGGCTTCCATCAGTATGCCCAAATACCACCTTTCCTTTTTTCTTTGGATGCCATCTAAACAGACTGATATCTGACAAGAAACTATGTGCTTCTCTATGCACAGTTACCCCGCTGTCAGGTCCTGAGATAGTCCAAATGTACAGTGGACCTCTGTGCGACACAAACGCAACTGCATCACCTGCATTCCAGCACCAGCCAAGGGATGCAGGAATTCCTGAAACATACAGGTAAACTTTATAAGAACCAGGACACAAAATTCCATGTACTATTCCTTGACCCAGTATCAGCAATTGTCTTGAAAAACAGTAGGAATCATTTTTCTACATAGAAGTTGCTAGACTGAAATTTAGAGAAGTGTGTGAACATCTTACGGTGTAAAATTAAACTAGACTTCTAGAGGAAGGAAGTAAAATAATTTCCCAAATTACTCTTATGCTACTTTGATGGGTTGTATTTAATGGTATCTATACTTCATCAGTGCCAAAGTCAATCACACATTTGAAAGAGGATAAGCCTGATCCTGCAAACAATACTTTCATTCATTCAGAATTTCATTCAACTACTATGTTTTGCTGTAAGTTATTTACTACTAAGATAGTAAAATACTGAGAATTTCAAAATGCCTATTTTATCAAAATACAATGAAATTTAGAGATAAATCTAACAGAAGCAGATATTTGTGACAAAATTTGAAAGCTAGCTCCATAATAAAAGGGAGCTCTCAATAGCTTTCTTCTGGATACATTACAGTTTTAATTCCATTGTCTAACACCTAAGTGTAGGCAGTCCCATTTAAGAATTTTGTTCTTAATGTCTCCAACCCTATTAATCCTCATAACTTAATCATGTGTGCCTGAAGGAATAAATGACAGTAAGACAAATTCCTCAAGTGTATTTAGACACTTTTATATGGCAGTGTAAAAGGGACTAAAAGAGAAATCAATAGAAGGTTTAAACATATTATCTTAATTTAGTTTCTAAAAATATTAAAATAGTAATAACATTTCTTCCTGTAGATTTTTTAACAATCCATGTACTGAAAAATAAGTACCAGCATTTATATTTATGCATAAACTGATACAATATTTCTTTTGGAATAGATCAAATCACTGTGGAGTTTCTTTTGCATGATATGCAAGATATAAAAATTTCCAGAGGTATTCCTAAATGCTCTGGAGAGAACAGAGTAGGGAGTCCCAAAATAGCTCATTAGATCCTGAGATTCTAACTGCTCTTGGATTGCACTCACTTTCCAAAATGTAGGAGTCAAGGATACCTGATGAGATTGACTGTAAGAACAGAAATACAGGTACTGGTTTTACCTAAATGGCATAAATCAGAACTGGGCATGGAAATGTAACTGTAACATAGATGCTTAACTCCCTAGACTTGTAATACAATCTCCAGCAGTTTCAAGGCCTGAGGTAAGATTCAGGTAGACAAGCATTAGGGTATTTAAACAAAAGCTGTTGTTCAAATTCACTGATGATTTATACTTGAATCTGTTAAGGCTACCTTTTATTTGCTTTCACTTAGCTAAAGTCATTGTGAAATTTATTATTTTAAAATTTAATTGTTTATCCTTTTATACAGTGATGAAAATAATGTTGGTTTTGGGATGTTTTTTTCTCCCCTGCTCAACAAGAAATCACTAGCAAAGTTAATTCTTGAACTGGTTAAGTTCTTTAGAGAAAAAGAATAATGTCTTTCTTTATCAAATACAAGATGGTTGAAGGCAATTTACTCAAATACACTATCATTATTTTCTAGAATGAATGACAACAAATCTGACAAGAATCTGTCAGATTGTGTTAGGCAATTTTTATTGTGCTAGGCAATTGTTAAAACTCCAACCTACCAACTATAGAGTTTATACTATATCAAGTATTTCTCATACCCATGGATAAAACTGTATGGATAAAACAGATCTCCATGTCAAAAATACCTTTTGTATTGTCCAGCTTGGCCACAACCTTCTGCTCATTCACATTCCATATGATCACTAAACTATCTGCACTGGCACTTGCAAACACGTCAGGGTTGTGGGGACACCAAGATATGGCTGTGATTGTCTTCTTGTGCTCGGACATAATTGCATGGAGCTTGAATTCATTGTATCGGTGATCCAGCTAAACAAATAGTAAAATTCATTTTAGAAATACATTTTTTGTTAACTTACTTTAAATACCTCTGAGTTGGAGAATACTTCATATAACAGTATTAGAATTATGGATTAATTTATAGTGTATTCAATTATTGCCAGTACCTCACATCTTAATAAAATAAATCCTCATACATTTGACTTGAAAAGAAGGGGTGTCCGATATCCAACTATGCAAAAAACAGTTTTATGTCTATCTTCCTGTCACTCATAAATTATTATATTTCATTTAGAAGTGTACTCAAACAATCCTAAAATGCTTTATTTATAGGCATGGTAACAATAATTTAGTAATCTCCAAGGGGGTAAACAGGAAAGAATATAAAAATTAGTTTGAAATCCTTCTAATTTTTAAAATAACTTAGTACAGTTAAAAATACATATAAAAAAAATGCCCAAATATGACACAGTAAATTTTGTTCATTTTAATCCTACTACATGTATAGCTCTTAAAGTATATCCTTTATTTCCTCACATATTTCTCAATCTGAAAATTCCATGTCACAGCATTTCTATTTGTTAGTTAGGTGTTGATATACAACAACTGAAAACTTCAGAAGACCACAGTGCTGAGGTGTTTGGGCTCCAAATGAAATAAAGGTGGGTCACTGAATCCACAATTTGGAACCATTTTAATCCACTGTGCTAAAGACTATTTTATACTACAGCTTTGAATGTAATTGTGGTATTACTTCATTTCTCCCTCAGAACACAGTCTTCTATCACTGAGCTTCACTCATCTCAAATGTTTGCTGCACTGTAAGCCTGTCTTCTAAAAATAATTCTTGACACACACAACTTCAAGGGTATCCTGAATGGAATATTGAGCTTTACATAGACATCTTCTCAGCAGCAACCATACTTGCAAAAGCATTGCAGAAACATTTGTTTAAAGGGTTCAAAGTGAGATCAACAACATTACAGTGTAACTGATAAACAAGAATAATCTTACCTGATAAATATAAACAGCAAGGGTAGCACAGTAGGCAAATCTGTCCCCACTAGCGGCACATATATCCTTGTTCCATGGCTGACATCCAGCAGCTAAAAGTCCCACTTGTTTCACATGTGACATTTTTGCCTTTAAAACAGAAATTCATTAGACTCCAAGATGACAGAATATTAAAGAATAGAATAATACATTTTTGTTCCTATAAATAATTTATAAATGTCTACTTTAAAAAAATAACTCGCATGAGATACAAATTAATGTATCCAAAATAAATACAAGTAGATGTTCAGAGGCTTCAGTGCCACATAAGAATGGGTGCCTAATACCATTCACAACAATCCAGTTGGAAGAAAAGGGGGATGGGGGATCCCATCCATAAAAACTTGAATAGTTCTTGATTTGTACTAGCTGAAACTGTTCATCATGTCCGTTTTCTTCTGTGGTCTGATTCAATACTTTCTCTATTACAGTTTGATGCCTCCTCTGCTCTCCCATTCATCTCCCACTGATAGCTAGACAAAATAAACCATATACCAATAGTTTTAAGTAAAACCGACATGTAGAAAGGTCTTCAAACCACTTGCATAGAACAAATCTTTGTCATATTATCCTCCTTATTATCATCCTTTCTGGAGAAGCTTTGTAAATTTTAATAATTACTGTTTAACAAAAAACATTGAAGTGAGCTGTGAAAAATCAAAAGCAAAGCTTAGGGTAACATTATAGTACAGCAAACCATGCTTTCTCTGTCCACAAGTCTCACAGTACCAGCTGTGCTCAGAGTGAGAAAACTGACTTCAACATAAAAATGCAAGAAATGCTTTGCTGGGCCAGACCAATAATTTACCTAGCCCCCATTTCATTCAGGATAATGTCAACACATTACCTAGTACCAGAATGTCTCAGGGTCACATTTATGCTGTGGATAGATTAATGGACTGGGGGACATTAGGTGGAAAAATATTACATAGAATATGGAGGATGACATTTTTAGGTCAAAGAGCTAAGAGCATAATCCTGAAAGAGGAGGAGAGCTATGTTAAATTTACCAAGTGTTAGGTACCGTTTCAAGTTCCACAAAGGAAAGGGAATTAACAAGAAAGGAGACTTCAAAAGCAATCAAGCATTTTGAGGGACCAACTGTTGATGAAATAAAAGGGTCGGTTACTCCATGCATTGCTGTGCAACAGTTTAGCACAGATGTTGCACAGCAAAGCATTGAGTAACCGACTGTTACTCAATGCTTTGCTGTAGATCAGTCTTGACCTACCTGATGTCAAATGTATAGAGGGGGAAATATTTTTCTAGATGATGGTAGTATTAAGGCACATACAGAACAAACTTTATACAGGTGTTGCAGTAGTGATCTACAGAACTCAAAGGAACCTATTGTTCAGTATCAACTAAAAACCGGTTGCCTAAATATTATCATAATTTTATTTTAATGCATTTATATTAGGGATAAAAATACAGTTGAATGATTAATTTTATTTTTAATTTTTCTCCTCTGCTTGGTGTATTTGCTTGGGAGGTAAACAGTAATGAATAATTATAGGTAGCAAATTTCATAACATAATTTTTCTCTCACTTTGTAAAGTGTGAAAGTAAATGAAAAAATTGAGAGTGACTTATTTTGGGGTTTCTTTAGCAGAAAATCAGGATCAGTTGAATGTTTGAGACTGATCATCTCAAAGATATCACTGACCCTAATTAAAGTGCTTAAACATTCTGAGTGAGTACCAAATGACTGAAGGAAATGAAATGCTCACATGTTTGAGCATTTCATTTTGAAATGAAATTTGAAATTTGAAAATTATGGTAAAAGAGACTGCAACAGCAGAACAGAAACATACAGAAAATCAAGTTACAAGATATAGCTTTGTTGCAGACTAGGGCTTTGGCTATTAGACTTCCTTTCTGTCTGTCAATAACATTTATTCTTCTGACTTCTGCAGCAAATTAGAGATTCCAGAAAGGACATTTCTATAAATTGCATAATCTTGCAGCTTCTTTGCAATCCATCTCATGTTCTAAATGATATGAGTTCCACAGAGACAAATTTATCTAATTATTTAAATAATCAGCATCATCAAGTGGCAAAAATAGCCTCCAAACTTCTAATTTTTCATGTAGTGTTCTTTTACTGTTCAGTAAATTTACAAATTCCAGCAGTCTCTTCTGTGCAATTAAAGTGTAAATCACACATGCAGAGAAATAATTTGATTTGGGGCATTCAGAACAGACTTCTTCTAGTTCCTATGAAAAAATAACTGGCACCATTAGCAACCACTTTTACTGAGATTAAAGTCCCCCAGCTGATCCTCCAGCTGATTAGATTACTATTTTAGGAAAGCATAGAATACCTGGAACTAGAAATTTTGGGTTCTGCTCTTGATTCCAGGGAAAACAATGGTTAAAACTCTAGGTATGTCAGCCAATTGATAAGGAAAGTTAAAAGAAAAGCCATGGTGAAGTAGGAGAGAATTAGCTGTAAAATATTAGATTATCATAGGTTTAGTTTGCAGGTTCGCCACCTGAAAACCATCAGTGTAAGATTGATAAAAAATTGACAATTATATAGAACCTAAGACTACATAAGGCTTTATTTCATAACAATAAAAGATTTTTTTCACTTTGTACAGATACTCTTTTTTACCTTCTCATATGGAAGCTAAGAATTCTTGATTTGATGAAGTTTTAATCTGTAAGAAAATATTATTTAAGTCTTGTTTACTTTGCAGTTTAATTACATGTAAAATTAGTTGTAAAGCTAAGATCTCTTACAGATGCTAAAACAGAATTCCACAGATTTTTCTTTTAGAGTAACAATAGGTTTGTATTGTAGGATTCTGCAGTAATCTCTACAAAAATGCTGCTAATTGATGAAATTTTTCAATTTTAGATGAAAAATGTTGTTCTGTAATATAGCATTATTTCACTAAGTCAAGAATTCATGCTTAATAAGTATTCTTAAACTTTGACTAGATTTTCCCTACTTGAATATATGTAAAAAAGTTACATATGTAAAATATTCTGAGCTTTGTTACAGAATTTGCATTTTATTTACTAATATTTATTGTTTAAAATTTGTTATTATTTCCTGCTCTTTGTAATAATATACCATTTTACAAGAGGAAGCATTTGCCTTGAAATTCAAAATGACAGTATCTAGAAGAAGAAATGACAGTTGAGTGGAATAATGACTTGCCCTCTCATAGGTATCATGTCTTAAAGCAATTTCCTGCACATCTTTTCAAACATTATAGATTTCTGTTAAGCATAATTAACAGAGTAAGCAGATATAAAAGAGAAAGATGTATTCATCAGAACAGCCTAAGTAAAATGACAAAAATGCAGAAATGCAGCATAACTGAAAATATGTATGATTTCACACATGGTGCATTTTTATACAATTGAGATTTTTTTATAATTTGTAAAAAATATTTTATTTTGAAATAAGGGATGTACAAGTAATTATATTTGACTCTTAAGTATACAATGAAAAAAAAACCAAAAACCTGTGCATGTAAAAAACGTATACCACATTGGGAAAGCTAGCAGTGTGTGCTCACAGTTTCCAAGGAGATGGAGGAAAGAGGGAGGACAACAAAACCCTTTCTTTTCAATTGGCAGAAGTAGCAACATTCTAGGTCCTTCCTTGTTCCTTAATATAGGAAAAAACCCAACAACCAACCACATTAAACTGAAATTTGGTATATCATAAATATTATTTAAAAGTAACAACTGAACTGACTACATACATACCATGGCTTTATATCAATAACTTAAAAGATAAATGCCTAATAATCCCTACCTTAGCATAGGTATCAATTTTTGCAAAGCACTTTAGAATTTCCATGTTCATTCCAACACCTTGCTGGTCCCAAAAATTGAAAATAGTGTCCTCATTGCAGAATGAAATCACTTTACTTGACAGATGGAGGAACTAAACCTTGATGTTCACAAATAATGCAGTTACTACAGGATGCAGGAGAAAAGACTGAGTGCTGTGTCACACCACACACAAAACTGCAGTGCCAGTAGCCTGGCAACTGCAGCTCTTTAACAGGCACCATTTTAATTTTAATCTAACTCCTTTTTCTCTGCTTCAGCTGCTCAGTGTATTTCACTGCTCGCTGTATTTCCCAACTGCACTATGATAACACTTGTAGAATAATAATAGCTCTTTAAACCCATCACTTAACACTTTCATTACCAATACAGTGCTTGCACGTTATCAGTATCAGTAAATGGCTAACCATCAAGCACAAGCAACAGATGCTCACACGTGCTTTGATTATGGTCCATGTGGTGTATGACCTATCCAAATATGCAATACGGCATGTATACAAAAGTGGATGTAGAGTAGCCTTATGTTAATCAATATGCTTCTGAGTATACAAAGTGTAGATTCTTAACAGCTACAAGAGGTAAAGTGCTAGTGTACTCTGCTTCTGTTCACTCTATTGTCATTATTTTCCATCAGGTTTGTCACTTTTCTTCTATGGAAAGCTTGCTGTCACTCCTGTATGTCTGACATATAAAACTGTTATATCTCATCCACAATACTGTCCCAAGGTACCAATATCTTTGTCAGCAAATCAATGATAACATAATAATTAGTAAGATCTTTAGTGATATAATACACATAGTGATATAATGTGATATTATATCACATTATTTCTCCTTGAAAACATTGGTATTTACCCTTGGGAGGAAATCCGTTGGAGTTGAAAATTTCACCTGTAAACCACAGAGTTTCAAATTCATTACCCTATCCAGTGGGTAATGAATTTGAAACCAATTAGCAGCACCAGATAATGGACAATCATTTTATCTTGCTAAAAGCACAAAGGTCTTCAAACTTGTGAAGAAAGGTTGGCATGTCTGCAAGCCAGAGCAGAAAATTACTTCTGACTGACAATGTCTGCCTCAACAGCACTGAGACACATGTAAAAAACACAAATGAAATTAGTACTGGTGTTCTTCCAGTGGAACTGGGAAAATCCAAGCACATTATAGCCATGTTAGGAAAATAATTTCTCATTAATTTTTCCTGACCCATCAAATAAGGGTAATTGGAAATACTCTGGTATATATGGAAATACTCTGGTATACAGCTTAAAAGCCAATAGGTAACCTACAAAATGAAAATTGACAAAACAAACAAAAGTTTTTCCTACTTTGGAGTACTGCAAAGTGCTAACCAATTTGCAATCTTGACATGGCTTACTAAACTGCAGTTACTACTGCAGGTCTCTGAATAGTCTGAGACACACACTACTCAAGCAACTGCTTCTGGGCAAAAGATGAACAAAGTCTGCCTATATTAGTAGTGACAGTAGTGACAGTCACAACATAGAACAATGTATAATAATTATGTAGGTTTACACATGTACTTCCCTACACAAGTGAAGCCCTTCATACTTTCCAGGAGAATTCTACCAAGGCAGTCTACTGCTTATTTAAGTGCCAGGCTGGTTGATGGCTTACCACTAAGCAGCATAGATAGTTTGCAAAAATTGGAAAAGTTTTTTTCTAATTTTGTATACAATTCATGGCACACAGGTCATGTATAGCTCCCAGATAATCAGAAGGCCAACCATAGTCAGGAAGAGGGTGCCTTGGACATGAATTCTTGTTTGAATTTCAACAAGATTCCTCAACAATACCAGAAGCTTTGGCTAGACTCTTGCAACCAGAATTTGCAGATAACATTTCCTTACCTATGACAACGTAGCAAGTGTTCAAAATGTGCATTCGCTTATCTAGACACTGACCAGGAAAAAATAATACTCTGATTTAAAAGATTATTTGAAATGAACAAATGTTCTACTAGTGTTCACTGCCATTTTAAACCTCCACAATAAACTTGGACCCAAATCACTACCAGAACTGATTTAACCACAGGATCTCTGGCTTCACAAAGGAAGAAGTTTTGGACCTTTCCTTAAAGTTTGAAACTTGAAATCACAGCCCGAAACTGTTTTTCAGAAACAAACACTCAAAATAAACCCAAAATGTATTAATCCAAGATAGATACCCTGCTTAGAAAACATAAGGCAATAACATTAAAAATGTAACCTAGTAAGTCTTACAAAGTAGTGCTTTTGACTGTCTTGACTATAGTACTTGTACATTTAATTAGAATACCCTTTACTGTGCCACCTTAACAAAATAATCTAAAGAGCCATACTAGCCATACAATTCTCCAGGCATGGAGAAATGCTGATATTTCTAATAATAAATCACCAGAAGTGTTGGACTACACACCTAATCAATATGAAACCATCTAGCAGTGATAACAAAGCCATTATCGGTGGAGTATTGCTTAGTCATAGTTTGCAGATAATGTGTGCAATACACAGAGATATGCATACAACCATGTCTGATCACAGTATGAAGCATCTAAGAGTCTGCATAGGATTCTGTTCTCATCTTCCAATCCAGAGCTACAACAATCACCAGAAGATTGCTTTTCTTCTGGCAAATTTCCAAGACTGCTCTGATTTCAGATAAAGTTACTTCTTGACACTTCTTACATCTGAATCCCTGATGACAGCTATTAAAATGTAATTCTGCATCTGAAGCATCCATATCATGAGTGACATGAAAAATGAGAAAAGTGGAACAGTATTAATATCTGCCAGTTTTTTTATACTTATGAGCATATAGATGGCATTGTCAAGTAATACAAAATAATACAATGAAAGCAGCTGCTTTCCCTAGCATCTCCTGCATTCTAACTAATTAGCTGACCATATACTCTGAAAACAAGAAAAAGAAATCACAGAAATATAAGGTACCATAAAAGAGTTTAATACAGTGAAAGAAATGTGACTTATATTCATTTCCCACCATAAATCTATGAAAGCAGCTGTAGACATGCAGTTAATAAATGCTAAAAATAAATCCAAGTTATCCTGCAAATGTTGCCATAGTAACAACTCCTCCTCAGAAAAATGTTAATAAAAACATAAAGCTATCCAAGATACAACTTGGAAATGACCCTAGGTGAATTTAATCTCTCCCAAATATTTTTGGCTTACCCTATTACTACTATAACTATTTTATTTTACTCCATGCATGGTATATTAATTCCTTCTAATACAACAAAATGAAATGGTTGCTTTCCATCTCATTGCATATTAAAAAATTACTACTTGTTAAATTATGCAACCTAAAAAATGTAAGTAGGTGGTTGTCACACTTCCAGTACCTTTTATCCAGCTAGCAACGTTAATTTTCAATATGCTTCATTTCAATATGCTTCATTATGCTTCACTTATATCCAAAATTCATTTTGGATATGCTTTATTTATGATTCAAGACCTCACTAAAACTACTAAAAATCTCTTCCTATACCACTATAGAAATACTACTTTTGATATTATGAATATAATAATAAAGAACACCTTAAAGAAGAAAAATATAAAAATAATAAAAGAGAAAATATTACTTTAAGCAATTCTTACTCTTTGTTGTCCTTCATACCAATCATCTTCGTCAAACCAGTGGGAAATATAAGTCATCCAAGCCATGAAAGAAGGCACAGTTGAAATAAAAAATACAGAACCTGAACACATATAAGTACAATAAATCCTGTGCTAAAATTTACTCAACAGTACAACAAGCTACTCAAAGATCAGATCTGAAGTCTGTGGTATGATTTGAGATTAATAAGTTTTAAATTCATAAATATGTAATTTGAAATACATTTAACAGCAGTTTAAATGTTCTACCTATTGGATTTTCTAATAGAAAACAGAATTCAATACTAAAGCAATTATTAGATTATGTATTCCAGTATTTAAAATTTAAGCAGGTTAGTGCTTCAAGATTGATTTTGCTGTGCTTCTGAGCTCCGAAAATGAGGTGCTGTTTGAGTCATTCTTATCTGTCTCCTAAAAAAGTACTTTCATTTTTTAAAAATGTACTATCTACAAAATGTAGTTCAGTGCATAAAAGCATGTACTGAAATGTAAAATATCTTCAGAATCATGGGGAATGATTTGTTTTGGTTATGTAGGGAGTGGTTTCAATTGGCACAGTAGGAGGGGCCAAAATTATCACAAATACCAAGCATCGGTTTAATTTTTTTTTTTTTAAGAGGAAAAAAAATCTGCAACTCCATTGTTCACAGCCAGCAGAGCCTAAAGGGCTCAGCTGCAGCCACCAGCGTAGGCTGAAAACTAAAAAGCCTAATTTAACAAATTCATTGGAATGGATCAGCTTCTTTTCTCTTCCTTAGAAGGGTTCCACATATCTGACAGCACTTATTTCTTCCACAGGTAGTGTCCTTTTCTGGTATGCTTCCAAGTTTCACATTAGGTTTCACCATGCATTATGCCAGTGAAAATGAAAGGTAAAAAGGAATAAAAGCTGTACTACCACATTTCTGTACTGCGGCAATACACTTCTTCAGCTGTGCTGTTTAGGAGATATTATCATACAAATCTTCCTGACTGCATGGTTACAGCAACTATCAAATCCTCAACAGAGATTGTGCTGACCTAAAAAAAAAACCAGTTTCATAAGAAACCTAGGATCCAGACAACCTCTGCCTTTCTATACTGACTTAACAAGCTGTTCCCCACAGTTTGTAATATAATAAATGTAAAAACTAAACAGGGACATCTATTGTTTAATCAAGAAATAGACAAAGCAAAGTAGGAAAAGTAGCTGAAAGTACCAGCTACTAATTCGTCGACATTACTTACCGTTTCCACAGAGCAATTCTGTGTCATTACCTGTCCTACCCCAGAATGTGTATAGGCAGGTGACATTCTCCAGGGGAATAAAGAAAAACAGCAATAATTTTGGTTCATCACCTCTAACTCAGAAATTCTGACAGTCAAGGAGGAAAAAAGAAAACAAACAAAAAATACAAACCGCACACGCAAAACCATAAATATTTAAGTCAAGACACCTAGTAACAGGAAGTAGCATTCCAAGATTATCAGATTTTTTGTAGTTATACAGTCATTCATGTAAATGGATACAGACATAAGAATATACAGAAGAACTTCCTACAATGCCGCTGAAATTTTTCAAACTACTTGCCCTTTGAGATTTCAGCTCAAATATTAACTATGCAAAGTGCAGAGAATTGCATGGTCTCATAAACTGTATGAGAAACACAGCACCAATTCAGTCACCTCGAATGACACTGCCAAAGAAATCCCTGACCATAACCATGGTCTATGAGCAATCAAGAAAAACACTACTGATGTACTGCCTCTGCGAACAAAAATTTTACAAATTGTTAAAACATATCCATATTATTACTGCCTGTTACACATGAAAATCATGGTTTCAAGTAAATTAATACTTGCCCATTAAGGAAAGGCTTTACTTTCGGGGTGTTGTGACTTTTTTTAAGGGCACATAGTATCACTGAGAATCTTGATCAAAGAATTACAAGTAGTACAATAGTATCAAACTTGTTTCTCTTTTATGCCTGTAGCTGTTCCACCATCTATGAAAACTTGTTTCTTTTTTATGCCTGTGTGTTGGTTTTGCACCCTCTGGTTTTTGGTAGTGAGGGGGCCACAGAGGCAGCTTCTGTGAGAAGATGCTGGAAGCTTCCACCATTCCTGGCAGAGCCAATCCCTGATGCTCTGAAGATGGACATGCTGCTGGCCAAAGCTGGGCCAATGAGAGGGGCTGATAACACCTCTCTGATAACATATTTAAGAAGGAAATCAAAACAAAGTGCACAGGTTTTTTCTAGTCAGACAAGAGGAGGAGGCGAGAACATGTGAGGGAAACAACGGAGACACCAAGGTCAGTGGAGAAGGAGGGGAGGAGATGCTCCAGGTGGCAGAGCCGAGATTCCTCTGTGGGCCATGGTGAGATCATGGTGGAACAGCCCTGCCCGTGCAGCCCTTGGGGATCCACGGGGGATGCAGAGTTCCACCCGCAACCCGTGGGGGAGGTGCTCACGCTGGAAAAGGTGGATGCCTGGAGGAGGCTGTGATCCAGTGGGAGACCTGGTGGATAGAGGGGGCCCCTGCTTCCAGGCTGGAGCAGCCTGTCCTTGGAGGACTGCACTCGGTGGAAGAGTGACACACACCGCAGCAGCTTTAGGAGGACTGTGTGTCTGTGGGAGGGACTCATGTTGCAGGAATTTTGGGAGGACTCCTGCTCGTGAGAGTGGACCCACTCTGGAGAGGTTCATGGAGAACTGCCTCCCGTGGGAGGGACCCCATGGTGCAGCAGGGCACTCCTCTCCTGTGCAGGGGAAGAAAACCTGCAGTGGCAAACTGACCAAACCACCGTGCCCTGTCTCCCTGCACTGTTGGTGGGAAGAAGGGAGGGCCTGGGGAAAGAAAGGATGTCTTTAAGGGCTTATTTTACTTGTCATTATCCTTCTCTGATTTAGTTAGCAATAAATTCACTTTGTACCTTTAAGTTGAGCCTGCTTTGCCCTTGGACTTTTTTTTCTCTCAATCCTTATCTCAGCTGATGAACCCTTCATTAATTTTTCTCCCCTCTGCCCAGCAGTGGCAGGGGAGGGTGAGCAAGTGGCTTTTGTGGGTGCCTGAAGTTTGGCCAGTGTCAAACCACAACAGCATGTAGCTGCTCCACCATCTATGTGATCTGAGTTTCCTAGTCTCAATACCAACCTGTCAGAACAATGAGTCTCTCAAGACAGACAAACACTGTGACTCACATTTAGTTTCAGCATCATCAGGGAAGCATGGGCTAAAATGGATATGGATACTGCATTATCCTTTCAATAACCTGGTAAATATCGTCGACTGAAAAATACAGATGTAATTAAAATCTCAGGATAGCAGATGGGAAGTTAAACCGCTTAAAAATATCTGTTACAATTACCTGTGAATAAATTAAGACGTTTGGTGTTAAATTATACATGAAAAAATAAAGACAAGAAAGACTGCAAATGCATCATGAGGCAATTATATGTTTTTTGCCTACTTCATCATTCATCTCCAAGTGCTGGGAAAACTATTATACTATAGTGTGCTGGTTTTGGCTAGGGTAGAGTTAATTTTCTTCCCAGTGGCTGGTATGGGGATGTGTTTTGGGATTGTGCTGAACAGAACTGACAACACAGAGATTATAATTAATATAGATTACAAGGAGCCAAGGCATTTTCTGAGGGTGCATGTGAAGCTGTAAGGAAATTCAGGCTGGGACACTTGACCCCAATTGACCCAAGGGATATTCCAGACCATATTACATCATGACTAGAACATAAAGCAAGGGGATGAAGGAGCAGAGGGAGACATTCAGAGTGATGGTGTTTGTGTCCCCAAGTAAGCACTGATGGCGCCCTTCTCTTCTGGAGATGGTGGAGCACCTACCTGCCCATGTGAAGCAGTGAAAGGATTCCTTGTTTAGCTTTGTTTGTGTGCTTGTTTTTTTATTTCCCTATTAAACTGTAATTATCTCAACCAACAAGTTCTCTGGCTTTTACTCTGCAGATTCTCTCCCCAGTCCTGCTGGTGGGGAATGAGAGAGTAGCTGAGTGGGGCTTGGCTGTTGTTGAGGTTAAACCATGACATACAGGTATAACATAACGTATGTGTAGGATCAATAAAACTATGTGTACTGAATATTATAATAAAATATTAAAAACCTCAAAGTGTTTGATCCCTTAAATTGTTGTAATTAATAGTATTATTAAATGTTTTACAAGTAACTTAGTATGCTCTTAACCTAAAGCCCACTTGGTATGTCCAGTTAAGTGTTCTTTGATCTCAATTTAAGGGCAACAAAATGTACAATAATAGATCAGACCAAAAGAGACATCTTCAAGGCATATACAGACTTATATATAATATACTTCCCAATACATTTGTTTACAACATCCTATTAATTTGATGTAGAAACAATTGTTTAATTCTTGAGCTGACACAAGAAAATGGCATGAAACTGTGTCAGGAAATGTTCAGTTTAACATTATGAAAAGGTTCTTCACTGAGGGGGTGGTCAGTCACTGGGACAGATTCCTCCTGAAGATTTCATTACACCAAACCATTCTGATTTCACTCAGCATCTGGACAATGCTCTTAGTCATGTGGTTTAGCAAGGAGCAGGACGTTGGACTCAATTATTCTTATGGAACCCTTCAAACTTGAGATATACTATGATTCTATGATCAAACCTGTGCTGCAGACATTTCACAATCCTCCCTTTGGAACTAGATACCCTCATTTTAGCTCATTTCAGATTGACTAGGCCTAAATACAAAAAACCTAAAACAGTTAGAAGGAAAAAGTGGAAGGGATGTTGAAAATAATAATGCTTTAGCATATGAACATTACAATGTGTTGTTAAAAATTCAGCACTACAATGGTCAATAATTACAAGAAACCAAATAAAACCAACAACACCCCCCCCCCCCCCAAAAAAAAAATCACTATAAAACCCAAAGAAACAAACAAAAAAAACCCCAGTGGTTATCTTCTCTTTGTATTTAATATGAAAGTTGATCTTCTGGACATTCCAGTGCAGATATCTGTTTATTATGAAAGCAAGGTACTTACTACCTTGCCCTTTACAAAAGGCATGGCCTTAAGAATCTGGAAGAATATGCTGGAGAGTATAGTGGCTTCAATCTCTACGCACTAAAAAAAACCTGTACCTAAATACAACATACATGTATAATTTACCTAGAAAACATAGGATAAAAGATTACTTCTGAAAATAAAGTCCTATATTGCATCGGAATGAGCAAACTGATGCTACTCTCCCATGTTATCTGACAATATCAGAAGTCAGCAATGCACTTTAGTTATGAATAAAGATTTTCAGAAATTTACGAGAGGTAAGAAACCTCTGTCTTGGTCTTCCACTTTTACTGCCAAATTTGCTGTTAATTAATAATTTGAAGTTGATATACTGCACCAATCATGTGCAACCAACCATGAACTTTTTTTTCAAATACATCTTTAGCCACTTTTTCTGCTTTATATACAGATATATTTAGACATTTTTCTGTTTAACTTCTGTAAAAAGTCACGTTTGATATATTCTTGCCATAAATCAGTAGCATTATATATGTTTCAAAATTAAGAATTATTTTAAATTAATTCAATTTTTATCTCAGAATTTATTTTGCTGTACTCAATTCTGTGAGAAAACATCCTGCCAATCCATGTAGACATAATTTCATAATATGCCCCATCATAATTCTAAAAGTTATCTGTCTTAACTACTGAATTACTAAAAATTAACATGCTGTGACTTTGCATCGAAGACACAAAACTCATTATAATAATATCTTCAGAACAAAAATGCACAATAACCCAAGAACAAAATACTTAACAATTTCCTTTAATTACAAAAGTATAGAAATTAATTACTTTCCTAATTTACATGCCATTATGCAACACTAACATCTACAGTAGTCAGTTAAATCCTCAGGTTTTATTTATTAACTAGCACTTTAAGAATCTTTACACTGAGAACACAAAGTATGTAATGATGCCAAGTATCCTAAAATAAATCCAAAAATACAATGCTTAGAGTAAAGCTGTGCAAGAACCAATCATATGATTTGGATTTAGCAAACCTATACCTCAGTGATCTTATGTCATATGAGGTCAGGCAACAATCTGATTTCCCTAGACTTCCCCAACTCCTATCAAGCTACTAATGGCACAAACATAGCATGGCTCTAAATAGTTGTCCTTTTTTTTTATTTTTTTCCTCACTTGCTCTTTCCCAACAAGCTGTATGGATTTATCAGAACAAGATGACACACAGAACAACCAGGCCACCTCACAGTGATTGGAATAAGCTGTTAGCAACAGATGTACAACACTATCATCACCACCAGATCTACACTGGGCTGAGACTTTCACACAACCTTCTCACAAGCTACTTTTAAGATTGAGCTTTATCAGTTTATTAGAGGAGATTAAGCTTTAGCTACTAACAATAGCAGTGGATTGGACTTGATCATGCATCTTCTTAAGGATGTTCTATAACTAAATTTTAAAAATAAATTCAATGAAGCTTTATAGTCTTTTTCCAAGAAAAGAAATTAACATCTCTTCAGAAAAAAAAATCATAAATTCATATATTTATAGTAGCAATTTTACTATGGCTTAGCAGATGCCATTCTAATTCTGTGAAGAATACATACAAAAATGACAATTTTAAATATCTCCAATTGTGTCCTTGGTCAAAAAAGGCAAAAAGTATATTTACAGAGGAAAATTACAATCTTGTTCATAAAACTGTGTCTATATTGAAATACTTGTATCAGTTTCATAATCACTACTTGTATAAAATTTGAATGCAGTCAATGTTAAAGTTATGATTTAACCTGTCAGGTAGCTAACTCCCCATGGCCACTTGATGATTTTTTGGTCTGTCAGCAAACAGTTTACATGCCAAGAAACATATTGCAGGTATTTTTTAGTATCATGATCACAAGATTTTATCTATGTCTAGCTAAGTCATTCCACTATAACATATTCTTCAGAGACAAGTTAGATTCTAATAAATTTACATTATAATAGTGCAAATTATAATAGTGCAAAGTGGGGATGACATCCAGTTATATATCAACTTACTAATTTTCCAAATTTGAACAAGTAGTTAAAGCTGGATGTGGGCAAGAAAAGCTTGATTTTATTAGAAAAAGAGGTCAACTCTTGAAAAGTTTATCTCCAATACAATGTTCTAAAACATGAGATTTTTCTGCCCTAGGAATTTTTACAGCGCAGCCAGTTTAACAGGTTTGTTCAGACACTTCAGAGCCACTTGTGCCCAAGTATCCATCAAGGCAAAAGAAACCTCAAAAAGCAAACATCACAATAAACCCCAAAATAAGTAGCCCTTTAACTGCTAAAAGATTGCCCTTGATTCCCTGGGAAACCAGTATGGGATACAACTACATAACCTGATGACAGTCAGCAGTTAGGTATAAAAGGTGTGCTTAGGTTAGCAAAAAATGATTAGTGGCAAGAAGAGCGCTTCTCAACACTAACTTCACACTCAACAGCAGAAATCTCAATATTTCTTTCCTGAAATCTAAACCAGTGTGTGCAACTGATCTCCCGGATCTGACATATCCTCTTTCACTCAGTCAGTATCAGTCCTACACCACAGGTATTTTTAGACAATAGGTAACAACTTGAAAAGAAAATTAGGAGAATGAAAATAGTAACTTTAATTAGTTCTCTTAGACCTTGTTTAACCTATGTGGGGTAAAAAAATTAAATATAATCAACTCTGACATAAACCCCCCAAAAGAGTCTTTAGTCAGATTGAAAAAGAGAAGACAGAAGTTTAAAACCAAAGAATTAGGTTTCAGACTGTCAACAAACTAGGCCATTTATGTCTCATTAAGAAAGAGGTTACAGAGCATGTTATCTAGTGGTACAAGTAAATGTCAACAATTACACCTAAGACAGAAACAAAGTGATATTAAAACATATAACTCAAAGGGATGAGATGAATGCTGTGTGTTGTGTCCCCCTTCTTGCCCCCCTCAAAAATGCAAATAGAGATGGTGGGTTTTAAGAGACCATGAAATTAAATACATACTACACAACTATAGTACATCAAGCAGAATGGAATCAGTCAAACCGAGAATAAGAGGAAAAAAAATCCCTTACAAAATCAGTTAAAGTTTGGATGCAATAAACCATGGGAAAAGTATGAGCCACCAACAGGATGCAGCCAGAAGAGATGTACAACATGTTAGGAAAGATATTGCCAACACAGAAGGAGGCCTGACACCACTTTACCAGTCATACATGCATTGTGTTTGGTTAGCTCATTCAAGAGATGGATTTAGACATTTAAATACAGGGGTTTAAAAGATAATGAAACAAGGAGGCAATTATCAGAGATATAGAAATGTTATTTGAACCAAAATATCATACATGCTAAGGAGCTGGGTTCAAATTGGTCATGGTGGCTAGAAGGTAGGTAAAGGTTCCTGAACCTGAAGCAAATTTATAGTCAGTAGAAGCATTAAGAAAAAAAAAAAAAAACTCCATTAAGTAGGGAAAAGGCAGTACTAACTTTATCAATAGATCTATAATATACAGCCTAAGGGGAAAAAAAAAAGATCCTTTTCCAACAATCCTTTTCCACTGCATCAACTGCTTCCGAGAGCCTCTACCATCAATAAGTAGGAAATTAGATACTGGACAACAACAACAAAAAACCAAAGAGATTCACCACTGATGATGATCTTAAAAATCACTATTTATCAACTTGTTTGCTTACAAACAGTTTTCCACATACAATTAAACAAAGTAGTCCAAGAGAAAGAAATATAAGGAGACGACATAGCAAGGACAACAGTGCAGTTGAGGTCATCAGCATAAAATAAAACACCAACAAAGAAAGAACTAGAAGAAGCAAGTTCCTACACTTGACACTGCTTTGAGAACTAATATATTATATTGTCAACAAATAAAAAAAGTCAGCAAAGTTCTATAGGCCTTTACTTTAGATAACCAAATAAATCCCACACATACCAGAAAAATCAAATTCTCCCACCAGTACTAGAACTGGATAAGGAATAAATGGCCCCAGTGGATACAGCCAAGGTGTACTTATAGGATGCAAGTGGGGAAAAGATTACCATAAAAGCTTCTATCTTTCTCCAGTGCTCATAGTGCAGCTCAGCTGCTACCAGAAATAACAGCTAGCCTGAGAGACAGGATGTCACCAAATTGCCTATACCCTACAGGGGAATTCACAGTTCTTGTAGCCACTTTCTGTAATTCAAATGTTATATTGATATTTACTTCTCCTCTTGTGCTGTTTATATTTTGCTTTATAAAACAAATAATGTCAGTTACACAACATCACCACCAGGACTTGGTGAAGTTACTCTTACTGGCCACATCAACTTTAATTCACAGACTGCAGAAAGAGGAAATACTGCTTTCCCTAAGTAATTATCTCCTATTACCACTGCTAGAAATAAAATACTGAATTAAATGGACCATTAGGACTTACCAAGGACCTGCTTGCTATGTGGGAATTTTCCTCATAGCAGATGGCCAAATGATAAGTTTATTGCATGTTATAAGTCCTTTAAACAGCCAGAGCTACTCAAAGAGTCCAAGATTTGGTATAAAAGAACATAGTGGATGTTGGAACTGAGGAGGAAGCCTGTAGATAACCTATCAGAGAGGATAATTAATAAGTGAAAAAAAAAAAAACTAGTAAGTAAAACAATAGCCCCATGATATTTTTAAACTTTTGCATTATCTCTATTCTTCCATGCATAGTCCATATTACTTTTGCAAGTTCTTTATACTAACATGTCTCCATATGGGTTACAACAATTTGTTGAAGATGACTGTAGTCTTAACTGAAGCTTTTGAACAGTTTTGAAATACAAAATATAAATAATGATATCACTAAGTCATCTAGACTGATTTGTGCAAGGCACTTATTGTCAAACAGAAACCTTGGAAGGTATCAGTAACTTACACAATTGCGCCTGTAATTAGGAAAGGAAAATCACAACAGAAGTATATTTTCCCTATTTTAGGCTACAACAAATTAGGAAGTGCAAGGATTAGAACCTTGAATTATTTTAACAGTGGGAAATATGCCTTTCCAGAAATAAAGCAAAATAACTCTGTATTAAAGTTTGAAGAACATCTTACTGTTATGTGTTCCTTACCAGAATTCTTCCCCTGTTATACTCTTATGAATTGCAGGTAGCTGCATAATGCCATGGCAAAATTTTTAAACAAGGTACAAAACCACAAGGGTCAACACTCCAAAAAACACCCTCTAAAATTAGTTAGAAAGAGATACAATGAAGTTCCTAGCCCATTAAATTTTTGAAAGAGTAAGTGCATGGCAATCAGAAAGAACTCTTGAACCAATAGGGTTTAGCACTCAAAAAGGACATTTCCAAGTATTTATTTTCTATATCATTCCATGGTTAAGCCCATTATTAAGAACACTACAGTCTTTATCGAGTCTAAAATCCAGGATTATGTTCTTCACTGCAGCATTAAAAGTAACTAAAGATCTCGCTCAGACTTTGATTTCATACCTGCCATCCTCAAGCCTTCCAAAACAGTTTCTCAAATTGTTCCATGACAGTGTCTATGTAAAGCAACATCTCTTAAGATATTAGAAGAATTTACTGTATAGGAAAAAAAAAACTCTTAAACTTATTTCTTCACTTGCAAAGTCTGCTGTCTTAAATTCACTTTCATAAGCTTTGCTTACTTAGCGTGTAGTTTGCTTTTGTACTTGAATTATTTCTTTTTTTAACTCTCTAAGCTTGATTTTCTTCCCTCTCCCACCCTCGTCCCAGCTGGGAAAAGCATTTATAGTATAAACAAGCCCAAAGCTCTCCCTCCCTGCGGAGGGCAAGCGTTTGCTTGCTTCTTTTAGAGATTGCTGCCTCCGCCTTCACTCGATCTTAAGTTCGCGTTTCCGCACAAGCACGTTTGTAAAGAGACGCACACAGAGTAGGACAGTCCCCAAAACAGCGTAAAATCCCGACAATACCGTCAGACGGCTCCTGGATGCTTCAGACACCGCCCGCAGCCCCGAGAGCTCCCCGGGGCCGCTCCGTCCCCGGAGCGCAGGTGGGGGCGCAGGAGGCGCAGCGCGCCCGAGCCCCGCGCAACCTCCCGGGCCGTGCCGCACCCCGCGGGGCAAGAAACGCCGCGGGGCAAGAAACGCCGCGCCGCACACGCCCCTGCCCTGCCGGGCCCGGCCGCCGAGCTCTCGCCCGCTCCGCGGGGGCGGCCGCCGGCCCTGCCTCCCTCACCTGTCCGCCCGCTGCGCCCACAGCGCGGCCGCGGTAGCGCCGGGCACGGCAGCGCCGTCTCCGGGCAACCCGCGCGCCCGCCCCCGCCGCGTTACCGGGCAACGCGCCGTCCGCGCGCGCGCCCCGAGCGCGGCCCCGGCGCGGCTGCGTGTGGGGTCAGCGGCCCGGCCCCGGCCCCACAGACAGCCGCGCCCGGCTGGGCGGGGCGGCCCATGGCCTAGGGGTGACTGCGGTGGGGCTGGGTGGCCTTGGAGGTGTCTTCCAGCCTTAGTGATGCTGTCATTGTCTGGCTGTGCCGTGCGGGCTCCGGCTGGCGCGGCGGCTGGGAAGCGGAGGTTTCAGAGCTCGCATTCCCCATTACTGGGTGGGCACCAGAAACCAGCGCCAGGCGGGAAGGGCGGATTTTGCTCTCCCCGAGGATCTCCGAGGGATGCTGGTCCATCCCCAGACGCCGGAGGTGTCAAGCCAAGCACTTGAAAAGTGACATGAAATTGACTCGGTTTGATAAAGTGACATGAATATTGACTCATTTAGCTGTAGCTGCTCCTCGTTCGAAGGGACCGTGGCTACATGCTGAGGGGCTGAAAGAAACTGCAGACTAAGGCACTAATCCCATCAAACAGGAGTCACAAAATACATCTCACCAGACCCCACTCCACCTGGGATTATCACGTAGGTATGTGGGTTTAAGATTCACAGAACTTATTGGGCAACATCCACTTGTTTTTCTCTTCTACTTTTTCCCTCCTCGAACCGTTTGTGCAGCCGGGTGGTGGCTTGCAGTGTGGAACTTGTTTAGTGAAAAGTATTTTAACTTGAATTGTATTTCAGACAGAAGAATTTCCTGGTCCAACTCAGTTTATTACCATTGCTGTGTTTGTGTCAAAGTGATGCAAACAGTGGGAAGGTACCCAACAGAGTGTGAAACTACAGTCCCGAAGACAGTTCTTGATTTCTTTCAATAAAGGTGACACAATCCACTGTACCTGACATGTATGCACACTCAAATAAGAAAAAATGTCTTGTTACCCTGTTCTCTGCAAAAAAGCAATGTGTTGTTTGAGAAGATTTGTTGTACCCTGTAATTCCTGACACATTCTTCTTTAGCAGAAGGAACTGAGAAGAGGTGGATAAGGAATCACTTTGTCTGTGATTTACTGGGCAGATAATTTACAATATACATCACCTGCCAGCGAAACTTTAATTTGCTTGCTTCCTTAGAAGACTATGCTATGTTTTAACTAAAGGATCTTGAAGATCATAGCAACCATACTTGGTCATAGTCTCAAGTACTATTTTCTATATCCAACAACAGTCAGTAGAAGATGTGGTTGCAGACAGAGAATGGAACAAGAGGCCCTTAAGTATTATACTTCAAGAAAAGCTGCTGACAGAGCTAAAAGCAAAGAATATAAGGAAAATAATTGTATTCTTTCGCTCTTAATATTGTATCTTTTAGCAATAATGAACTATGAGATTCTTATACTAAATGTTGCATTTGAGGTCATGGTTATGTATCCCATACATTTGTCCATCATCCTAGACTTTTGATTACCAAAACATCTCACAATACTGAACACTATTTTTAAAGTCAGCATTTACATTTGTTATTTTTAAAACATTCATCTGGAAATCCATGTGCTCCCTTTTTAATAAATGACAGCAAATAATTTTCTGTTTAGTTTTTGTCTGTTCATGCTTCCCTAGCTCTTTTCAGCCAAACCTTCCACCAGCTGAAGAGATCTAGCCAACTTTAACTCTTAGATAAGATCTAACTGATAAATGCAAATTACCACACATGTTGCCTTTATCTTTTCTAGTTAAACTTCATTCTTTTGGCCTATGGTGACTGGAACTGCCTAGAGCTTATTTCTAGAAAAGTGTTGGTCTATGGATCAAAGGACTGATTCACAAGATCATAATATAGTAAAAGAGGATGACTCAGATTGGAAGGACCTTCTGAGACAATCTAGACAAACCTCCTGTTCAAAGCTGGGTGAGCTATGAGGACAGGACAGATCGCTCATGGTTTTATTTTGGCAGTCCTCCACTGAACTTACTTACTCCCTTTTGTTGATGCCTTTCTTGTGTTGGGGGTCCAAAACTGGAAGCAGTAGGACAGATGTGGCCTAAGAAATGCTTAGCAGAGAGAAAGAAGTTAAAGATGTAAAACAGAAAACAGTTTTAATACTTTCTCTTTTACATGCAAAGGATAGAAACCTTTTCTTTAAATAGAACTAATCACATTTGAGTGCATAAAGTAATTTTCTATGGATACCGAGATTATATTTAGCACTGCAATCTCTGCTATGTTGTGTTTTATTTTAGTTACTCAGAAAAGAAATAGAATTTTTACTATTAGGAGTCTTGAGTAACATAGGCATACCTAATAACTTCTTTATGCAAGGTGTTTAGCTCTACCATACTTCTAAGAATAAATCCTTTTTCTAGCTTCTCTGGGACTTTCAGCTAAAGAAGGTATCAAGGTGAAATGCAGTAGTTTATTGTCATCCATGTCCACCATACACAATCTTTCATCCATGTCCACCATACACAATCTTATCTACAGCATTAGTTACAGTTACTAGGGCCTTAAGTTTTTGCAGAACTTTTTATTGTTTTTTCTCAGTCACTGAAAGCTAAGCAGAAGTTTATTCAGCTAGTTGTTTCTTATTCTTACCAGAGCTCTGGATTTTCTCCTGCACTCCTGTTATTAAAGGAGGATGCATTTATCCCAATTACGAATATTCATTGGAAGTGTAGAATATTCATCAGTAGAAATAGAAAATTAAATGGATTGAAAATGCAGTTTCAATCTAGAATCAACAAGTACTTAGAATTTTGGTAACTTTCATTTTATTCCTATGACATGAGTGACCTCTGGTGGGAATATGTAAATATTGTTTTAATTTCTCACTAAGAATTTTTTTTCCATTAGTGATCCTATTCACTTGCTGCCTGGCAGGGAACATATGCTTTTCTACCTCATGTTAACTGAGATAGAAATTATATCCAGCAAATGATTTCATGGGGGACTCAGGCTGGTGGTTATCTTGTCCCATTTTTTCTAAGAAATCCTTAATGAAAGGTGTCAAAATGAGAAAATACTTGAAAGAAGCTTAATTCATTGTGTTCGTGCAGTTTATTAGGTGCATACAGTCTCTGCTGTGACTAAAATCAGTAACATTTCATAAACTATTTTAAGCGGAGGAATTGCCACCTTGGCAGTGGTGTTGATGTTTGTTGGTAGTTACAGCATTGGGATTGCCTAGAATTCATTCCAGGAAATGAAATGCAATGAGTCCAAAATTTGCAAATGAAATCAGGCCAAATCAGAAAGTCCCACTTGTCATTAGTGACTTGCACAATGTAGACTTTGAACAGCCAATGGAGGATGTGAGGAAGAAGAAGGTGACAAACCCTTCCTGGCTGATGATTAGTGATAGTTTTCAAAAAGCAGTAACCAGTGATAGTCACTGAACAGGCTCTGGTTACCAAATCTAGCACTTGGGTGAGATTTGCTTTGAAGTGCTGGCCTAGTAGGTCATTACTGTTTTTTCTCACAGGAGTCCTACAGGATCTTCCACAGTCTTGCACTGTGGAAGTACTCAGTAGCTCAGTTTCCTAGAGACTAGGAGTTTAGGACAAAAATAGTTGTTTGCTCTAATCTATTGAATGTATTGATTAGATCATTACTGACTATAATGGGAATTTTGAACACCTAAATTTAAGCCCTCTCCAGAGTTTTAGTGACAGCAGATGTTTAGGTTAGGTAACACCTCTGTCTTGGACTGATACTTACCATAATACCCTTGCATATTGCAGAGCTACTGGCCCAGATAACACGGAACCCGAGAAAGCTCAGGCCCATGCTGTGCTGTGCTGTGCTGCCCATCCCACCAGGCTCTCAAGCCTGTGTCTGTAGAACACTATCAGCCAGCCCTTTTTGACAGAGCAAAGCCTGCTTCTACTGGCACCTGGTGGCTTTGCCATTATCTATGAGTGCAGTAGGAAGTTTTCCTGTGGATATCTTTCCTGTTCAGGAGTAGAAATGATGAATATAGTTATATATATGTATAAAAATCCTGTAGTAGCTCAAGTGAGTACTACAATGGGGTGGCTTTTTCTACAGGCAGGGTCTGCATGTTGTGCTGCACAATTACCAGGAGCCTGTTCAATGCTGCACAGCTTTGAGCTCTAAGCATCTAAAGGAATGTAAGATTATCTGCACTATTCTCTATTTCTTTATCATTTTAGCTATTATAAAGAGCATTTTGATTTATACTTTGCAGTGTTCAATTGCCTTTCTAAATGGGAGCATAATGGACACGTATCTCAAAATGCAAAACTCCTCCTTTTCTGATTTTTTCTTTTTTCTTTTTTCTTTTTTTTTTTTTCTTTTTCAGAAATACTGATGGGATTTCTAGTCTACAGAGAAGATTAAAAAAAGTAACCTAGAGGCAAATATTTTAGAATCATAAAAGTATTGAGGCTTCTCTGATTCCCTTCTTCAGGTTTCGTACAGTTCCAATTGGCTTGGCAGAATTCCTTTGACATAGAAAATGCAAGGAGCTGGCAAATGTAATTATATGTAACTCCTTGTATTATAAATCAGAATAGATAAAATTGATGCACTGGAATTGAGGTTCCCTGAAAACATTATGCTCTTACACATCTGTATAGGAACAAGGTCTTAGCAACAGTACATACAAGGCTTTTTGTTAAAGGCAGACCTACTAATATAGTGGTATGTGCTCAGGCCCTACAGCAGTAACTCATGTCTATGTATGGGTCTCTACAACCAAGATCTATAATTAAACCATCGAGATTCTACTTGAAATCATTATTTCCTTGTTACAATGTCTTCTGTAGTGGCCCACTATAACATTTTCATAGAATAACAGAATCATCAGGGTTGGAAGAGACATTCAAGATCATCAAGTCCAACCATCAATTTTGCATCATTAAATATCAAATGCATAAACCTAAAATTATAAACCCAAGAATTAACATTTCAGTTCTGCTGGATATTATAGGATGTGCTCAATGGACCCTTTGATGTGGAAGTACAGTGTGTTCTCCCTCTTAATTGCTTTCTTCTTCTCCTGCGTATCCTTCTTCAGAGATAAGAAAGAAAGGGAGAGAGAAGGATGGGTATAAGTGGTTTATTCATTCCACCCCACTAACAACACCTCTTATTTCACAGGTAGCAATCATATTTTGTCTCAAATATTTGACTTCATGCACTTCTAATTAAACTTTCCCATCTCACATTTAGCCTGTGAGCACATATCATATTAAATCCTGTGAACTAGGTTGCTTTCTTTTTCTTCTGAATATCTTGACACTATTTTGAAGTAATAGATTACATATGCGAAGCTACTGTTTTATAGAAACTAGGAAATATTTTTTTTTTAGTTTTAGATAACTGCAAAAGCTGGGGTAATATCAAGTCTTTAATGACGGACAACTTTTCTACTCATTATTACTGAGTCTTCTGGTAGAAAGCAAGAAGCTGTACAACTGCTTCAATAGCAACAATAGTTCAAAAGCAACAATAGATGCCAGCTGTACCATAACTTTGTGTTGTTTTAAATCTACTGTTATTCATGCTGCAAGGTCTTAACACTTCCAATGAACTTTGATATTGTGGCACTGCTAGCGCCCAGATCTGCCAGCAGGAGAACCAGATCGATCATCAGACACAAAGACTGAAATCACCCCTTTGGCTAGGAGAGTCTGTCATGCTGACACAGCAGCGGCTGGATCCAGATGAGGTGGGGTTAGGTGATTTCAAATACATTGTTCTGTCCAGTGCCAGCAGGTGTGTGGGCCATGGAGCTCCC
This sequence comes from Pyrgilauda ruficollis, assembly GCF_017590135.1. Lineage (NCBI taxonomy): Eukaryota > Metazoa > Chordata > Aves > Passeriformes > Passeridae > Pyrgilauda > Pyrgilauda ruficollis. The sequence goes on along the minus strand of NW_024526599.1, from coordinate 12,307,783 downwards.
TGGGGTGTGCCACAGAACAGGGATATGTGGTAGAGCTGTGTGCTGTGGGCAGGGGCCATGCAATGTTGCTGTAGGATGCCACTACAAAGTACATGGCACGCATGGGCCAGACATCACCACTTCAGGAGGTGGAGACTGGATATTGGTTGAAGTTAAGGTTTTCTGGTTTTGTGGAAACTTCAGTTTTGTGGTAGTCCTGTTCAATATCAGTACATTAAATTGTATAACTATAATCTGATCTATTCATTCTTGGGTTTATGAAAGAATTTCTTTAGAGTTTTTGCCATATCCTCCACCCTTCTGTTCTGCCTCCTTCTTACTTCCTTCAGTCCCTCATCTGCACCTTTTATCCTTAAGAAGTCTTTCAGTGACCAGGTGCATAGTTAATTTTCTTTTTAGCCCACTTCTTACTGTGCTTTTCAGAGTATTTAAATCTAACTCAATGTAGCCTGTCCTTAGCAGGAGTTCTCTCTGCTTTTATCTTCTTCTACTGTTATCTCTTGATTATAAGTAAAATCTGACAGCTTAAATAGGGGATAGTAATATAGTCAATACATAGTAAAATTATGTCAGACTATGACAGTTCTGCTGAAGAATTAAAAAGTTAGAGTTCACACACTCTTTTTTTTCTGTAGAAAGACATTATGAACATTAATCCTTCATATGTAAAAAATGGAAGATTAAAGAACAATTCTACTTATTTAGGTTTTCTTTCAATCTTTTTTCCTTGTCCTTCCCTCCTGCTTGCTCCCTGATGCCATTCAAACTCTTCAGTTTTCATTGAATAAAGTAGGATATTATGTTTCTTGTCAAATACTTTCATGCAGATATAATTTCTTAGTGCTTTCTTATTCATCTCTGGAGGCTAAATCAGTCATTTGCAAGAAAGCAACACAGCAGATGTAACTGGAACAGGACCAAGTTCCAGAACTAAGATCTTGTTGCTTTCAAATTTGGAGCATCATGGCATCTACATAAAATAAGGGTAATATTATAACTGCTTTTATAGAAGCAATGCATTTTTTTTAGAGAATTTTATAGTAGTAAGATCCAAGAGTAATGAATCTCACTTTTCATTATATCAGACAAAAGTTTTGTCCCTGATTTCAATGGGGGCAAGGTTGTGCTTGGACGTACTTGAAACAGAAAGATAAGGTCTGTTTTCAGCACACTTTTAACATGATAAAATTTACTGAAACATCAAACATAGCGTTAGGAAAGTACAGCACAGCTACTATAGTAGATAAATGTATTATATGATTCATAAGATATAATGCCACACTGAAACAGGGTTAAACCCTTTTTTTTTAGTCTGCCACACGTGTCAAATAATGGCAAATATATGCTTGACTTGCCTAAATGAACTAAACATAAGAGTATTGTACCCTTCAACAAAATAGCTATTTTTTTCCTTTCATAATGCTGATCATTTCATAATCCTGTGTCAGTGGATACACCAGTACATTCAGTAGAAGCAAAATCGAGTACTTATTCTGTACCAGATGATTTATAAACTCATGATTGCAATAAGTTATAATGTCCCCTTTGCTGCATAACTGAAGCTTAAAAGCAGGTAGAGCATTGTAATTTTCCATTTTATCTTGATGTAGTTCAGGATATTTTTCAATTCCCTGCTGTTTTTACTCTTCCCCCCCACCCACCCTCTTATTTTCACTTTTTTATTTATGTTCTTATTCTGTGCTATTTTTACCTCTAGATCTGGAAAAAAAATTGTTTTCCTCTCTGACTGTAAACCCTGTAAGTTTCAGAGCACTTGTCTGCCATAACCATCTCAATGCTTTTGCCTTGTTGCTGAGAGACCCTATGTCCTGCAAGCTCTGCTTGTGGAACTTGACAGTTTCATTCAACACTGCTGAGAAATATAGCAAATAGCAAAGTTGGCTTTGTGGATGGAGATGTGTTTTTTCAGGAGTATTTGACTGGGGGATCTGGAAGAGTAATGTTATCCTCTTTTTAGAGGAATCAACCCACCACAGATAGTGGTGGGCTGGTTTTCAGGGTTTTGTTTGTTCGTTTTCCATGCTTTTTTGGTTGCTGTTTGGCTGTATTTGATTTTGGTCTCAGGTTTTGGGGGTTTTTTTAGTGGTAGGGAGGGATGTTCTATAAATTGCTCGTATTACCTGCACGGCAGGATGTTGTGTTTTTTTCTGAGAAATGGTTCTTGGCCCCATAAACAGGGCAGTGATAGTAATGCTGACTGCCTCACCAGCTCCGCACCTCACTTAAGCTTGTTTATTTACTGCACAACAGAAGGCTACATTTGGTTTGCAGCGTACGCCAGTGACATCACCGATTTGCCTCTGCTGAATAACCTGAGCCGAATCTGTCCAATGCCAGGCGTTTCTTTAAGGCTTCCTTTACAATCTGGTCACGTTCCGACACCAAAAATTTTCAGGCCGGCTATTTAAAAAAACGTACCAAAAAAAAAAAGAGAAAAAAAAAAAAAAAAAAAAAAACCAAAAAAACCAAAAAGAACCAAGCAGGGTGCCCACCTGCCGGAGCGTTTGCCCGCGGTGCCGCTGCAGCGGTGACGTCATGCAGAAGGCGCTGGCGGGGAGCGCCCGGCAGGGGGCGCCGCTCCGAGCCCGCAGCGGCGGGAGCGGGGCACGGCGGGCGGCGGGGGCTGCTCCCGAGCCGTGCGCTAAACCCTGGAATAGTTGTCTCTGTTTGCAGGTGGAGAGCTGGAGAATAATTTAAGGTTTGATGCTGTCGGACACAGAAGACAACGCAGCTCCTAATCTCAGACAGGAATTTCTTGGAGTCAGAATTGTTGATCTTGATTCAAGTCGCCGCCCCATCATAAAAACAGCTTTTTTTTTTTTTTTTCCTGATTGATTAGAGCTCTTTCGGTTCACAGAGGAAATTAGTTCGAATGAAAAACAGCGCTTCCATTGACAGAGCCGAAGCTTCTATCAGCTTCTCAGAGAAGTCCCCCTGTAACCCCCCTCCCCTGTTAGGAAACCTTGCCCCATAACCCCAATACAATTGCCAAAACAGATAGTCCTGGAAGGTGATTGTTTCTGTCTTTATGAGCATGTAAAAGAGTGGAGTGGTTTCTTCAGAGTTGGGTAGACAGGGGCTCAACAAAGTTGCAGTAATCAATTTTCTGGTAAAGAAAATAAAATATGCTGCCAGTAAGGAGGGTAAAGGGAGCATGTTGAAGAAGGCTTTTTCCAAATTGTTGCTTGTGAAATATGCAATATTTTGGTGATCTTTGAAAAGAAGAATGCTCTCGAGTGTGAAAAAACCTCAAACACTTTTTGTAATATCATCCTGAGTAATTTTGTGTTTGGTGAGAATCCTGTTGCTAGTAGTGAAACCGATTAGTGTCAGATGTGCTTTGATACTGTATGAGAAAGCTAGTGCAATCATTGAAATTATTAGCATGAGGGAAAAGAGGATGATAGCAGCATAAATGAATGAAGGGACTGATACTGGAGTAGGAGAAAATACTGATAATACTGAAAATACTTTGCTGATCACTTGTGTGTTGAGAACTCCTGGCTTTTATTAACAAAACAGATAAAATTTCACAGGTATCCAAGGGTAGACATGATTTCTTTATCCTGAATATGAGTTCATTTTACTAAAGACTTTTTGGTTTGCCTTTTCCCTGCAAATCACTTAGATTCATTGTCAGAATCCCTGTATATTCTGAGAGGAAAAATTTTCCAGCTGATTTTTAAAATTGTAATTATTTCAACAACATAGTAAAGGTAGTAATTGGAGATTTTTCCTCATCTTTCAGTGTAAAAGTTGTAGAGGTCATAGGACAGGGACATGTTTTTGTAGGTATGAACTTTTGCATTTTCTTCTCTTCCAGTTGTGAAAATACAGTTGCAAAACTAAATCCAGTTTATGTTGGTAACCTTTTCTTCCCAAAGTTCCAAACAAGTTATTACCTATCTCTACTGATGATGGTGTGACTTCAAATGCAGCAAAAATAGGTGAATATAGTCACCATGCAGGACACAGATGTTGAATTTAAAGATTGTTATAATGACAATTTTCCTCACCCAAGTGATGCTAGTATGATGAGTTGATGAATTGAGATCCTGTCTCTGGTTTTACTAGGTTTTCTTCCTTTAGAAGATGCTAGAGCCTGTGCAGTATAGGAAATAAAATAGTTGGAAGCACATTTTGAAGTAAAAACTCCAGGCAGAAGTAGCAGGGGAAAAAAGGTCTTTGTCCTTCAAAGTGTTGCTCTTCATATTTTTTTAATGAATATTTGCACTGGTATTGAGAGGCAGCAGGAAGAGTAGGCCAGGAAAACACTTAACTGAGAATGATGAAATTGAACTTATTAGACCAAGTGTTTTCTTGAAAAGAGAGTTGGAAGTGTAAAATTTATCTGCTTTTGTATTATTTGGGCAATGAGGAGAAAAGGTTTAATTTGATTTATAGGATTTTTCCATTTCAAAGCATGATACTGATCAACAATTAAATACTTTCTGACCAGGTCAATGTCAGGTCTTACATACCAGGAAACTGTTTAATAAGTCTGTCTGAAAGTACTGATATTAAGCATGATATCTGAAATGTTTATTCATCCTTTGCCGTAGCCCAGAGAATGGCTTGGACCAGATCCCCTTCCACAGTCATCTTCTGAGAAAAGTGTATTTTTTGAACAGTTCTCTTACATTAATGGCCCAATAATGTACCAAATATTGACACTGAGTGTCATAAATTGTCCCTGTCTGAAGGCAGGTACAGTTTGCTTATATGTAATATGGATAATACACCTCTGTTTTTCCATTTTAAGATTGGAAAATCTTAAGGTGATATCTTTGGGCCTCTGGTCACTAGCCTCCCAGACCTCTGTGCCTCCTGGGAAGGTCTAGGGGAGAGGAATGCTAACTGTGTGAATAAGACTGAGTTAAAGGTTCATATAAGTAAACTGAGACTGCAGGATATGCGTCCAATATTGCTATTTCTTGTCTTTCTTTAAAGATTATGGTGATTATGAGAGGTCTTCAGTAACTGGAGAAAGCTAGTTAATATGCCCACTTTCAAAAGGGAAAGGAAAGATATCCAAAGAGCTGTACACAGCACAATCTCATCTCGATTCCTGGGAACATTATGAAATAAATCTTTCTGGAAGCCATTATTAGGCACAGCAAGGTAAATAATGTGATTCATAACAGCCATCATGGTTTTACTGAGCACTAACCATGTCTGACTAACCTGATTACATTCTGTAATGAGGCACCTCTCGATGAGGGTACAAGAGGTAAACAATTTTGTTTACCTTGATTAAACCAAGTATTTTGACATGGTTTCTTAAAACATTAGGGACTAGTGGCCAGAACACAAATGGGAAAGCAGCTGCACTGTATGTCTCAAAGGACAGATGTGTACAGCATGATGTCTAAGGAGTGGCTGCACTTTGGAGGCTGATACTGGTGCAAGTATTGTTTAATATTTTCATCATTGACCTGGATGATGGCAGGGAAAGCACCCTTTTGTTTGTGAATAACAGCAAAAAGTGTGGCAAAGTGAGTCAGCCTATATACACAGGGCTATACACAGGGATAGCATTGCAAAGGACCTCAGCTGACCTGACTATAAGCTACCTGGTGGAATTTGGTAAGAACAGACGTACCTGGGCTGGCATAACCCCCCATGCAGCAGCCCAGGCTGGTGAGTGACTTGACAGGAATCAGCTCTTTCATGAAAGACCCGAGGCTGAGTGAGAATTTAAACATGAGTCAGCGCTGTGTCACGAAGGCTGTCTGCCTGCTTGGTGGTCGCAGTATGTGTAGCCTGCATAGCAAGGGAAGTGATTCTTCCCCCTCATTTCATACTCGAGATTGCATCAGGTGAGTGCGGCTCAGAGATGCACCCATCCTTCCCCCACAGCCATCAGGAGATTGCTAAACTGGAACATATTCAGCGGAGGGCTATCGGAATAGCTATGGAGATAGAGCACCATGGAGATTTTCGGCTGTTGAAAACGTGGAGTTCTCATTTCATAAAGGGATAAATATATACAATTATTTAATACAGAATGGATCTTTAAAAATGGTGTGCTAAGATTGTGTGGGTAGAGAAGTTCTGGAGTGAAAAAATCTAATGCCTAGGAAGTAGTTTGGAAAGAATACTGTTCTTTCTGAACATACAAAGGTTAAAAAAAGTAAGAAAGTAGTATTGACCCTTAGTATTCCAATTTGCATTAGGAGAAAGATTAAAAATAAACAGATTAAAGGAATTTTATGATTGGCTTTTTCACTATTCTCCTTTTACACTTATTCTAGTCTGCTTTGGTTTCCATAGCTACTAGTTTAATCATGATGCACAGAGCTATTTCTAATTACAGTATATGCCAGCATAAAATTAATTCTTTGAGTATCTCAAGCAAAAAAACCAGCTTGCAGCTTGTTCTTTGACATTTTATTATTGCAAATCCTGAAGTAGCACACTAGCACATCATATTCAGTCTGTCCAATTTTATTTAAAAAAAAAGAAGTATTTAAATATATACCTGCTTAGATCTGTGTCAAGGGAGACAGGTTACAAAAGGACTGTATTATACCCCAGTCTGATGCATTAATTTCAAATTATATAGCACTCATAAATGATCAGTGGCTATTACAGAAAAAAACTTGTCATACTGAACATTCAATGTCATCAAGTTCTATTCTCTGTCTTTTATCAATGTGAATTTTCTGTGACATCTTTAAATTCCTCGTAGGCAAATACGTGTTTTTTCCTTTCAAAATAAAGAGAATGAATTAGATATATCTTCTGTCCAGAAGATCTTACAAGGACTCAGGTTCTACAGCTGAATACAGGTGAACCAGATGTACAGTTCAGTGAGAAGTTATTCAAGTGCCATGATTGCAGGCTAGGTCAAAAATTAATCTTCCTTTGAATTCAGTAAAAGTCTTTCTGTGAGTAAAGAATGTGAATTTGGATCTGAATACATTTCTAAATAAGATCTAGATTTTTAAACTTCTAAAATGATGCAGTGACTTTGCTTGATTTATGAGTTTTAACAATGTTTAATTAGTTGGAAAAGCTTATGTGCATATTTCCCTTCAACAGAATTTGGATCTTGGAATAAAATATATGTGTGTCTTCTTTTGCTTCTTCCATAAACATCCTTGCTATATTATCTAGTGAACTCCGTGTTTTTATATTATGTACATTATATATTTGTATTTCTTTAAAAACTTTGCCAAACTTTATTGATTCAATCACTTCTAGATGAGTTTTCACATGTACATCAAAAGATGCTGCACTCATTGTAAGATAATCATTAGTGTCTCATCACTTGAAAAATTATCTATAGACTGAGGGTTTTAATTTTTTTTTAATGTTAAATCCATCTTGTTTCATCTTTAGCCTTCATCTCCCAACTTTCTAAGTTTTTTTTTTTTGTGTAGAATTTTACCTGCATGGGATGGCTGGTCTACTAGACTTTAAAGGTATCTTTTATCTTTATTTATATATATGCTTTTTTCAGGTACCTTAATTCTGGACTTGCATTGCACCAAATTGGAATATGATTTTACTGAAAAATATATGACTATTTCACTTTCTCATCTGTAAAGTTTGTTTTTTTTGAGGGTAAATATTAGTGTAGTTAAAATACCATTCTGTGATCACTTCGTAAAAACTTGTCTGTTCCACAGTACTGGTAGAGTTACCAATTTAAATTGACCTGGCAAAAAAAGAAACAAAGTTTAAAAAACCAAACCAACCAAAAAAACAACCAGACAAACCCAATAAATTATAAAAGTAGTCTTGCTAAGTTTGATGCAGAATGCTTGCACTATTTCTTTTTATGCTCTCTTAGCTGTTGGGCATGCTCATCCTGTTGTGATTAAAAGGCAATGTCTCAGTAAATTAGAAAGAGTAATCAATAGAAGTTGGCCTACAGCACAGCACACTCAAACAAAATCCAATCCAAAAACTCTCACAATTCATTATAGTCTTATGAATATAATGAATGAACACTGTTTTAAAGTTGATGGGCATATATTTGTTTCAGAAACTATGGGGGTGTACTGGTAATACAAAATAGTTTGTTTATTTCATTGGAATTAACTGTGAAATTCCTTGTAGAGTTTCCAAAAGGATTGTGGATGCTTGCTTCAAAATGTATTGACATATTCGAGTGTATTGGTGTGTTATTTGAGCAGATTGATTGGCCATCATTTATTATTGGCTGATGGAATTGATAGCTCTGTGTTACAGATTACAATCAACTCAAACCTTGTTCTGTCCTGATTCTTTAAGCCTAATAGATACAGCATAGAGTAGTGCTTACATCCATTTGTTTTAAATGTCTTGAAAATTCACTTTTTTATTTCCCTTTTTGAATGATCTTATAGCTATCCTAGTGTGTTTAAATAACCAAATAATTGCTAAATATTTCTCTGGTAAACTGATGAGGGAGAAAAATAATACAGAAGATACACAAGAATCAATGGATCATATGATGATCTAATTTCATTTTTCCTCATGTTTAGTGATAGAGGAAGTGTGAATTGATCCCACAAAATTAAAAAAGTTAGTGTTAGCCAGTTCAGAGTTAAAATAATATGACTTGTTTTGATGGTAGCTGAATCCAACGAACCTTGCTAGATGCAGGGTGGCAGCTTCTCTGTGTTTGCAGGCAGTCGCTAGCCAGGCTACTTCCCAGTGGGCACACACAAGCACAGCCACAGCCACACGTACTGCAGGGACAGCCAGCCATTGCAGACACCTGCAAAAACACACAGAGCATTCATAAACATGAACAAGAGGAGCCAGAAAAACCTAATGACCAGTAGCTTGTCTACATGTGTCAGATCTCTTTTATTCCCTGACCTCTCTCCATTTTGCTCATCTTGTTTCTTGTTGATTCATCTTGATCCCCCCTCATTTCCCTCCTTGTCTTCCCCAAATTAACACTTTTTATGTAATTACTTCTACCCAATGGGTCGCCATTGTACTTAGGTACCACTGGCTTTGCAATCTCTGTTTGGTAAAATCAGACCATTTTTTCCACCTGACTGGGCAAACGATTCATATTGCTCTGTCTAAAATGGTGTGTGTGGTTGTTATTGTTGCTAGTTGGAGGAAATAGGCCATTGCCTTAACAATGGAAACAAACTTTTGTAACAACAGGATTGTTCATGTTATAGTTCATGTTTTATCAGCCCTTTAAGTGAAACATTGGTTAAAAACTTATTCTAAAAAGCTTTGAAAATATTCTGTGTGACTCATTTAGGGTTTGGGGCTTTGTTCTCAATGTAAACTGCAGTAGACTGATTTTTTTTAAAATATATAATGGCTTTGAAATACAGTGTATTCTTTATAAGCAAAACAATTTACTGTTTAAAAAGCATGAAATGCAGATGTTTAAAATTATGCAAAGTGCTTATTTTGACTCAATGAGTGTTCCAATGAATGATGATGCAGACATTTAAATTTCATAAATGGTTGCTTTTCAGAATCACTGTTAATGGAACTGAAAAAATATCAGTATCTCTCTATTTTAGCCTTGAGCAGTACACAAGGTCTAGTTTGAGATGCAGTTAGGAAAAGGGCTCTATGAGGAGTTATATATATGTTAATAGTAATACATTTACATTCAAAATCTTTGTAGAAATAATCCACCCATTCAGTTTAGTAGTGGTTATGTAGGGATTAAAATTTTTTAAGTGGGAATTAGAAGAGCCTCAGTAAATAGCTAATATGCTTGTAGATGTGAGGGAACTTTTTGGAATGTGAAGAGAAAGAAGTTGAGCACTCCTAAGCAACTTCCTGTTGAAGGTAAAAGGATAGTATTTTTGAAAGTGAAAAGTCTAAACACATGAAAGAGGAAAAGCTCAGACAGAATATTGCAGTACTATGTTTAATTCAAATGAAAAGAGTTTGAGGTTTACAATGTGCATGTCCCTCTCCCCCAAGTTATTTAAGTCATATGGGTGACACCAGGAGGAAACTCATAGATCACTGAAGCATAAAATTTGATTTTAACAAAAATGGAGCTTACAGTTTGCAATGGCACACTTGAGAGTCTCTAGGTAAGAATTAAGGGACATACAAGTAATGTGGATATCATTGTGGGAGTCAATTATAGACCACTTAGCCAGGATGATGACACCAAGGAGTTATTCTTTGAGGAACTAAGAGACACATCTTGAAATCAAGTGCTCTTGTCCTTATGGAAGACTTCAACTTGCCAGAAATCAATTGGGAGCATCACACAGCTGGCACAAACGGATCTGGAAGATTCCTAAGGCACTTGGATAATAACTTCATGGTTCAGGTACCAAGAGAGCAAGTTAGGAAAAATGCCCTCATTGATTCATTGATGTTAACAGAGTGGGTCTGATGAGTGAAATGGAGATAGGTGGCTGTCTTGTTCACAGTGGCCACAAAGAAATCAGGTTTAAAAGCTCTGTTGACAGAAGGAAAAGTGCCAGTGCCAACAAAACTTCAACACTGATATGGGAGCAGACTTGAGGTTTCACAGGGAACTAGGGAGTGAGTTTCCCTGGGAAAGTGCTTCTGAAGATGCTTGGGATCCATCACTGCTGGTCAGTTTTTAAGCACTGCCTTCTAAAGGCACGAGACCTGGTAATTCCAAACTGTCAGGAGACAAGCAGGTGAGGTGCAGAAGGCCACTTTGGCTGACTAGAATCTTATTTTGGAGGCAAGGCAAAAAAGGAAAGAGTATGGCCAGTGTAAGCAAATACAGGTGACACGTAAAGCACACAAAGATCCTGCTTGACAGTCTAGGGAGAAAGTTTGTGTGGCCACAGCTCAACTGGAATTGAAGCTGGCAAGAACTATGGAGGACAATAAAAAGTTTTTAAAATATGTTAATGTCAAAAGGCAGTACAGATATTACACCAAACCATCACAGTCAGGGACATTGACAAGGCAGATGTGTTTAATGCTTTCTTTGCCTCTGTCTTCAACATCATTCCTGGGCTATGGGGATCCCAGCATCCTGAGCAGGACGATCATAGCTGTTAGACCAATAAACTCCCAGCTGACCCTGAACTTGTGTGGGATCTTTTGCTCTAGATGGATCCCTGTAAGTCTATGGGGCCTGATGGGATTAATCTGAGAATACTCAAAGAGCTTGCTGTCATTACAAGGTCTCTCTGGATGATTTTTGAATGGTTTTGGGAATCTGGAGAGGTCTCAGTTCACTGGAAACTGGAGACAGTTGTCCCAGTTTTCAAGAAGGGCAAGAAAAATGACCCTGGAAATTTCAGGCCTGTCAGTCTCATTTCAGTGACTGGTAAAATTACAGAGAAGATTACTCTAGGAGGTAGTGGAAATCACCAAAAAGACAACAGTCGCTGGTCACAGCCAACACGGCTTCATTGAAGTTCTGGTTTTCAGACCTGATTTTCTTTTATGAAAATGTAACCCTGCAGCTGACCAAAGGAAGCCAGTGGATGTGATCTTTTGGTATTCCACTAAAGTTTTCTGTACTGTCTCCCACAGTATTCCTCTGAAAAAAATTATTCAGCTGGGTAAAATCATCATGTGATGGGTGAGCAACTGTCTCATGGGTTGGGCACAAAGGGGGTTACTGTGATGTGATAACATTAGGTCAGTGACCAGTTGCTGCAGGGCTCCACTGTAGGGTCAGTGCTCTTCAACATCTTCATAAACAATTTGAATGAAGGACTTGAAGGAATACTAAGTAAGTTTGCAGATGATAGTAAATTTGGAGGAGTTGTTGACTCCCTCGAAGGCAGGGAGGCCTTGAAGAGGACCTGGATAAAATGGAGGGCTGTAAAATCACCAATTGTATGAAGTTTAACAAGGGTGAGTGCTGGATTCTGTGCCTGGGAAGGGGCAGCCCTGGGTGTACAGATAGACTTCAGAACAAGAGGTTGGAGAACAGCATTGCAGAAAGAGATCTGGGGATCCTGATAAATGGCAAGTTGAGTCTCTGCCCTGGCTGCCAAGTGGGCCACTCATGTCCTGGGGGACATCAGACACCGCATTGACAACCAGGCAATGGAGGGGATTGTCCTGCTGTGTCCTGCAGCTTCGTCTTGAGTCCTGTGTGTAATTTTGGGCACCACAATATAAGAAAGATATTAAGCTATTAGAGAGTGTCCAAAGGAGGGCAGCAAAAATTGTGAAAGGTCTTGAGGGAGAAACAAAAAGAGGAGCAGCTGAGATCACTTGGTCTGTTCCGCCTGGAGAGGAGGAGACTGTGGGAAGACCTCATTGTCATCTATAGCTTCCTCACAACAGGAAGAAGCAAGGCAGGTTCTCATCTCTTCTCCCTGGTGATAAGTGACCCTAAGGAATAAAGAATGGTATGAAGAGGTGTCAGGGAAGGTTTAGATTGGATATTAAGAAAAGTCTTTTCCCCCAGAGGATGGTCAGGCACTGGAACAGGCTCTGTGGGGAAGTGGTCACAGCACCAAATTTGACAGAGTTTGAGAAATGTTTAGACATTATCAGGCACACAGTGGTGTTCTTAGGGCTGTATTCTGCAGGGTCAGGACCTGGAATTTGATGCTCCTTGTGGGTCCCTTCTAGCTCAGGATATTTTATGATATAATAAGACACAGCCATAACACACAGAGCTAAAACATTGTGGTCATTGCTAACTCCATTGTTTCTTAATCTACAGGAGCAAGATTCCAGTCAGTGAGGAACAAACCTAAAGCATTGCATCAAATAACATGTAATAGGTCTTTAATAATGAAGATAGTAATCAACTGTGACAATCACAGAATTAGTCTGGGACTGCTGAAACCTGAAATTGTTTAATTGGTAACTGTGGTATTCAGTCTCCAACTGAAGCCAGCCTTGGTGGTACTAGATAAGTGGCAGATAGCAAATGAGTGTTTGGGGTTTTTTTCTTTAAAAGGAGGTAAGGGAGTTCACAGAAAATTTTCAAAATGCAACAGATGAAATTTACTGAAAATTCATGCTATAGTGAGGTATATTCCTCATTTTACTTCTAGAGGAGTCTGTTAATGAACCCCTTTTTGAAAGGTAAGTATTGGGCTATTAAGATGTTTTAGTTTGATCCACTAAGACTATTTTGAGTGCGTTTGTGTTTTATTATCTTGACTAAATTTTGACTAAACTTTTCTGTTCAAGGGTGGAAAGGTATTTTAAAGATTGAAAGAGCCTATAAAATTTAGGTTAGCAAAGGATGTGTCTAATTTTCCATAAAATGTGTCCACTAACATCTAATGAATTCATATTTTGCATAGTTCTCAACATGGGTATCTTTATAGTCTTTCAGGAAGTTTCTTATAGCCTGTATATTGTATATTAGTAGCAGTTGTGAAAGAATTTTAAAATCTGTAAGGAGGAAAATTAATTGCTAGTTTTGGTTCTTATATACTTGAAGTAGCAAAAGGAGATTGAGGTTCCAAACTGTCATTTTACTATCCACTGGATTGTAAGAGAAATGTGAAAAAACCTCCTTTGGATTAACTTGGCCATGGAAAGTGTAAGAGGGGATCACTGAGTTCAGGGTGTCTAAAAGCATAGCAGCTGAGACACTGATCTTCTTGGGGAAAAGTCAGAAGACAGGGATCAAAATACAGTCTGAACTGTTGATAGGGTTTGGGATGTGGATGGGGTGTCTGTTTTTTCTGAACATCTGTTGGGAGAAATGAGGACTGTCCCAGCCAGAGAATGCTAAAATTTGGTGATGGGATGCATCGTTAAAAGAGTATTTAAATTGCCTCAGGCAGAAAAGGAAAATGAATTTGCATCTTCCATTTTACAGGTGAGTGTTCTTGGATTGTACTGTGGTGTAAAATATGTTTTTTCTCCATCTGCATTTTACAATGGAATATTTATCTCTGAATTATTGAAAGAGAAGCAGTTGGCATTTACCCTCCTTCTGATACCTATTTTACTGAAGGTATGCCAGAAAAGGGATAGATTTTTATATATATATTTATTATATATATATATATAATATATTTTTTTATATATAATATATATATTTTTATATATTCTTTTATATATTTCTTAGTCTTCCTCTTGGTTAATCCTAGACATCCTTCTGATTGATAAGCATTATATTATTTATATCCTTTAAAATACCAAGCTTTGTTTCTGGAATCTTCTCGTAGGATCCCAACTTTCAGACATGTGACCAAATAAATAAAATTAAGGTAACTTGTAGATGCCTAAATATTTTCTTATATCTAATTCTTATCGAAGTATTAAAAAGATCTGAAAGCATGTATGAAAATTAAACTGCACTCTGATATCAAATCAGCAAGAAGCAGGACACATGGGCGTTACTTGTGTAAATAGTTTTTTCTTATTCTAGTGCTGTTCTCTGGGAAAGTATTCAAGCCTCAAAGAAAGAACTATTTAATAAGAACCATTTCTATTGCCAGGGAGCACACACACTTTCATGAATTAAATGACTAACTAGGCCAATTTCTCCTTTTCTTGTTATTTTTTAAATACATTGTTTTCATCAGATGTTTTTTAGATATGATTATATGATATTATAATATGATATTTATCAGTCATAACCTATTATTCAATTACATGCATCAGATCTAGATGGATATATTAAGCCTCAAATGTTTTTAGTTTATTTAAAAAAAATTAAAAAGTGATTTTAATTACTGTTGTGTCCCTTGCTTAGATTGACAAATGTGTAACTTGCTTCTGAGTCATTTCTGCACAGAGCACACAGGGACCATCATGCTGAACACATCCCCAGTCATGTGACTGAAAAGTCTGATGCATGATTTATCTTGAATCATACCCTGTATTTTTCTGGAACAAACAAGATATATTTGCAACAGCCAGGAGCATAGCAAACCTCACTGGTTTCCTAAACAGACATTGCAGTAAGCTCTTTAAAAGAGTAGAAAAGTTAAAGCTTATCCAAGCTTGTGCCAAGAGATTTAGACTGCATTCCCAGTCCTCTTTTCTGTCTTTTTACTTTATATGCAGGGATAACTTAGCCTCCTTGCTTGTTTCACACACATTTTCTTTGCTGTGGTTTTGACTGCATAATCCAGATATTGCTTATGTATTAGGTAATCTGTGAGTTTGAGCCACAGAAGATGCAAAATACAGTCTTATGGTACAAAGCCTGCCTTGAGTTACAGAAGAGTTTTTTATTTCCCAGATGTCTGTGGAGAAAAGCAGGTCCTCATATCCACTGTTTCTGTAGGCAAGTTCTGGATTGTTACCTGGCTTAACCTGGGATGCTTCCAGAGGGTCTAATTCTGACATGCCTTAGGAAAGGAGTTTAGGTATTTAAATGGGAGAATATTCTGTAGCTATCACTATAAATAGGTAACATTAAAACATAAAGTCTGCAGCAACAGCTCTCAGGTGACTTTAGAAATCTTTTTATATAGATGCTTTCTGGTTTTTTCATTTTATTTAAAGGCTAACAAAATGTGTGGAATCTTAAATGCTTTGTTCTTTAAATAGAGGTTTTTGAAAATTAATATTCCTGTCACTAGAACAGTACTGCAAACAGAAAGCAGTCATACTGCCAAGTGACAGTGAATGCAACAGTTGCTTTTGGACCTGAATAGAGTTCTTTTGATGTGGTTTATACTGTGAAACGTCTAAAAATGTTATGTACTTTTCCACACTGTGTGAGTAGTAGTAAGAGTATGTCAAAATATACAGCTTTAGCATAAATGATGTGTTTGCTTGCAGATTTTACTTTTTATGCCCCAGAGTGTAAAGATTACTTTTTACCCTAGTGAAATTCAGTAAGTGTTGAGTTGGATTTGTATTTATAATAGAAAATTTATTTCAGAAACTACTTGGCTCAAAAGAAAAAGCATGTTAATTTTAACTAGTCACAGTCAGCTAAGTTCATTTCTAAAGTAAAACAGAATTTTTTGTTTATTACTGTACTATTTGCTGCCTTCCAGGCAAATGAAAATAATTTTGTTACCTTCCTATTTTGAAATTACCATTGCATTCTGAATCCAAAGAAAAACTACAAGATTTACTCTAAATTTCATTCATCCACTATTTGAAAATACTGACATATATTTTTGCTATTTTAAGAAAGGATGATGAAATGGCTATAGCATGTGGTAATTCATACTATTGTATCTGTATGTATGTATGCAATGGCTTTGCCTGTATTGAATTGTATTTTATTGGAAATATGCAACAGCTCATTTTCTTTTTAAATATATAGCTGGAAAAATTCTTTAGAGCAGGGAGGCTGACATAGATAGTAGCAAATGTTTATTTTTTTTTTTTGTGTATGTGTGAACTGCAAGATCATTATGGTTGACATTTCTATCTGATCCACACTGGCAAAATATTTTATTTAAATGTTAAACTTTTCACAGTATTTCTTTCCATCTCTGCAATGCCTATAGAACTGTTAGCAGCAGAATGCTGCATGTTCAGATATTTCTATTTCACTCTCCATTGGATATCTGAAATTAAAAATTATTCCAACAGCAGTCATATCTTCAGTATCAGTTCTGTTTAATACTTTTGTCAGTGATCTGGACAAGGGGATTAAGTGCACCTTCAGTAAGTTTGCAGGCTGGATCGATGGGTCAAGGCCAGTGGTACAAGATTCAACAAGGCCAGGTGCTGGGTACTGCACTTGGGTGACAACAGCCCCTAGCAGCACTACAGCTTGGGAATAAGTGGCTGGAAAGCTGTCTGGCAGAAAAGGACCTGGAAGCGTTGGTCAATGACAGCAGAATTTATTTTTCAGGTCAGTGGAATCTGGAATTTTCTTTGGTCTCCCACAGAGTAATAACAGATGTGAGTCTTTCTTGTATCTTTACCTTTAGTCTAAGTTTCAGTTATTTGTATGTTCTGGTAAATTTGTGCCCATGATGATTTTTTTCAGATGTAGCATCTGAAATAAATAAATTAAATTCTTACTAATCTTAGTACTATATTTATACTTTGAATTTTCTTATAGATCATCTGAGAATTGGACGACTTTGTCAGGAATCCAACTGGACACGAGTGCCAAATGCCCACATTTCAAAATTTGGTGGCATATACTGGCCTGAGAGTCTGCTGTCAGAAGGTGCAACTTTCAGGCTCTGCCCAGTTCTCTTGTCATTACTGCCTGTATGTGATAAAGACAGCTTAAAATAGGCACTCTTTTAATGTAATCCTATGTTACCTTGGTGCAAGATTCTTATGGAGAAGGTACTGTGTGCTGCCAGGCAGTCAGTAGTGGTGAGCAGGTAAAGAGGAGCAGGCAAAGTATCACAATCTGCTGGGAATTCTCAGAACAGGTATTCTTAGGAGTTTTGACAATAATTGCATATCAATCTCTTGCAATCATAATTCCAAGTACAAAGAGCTACCAGAGCAAAAGAGCGAAATTGTATTCTTCTTTAGATATCTTCTATATATAGATATTGATTTAAAATCATGAGCAAAGCCCAGACTATCTCCTAAGAGAACCTCCTTTTGAACATATGGCAGGCTAATGTTTTGTCTTCATTGCATGACTAGAGTTCTAGCATCTGTATCTCTGGCCTGAAGGCCTTATCCTTTCCAGGAATGGTCTTCAGCCTATACCTGCGTTTATGTAGCTGGATTAGGATGAAACAGATGGCTGGTTGCAAAAGATATAAAACTTCATAGAAACATTCTAAAAGCTCTACTGCTTCTCATCTTCTTTAACACAAGGTCATTTTGTGATTTTTTTCCCTGTCCAAATCCTTCCTGAAGACGAAAATGTGCTGTGGGTTGTAAAACTCTTAATTCCCCGCCCTTAATGGCCTGATGAAAGATTGAATAATCCTCATGCAAGTTAGAACATTAACATGAAGTCCAGAGAGGCGGAAGGAAACCAGGAAAGCCTAAAAAAGAAAGATCAACAGCTTCTGATTAAACAACATGTTATTTTAATTCTCTCTTGATTTAGCAGACGAGTTAAAATCGGTGGATTTTGAATAAAATCTCTTCTACGCAGATGCAGCATGTGTCTGATGCAAGTTGATATTCTGACTAGAGTTTTATCATCCTAGGAAGCTGTTTACTAGTTTGGGGTGACCCAGCTTTTTTTGATCCTTAAGGGATAGAGTTCTTGCTTTTAATGAGCTTGAAGATCTTCGTGCTTAATTGATTAGTTAGATTTTTAAAGCAGTGATGCATGAATTTCATAACTTGAAAAATTATTTCTGCCTGTGGTCCACAGTGTTTTCCAATTTAACCATGGAGGATGCAGAGCTGTGTAGTCTGATAGTGTTTTCCTTTTTTCACTTTCTGATTATCTTCCTCTGTTTTAACCCTAGGTATCCTGATCTGTTTTTCTTTTAAAATATTATTCAGATGGACTATTTGCATGCTAGATTATCAGCTGAAAAGAGGAAGACTGACAAGCCCACTGCTGCACTGAACAGAGTAAAACATGTCCACTACATAATAATACTTATTCATGTTTATCAGGTAGTGTTCTTGGCATCTCATCTTCTAGGACCTGTGCATCTCCTGATATACTCACCTGAGAATAATCTGAAGTCTGTGGTGTTCCACATTCTTGGTGTTTCCTTTTGAAGACTGTGCTACTTTCATCAGTAGTTTTTCTTAGACAGGCTTCCACTCTTCCATGGGAAATGGAAAACATGGCAAAATCAGGAACTTTCATTGTGGCTGATTTCACTTGGTTTTGGGGTTTAGCTGGGTCTCAAATTTGAGTTCTATATTTGAAATTGAAGACAGTAAATACTGATCTTTTGCTCTGTAGTTCATGGAATAAAGTAAATGGTTAGGGTTTATCTGACTTGCTCCAAATCAATCATGACTAGCCCTGCTGAAATCAATGTGGATAGAGTATTATAAAATCAGTGATGAGTGTGTGTCAAATTAAAGTTAATAGTTTTTAGAAGTGAACACAATCAATGTAATTTCTAAAGCCTAGTATTTATTTTATCTTTCACTGTCACACATCCCTGCAGTCTCCATAAAGAGTTCCATAGGACCTCTGTACCTGCCTAAATTCTAACTAAATAATTTTGAGAAGGAGTTGACAGAAGACCTTGTCCATAAGTCCTATTCCACCTACTAAAACCAAAGCTATAAATAAGCCACCTGCTCTCTGTCTGCCTGCTGGCATATTTGCTGACTTTGCCTTTCTTTTTCTTAACTGGCATAATTTCTTGTATGATATGTGAACAATGAAGACAAGGCTTTTTAAAAAAACAATTTTTGATAGCTAACATTTTTACTGTTTCAGACTTCCATGACAGTGTAAATTTGATAAAATTTCCCTCAAACATCAGGTAAGTGGTGGTGCTCCTTCAAAATAATAGTTTTGCTTAGAAATAAGACAAGAACTCTCATCTAATCACTATGTTTCCAGAAAGATCATCTCAAAGTGGACTAAAACTCTCTTGAGAAAAGTTCAAGATCAAGTTGTAATACTTTATTCATTTATTTTTTGTGACCTTAGAAATTACAAAGCGAAGTTTGCAGAAAGCTCATTGAGGGTCTGGATTGGTAGATTAAATGCCAACGTTTCAAGGAATCTCAAGGAACAGATGAAAGAATGTCTTTTGCACTTGTGAGACTGATTTTATACCTTCATTGACATAACACTCCTCTAGAACATCATTCTCCTGTTTAGCAGAGAAAGAGTAGTCACTTTTTCAGAGCCTATTGCCAATTTCCTAGCTGCAAAATATTTATTCTACTTGAAGATCTGCTAGATGTGCTGGAGAAGGTAGTTTAAAGATTTTAAACATTAAAAGAAGTAATTATTAATTGGGATTTAAGTTTTGGAAATCTGTCAAGAGTTCTATGGCTTTCAGATAGAGCAATAAAGGTCAACCAATCCTGACTCAATTTATGTATAATACCTGATATTGTGGTACATGGGTATTATTCAGAAAGAATTAAAAATTAACTCAAGGAACATGTGATTGTTCCAGCATCTCTTGTAACCTCTAGGCTTAGTATGTGTACCCTTGCTTTTTACTTCCCTGAATTCTTCATTTCTCCATGTATTATATCTAAATGCTTCTTAATACCAATATCTTAAAGTATTGAAGAAGTATAATGAAGGAAGGGAGATTAATTATTTTAGTTTGATGAGAAGGTTATTCTTAAAGACAAGAAAAAAATTAAATTTTTGAATTTTGAAACATCACTTTTTCTGTCACAATATTTTAATTATGTAAATATATATTAGATGTTCCATGAAAAAGTAATGTTTCTAAGGACCTTGGAAAATGTAATCAGGTCTGTAGTTTTTAATATTGTGATCAAGTAGCTGTTTTTATTTCTAAATGAATTAGATGGCTGTGTTTTAAATAATGAAGTAGCCTCTGGTGAGGCAGAGCTAGTGATGCTTGTAAATACCAGGAAAACTCCTGGGATGTTAGAAGACATGGACTGTAATCCCCCCAAATGGAAGGACAAGAGGATTTTATAGCAGTTACTAAATGGAAGCTCCTGCCCAAAGATGTGTTAAATTTCAATATACACTTAGGAGATGGGAGTGCTTGCTGGTATATAATTCTTTCAGGCATATCTGTATATTCAGTTGCTATAGGAACAAGACTTTAGATAGAGTTAAGGAGAGAATAAACTGAGAACTTAATGTACAGCTCTTTCTGATGAATGAGATGTCCTTTAATCCTCACATCTTGATGCCATCTGGACTATAGTTCAATATTATTTTACTATGCCATCTAAGTTTCTTCTAAAATATACTTTTGATCATGCCCTAGCAATAAATGCTGAGTACAGTAAACTATTTGAGTGAAGGAACTGTTGCTCTGCAGGGGGTGGGTAATTCACAACTATAAGTAGAAGGCTTAATAACAGATCTCAATTTCATTTTACATATGTTGCATGCATGCCTGTAAAATCCCTATGCATACATGAAACTTACATAAAACTTCAAATAAAAATTCTGTAAATAACTGTACCAAATTCTATTTAGTCTTCTGGTTGAAGCCTGTGCCTGACCACTGTCTATTTTCAAGGTTAATGCACCTTTCCTTTGGTTATATTGACTGAATAATAAATGGCATCAAGGACTCTAGTTCTTTGTGTTCAATTATAAGAGCTGGTACTGAGAAATGTGGGACAGTCATGAAGAGGAAGATTTCACATGACATATTTAGATGTTTAAAATAGAGGAAAAATAGTCAAATTAGAACTCTGCATCAGTGGAAGCTGTATGGTGAGGATAATGATAGATTTAATGAACTGAGAATTAGACAGGCTTTAGAAAAGCATGGTGAAAACTGGGAATTGAAATGCACCAAAATATTTCTTTTGTTACAAAGAAAACTTTTCTGCTTAATATTGACTGCTAGGAAAGCTTTAGATTCTTCTAAATGCCATTTTCCTTGTTTTCAGTCATGGATGTCCAGCGGTGACCTGAAAGTCAGGAAATTCAGGAAATATTCTGTGCTCTCTGCTGGATCCCCATTGTCTCCTTGCAGTCTCTCTTTTCATTTTTACCTTTTTTTTTTTATCTATCATAGACAATCCTGTCTACAGTTCTTTGAATAATTTTCTTTAATCTTTTGTAGGAAGAAAACTTGCATAACAAGTACATGTATAACAACTGGGAATTTTATTACCTGATTTATTTTCAATATGAATTATTAACAGTCAAATTTATTTCTGCGTGGCAGTGTGTCTTCAGGTATGATTGAATATCTGCTACTGATGGAGCACTCATAAATTTTCAAAAAGTCAGTTTCTTGTTTAAGAATTTATTTCAGATCTTACCTGTAATACTTGCTTAATATTATGTTGATATGGTGCTATGATAACTTACACTGAATATAGTAATGCAATAGAAATTATTATTCTGTACTTGGTCCCAGAGAAGTAAAGTTGTGGGATTTTGGTGTTTTGTTTGTTTGTTCATTTTTTCATTTTTGAATGATCCACAAAATCCAAGGTTTATAAGAATAAAATTAGAATTACCTTATTAAATATAGAAAACTCAAAAAGATTATGTCAGGGAGAGCAGAAATAAAAGAGGACAGTTGTAAAATTCTGCCCACAGTGCTCTCCCACGTGGGGTCTTACTAAAGTTAGTTCAGTGGCTTTCTGCTCTACAGTAGTCTGTGGACTCCTGCCTGGTACGTGGGGTGTTTGTTCTCTGAGACTTGGTTGCCTGCTTCACACACTGCTCTGCACTAATCTGATTCTCTTTGCTTGAAATGCAGCTTGAAGCTCTTCAGTGCCACTCTTCCTTCTTTGTGTGCTGCCTACTTCAAAGTATCTCCACCATAAGCATGCTCAGCTTCTCCTTGGGAAAAGAGCAGCCTTTCCCTGCCACCCACTCATTTTTTAAGTTTTTGGGTTTTTTTTTTTTTTTTTTTTTTTCCCAAGGCGTCTTACTAAAGTCATATCTTTCTTCTTCCACGGACAATGTAACAGTTACATGTTTTTTTTATTCCAGCTTTATTTCACAAAGCTGCTTACTAAAGTCATACTAAAGTCATATAGCATAAAAGAAGAACAATCAATAAAGCATATTACTTTAATTTCAGAATTTTAAGACCAATGTATCATTCATATCAGTAAGCAGAATTGCAACCTTTTTCTTCAGTTCCTTAGGGACTTTGCTGTAGCATAATAAAACAAGTAACATGAAAAACCTTTTAGCTGTAATGAAACTCAAGAAATTGTTTAAACTTTTATGAAGTAAGCTGATCTCAAACTGAAATAATCTGAATGGGTATTCTAGCTACATCTGGTTATGTAATAAAAGCATCGGACCAGTGATATTTCCCCCTGGTATTGGAATTGTTATATGAGTGGGAATTTTAGTTTATAAGATCTTGTCTTTATAAGACTTCTTTTTTAGTTTATAAGAGGTTGTCTATTTCAAGTCTGCTGTTCTATTTCTCATTCCATTTGCTTTTCTGATTCATTATTCTTTTCACCCTTTTCTTTGAACACTTTTTTTACAGAAGAGAGCTTTACAGAAGGGATTGCCTGAAGCTGTTATGGAGGAGATTTGACTTATTTTGAGATGTTTCTCACTCCTCATTTTATTCACTTTTTCCACAAATCTGGATTGTGCAGATGCTGTGTCTTTCTTTCCTGCTGACTTCTTATCACATAGCTGCCCATTTAGTCTGCAGTCAATTCAGTCCACTTTCTTTACAGAGGCAGTTCAAGCAGCTGTTACTTAGCCAAACTATGAAGTAAGCATTAGACCTTAATTGTTGTGTGTTGGTCACTGCTAAAGTCAGTCCAGTCTTCTTCTGTCTGGGGATGAGGTTTGCATTCTAAAGCTTTAATTAAAGTATGAGTTTCAAAGGCAGTCTGCACTGACCTGGTAAATATTGAATGCATTTTTTTTTTCTTTCTTCTTCCACGGACTTCATTAAGTTTTCTTAGTGTAAGTATGGGTAATAACTTTTTAGTCATAGGGGATGATCCCCAAAAGACAGTTCTTTTCATATTCTTTTACTCATGGTAATAGTAATATGGAACCCTAACCATTCCTCTTCTGTGTTCCAGTGCTTTTCCATGGATCTCTCCTAAATCTAACTTCTTCAAATGTGAAATTCCCCTGTAAAAGGTGCTTTCTTTTGTTACATATTCAGTTTGGATAGAAGACTAGAGGGGGAGGAGAATAGTGCCAGTCTGGGTTGACATAGGTAAGTACTGCAACTGGAACAAAACTGAGCAGCTGCTCCCTGGTAGATCTGTGTTACTGAGGACATAAAGATGCTGTGATAAACACCCAGCTCTGTGCACCCCATAGTGCACAAGGGCAAACGAAGTGATCTCTAAAGTCCTGAAAATAGCTTTACCTTTTTTGCAGGTTTGAATCTGGAAGCTGACAATGTGTACCTGCACTCTGACCTAAAACTCAGACATAGTCTGTGGGGATGCCACAGGAGTTAAATCCACAGATTCCAAAGATTTCACGGAATATTATGAGTTGGAAGGACACACAAGGATTGTCAAGTCCAACTCTTAAGTGAATAGCCCGTACTAAAGAGATGAATTGCACAGTATATGAGAGATAGAAAGGCAAATATTGTACATCTAAAGAAATAAAATATCTCATCTTACTAACACTGTCCCTAGCCATAGGGATTCTCAATGCCCAAAACCTGTCACTGTGTGTTTTCTGGTAGTTTTATGTTGCCATAGCATAATTCAACACTAACATAAAAAAATCACAGGTTTCTCATGCAAATAAAATTCCTTTGTGCTATTCTGTGGAGCATCCTGAAATGCACTATAATTAATTTTGTTTCAGAAAATGTATAGATAATATATGCATTTTCAATACTTAAGGCCCACCCTATTGTGTAAGATAGGCTACTTAGCCATAGAGCCATGCATCTGAATAATTATTCCATGAGCTTTGGCTTATACAATTTCTTTTTACAATTAGTTTGGTGACAGCTTGAATGAAAATTAGTTGAGTGACATTAGCTAGATGAATAACATTCATCTAGTTATTAATAGACCTTGAAAATATTTCTGTCTTCTGGAGTCATTCAGCTATTTTCTTTGGCAGCTAATGTCTTAATGAAAATTAAGATCATAAAGGGTACGCTTCTGTTCTTACTCAGGTCATTTAGTGCTTTTTGGAAGCTGTGTTTGTGATTCCAAAATGTGCTGTACTCTTTCCTCTATATTATATCACTAGGCTTGATAAATGCAATAATAAACATTTAAAAGTCATAATAAATATTTCTGTTCAAAGAATGAACATTAATTGTGGGTGCATCTGTTTGGATGACACCTGTACATGTGTGTTTGTATGCATATATATATATATGTAACAGTTACATGTATTTGAATTAAAAATTAATAAATAATAAAATTATAATCTGTTTTCCAAGATTTAGTCTTAAATAATGTAATTTTATTTGCACCTCAGCTTCTGGATTGGAAAATGGCATTTGTTAATGATGTTAATCTTAAAACAGAGTTAAACGTTTACTGTGGATTAAAGTCAGTCCCTTACTTTGGCTTCCAGAATGTGGGGCTGTAAGGGGATGTAATGGATATAAATGAAATTGAAATGCAAGCTGATTGTTTTTCCCAGTACTGATATACAGTGATGGAAGTAGATCAGCAGATAGACACTTAAATTAAATCATCTAACTTACACTGGAATTTAATGGTAAAATGCTATTTTCATATATTCACCAAAGCAAGGTTTACTGCATAATATTCTAAAAACCTGTTCAATAATAGATGAATTTAAATAGCAATTAACAGAAACACAACTGACATTGCAAACCAGTTGAAAACAGTTCATGATATCTTATGCTACATCAACTAACATATACTCATTCAGTGATTATGTAATCATCTCTGGTGAAGATAACACAATAGAGCACACTGAATTAGAAGGGATAATTGCTATGATAATAACTAAATAAAGATGTGACTCTTTAGGGTTCAGATTTGTGGTTGGAACAATAATGACTTTTTTTTTTTTTTTTTTTTTTTTTTATTCCAGCTTTATTTCACTTTTGAAAAAGGTTTTTCTATTTTTCTTACACTTAAGCTTACCAAAGGCATGAAGTGTAAAAGGAAATACAAGCTTCAAAAAGCTACAATTCATATTGCAGTCACAATTTGTCTCGATTCATTGCTTTATAGTCTCTTTAGTTTAGAATTTGCAGCATCCTGTAGAAAGAGTGTCAGAAATCCTTATTAGAAAGATGATGTAGATTAATCTGCCTCCTGCATTGTGCCTCACTGACATCTACCTTGAACATGAATATTTATTTTCAGTCTGAAGTTTGCTGTCTCTAATTACATTTCTGGATCTAGGTTTGCCTGGTAATTTGGTTTTCTTAATGTTGTGAGTAAGTAAGTTGTCTTTTGAGGTTTGAGAAATATGGGAAAATGTACATTTGCTGAGTGAGAGTGTCAAAACATCTGATTTCATAATGGTTGTTATTTTTAGAAATCATGATGTTGAAACCCAATCATACACATTTAATACAAAATTTCATATTTTTGTAACCTTTGCTTATGGTTACTGCTATGCTATCTTACAGAAGTCCTAGGGATAGAACAGTGATAGAAATGTCCAAATGTTGGATTCTCTAGATTTTTTGTAATAGAATAAGGGCTTGAGTGTCACAACATTCACACCAAGAAATTATAACTGGTACTTTTCATTACTGCAGATGTGATCCGACCATCTCCACCACAAGGATGTGATTTGAATTCCAATTGAATTTTTTTGGCTCCTACTTGTTAGTGCAAATTATTGTACATCAATGTGACAAGTATTATGGACATATCCTTATGAGCGGCAATAGAATGGCAAATATCTATTTAGATGACATATAATTCATGCCATAATTTATGAGGCGAAATTCCTCACACAGTTTTACTTAGAATAGAGCTATAATGAGATATGGATTTAGAGCTTGTAATTTCAGTGTTATTTCTGTTAGGCAAACTCACCAAATTGCAAATGAGTGTAGGTTCAGATAAAACAACTCCAATTAACACCATAACAAGTGTTTAAGTCCAGATAATTTATTTCATGCTTACAGAAGGTGTAGAAGGTGAGAGGTGAGGATTTGGACAGGTAGTAATTATTAAATGATTAAGTACAGTAATTTATCTTGAAAACAGAGATGCAAATAAAGTAACAAAAATTACTGAGGTTTGGTCTTGCACTGAGTTTTGTGTTATACTGGCAACTTGTTCTGGGTCTGAGGTCACCAAGTGGCTATCATAGTAAAGTTATGAATATCAAACCTCTGTTACTAATCTTCAGACGTTTATAATATTTATTTCTTTCTTTCTTATCATTCTGTTGCACTGATGCCCCACACCCCTGCTTAGATTTTTATTTTTGTGCCTGTTTCAGGGATATGATTAATGCATTGCTGTTTTGCTCCTTTTTGTGATAGAGGATTCTTTTTAGTGGTTGAAATAAAAGTACTTTGGGGCATGGTCCGTGTCTCTGATTTTTTATTTTAACAGCGGATGATGTTGCAGGTCTGCGCTACTTCACTGAATTTGTAGGTAGTGCCACATCTTAAGTGGAAGAATGTTGTGGTTTGCTTCCACTTTCCATGTAATTAATATTCCTGGCTGAATAGGAACTCAATATTGTATACTTCTTCAAATTCTGAATAAGAACTCCAAGGGAAAAAGATCAAATAAATAGTATGGTATCTTTATCAATATTTATTATAGAAAGGTCTACATATGCTGAAGTGCATATGTTACATATGTTAGATATACTGAAAGTGGGTTCATCAGGTTCTGCTAATTAGTAGACAAGACGCTGCTCGCATTACAGTTTAATGAAAATGAAAATTTTGTGTCTCCTTTTTTCGTAGGTTATGCCATCTGGCTCCACTTTTATTCAGTGCATGAACAGCATTAACTTTTAATTTTTATCATGTACAAAGTGCTAAATTAATTCCTTTATTTCCTGTGTCTTCTAAATTGTTAGCCTAATTAAGAGCTCACTTAGCAGAGTATTGCATATTCATCACATGGTCTCTTTCACTAACATGCTAATTTATTGGAATAAAATAACACTGTAACACTTCAAGACATGGAACTTCCACAGTGTTTCTACTCATAATATCTAAATTCTCAGAATTATCAGCAGATCTCATCACCCAGTATTACTATGGAGTTAAATATGCGGCATCAGTGTTCAATGACGAAATTTTAACTTTCTTCATGTTTCTATTACTTCCAATCTCTGTTTGAGGATGTATCAGCTGCATAATACAAAGTTGGACCTTCTTCAGAAGGAGGATTTTCTGTTACTCTAGTATGTAATTTTATCTGGGGAAATATGAGATAGTGTATATGTGCTTTTGAAATTTAAATCCAAAGCCTCCCAGGTTTCTGAGATCAATTCTCAAAATTATTTTCTTTCTAATTATTTAATTAGTTTTTGCTTTTGCAGATAAGACTAGATGTGCATGTGAAGATTTTTTATCCAAACAGCATTTATTTCATTATTAATTCAATAGAATGGTCACAAAAAAAAGCTGTTTTTCTCCCCATTGTGTCTACAACTCAGTAAGATAATGTGAATTGTATGTATTGAATGGTTCCTCCAGAAACAATTGACTTGACCATACACTTGAAGAACACAGATGTGTTTTATATACTGTGATACTTCAAGGCTGATTTCTACATGCTGAACTTAAGTTGTCAGGACGAGTAATTGCAGTCCTGGTGAAGCTGAATCTGGAGTGCTGTGTCCAGTTCTGGGATTCTCAGTACAAGAGACATGGGACTCCTGGAGCAAGTCCAGTGAAGGGTGACAAAGATGATTGAGAGGCTGGAGCATCTCTCTTATGAGAAAAGGCTGAGGGAGCTGGGCCTGTTCAGCCTTGAGAAGGGACAACTGAAGGGGACCTCATCCATGCCTGTCAGTATCTGAAGGGAGGGTGCCAGAGGATGGAGCCGGGCTCTGCTCAGTGGTGCTGAGCAATGGGATAACAGGCAATGCGAACTGATGCACAGGAAGCTCCACCTGAACATGAGGAAGAACTTCTTTACTGTGCAGTTGACTGAGCACCAGAACAGATTGCCCAGAGAGGTTGTGAAGTCTCCCTCATTGAAGATATTCCAGAACTGTCTGGACACAATTCTGTGCCATGTGTTTGAGGATGATCCTGATGGAGAAGGGAGGTTGGGCAAGATGACCAACTGTGGTCCCTTCAAGCATTACCCATTCTGTGGTTCTGTGAAATTCACTAAGTGAACTGGCCATGAAATACATGCAGCTTCCAAATGCTGGAGTAAATCCTTAAAGTTTGTAAATATTGGTTGGCAACAGGGTTAGTGTCACAGACTATGGTATATTTTGTGTAGTCAGATATCTCTGAAAGTCCAACACTTTGCCTTCAGTGTATTTCATATGCTACCAAAACTGTATCTTTTAATTGATGAGTGGGCTCAGCAAATGATGTGCTTTATTCAAACAGTATTAATAAATTTCAGCTTTTATGGATTCATTCTATGATTCCAGTCTCATTCTCCATGTTTGGAAGAAGCAATACTTAGATACCCTCCTAACTGTCAAAACATGCATTCTATTTATGTGCCTTTTGTCACTTCTGTCTTATCCTGAAGAGATATAAGAACAGTCTGCAAAAGCCTTTTAGTTTTAAGAACAAACTTTATTAGGTTTTTAAAAAAACCCTTGTAAAACAGAAGTAGTAGCTCCTGAAAATTGGCATAAGAATTCTAATATTGGAAAATAATGGGGTAAAAGAAATAAGTATTTCTATTCTTATCAGTATGATTCTGAACTCAGTCAAGAGATTAAATATTTCTTATGAGACTTTGTTAATCAGAAGCTGAAAATATTTAATGCAGTCAAGTGGAGTTAAAGGAAAGTAGATCTTGCCTGACAAAATTATATGCAATGGTGTATTTAAAAGCAGACAAGGAGTGCTGGAAATCAGTGGCCTTAAAAGTGTGATACAATTTTAAAATGATACAGCCTAGAGTAGAAGCTGGTTGATGGTTCCCAAATTCATTTTAAAGGGTATATATAGGCATCTGTAGGGTGCATTTTAAGTGATACTCTGAGGGCATTGATTATAAAATATTTAAGGATTTTTTCAGAGATCTAGAACAAAATATGAAATCACTGGTTATAATGAAACGCCCAGAGAATGCAGTGCATCTTTTAGCCTGAAAGAAAAGTTCTGAGATGATCACATTCGGAAGCATGATAGGATAAACAAAAACCTGACACTAGAAAACTGTTTAGTCTCATCAATATAACATACAGCTGGAAGCTGAAAATGTTTTTCAGGCCAGTGTTTACCAGGCAGAGCTTTAATGGTGCAGGTAGTCTTGTGCTGGGAAAACTTCCTAGAGGCTGTTGTGGTGGTTCTCTGACCTCCCAATGATGCAGCCTCCATACACAGGTATGGGCAGTGGGATTGATTACACAACAGGAAAACCTGATGCTTTTCAAATCTTAGAACACTGGGGTTTGTCAGCATTTTATTAGCCTACTGTGCATGCATGTTTTAGAACTGGTATGAGCTGAAAATAGTTGACATGACTAGTATATTGGAATCCTATCTCAGGATTCTGTCAGAGCCAAGACTTTGCCTGTGGTTACCATGTGGATTCAAACTGCTCTGCATGTATGGTTGAAAATTTGAAATCAGATGAGGTAAAACCTGTGGGACTTGAAAAGGCATAAGCTGTACAGTGTGTGAGCCTCTGCAAGGCTGGGGTCTCTGTGCCATCCAAGCCCAGCCATCAGTGCTTTGGCTTTTAATGCTTGGTCTGCAGTAGCAGCAGACTGTTTGCAGGAACAGGATTGTGTTATGGTGCATGTTCTGCAAATATTCAGTAGCAATTGAAAAGAAACTTCATGGGAATTCTAAATGTTTCAACCATATTCCTCCAATGTAAATTGTTCCTTGTTTCATCTATTACCCATTATTTCTCTCTCCTTTGCAGAAAATGTATACCAACATAGGACACCACCAAAAGAGAGTTTAGAAGTACCTAGAAATGTTATTCTTGCAACAATGCCTTTCTTCTTTATCCAGGAGGATCATTTTTGCCATTTCTTTCTCCAGCTCCAGTGGGAAAGGGCCTGGAGACCTATCTTGATCTGAGACCCAAGAAAACCCCTATCCATTTTAAGGGCTCTGCAGCGTTACTTAGATGCTGTTTTAGAAATCTTACCTCTTACTGGATTAGTGGCAGTGTTCTTCTCCAAGTGGTAATAGAGAAAAAAATATACCAGATAATAAATGATGTCTAAATTTCGGTTGCAGAAATTAACCTTGAGGTCTGACACGTATGCTTAACTGGGGAAGGATATGGATAAAAGAATTATTATCTGAGCAATTTTGTAACTGAAAAGCCATGAAAAAATCAACTTTAGAAATAGGTAAATACACATCTAATTGACATTGCGAAAGTAAAAGTGTGATTATATCAGTTACAGTTAAATTATATATCCAAGACAATGAAACATGTATAGAAAACAATTTCTCCATTTGGTGAAAGGTTGCCTTACTTTTCTTGGTGATCCACATATTACAATGCCTCAACAGTATAAATGCATACATTAATATTAATATTAATAATTTCCCTAAGCTCATACATGTAATATATGTGGTAATTCTCCTAGAATTGCATAAATAATTCAATTTACTTTGTGGAATTTTTGCTGCATTTTTTTGGCATGCTGCCTTGAACCACTACCTGCCCAAATAGGTTGTTGTTTCTTGTGTACTTTGATTCAGGAGGCTGGAATGAGGCCTACTAAATTTGTCTTTAAAACATTCAAAGAGAGGGTTATTCTGACTTTGTAGCAGGAGTTATGTGTCCATTATACATAACACTAGTAACGAACAGGATAGCTGTCAGTCCAGATTAGAATCCAAAGATGTTTCTGCAGAGCTCTTCACTTTTGTGTGTGACCTCTGTCGACTTC
The DNA here is from genome assembly GCF_017590135.1 of Pyrgilauda ruficollis. Taxonomy (NCBI): domain Eukaryota; kingdom Metazoa; phylum Chordata; class Aves; order Passeriformes; family Passeridae; genus Pyrgilauda; species Pyrgilauda ruficollis. The sequence goes on along the minus strand of NW_024526599.1, from coordinate 12,276,417 downwards.
CCTTTCTCATTTCTGCTTGATGTCAGGCAGAAAGAGTGAAAGGATGTTTATTCATTTCTCACAGCAATGCTCCCCAACATACGTCTTCAGGGTTGTGTTTCTTAAGGTAGCGAATGCCAAAGGTTCAGCAGATCTCTCTCAGTGTATTTGCAAGCTGTTGCAGCACTTTTAGTGACATCTTTTCCTTCATGGTGGAAGTATAATGGAAAATATGACAATTATAGTGGAATATATCACTGGAAAAAAGTAGTTAGCAGGGCAATGACAGGAGTGTGGGTGGTAGTCACCCACCCTAGCAGTTCCTTCAGAAAGTGACCAAATGGGGGAGTAATGTGCTGATGGAACCAAAACTTAATTTCTAATTTTTGTTTTGGTCTCAGGTTAAAACTATGTGGTTTTTAATATAGTTTTCTATTTATTTTGATGTAATCTTTAAGAAAAAATTGTGGAACAACATCAAGTTACTGTGCTGTCTTAGTTAAACAAATGTCTTGGTCTTGACCCTTTTGGAATTCATAAAGTTGTGGGACTTGCTATTGCTTTTTTTTGCAACAGTTAGAAAAAAATGTGTAGTATTATGCTATTAGTAGAAAATTGATCCCAATATGATAAATCATTATAATTTAAGAATTAAAATAAGTTTTATAGAAAATGTTTGGGTTTTTTTTTTATTTGATGCTTAATAAGAAAATCAAACAAATATTTGTCTTGAAAACATCGGGTTTTTGTGGGCTTTTTTAGTTGGTTTTGTTTTGGTTTTTGTTTGTTGTTTGTTTGTTTTGGTTGGGGTTTTGTTTGTTTTGGTTTTGGTTTTGGTATTTTTTCCCCAATAGCCCCATTCCCTCCTCCACTTGCAGAGAAAAACATGTGTGAATTCAGGCTTTACTTGAATGTGGGAGATTGGCACATCCCGTTTTGTTCATTTGACAGGATTCTACCAGAGTACCACTTCTTAAAGTTGGACACTTTATGAACTTAAATATATAATTTTCTGGAACAAAACTGGAATATGGTTGCTTTTGAAATAGAAATTCAGATCTCTTGTCTGCAAAATGTTGAGGTGATTAATACTTTCTTCCTCTTCACTTTTTAGTCCAACATCTTTCACCAGCATTCTTGATAGTATCAATACAGTCCTTGATAGGTTCTTTGGGAAAATTTTGTGTGGTTTATGGTGTGTAGTGTGTTCCTCCCCAAGATCTGCCTTTTTGTTTTGTTTTGTTTTGTTTTCCTTGCTAACCTTCTGTAAACCTTTCCAAATGAAGGTGAGGAATTGCTCTTCAAAACAATTTTTTTGCTCCCCAAAAACTTGCATTTGTCCTCATTAGCAGCAGCCCAAGCAAGGCAAATAGCCCTTCCTCAGCAGCTCAGGCACACTCACAAAAATACAGCTTACAGGTACTAGGTGGTGGACACAAAAATGAAGGGAACATATCCATCACAGTTCATGATGGTGTCCTAAATAGGACAGAAGCTTCCAGAATGGAATGTCATTGGGCCGAACAGGACATTATTGAAAATGAGCGGTTGCTTAGAAACAACACAACTCTGGACATTGAGCATGTAGCGAGAGGCCTGTTTTGCCCAAGAACCAGGGCAAGCTGGAAAGCTAGGAAGGAAGTTTGCTACTAAAATTATATTGCTATGAGCGTTTCACAAAATACTGCACTACAAAGAGGTTTTTCAGAGTCACCAGATAGCTTGTTCTGACAATTTTTCAGTAAAGATAGCTGCAGGCACCATGCTAGTCAGTCAACAAAATTGGGACTGTGTTTTAGAGGGGAAAAAAAAAGAAGCCGATATTGGACTGTCCATACAAATGTGAAGCAGAAAAAAATGCCCTGAAGAAACTCCCGTAACTCACTCACACAAACACTTTAAATAAGAGATAACAAAGAAGGAGGTCTGTAGTTTCTTTAGTCTTGGTTTACGACTAGGTTCGTTATATATGTGTAAAAAGAAATAAAACATATACATATAAAATAAAATAAAATGATGGTTTTGAAATGTAAAAATGGTGAAATAATCAATTTTTTAAAAGCTTAAATAGGAATTTGCAATGTTTATCCAGACATTGAAACAGTTATAATAGACTTATGTATATCTCTGTTGGATCAACTGTAGAAATTATTTTCATACAGAAATTGATTTGCTATTGGATGCTCAAGTTTTCAGGTTGAGGATCTAGTTCCTCAGCAACCCTGGTATCTTCTGGTTGTCTTTATGGAATGGTATGTGTATTTGAACATGTTGTCTTTTTATTATGTTCTAAAATAATTTTGGATTAATAATCAGTTTCAAACATTATTTTCTTTAACTGTGTCTCAATCTCTTAATTATAAAGGAAGCTATTTCAGCCTTTATTCTGCTGCAGCATTGCCTTTAGTCCCTGTTCAGAGGTAATTTGGTAAGATGAGGTATGAGTTTATGAGTTTTTTTCTAATTAGGTAGAAAAAGTAGTCAGTTGAAAAATATTCATCTAATGACTCTGATGCTTTGTTAAGGATTGAGCAGAGATTTTTTAATATAACATAGTAATATATTCTAATGATTTAGATATAAGTTGCTTTGTTTCTGAAAATTGTCATGTATCAAGTCATTGTTGATCATCTATTCAAATCGAGCATGATAACAACTCTGACCTAGAGTACATAATTTTTGTTTAGCAGTGTGTCTTGCCAGAATTTTTTTGAAGTCTCTGCATTTTATGATCATTTATTAGTATTTTAGAGTGGCTGAAGAGGTGAATTGTATTTTTGAAGTGAGGACAAAAATCAAGAAAGGGGGAAATGATTTAAAGTTCACATCTCAAGGCAGACATAGACATGAATTTGGAAAATACCAGTTGATATGATCAAAAATGAAAGAGCAAGAAATTAGAAAGTTGTCAAATAAGTTTTATTTGTGGATGACGTTGGTAAGGTTTAAAGAGGTGCTGTCAATGATGAAGTTGGATTTGGTCCTGAAATTGTGGTATTGGAAAGATATAGCAGACAGCTTTGGTCCAGGTAATGTTATCCAGCTAATGAACCTGACATATAGCTGAAATTCTGGATTTTTTTTAAGCTGTGAAAAGCTGGGAAGAATAACAAGATGGATACAACATTGGGAAGAAGTTGATTTTATTTATTTATTGTATTTTTCTAAACAGTGTTACATAAGAGATCATGTGTTTAAATAGGTAAAGCTAAAATGATAATTTTGCTCAGAACAGGGATCTCTGTAAAAGGACAGTTTGGATACAGTTATAGTGACATAAGAAGACTGGTATATTTTGCTTGTTAGGAGAGACTGATTCTGTTTCCATCTTTAATAATAAGTGTATACTTGAATAAATATATAAAATATTGGGGGGCTGCCATGAAAAATTTGTGGCTCCTTACATATAATCAACAAATAGGAAGGAATTTTATAAATATATACATACACACACACATATATATAGAAATATATAAATAAAAATGTACAACAGTCTCTGAAGAATAAAGTTATATGGACTTGTTTTGTAAATGAACTTCTTAAAGCCAAATAAAATATGTGTGAGAGAATTTTGTAGCTTTGTCATAGTTTTATAACTAATTTTTGGACTTCTGAGAGAAAATATATTAATTATTACACACAATAACTCTGTTTCTTTCCTATAGGTACCACTTAGTGAGGTTTTCCTTCTTACATATCAAGAGTAACCATTTGTCTTGTGTTCCCTTATCAGTTTGTTTATGGGAAGACTTCAGAGGAAGAACTTCTCTGCTTAAAAAAAAGATACAGTTAATGTGATGTTTGTTAGAGAAAAATGTTCTTCTGAAGTTTAGTGGCCCTTAATGATGTGTTTCTGTTGTCATGGAAATGAGAATTTTTGGTTTTTGTAGGTTTATTTGTTCTGCTTTTGCTTTTTATACATCCTTTTTATAAGTTTAGCTTTGTACTGGCAGTGTCATGCTCCATAGAAGAAAATTTATACTTCCTTTATCATCCTTTTACTTCTCTTTTATGTCCACTAGAGTTTGAAGGCTAAAAGGCTGTGAAAGAAACAAATATTGGGAGATAAGAAGATACTGGGCTTGTACTTCACCTTACAGGAACAGAGTTTGAATCTGACAGAAAAAAAGAAGGCATCATTGCAATGAAGCACACAATAGTAAAGTTAAAAGGGGATTGGACTGAATGCTAGATATTGTTAACACTTTCCATTTCATGCAGATGTGAGTTGCAAATTTACTGATGGAGGCCATGAAAACCATCCAGTTTTTACTGTGTGTGTTTTCTGTCATTGACTGAACAGGAGGTTTTTTCCTTTGTGCTTAAATATAGTGTCATATTTTTTTACAGTTTTATACTTGTTTTTTTCTGGGTCTTGATGATAAGAAAAACTATTCAAACATAAATGTGGTTAAGGCTATTTACAGAATAGTTAGAAAGTGACTTTAATGAGTTAATCCTATATCAATTCTGATGCCACGAACCACTGAGGCCTGTTAGCATCAGACAGACTTCTTCAAGATGCCCATGACACATTGCACAGAATTTCCCTCCATGGTGAGGTTCGACATATCTCACCACCTGCCATGCTTTTATGTTTTTCTTCCTCACCATTAAATTTATCAGTTAAAAATGGTCCGTTTCATCACAATAAAACCAATAATTTGCGATCTAATGAGTGTGAAATGTCCATGAAGGACACGTAATACGTGTCAGAACATCAGACGGGACCATCTGTACATCCTCCTGTAACATCTGTACATCCTCCTGTAACACCTGCAAGCTACCATGACAGGACAGAGCATGGGGTCATTCAGAGGCCACTAGGGATGACATATGGGTACTAGCTGGGGAGGCTTAGCTGGCTCAGCATATACCTCAGGATCACTAATTCCTCATTATGACTTCAGAGTGGTTCCCCCATAGCAGTTTTTCTGTAAGTATATATTCAAATGAGCTGAAGCGCGGTAAGCGGGTGATATCTGTAAAAATAAGCACACAAACATTTTTGTGCTGGTTCAGAGACAGAGCATGATTCAGGTTGTGAATAATTTGAGTCTCTGCTCTGAAGATACAGGTTCCTTGCTTCCAAGAAGAGGGGGGAAAGGTGAAAAGAGATGATACTTGAGAAGCAATTATGATCTCCTTTGCATAATGTCTTCTACCATGGGAGAACCTTCCTTTTACATCTACCGTTGTTTGTGCTCCGATATGATATTTCGTCCTTCCATCTAAAGTTCATATTATAATGAAATAAGTATGAAGTGAAATAAATAAGTGTGAAGTGAGTAACAGCTGCAGCTGGGTTCCTAAGAGGTAGATATTGCAAACTATTATAAGTTACTATAGTCAGCTTAGAGCATGAAAACGTGGGGAAAAATCTGCAAAACCCATCTGTGTCTAAGCTAACTTCCACTCTTTCTCAATTCTTTAGTTGCATGCTGTTCCTCCAGTATTGTCACTTTCGGGGTTTTTATGCCTTCTCTAAGTACTTAATTCTTTAGCTGTTCTGGTCATTTATTTTTTAACAACTTTCCTTATTTATAGGGTTCCCCGTATGAACTTTAGTAAAACAATGATTGATATGCTCTGTTCTTTTTCTCTGTTTTGTCATAGCTTTTCTGTATGTTGCTGTATACTTTGAAATCTAATGCCTCATGTCACACTGGTTGTTTTCCTTCTGTATTGATGTACTCAGTTCATCAGTGTCTTCACTTGGGGCAAAACTATATTTACAGTTTTATATGTGCAAATTTCTCTTTCTCTTTAAAAATAAATGAAACAAAGGTATGATATTTTGATGCTTATTGTTATTACAGGTGTCAACAAAATGTTTAAAAAAAGGAGAAAAAAAATCTTGTTACTGCAAGATAATTTAAAAAGGCACATAGCAAGTTAGTACTTTATGAAACATATCCTTCAAAAAATTATGCATGTGGTTAATTCATGCCTGAACATCTGAGATTACTTTTGTTAGGTTTTATGTGCTAAGTATACCAAATATTTTTTTAAGTGATAAGAACCTAGTTTTTGGAGTAGATATGCATTCTTATAATCTACTTTGTTAGCATGTCAATTTAGCAATAAAAACAATCTTCATGGTTATAAGGCATTACACAGTTCAGAGAAGAGCGTTCTTTTTACTGTGATGCATACTTGAATTCTTAATGGTAAAATAATAGTAGAATAACTGTCATGAGCATAAGAACATTAAATAAGTGCTGATTTTTTTCAGCCCACATTTTTCCATTATTTGGACCATAGTCTGAGACACAGACTAGTAAACTTCCTGAGAATCCATTACCAGAGTAAGTGCTGACTTTACAATTATTATATTTATACAAGGATTAGTGGAAAAAATATTTTGTGATACTTTGATTTGCTAAAATTTCTACAGCATAGGGTGTATTTTTTTAATAAGTGCAAAAAAGGTTTAGAGAAATCTAATATTTAATACATATCTAAACCAGTAATCAGTTTACTTCTGTTAAAGTAAAAGTGATAATTCAGCAAATGTGGTTTGGCTTGCCATGTTTTAACCATCTGACAGCTTTTACTCTTTGTGGGAACCTTTTTTTTTCCTTTTGGTCATCTGAAAACTGATCTGTAATCCATTTATGTGATTTAGTTTTCCAGATTAGGAAGATCCTCTAATTATGTTGTATTAAGAGATTGCAATTAGAATTTGTAATGGAATCTTAGTTTGAATACCACCCAAAATATGTCACTTCAAAAAAAAGAAAAAAATGTTTTGCTACTCTTTATTTCTCCCAACTTGTCCTGTTGTAATGTTGCTCTGTAATAAGAATATTGAATGCTCCTTTGAGTCTTTCAAAGGCAATAAGTAACAGAGATTAAAAAAGGGATTACAGGATCCAGAGAGTTCACTGAACCAGCATCATTAAACCAGTGCTCATGGAAGGTATTTATAAACTGTTCTTTTTTAGCCTGTAATTGAACACTCAGTTTCAGTTATGGATTTTAAATCTCTTTCTCTGATTTCCTAGGAATGATAAAAGGGTGGGATGAGGGATGCCGTGGAACATTCAGTGTATGTTCAGTCAGGACATGATTTACATGCCTTTTGTTGAGGGACATATTGCATAAAGGTCTCATTTGTTGGACACTTTGCACCTCAATAGAACTACATAGGAGTACATATGTGTATGGGTGTGTTTATATGCATATATCCACATATATGTAAACACATACACATATACACATGCATGCATATTTATATATATAGGTGCACTTCATCTCTAGAGTTTCGAACAGTGTTAGAAGTCTCCAATTTTTCTCTTTAAATAAAATAATTTTTGGGTTTTTCTTTGGCACGACATTTTCTCTAGAAACTAGCAAATAGATTGCTTACATTTGTTGCATTGAAGCTATAAGAGACAGGCATGCATTGCTTATATAGGGGGTATGGTAAGGAGTAAAAAGCTTTCTGGTAAACTGTTATAAGCAAAGTCTAACTTCTATTATTTTACAAATTGTATATTTGTGATCTCTGAAGTTTTAAAAAATAAGGCAACTAAAATTTCCATTATAATAATCATTGAACATCTATGATTTTTCAGCTTAAGAATTCTCCATAAATCATAAGCTTTCTATGCCAATGGGAGGACCCACCCAGCAGCCTTTTGTTTATTTATCTTTTCTTTCACTCAACTGCTAATCTCCCTTTTCTGGCTTGTTTTTACTTTCTTGTTCCTTTCAGAGCTTGGATGAAATGGATGCTGTTGGAGAACTGTCAAGTGTTAGAAAAAATGTAGTTGGCATTTACACAAAGAATCTACTGTAACTGATCCCTGTGTCTCACTTCAGTGCCTGGTAAAAGCATGGAGGAGATCATTCTGAGCATTACTGAAAAACATTGCAGTCATCATCACAGCCAGTACAGGTTCATGAGGGAAAAGTCCTGCTCGTCAATCCTGATGGCATCTTTTTATGACCAGGTAGCCCACCAGCTGAAGAAGGGAAGTGAGTGGATATAATCTTTTTGTATTTCAGTAAGGCTTTTGATAGTGTCTCTCACAGGATCCTTCTGGACAAAATGTCCAGCACACAGCTGGATAAGGACATCAATGCAACAGGTAAGCAACTGGCTCATGGGTCAGGCACAGAGGGTTACAGGGAATAGGATGACATCAGACTGGGGTCATCTTCATTAATGCCTTGCATTCAGGACTCAAAAGAGTACTAAGTGTGCAGATGCTACTAAATTGGGATTTTAAGGAAGGCAAAGCCAGATCCTGCACCTTGGAAGTGTCAACTGTAGATGTATGTACAAACTGGGAAATGAGAGGCTGGAGAGCAGCACCATGGAGAGACATCTGAGGGTCATCATCAATGACAAGCTGAAGCTGAGTCAGCAGTGCCCTACCAACCAGGAGGGCAGCCCTGTCCTGGGGGGCATCAGGCACAGCATGGCCAGCTGGGCAAGGGAAGGAATTGTCCCACTCTGCTCTGAGCTGGGGCCTCAAGTGCTGGGGGCAGTTTTAGGCACCACAATGTAAGAGGCGTATAAAGCTATTAGAGAGCATTCAAAGGAGAGCTACAAAGACGGTGAAGGGCCTTGAGAGGAAGCGTTATGAGGAGCAGCTGAGGCCACTTGCTCTGTTCAGCTTAGATAACAGAAGACTGAGGGGAGACCTCAATGCAGTTTGCAACTTCCTTGTGACCAGTGATGGAACCTGAGGAAATGGTATGAAGTTGTGTCACAGGAGTTTTAGGCTGGAATTAGGAAAAGGTTCTTCACCCAGAGGGTGGTTGGGTACTGGAAGTCTCCCCAGAGAAGTGGTCACAGCACAAACCTGGCAGACTTCAAGAGGCGTTTGAACAATACTCTCAGACACATGGTGTGTGTCTTGGGGCTGTCGTGTACAGGGCCAGAAGATGGACTTGATGATCCTTTTGGATCCTTTCCAACAAAAGATATTCTGATCCTATGTCTCATCTTGTCTAAAAGTCTTATCTGCAAAGATTGTTTTGTGTAAAATAATGAACAAAGCCAATGCCTAAACTAGGATAATGGAGGGATAACTTTAAATTAACCAGCTTGAGAATTGCAGGTAGACAGTTGGATAGGTTATTATTTTGTGGTTTGTGTGCTGTACACGTGCAGGAATTTGGCTATTTGTTCTGTGTTGTGATTTGTGTGGAGAAACTGTAGAATCTGGAGTGAAAATCAGAATAAATGGATGAATTATAGACATGCCCCTCATGAACCGTAAATGAACTCCTTCATCTGCACCTTGTAGGCAGGGCATGGGTAACAAAATAGTGAACCTTAAGGTAAGATTTAAGCATAATTATGTTTTAATGATGCCTTGAATTTAGTCCCTTACACCTGCACATGGTGAACTGTGATAGAAGTGAGGGATCATGAATTCATCCCATGTCATCCCATGTGATGCTTGTGTTTCCCAACAGGAATGGTGATGCTCTTTCTTTCCATGAAGTAGGAGCAGGATATGACTGACAACAAGAACTCTTTTGAAGCATTCTTGTCTGTGCATTTCTATCTTTTGTCCCTCTCTTGCTTTTTTTCCATTATGTTATATTAATTCTTTCTTGTTACAGTTATTGTATGTCATATGTGTGTTGTGTATTTTTCTGTGCCCGGTTGCCTTCTTGGCTACTGACTTAGGAGTCCTTGTCAAAACAAAGGACTATATCATGTAACAACTTTTGAAATCATCAGGTGCTTTCAGACATTCCTCAGACTTTGAGGACAAGACAGGAACTCAATGGAGCCAAAGAGAAACTTGAAAGCTTTAACAGACTAATAACCTCCAGTGGAACAGAGGCACACAGGGACGTACACATACTGCTGTTGCAAATCAGGTGGATAATATTTTTAATCACAGTTTTTCAGAGAAAATAGGGTTTGGCTGTAAATAATTCTTCCATTCATCAGACCCCAAAATTGTGATGATATTTGAATAAGCACTTTGGTGTACAAAGACCACAAAAGTCAAGGGAATCTCAGACCACATTAAGGTATGAAACCTCTCAGCAAACAGGATTACAGCTTTAAATAATTAAGTGATTAATACCCAGAATGGTCTAATGTGGTCATTTAGTCCAAACTCCTGCATAATGCAAGTTTTAATCAGAGAATTTCTATGACCTAATTAAATTAAAGTTTATATTTAAAATATATATAAAATAAAGTTTATATAAATAGATTTAAAAAATTAATTAAACTAAGAAAATACAGATTGAAATTTAGTTTTGTGTGTGTGTGTGTGGGTCCAAGAATCCAATCTTGGCTAATTTCTCTAGTGTTTGGAAGAAATAATTTGAATATCATTTCTCTTCTCCAGTGTCTAGTTTCAAATTCTACTAACATGTACTTAACAACTTCCCATTAGATCTGGTTTCTTGTAGATACTCTGGTGTAATGTAGGTTCTCCTTACCTTTACTCTTAAATTTACCATACCGACACTACATTTTTAAATTGAAGATGTGCCTGTGGCCAGTTTTGAAGTACTTCCAGTTTTCAGCATCAACTTTACATGGATGGCACCAAAACCTATATGGAATATTTCAGTGATCGTTATACAAGTAGGAAATCTTAGAATACAATTGCAGTGATTTGTATTGGAGAAGACCTCTGAAAATAATGCAATCCAAGTCCCCTGATAAAAGCAGTGTCTGCTAGAACTCTATGTGTTGAGTATGCTACCCTGTGAAATGTTCTTTTTATAATCACTTGATGTAATGTATATCTGCATGAGTATTTATTAGTATATCCACTTCCTTTAGCACTCTCTGGGGTGAAAAAGGCTCTGTTGGATGATTGCCATGCTATGCTTATGTCAGGGTGTCCAGTTTTGAAAGGGGATGTTAACAGCTATCTGTTGCTGGGCTTTAAATATACTTATAGGCTTACTGCTGGGGTCTAGAGTATCCATGTGGAGAATCCAGCCATAACATTTAGACATCTCTATGTAGAAATGCATTATTGGGTATCTCCCTCAACTATACTGGCATTCATGTTGAGTTCATTGTAATTCATCAATGTGTCAACCAGGAGCATCTTTTCAGAGTTAAACCCTAGTAAATGAGTAGCATATTCCTTTGGGAATATGGACAACTAATTTTGATCCCAAGATATAAAAGGCATAATTTTCTCAGTCTTAGGTATCAAAATGATTGAAGTTCTTCAGAATTTTAGAGGAATTATATTGACAGTTAACTAATTTTACTCTGGAAAAATTTTACTTGTTTTCAAAAGTAAAACCAGTAAGAATCATGAAACATGTGCAGTCAGACTGAAGGTTTTAAATTACAGGTGATACTTACAATAGCTCCAGATAATGGTCTGGAAGTATATTAAGATTGGTATTCTGAATCGAGATACTGTTAATCATTTTTTATTATCTTTCTCCTCTTGATCGATGTAGCGTATATGAAATATATATTTGAATACTGATATGAGCAAGTTACTTTTTATCTCTTGTGTTTTAAGTCTGGATATCATATGCAGAGGTGAAAGATTTTCTCTGTGAAGGATATTTTTAACCAGACGAGACTTTCACAAAGCGGTTAAATCTTTGAATATGATAATAATGTTAGTGTTTATTAGTATGAAACATAATGAGGCTATATGCAAGGAGGTTGTCTTCTCACTCTCTGATTCAATAAAATTTCTGTTTCCAGAGGAGTTAGAATATAGATGAATGCAGAAAGAAATGTGAATAAATTAAGGTCATCAAGGAAAGGATGTTCATTATTTTTCTCGTTCTGTCAAATGTAACATCCAGACTTGAGCACAAAAAATAGTAAGAGACTTATTTCTATCAGGTGGAGCCCTGTACTGAAATTTCTTTAGGCTATATGACTATCCTGCTATCTCTTGATAGTTGCCAGTTTTAAACTAGTAGTTTGTTCTTCTAGAAGAATGTAATTTTCTCAGAAAAAAATAATTATTGGGAATTAGTAGAGCTATACAAATCCCATCAATGGGGTAAGCAACAATATTCTGCTAACCTTACATTTTGCCTTCTACTTCCTTCCTCTCTTAACATTCCATTTCCCCACTAATTCTGATAATTGTCATGTCATTAGGCATTTCTCCTTTCCCTGGACACTTGTGTAAGTGTCTGCTATGAGTTAAACTCAGGGCCATGTGCTCTTGTTTTATTATTCTGTAAGTATCTCATGAAGTTGTAGATATGAAATGCACTTCCCAGAGCAGACATTTAGAGACATTTTGGAAGTCTTAAAGCTTCCCAATGCTTCCTTCAACACCCCTCTGTTGGGATATTCCAAAGATGAAATATGATGAGCCATTATTTTATAGTAACATTTCTATTTTGAATATAAAGTATAAATTGTGGAGCACTCTAAATAGAAAATTGGAGCACTAGTTTTAATTTTTCTATGTGTTTTCTAGATTTCTGTAATCTGCTGCCTAATTTACATAAAATAATTGCTACTTGTGCGTCTACATTAGTGTTTAGGTGAAATTAGGTGTGAACATTTAAAATGTATGTCCCACTTTTCCTCACCTACTGTATTTTATGCGTCATAGAATATTCTCTAAGAACATAAATAGTTTTTATAATTTATGTTTTCATAAATGTTTTTATATGTGCATTATATTTTTTCATGTAATGAAACCGGAGCATGCTTTCCAGGAGTGAACTGTGCACTGCTCCAACTCATGAAGGGCAGTCTGTCTGTGGGACCTGACTGGCATTTGTCCAAAGTGAATTCCCTCGAAGCACAAAGAACACGTATTGCTTCACTCCCCATATCCATCACAACTTCCTCCTGTAGTCAGAGGCAAAATAGCTGAAGTAATGTGAGCTGGCTTTTGATTTTTCTTGCTGGTTATTGAGGTAGTAGTATTAGCATCATAAATAATTTTGCGCTATTAAATTATGTATTCATAATCAAGTTTATTATGTTGTCATGATCAAGACATCACTGCACCACAATATTATCATTATTATGTAGTTGAAAATCGATGGGACTGAAGGATGGAATGGTAAACTGATTTGAAGGCCATACAAAACTGGGAGTAAAAGTCAGGTGTTTGTCATGCTGTTTAAAGCTGTAAGTGCTCAGCTACATTTCATAATATCATAATGGACACCAGGGGATCCCTTAATGTCATCAACTTCCAATTATTCTCTTGATTAACTGTTTATTTAGTCTCATTATACAGTTGGATATTCTGTCTTGCCTTGCCATTTACAATTGGCATGGTTGTCCAATGATCACTTGCACCAATAATCTCATTTCATATTAAAAAGGAATTTTAGGCAGAAGAATGTAGTTCCACTAACATAGCTCTTTTCTGTGCTAGAAGTGTTTCCAGAAACAGAAGCTTGTGTAATTTCTCCATACAGATTTAAAGTAGCTTATGTATCACTGGCAGTAAATATGTTTCCCAGTATGCTGAAGAAAGAAAACCTCTGTGGTTGCTGCTTAGAAAGTCACATACAGTTGGCATTTTCTGCTTTGGTTTGTTATTCTATGTAAGACTTGCAGAGCTTTTCTGTTCTTTGGCTTTAGGATTAACATCTATTCATAATTTAATCTTGAAAGGTCCTTGGAGCACTTCTAAAGAAACATTCAGGCGGCAGATTTATGTTTCAAACTTGTTAATAAAGTGCAGTTAAATATGAAAGAAGCTTACATGAAATCTCTTTCACATTCTCTCTGTTGCTCACTGTCACACAAGCTGTGTGGATGACCAGTTAACAGCACCTGGAACTAAGCAGAGTTCTCTGAAGAAGGAGCTTTGGCACTTACATAGTGTGGAGGAGTTGCTGTTTAACAGGAGGAGCTGTCAGCATCTTCATAACAATAACATTCACAATGAAAAAATAGATTATTATAGGGGTGGGGGTAAAATTTGAAGCCATTTTTTGTCAGTTCTATGCTTTGTTTTATTGATTACAGTGATTTTGTCTTAACCTTTGGCATGCGAGTGTAGTAGGCTTTTTAGGAAGTTAAAAATCCTGTCATTAAAATTAAGGCGTACGTGAACCTGATGTGAAAATGGCCATAGTGGGAAGTAGATCAAGGATTCATTCAGCTCAACATCTCAAATATTTGTGCCAAAAGCATTCTGCCTTGGAAGTAGTATAAGAAACATCTAAAACTTTTTCACAAAATATTCCTCTACTACCCAGTAATTTTCAGCTCAGTGATTTCATATCTATGGATCCTTGTAATTCAGATTCTCCTTGTTCTTTTGTTGGGTTCTTTCCCCCTTCTACAACAGCCTGCAACAACAAGTTTTCACAACTTAAATACATGTTGTGTAATATGCCTTTGTTTACTTCTGGGCCTACTTTCTTTGCAGTCCTGTCCCTTTATTGAGCAAGCTGTGTCCTGACATTTTTATGTCACTCAAGATTGTGCCACCTTTATTGTATCTTCTCCCAGTTATCTCTTTCCAACCTTTTTTCTTTTTGTTTCCTGTTATATTTGAAAAAAAGTTTGTATGTTTGTTTCAAGGAACAAGGTAATTTGGTTTCATCAGTGGCCTATATATTCTATTGTTGCAAACATCCCTGTTGAGGATGTTGGTCATCTCAAATATTTGGTGCTATTGAGAAATGCAATTTAGAAGCAATTTTCCAGCCTAGGGAAAATATTTGCCAGACCATCTTTGAAATATGAAGATTTGTTAATGCTTATCTAAGAAATTATTTTCAAGAGGAAGAATAGCAGAGGAGACTTACACAGGAGATCTGTTTTAAAGGAAATATGCCTCTCCTAAAAAACCTGTCTAAAATAGTAATTCCTAAAAAGATGGAAGCTGCTTAGATCCTATGGTATTTGCAGCACTTCTATATGTACAGACCTTTTAAATGTGTTGATTTTTAAATGATCAATTAGATCTGAGAAGTAAAACAGCTGATAAATTTTTTCAGTTATTCCAGAAAATGGAGCCCTAGAAACATGAATTAAAAGGAAAAAAAAAGGTAGGAAATGTTTTGACTTATAAATAATGATTCAGTTATTTAATTATATATATGCATTTAACTTCATGCATGATAATTATTCTGATGTGAACCAGATTTGAACAGATTTATATGCAAACATGGTAAAAAACGACAAAAACCCGAACAATAACCCCCCCCCCCCCAAAACAAAACCCTGAACAAAACCCAACCAGGCAAAGTAAACAACTTTTTTTACTTTTTTTTTTTTTTTTTTTTTTTTTTTTTTTTTGTGGCTCAGAAGGAAGAACTAAGCCAATGTATTTAGATAGGATAAAGTAAATGGATGAGCTATTTATCATATGTTAATAGGAATTTTCAGCCATAGTAATTTTTATTTTTGTTTTAGTCACTTCCCCCGGAAGGATGAGAAGTTAAATCTGCAAAGAAAAATTGGAACTGCATTCAGTTTGCACTTTTGGTGAAATAATGGAAGCCTTAAAATGATGAGATATTACTCTGTAGACAAAGGTACAAAAATGCTAATTTATTGCTAGACTGCAGCGTCTAATTTGCATTCCAAATCAGACTGCAGAGCTCCCCAAATTAGTAGGTGCCCTCACAGTGTATTTAACCTATGTTTTTCCAGAGCAAGCTCCTAGCAGTCTATGTGTCTGTATGTGCTTCCTCGTGTACAAACCCAAATGTGGTGCTTCACCATTTCAAGGTCCGGTTATTTTAAAAGAGCTTTGAAGAAAGCTAATTTGAGATATGAGGACTGAGAAAAATAATTGATGCAAGATCTGTTTTAAACCTCTGAACTGCCTCTAAATTCCTGTTTAATGTGACAATGAGGATGTGTACAGTGCATAAAATTTGCAGTGATTAATGTGTTGAATTGTGCTTATGTGTGTAAACACATATACATACACACAAAATTGTATTGCTATAAAGATATTTTTTAGAATGCTCTAAGGGCAATAGTGTATATTTGTTGTTGGTTCCTGATGATACAGATATATGAGAAGAGAAATGAAGAGTCATATTATTCTTAAATGTGCTGATACAGGAGGAGGGGGAGAGGCGGGGGGAGGGAGAGAGAGAGAGAGAGAGAGAGAAAGACAAGTAATACAGCATAAAGAACCCAGAGGCATTTGGGCTTTCCCACTTCAGTAGCAAATAGGGGGAATTATGGGTTGGTGGTCTGCTTCCCCTTAGGAGGACACTCCTCCATCTGTTTTCAGTACAGCCTGTTTCCAATTTAAACACAGATTTCAATACAAACCTCAATTTCTTTACTCCATTTTATATGCAAAGTGAGGCTTATGAATCGGTGTCATTGCTATAAGGGCTCAGACCAAATTTCCCCCCAAAATTCACAGGCTGTTCATTTGAATACCTGCTTACAGTGGTACACAATGGGCAGCTTTGAGAAGAAAAATTGATAATCTTCACGGAAGAGTAATTTGAATGAAATTACACTTGACAGCCTGTCTCCAAGCAAACAAGGAGAGTGAGGGAGCCTTAGCTAAGCTCTGAGGACTTGCCTAAGCCTCTGCTGTTGGAGCTTCCCAGGGAAAAAAAAAATCCACACTTTTTCCTACATCTGACTGAAGCTTTTGATTAATTCTCTGTAGCTGTTTCTAGTGAAGAAAGGTAGCCATGGAAGAGAATATGGAAGAGGGACAAACACAGAAAGGTATTGTGTTAATATTGCTTTTTCTTTGCATGGAGATTATTATTTTGCTGTTCTTTATTGCCTTAGCAGCGTGCTGTAAGGTTGGGGAATATCTGTGTGTGACAGATGGGGAAAGACATATTCTTTTTATATGATTTACTTAATTTTTCTCTCTGCAGTAGCACATAGCATTAAAAGAGTGCCTGCCAGCTGATATCTAGTATAAAAAGAATCTAGGTAGCAAATTTTGCATCTATACAAATAATGTTGTGAGCTTTTAATGCAGCCTGCTTTCCAGACTAGTCTTTGTTAATGTTCATTTATTTCACGTTTTCACGCTTGTCTAGCTGGGTCAAGAGAGTCTAGTGTGAACTATGAGAGAGCTACACGCACAATATTTGGAGCTGGTTGCACTTGGATATCTAACAATGTAACCAGTATTTACACCTTGAATGAGAATCCAGACTGAACAAAGACCTGGGGTATATTTTGTATGTATTAGGCAGTATTGAAATTTCTCTCTGCCTTTTTTGCCACTTTGGTTTTGTAATGTGTTGCAGCAGACTTGCTATCATTCCAATATTTGCATGGCATAGATTTGCAGAAATTAATTTTGCAGGCTGCAGCTGAAATTGCTTTAGCAAGATGTACACAGCATGTTCAGAGCATTTCTGTTCCACGGCTTCTGATTGAAAACAACTGAATGTTATGCGACATGTTAGCACTTAAAAGTCCAATTTAAAGTGATTGTGGGCAATTAATTAATGTGTGGATCTTTGGGAGACACAGTGTTTTCAGTATTTTCATTTAAGTGTTATTCTGTACAAGCGACATAACAGTACTGAAAGGAACCAAGGCTTTTTTCATTTTTCTTTACTGCAAGCACAACGGGTAATCCTAGTGAATACTTGCTATGTTAAATTTTTATTCCTTTCATTTTACATTTTTTGAATTCACTTCCATTTTTGAGGAGGATCTAGAAAGTTGCCATATAATTTAGAATAAATTGCCTGCAAAAGAATATTTTTCTCCACTGATGCCATATTCTGTTTTTCTGCTCCCTGATCAGTCTGCTTCCTACATGTAAATGTCATGCTTTCTCATTATAAGTGACCCATTTAGACAGAATGCAGCTTTAAATTGTTTATGGTCTTGCTCTAGATGCACAGTATATAGTCATGACAACATTAAAAAAGGCTATATGTGCTTCATTTGTATACACATTTTTATAAATAAATAGATTAGTATCTGATTACAACAGTTTCTTCAGTTGAATTTTATTATTTGTAAATGAAATATAGAATAGGATAGTACAGAACAGGTCAGTTTTTCTGTTGTGTTTTGGTTTGGTGTGTTTTTTTTTTTTCCTGAAGGTAAAATCAATACTTTTACTCTATGATTCAAATTGTTTAGGGTGCTTTACACTTAGAAATTGAGCACATGCTTTTTAAAAAATTCTGAAATGCATTCTTTTGCTTCTTAAAACTTGTAAAATGAACTGTGTGACCAAGAAATCAAAATACGTCATTGCTACCAAGTGATGTTGCCTGAAGAAACAATGTGAAATTCAAAATCCCTAAATTCTTATTAGGCAGAGGTAAAAAAAAAAAAAAAAAAAAGAAAACAAAAAACAAACCAGAGAAAAAAGTGAATATTTTTTGTATATTGAAAGAATTTGTTATTGATAAACTGTGTCCTCATTGTTCATTGATAAGCAGTTGAATAACCAATAGCCACTCAAAATGGTGTGATTAATAGTGTGATTACAACAGCTAACACTACTTACCCCCCACCCCCTTTTAAAATGCCATGTGTTCAGCCTTTTTCCCCTTTAGTGGTACCCAGCTGTCATCACAGACAGTGGCACAAGAATGTTAAGAGCTCACAAATCATATGTATTTTTCCTTATTGGTGTGAAAGGGGATGCTGCTTAGTTTCTGTCACCATACCTGTGAACTTTTCATTTCAAGATGTTGTGTTCCCTTGCTGGGTTATAACTTTTAGAATATATTTAGAGTTTTAAGATAATTTGCAATTCAGGAGGAAAATTAAAAAATATTTTCTGTTTTGAATTTTTGGAGGTGCTTAACTGTATGATAGGGAAGTATAGGGATGATTATGAAATCCTGGATCTCCTTAAGTTTTGCATTTTGCACTTGAAAAATACTGACTGGTACTAGTATGACATGATAGTTGTCTTTCGTAGATTCTGGGATTTTTTTGCTTTCATTTAGTGTGATCTATCTACTGTGTGTTTAATTGATATCCACAGCATAGTTCCAGGTCATCTAGACCAATTTTGCTAATTGTAGTGTTTCAGAAATAGTAATGGTAATTCACATATTCTATTTTTCATCCTCCTGCCATCTCGAATGAAAATGTTCCTTTCTTTCTCTTTTCTGATTTATACAAAATCAATGGGAGTATAAATTGTCAGTGCTTATCAGCTCCTGTGCTTTTCACGGCGGATGCTTTGAACCTCCCACTGAACAGCATTACGTCTTGCTAGCAGCCATGATGGAAGTGAATAACTTCATATTGATACGTTTCATAAATACGATCAAGATAGCTCTTGCAGATTTGGAAGTCTTTATTTCTGAAAATTTTATCAAATAAGATATAATTAAGTGCAAGCATAATTCTTAACACAGTGGCTCCAAATAATGACCTTTTGCCACAATCTCTCAGCATGCTAATGTTTAATACTTATGATTTCTTTATATCTTGGAAAATGATAGCAGGGAAATATATTCCATTTTTTTTCTCTGAAGTAATGAATTGTTAGAAACTCACTTCAAAGGAAAGTTCATTTTCTCCTCTCCCCATTTTCTTTCTATTGCCTGCAAAAAGTGTGTTTTCATACTGGCATCACTACCCTTAATATGATTAAATGAGATAAGGTTATTGTCCTGCAGTTTTCACGTATAAGGCTGTAAAAATTGAAACCAAGAATAATTTCTATTCATACATTTCCTGTTTTAAAATACTGGAAGACTTGTTGTGCCTCCTCCACCCTATTTTTCCCTTTGATATCCCATTTCCTTTGCTAGGAACTCAGTAAAGGTTGGGGAGGAGGTTTCAAAGGTATTTGCTCTGCAATTATCGCTAGCTGTCCAAGAATTGAAAGTGTGTAGGAAGTCTGTCTCAAGTACAAAGTAAATTAACACTAAAATATATTCTAGAAAGGTAAAAAAGTCATAACATCTCAGAAATATCAACTTGTTCACAATTTCTGTAACACTGACATTATGCTACATCCCAGACTTCTAACATACTAAGATATTTGACTGCAGATTTGCTGTCTGGAAAACTCTGGATAACTAAACTGGGTTTATTTTTCAAAAAATATCAGGTCCATTAAAAGGCAGAAATTTCACTGATGTCTTTAGGGATGCATGCTAATTTTGAAAACCTCATGCATAAATTGCATGTGGCAGTGGTAGGTCTCAGCTGCCAGTGTTTGAAAGACAATGATATCAAACTGATAGCTTTGTGATGTGGAAAAAGGTATATGTCTAGTTCCTGCATTTCAGGTCTTCCCTCTGAGACAGCACTAAGATTGCAATGGTGTCCCCCGCCCCAGTGATTCATCCCAATAAAGAACTTTTCAGAGGGCAGGCACGGTAATCTTTTGCACTGTAAGGACTTGGCACAGGGGAGTGATAGATTATTCTCACCACAATCTGTTTCAGAAAAAAAGAGAAATGTTCTGGAGCACAGTAAATCGTACTATTTGCACTAAATGAAAGATGAATTTGACTTTTTTAATGATTCATCCATAACTGCATTTTCCAGTTTGAATTCCTAGATAAAATAATCTCTTGGGAATGAATGGAGCATCACGTGTTTGTAGAGCAGCAAACATGAGGAAGGACCTAATTTTTCTTAAGCTCTCTTGGCTGTAGTATACCTAATGCTGGTAAGGTTTCACCAGTAGGATAGCAAAAAAATGTAGTATTATTGTGACTAGAAATGATTGAATGCCAAAAAAGAATGTTTGGCCTGCATTAGCAACATAAGTGGATCTGCAGCCTATTATCAGAGCTTTTTCATTTGTTGTCACAGTATACCAGTGAAGGAGAGCTTTAAGCAGAGTTTTGGAAGAAAATCATAAGGAGACTAGGATGCTATCAGTAAAATGTACACACAGCCTCTGCTTCTTCAGCCATGAGAGGGTAAATTGTGTCCTCTGACTTCAGTACTTTTTGGGAAATGGCAGCTTGACTTAGGATAGTACAGAGTAGTGAAATTAAATGAAAATTATGAATGAAAAATATGTGTTTTATTTCATATTAAGAAGTACCAACAACCAAACAGTCCAAACATTCTTGGCATCCTTTCTAAGTGCATCTTCTAAATCTTCTTTACCTCTAAGAGAGAAGAATTTTCCTTCTCTTTTGACTGTTGTTACAAAGTTTGTTAAAATAAGAATGAGGAAGTCCCTGTATTTTGCACTTTGATTTTGTTTGGTGACAATACTTGCAAATAAAGCAGAGGAATAATTTTTTGGTTTTTAGTGTAAATGTCACACTTTGTGACAGCCATGCTTGTATCTTCAGTTAGATCCTTTTTTATATTGTTAGTATTCAAAATTAACTTGGAAATATTGTTTAATTTGGCCTTATGAGTAGCAAGTAGCAGACATTTGCTGGTTGATATTCTTCATACCAAAACTGGATTTGTGCTTGATTCTTAAAGAAAACCTGGTGGGCAGAAGTCAATCTCTATTTACTTTGGGAATATCTTTTCAACTTAGTAGACTTAGTTCCCAAGCTTGTGTTTAGATTGAATTTTTGCAAGTTTCAGAGTAGAATGGTCTTAACTTTCATCATGTTTATTGTTTCCTGTCCTTAAAGGTATGTGTGTTATAATAAGAGTATCTGATAAAATACTCACTTAATAGTTACAAAGTCACTAACAGAGTAAATAAATTTCCTTCGTAATCAATGCTAAATATGGAAATAAATTTTAGCATCTGGCAAACTATCTCACTGTATTTCCTGTTTAATACTCCTTAGTAGTTAATCAATATGGTTTATTAAAGAAAAATGCAATAACAGTCAATATGAATTTGAAGTTAATTGTTCTAATACTGTAAGAGTTAGTCTCCTTTATATAGTAACTTCAGACTACCTTACTTAATATTCTTACATAAGGAGCACTGACTCGTAGAGCTGTAATTTGAATATGTTATTATTCAATACGTTAGGCTTTTATTCTAAAATAATGATGTAAATAAATTTAGTCTTGCTTGCTTATTTAATCTTTAACATTGAATGTCTCTGTTAATAGTAGAAAACTTTGTATTTTTTACAGGCTTAACATTATACTAGTCCTAGGCATGAAAATCCAGCATTAATAGGACTTAATTATAATTTTATATACACTCTGTTAGGGCAAAAAACATTCCAGCTGCCCCAAGGCAGATTGAATCCTCAATTAAATGTGTGAAAATTTAAGTCTTCATGGTTATTTTGACACTTGGATGTCAATTTCATAAATAAGCTATATTAAAAAGATTTTTCATAGGAGACGTAAATGCTTAGGAAAAAAGTGTTGAATGTATTTTAAATTATTGATTTACACTAATTACTGAAAAAAATACTGTATCAAAATAGCAACATGAATTTAAAAAAAAGCTTTTTTGACACTTTATGAAAGTAAAGGCTCACCTTTGGGGAAAAAGGGCTATTCTGGGAACAATAGTGTAGAGGCGGCAAAATTAAATTTGATTCAGCTGAGTGCTTAGGTTCTTTATGGAGAAGGATTGAGAGATTGCTATACCTAATATACAAATTATTTTCATTTTAGATTGTGACTGTGCATTCATTTCTGATAAGTACCTTAAACAATTTGGCAATGTGACTTTGTAACCCATTTTAAGTAGCCTGCCACTGCTCTAAAACTCAACATGGAAGAATGGAGGAAATGCTACTGGCCTCACATAACCATGATGTTTGCTTTCTTGATAAAATAGTTTTTATCTATAAATTCTCTCCATATATATAGGCAAGAGTATGCTATTTCCTCCTGGTAGTTTTATATGGAGGACTGAGTAGAAAATTATTAAAAAAAAAACCAACACGTTTTTGGGCTGTTTTGCCTCATATTTTAAACACTGCAAATGATTTGATAAAACCCATAAAGAACATAGGTAGCTGATAGCCATTAAAATACAGAATGCAAAAAAGACAAAGGTGAATATTGATTTTATATGAAATACTTTGTCAGTTAACATTCTGTTTGGCAATTCTATTTCAGGAGAATTTTCAGCCAATTCTAGTGACTAAAATGCAAAATTCCTGCTAATACTTTATCACATGGCCTATTTCTGAGACAGGCAGCAAGTTCCACATTGATGTGTTGGCACAAATTTTTCTCATGTGGGAGTGGGCAGTTAGAGAGGCTTCAGTTCCACTGTGCAAGGAATGAGGAAGAAGTCGTGTCATTTTCTCAGCTGCAGAAGGATCAAACTCAGAGCATCAAAATTGAGAGGGTCAAAGATATACACCAAGTAGGAATTGACAAAACTGGGAACTATTGTGTACGTGTGCTCTATGGTCTTATGGAGGAACACCACTGACACAAAAAAAAATGGCTTATATATTCCCTTAGCTTGTCCATGGTAACTCTTACACTTCAATGCATTAGTCCCAAGAAGGCTAATTTTTATCTTTTACCTTTTTTCCCCCTCTAAAATTTTCGTCTCCTTCTTACTAGTTATCATGTAGGAGTTCAGTACTCCTTCCAAAATTTATACTTCAGCCATCTGGAGCAACATTTTTTCCAAATAACTGTTACTGAAATATAACTCCTAAATGCAAGCATTACTCTTCTTTTTACACTTATAATGCACCTGACATTTGCACTTGGACAGTTTCTGAGGACTTTTTTATTTGGTTCACATAGTGAAAGTTTCATTTCTTTTTTCCACAATAGTGATAACAATACAATTATTCAGCAAAGGAATATCACAATAAATTTAGTATCAATTTTTAAATTGAGCAGCACATTTGATGAGGTTCTGGTACAAAACTAGACCAACAAAAATGCATTTGCTGCACTTTTGGTGTATCAGATTTGTAGAAAGGCACTACTGCCATAATTTAAAAAAAAATTAAGGCAAAAATATTTTTCCCCTTGCTTGTCAGTATCTTCCTATTTGTACCCCAAAAGTGCAGGTTTTTTTTTTTTTTAATTCCTCTTATCAAAAACAAAAAGGAAAAAAAGAAGTAGCTCTTTTTGATCATTGTCCTGCTTTTCATTTTTTCTGTGGAAGCACTTTCTTTTCTTTCTTTTGCTTTTACTTTTCCATGCCTGGAAGACATGGAAATTAAATTCTGCAACATTTTAAAATCTCTTCTGGGAACATGTAATAGAAGATGACAAGTGCTGGATGTTTATTAATTAAGTCATAGCTGGTCACATCCTACTTCTCAGGTTGCAGAAGAATGATTTTATACAGGCAAAATTGGACATTAAGGAGGAATTTGAAGGAAGAGAGTAGTAGCATAGCTAAGTGATTAGGTGGGGATTGCTCTGCACTAAGACACAATGAGAAAAAAGTAGAGATGATTGATGATTGTGCTGATAGAGGTTCAAGAGAGGCAATATGAATGGAAGAAGAAAGGAATAAGCAGTAGAATTTGAAATACCTTTGGAAGGCTTCAGAAATCTGAAATTGATATGGTAATAGGGGAATCATATGATCATTTGTGTCAAGACAGACCTCTGAGGTTATCAGGACCAACCATAAACCTAGCACTGCCAAGTCCACCACTAAACTATGGTGGAAAACAATATTAGAGTTGAAAGGACATTTAAGTTTTACATTAGTTAATAGAAGCATACATTTGAATTATCTTTTTCAAATAGTGAACATTTAATTTAAACACTTTTTTCCCCCAAGTAAAACAGCAACTATGTCCATAGCTACTAATAATACCATAAAATTACTTTGGTAATATTGTAACTGGGCAGTTTCTAACTATTTGAGGCTATAGGTGAGGGCAAAGGGAGAGTTACTCTGGTTTCGTCTTAAAGTGATGAGAGATAGGAAAGATTTTGTTAGCTGGAAAAGGAAAGTATATCACTTCACATTCGTGGAAAAGAGTTATCACAATTGACCTGTTGGCCTAGTTTCTCTGGTGAAGGAAGCTGGTATTGCACCCCCTTGCTTAGCAAGGTGATGTAGCCAGTGTAGGAGGCTCCACAGTGTAGTGGCACCCTCTGCTACTGGTGAATCAGTTTAGCTTTCTTTATGTAGTTTGTCAAAGCCTCCCACCCCCTGCTTTCCTACCAAATCATCTCTTACTCTATTAAGATACATGCAATTGTAAGCACCTGGCATGACTTTGAATCTATTTAAAAGAAAACAACCATGGGAAGAGCTTGGAGTGTATCTTTGCAGTTCTCAAGTGAGGAGGTTTGACCATGGCTAAGAATTTAGGTTTGAATATTTTTATGCAGGAGTGGATCCTGAGGTTCTGGTGTCATGGTTTTGATTGGTACTGCAGGGTGAGATGAGGAAACCCATCCAAACTGAATACTTATCCCTGTGCTTGGACGGCACAAAGCTCTGACTCTCATCTCTTCTGAAGAAAGCTATTACATACACCCTGTTGTGTTCTACTTCCATCTGCCACATTGTTTGTTCCCAGTCTCTTTTACCATTTTATGACTCATCTCACACCATACATACAACCTTCAAAAGATTTTCAGCTCTGAGGCAGGGAAAGCTACTGTCAGTAACATAATTGCTTTGGGAGCATTTGTGAGTTATCTAAGAAACAGTGAAGTCATTTAGCTGAGGACTGCTTTCCTTGTTAGTGAATGGCAATAGACAAGGTAAAATTACCTTAATCTGTCCAGGAAATTAATCCTTGCCTTTTGCCACTTAAAAACCATAATGTGTCTCAGTTTATATGTACTAAGTGATATATATTCAGCAACTCCTTGCTCTTTGCTGGTCTGCTTGTTCTGTGACCTCTGTGATGAAAATTTATTTCCAGGTATTTTTTCTGCATAATTTATTTACCATGTTCATGACACAACTTGGAGTTGGAATCTGTTCTCTGTGATTCTTATGTGTGATTTGCTCCCTTTCCAATGGAGGAGGTGGGGAATGGCTGAGACAAACATGCTGCTTTCACTTGGACCAGACAAATGCTTCCGTGCTCTACCTGAATACAGTGTTAAACAGTCCAGACAGCTGCAGTAGGAGAGGATGCAGTAGCTGCTACCGGGTGCAGTGAGCCCAAATTTTTACTGATAGTGATGATGATAGTAAAATAAAATAATATTTTGGAATCTGCATATGGTGTGAAAGAACTTATAAACTCTAAAAATATACTGTTTTTCAAAAACATAACCAGTTAAGAACATGTACTTGAACTTATGGGGGTAATGGGTTGATAAGTCATTGTAAAGAGTAACTCAGTATGCATAACTGAGGATGAAAAAAAATGTCTGAAATTGCCTTGAGAAAGGGACCATTGACTACTAGCCACTGTGTTGGTCATGAAGGTATTCAATTATATTATTGAACGTTGTATTATTGATTTTTAAACTGAGTAGCTTTAGTGTGAAATGCTTCCTACTTAAAATGGTTTGCCTTTGTTCATGATTTGTTGATAAACCAGTCCCATATAGAAAAGGAATTTACATTTCTAGCTGATTGACACAAATACAGTGATTTACTTTATTGTGAATTACTCTGAGTACATTAGATATATAAAACGTTTTTCCTATTTGTTGTGGTATTTCAATACAGCAGCACAGAGCCTTCTGATTTTTTACTGACACACTAACCACTGCTTTTGACCAACATACACTTTTGACATTATAAATAAACATGACCATGATTTCCCCCACCTTTCCTCTTACTAGCAGATTGCAGTTCCTTGGAAACACCTGCAGGTTCTCTTTGCAGCTCTCATGGTAGTCAAGCACCCTATTGCCGTGTTACTTAACTAGATGACTGAACTAGATTAAAAGAGTGTCTTGTTTTCCACGTTCATAATCAGCTTGACATCTACTCCTCTGAGTCACAAAACATGTCTACTATTTAGTTTTGACTTATATTAGCTCCTAATGCATTCATTTTTCTGGAAAATCCGTAGTTCTGATAGAGCTTTAAGGACCCCTTTTATCCACTCTGCCTACCAGTGTTGTAGAAAAGACTAAGATTTGCTTGTAAGTGCATATATGGCCCTTGATTACTTCCAAGAATTACAGACATCAGTAAATCTGAAAAATCAGTGATCAGAGCTCTGATTTAGCAAAGACAATCACTGAGGTTGTGTTCAGTCCCTGTATGGGCCATTTACTTAAGAACTGAACTTGATGATACTTGTGGGTCCCTTCCAATTAAGAATATTCTGTGATCTAAGTATACATCTTTGATGTCATGCACTGTGGGTAATCACATTGGTTTTATGAAAATAAAAGCAAAGAGGAAGCACATGGGCATCTAAGATTAAGACCTAACAATGCCATGGAGTAATTTGCGTGTTGCTGTCAGGTTTTTGGCAGGATATCTGTGAGAAGACATGATGATGCAATTTAAAAAGGTTTGAGAGGAAACTGGAAGGAAGGTTGAATGGAGTTTTTTCATCAGCTGAGGGTTTTTTTTGTTTTTTTTTATATCACATGGTATTACAGTGATTAATATCCTTTGGGTCTCCTGTGGCTGTCTGCAGTTTCTGAAAAAAATATTCTTCTTAGATGCTTTTTTTTTTTTAAGGTTTTTGTTTGTCGTTTTCTTTTGAATTAGTAGAATTTGGATTTACTCGTGGGCAGGGTATATTGGACCTTCTAGTGGTATTGAACAATTTTGCTGTGTGTCCTGTTCACATACTTAAGCCAAGATGATCATGAAATTTACTGTACAGATGGAATTTTTCCCAAGGCAGGCTACTAGTGACCTTCTTTTTTACCTTTTTTTTTTTTTCTGCAACATGGTTATGGTTTGCTTTCTAAGATTATCTGGGAGTTTATTTTCATTAAATTCTTGCTTCTAGTGCAAGACTAACACTGGTGTTTTCCTTCTTGCTGTCCTCTTGTAACAAACTGTAGATGATCTTTGAATGTAGGTCTGGACCAGCATGTTGGTTATTTGCCTGTATTTTTGCGTAGACTGGAGAAATTCAATAAATCCTTCTGGACTGGACATCTATTACAAGGTTTTCTTTTATTAAAAGGTTCTGGACTCTGACAATGTCTAGTCTGAGCACCATGCATTTTTTTATGAGATTTTTACCGTATGAACTGTGCTGTTAAAAAATTTAAAGGGAAAAAAGATACTATTTTCAGCTACGTGCAGAATTTGTGTATCTTCTATATTTATGATACCACTTTATTAATATAGATAAAATTAATAAAAAAGGATGCTCATCACTGTGACTATCTTAAGAATTCAGTAGAATATGTATATTTCAACCACACCCATGACATGTGGCAAAAAGGCCAGAAAATGAAAATTAGTTTCAGCTGTTCAGCAGCATATGGAGGCTACCATTTCTCAAAGATGTTGTCTTTCAATTTCTCCAAATTATTCTAGATTTATGAACATTGTTCACTAGTGAATACACTGGAGTAATTATAACCTAGTGGTGGGTAGGTCTCTTAGGTCAGCTGTGTTTATGCTTGTGGTTCAGACAAGATATTTTTCTCCCTCCTCCCCATCTGGTACATTCATCAAATATTTAAGATACAGGGGAACCTGTTAAGGACATTTGGGCTCTTTTATCTGCTTTATGGTTGTGTTTATCTAATGGGAACTTTTGCTGTTGATATTTTTTTCATTTTGATCTGTTACATGTCTATGCCATCTGTATTGTCTGTATTTCCAGCAGATATCCTTCCTTTATTACATGTCATATCCCCTTCTAGATGAATACATTTACTTTATTACATAATTATTCACAGTATGAACTTTTAAAATCCAGTTTGGACATCACTGAAGTGGATCTAGTGATTGTAACGTGGATTTCAAGACTTTAAAGATTCTGTAGCTGGTGGTGGGTGTGTTTTTTGAATATTGTACACAACCAAAGAACTGAAATACGCTTTCCTGAGAGCAGACTAGCTATGTCCCTGCCTGGGGAGTTACCTTCTAATACACAGTTATTCCTGCTTGTCTGTCTTGATTTATTCCTTTTACTGTTTTATTTTTATTATTATCTTTTAATGTAGACTCAACTAGATTTGATGTAGCTGCTGCAGTTGCTGTCTGTTCATATCCTCTGGGGTATATTTTTTCTCCTTTGTGTTATTCTTGCCTTAATCACTTGTGATTTTTTTTTTTTTTTTTGACTCTATACTAACTCTGTATCTCAAGCTGGAAAGATGGACTGTCTCCTACTGGACATACGAAAGTAGTGCCACTCCAGAATCCCTGATCTTTACTCATTCCTCTAATCTAATACCCTGACAAGGCGATAGACTTCAATGTTGTTACAGAATGTGGTTGTTTTATTTCTAAAGGGATAATTTTACTAGGCTTTTTGTGGTCCTTCAGGGACAATGAATTACACAATGGGCCAGATGTAACAAGCAATATGTAGCAGTCATTAAACTAAATTATTGCACTCATCCTCACTGTCCTTAATCTGTTAACGTTTTGATTTTTTTTTTTTTCATAACCATCTCAGTGTGATAAATTGTATAATTTAAAAGCTTCCCTACCGAAGTGTGATTAGGAATAATTTGATTGGGGGAAGAAGTGGGTAGTAACGCAGATTTTTTTCAGGTAAGCATTTGCATAGGATGAATATAATGAAACAAATCTCCCCTTTGTAAGTGGGAAAACATGTTAAAACTTCCACAACAATTCATTCACCATTGTCAGAATAGGAAAAACTTTCAATTTTTAAAATTTTAATGATGTTATGTAAAAATAGGGTAATTATTTGCATTTGCTGTGTGCAGTTGCTTTGACTCTTTGTTTCTATTCTTTGTCCATTATGACTCATTTTATGAAATTGTTTGTTTTACCTTTGTTAAAAAGAATTAAGAAAACACCTCTTTTCTTAGTGTCTTTATGGTTATTGAGGTAGAATAGCAGTTGCTCAGTCAGTGTCACAGTGTTTATTTTAATCTCTGAATTAATTTTCTTGGTTGCTAGGCAATTCTACTTCATAGATTTAATGGAAATGACTAATTCAGTGTGCTCTCATTTCATAATAGGCAATCGTTTGCATTAAAACTGAAACTAGGTTTCTCTATGACATAATGTTTGACAAATACTCCTGTCAGTATACAATTTCATTACTTTAGTGAACAAAATATTAATATTTCTGTTATCCAGTCCTGTATTTCTTGCACAATCCAACAAAGCTCTTGTAAATGTAAAGTATTCAAAAGAGGGAGAATTGGGATTTTACATACATGTAGAGGGCAAACGCCAGCCCTAAGGACTAACATTTTGGAAATTTTTTAAGGTATCTTATGAAGATGGTTCCAGTTAAGTCTTTTTACATCCTCAATGGCAGTGGTGTAATTAAAAAGTGCTCTGTATTTCAGTTACTCAGCCCACAGATGTATTCAGCAGATACTGCTTATTAGCAGTACATGGAAGTTCAAAAATAGGTATGAATATTCAAAGTAATAATAGCCATATTATTAAAGAAAACTCCTCAGCAGTCAGTGATTCTGGAGGTTTTTCATACTGAAAAACAAAACACCTGAGGACAGTTTCTTTAAAATGTAAAATATTGTTTTCTGCTATTTTGATACTATTAGTATTTAAGGACAAATATGTAGGAAAAAGGATTTTAAATGAAGCATCTTAGGTTCCTCTGTATCAGGGTAGTGCAGAAGTGCAGGCCTCTTTCATTTTGTTGCTACCAGCTATGCTTTCATTTATTCTGAGCTATCATCTGCTGAAACACTTACTGTCTTTTAGCTTGTTATCTCTATTTCCCTCCTATGCCTCCATGTTGGGGAGCTGCACAACTTAAAAATGAATGGAACCCACCCTCTTCTGTAGAAGAATAAAGGATTCTGTGGGCCTGACAGCTAAAGGTGTACCCTGGTATTCTCTGGCCTTCTGACATTGGTTCAAAGTTTATCAGTTCAACTTCTTTAGCCCAGAACATCATTCTCCATGCTTATTTGCTATTTATTTTCCTTCTCTTTAGTTTATCTTACATTTGTATTCCTGACAGTAGCCACCTTTTTGTGCAGTTAGTGTGCTGAAGACCACAACTGATTTGGTTAATCTATATAGTTTGTGGCCATCAAAACACTAAATTCTAAGTCCAGTTAACAAACACATTTTATCAAGACTGGGAATGCTGTATATTTTAATGGTTTTGTATTTAATACACAGTGTTTCAGTACCTATTAATACAAAAAAAAAAAAAAAAACTCTAGAAAAATCTCCCAGTTGCTATCTTACAACTTTAATTGCCACCTAATGGTGGTAAAGTAAGTAATAATACCATGCTATTTTTGAGCTTTCTAATTGGATTTGAGAGAAAACAACTTTCAAAAGTCACACAATTGAAAGTGTTTTCAGTTTTTTTTTTTTTTGTTTTGTTTTTTTTTTTTTTTTTTGAAAGGACATAGGGGGAAAAAAAATTAGATCATTGAACTGTATTCCTCACAGAAAAAAAAAAGTGGGTTTGTTCATTTTTTTGTTATATTTGAGTAATAAGATGGGTGGTTAGCCAGAATACTTGCAACTGTAATGGTAATGGATACTGAAAACAAAAAGTTGGCTGCTTTGTATTCAATACATACTTGTGAGACTGTCTCAGTTTTTATAAATGAGAGGTGGAGCATGCAGCCAAAATGAATATGATTATATTTATGTCAGTGAACTGTCCCAACTCATCTTAATCTATTTTAACATTTAAAGAAAGCAGTACTGAGATGATAGTTTTCTGTTTGTGGAACTGGGTTATGAAACTCCTGCAACAGAAGCATGAAAATGTTAATGTGAGTGAAAGTAAACCTCTAGGGAAAATGAAATAAATTTCTTAATGAATATACTCTGTGTTCCTGGCTCCACGAGGCAGAACACTTACTTGGATGAACTGGTTGCCAAAGAAATCTCTTTAGTGTACTAACTTAAGAAAACACCAACAACTGCCTTTCAACAAATGGGATAATGGGAAAAACCTTCAAAAATCAAATCAAAGATCTCTGGGTAGTTTCAGCAGTTTACTTCATCCGTAGGTACAAACCTTTGTATGGAGATATTAAGTAAAGGTTCTTTTCCCCCAGGGGGGTTGGGTACTGGAACAGGCTCCCCAGGGAAGTGGTCACAGCACAAAGCTTGACACACTTCAAAAAGCATTTGGACAATGCTCTCTGGTACATGGTGTGAATCTTGGGGACAGAAGTTGGACTTTAATGATCCTTGTGGTCCTTTCCAGCTCTGGATATTCAATGATTTTATAATTCTCAGTAAGAGTACACAATTACAAGAAGAAAATATGTCATAGCAATAATTTCCATCATGCTTGGTAATTCTGAGGAATGAAATTGTTATGAAATAGTGAAGGTATTAAAAGTTATGTTACTGGATTAAAAAGTAAGCTATTTTTTCAGCCAGTAATCCATAAGTTACTCCTTTAGAGACAATGTTTTGTGAAATTACTGGGACATCATGTAAGATTCTGGACTGAAATATGAAATATCTGAAAGAGATTATTTGTATAATTTACATTTTCCAGTTTGATTTGCAGAAATTACTACAAAATGATTTGCAACCCTGAAAAATTTCACTGTAATTCACTGTGTCTTGATTTCCCATTTGTGCAAAGCAATATAGGGACATACATAATCTTTCATTTCTTCCACTCATTCTGACTTGTTTATCACTTTAATCGGTGGTAGTATTTACAAATCTACAATGCAATCTCAGTTGAGTCATCTAGATATTAAAGCAAGATGAAGTATGCTAAGGCATACTTACTAATTTGTAAATAAATAAATTGCAGGCATTTGATGTTCTTTGCTAGTAAGGGTGAAATGCAGTGTAATTGAAGATTCTTTCCTGTCCCACCTTAATTCCTAATTAAACATTTTATTTAAATGAACAAAAATGAAGGAGCTGCATTCATTGTACATATGGCATATGTGTTGTTAAAATGAAGAGTGACAGACCTTTGATTTTTAACTGAGACATAATCCAAGTCAGAGTGCTGCAATATACATATGGTGGATGTCAGTACAGCATGCCAAAGGAAGGAACAGTTCAGAAAGTTGTTAACTTCATTCCCTTCAAAAAACCCTGAATTTCTTAGTGATTATAATATGTGATATGGAAAGTTCAGAATGGATATGTCTCTATTAGTCATTAGTGTCTTTTTAAACTCATTTTACAGAAGTGGTACTCAACAGAGGCAAATGAGCCTGTGTTTGCTTGTTTGTTTTAAAAAAGATGCATTTTCTTCCGATGAATGGCTATTTTTCTTTAGGAAGGTGATTGCAACATTTTCAGTTATTGAAATGATGACAAAATTTGTTCTGTCTTCGGCAGCAAAAAATACAGACTTTGTTTTATCAGCATATGATGGAGTATAAACCCAAATACGAAGAAAATTTCAGGCTGAAAATTAAAAGGCCTAACTCTTAACAGAAATATACTCAAAATGCTATTTCTTAAATGTGGCTGCTTTCTTTGAATATATTTGGTATATAGCCCATGCAAAGAGAGCCTCTGAGCATCTTCCTGCATATGCATGTGATGTTGTTCCATTATGTCACATCCAGTCTCTCCCCAAAACTGTAAGCACCACCATCTAAATTGTCTCAGTGGGAAGAATGCACTGTGGGGACCTCTACACTGTTACAACAAGATTTATGTCTGCTATTCAAGCTATCTTGTTTAAATTTTGTTTATAACTCCTTCTTTAAAACTGCTGTCTGTTAAAAAGATGTACAATTAAATTAGTTGTAGAAATAACCAGTCTTCTGCATCCCTCACTTTGTTGCAAGTTTGAAGTCCTCTTTAAAAGTAGCTCCCAGAATCTTGTGATATGAACAAATCTCAGCAGTTTCATTACAAAAGCAAATTTCTGGCTTTACTGGCTTCAATAAAAAAATTATCTTTAAAATTACATTTATTATATATTTCATCAATAACATATGGATTATGTGGAGGCTCTGACAATGCTGGTGACACTTTTGGCATGCATGGGCCCCTGTCCTTGTTTTAATTTACTTGCTGGCAAAGAATTTGAAGGGTTGGTTGGTTTTCTTTTTCTTTTTTTCTTTTTTTTTTTTTTTTTTTTTTTTTTTTTTTTTTTTTTTTTTTTTTCTGTGATAAATATGAGTATTTCTCAGCCTTTGGTATTTTAGTTTTAATGTCAAAGCACATGATGGACCTAGTGTTTGCCACTAATGCGTTGAATCGTTGAATAACATTGAAGAGCAGTTCTGCCCTCAGACAACAAATGTTGCATTTAGAATGACTGAAAGCAATGTCAAACTATTACAGGCTTCTCTAGATATATAAAAGTAGGCAGAAAGGACTTATTGCAATTTAAGCAGATGAAGTGTAGAATATAAAGTTTTTTGAACTATAGACTGTCTAGTTTGTAGGTTGGGAAGAAGTGGATGGAACTTTATCTTCAATCAGAAATTGTAGTAGTATTGTTAGCTTGCTGGAGAGGATTAATGATAATACCACCTCAGCCCATGGAAGCATATTTCCAATTGCTTCCAGTCTTTTTTTTCCAAACATGAAGTATTCAAAAAGAAAGATTTGCATTAAGTTTTTACAAATTTGATTCTAACCTATGAAAATGCATTTATGAATTCAAACATTTTAGAAAAAATATCTTTCTCTTCATAATTCTGTCTAATTTTATATCAGTTTCTTAAGAAGTTTGAAGGTTTTTTTTTTTTTGTTTTTTGTTTTTTTTTTTTTTGGTTTTTTTTTTTTAATTTCTGTTAACAAATGTAGTGCTTTCTTTATATTGTGACATGCTGTTGTGTTTCAACCCAGCCAGCAGCCAAGCCCCACACTGCTCTTCACTCACTTCCCCACCCGTGGGATCAGGGAAAGTAAAAACCAGAGAACTTGTGGGTTGAGATGAAGACAGTTTAATAGGGAAAGCAAAAGGCATGTACACAAGGAAAACAAAACAAGGAATTAATTCACTATTCCCCATGGGCAGGCAGGGGTTCAGCCATCAGGAGCCATTAGCATGTTCAGGAGAACATGCATAGTGGTGACTGAGAAAGACAAACACCATAATTCCAAACATCCCTCCCTTCCTTTATTTTCCTACTTTACATACTGAGCATGATGCCACATGGTCTGGAACATCCCTTTGGTCAGTTTGGGTCACCTGTCCTGGCTATGTCCCCCCACATCCTCCCATTCATCCCCCCTTTCCTCCCCACCGTGGCACTATGAAAAGCAGAAAAGGCCTAGGGTCTGTGCAACACCTGCTCAGCAAAAACAAAAACATCTCCACATTATCTACCCTGTCTTCAGCACAAATCCAAAACACAGCCCATGCCAGCTGAAGAAAATTAGCTCTGACTAGAATAAATGTATAGAAATCTTATTGCCCATAGGTAAACACTGCTATTTGTGGGGGAGAGATATACTGGTGGAAAAGGCAGTGCATTTGTAGTGGTTTGGTTTATCATGAAATAGTGCTTTTTTGAGTCCCCATTAGAGACAGGTGAAGTGGTACCAAAAGATTAGGAAATTAATGTAATTTGGGTCTGCAATCTGGGGCTTATAGTCATCGTAGGTTGTACTAGTGTTCAATAACTATTTTATTTTTTTAATATAACTACACTGTAGTTGTTAGAAGAGCAGAGTACGTAACATTTTGAAAAATGGTTTGGTTTTCTCAGTTCTATGAAACAAATTCCTGTAATGATGAGACCTTCAAGAATATATTTTGAGGGAAAAAAAAAAAAAAAGGCACTTTTTTAAATATTTACTTTTGCTGTGCAGCAAGCGTTGGACCATCATTCACATCATGAAGCAAAACAGACCCATAAAGTTTCCTGTGCTAGCAGCAGGGTAGAGCACAGTTGTGTGTTTTTATTCCTCACCAAGAGAAATCAGAAAAGAGGAAAACGGAAAGTGATTGATTGCAGCTTTCTCATGCTCCACTGTTCAGCAAAGCCAGGTAGATCTGAGGGTGAACTAGTCTGGAAGAAATGAATGATTACCAATATTCATTACCACTGGAGAATGAAAGAACAAGAGAATGAAGAGGACTTTCAGCATGAAGGAATTTTGAACAGCTATGCAGCACATAAGGTGTCTGTTGCCTGAAGTTGTGTGCCACATCTGCTTAGATTTTCAAAATCTCCAAGGACTAAGTGATAATGAGTAGTGAAAAGATCAGTCCTAATGTCATTAAAAAAGAGACATCTTGAAAATGTGAAGTGGATGCCTTCTGAAAGCTCTGAAACCGAAATAAAAAAGTGAAACAATAGAAGACCTGTTAAAAAAAACCAAAAAAGAAAACAAACAAAACACAAACACCTACACACAAGGCAAAAAAAGGCCCCAAACTTGTTTTAAGTGTCACGTGAAGGCCTGATTTTCACTTCGGGCCTTGTTTACAGTTGATGACAATTAATGTAGTCCTATCCAGTTAACCGTTTTATGACAGTAAGGCTAGCTGTCCTTTAGCAGTCCCTTTCATTTTAATAAGGAATTTCCTTGCTCCTAAAGCAGATAATAACAGGGCTACTAAGGATGTGTAATTACAGTTTCTGTATCTAGGGGTGTCGTAGAATGCAGTAGGTGAGTAGAGACTT
This sequence comes from Pyrgilauda ruficollis, assembly GCF_017590135.1. Taxonomy (NCBI): domain Eukaryota; kingdom Metazoa; phylum Chordata; class Aves; order Passeriformes; family Passeridae; genus Pyrgilauda; species Pyrgilauda ruficollis. Next base: position 12,240,098 of record NW_024526599.1, on the reverse strand, counting down.
AGTATGTAGTGTTAGGTGAAGATCTGCATTGGCAGGAGCTGGATAGTGGAGTACATCTGATGGGCCACAGGCAGGACTGTCTGGTCTTACTTGGAGTGAGAGGGTGGAAAGCTGCTGGCATTGCCAATGGCCGGTAAATTAGCTAACTGCACAGGTTGCAAGGGTTTAATGTACAGAGGGAGTAGTTAGGACAGGAGGGTCTTCATCTTTTATTCTGTGTTTAGGGAATATCATATCATACCTACATAATATTTTACTCCTCCTACTTGAAGCGAGAAGCTGAGGGAAGAAAACCAAAATCACTTTTCAGCTAGAAGGAGTTTCTCTAGCAGGTACATTGGATCTGTGCAAAGCTGTCGGAGGCGGCATTAGCACTGAGACTTTAGCCAGAGAGGAAGCTTCAAGAACTGTAACAATTCTCCCAGGCAACAGAAGCAAACAGACAGAAAATGCTGTGCTTTCTCCTGGCTGCAGAATTCCCATAAACTCTTATCCCTCTATCACAGAATCATAGAATGAGCTGGGTTGGAAGGGACTCTCAAGGATCATCAAGTCCAACTCATTGCCCTGCACAGGACAGCCCCAAGAATCACACCATGTGCTTGAGAGCATTGACCAAATGTTTCTTGAACTCTGGCAGGTTTGGTGCTGTGACCACTTACCTGGGGCTCCTGTTCCAGTTCCCAATGGGCGATGCTGTGTCTGATGCACCCCAGGACATGCTTGGTCCTCCTGGCTGCCAGGGCACAATAAGTCAGATTCAGCTTGTTGTCAACCAAGACCTCTTGTTTCCTTTCCACATTGCTGCTTTCCAGTGTCTCATTCCCCAGTCTGTACTGTGCATACACGGCTGCCTCATCCCAGGTGCACAATCTGTCATTTTTCCCTTGTTGAACTTCCTGTGGCTGGTGATTGCCCAGTCTTCTACTTTACCAAGGCCTCTTTGCAGGACCTCCCTGCCTTTAAGGGAACCAACAGCTCCTTCCAGTTTTCTATAATCTGTGAACTTGCTTAGTATCCCTTCTGCATCCAAGTCATTTATGAAGATGTTGAAGAGCACAGGGCGGAGGATGGAGCACTGCAGAGCCCCACTAGTGACAGGTCCCCAGTGTGATGTCCCCCGCTCACTGTAACCCTTTGTGCCTGACCTGTGAGCCAGCTGCTCACCAATCACAGGATGTGTTTATCCAGCTGTGTGCTGGACTTTTTGGTCCAGAAGGGTCCTGTGAGGGACAGTATCTAAAGCCTTACTGAAATCCAAAAAGATCACATTAGCTGGCTTCCCTTCATCAACTGGTGGGTTACCTTGTCATAAAAAGAAATAAAGTTTGATAAACAGGACTTTCCTCTCATGAAGCCAGCCATGCTGGCTGTGACTGAGGACTATGTTGTCTTTCAGATGTTTTTCAATATCTCTCAGAATAATCCTCTCCATAACTTTACCAGGCACTGAAGTGAGACTGACAGGCCTGTAGTGGGGTCTCCTTTCTCTCCCTTCTTGAAAAGTGGGACAAAGTTTGCCAGTTTCCAGTCAGCTGGGACCTTTCTGGATTCCCAAGACTACTCAAAATCATCCAGAGAGGTTTTGTGAAGACATCCGCCAGCTCTGCTGGGATTCTGGAATGAATCCCATCAGACTCCTTAGATTTGCAGGGATCCAGCTGGAGGAGCATATCCTGCAGCATTTCAGGGTCACCTGGGAGTTCATCATTCTCACAGTCATGGTTCTCTGGCTATCTAGTATCACCATCTAGGTTGCAGTGCTGCATAGGGTGTGCACATTAATTTTGATTTAAAAAAATATATAAAAACATCGCTTTACTTTGAGCAGCAGCTTTAGCATAGTCCACTGCTAAGGCTTCTCTCTGGTGATACTTGCCAAAAGCTCTGTGCAACATGTGCAATGAATCATAGAATGTTCCTCTAGTACAAAAGATTGAATTCTCTCTTTTTTGCTGCTCTCAGTCTTTGGCTTTGGGAAATGCATTTTGCAGTTGTTTCTCATGGAGATGAGGGGCACTGGACTGAGATCTGCTGGGAGATTTCCCTAAGCTGATAGCTAGGAAAAAAGGTCAAATTTATGGAAGGGAGGACTACCTAACAGCATACAGTAGAGTCTGATTTTTCCCTTGCAGATGTGGTTTGAAAAGTGGAGAGAAAGCTGAAGTAGTACTTTCTCCCAATTTGAATTGGCAGCATTTGGAAAGCTTCACTTTCAGAGAGGCAAGAATGTTGAAATCATTCTGTCACAATGACTCTCATTTAAGGATGTGTTGAGGAGAAACCTAGGTACAGTCACTGGCAGAGGCAAAACAGGTTACTTGGTGTGGGGAGCAGAGGGGAACTGGAAGGTTAAAGTATCCTGCAATCAAGAACAGCAGACAGAGCTGTAAGAATTCTTATAGTTTCCAGGAACTGGAAATCATGGAGAGCATTTGGTAAACCAGCAGATATTCCCTCTTCACAAGGGCACCATAGGTTTCCATAAGATGCAGTCAGTTCAGGATGATTCTTTCTCTGTCCTGGTTTGCAGAGATACAGGAGAAGCTGTGCTATGGCCCAGCAGACCTAGACTGTATCCCTGACAGCATTTGTTCTACAGACACAGCGAATCTCTAGTGTATGTGTGTGTATCACAAATTTCATGGAGCAAGTCTGAAGGAATTTTTAGGAATGCTTCAAAGAGCACATATCTGAGAGTATGCCTGTCCCATTGCCATTTTCAAGTCCCTCCTGTAAATCCTAAAAGAAATCTTAAAGTTATTCAAAGAAAAGCTTGCTGGATTTCCCACCCCCAAGGGAAAATTAATTTATTTTCCTTTAACTTCACTCTTTGGAATAGTGTGAGATATTTTGGCTGTAACTTTAGAGATTGCAGCCTGGAGGGACACCATGCATAGCCAAATGCATCCTTAATAATTGATTTTGGAAAATTACTAAATACAAACAGTGTTTTACTTTAGAAAATATTGGCATAATAATGCAAGCTACTACATATGAGAGAAGTCAAGTGTAAGGAAGAGGTGAAAGGAGTGGAACGAGAAAATCAACACAGCTGTGTATCTCTATTACTGGTATGTAGTATCTGTGAAGAATGAGAGTTTATGGATTTGATAGAATATGTATTGTTTAAAGAATTTAACTTATGTGGTTTTATAATATTCTGATATTTTGAACAGCAAATGCAGGCATTAATTAGACTGTGTATGGAATAAGACAAGATTATGAACAAAGATAACCCTCCCGGGAGATAGAAAGGAGAGTCCTTCTGTTCCTTTTGCATGGCATAGGGGCATGGGCCTAGGGAGCCTTTTAAAGAGATGAGAAATTTGGGATTTAATTTTGTGGAAAGAGACAAAGCTGGAAGAGCCTAGAGGAAGGACTGAGTGATCAGTAGTGTGGAATATAAAGAATGTGCATGGGGAAGGTGACTGGAAGAAAAAGGATGGTGTGTGGTTCCCCATATCTCCAAACTAGCCAAACTATTAGACAATACTGCAGGGATATTATATACAAACTAGAATTGCAATTCTCACCACTCACTGATGCTGACTTTTTTTAGAATAAAGTTTTCACCTTTAAGTTTGTCTGGTATCAGTAATCTCATGCAGGCATAAGGAACATTTGCCTTCCCCCACACCTCCTGAAAATAATATTTTAAAAATGTCATACAGAAACTATGGGAGTCTGCAAGCCACAAAGGTTTGGAAATATCAGTTTCAGGATGTGAAGCAAGACCCACTCTTAGGTGTTAATTAGAAAGGTATTTCTGTTGGAGGTAAGTGATGGAGAAACAATCCAAACCAAGAATTTTGGTAATATTTAATTGCTGAAATATGGGTTCATATAGGCAGACAACTAATAGAAACATACAAAATATTAAGAGTAAACATATAAATAAACCTTCATTGGATTAAAAAATAAACTTTTCTACAGATACTGCAGAAGGCTGCAGCTATTTTTTGCTCACTGCATGGGTTCCTCAGATAATTCCATTTGGTAACTGGTGACACATGAATTTAAAAAAAAATTGCTGACTTTCATTTAAAGTGACAGGGTAATATTGCTAAGAAACTGAAGAATGTAGGTAAACATGTATTAAACATACATTTTTTGCATTTGGTATTATGCCATTATGTATATTTAGTTCTCTTGGTAGTTGCCAGCCTTTTTAAAGCAAATTATTTATGTTTGTATAATCTATTTGCAGAGAATGAAAAGAACAGAAGGAAACTGGGAATTGAAGGAAGGGGAAAGAATTTGAACATGCCTGCAATAACATATTTGTAAAGGGAAGAACTGAATGGGAAACCTGCAACTAGCCTGCACATAGTTAATTTCTAAATATAAATCCATGATCTAACAGTCTTGCAGAAATCACTTGTGGGGGTTTTTGTAACGATTTGCTCCTACGATAGCCATCTGTACAAATATATTCTAAATTAACCATTGCATTCTTATAGCTTGAAAGAAGGTTTTCAGGTCTTAATACTGCTCAGCTCTAGCCAAGAATGCAGTACACAAAAGCTATTTCATTCTCATTACTCTTATGGCAATATTTACTTAGTTTTGTGAACCTAGTTAAAAAAATAAATACACAAATAATGAATACAGATTATCATGGTAGAAATTTCTCCTTTAAAGCAACAAATACATGGGAGGATTAAAACATATTACTGTTAACTCTGTTTATAGTGTTCCGGCTTTTCAAACGGACAAAGATTTTTTTCCAGACATCTTTGTAGTTCAGTCCCTGGGATTTAATCTCTGTAATGTGTTACACTCACTATTGTCCCAGTGAATTTGTTGACAGACAGTAAGTGGGTCACTGCATTGAAATGCCTGATGTAAGCCCCGAGTTCTCTCTTTGCGTTGGCAAGGCAACGGCAGTGGTCCAGGAATCATGCGCAGAGCAGGCTCCCAGCCTGCTGCTCTCACGGGGTCTTGCTGGAGGGCAGGGAGGAAAAAGCCCTTGGATGCTGACACTGGCAGTGGATCCTTCCCCTCTTTTTTAATGTGTCTATTGTCTTTGGTGGTGGGAGGGACAGAAATGCAAACTTACAAATTAAATGAAGCAATGCACAGCATTTCACTTTATGTTCTGTGTTCTATGTTGCTTTGTTCCAAAATCTTTGGATATTATCTTAGTTTGGTGGGATTGAATACATTATACATCGGTCAGACCTAGTTGTTCTAATATAGTATATTAGATAAATATAGAAATATTTATCTTTCTAGTATAACACAAGAAAGATAAATATTTCATAACTGCTTGAGATCTTGCTATGGTTTACCATTCTCTCCTCTGTGCTTCCACAGCTCCCAAAAACAAGAAAAACAACTGACATAGTGCTTTACTCCATGAATCTATAAAGAAGCAAAATTTCATGTGTTGTAATCCTCATGTATGCTAACATTCAAAAAGCAACTGCAATAATTAAATTTATAACTGTTTTTTGAAAAGTAGTCTGATCACAGAGAAAACTTGAATCTGAACATCCACAAGTTCATAGTAATTGTTGATCTAATGAAGGGATTCCTACAGTTGACACTGGCCACTAAAATTGGAAGAGATGGGATGTGAAGGGAAAAGCCAGGAATTTTGTAGTTGCATAGAGATTCAAATCTTTCCCGCTGACCACATCACAGCATCAATGAAAGTTCTGCATCTGGAGGAAACAGCTTTGTTACTGACAATGTCATGGGCTATGTGTTCATTTGCTTCAGTTGAGCAGCTGACGACTGGAAGAGGTATGGATTTTGGCAAAACCATCTATTTCTGTAAAATAAAAGGGTTGTACAGAGCTGAGGGCATGTAAGGTTCTGTCATTACAAAGCTTTTTTCTAAAAAACTATATTCAGGTAGGAATTCCTACAAGTAGTTTTCTCCTAAAAGCAGTTATAGAAGTGGGAACAGTATCAACAGCCAGCTCTGTTTTGCCATTCACACTAAGCTAATGTAAGGAGCCAGGCTTCACTGTACCTTTCACAGAGGTTTTTAGCTGAAAAAACATCCCTTAGCTGAAAAAACATCCCTAAGAATGCCAGTGTTATACTGCTGCACATGTGGACTTGAAGTAGCATGTAGGTTTTGTCGCCTTCACGACTCGTATGCTTCCCATCCTTGGCTGATCAACAGAAATTACTACTTCTGGAGAGTAAACTCACGTTGCATGGTAAATATTTCATACTTCATGTTTTGGGCCTGCAGGTGTTTCATAAGTACCAGAAAAAATGCAGTTTTGAAACGTATTGTACACAAACAAAAATTCAGACTACTTGGGAACCTTGGAATGGGTTTTGAAAGTATTTCTAAGTAAATGGTGTAACAAAAAATGGCACCCTGGACAAATAAGAAGTAGGCAAGCTCCAACTCAACATAGCTGAAAATAGAAGGTGGGCAAATTAGTTATAGAAGTTCAAGTTTAAAACTGAGACTAGATGAACACTGAGTCCTGATCTGGTGCAATGCCTTCTAATGCTCTCTAAAGATCTAAAGCAAAACGGAAAAAAATGTGGAGCTAACAGGTCTTAGTTCTCCCAATGTCCCTTGTAGCTCGTCTTTCTCTTTTTTCCTTTTCTCTCAAACCATCCTTGTCTGACTTAATTATTTCCCAGCACAGTTTAACTAAACCAAACTTTGAATAGAAGAACGGAAAAAAACAAAAAGATTATTATACTACTACTAATTTTAAAAAAAGGAGAGAAAGGACAGAAGGTTTTAAAATAAAGATAATTAAAAAAAACATTGCATTGCAGTTTCTGAAGTAGTTGACCATTTTAACCTTTTAATTTTATTGCCAAATTATTATGTGGGCAATTGAACGCAAGTTTTTAAATAAGAAAATTAAGTAAAACCAACAGTACAAAATAAATTTTAAAGACTGGCAATCTAGTAGAAATTCTATATTTTTTTCTTGCTGAAAAGAGCGGAGAAAATTTTCCTTTTCATTCATTGCAGTTCAAGTTTGGAGAAACTCTATGCCTTTTGAAAACATTGCTTGTTCCTTGATAAATGGGAAGTAATGTTGTGCAAAAATTTTTTCAGCCTTTTAGGACTACTTTTATAAAAGAATTGTCTCTTTTTCTTTCCTTTAAGAAGTTTCCAGTTTCTTGTAGACTATTTCTTTAATATTTTCCCTCTGTTTGTTTATCTTCTGAGCAAAATAGCTGGATGTATTGCTGGTCAGTTTGACCCAAGTAGTCTTGTGATTATAACTGTCTGTGCTACTTTTACAGAAATTGATAAAACTGTACAAAACCCACTGATGTATAGTCAGATCTTAAATTATCTGCTTCTGCAGGACTTTAAATCTCTTCAAGTTCACGAATAAGTACTTCATATTTCATTGGAAAGTGTTACAGAATGTGAGAGACAGAGCTGCAAAAAAAGCCAGAGACAGTAAATAAAATGGCCATAACGCCAGTCACTGGCACTGGGGACTCAGATTTCTAGAGGCTGTGCTTAAGGAGTTTGTTTTCAAGTGGGTGCACAAGACAGTGGAGGACATATGGCGCAGGCTTAAATCTCACAGCTTTCTCTGCTTTTATTTCCCATTGGTAGCACTGTTATTTTCAACACGTTCTGTATTTTCTGAAATGAACTTTCATGTCAAAAGACAGGAGAATTAATTTTGTTCATCTTCAGTGAAGCCCTTTTCTCCTCTAGACTGTGTATATGGAGACAGCTAGTACCTGCAGCAAAGTATATCTTAAACACTTACTGGATCTCTTTCAACAGATGGACTGCAGTGAGAATACAGGAAGCTGCTGCCAACTTTCAGACAACAAAGTGTGTCAGGGATGAGGACATCTCTAAGATGTTAAGGAAAAGTAACTTCCCCCTGCATCAAAAATCCCGAAATCCCCCAAATGAAATAAGCTTAAAAATCCTATCACTTTGATTTTTGAAAAGTGATTTACTGCATAATTGAAATGACATATAATTTTCCAGAAAGAGAAGAAATACATTTTCATTTTGAAATTATTTTGATTAGATATTTTACTTGTAACTCAAAATGAAGGTGCACCTCTTTCCTGGCCCAGCTGTCATGTCTTTTGAATAGCCTATTAGAAGTGAAAGGTAAAACATATATGTAATTTAGTGTACAGAGATATGGAGAAGATCCTTTTGCTGGGATCCAACTAGGTGGGGCTTCTTTTACTATATTTTCCAATCATATTTGTTTGATTGGTGGCTTTGAAAGCGATAGATATGGCTTTTACTTCATTCTTAGGGACATAAAACATAGCCTAATTGATTGAAACATCACAGAGAATATTTACAATTTTCTGCATTTTAAGATCTTGCAGAGTTGATAGAATGCCACTAAAGCATCTCTCTCCATGTTTCCTATTTGCTTAGTATGCAATGTTATTGTAACATATCTCACTGCTCTGTTTTATTTTAAAGTTTTTTTTGGGGACTCCAAGGTCTCTTCCTCCCCCTTCATTTCTCTTCAGTAGTGGGATGGAAGAAAAGCTGAAGTCAATAAACATATGGAATGGAATAGAATGAAGTGAAATTCTTATTGTGATATGTTTCTGCAGTAGAAATGCTGGGACCTGAGCATAACTTTATCACAGTTCATATGCAGAACAAAATATGAATGCCTTTATTTCAACATGTATGCAACATATGTGCGCAGATACATTAGCTGTACATTTTGACATTTACTGCCACAAAATATTCAGCAATCCTTCAACTGAGCAATCCAGGGTTTGAATCAAGGGTTTGCATCAAGGGTTTGCATCAAGTGTCTACATCATGAACTTCTAAAGAGGCTTGTCTTAAACCATATCTGTGCTTTAAAATAAATAAAAATGCTCTACTTCTTGCAAAAGAAATTGTGCGAATAAAAACTCTCTAATACCAACAGGAAGGTCTAAAATCTTCTCATCATGGTGTTTGGGTTTGTAGTTTATTTTTTTGTGGGCTTTCATTCTTCCCCATCCCCCTCCTTCAAAGTTTCTTAGGTGCTTGTACCCAGAGAATCTCCCACAACTCAGTTTTGGATTGGATTGGATTGGATTGGCAGGGAGGTTTCCTGTGGCAGTAGTTTCATGTAGGCTGTGATGGACAGTAGCACTATATTTTCAAGTTCCCAGCCTGAATCTCTTTCAGTTGTCTGTATAAAAGGAGTGGAAGACTTAGGACTCATCCAAAAAGGGAGTTGGAGTTTAGGTATGTGCATTTTAATTTGATCCTCACTAAACCTCATGACATTTTGCCTAATCCTGGTGGCTTCTAAAACTTGTATGTACTAAAACACCTTAAATTGCATTAGAGACATCCTGGAAGTGGAGCTGCCAGTAACTGGCTTAGTGAGTTTCACATCTCTGTGCAGTTCATCTATGTGTATGTAGAGTGTTGCTTTGCCTGTGCTGACTTCCAGGTTTCATCTTGAGAAGTGTGATCTGAAAATGCATCAGAGAGAAAGAGTGCTATGTTAATGGTTACAGCATATGCTTGGGATCAAGTCCCTTCTCACCTACACTTACTATATCCCTGAGTATATTCTGACAATTGATCTGTATGTCAGGTTAAAATGGGGCCATTCTATCTCTGCTGAAACTGTTGAATATAACTGAAAATAATTATAGATTGAGTAGAAAAGAGAGAGGAAAGGGGAAAAAAGAGAACATGATGAGGAAGTCTAGTGCTTACATGCATATTTTAAATAGGCTGTCACTAAATAAATTATTGAAATAAGAATTTGAATGTTTGATTATTGTGCGGTACCATTACAGTTGCCTTTCTTGTAATTCTTGTCCTTCCACTTGAAATTCTTGCCCTTGCCCCAGATAGGAAAATTGTGCATCTTACAAGAAAATTTCATGTTCTGCAAAAGAGTTATGAAGCCAAGGTAGTGTTGGACTTCTAACTTAATATGTGTAATTCTAGACACCTGAATAAAAAAACCCTCCAGCCTTAATATAGGAACAGCAGCCACTTTGTATCATAATAAGGGTGTCCTTATTTTTCTTTTTTTTTAAATCACATAATAGTTTGATTTGGAAGCAACCCGTAAAGATGATGTAGTTCCAACCCTGCCACACCCAGCATGGGCAGGGACACTTCCCTTTAGATCAGTTTGCTTAAAACTTCATCCAACCTGGCCTTCAGCACTTCCAGGGACGGGAGGGACATCCACGACTTTTCTGGGAAACCTCTTTGGAACAGATTGTATGTGACTCAGCACTCCAAATGTAAAAAATTTCTTTCTTACATCTAGTATGAACCAACCCTCTGACAGTTTAAAGCCATTCTCCCTTGTTCACCACTACATGTCCCTGTAAAAAGCCCCTCTCCAGCTGTCTTGTAAGCCCTTTTTAGGTACTGGAAGGCTGCTAAAAGCCTCCCCGGAGCCTTCTCCAGGCTGAAAAACTGTCTCAACCTGATTCCAAAGGAGACGACTACTTCATTTTCATGGCTCTCCTCTGGACTTCCTCTAACAAGTCCCTGTTCTTCTTACGCTGGGAACCCCAGAGCTGGAAATGAAATATAGGAATGTAAAAATATTTCTAAAAATTCAGCTGATACTCCCAGTTTCTGAGATTCTGGGATCGATAGTCCTATGGAGTCTTCAACAAGTGCTTCAGTTTAGCACACAACCTTGTTTTCTACCTTTTCTATAACATTAGGATACATGGGACATCAAATTCAAGATCTTAATCGTATAGATTTTGTATATATAAAGAAAGCACTTAGAATCTATGAATAAAAGTAGCCTTTTCCCTAAGCAGCTTAAATATTAAATATTGTTGCAAATGAAGTGTGAAAGATGAAGATAAAGCACTGATGTGCTGATGTATTTCTATGCAAATATTAGGTATTTTAGAATTTTATATATTATTTTTTCCATTGAGCTATTTGAAAGAAAAAGTGCTAACTCATAGCAGGTAATGGAAGTTAATTTAGGAAGAATCTGCTGGGGGGGAAATGAAGCTTATGTAATGAGTGAGACATCACATAGGAAGCAGTGAAATTCTTTGTTCTGGTATCTTCCATGTTTGAAGTTTTTGTATTTATATGTCATCAGTAAATGAATTATTCATAAAAATGCTTGAATTGGCCTATGAAATATGATAAAGTAACAAAGTTATATAGATTTTAAATTTTTCTTGTCTGTTGTCTCAATATCTAGCTAGAAGTAACAAAGTTATATGATAAAGTAACAAAAATATGATAAATTAACAAAGTAGATTTTAAATTTTTCTTGTCTGTTGTCTCAATATCTAGCTAGATTGTTTTCTTTATGAGTACATCCCAGATCACTTTGTAATACATTTCTAGTGACCAGTATTAAATAGGACAGGAAAAAAATCCTGAATGAAAATGGCTTAGGTTACAACCATAATAACTCATACTGAGCCTGCAAAAGAAGTAAACCAACATGAAAAAGGAGGAATATCTTAAATGTCTAATCTATATTATTGCAACTACATTTAATAGTTTTCTGATGGAAGAGGTATTTATTTGTTTACATATATTATTCTAGTATAATTTTTGTCACACAGGTTCCTACCACTGTGTCTGATTTTTCATGAAATCATAGAATATCCTGAGTTGGAAGTGACCCACAAGGATCATTGAAGTCCAACTCCTGGCCTGCACAGGACAGCCCCAAGAGTCACACCATGTGCCTGAGAGCATTGTTCAGACACTCCCTGAGCTCCCTCAGGTTTGGTGCTGTGACCACTTCCCTGGGGAGCCTGTTCCAGTGCCCAACCACCCTCTGGGTGAAGAACCTTTTTCTAATATCCAGCCTAAACCTATCCTGACACAGTTTCATGCAGGTCCTATCTGTGGTTACCAGAGGGAAGAGATCAGTACCTGCCCCTCCATTTCCCTCGTTAGGAAGCTGTAGATTGTGTTGAGGTCTGCCCTCAAAATTGCACTATTCAAGGTGAGGTATACCAGTGCAGAGCAAAACAGAACAATCCCCTCCCTTGACTGGCTGGTGATATTTTCCTTAATTCACCCCAGGACACAGTTGACCCTCCTGGCTGCCAGGGCACTGCTGACTCATATACAACTTTCTCTCAGCTAGGACACCCAGGACCCTTTCCACAGTACTAATAATTGAACTGAAGTTGCTTAGTTTTCTAGTTAAAAAAATACATTATTAAAATGGTGAAGAAGTTTTTCCCAGAGTAGAATGACTTATTTAATGTTTTGAAGACAAATGTCTCATGGGTGAGAATTTCAATATATCTCAGCAATGTGCACCTGCAGCCCAGAATGCATCCTGGTGTGCATCAAAAGGAGTTTGGCCAGCAGGTCAAGGGAGCTGAGTCTGGCTCTCCACTCTGCTGTCATGAGAGCCCACCTGAAAAACTGTCCAGCTCTGGGACCCCCAACACAAGAAAAATGTGGACCTGTTGGAATAAGTCCAGATGAGGGCCACAAAGTTGATCAGAGGGCTGAAGCTACCTTCCTGTGAGGCAAGTCTGGGGTGGTTCAACCTGAAGAAGAAAAGGCTTTGGGGAGATCATATAGCAGCCTTCCAGCACCTGCAGGAAAGCTGGAGATGGGCTTTTCACAAGGGCATGTAGTGTCTGAACTAGGAGGAATGGCTTTAAGCTGGAAAATAGTAAGTTTAGATTAAATATTAGGCAAAAAATTCTTTACTGTGAGGGTGGTGAGGTGCAGGAACAGGTTGCCCAGAGAGGTTGAGGATGCCTCGTCTCTGGGAGCATTAAAGGCCGGGCTGGATGGGGCTTTGAGTGACCTGATCTAGTGAAAGATGTCCCTGCCCATGGTAGTAGGCTTGGATCTAGATGATCTTTAGATAGTCCCTTCCAACCCAAGCCATTCTAGGATTCTATGATCTTTGCCTAACTCAGCAGGAACAATATTAAATCAAACTGGTTATTAATTCTCAGTCTACCTAACATTTAATTGTCTATGTTGAATCATAACTATGTAGCATATGCTTGAATGGGATTGTGCCTCCTTTTTGGCTGCTGGGCTGTATGGCCAAAAATTGGGAATTTCCAAGTCAGATATGCAAAGACAGTGTTTCATATGAAGCTGCATAATAAAAATAATTGAGACTTACCTGTATTTTTGGATACGCTCTTTGACTTTTTTTAGTTTTGGTAATTGCATCGCTATTTAATGCAATTCTTCATTGGGCTATACTACTGTCTTTGTTCTTACATTATCTGAATTTTCCGATGCAAGCATGCCACAAGAATGGTTTGCCTGCTGTAGACTTCCTCCAGTTGTTGGAAATAAAAACTGGTTGTCCTCTCTTATTTCTTATTTACATCTTTGTATTCTTCACACATTTTCAAACTGTTTTGGGTTTGCACTATTAAATCACCTTTATAATATGTATAGTATGGTTTTGATGTAGAAAAATAAAAGATAGAAATTTTGTGGTAATAAAGAAGACTAAATTGTTTTTACCCATTCAAAAAGAATGGTATGAATATATTATATATGTATTTCCTTGTTTTTCTTTTGTGTTTATGATGCTGCTATTACGAGTTCCTCTATGTACATACAAAAGGGTTCAATAAAGTCTGTTGGAAAGTCATCCTTTTAAGCAAGCAAAAAACTACTAATGATAACCAGAAGTTATGGTAATGTGTCATTGCTTTTCAGAAACTGATAAGCAATTTTCAATTTTAACTTCTTTACTAATAGATTTGTACTGCAGCTTTAGTATTATAGCTTTAGCATTGCAGTGATGTTTTGCTTACTCTCCTTTTTTTTATTGAGCAGGACTGAGAGAAAGAGGTTTCCTGGGAACTTTGTGCTTAGAACAGTGAGGAAAACTTGGGGCTTTCTGGTGGAGGTTTCTTTTGTTAATTTGAAATTAATTTCAGTTTTATTTTCTTGCCCTTGGTTATTGCAGCATAGCACTGCTTTTGTACTCAGTTCAGTGTGCTTGCTTGCCTGTGTTAACTGATAGGAGAAGCTAATGCAGAAAAACACTTCCTGCCGTGCCCATCCTAGCACTTTCCTAATTGATTTAATCTCTGCTCCTTCAGAACATCGAAGCCTCAAACCTGTTCCTTAACCCAGTCTATTAGTCTGATGAGAATCGTGCCATGAGGGGGCCTTGATTTGTCTGTCTTTATTGACTTAAAAAGCCAGCAGCCAAAAAAACCTTAATCTTTGCTACATTACAAAGCTGTGGGCATAGACTTAAATCACTCTGCAGCAGGCTAATAGAGATATTGGTAACTGATTTTTTGGAAGAGACAAAAAAAATCGTTGGCTTAAGTATTTTGCTCTTTTTTTTTTTTTTTTTTTTTTTTTTTTTTTTTTTTTATTGTGTAACAAAAATGAGCAAAAAAGCATTTTGTTTCCATTCATTTTTGGCTACACAAAAGCTATGCAAGGTCCAAGACAACTTCTTATTTGGCCTGTACAGCAGGATAGAGTAAAAGCTGGTTTTCTACTCAAAAATACTTTGCTCCAACTTGTTGTTCCCTGATTTATTCTTTATCTGTGATGATTTATATTTCTTTTAATATTTGTTTTTCTGTTCTTCTCATTGCATATGATCAAATTTAAATTTCTGTAAATGCATGTGCAGCACAGAATTGTGATAGATGTATTTACACCTAAATGGACATGGTTACATGGTGATTTATAGAGAGATGTCATACTAACTTCCAGGTTTGAATTTTTTCCTAATGAGGTTGTTTTTTGGTTTTTTTAAACTGATGACCTTTCCTGTCTGTACTGATACAAAACTGCTTCATGAGGTGGTGACTCTGGTGATTTGTACTTACACAGAGAAAGAATTAACTACAGTTGTTTAAGCTGCTTTTTCTCTTCATACAGTCTTCTCCACTAAGAGTATTCTATACCATACTTTTGCATCATGGCTGTACAATAATTTAAACTACTGGATTCCAAACTGCTGTAGTTTTAAATTCATGGCCATTTTTCAGTAAAACACGTGACTATTTACATTTTACTTAAGTTTCTTAAGCCACATTTAGCGTGAGCATGCTCCTTTTGTTCTGCGGCAGAAACACATATTTGTGGAGGATTAAGACTCACTTTCATAATATTATGTTTTTACTTGAGGTCTGTATTGTATTGAAATATCTCTCACCTTTCTATACCCACCTTATTTGGGACACCTAAAAATATTGTTACTATGAAAATCTTACTCAATCATGTCATAGAATATGAAACCCATTACAATTTTAACACTTGGATTTTGGTGAATTTTTAAAGTCTCACTTGTGTATTTAATTCTATTAATATAGTTGTTGAATTTGTTTATCTTGGAAACAAAGTTGTGCTGATTCAAACTGGTCAACAAAAGGAGGTACTTTGTTTTCTAGGGATGTATATCTGCTGGAGTGGTGTGATGTGGTTAGTGACTCCCCATGACTGGGTAGATTAGGGAGAACTTCTGAAGTCTCCAGTGTACTCAGGTAGTGAGTACAGCCATCTGAGACTCTTGTACACCTTGCTATGCATTCCTCCTTCCTGGAGAGTCGTATTTTGCCATAATTTTAAATGTGAAAGCTAAAGCAAAAGCTAAGTAAGCAAGATTTGAAAAATCTGTCGATCTTATTTTCATTTAGCAATTTGTATATTCTGAAGGAGAATACAGATCTCTGAGCCTTGAAGTGTCAGGAAGCCCTCTAACCAAACACAGAGACCATGATAGCCTTGACTGTACCATGATCTGCTGTACATAGCCAGGCATCCCTCCTCTGCTCAGCGGGTGTATCAAGTGTTATGGTCACAGAAAAACATAAGTGTTTGTCCTACAAATAAGTTGGAGGAAATAATTTGATAATGAAGAAGAAGAATACACATATGCTGGATGTGAGGCAGAGGAGATTCAAAGGTGCAAAGTGATGTCTATGAAAATGTTACTGTTATAGGTACCTAACCTTTTTCTTTCCCCATTAACTTCTGTTTATTCACTGCCTTCCCCATGGAAATATTCCATGGCAAAACATGGAATATTTACATATCTAGGCAAAACAACATTGTGAAACATTTGGCAGTGAGCCTATCAGCATGCCTTTTAAATCACAATTATCAGACAATCAGTGAATGTATGCATACTGTTGTTAGATATGTATTTCATCTTCTGCCTGGGAGACAGCTGGTTATTCAACATATTGATCGAGCACTGGTGTTTTGTTTTTTTATAGTAGTTGTGGTTGAGTACATGTAGTAGTTATTTACAATACACAGTGATTTACTTAACAATGTCAAATGCTTTATATTGCATCTGTAAGTATCTGACTTTGCCCTTATTAAAACATTCAGAACTAACACAAAGCTTCTCAGTGTGTGCATGCTAAATTTGTTGGCATTTGAAATGTCTGGCAAGATAAATTATTGAATATATTTATATGGATTGACTTTTCAGGGCTTACTAGTAAAATGGAATATTTTTTGCCTAAAAGTGACTTCATGTTAGGAAGGTTTTGAAGGTATTCCATATGCACAAAGTACTTGGTATATAATCCACTTAAATCCTGTCTATTTCATTTGAACTGTAAAGTCAAATACTGGCAGGTCTCATGCATTAGGATGTCTGGTATTCTGTCTGCATTAGCATGTGATAAAGCTACTATTTTGCAAATATTTCAGCTTCATATGGGCAGCAGCACATTCAAGACAAGACCAATTTGCATTTATGGCTTATACTTTAAGAGCTACCTCTTCACATTCTCTTCATGCCAGTAATCCTTACAGTAATTCTTCTGAGACCCAGAAGGATTACTTGTCTCTGCAAGTACTACTGTACAACTACTACTGGTGCTATTCAACTCCATCTTGGCTATTTTTCTGTTCTATGCTTGGGCAGCTCTTTTAGACACATTAGAAAACATTTTTAAGCAACATTTTTCCTACTCTGGGTGCTATTTCTTAAAAGTACAGTACTCGTCAGCAGTTTTTTTGCTAGAATCAGCTTTTATACGGTTCTGTAATTTTAAAAATAATTTATTAACAAAGAGCACTTGTATCCTTGTTGAATGGTGTGGCAGTGGTAACTGAATGACTAGAATGAAGTGTGTGATAAAGTCTCTGCCCCTGACATTAATTATCATTGGTATAAATATATTGTAAGGAGAATAAAAGTCTACATTTGACTTTCCAAATAACATCTGTACATTGTAGTAGGTAATTCAGCTGTGGTGTCTATACCATACTAGGACTCTAGATGTTACAGTGTGTGTAATTCTTATCTAAATGTGAAAATAGCAAATTGCAACGGGATGGTAGTACTTCTCATCTAATCATACTCTTCTACAGGTAAGATGTCCATTTTAAAGCTTTTCAGAGTGAAATGCATGAGGAAGAAAAGATAACTTAATTCTTTAGCCTTGAAGAAAAGTGTGGCTGTATTATAACAGAGAAGATAATTCATTCAAAAACAGCTCTTTATTATTTTTTAAACCTTAATCTTGTAATGTTTCCAGCATCTGTACCTGAGTAAACAATAAACAAACGAAACTAAGACATTGCAGAGACATTTTTTACATCTGTCTTTTTTTGGAGCCCATCCAAATTGGTTAAGTTTTGTGAACTGTGCTAATTACCAACTCATTCAATTTTTTCCCCATCTGGATTTACCTCCTTGGTATTCCCAACCAGACGAGTCACTGTTTTTCATGCCAAATGTCATGATAAATACTTAGTTTGTATGAGCTACATTAAAAAGGCGTGACACAATTTTCTCACTTCTTTTATATGTCAGCTTGCACAATATGGTATGGATAATTTAAAAAAAAAAATAGAAATTGTGTAGTATTACTTAAGACAACTAAATATTTGGCCATGGAAAGCAAAAAAACTTTAGACGATAGACAGAGTATATTTGTCCTTTAGGTAAATACACAAGTTATACACAATAATGCCCAGATTTACAATTCTGTTCCAAGACTGTCATATAACCTTTAATTTTTTTTAATCTTTTGAAACAAAGACTTAAGTGCATTTCTTGCTGCTTTTAAGGTAGCTTTTTAATTATTTTAAGTTTGAATTTTGCGAGGGAAACTCTTCAGTGCTTTATTGAAACTTAAATATGCCCTCTTGAATGAGAACCTTTGTTTTTATAAGTATGTAAATTGTTACTGAAATGTACAGTAGTAGGTGGTTCAGAATTTTAGTGCATATTGGGGTATCAGGAGGCATCGCTGTCTCTTTGAGGACTGTGGGGGCAAAGAGTTTCCCACTGTAAGATCAGGTTTATGACCACCTGAGGAACTTTAGTGTATCTGTCTATAGGATCTGATAAGATGCATTCCAGAGTCCTGAGAGAATTGGCTGATACAGTTGCCAAGCCACTCTTCACATCATTTGACTAGTCACAGCAGGCAAGTGAAGTCTCAGGTGACTGGAAAAAGAGAAATGTACTTATCTCTAAAAAGGGTAGAAAGGGAGACCCTGGGAATAATTGGCCTGTC
This sequence comes from Pyrgilauda ruficollis, assembly GCF_017590135.1. NCBI lineage: Eukaryota > Metazoa > Chordata > Aves > Passeriformes > Passeridae > Pyrgilauda > Pyrgilauda ruficollis. The sequence goes on along the minus strand of NW_024526599.1, from coordinate 12,221,687 downwards.
AGTCCCACCTCTGTGCCTGGGAAGATGCTGGAACAGATCCTCTAGAAGCTATGCTAGGGCACATGGAGTACAGGGAATGTGCTGCACCTGGGTTGGGACAAGCCCTGGTGTCAAAACAGACTGGGGGATGGACAGATCGAGAGCAGCCCTGCTGAGAGGGACTTGGGGATGGTGATGGATGAGAGGCTGGACATGAGCTGCCAATGTACACTCCCAGCCCAGAAAGCCAAAGGTGTCCTGGGCTGCACCAAAAGCAGCGTGGCCAACACGGAGAGGGAGGGGATTCTGCACCTCTGCTCTGCTCTGGTGAGACCCTACCTGCAGTGCTGCATCCAGCCCTGGAGCCCCAGGAAGGACATGGACCTGTTGGAGCAAACTTAGATGAGGTCACCAAGATAATTAGAGACACGGAGCATCTCTCCTGTGAGGAAAGGCAGAGAGAACTGAGATTGTTTGAGCTGTAGAATAGAAGACTTTGAGGTGACCTAATTGTGGCCTTTCAGTTCCTGAAAGGAACCTACAGAAGAGCCAGAGAGGGACTTGTTATAACCACACATAGTGACAGGAGAAGAGGGAATGGATTCAAACTGGGAGTAGGTTTATATTAGTTGTTCATAGGAAATTCTTTACTGTGATAGTGGTGAGACACTGGAACAGGTTGCCCAGAGCAGTCGTGGATGCCCCGTGCCTAGAAGTGTTGAATGCCAAGTTGGATGGGGCTTTGAGCAATCGGGTCTGGTGGAAGATGTCACTGCCAATGGCAGAGGGTTTGGAACTCAATTATATTTAAGGTAATCTTCCAACCCAGGCCATTCTATAAAGTCTTATATCACTAAACCATAATATTCTAAGTTAAAAAAAAAAAAAGAAAAGAAAATATCATTGCTAGATAACACACCAGGAGCCTAAGGCTGAGAGAATTGCCTAATGAAGGCTGCATTTTCAACTCATGTGGAACAATTTCTTTCTGAACTAAAATGTGATCATTATTGAAAAATAAACTTTTGCCAGTATTTAGTAGATTAGATTATATCTAATATGCAATAAAACAGGTTACAGGAGAGTAGTGAGAGTTCGACCTCCCTGTGAGTGCTGAGATCCCCATTTGCAATAGGGATTCTACTTGTCCCACATCCTCAAACTGACTTCATTAGTTCTAAGGAAAACCACATTTATTAATAATATCCAAAACGGTCCTATGGGCTATGCCCCTGCTGCCTGGTATAAAAATTTTAACTGTTGAATAAAGAGGGAACTTTATTTATATGGTCAACAACAAATGGCACAACTGAATTAGTTCTAAACCTATTTTTATCCCAGTGGAAATTCTGTGGTTTTTTGCAGTAGAAAAGTCCCGTGGGAAATGATGAATTCATTTTCTTTCTGTTTATTTTTTTTCCCCCACATATTTAGGCCACAGATCTGAAAATCTTCTTAAAGCACCTAAATCAGTAAACATTTTAAGTGGAAAGGTTACTGTACTGCCACTGTTTAAGCAGAATTAACTTTTTGTCCCCATTAATTATTTACTTTAGTCTGGTTATTTTAGTTTAGAATTGTACCTTCACTTAGTCTGAAAATATCAGCTGGATTGCTGTATGTGATGCTGGCATGTTCAGAGTGGGTTTTTTTTTTTTTTCCCCTCAATAAAACATGCTGTTGGAAGTCTGTTTTTTTAAAAAGAGTTATATAAATATGGGTTAAAAAGGACCACTTTTTTTCCCAATGGTGTATACACTTAACAGCATGTTTAATTCACCCCCTGAAGAATATGACAATTCACTTTTAAGATTTATTTTAGCTTTTGCACTGAAAAACAGGGGTTTGAAATTTTGATAAGTATCTTTGCACAATACGTGCATACTCTTTTCAGCCTTGTGACAGTTGGTGAATGTGCATTAAGAGATCATCTTCCTGTCCCCCACAGGAGATCACCTCCACACAACATATGCAGCATTTATCTGCCAAAATTCAGAAGTGTCTTGAATCAAGCTTTTCAAAAAAATTCTTCCATCTGGAGCTCTTAGTGTTTTCCAGAGATTCTAGAAACCTACCAAGAGAAAAATCAGAACGTTTCAGAAGCTATAGTTAAGCTTATATATCTTTTTTGGGAAAGCATTTTGGGAAAACAAGCAGCACATAATTTTAAAGACCTGTGTGTATATTTCTATGTTTTAATAGAAAAAAAGTTCTTCACATGCATGCAAAAGGCATATATTCCATGTATAAACAGATAGAAATGAACTGTAGCTTTTTTTTTTTTTTTCTTCCATTTGTAGAGAGGTTAATACACAGGACTAGTGTCACAAAAGTGGCATACATTCCCTGAGAGATTGTGATGTTCTCACTACATCATTAATTTCATACTAATACTGACTGCAAGTTTGCAGTGCTGGCAAGTGAAAAATCTATGCTGCTTTTACATCAGAGAACTTGAAAAAGAGAAGAAAATATCAAGTGACAAAAATAAATGGAAATTGCAAAGCCTTTATTCTTCTCACACTCTTCTCTTTGGTTTATATACACAGGATCTAACTCCCTAGTTGCCTAGATGGGGCAAAGAAGGATACAAGTGATCCTGTGAATACTAAACAATCTCTTCAGTACAGCTTTTTGGCTGGGAAGATGTAGACCTTTTTCTGCTAACTTTGCAAGAGTGTTCTTTCAGTTATGGTGGTCAGCACAAAGAAAGTTATTATTGAAGAACAGGGATGGAAAAAGTCTTAGTAGATCTGTTCCCTAAACTTTGACTATTTTTTTGAAGAATGACAATTACAGACTATGATAGTGGTCAACATTCAAGACTGAATGAGTGCAACTTGTTTTAATTAAAAGGTAATTTTAGAGTTCCATCATATCAGATGATTTCATTTAGCCAAAGGCTCATATTATAGACTACTTGTTTCCTAACAGATTTTGACAATCTGATTTTATGAAATGGTTGTCTTGGTAACCCATTCACTTTGCTTCCATCGATGAAAAAGCAAATGGGAAAACAGTTATCTGACTTGAAATTTTTCTTAAATCTTCCACCACTCACTTGTTTTTATTTTTGTGTTAGTTAACATACAAACTGGAACCCAAAGTAATGCAAATATGTAATATCTAACCCTGAATAAGGTTGTTTGTATAGCTCACAGACAGATAGATATCCTCAATATATACTCAATATATAATATATATACTCAGTATATAATTCACAGGAGGGTTAATTATAAGCTCTTCAAGGCAGTGACCTCATTTTTGGAGACATCTGTAAAGTGCCAAGCATAATAATGGTGCTATCTCTGAATAATAACAGAAAAACGATGCAAAAAATAATTTGTGAGCTAGAAAGTAAACTACCATTTTTGCATTTTTTGCATATATATGTGTATATATGTGTGTGTGTGTGTGTGTGTGTGTGTATATATATATGTTCTCCTTTATTTGCATACTTACCTAATGGATATTTTTGTCATAATACATTTGCACAAATTTATTTGTTTATATCATGTTTTCAGCTTATGTGGTATGGTTGAGTCTGTAGTATGACTGAGCATTTGCTTTCATGAGGTACAGTACTTTGGGAGGTTTAAATGCCATAGGAAAATTTGATTACAAAAAAATGTAAATGACAGAAAGGTTAGTAAAAGTTGTGAGAAAATAATCTATTATTAGTTAACTGAAATTGCATGACATTAGGGCATTTAATGTCAGCGTTAGTAGCTTTCTTATATTCAGCCTAGAAGGAATAGCTCAGACTGCATATCGCCACACAGGAGTTTTCAAATTCAGGAAAGCAAATTTGAAATGCACAGAGAAATTTAGTTAGTATGTGAAAAATGAGTAAGAAAATTCTGCCAAAATGGAACACAGCTGAACAGTCTTAAAAAACACACTGGTTAAGGCATGACTGATCACATCTCCAAGTGAACAGAAAGAAAGAAACAGGAAAAAGCCATGTGCCTTCGCGATACTGTTAAAGATGTAAGGCTGAGAAAAAAACATAGCTCCCAAAAGAAAAGGAAAACAATGAAGCAATGAGTCAGCATTAGTTAAACTGGAAAAGAAGAAAATAAGAAAAGCATAAATGGAAAATTAATTCATTTTCATAAAAGGGCTAGAGGATTTATGAAAATCTTGGGGAACAGTATAACAAGATAAAGAGAAAATAGAACCAATATTAGGAAAGGTAGGTAAAAGGAATGAGTTTGGTTTTTTGTTTGATTGGTTGTTTTTGGGGTTCTTTTTAAGAACTGAGTCCCAAATTGTAAGGTTTACATCACTCAAATTTTTTAATTATATTTTTCTTTTAGAAACCTTTAACAAAAGTAAGGCTTGATTTTCCTCCTTCTCTCTTTTCTCTACCAACTCCCACAGGAATGCTAGTTCATAAGAATTTAAAAAAAAGAAAGAAAAAAAAATACTTTCACAAGTGAGGCAAAAGATTTGCTTTCTTGGTTTTATTGTGACAGAGAATAGATTTCATCTTCTACTGCTTGTTTCCTGAGATGCTGTTTGGGCAAGTGGATGTAAAAGTTTGATGCCATGCAAGAGTTCAGGATCATATTTTCTTAGGTCATGTGTGATACCTTGCCTTACCTCCTTACCTTCCTATGGTGGATTTTGTTTATTTATTTCTTGTTTGTCACGAATGTGAGAAATTGTCATGATTTCTCTTTATATGCAAGCATTCACTCTTCATTTCTAAATTACTGGAAACCAGTAAAAACTGAAAAGGGAAAGGTGCTGTAGAAATACAATTTGCATGAAGTTAGTTTTCTCATGGTTGATGGTTTTACAATTAATTCATGGTATTGTGTCTCTCAATCTGAATATGATGTGCAGAGTTCCAAAAGAATAAACACATGGTCTCTACCTGTAGTCACCGTGTGTGGTTTAACTCTGGCTGGTGGTTTGTGGGCTCCTTACTGTTTCATTTCACTTCCTGCATTTTGTCCCCATAGTGCTTGTGGTGAAGATTGCCAGTATTTATGGAGCTCCAGAGTGTCCCAAACCTTCCTCAAGTAACTTTTGCTTCTCCTGACCCCTGCTCTATCAGCTTTTATCTGACCTGTGCAGCTCCATGAGGTCCCATTTTTTTACCTGCTTGATACAATGTTGGGGATATAATTAAAGGCTTCCAAAGCCCTAAAAACTATAAACTTTCCATGCTCTTTTCATGATGAATTCCTTGCTATTATCGATTCTCTGAAACAATATTTTATTTGAACTAAATTGATAAAAAATGCAGGTATACACAATTATTTATACAGTTAAATCAGGCAGTAGGGTTTCAAATTATTATAAGATGCTTAGGTCAAGAATGGTAAGAAAAAACACTCTTAGATATGAATGTAGCAGTACCATGATAAAGCTCTTCCTCTTTTTTGTTCATCCGACTTTGTTTTGTTCTTGACCAAATGCTAGTGATAATTTCAGCATTTTTTCATGCCTTTTAATTTGTGTTTAGATTTGATTGTGTATCTGTTTTTCAGGCCTTCTCAGGTTTAATCTTTTTTCCTGAAATTCCTTCATTTGTCATTGAGAGAAAATTGTCATTTTTCTCTTTGGTGAAAACCACCCACATTTGGTGAAATTCTTACTGCCAGTAGCATCATCATAGTAGGGATCTTTCAAAGTCCCTCATATGTATTTTTCTGTGTTGTTCACCTTCCCTGTTTTGGTATGTCCCCACAAAGCACCAGCAGTCTTTAGATTGCTGTGGGCACACAAGCCATGTGTGCATGTTGTGCATGGCTGGCTGGGAGCCCAAAATCATTGGTCCATGGACCTGCTGAATAGGAGAAAGTCCTGGTGCCTGAGCACATGGCTGTACCTTACGTTGTGTGGTAGGTAAGATTTTGGCTTTAGGCACAGATGGATAATATGAACACATACATTTTTTATGCTAATATTAATAAAATAATAATTGTAAAATGTGGAATATGTAATACAAGATGACACATGGTGGATTGAACATATTAATATTCATTTGGAAAGATCTTTAGTACTCAGAGAGACATCCTGCTGATGGTCTTTACACCACTACCTCATGTCTATGTTATCTCTTTCCTCCCCTTAATGGACCAAATTTTCCTGTGTCACAGAATCTTATCTTTCTGGTCAGCTAGGGATATAGAAGGTAGCTTTGGTGGCTTTGTTAACTTCCTTTTTGGTATGTATTTCAGGTTCTAGAAGAATTTTTGGCATGAGTCTTTGTAGTGGTGCTCAGTTTAATAAAAACATCGGTGATTGCATCTCTTTCACAAAGCTAATTATTGCCTCCCAGATATGTAAAGAAGTATTCATTTTGTGTGCATGATAAGATTGCTAATTGTATTGATTAAAAGTGTTAGCAGAAGAAACTTAGGCAGTAGAAATAAAAATGCCACAAATCTCTGTTGTTTTCTGGGTTACAGAGTAGTCAGGGAAATGAAGATTAAACAAATATTTATAATTGACACTCAGCAAAGGGTCTGCCTTCCTTTCTTGCTTATCTTGTAGCTCTACAAAGCTTATGACATACTTTATGAATATTTGTCCTTTTTGTTTTTTCCTTCTGTTGTAAATTTTCTTGGTAGTTTATAGAAAACAATTTGTTTGAGAGAGGCTGAATACCAAATGTGGGAGTCAAGATGCCTGTATATTCCTGACACTCCACTAATGTTCTGTGTGTGACATACTGCAGGCCTTAGAGATCAACTGAATTTCCATCTGATTTCAAGGAGTTGTCATGAAGCAACTTGATAGGTACAAACAGAGGTTCAAGTTAGCTGCATATGCATGCTGCAGGAAACCTGAGGTGGATTTGACCTAGGTGATCTACACCTAATAGCTTAAAATTTTGTTGGGCTGAAATGCTACTGAAGACTGCTAATGGACTCAGGTGATTGTCTAGAAAACAAAACAAAACAAAACAACACCTGAAAGGTAATTTACATTTGTATAAATTTGTGGATGGCAGAATGAATTTCCCGTTTATCCTAGCCACACGATGCATCACTGTTGGCTCCCTGAATTATGTAGCAGTCATCTGTCAAGCTCATGGAGTCACAGCACAGTGTGATTTCTTCTGGATGCATCAACATTCTCTCTTAGCTCACATACACCTCTCATGCAGAGACACCATCAGGGAAGCCTTCAGGACACAGTAGCTGCCTTTCTGGAATATCTGACTTTGAAAAGATAATTAATTTTATCTCTAAAAGCTATGAAAAAAATCCTTTAATTGCAGTGAATGGATCACTCACATTACAAATTCATTATAATCTGGATTTCACAAATTGCAATATGCAATGAAAGTGAAAACTTCTTTTAGGACTTAAATGAGGCTCTTATGACTGAAAGCTTATATGGTATTATTCACGTTGCAACTTTGGAATTTAAATACTTTTGGTATTTAAATATTTTGTCATTGTTCTTTGATTTTTGTATTTGAGCAAGATTTGTTTCTCTTGATGGTTTTGGATGTAATATTTGTTCTGTTTTTCAAGGAACTCTTTCTTTTGAAGGAACACAATGCCTAGGTATGCAAGCATCTACAGGTGGGCAGATAGTCTTTTGCACATGGAGCTGAGCAGCACCCTTCGCAGCACCTGATGGGTTTGTGGTCACGCCTCCCTTTTAAATTTGCTAATGTTTGAGTGGAGTGAGGGCATGGTAACTGATCAGAATAAAAGGTGAAATGAGCAGACTGGTATCTACCAGGGCTCTTAGCTGGTGCACCATTCCTCCCCTCCTCCTCATCCAGTTAAAGTATTCCCCAAAGGAAATAAATTAGTATGAGTTTCTCTGTTACTTCTATTTGGAGAGTTTTTGGAGTGTCTGCAGGGATGCAGCGGCAAAAGAAAGTGGAGATCTGAGGTGCAAGTGTCACTGCCTGAAGATTGTGCAGAAGCATGGGTCATTTAGGCAGAGATTTTTTGAATTCCCATAATTGACAGGCTTGGAAGCAATGACTTAATTGTTATCGAAGAAAGTGGACAGTCCTACTCTCCAAGTAGCCAAAAACACTGAAAATAAAAAAATCTTTATAAGCCATGATCTCAGGAAGCCTGTGCCATTTCTTTCCAGAAGGCTTTCAATATATTCTGGCAATACACTGCAGATTCCTATGCACTTCTAAGATCCTACAGCTGTGAAAATCTGCAAATCATGAGCAGGAGGGCATACCAACAGTCATTGTACTTGAGCAGAATCCTGATAAGTCTCAGAACTGAATTTTCCCCCAAAGTTCTGTTGTTGCTGCCTTGTTTCATGTTGAAATGTGTGCATAGAGGAAAAAATAGAGGAAAAATCAGGTAAGTAGAAAATGGCTACCGCAGTATGAGACTAAAATATTATTCAATATATGCTTTAGTAGAATTTTCTGGTTTGTAAGGCAGATAAGTCTCAGCGTTTTATTTTGTCCATCACTTAAAAATTCTGTTTATGTCCATTTGTATTTCACATCAGACTATATGCTTTGTGTGGTTTAAATTACTTGCATTTAAAAAAGACAGATGAATTTTACTTGAAAGTGATATGCAGATATGGTACTGATACCGTAATTATAAAATATATATGATGCCTAAGTTTTTAAGTGCTTGCACCTGTGAGATTCTATAAATAACCCATAGCTGATTTGCTTAAGAACCAACTAGACCAGATTTTCCCTGACTTGTTTATCTCACTCACATCGCCCCATTCATCTCTGAGTCCTCAACAGAGATCCCCAACAGGGATATTTTCAGGGATATTTTCACACTTCCCTTGCACAGAGATTACTGCTCTTCCAGGAGGGTTGGGCAGAGCACTGTGCTGTTCCTCTGCTGCTTGTACTTAGTCATGTTGGGCATTGTTAGCCAAGGACCTTGGGTGGCCGTAACAATTGTCTCTATCAGCTACCCGATCCCTTGAATCCAGAAGGATCACTTCCAGGATCTTTCCTCCGGCCAAGACCTTTACCACCTTTTCTTCAGGTCCCTTTTTTTCTGTCCTTTTCTTTCCGCAACCCCAAGACCCCAGGCTCCCCAGTTTAAGCACAGTATGTGACCAGCATTCTAATTTGTGGTTTTGTCTTATCTGTCTAAAAAATGGAATATTTGGGAGACCCCACTTTTATACCAGATGTTAGAAAGGTTTACAATCAGAGTGCACGTGCAGCTGGCAAATAGAAAACTTCTACTGGAAAGTTCAAACCCTGAGTTTTTGATGTGCAGTCCTCCTACATGCATATACCCAATTACCTGCCACCTGTTAGTGTTCTCAGTTTAAGGTGGAAGAATTTTTTTTTATAGCAGGTGCTGATACTCCTGAAATATCTGCGGTTGGATATCCTGAAGACTGACCCAGTCCCACACTGTTTGCTGCACCGCTGTTCTTCCCTGGAATGGGGTTGTGAGTGGGGTCAGTAGAGGGGACAAGACTTTCCAAAGTACCTTTGGGCTTCACCCTAAAGGTGTAGTAGTGTTTTAAAGGTAGGTGATGATATCAGACTTTCAACAACTGCGTATGAATGATTATGAACATTTTTGCCCTCATTATTGGATTATGCAGAAATTAACTCTCATCAATACTCTTAGTGATAATAAGTTGTTTTACAGTCTTACCTTGAAGTTCTTGAAGCATTTTAGGGAAGAAATACAAGCAGTCACACTGCTCTAGTCTGGAAAGTACAGTGAAGAGAGTTCATATTATTATCAAGCTATAATTTCAATTTTTTTTTTCTCTTTTGCTGTGTTAAGCCAGAGCTGATGAAACAAGAAAAAATTTTCATATTTTGCAAGAATAATCAAAATGCCTGAAACTTATTTTTTTCTAATTTCTTATAAATACAAAAAAGTGCTTGTAATTAAAAAGTCAGGATTTCGCTTTTCATATTATATAGTAAATAGAAAATTTAATGAAACACTGTTTGCATTTCAATGGATTTCTTTGTCTTAGATTTAGAAATCTTCATTTATCTCAGACACAGTCTTTATATGGTACAGCCATCCTTTGTGATTTTATAACTGCACATGTTTTTATGCTTTACAATGTGCATTTATAAAGAGCCTCTATAGATACTTCAGTGGATTTGAGAGATCTCTGATGTGTAAAGAAATATACAGAAGAGCCCAGTGACATCAAGTGAGTGCATCATTTCTTTGCCAGTATTTTTGGCAGTCAGTATTTCATTGGAAATATCTTATTTATTCATAAGTGTTTTTTTTTTCTTTAAACCGCTGTACTACCACACATCCTGAATTCTAAATTTCAATAAAGTAAATGAAGGAATGTTTTATAGGAAAAGCTCATACAAGTAGTTTGTGTTAAAGGGAATTTGCATTCTGGCCATATCCCCAGTGACAGCTGAAATGAACCCAGTCAAATTATTTTAGACATAAAACTGTGCTAGTTGCAGCTTGTCTACAGATTTAGTCATTAAGAAATTGTAGAAAAATTGTGGTAACTGCTACTTCTGAATTTTATATATCAAGCATTGGAGGGAGATCTATTTCAATAAATACACATTATAAATGAGTTAAAGTTTATTTCTGTTAAACATTATCCAGAATTTGTCAGTTATGCCTATGCTGGTGTTCGCTGGCTGACAGATTGATGTTTAATTTACATAGTGTTCCACCTTTATTGATATGACTAAAAATCTTAAATATTTTTACATGGAATTTCTATTTAATACAATTATTGCTAAATCAGTATAGTGATAAATATGATTCTGATGTTTCTCTCTTTTCATTAATACTAAACATAAAACAGATTCTATATGTTCATGGTTTACATCATAACTTGCCATTTGATTATTGAAGTTAAATGAATATGACCATGGGTAATTTCTATGAACATTATGGTCGTTCACACCTGTTTATGTGGGACAATAAAGCAGCTACATTACAGGACAAATTCCTGAATGCAAAATAAAGCCCAGACTAATCCACAAGTTTGCTGATTACAGTTTTGTTCCTCTTCATTGCCACCATTATCTCAGGTTCGCAAAATCATTAAGGTTGAAAAAGGCCTTCATAGTCCATCAGCTATGACCACACCTAAACCATATCCCCAAATGCAATTTCTATTGGTCCTTATGTTGCTCTAAACTCAGGTGGGCTTATTTTGTTGTGAGGGATTTTCTCTTGTTTTGAATTACATATTTTGTTGCATGGTAATGTCACATGTTACGAAGGCTCAAGCAGGCAAGAAGCATAATCAGGGAAACTTGTACTGTTGGTGGTGTCTGGGGTTGTTACCTGATATTCTGTGAAGCTTTTTTTAAAGTGGCATTTTCATTAAAAAAGACTTGTTGCAGAAGTACAATTATGACAAATATATGAAGATTTGATGGAGTGAATGAAGCTGAAGCAACCGGCATCAAGTAGCATGTTGTTTTCATTTCTTTCTCAAGACAGTTTAAAGACAGTTATATATATTTGAAGACAGTTTAATTCTGTGGTTTCCCTGAGGTTTCTTTTCAGCCTGAAAATTCCTAGAAGACAATGGCCTTCCATCGAAAGCATTAAATAGGGGGTTCTTTCCCATAGTTATGTTTTTCAATAATGGAAGGGATATTTCAGCCTTCATCAGATATTTAATGAGTATGAAAATATTCAGGCAAAATTGGCTGTTGCAGGGCCTCTCTGCATGATGTGAGTTCATAAAGAAATGAATGTGGCAATAAATGAAGGAGTTTGACACTAACTGGATAAGTTTTGGAGCAAAAAATTACCTCAAAATCTCCAGACCAAAATAGTCCAAAATATTAGTACTGCTACAGCTGAGGAATTATGTAGAAGTTTTTGTAACATTTCAGGAGCTTTTTTCTTAAGTGCTGCTGCATATTATTTTGTAGAGCAGGTAGCATTGTGGTCTATTAAATTTTACAGAGTGAAGCCTGAAGTCTTCAGCCTCAAGAAATTTACATGCGATAACTTTCTTCTGTCATATATTCTTCCTGCTAAAGAATGGGTTTTTAATACCCTGAAGTGCAAATCAGCCTGTACAAATCCATACTTTTTATGTTCTGTTGTGGTTGTTGACAGTTCTGATCATGCTAGGGATTTCAGTAGATTCCTCACTGGTGTGTGCTACCAACTCCAAGAACCCAGTTCATGCCTTTCCTTTCTCTTGAAGGATTCTGGTTCTTTGTCTTCTTTTCAAACAATAGATCATAAGGCTTTCTCTTCATTCATCATTTTTCAACACAATTTACCATTACACTGCCAGTAGATTAATAACAATGGGACTACAGCTGAAAAAAACTATCCTTTGTAGGGAAGCCTTTTTCTAGGTTGCAGCTATAGATAGAGTTTAATAAAGCAGCTCTTCCATGAGAACATCACCTTGGACTGTGCAAGTGAAACTGTCTGCACTCTACGACCTTCTGGAAATTCCTTTGGAACTGATTGTTGGTTCCAGATCTCACCTTGAATTTAGTGTGATTTTCTAATAAAAAAGCAACTGCTAAAGTTTCAGTTGTCACTTCTTAGACCTTTCAGGAGGCAGTAGAAGCTATACCACCTTCGATATCCTCTATTAAAATATGCCTGCCTTGGGACTCTAAAATAATGGTAACTTTTTTTACAATTTTTTACACCAGATCTACCCTCTTTGAAGGTCTTTATGAGGATCTCTTTCAGGCCAAGATATTATTATTCTGATAGGCCAAGCTATTAATAATATTTGTAGATTAGAATAAACTAAATTTACCAATAAGATAAAATAAGCCAACATGTTTTTTATTTGTATAACCTCACTTAATACATAGATGAATGCTGGTGTAAATGCCTACAGAAACTAGCAGTACACCCTTTGGAAGCAAAGATGGATAATTTCTTGTCTCTTTTAGTCTATACTTCTCATATTCTTTTAGGTTGAGGCAGAAAGGGAGATTTGACACATCAAGAAACAGGTGTCAGGGAGCTGTTTATTTAGGAAAATTCAGCTAAGGAAAAGAGCTTTCCACTCTTTGGTTCTTTTCAAAATCATTTCAAGGTTTTAATAGATTTTGCACCAGCCATGTGAAGGAACATTTTGGCACCCCAAATACCATTCTGCAGTAATTGTAGGGAAAAATTTGAGTAAACCATGTTTTGTTTTGTTTTATTATAGCAATGACTTATGAGCAAAGAATAAAAGAAGAGCAATGATCTCTCAAACAATAGCCTATTTCTTGCTTAACTGAAAAGAAATTTTGTTTTTGCAGGACACTCTTCATCATTTTAAAATCAAGGAGGATGTATTGCTGTTATATTCATCTGTGTTGTAGAATTAGTTGTTTAACAGATTAGGCTGTGTGACTATAAGTATCCATATACATATAGATTATTAAAATAAAAAATATCTATTCAAATTTCAATGTTTTTTATTAGGGTAGTTACCCTAAATATTGTATTTGGTTGTTGATTTAAGATTTTGGATAACCATTTTTTAATACCCTGGTAAAGTCCTCAGTTAGTGGGTGTAGAAAATACTGGGAACTGAAAATATTTGCCTGCCTAAAGAAATATCTTAAACCTGAAAACTTGTTTAGTGACTCATTTATACTTCCTAAATGCCTAGTGCTGAAATGATGCCATATGAAAGGTGTGAACAAGTTTTGTGTTTTCTCCCTAGCTTTGCTTTTGTCTTCCTTGGTGTTTTCACATTATATGAATTTCATATTTCAATTTCTTACTATGTAGTATGTCAGATATGTTCTAAATTTCATATAACTCATGAAATTACATAAATATCAATATATTTCAGTAATTTTTGTATTTAAAAATAAATTAGGAATTATAATAAATAACACATTATTTACAATATGGTGATTTACTTATAGTATACTTAGGGACAAATGTAATGCTTGGGTCTCCAGTTCTCTCTTTTTTTTACCTTGAAGATCTTTTGGCCACAACTATTCCTTGTTAATTGTTAAAACCTTTAAAATTATTTTCTCTGTTCTTTTATCTTCTTGAATTGGAAATAAGAAGAGGACATACCTTTGTTAACTTTTACATAAGTAGATGCAAATTATGGCTGTTACATGTATGGAAAAGCTAGTCCACATAAATCTATTTAAAGTGAAGGTATAGAATATCTGTTGGCAAGGTATTTCCTTATCAGGATACCAGAAAGTTGATGTAAGGACATTGGGCATGACTGGTTTCTCTCTGATAGTAGCAAATGGCCTAAATACCTATTGGAGATCTCTTCTTTCTTATTTTATATAATAGGATAGAAATTAAAATCTGCACATCTTAAATATTGTATACTGTTATTTATATAGAAGTTCTAGACAAATCTACGGTTCCATTCTGGGTTAAAACAAGCAAACGAAAGAATAAAGGGGGAGAAGGGAGAATTCAGCATATATTACTCCCATGCTTGCCTCATGTCATCTAGCAGAACACTACAACTCAGTGCCATCAGAGAGCTAGGACTGGAAATAACCCGTATACTGTGCCAGCTTGGTGGGTCACTATGTTGTGTTTTTTTAATTTCATGACAAGAAGGAAAATATTAGCATAAAATCTGCTTGTAACAGGTTATGAAATTTCAGGAGCTACAACTGTTAGGACCAATAGAACTGCTTTGAGCAGTAAGCTATTAAATCCTTTGGAAAAAGCAGAAAATTAAAGGAAAAAAGTATTCAAATCTTCAGTTTCATAAAATGGTGCTGTACAGACTAATATGAAATCAGCTTTATGAGGCAGGGACAGTTGCTGCAACTAGAAATCTATACAAGTTGAAATTTGAGCTAATTGCTCAGTTGTAAACCCAGAAATATCTTTAGGCCATTATCTTTAAAATCGACATCTGCCCTGCATGGTTACTGAGAAATTTAGTGTTCTACTTCTGTAGTGAAGGACATGGGTAGTTAATTGCTGAAAAGCAAATGGTAGTTTAACAAGACTAGAGGAAGCCTTTACTTAAGGTCAACAAACCTTCTGGCATTTCCTTGGCAAATTTGTCAAGAATACAAATAAATCTCTGTCAAACTGTTTTTGTCTTTGCTGTTTTTCAGAACAATCAAATCTTTTGAGATCACAGCAGGATATTCTGTGAAGCATTCCAGTGTCCCTGAGAGCTTTCTCCTTGGCTGGGGAATCAGTCCCACTTTTAACTTCACCTCAGGGCTTTGACCTTTGACATCCAAATAAGGAAAATAAAATAACTCAATAGTCAATGAAGCAAAAAAGTCTTATCAAGAATTAAAATTCTTAACCTCTTTATTTGTAGGAGAAAGAACCCCACCCTAAGCCTATGGAAGTAAACATCCATATTACTTTCTTAATTATTTGTACAAGATTTTATGTTCTCTTTAAGTCTTGTTCCAGATTTACATGCCAGTGTTGCATCTTACACTGAATTGAACTCTGCAGTGACCTGACTTTGGAGTCATTGAGAACACAGATATTTTGTTGGAGAAATCAAAGGAAATCTTGTAAGAAGATGTGCCATGCTGAAACCAATACACAGAGATAACACAAAGACAAAGAGAATATGTGATGGAATTTTGCTAAAACGTTAGTATCTGACCATTGATTGAAGACAAAATATTGCTCAGCTAAGTAATCTCATGTTTTAGTCTTGAATATGCCAAATGCTGTCATGAGGAAAGAAGACAGCCCTTAACAGTCTTCCATGTTCAACTAAGGAAGAACAAAATTTGATACTGTCTTTAGAAGAAGGCTACTGTTATACTTAATACTTTCCATTATAAACAGAAAAGAACAATGTCTATCTTTTTGATGTCTTCAAAACAAAATTTAAGACTCTATTACATTTATGGATGGCAAGTAGGTGCCAGAAGTTTATATTCTTTGCAAAATCCCAAGACAGTTGCATTTCTGAAAGATGCTGACAGAGAAGACTTGGTATTTAAACAAGTATCAGGCTTGTTTTGTATTTAAACATTTTGAGACAGGAAATACAATTACAGTCTGCTGTCTCTGAACTTCATCTCTATTCCCTTCTGACACTGAAGTTCACTTTTCTCCTTTCACTTTTTTCTCTTCATATATGTCTTTTTAGCAGAACACAAAAGAAAAATATTAAATAGGCAAAACTTCTTTGGATGTATATTTCAATAGTTTTGACCTGATGAAAAAAACCAGAGGCTTAAGGGAGGTTTTGTGCCAGATTTATGCCATCAAATTTAGTTTGTTACAAAGTATGTTTAACAATTTTTTTGTCCCTGAGGAGAATAATGAACTTATGACTCAATTCTGACTGAATCATTGCTCAGTGTATCAGGAATATATTTCTAGCTCTGTAGAAGTAGAGGAAAAGAAGGAACTCAAATATTTTTATTTGAAAAATGAATTCAAATGTACTTTTTTATATACATTGGTGTTTTTTTCCACTTTGACCGGGTTCTTTGTCTTCTTAAGACAAATTATTGACAGCAGTTTTAACCTGTGCTTCCCTGGGAGCAAATGCCTTGGCAGCTGGCCATTGTAACAGATTTTCTGGGTGACATGCATATTCTGTAATGATCTTGCCAAAGCCTGGTGTTTCAGATAGCTTCCTTTTCAAGAGCAGGTGTTCATTTATTCCACATCATTCTGCAACCTTGGCAGATGAGATAAAATTCAGAACTAGTGCAAAAGAGCTCATTGATCCAGCTCTATAGAAATAAATCTTAACACTTGGAGCTTGAAGTAGAAAATCCAGAAAGAGGCAGAGTGTGAAACGGTGAAGAAGCTGGTTTGGTTTAGAAAAATATGGTGACTTATACTTGGTCATACTACCATATTTATTGTCTGGATTCTGCACTTCCCAATGGAATATGATGATGGTTTGTCTGGACAGGAATCTTACAGTAATAACAAAAATTTATTTGCGTAAGTAGTTCTGTCTGATAGCAATAGTTTTATTCTTAGTTAAAATAAGCTTCATTACCTCTCTTATTTTCTTTTACTTTCAATATCTTGACTTTATCAATGTTGCTTTAATGACACATAAAGTAAACAATCAAAATCCATCCTTAGTGTAAAACACATGCATGGGATCTGATAACAAAACTGTGCTTGAGAACTGAATGTGTGCTAGAACTCCCCAAAACAATAAGGTAAATATTGTCATCTTGTGTAATTCTATGGATATTTTACACTTGAGGGAGGTAAATATTTGATGAGTTCCTTACTGTAGTAAAGTCTATTTTAATTTACTTTCATTGCCACCACCTCTGTTCCTTTGCTTAGAAAATAGTAAATGCACTTTAAATTATTCCTTCACCCTTGCATAAATAATCTCAATTAAGCCAGCTACAGAAAACCTTTGTCTTATGCATGTCTTTATTCATCCCATGGTCAGTGTAAATGTTTGAAAGATGTTCAACAGACTTACATCAGAAAAATAAACCATTGTGGATTATTAAGTCTGCTGAGAGAAAATAAGATTACTATAAAAGCTATAGAGTATGCATATAAAAAAAATTCAATTAGAGCAACCTAGCTGATCCACTCTGTGGACTGAAGACTTTCTGTGATGATTCAGAACCTTATCACAATGATACAAGAAAGAGCTGTGTGTTTTCAGAGGACCTATTGTAAGATGATAGTGCATTTAAAGGGAGGAATAAACAAGCTAAAATATGACTGCAGCTCTTGGGGACATTTCTGATCTTGCTTCATGCATAAAAAACCAGCTTAGGTATTCTCATCAGTGTACACTGGAGAGGATATAGGCCAACAACCAAGTGTGTTTCTTAGGTGGATTATGGAGCTTGTGTTGTTCTATCATGGCACAACTGCTCTGAGGGAGATACCTGAGACTACTGATGTGCATGTCTGTTTGATTTAGAATTACAAAAATTTACTGTCTCAAAATAAAAGTTAAGTTAATAAATAATGAAAAATTAGCCATATTTCTGTGAGAAATAATATTGACTTTCTAAAATAAATTTATATCTCTCCTTTGAATGTAACCACTAGTAAATTCTTTGTTTTCTGCTGTGTTTTAAAACAGACATTCCAGTCTAGAAATGACAAAAGTTAATGCAAACAATATGTTCCTGTAAAATAGTCTGTAGCCATTGAACCTGCCTCTTTACAACGATTTTTTAAGCAAAAAAAATTGTTGATCAGCCCAACTCTTTATAAGAAAAAAAATCCTTTTTTTTCAGATTATCAGCAAGATTATAAGATTTTCTTTAGCGGTTCGAGACAGAAATGTGTCTAGGTTTCAGCACCATGCTAACATTGACTTCATAGTGGCATACTTTTTCTTCTACATTCTGGAATCCTTTCTCTTAATCTGCAAAGCAGTGGAAAAATACATTATGTTATATGTTTTGGGCAGACTTAATTTGACTTAGAATGCTGTAGGTTAATTTTGCATAATTGAAAAAAAAGAACTGCTAAAGAACTTTGATAGCACAGTGTGAAGGTGTATATGGGGTGATGAAGGGGAAGGGATATTGAGAAAAAATAATTCCTATTTAGTTCTTATAATATAAAAAATTGTATTTTGAAATAATAAAGAACAAAAGGATCTCTATTTGGTCTCTCAACCTAATTGAATTTCAGTAGTGGCCTTGGCACAAAAATTTTTCAAATAATGTGAAATTGTTTTTGAAATTTTCTAAAAAATTTTTGTACAGTGCAAATGAAACATATATGCATTCTTTGGTATTGAGAATATCAGTTATGAGTCTTTCCTTCCTTTCCTTTTTTGTCCTGTGTTCTGTCTTGTTGTTAAGACTTTTTTCCTTCCTAAAAGGGTGTGTAAAGCAACACAAACAACATCATGAGGTCTTAAGCACAGATTTTAATGAAAAAACTGGCCTAAGTTTTAAAATTTAACTTACTAAGTTAAAATTTAACTTACATTGTCTTGGCTTTGTCCACTGAATAATCCTCTCTTGCAAGTGCAGTTGTTTTTTGCCCCATCCCTGGCAGCCTTCACCATCCTGTTTACATTTACATCACCATTCTGTAGTGCATTTGTTCTGGACATACATAATCCATGGAAAATGCTTCTGACTAGGGAAGGTAACCATGCCTATTGGAGAAACTGGATATTGTAAATCTACTTATGAGGACTCTAGAGAGGAAATAAGGGATCCCAGGTGAAAAACAACTGGAGTTAAGAGAAAGTAAAATGCAGAGTACCTGTACTCTGACAGCTGCCTATTAGTGGTCAAAAAAAGCAGTATTGCTCTCTTTCCTGTTCTGCAGGCAGGGGAAATATTGACATATAATCCTGGGTTGGGTGAAATATATTTTTCATATCATAAATCATTACAATATGCATATATTTACATTTTAATAGAGAAAACTGTGATGAGTGATGAGTTATTGAGCCTGTGTTTTTCTTTTAGGATCTTTTTTAAGGGAATCTTATCTGAAACTGTGTTCCTATGGGTGTAAAAAGTAGTAGAATAAAACTATTCCTGGAGATTTAAAAACTAGTCTTCTAGATTATGTAGTTCTTAGAGACTTTTGATACTGTACATCTCTGTCTTACCTACAGTTGTCACACAAATGCCTACAGCTAAAACACAGCGTAGTGAAAAGACTATAGGCTTGGAAATGCAAACAATGCACAATAGACGTAGGTTTTAACATTTTAACTGATTTTGACAGGCAGTAAGTTCATATATTGCTGCTAATGTCACTGTAGGTTTGTTTCTCATTTACTCAGACAAAAATGTATGGTTTTTGCTAGAAGATTTCTAAAATTCTTATAAGTTTCCTATGTAAAGAACTCACAGCACATTAACTTCCCCTGGTTGCTCTGAATATTTGGAACCTTTGAAAGATATTATTATTTTGAAAGAATTTACTTTGAAATCTTATTTTAAATAACAGTACTAATAATGGTTCTGCAATACCAACAGTATTCTAGTCTAACTTATTTCTTAATGCAGGTTAGCTTTCTATTTGTTCAGTTGTTGTCATTTTTTACTGATCCTATTTTTACAAAATGCTGCATTTGTATTTGTCTTGTCTTTGTAATGCTAGTGCACTGATGACTGCAGAAATATTCGTCTCAGGAGGACCTGTAATGTGCTGCTGCTGACCTTTAAAAGGTCCAGGCTTTTTTGGATTGTAGTCAAGTGGATATTTTTTTTATCCCTCAGAGAAGACATTCCTAGAGGTCTTGAGAACAAAAACCAGAAATGTCTATTAGTCAATTTTTTGTGTGTATGTGACCAAGAAAATAAAACTTTTGTATGTGTTTTAATGAGAAATTATAATTCTTTTTGTCTTTGCAAAAAGGTATGTTTCTAACGAGTGATTATGATCCTCTTCTTTTCAAGAAAGTTTGACTAGATTTTTTATCTGAAAAAATTAACTGGAACATGTTCAGTGATTCTTGAGGCCCATCTGGCATTGGACACCAGTATAATGGCCAGGAATAGCTTTCCCAGGAGGGCTGGGAAACTGGGTGTGTGACACTGCACAAGAAATGCATGTCGCACCAGACTCCCAGGCATTGTACTGGGTGTTTACTCTGATACAGAGCTGCACATGGAGCAGAACATGAACAAACACTTTGGTGATACTTAACCATCCTAACTTTAGGTGTGTGGGAGGGGGAATCATCTAGAAAATGAACTGTCTTCTTTTTTTAGTGCAATTTTGGAGCCCATTCAGCCAGCATAGCTCTTCAAAAGCTTGTTGGTAGGAGTCTTTCAAGCTGTAGTAAGATTTAAAATAAAAAAGGCCAAAGCAAAAAAAAAAAAAAAAAAAAATACCCTGCAACAAACCTTTCATCAGCAGAGCTGCAAATTGTTCCATGCTGAAATACCATCTGCTCTCCAAAAGAAAGGATTTTTACTAGAATGCAGTACGTTTGGATGAAGGTGCACCCTGCTGTGTGTTTTGCAGTTTTCCTCTGTTGTATTTGCCCCACCATATTAGATACTTTCTGAAATCTTTGACTTCTTTATTAAATATTAGTTGAGTGGATATGAAATGTACACTTTCTGTCTGAAGGCATGGCCAAGTTTTAGAAGGATGCTTAGGCTCTTTATCATCATCATCATCTTAAGCATTATGTTGACCTTTTCATGTCTCTTTAGAGTGATTTTCCTCAGAAGGTACTGTTTGAGAAAACAGAAGTCTTTTAAGGTCATTTAGATGAGCTCACATAAACATATTGTCATTTGTGCTTTGTGGAAATGAGCAGTTTTCTGTCATTAAAGGACATATACTTGAAGATTCATTAGGATTTTTTTACTGAGCTTACTAGAATTAATTGGCAAAATGTAGTGTCAACCTTTATGTATTTGTGCTATCCTAACCTACAGAAAAGATGAGTTTGGGTGAGGGTCCTCGCTCATGAAAAACAATCATGCTGGCTTGGCCCTGTTTTGCTGGCCCTCTCTTGTCAGAATTTAAAATGTATGAAAGTCAGATTTATTTGCAAATACAAGTTTAAACTGTCTGTATCTTTGTAACCAAATGTTTACAGAAAACCATGCATGTTCTATACCGGCAGCAAATACAAGTTTCCAGTTGTTATATTTGGCAATTTATGGAAATTGCGGCTTTTTTCTTTGCTTTTCTCTCCAAGAAGAACTGCCCTTTAATGTAAATTTATTTGCATAAAACTGTACATTTACTCATATCAAGCAAATTGCTTTGTACTGTATATGTGTCATTCTTTCATGGCTCAGAGCCCAAGCAAACTTAAAAAAAACCAAAAAACTAGTTGTGACTTTTCTGATTCTAAAGATGGGTTTCTGGAGGCCACTGTATGTGATTGCAGGTAATGTTTACTATAGTTTATACAGAAGGCCATTGGTTTATAACGTGAGTTTATTGTGTTGTAGGAGAAGCATTTGTGCTCTCAAATATTACTAGCAAATTATAAACAAAGAAAAAAAGTAGTGTCCATTTCATCTCCATTACCTTGTATCTTGTATTAACTGGTCTCTTGGCTCACTCAATTTCTGATTTGGTTATTGAAACTCTATTCAAAGATCTATGTAAACAGTGTGAGAATTTTACTTCACTCAGACTCTTCAACAGTCTGTAAAGCTGAGTCCACTGGAAGTGGCCTGAATTTTCAGTCTACCAAGTCGGATAATTAGTTTTGTAGTGTTTCCAACACAGAAAAGCAAATAATTTCTTTTTCCCAATATCTATATTTTGCTATGTAAAACCTCATTACTGTGTAATGCTGAATAAGTATAGGGAAAGGCGCATGAGCAAGTATGGGACTGGAAAGGAAGATGTTGCCTGTGCCTGTATATAGTGCCTGCACGTGCTACTATACAGAACCTAGTCAGTAATGTCTGTTTGGAGTCTTTGAAGGTTATTTGTAAGGTAATTTTGTAGCATTGCTGCAGCTCTAAATATTTACCCTTCAATATACTCAGTAAGTACACATCTGCCACCCTGACTATGCATCCTGCACCCACGCTGAGATTTGCCCACCAGGAATTTAGCTATTCAAAAAGCTACTGTACTCATAGCACCCAGTGAGTTTTGTTAGCTATGCAAGGGAATAATTTACTGTAAATTGATTTTTTTTCCATCAACTCTTTTGAAGATTTCTAGTAGGCCAGGAAGCAGATGAAATCCCTGGAGGCAGCTGAATTCTTTTTCCCTGTGCTGGTGTCTGTAACCTAGCCTGGTTACTGTTATCCCACGGCTGAAAACTGATTGTCAAAACCCTTGTAGCACACTGATATGCTCCTTGCATTAAAATGGAAAAGAATGTCAGATTCTATTTTTTTATAAGAATTCAGTGGATTGACTAACAGTGATCTGAGCATAATTTTGGAAATTTCCCATGATATTTATCTGCAGCGTGTGAAATTAGAGTCAATTATAGTTGTTACAATAGAAGTTAGAATGCTTTCCATGGTGCTCCCTATTGATGTTTGCCCGCAGCATACAGAGCTCTGAAATCTTCACGTGGGGAGATCATTCATTATGGCAAGAATTTTCATGCATTTGTCTGCTCTCAGACACTATTAGATTTGTAATGAAAAAGACTAAAGGAATTGTTTCCAGTAAACTAAGAAAACAGTGTTGTAAATCCATACCAAGAGTGTTGCAATGTTAACAGCAAAGTATGTATAATTTCAATACTTTTATAGCATTATATGCATGAGTTGTTTGCAGTTTGCTCATGTTTTTTGTGTCGTACCAAACAGAGAATATTGCAGCTTTCCATGTTAGATTATATCCTGTTCCTAGAATGGAAATTCTCAAATCAGTGTTGTTTCAGTAAATTAAATAGTAAACCAGTGTCCTGGTTTCTGCTGTCATGTATGACATCTAGTTGTAAACACTCATCAAAATGTAAATGCCAATAACTTGCACATTTCTCTTATGCATAGTTAATCAGTTAATCTTCATCTTCTTGGTAGGCTCTTCATGCTGTTGACAACTAATCAGAATAAGTGGAGTTCACTTAAAATTCAGTATTTTTTTCTCCTTCATTCCATGTATACTGGGGATTTGGTCTGCAAAACAGCTTTCTTCCAAATCCTTGGGTATCCCTAGATGACGTTTACTGCTCTCAGTTTCATTTCATGTGTTGCATGTAAAGAGAAGGCATAGTCCAGGTACTTGGAGAGTGAATCAGAATAAGCTTGTCTAGAGTGCAGATAATATGTATAATTACAAATGAAAAGTTCAGAACTCTTCAAATACCTCCAGGTAGAACACGTAATGCAAGAGGCAAAGTAGGAAAGCTGTCTAATCTTTGTTTAGAATTAATTAGAAAAAAAAAAAATGGAAAATTATACAATGAAACAAAACCTGCCCAGCCTTGTTTCTTCAGAGTCTAAAAATAGAAGAAGCATCACCTGTCCGCTCTGTATACGTCTTCTCTATTCTGAAACAGCTAAAATTGTGAAATTTCAGTTATTTTATTAGTTGTTAATTCAGAGAAATCACTTGGCTTTATGAAAAAACATGTATTTTAATTTTGGCTTTATTATAATATTTTATATAAAAACAGGCAAAGAAAGAAAGGTAGCTTAAATTTACACATCCAACTGAAAATGCTAAAACATTTTAAAAACAAATAGACCCCCCCAAACTTTAAAAAATCTGTGAAAATTGTCACGTCCCTTCTAACAGATTGGTTTAAAAGAACATTTTTTTGAATGTTTGGGGCAAGTGGGTGAAAGCATCATTCAGAACACCTGCTAAAGTAGTCAAAACCCTTTTCCTGGCTGTAGAGTTCTGTGCAGCCCCTTCACTACTGCAAAAAGAAGCGACAGTCAAAATAAATTAATTATTTACCTTATGCTTGTATGGATGATATCAGATCACAAAGAATATACTTCTTCCTTTTTAAAAATTTTCTCTATATTCCCATAGTGAGTATTGTGGCTGTGGCCTGTTATCACACTGCAGCAGCTGTTGAGTAGAACAGAGCTTTGTTCTCTCATGGGAGTGATGAGTATCCCATGTAAATGTAGGTGAAGGTGTGTGCCTGGAATAATGGCACTGTAAAGCTTACTAGAATTCCCAGACAGAATGGCCTAGAATTAATTGCCATGGACATAAAAATTGATACAGTAAAAAAGATATATTCTCCAATTGATTTTCAAAGAAAAACTTGAGTTTAACTTATGTTGTATAAATACTTATACATAAGTGTAGTATGGTCACACATGTATGCATATCTTTTACATTAGCAAATTATTTTTCCTCAAATGCATTTGTTTTATTCCTTTTTTTTTTTTTTTTTTTTCTCTCTGTCTGTTGACCTTTTCACTTCTGCACTTTTTTATTTCCCAGGAGTAAAATATATTGCTCTTAGCATAGTGTTACAATGAAGAGACTGTATAGGAGCTCAGTAAGACTTCCTGAGACTATGACCTTTTTTAACACTAAATGGCTTACCTCTGGAGATAGATGTGCTAAGCTAATTTAATTAGTGCAGAAAAGCTGCAGTGGATTAATTTTGACAGTTGCAAGTTTAAAATTTTAATGTTTTACAATGATTGTGTCTTTAATTTTGGTGCAAAAAAGTATATATTTTCATTTTCTCTAAAAAAAAAGCTTTTTCAAAAAAGTTAGCAATAACGTTGAACTGCTTTTTCAAAGAGGCCTTAAAGTTATTTTGTTCATGTTTATTGAATGAGTAGGAAGACTTTTAAATTGAAGATAATAAAATTAAAATAAATTTATTCACCAAATGTGACTACAGTCGACGCAGGACTTAGTGATCTCTGGGAAAAAATCACTTGTGTAAAGGAGACAAATACTTTTATTTGTATAGTAATAACTATGTGTTCCTGAAATATCTGTTGCTCCCTTTCTGTAGTGATCTTGCTTTAAATGGCCAGCAAATTTCATAAGATACTTTGTATATTATGTCATATTACATTGTATTACAATATATTACATTAGGAAGATTTCAAGTTCAAACCTTTTGATATTATGAGAAAAAGAATTTGCATCTCAAAGACACACTACTTGAATTTTTTCTGTTTTCTATTATTTTATAATAAAATAACTACACGTCTTTTAAATAAGGAAAATCCAATATAAATATTATATACTACAAGTAATTTTGGAAATACTTTGTTTCACTGCCAAAGTACTAATACTTCTGTGAAATATTCTTTTGAACTTGTTTTATTGCATCTATTGTTTCTATGCAAATGCGATACATCATCTTGATTTTTGCTTTGTTTAATTTCTCTCTCTGGAACTACTTCAGTGAAATAATTTACTGGAAAGTTGATATTTCTGGCTGTGATATGTGAGATTAGCAAGCACTCCATCACAGTGGTGTAGCTGTGAAGAGCTGCAGAGATCTCCAGCTGTAGAGCAAGCTAACGAAAAAGGAGAGGCATGAGAAAAGAGCCAGTCATCATGGATCCTGGCTGCTGGACAGCCCTTCCTTATTTCAGGAGTGGCCTGTCTTTTTCTCTTTCATGTAAAAGCTTACCTTTCCTTCATGTTTGGAATTTAGGAAGAACAAAATTTATAACAACAAAACAGTCTAAAGCCAACATAAACTGTACCCAATGGCTGCAGGCATTGCCTATTTTCAAGTTAAGGCACAGGAAGTGTGAACTGGTATATAGCTATCAGACTACATATATATCTATATAGGTGAAACTGTATCTATTGGAGCTGCTAGGGTAGTGCTGAATTTCATGCAGTCTTGTAGTTTATATTTTGTGCAAGTCACACTTGGATAAGTTTCATTCTGCATTATTTGAAATTTATTAATTTCTAAAGAAATTATAAAGAGAAAACTCTGTTACAGTCTTAATGCAATTTTGTGTAAGGATTATGTTGGTCTGGCTTGATTTCATAATCAATGGAACCAATGGTTAAAAAAACTATTAAGTAGATGTCTGCCATTATTAGGATAAAAATGTTATGTGGCAACTCTACTTCTTGTTTTCAGCATGTTTCCCACCTTGTATTGCCTTTGGCCTGTGCCTTGCTTTTCTGCGCTTCTCTGTGAAGAGAAATGCGGCCACATTGGTCTTTTACAGATCTTTCCTTGCTTTTGTGTGCCCATCTTAAAAATGGTTCCCTAATTCTAATTTCTATGAGGAAAAAATTAATTCTAAGTATCTTAAAAATGAACTTTTGTGAAACGAGAAGGTAGTCTGCCTTTCATGGCAAAGCAGCAGGTGAGTTAAAATAATATGAAATATGATTTCAGTTTTCCTGTCTGTGTCCCATATACTGTTTGTAAATGTCTTTTAGTATTTTAATGTACAAGTATAAATGCCTTTTCCACTCTACATAAAGACTGAAAATGAAATGCATGCTTGGTGCAGACTGATCTTGCACTAGAATCTATTTTGTTTGGTTGAGAGCCATTTTCCTCAATACAGTTATTCATTCCTTTACTTTAAAACTTGTTTTTGCATTTAATACTTGTTGAGTTCTATTCCTGTGGGAGTCAGTAATAAACGTTGTCTAACTCCAGTGGGAGATAGCTTAGGTTTTATTTATATGGGTTTTTGGAAGCCAGTAGAAGTCAGTTGCAGATGTTTCTGTTCAGAAGAAATACATAACTTAATCTGAGGTCTTGGCAGAGGGAAACCTAATGATTCTGTTCCAAAAAACTCCCTTCAGTTTTATATCACTAAGATTTTTAGTAGTAGACTTGAGAAATCATCTAACATACTTTGCTTATGACCTGTATCTTTCAAGTTATTATCTACAAAATAAAAGGATGTGTAAATTTGCACTGACTAAATGATTCCTATGTTGCATATTCCAAGTTCATTAACAAATAACTATGTTTGTGTTTTATTTATGTTTGCAAACCTGCTTATTGATAGATTCATTGGTTTGTATTTTTAAATCAGATTAAGCTGTTAATTATAATATAGAATGGTTCAAGTAACATATTTTAAAGTATTATACATACATATATTTTTAAAATATGTACAATGGCATTAATTTGTTTCATGGAGCAGTCTTCGTAAGTAGTCATGTCTTGAAGGAAAGCAGTTATCTGCCTTATCATGATCTATTTCCTACTTTTTTTTTTTTGCTTTCTGAGGTGTTAAAGTGACAGTCATAAAATACTTCTATTAAAAGATTATGGATTTCTTTCCAGACAGAAATATTCAGAATATTCAAACTTTCATACTGAAGCTTTTTATAATTCCTTTTTCTAGTACTTTAGTTGAAGATGTTCTCCCCTTTTGGATAGTAAACATGACAACCTGTGCATGTCTGTTTCATTGAGGAATATCTCAGTGCCTTGGAGGGGAGTGGTTAGCAAGGATGGGGAGAGGAGAGGGAAGCAATGCTGTGTTCCTGCTGCTCATTCCCCAGAGCAGATGAGTTTTCTGTCTCCCAGCTTTGAAGACAGCTAGCAAGATTATCAGCTCTGATTGTTTCTCAGGCAAATAGGTGTTCAAGGGAATAGGAGTAGCCAAGATGAAGACAGCCTGAGGGTAAAGGGAGCAGATGAAGCAAAAAGAAGCTTTTGAGATAAAAGTGATGTAAGAACATGAGGACATTAGAATCAAAAGTTGCATATGATGTAGAATAAAGAGAAAGACCTATATATTTCCAGTTAAGTTAAAGGTTTAATTGGTACCATTTCCAAAAGTATGGGCTTTTTAAGTTCTAGAAATCCACTCAGCTAACAGATGTACAAAATGCACACCCTATCCTCTTCAGCAGTGAAAAGATTTGTGAGGTAAAAAAAATCATTTAAAGGTGCTGAATATTTCATATTTTATTCATATGCTTTTGACCACTATGCCCTGCACAGCTGCTGGAAAATTTAATGAGATCAAAGTATTTGTGTCTCTCCTCTACTTGTGTTTTTGTTATTTCTGAGTTTTAAACACCAATAATTGGAAATGAAAACAGCGATGTGTGCTTTGATTGTATAAATGTAACTATTCTGAGAAATCATATTAATATCTTTCTGGCTACCAAACTGAAAATCACTTGCCAAATGACCAGTTTGTTTGTCTGTTCCAACACCTGAAATAAAGGAGGATGCTACCTTCTCTAAAATGAAGGTGTGCAGCAAACCCCACAAATACCTGTTGAGATGTTTCTAGAACATTCCGTTTAACAGACGAGTGCATGGAAAAATCATGAAGCAATGTTTTTGGGGTTTTCAAGATTTGAATAGTGCATTAAAAAAAAAAAAAAAAAAAAAGAAAAAGTATGTAGCCTAAAGCTTCGTATAACTCAACCTATTTGTGAATGAGAAAAAAAATAGTGCAGAATTATATTTCAGTACATACTTCATAGTAGTTTTTCCTTTGGGAGAAATAGTTCTGTTCAAGGCTTCAGAAAAGAATTGAGAGATGGATTCTATGAACTCTGGATGAGAGAGGTAAAAGGATACCTATTTTCTGGCTTTATGATCCATGGCATTGTCATTCACTTATAATTAGAGTAGTAAGTGTTGCATGGAATTAGTG
Source organism: Pyrgilauda ruficollis (assembly GCF_017590135.1). Taxonomy (NCBI): domain Eukaryota; kingdom Metazoa; phylum Chordata; class Aves; order Passeriformes; family Passeridae; genus Pyrgilauda; species Pyrgilauda ruficollis. Next base: position 12,192,892 of record NW_024526599.1, on the reverse strand, counting down.
CTACAAATTATTACTTTCAATTGAATCAAATCATAAAAACTTATAATTGTTTCAACCATAATAATGAATTATTCATATATATAATATTCTTATAACCCATTTACTGCTAATAACAAATTGTTAATTTATTATTAACATAAATATCTTGGATACATGATCTTTGGAGTACATGTAACAGATAATGTCTTTGAATTAACTGACCCACATCTTCATTATTTGTGTCATGTTTGTGAAGCTAGTTTGTTTTATTCCTGTCTCTTTAGCTTTAGAGCAATTTTGAAGCTGACAAATGTTGTCTGTGTTAAATCAGCCAGAAAGTTTTTTTACGATTATGAAGATTGACTGTGTTATGCCTGAATGATTTGTATTTTAGGCAGTGACTGCTCTGTGTCAGTAACTTTAATACTTATTAACTGCTAGATTGAGATCTGTCTCATTAAACAGCAATGAACCTAATGTACTGAAGACTCTATAACAGCTAATCACAACACAGTTTTCTGTACATTATTGTAATCATCAGTGTCCAAAATACGAGTATTTCTTTCTGTCCAAGGTGTGAATGTATACATTTTTGCATGTATATAATTAAATTATTTTAATCGTTACTTTTTCTGAAAATATTTGCATTGGTTTACATTGCAAGCAATACCAATACTGATAAAATCAATCTTCCCAAGCATATAAAGGTGCCTTTTCCAGTATTTTTTTCTTAATAATTTCTTTCTCACCAGAAGCATTACCTACTTGGGCACAGATAAACAAAACCACGGACAATCATAAATATCTCATATGCAATATTTTTTATGAGTGTGGAACAATGAAGGAGTCAAATCAACTGGTGTAGTGTCATCTAGTTGTGGACACCTATGTCATATTCTGCATATTTTATTAGTTACGGTGTTAATTTGATTTTAAGTCAATTGGACAAGCCACAGGTTTTCAGCCAAGCACATTCTCAATACCTTAATAAATGGAGCCTTGTGTAGGTACCTAAATAGTAGCTGAGCCAATTTCTTTGACAAGCTGTGGGTTGTGCAGCCAGGAGCTTTTGCTTAAGTTAATCCTTTGTTAGAATTACAATTGACAGGACTGGGAAAAGTGGCACTGGTACCTTAAAGGAAGCATGCAGCATGCAGGATGATCATTTACCTGTCCATCAAAGAAGAAAAGAAAAACAACCCTAGAGTGAAGAAAAGGTTAGTTTCCTGCCTGACTGGCAAAGCAAATGAGGCATTTTGCTTTAAAAAAGTATTTTCAGTCAATCCTAGGTGACTTCCCTTTGTTGTTGAGAGTTATGGAGCTGGAAAGAAACACAGAGCAGCTTTTCAGGGTGTTGTGCAGTCTCCGCTAAAGCTTGGAATGTATCTTCACTACATGAAATCTAAACCTTTGATCATGACTCATGATGAGACTTTACTGCCAAGCCACTGTTCCTCTGGTGTCACTATAACTAAGATCTGCATTTTGCCAAAAGTTACTAATCAGGTGTATTGCTTCACAGCGCTCTTTTACTAATGTGTGATATCTAGTGATTCTCATCATTCATTAGAGAGTTATCCAACTTCAACAAATACTTTGGCAGAATACTTTGGTGCAACAGGGGAAGTCTACAAGCTATTTGATCATGGGTAAAAGAGTACAGTCCACTATGATGGAAAATGGATTTTTGTATGTGTGTATATAAATATAAATGTGTATTTATCCATATTCAGCTATCCTAAGCTGTGTTTCAGTTATTCAGGAAAAGAGGCTGTAGGTAGCCTTTTTGGCTTTTTTCCCCTCCAGGTTTCAGAGCAGTTAAGATGGATGGAACAAGGGAAGCTTGTTTGTTATGTTGGGATTAGTACACACATGTGACTCCTAAACTAGGAGAAAGAGAGGATCTCTTCTTTCTTGCTGTTGTTTATGTTGTTTTGACAAAGAGCCAAAACTTTGGACTTCAATGAGAATAAAAATCATGTTTCTTTATATTATCTGCGTCTTTAAACTTAGCTGAACACTTATTTTTAATATCATTTAGCTCAAATACAAAATACATCTTTGATTTGGCTTTGTAAGTTTGTTATATCAGTTTGATGGTAAAACAGATATTGTAGGTCACTTGGAAAGGTGGATTTCCAAAATGTAGTTATTTGAATAACTAAATGTTATAGATGAAGGTTTCTTGAAACAACATTTCTTCTCATTGGCAAAGTAGCATGTTTCATTTTACTCTACATTAGGACAGTGAATTATTAGGTATCTATATAAGCAATCCATTTGAGATTTAATTGCCTTGAATATGAGTGAAGAAATGTGTGCAATGCATATGATGAAAATGCAAATCTAAGTTATATTTCTGATGTAGGAGGTACCATGATTATTAGTGAGTTTGTTGAATTACTTTTTTTCCTGTAGTGACAGCAATTTGTTAAACACTACAAATTGAACAGGAGTATGAAGTGCTTAACAAGGAACAAGGGACAAGAACAAGGGACATTTCTGGATGAAATCGTACCTAATATTAAACAGAGTACAAAAAATGTACTAATTCTATTACCCTTATTCAGGTTTAATTGTTATCTGTTACTCAGATCAAGACAGCATCCATATGAGAAAGAGAGGCAGGGATTTTGCATAATGTACTGCATTATATTAAAAAACTATGTCATCTCCAGCTCCCCATATTTCAATTGAAAACAACCATAAATTAAAGAACTTAAAAATTTGCATATGCACTAAGGATTAAAAAAGTTATTAATAAATTAATTAGTAAATTAAATCTTTGAAGGGAGGCAGGGATTTTGCATAATGTACTGTATTATATTAAAAAACCATGTAATCTCCAGCTCCTCTTATTTTAATTGAAAACAACCATAAAAGAAAGAATTTTAAAATTTGCATATGCACTGAGGATAAAAAAGTTATTAATAAATTAATTAGTAAATTAAATCTTTGAAGGTCTTAGTAATTTCCTTTTTTAAATAAATATTTTGCTGCACAATTTTCTCTTCTCAAAATATTGGTGCAGCTACAAGGAGGTTTTACAAACTTAAAAATAAAAAACTGCTTGCATCCCTTGAAACCCTTGAATTTACATTGGATTACTGACCTGGGCTAGTATTGGAATTCTAAAATCTCTAAATAAAACTTCTCAAATAATAAAGTTCAGTTTAGAAAATTTTTGACAACAATGTCTTTTCCTAATACAAGTACTGAGCAATCTTGTATTGTTATAAGATATAGTAAATACGCAGTTGATTATTTCAATTTTTTTTTCAAAAATGGTACATAAAACTGAGCTGAACTTAGACTGTGACCATTCTATTCCTTTTGTTTTAATGATTCAGAGAAGATTTTTAATATTTTCTGCGTTTCAAAACACGCTGAAGGATCAAATATTTTACCTTTATTGCTTCAATTTCAAGTATTTCAGCATTTAGCCACATAAGAAATAATCACCTCTTAAAGCTGTCAATAAAGATGGGAATTTTTTTTTCACTCGAGAATTCCTGACATACACATTCAGCTCTTAAAGCTGCATTTTCAGACCACTTCATTATAAGTATGAAATTTTTCTGTTCATTTTTGTTTTGAAACCTCTTTGAAGGATTTCATTGGGGTTTTTTATGTTAGTGAAAGTCCTTGTATCAACCTATAGACAAATTGTAGTAGTAAATAAGATGGAAAATTGTGAGGTTTTATGCTGCGAAATGATAATTTTTGTTGTTGGCCTGGAGCTACTGGGGGATATCTGTGTGGACCTGGTATGTCCATGGTGACTTAATCCTAGTGTCATTCAAATACCTGAAGTCATATGCTTTTTATGACTGAACATTTCTCTAAGTCAGAGAATCAGAGCGTGGGTGGGATGGATGTTGCAAAGGTAATGTTTTGTTGCTTTTTAGTTAAAGGAGGAATTGTGTGAGATGTTATAGAGCAGTTTCTGGCTACAAGTTGTACATGTTTACCCTCCATATAATTCCCTGGACAGCAGTGTTATCCTAACCAGTCCACAAAGGTGGTTTCTGGGATTTTTTTTTTTTTAATGCAAGGCAATATGAGGACAGTGATCTGGTGAAGGGCTTGGTTTGTGGGAGCTGCTTCCAAAATCCAGCATAACCAGACTATATCTCCACTGCTTAAAGCAGTCATCTTGGCCAGTGGGATTCTCATGAACACACATCATAGTGTTTTTGACAATGCGCAGTGTTAAGTATGTCAATTCAGTTTGAGGCATTTTGCATCTAAATAAGAAAAAGTCTTTATGATTTCTCTTAGCCTTGGTCCCATGCTGGGTGCAGTAACTGAAGAAGCTATTAACTGCAGAATGACTGTAAAAGCCTCAGGACTAACATTTTCATTTTCAGTATTAGCTGACATCTGATTAGCTTATATCACTGTGGAGATAAGTCAAAGTAGATCCAGTAATGATACACAATTTAATGTGTAAAAGGATACCTTCATATTTGTTTTTTTATATACATGCATTTTGTTGCCTATTTCCTAAAATCCTTTTGTGTTTTTTTGGGGCATTATTCTTGCTTTTCTATATATCATGTTTCTTACAAGTGTTCCATATCTAACTAAGTTTTACACTGTAATCCTAGCAGTCAGGATATCAGAATTAGTTTTGTGGTAAAATAACTTTTTGTTGCTTCATAGGTAATTCTGTAATTGTAAGCATTCTTATTGAAGGTTGATCTAAATGAGAAATCATCTCCTGAACAAGACTAAGAAACAACTTTATTTGTTAGCATTACTGGTCTAGTCTCCAGTAGATCTTGTATGATGGGAGAGGGTGGAGCAGAGTGGGGATGTATTCCATTAATGCGCCTGGGACAAAATCACATGGGGAATGTGCATGCAGCGCTTGAGCAGGTTTTCCAAGTCAAAGTACAGGGGTGATCTTTGATGATTCATTCCCAAATATTGCTTCACCTCATTTGCAGCTTTATAAAACCACATTGTGAATGTCTGGTCCTTCTTCTTCCTTGGGATAGTATTGAGTGAGGTGGATTTCTTCTACCTGCTCCTATACTGTGAAGTCCTGGAGTCCCATTTTAGATCAGGAAATCATGCTGCATGTTGAGTAATTTGAGAGAATGAGATAGAATAAAAAAGTGTTGTTTTTTGTTCAATACATTGTGTTTTGATGGCTGTGTTTATCAATTAAAATATTACATAACAGTAGCTTGACTTGAGGTTAAGTCTAGCTTAATAGAATTCAGAAGTAAATCTGCATGTTTCATGATGGGGCTGTGAAGCTATATTTGAGTTGATTTGCCATGAAAGCTGTGTGACAAATGGTACAAATTTAGATAGGAAGAAAATGCCTGCCTAGCCAGGCATGGAAGACACAGAAGATTTGGTTATTTTGTTTTCCATTTCAAGTTTATCTAGTTCTCTGTCATTTTACTTGGACTCTGTTGTCCTGTCTTCTAATATTAGATAGAAAACTCTCTAAGAAAAGTAATTTAAGAAAAAATGTTATTAAAATGTTGAATGTTCTTCAGAGATACTTTTTCCCATTGGGGAGGTAATTATCTGTGATTAATCAGTAATTCTTTGGACATGTAGTTCTCTCTGATTAATCATTTAGGTGTTCCAGCTGCAAATGAGTTGGAAAGGATAAAAAAACAAAACCAGAATATTCTTCTGTATTTTATATGTTTACTTTTTACATATTTTTAATATTTTTTCTTCATGTTAATATCTGGGGTGAATGGGTTTTCTTGACCGTTTATGTGAAAGGCAGTAGCATAACAGCATTCTGAAACTGGTTCTGATATCATTGATTTAACTTTCGCAGACAGAAGTGGCAGGAGATGTAACTCCTGAATCTTTTTTTTTTCTTTTAAATATACTGATCAGAAATGGATTGAGTATTTTATTTGTTAGTTATATGTCCTGACCTACAATAAGGAGAAAGGGTTCACATATCATTAACACATGAACAAAGAAATTATTGTGGTGATGCAATTTGTGTGCATAATTGCATTTAAACCAAAGGGAAAATTTTTTCTTCTGCTTGATATCTAATTTTTTTGCCTTTTTAATGTAGAGATTGTATAAACAGAAAGTCAACTTATTTTTGGCTGATGCAGTTGAAGATATAATAGAATATTTACAACCAAACCCCTGAAAGTAGAAGAGATTTGCACAGATTTGCCTGTATAAGGAAGTTTAGAGATCTATATCAAGAATATTTCTGGTGTAGACAGTAATAATTGTACTAAGAGGAACAAAGAGGTAGTTGTCTGTGAGATGTTTGTTGACTGGAAAAAGATGAATATAGTGCAACATTAATGTGCTGTGTTTTGATAGCTGAATATAGCCAGTATTTGGAGTTTTATTTATCTTCATGAAATAAAATTTCTTGTCATCTTTTGTGTATTTCATGATTAAATTTTCTCTATGGAATGATTTTAATAAAATAGAGAAAAAAAGAACAGTACAGACTTTCATGTTCAAAATTACAAAAAAAAAGGATAGTATTTTCAATTACTTCCTGCAGTTTTGGTAAAGACCTGTGGCCCCAGAAGATTTGGATTTTTACCTGAAGGAAAAATATTGGTACACATGAGCAAAATAAGAACAGTAGATGCTGAATTATATAGCACAAGCTTATTGTGCAGAGTGAACAGTTTGAAAAGTACTGAAAACTGTATTTGAAGATGAGAACAAACATCAAAGGAGCAAAGAATCTTTTTCATCTTTCCTAGTAATTATTTCTGTGACTGTATGTGCTAAGTGCCTTGTGAAGAGGGTGTTGGGAGAGGTGAATGACTGCCTGTCTCACACAGACATACACACATATCTCACAGCTGAGTCACTCTCTGTGCTGGTGATTCAATATCACTGTGCAGGTTAAAATAGCATTTCTATTGTTCTGGTATTAAACAGTCATCTGCACATTCTGAACAGTTGAAAGAAAAGAATTGGAGCAGATATTACCTATAGCACATTACCTTGTGTGGTGTATGAATGATGTGTAAAATCTATTTAAAAATCACAGTGCTGATTCATTGGTTTGCTTTAGTTTTGAGTTGCTTTGACAGCACTGAAAACTCTGGAGTTACTCATGAAGTAAGCAGTGAGAAAGGTAATAGGATTATAGAAGAATGAAGTAAATGAGCAATGCTTTGACAATATATGATTATTTGAAAATTTCACGTGGTTGAATTAATTTTTTCCTAGTATGTTTTATGAATGAAAATATCTCGAGTCGGTGAAATATACCAATAAAATCTTCCCTCAAAGTCCTATAAAGATGAACACTTTGAATGTGAGAGATGAATAGAAGCACTTCTTCACAAACTGTAAATTTGTTTCAGAAATTTTACAAATTTTGAAGCGATGGAGGAAAAAAACATTATTTCTTTTTGGATTAAATTTTTCCTTGGATTGTACATTATTATATCTATCATTTACACTGTTTTTACTTTGTTATGCTATTTTACTACACTTTTACACTGTTTCACTGTAATAAAGCTCACGTAATATCTCTGCCTGTGGGTGACATCCAAATTTGTGAAATCTGAGTGTGTGCTCAATCCTCACTGGACCTAGAGAGCGAGGTGCAGCAGCTTCAGGAGGTAATGCACAGCCAGCTGTTCCCAGACAACAGTGCACACAACTTTCTTCCACTTCATCTTTCTCAGAAGGGGAAAAAGCAATCTTTACAAAATCTCTCTTCCTCTTCTCTGCCCCAAACTATTGCAATATGAAGAAACATCACTTAAAGTCCATGTGTCCCTGAAAATATTCAGGTCTACCTTATTTTTTCAGCTGGGCCTACAAGCTCTCATACACAATTCCTGCTACTGCCCTATTGCCATCTTTCCCCTTCTTTTTGCTTTCTCATATAATTCAATAGATGTACAGTGGTACTAGTTTTCTGTTTCTGTTTCTGTTGTTACGCTGTGCTGACAGCTCTGATAAATTCTGATGTCAGGTAACTAAGTATTGTCCTGTAGTTCTTGTTCAATGAATTTATTTCAAATATATATTTCTTAGGATTTTTGCCTTTAAGACAAAGATTTTCCAGTGAATGATTTTTTTTTCTAGTATTTGTACAGTCTTTTAAACATTGCAGAATTAATCACAGTTGTTATTATTAAGAGTAGTCTTAAAAAATAGGACCTAAGAAATTTTAAGAGATTCCTGCAGTTATCTGCATGCAGAATTAGTTACTTCAAAAGCATTTATACATTTGTCTAGTCTGTTTCTAAGATCTCGCACTGATGAAAATCCCAGAGTCCCTGGGTATAAAGCCCACATAGTTTGTCACTAAAGAAAGACTCATCCATCCCTGGACATCCAAAACCTTGTGCTGCTGGAGAGGACAGCTGCCTGCTGCCAGTGCAGTGGAATGGCAGGAATTGCAAGGACAATCTGCTCTTCACTCAGTAATCTGTGGGCTCAGAGTTGAGAGGAGCAGGGGAGATGGAATGCTCTCACCTAAAAGCCTGGAAGGTGTTACACCCCTGGTAGTGTGTGGTGAATGCTCCAGGTGGTGACTTGTGCTACAGGTTACTCACCAAGACTTTGGCAGCAGTTTAAATGTATGGATTTGCTGGTATTTCACAGCTGGCTCTGATACAGTAAGTTGGCATCAAACAAAAGCAGTCTTAAGCTATTACTTTCTTTCTCTTTTTGTACAACTAGCATACATACTTGGGTATTATTTTGTCTTTTATATTTTTAATATATTCAATGTTTAGTACACTATAATTTTTTACCAGGAGCTATCCAGCCATTTGAATGCTGCCTTCCATAATATTACACCTATTTATAAAATAGCAAGGGGTTTCTATATGGGTAAAATGTGTACATATTTGAAAATGGCCTAAACTGTTCTCTGCAGGGAATCTTCTATACAAATTTATATAAGTGCTAAACAAATATATATGTATATGACTATTTAATATTTGTTCATTAAAAGCAGAAAATGAAGGTTTTAACAGACAGAGGAAATTATTACGTGGCTTATCTAGGCTAAAGGAAATAGAAATATACCAAATTAAAGGACAAAACATGAAATTACATAGAGAAGCTACATTTGCGAATTAGACATAATGAAAGCAGACATACTGTCTTTAAAGAATGGCTTTTTTCTTTTGATACATCTTTGGCACTATGATTTAGCATGGCATAAAGCCTTTGGAACAAGTTAAAATATATTGAATCATACCTGTGGAACATCTTATACTTAATTTTTAATTGGTCTTTGTCTTAAAATGTATATGCCTCTCTTTGTTTTCTATCCAGGTCCTTTTTGCTGTAAACTGGTAGTGCTTAGGAGAAAACACAGCTTCTGATTACTGAGCCAATGCCTGTTTGTCTTCCAACTCAGCCAGTGGTTTCCATCTTCTGTGTCCCTTCAGAAGGCAATAGGAAGGGTTCCCTGGGGTGTAAGGAGTGTTATGGGATTGATGAGATTTGGAAGAGTCAGAGATGCTGCATTCATGAAACTAGGTAGGGTACTGCCAGAAACTTGACCACACTTACTGAAGAAATGGGTTTTTTTGTGGAACTGGGCATTGTGATGGCAGGACAAGAAGTTGGCCTTTTAAAACTCAAGAGCAATTACCTTAATTTAAGAAACACCTCAGAGAGTAAAATATATTGAGAGAAAATTCAACTATATTTTTTTGTAATTCTATGCTCTTTGGTGGATGTCTTTGTTTATTCTTGTATTTGAGCGGTGCAGAAGGAATTGGTGTTGCGGGCAGGAGCAATTCTGTTGTCAGAAGTGCATGTCCAAAAAACTGGAATAAACCTATGATGATGGAAGGTATTGGACTGAAAGTCTTTTTTATTTTTTTAGTGGTTTTCCCGTTATTGAGAGTCCTCCTCAGTAATCTGATAGGTGACCAGCAGGAATTGTGAATATAGATATAACCTAGGACTGGCATTGTAAACTGCTCTGAATAAAAACATGAACTTCTGCAAGGAACTAACTGTTTAACCTTTCATGTTAATCAGATGGCATGTCTACATTTAATAGGTCAAGTAGCAACTGAGAAAATTCAGAAGTTGGATTAACTTTTCACAGGTTTTCTGACAGTCTGGGTTGTTATACTTGACCTAAACTCTCTTTGGCCTACAGTCTTTAATTTTCAGAAATTTTTCTCACAAATAAGACACTCTTTTTTGCTTTTTTGATATAATTTAGTAGCATATAACTTTATATTTTTCTTTCTTGTAGGGTGCTTCGAGTGTTGCATCAAATGCCTGGGAGGGATTCCCTACGCATCTTTGATTGCTACCATCCTGCTCTACGCTGGAGTTGCACTGTTCTGTGGCTGTGGACATGAAGCACTTTCAGGAACCGTCAACATTCTGCAAACCTACTTTGAGATGACAAGATCTGCAGGAGACGTTATTGATGCCTTCACCCTGTAAGTTCTTTTTACTTGTTTCCTTTTGAAACTGCTGAAAAATTCCACAAGGGATATAAATTTGACTCAAGAAAATGTTATTTTTAGTGAAAATCATAAAGAAAATGGTTTGGATAAGCTTAGCAGATGAAGTTTTGACCAAGCTGATATTTTTAGTATTACAAGCAATTTGTAATACTATTAAATATCCCAAAGCTTTAACTAATCTATTACTAAAATTTACTTCATATAATGTCGATAAATCTGTTCACCCTTGCATTTAAAAAACAAGCAAGCAAACAAACAAATAAACAAACCCCGTGGTCACAAAACTATAAATAGATGAAGCAGACTTGTGCAACAAGTATCAGTTCTGGGAATAAACACAGTAAAGAGGTAACCAAGGAGTTGTGCAGAACCCTGAGACTTGAAATGTCAAAATTCTGTTGCCTCTGGTTTTTCTAAAATTAAGCTGTTTTGAAGGTTTCATGCTTTGCTATTCCTGAAAATCTGTTTCTGGAAGACCTTTGTTTTTCTGAGCATCAATTTCTCAATAAACTAAAAAAATAGTTTATTTCATGCTGAAATGAAATGAAATGTTTTCTTGTATCTTTAAAATTATCTCTTAAAGACATGATTATCTTAGATATTTGAAATTCACATTCTTACCTAGCTGCTAATGGTTGTAACTAAAGCTGAAGAAGCCTATCCTTAAATTTGTAATTATTTTCTTTCATGAACATTTTTCACAAAAGTGACTTGATCATCAGAAACATTGACCTCTTCTGATGGATAGTTCCACAACAAACATCTCAGGGCTTAGAACTGATCAGAAAGCAAACAAATGACCAACAAATGGAAAAATCAAATTGAAACAGAGAACATACCTATGCCATTATATAAGTTCATCTTTAATTCGTATTGTAAATACTGTATACAACGTAGGTTCCTCAAAGAACCCAAAGAAAAGATGATTACAGAACAGGAGATACATGGTTAAAAATTGAGTATAGGAGAATTCTTCAGTCTAGAAAGGGAGTAATTAAGAACTGTTGCATGAGTGGTCTGTAAATTCACAGTATTATGAATAAGACACTCAAGACTGGATTGTCTTTCTATTCCTGTAAAAAAAGTTTGAGGTATCAGAGGAAAGCATTAGGCACCAGATTCAGCAGGAGCAAGTTCTTAAATTTTTTCATAGCAAAACTGTAAACATATTTGCGTATTATGGTTGCCAGAAATTTTTATGGCTTCAAGGGAAGACTGGATAATCATGGAAAACAAATCCATTGATGGTTTCTAATGACAAATTTATCCAGCTCAGGATGTCACAAAGGCTAGGCTAGTGTTAGAGGTTATCCTGTTGACTTGCTTGCTCTTACTTTTTCCTTTTATTCATGGTTTGGCATACAAAAATGAACAAGATATATGTATATTTGATCTGACTGGGTGCCACTGTTTGCATGAGAGCTAGAAATGGAATCTGAAACTTAACTTCTCTTGGAATATGTTATCAACATCCTTTCCAAAGCTTCTCTGCAAATTTTAGGTGTACTCACTGTGGGATTGTCCTGGATTGTCAAAAAAATTGGGATTAGTAGCAAGAAGGGAGAGTGAACCAAATAAGTATGTCACTGCTACACCAAATTCTTCTTTGAAATAAAATTTCTTCTTTGGATCAAGGCATTTTTATATCCCTGTATAATAATATGTTCAGTTAAGGGGAAGATGTATCTTCTGCTTTGCCTTTTGGAATTGTCATTTAGAATGATGAGTCTGGCTTGACTTGGTGGCTAAGGTTCATTGTTATCCTGAATGAAAGATCAGTCATTTTATTAGGCTCTAACTTATTTTATAAGTCCCTAGGGAGCTATTAGTGCAGAATAGCCACAAATCAATGTTTTCTCTTTGTAGCAAGTTTTTCAGCTTCTCTCTGTCACATCCTAAAGTGAAAGTATCAGTCAGGGAATATAGTCCAAATGCATATAATTCACTGTAAAAGATTAAGGAATTGTAATTTTTTTCCCCCTGGCATTTGTTTTTCTTAGTTAGCAGGTTTTGGATCTGTTTTTTTTCTTTGTTTACTTAAAGAGATATTAAACCCACTTCTTTCTTCAGCAGGCTTATTGTAACGTAAAATTTGATTTTATTCAGTTGTGAAAGGTGTATCTAAACTTATGTCTTAAAGGCAGGAGGAGAAAATATATTGATTAAAAGCAGATAAGCAATTGCTTTGAACTGGGTAAAGTGTGTGACTCTTAAAGAAATTTGCACATGTTAATTTTCTACCTGTTTAAGTAGATATTACAGTGCTTTTAAAATAATTTTGTAGGGAGCATAAATCCTTGATATTTTCTCACAAGTATTGATTAACCATTTGCAGTACAAAAGTTCTATAGTAATCATACTTTTGAAAGATCAAAAACCAGAAAGAAGAATATGTAAGTAGAAATAAATGTTGTAGTGCCACATCCTTAAAACAATACATATTGAAATGGAAATAAAACATAGTTTTTTATTTTTCTGATTAAAAATTATAAGAACTTCAAAAAAATCTAGCAGTGTGCCCTAGTCAACTGTACTTTTTAAAGGTTATTTAACACATTTGGGCTCTTAATGCTTCTAGTGCTGTGAAGCATCTCAGGCTGGCCTGGACTCTGTCCTTCTGTGATAAATGTGCCAGGCAGATGCTGCAGTGGAGTGAAGTGTCTTAGATTCTGTTTAATCATGCTTATGGTTTCTGTCTATATTTTTATTAGCATGCTGGATTTTAAATGTCATTCAGCATAAAAATCAATCCCAATCTGAGAGCTATTTATGTGTGTGGCAAGAGAAAAAGGCTCTTTTAACTTTTTGCATTGTGTTCTGAATGCAAATAACACAACTCACAAGCCACCCTGTATCTTTTATCTCTGTCAGGGCAGCTACTGGCTATAATTTAGAAGAAGCAGCAGACTCCTGTAGAGAAAGTAGGGCATGTAGAGGGCATAAACAAAATCTGAAACACTCTCTTAATGCCTAAAATAAAAGCCAAAACACCTAGATCTAGCAATGCCATTCAGAAATGCCGATATCAGTGTCCCTGAGGGCATCAACAGCCCTGACTGTCCCTGCCTGGCCTCTCCCAGGGCCTCCCCTCAGCCTTCCCATGGTCCAGGACCACATTTCAGGGAAGCCAGAAGGGTTCAACCCCTCACCTCAGACTCTCCTGGCCACGGGGTTGGGGCTGCTCTGGGCTGCCCACGCTCCACACGATGCCTTGGCGCTTGGGGAGAGATTAATTAATGAAGAACCTGCAATAGGCAGCAAAGTTCTCTTGGAGCATTCAGCCCTTGGGGATTCAGCCAACAGCAACAGCCCTGTGGAATAAAAGAGGTGATCTGAGTGTTGGTCCTGCAGACTGGTCCCTCATCCCATCTCCCTGGAAGAATTACAGTCTGAACTCAAGGAGTCTATAACAGCTGCATATCATATTTGCTGTGGAAATATTGACAAGTAGTAAATATTTGCAATTTAAAAACTATAAAAAAGTTTTGTAGCTGCCATTTAAATTCCATAAATGCCAGTCAGATATATAAATTTTCTCAAACTTATGATTTTCTTTTCAAGTTACAATATAGAATGATCATGGTCAATAATTCCAAAGTTATGGAGGCAAGTTAGAGAGGTGCTGGGTAGGGTAGAGAGACTGTTTTTTTGCTTGCTTGTTTATAGAGGGAAAACACAACCCAAAATTCAGCCTTTAATAAGATGCAAAACCCAAAAATTTCTAAAAAATGACAATAATTTTTTTGAAAGGATTTTGTCTCAAAGCACTGGATTATAGCCTGACTTTAATTTCTTCAGGGGAGAAAGGTAAAAGTTACTCTAAATACTTGAAAGCTAATATAAATCCAATGTGTTCAAATTCATGAGAGCAAATGCTGTATAGACAGGTATTCCTTATGAAGAGAACATATCTGCAAAAATCACATAGCTGAATGGTAGATTCTTCTTTCTTTAGACAGTAGTTTTTAAATCCATAAACCTTTAATAAATTGGATGACTATAAAGACATCTGGAATTATCAATGTGTGATTTTTCATTTGGATTAACCTCTAATTATATTGCCTTCTGAAGGACTTTTGGGAAGCTTCATTCCCTACAGTTCCAGACTTTCACTGCTCTAATAGTAGCTGTCTCCCTCCACCCACTCCCCCACCAACTGAAGGAATGTTTGTTTGGGAATTTGCAGAAATCATAGGCCTTTTTTTGGGATGTGGATTCTTTCAGGGGCTGTAGAGGAGTTATTTTACTTCCTTGTGATCCAAAGGAAGCTTAAGAAAATATATATGATGCTTTAAGTTATCCTGAAAACTGCTTTTATAATATTTAACTGCAAGAGGTGAATGGCTTATGTTGCTGACTTTGTCAGTTTAAGAGCTCTGTAGATTTCACTAAGACTGAGCCATCTGCTTGAGATGGATGTAGTTTTCAGTCATTCTCTGAATAACTTAATAAAATGCAGTGAACACTATCTGCAAAGTACCAGGTATAACTACATTTTCTCTACTTAATCACTGATTTTGAGAACATTACAAAGTCAGCAGAACAAGACATATGATTATCAAGCATGTATCACATGAGCTGGATTTTTATATTTTTCTGGTGTTCGGAACAAATTCCAAAAGAAGATTTTAGAAAATCAGGAGCACAAGGTACATTTTGTGTATTTCTCAACAGCATCCTTTTCCAGTTCTTTCTCTTTAGTACGCAAAGCCAGTCAGTGCCATCTGTCACATGTTTGTGATATATAGGCCATGGAACAAGGGAATCATGCTCTTAGAGTGGAAAATGAAGAAACCTCCCTGATAGTAGCATTAAACCCATTTTCCTACTACAGTCAAAGCTAATTCAGGTCGTTGTAAATTCACTTCCTTTAAAGGTGCGAAACCAAATAGTAAACTAAATGAAGTTGCAATCCGTAATTCTGTTGTCACTGTGTTCTCTACAGGAAATTGCATAGACACTGTCTTGGTGCCACCTTCCCAGGTCTAAAAATTTCCTTCCTTTCAGGATGTCAAACTTGTGTTTCAGATACTGCTGTGGCCAAGTATGATGTTTGCTGATGACTTTTCTGTTAGTGCGTAGTCAGGGTTTATTAGATAGTATTGTTTTGTAATATACATATGTATGTACAACTGTTTTCTTTTGAGTGAAACAAAAAAAGGTGTAGAGTCTTTTATATCTACCCTCTTAGGGATAAAAAACAATGTTTTGAGAGGCAGATAAATGGATGTTATTATTTGCCGTCTTTTTTTTTGTTGTTGTTGTTGACTTTGCTGCTATCACAAGTGCTGGTAGCACTAAAATATTACTGTTATCATCAATCTTATCTACTTATATCAGTGGAACCCTTTGAAAGTTATTACAATGTGCCCCATAGTAAAGGACAAGCTAGTATTACATGTGATATTTATAAACATTTGCATTAGACTGTGTGATTATTCTGTTTAAGACATCTACTTAATACACAATAGTAGTAATCTGGTTTTCCCTATATATTTTTGATCTCTTACAAAAACATTCTTTAAATTTGAACATACATTATGTTTTAAATACTATTTATGTTATGGAAAGCAAAATTTATAATGCTCTGTATCAAATAATTGCTAACTTAGGCTGGCCTGTCCCATAGCATGTTTGGAAACAGCAACTGAGATTGTGTAGAAGAATGAAGTTTTCCCTGCATGGAATATCCAGCCTTGATCCACGTGTCTTCTTTGGGTATTATAATTTGGCAGGAAGCACCAGAGAGAGCACAATGTCATTGGCGATTCAGGTTACTTAAGGAGAACAGTTTTTATTTCATTGGAATTATTGAGTCACATATAAATAGCAGCCCTGGACAAATACAGCATATCAAATATTAGATAGAACATAGGAACATAGATTTTAGATCTGATATCATTGGCAGATGCATCAAATCTGGCAAAAAATAACAGCACCTGAGAACATGACCTTTACAAGATTATACAGTGCTGAAAAGTCACATTTATCACCTACTCAGCTGTATTATGTAGTCCAGTCTTCTGTATTCTGTTAAAGGAAATACCAGTGAGAACTTGTGTAAGTAAAATTTAGGATTTGGCAATTACCTGCAAAGACATGGTCCTCATTTTATGAAATGGAATAAGGCAATTCAGAGCACCACATGAGAATACCAGTGGAATAATCTGGAAAATTCATAGCAGTGCATGTGAATACCAGCAGAGTGATCTTGCATAAAGAATTTATTGGTCATCTTCTCTGCAAATACAGCTTCCTACTCTAGGGTAGACATCTGTATTATTTAGTACTGCGTTAAGTAGCTCTCCTTCCTGGTTGACTGGAATCTTAGATTAGCTGTAATCACTTCATGGCTTGTGATTTTCCCTTTCTCAATAGGTGGTTCATCTCAACAGAAATATCTTTTTCTTTTTTAACTGCCTTTATTTTGCTCACTTTACAATATTGCTAACTATGCTTTATGTGCCATGTAAAACTAACTCTGTGTTCCACAGGATATCTGAAAAGGGTAAACTCACTATTATGATCCCAATAAACAGATAAATTGGAAAGTGTATCTTGATATGTAATATCCATATTGCTAACTATGCTTTATGTGCCATGTAAAACTAACTCCGTGTTCCACGGGATATCTAAAAAGGATAAATTCACTATTATGATCCCAATGTGGGCATAGAGTAATAAGTTGTCAATCTTAACGCTGTCAGTATGTACTTGTGTGTCTCCAAGTTTATAGTTTACTAACGAAACACTCACAAATCCTGTGATATGCTTTTGCAACATCTTTTACCCTTTATGCCTGGAAATTCAGTATCCATAGTGTACAACAACCATAATGTAATTCCACCAGAAGTCAGCACAATACTCTGCCTTAGTTCCACTGGTGCTTTTGCTTTCTTCAGAATGCTTCTGATATTTTCTGCAATTAGCATCTCTAAAAATGTGTTCCACAGGATATCTGAAAAGGGTAAACTCACTATTATGATCCCAATGTGGGTGTAGAGTAATAAGCTGTCAATCTTATGCTGTCAGTATGTACTTGTGTGTCTCCAAGTTTATAGTTTACTAACGAAACACTCACAAATCCTGTGATATGCTTTTGCAACATCTTTTACCCTTTATGCCTGGAAATTCAGTATCCATAGTGTACAACAACCATAATGTAATTCCACCAGAAGTCAGCACAATACTCTGCCTTAGTTCCACTGGTGCTTTTGCTTTCTTCAGAATGCTTCTGATATTTTCTGCAATTAGCATCTCTAAAAAAGTTTCTAAGAAAGTAGTTTTAGACAGAACAACATTAGGTTAAAAACCGCCAAACAATGTTGAGGAGAAGCCTTGTCCATTGGTTGTAGTAAAAATTCAGTGTTTGGGACTCAAAGTTTTCATGATTACTAAAATTATGCTGGACCTTTTCCTGTATAAAGAAAGTTACAAGATTCACAGAACACAGATGTGGTTTGTGCTGCTTGTGCTCTTCTTGCATTAGTTTGAGGATTCTATATCACTTTTCAGACGTTCTGCAAGAAATCTATATTCAACTGTTCCATTCCTAGGAAGGCAACAACAAACTTGTAGAGGATGATGATCTAGGGTTCTATTTTCCATGGCTGTAGAGAGTTGAAAATCACAAATTAAAACCAATGGGTACTTGTCTCACATCAGCTTTGTTTCCGAGCAGAACAAGAAAATCTGGCCCTTGAAGAATATGAATGTAACTTGCATATTGTAGTAGGATGATGTCTTCTTTATATAATACTAACAATCTGGCTTTGGTTTCGATCAAATGTTTTGTATGATTACACACAAAATTTATTTCAGAAATACATAATCAACATCTCTGTTTTCTTTCTGTTGTATTTTTTTCTACTTTAATAAAAATTACTTTTTCATCTTTTTTGGTCTTTTCATTCCTTGACTGTTAATCCTTTCTCTTATCATTTCTTGATGCACTTTAGTTAAGCATTCTATACTCCAGTTTTATTTTTTTTTCCAACCTGAAATTTAGAAGTTAGACTCCTTATTAACCTAATCTAGGAAAAAATACTCATGGACTTATGCTGAATTTTTTTTTATTATTTTCATTTTTTTCCCCTTCACAGTGAGAATATTTCCGTTTCTTTTATCTCATTTGGGCTTTTACTTGGGGGGCTTTGTCTTACTTTGCAGGTAGTATATGACTATAAATAAATTCTTCTTTCTCCCTACTTGTTTTCCTCCTGAAGTTTGTCTTTGTTTGTCTCCTCCTTTTCCTGATGATTTCTCTCTGTTTCATGGTACCAGTTATCTTCTTTGCTCAATCTATTTAAGTGAATAGTATAATGAACTGACACCAAGAAATTGTCCCCAGCTGGTTTGCAGGGGAGCCTGAGCAGATGTTTTCTAAAAGTTCCAGGGGGCTTGGTTTCTGCATAGCCTAAACAGACATTTTGCTTGCAAACATCCCCTTATATCTTGTCTGTCTTCTAAAAACACAGTTGCAAAACTATTTCTACAAGGTTGAGACAGTATGAGGGGGGAGGCTGCTATCTCAGTGTCTTAGCACCCTCTTAGCATCAGTCCCTTAGGGGGAAAGAGGATCAGCATGGAGGCCAGCATTTCTGGTTTACAGAGTAACAGAGGTTAATGTGTGTTCTAGATGTAAACATCAAGTATTCAAAATTCCCTGTCATTGAAAGAGAAAAAAACAAACAAACAAAAAAAATCCTCCAAAACAGGAGAAGCCCTTCTACCCCAATAGTGACATTTGCATGTATTTCTCATCCTTCTAAATTTTCTATGCAGGTTGAAAAAAAAAAAAAGGCAGTTTTTCATTAGATATTGTACTATGGTAATCTTATTAACATTTCAGTACTTTGATTGCTTTGGTATTTTATTTTTCTTATTGTGTTTGGGGTTTTTATCTTGGAAATAGGTGAAATTGCCTGAAACTTGAATTCAGAAAGTATAGGTACAATTCACTGCTAATCATGTTCTACTTAACATCTGTAATATCTTAATATCATTGTAGATATTGGGTTATGTTGGAAATTCTGGAATAGATACACGAGACAGAATTATAAATTCAGGAAAACTAGTCCCACAGTAATATCTGGTATTCTGGTGGGTTGACCAATGAAAACCTTTGGAATATTAGGCAAAATGTTTAGGCTGAAGTGCACACATAATTATTTAGAATAGAATGGTTTTCTGGGCAGCAAAAGAATCCTGTCACAGGGCAAATTAGTGTGAACTTTAGCTGTTAATTACAACTAAATGTCTGTACTGCATTCCTATATTAACCAAATTTAACAAAATATATCCCTAACAAGTATGTATGCTGTTCCAAAACTGTATTAAGATGCTTTTCACAAAAACCTGCTGAACATAGACAAGTCTGTTTAACACATTATTTTATTTCTTGCTGATTTATTATATTTTTTAATGCTTAAATTTGCCAAAACACCATGAAAATACACAGTAGGAAATCTGAAACATTGGTCTGACTCACTAAGAATATTTTCACTCACCTCTGACTTGTCTCTGCTGGGATAGTCTACTCGGTTTTCAGTTCCAACCTGTTCATTGAGAAGCTAGCATTGATGGCTTCCCTGAATACCTTCTTCCAGAAGAAGAAAGTGTTTTCTCTAGAGATATTTTGAATATGTTTCTTGTTGGATAGAATCCAGATTCAGACTAATGAATTAGGGAAGTCTAGTTAATGTGGAATAATTAATGACCTAGCAGCAGAGAAAGAACTAAAAATTGAAGGATCAGCTTGATTTAAATAACAATTTAAAAAAAGTAATGTTTTAACATTTCTGAACATAGTGTTGTGAGGACAGGCAGATCCAGAATCCATGGAGAATCCACCAGGCTAAGATAAATATATGGCTTACATTATTCTATATTTTTTTAAAAAAGCTTTCACTAACTTCAAGATGCTTTTCACATTTATTTTATGCTTAGATAATAATTCAGCTTATTCTATTCAGCAGCCTAGGTCAGAGTAGCTTTAATAATAATGTATATTTTTCCAATACAACATAAATATTTTTTTGTAAAATAGTGCATATTTTTCCAATCCTGTCAGAAGAATGAAATTTTATTTTTATCATTTTGTCTCCTTCCTTTGCTCATTACCCACTTCTTTCCTTCCACTCCAGCTTATACAAGTGTAAGGCCTCCTTGTTCATTTTCTTTGTCCTTACCCATCTTGCTCATTGGCTCATGTTCACCACCCCTTCTGCCATTCCCTTCTACCTCCCTGGTTGCTCTCAGGCTCTGTCTGCAGCATTTGAGAATTTGCTGAAGCACAGATGGCAATTAATCTCCCTGAGTTCATCCACGAAGAATCACATTTTATTTTAAAGAAAGGCAATCTCCATTTTATAAGGTCTATCTTTTATCTATTACAACTTAATGAGAAAATAAAAGTTTATGTGAACTGTATTAGATGCCGCAGAATAAATTAATAGTAATTCTATCTTTAAAACTATATATATATATATATATATATATAGTTATTGTTGTAAATACATTTCCTTTAAATACAGCAGGCACTAAATGTAGCTATACTGCAATACAACTCTATCTGGCTTTTAAAGAGGTAGCTGAGTGATTGTCTCACAATTTTCATTTATCTTTTTACTTTTTGCTTCATAGGACATCTTTCTGCCTTGGAATAAGGCTGGCCATTTCATCCCATGTAGTCTGATGATGAATAGAGATTTTACGACCTCTCTGTAATGAGTGGATGAGGAGGAAATCGATTTCTATATTTGGCTACTGTTGGGCTATATATATTTTTTTCCTTTTGTGAAAGGAAGGCTCAAGTGAAAGTTATTCCTGTAGATGCACATAAGGCTGAGGGAAAAGCAGAGATCTCTTAGCACACTTTTTGACACAAGCGGCTCAGTGGGAGACTCAGCACAGATGGTTTAAAGGGCTGTTGTAAGGACTGAAATAGTCTCTGGACTTCTCCAAAGTCCTAATCTCTTTAGGGCAATGAGAGCTTGTAACTGAGCACATTGAGGTCTGAGGGGAGCTGCTGCTGGCAGAACTCCCAGACTTCAACCACTGGTGAAGGTCACAATTGTTTAAACTATATATATCTAAGAATTGGAAGAGTTTTTATGGAATAGTCATAAAGTTGCTGTCTATTTGTTTTTGTAACCTTTTTTAAAATCACTTATAGGTAAGATAGGCTTAAAACACAGTTTTGATGTTTAAAAAGAAGTGTTACAATGGCTCAATTACTGTCAAATCAGGGAAATTACATTTTTGCAATGTATTATGTATATTAAAATAAATTTAATCTGCATCATCTCATACCATCTAGAGTGTAGAATATTTTCACCCTTTTGAGTCATTCAAGTATCTATTCCATGCAGAAATTTACTTACTCTATTTTTTATTTGAGTATGAGACAAAAAGCAGTGTTAAAAAAAAAAAAAAAAAGCTGGAAATGCATTGGTATTAGAATGTTAGGGGAAAACATAACCTGTCTCATTTCCAGAAGCATTAATTTCTAGTGCTTCTCCCATCCCCAGATATGTCAGAAGTTTAAATGTATTTTGATGGCATTTTTTAATGTGGACCTGAACTTGACTTTGAATCTTTTGAAAATTATTCAAGCTCAAAGATATTTTAACAGGTTTTTGAGCTTTTTTCATTGTATTATACATGTAAAATGTGTATTATGAGTTGTCTTTTGAGTGATGATGGAAAGTGTGCTCATAAGGAATTGTTATCATTAAATTTTCCTTTCATAACAATAAAAATATTAATCATTGTCTTGAGAAAACATCCAGTGTGGGTAATGGCATGTCAAAATTCATCTGGCAGATCCTAATCGTTCTCAGGTTTATTTTTTTTCTTTCTCTGTTAGGAAGTGTCACTATCTTGACCTGGAGAATACAACTGGAATTAAGTACCATCTTAAATCTGAATATAGCAATTTTATAAAGAGTTGTACAGCTCCTTCCCTGTCACATCAACAAACTGACAATTTACTGTGACTATTTTTTTTAGAGAAGTTCAAGTAGAAAACTTTGAAATCTGCTGATCTAAGGCCATGGCCGGTAGGAATATTTCCAAGTATAGAAAAAGAGCAGAGAGGTGCTATCAAAAATCCTGTCCCCAATGCTGGTCATGAGAGAACATTTAGGAGGCACAGTCTCCTTGAGCCAAGGTTGAACTTACAGGCAGTGCTGGGCAGAACAACCACATACCCAGGTAATCTTTTCCATGAACTGAGCCTTCCAGGACCCTGCATGGCACACTGCAAGCCATCCCTCCATTGCTCCAGCTGTGTGCCTGTGAAATTATATTTTAAAGCCTCATTATAGAAGAATTCCGGATGATCTGACCTCATTATTTCTGGAATAATATGTTTCTGGTTTGAAGTAAGGAATCTCTCGTGATGACTTTATTATTCTGTGTCAAACACTTTGTCCACTGGAGAATAAGTGGGAGAATAACAATGAGAAGGTAGCACAGACTGACACTGCAGACTTGTATGTGTATGTGTTTTATTGAAGATTGCAACTAAATATCTTTTATAAACTAAGTGCTGGATAGAATGTATGACTTAGGAGATGTGTCAGGTTTTTCTTCCTTTTCCATTTCTTTTTTTTCTTTTCCACTTCATTTACAGGAAAAAAAAAAAACTGAAAAGTAACTGACTTTTAAATTGATGTGAAAATATTTGCTGTCTTACCTAAACAGATCCATTTTTACATTTAATTAGATTCAATGACCCAGTGTTTCTTATATCAACACTATTTTATTTCAGAGTTCATTGCTGTCCTCAGCTTCACCTGTCATTATGGCACATCAGCACTTGCACTTCCAGTCAGTCATAAAGTTTGAGACTCAGGGGGGTCTGATCATCTCACCCTGAAATTTCAATCAGCTTTAAATATCTATGCAGATAATTAATTTTTGCTGTTCCTATACAGGATTGACATCTTCAAGTACGTGATATATGGTGTAGCAGCTGCATTCTTTGTATATGGCATTCTGCTGATGGTGGAGGGATTCTTTACAACTGGTGCCATCAAGGATCTCTATGGAGATTTCAAAATCACCACTTGTGGCAGATGTGTGAGTGCCTGGGTAAGTGTCTAAAAAGCTTTTGTACTTATGACAAATTCGATATGCTCTGTATATATTTTTAGTGTCCTGTGATGTTTATTTTTTGGTTTTGTTTTTCTTCAGTATTTTGTGATACCTCAGCTCAGTGTTTAAAAATTACAGCAATGAGAAAAGAGTGTTATAAATATTCTCTGTATTGGTTAAACTCTAAGCAATTCTTGCTACTCAGGAGCAATGAATTCCACCAGCTGAGTGAGAAATCTCGTTACCTCAGCAACATGAGCTGTACTGAGCAGGACTGAAACTGTAATGCCTCCAGCTCTACTGGGAATGAAATATTTCCCTTACTAGTATTTTCAGTCATTTTTGGAATCTTGCCTGTTCCTCTTTGGAACAAGCTGAGACCTGTCATCTGGTTCTATTCTGTCTCTAAATGGCAAACAGGCCATTATTTACTCCTGTGTTAATCTCTGGTTTGGAGAGACCATTTACTTATGACCCTGGAAAACTTGGATTCAAAAATTCTGATTTGTGCTAGGACTTAAATGGAAGTCTATCATACTAAAATTGCTGACTGTTTCAGGTGGGATTATTTTAACCTTTCTGTTCAGTGTCAGGTAAGTAACTAATTTTTTCGGTACTTGACTGTTCTGCATCTAAACTAAGAGGCCTGTGTACTTTGTAGCTGTTGGAGTTGGATATTTCTGAAAACAGTCTGCATGAAAACTTCATATTTTGTGATCAATACTAAATTAATAAATACAACCAGATAAATCTGGGTGTTAAAGTACACATTTTTTATGCTATATTAATGATAAATCACATATAAATTAGTATGCTGGGTTGGGTTTCCCACTGTACTCTGCTGCAACTCTCAACACTTAATTTAGTGGAATACAGTCTAAGCAATAGATACTTCCAGTCACACAAAGACTATCAAAACTAGTATTTTGGATATCCTGAGGTTTAAGGTTAAACTGAACACAGATAATCTGCATCTTGCAAAATTGGGGAATGCAGTCTGTATGTCATCTCTATGTAGATGCAACCTGTTCTACAGTAACCCTGTGTTTTTGCCTCTTCTTCTTTCATTCTAGTCATCATTGTATGATTTTGGCACTTTGACTAAGATTGCTTTAAAACCTTTAAATAAGTATATAAAAAAAGACTGAGAACATTTTAAATTAAGTGCAGTCATTGCTTATGCCAACACTGCTTTCATCTTCTGGAAAGAAGTCTCTAATCTGTATTCAGTGAGGACATACTAAGTTAGTTCCAATTCTGTATAGAGTAGCAAGATTTTCAGAACGCTTTTTCTTCACAGCTTCCATGAATGCCTGTCCTCAGCATTGCAGCAGAGCAGTGCTACATCCTCCCACAGTTTTGATAACTGTAATTCTATAGTACGTGTCTAGAAGAAATGAGAGGTTAAGCAGATATTCCATGGTTAATATCACTGTTATTATTAGTGATTTGTGACTTTATTTCCTTCAATACTTCACTTTCCTCATCAGTAATTTGCCGTGTTTGTGTTCTACTTTGAGAAGCCCTGGGTTGAGACACACTGTGCAGCTAAGGTTAAGGCTGTATACTCTTTATGACCACAATTAAAATAACCCATCAATAAGTTTGAGTTAAATACCTTGTTGTCATTGTTCTTTAAGTCAGTGGAAGTTTTTTCTTTTTCCTGGTGAAAAAAACCACAAACCTGCTGTTTGATTGCTTGTCTCATTTTGATGATGTGTCAGTAAGATTGCTATACAAATGTCTGGAGTTAATTTGGGTAATTATTCTGGCTTTAGTGTCTATGCTCTAGAGGGTATATGTCAATTAAAACTTGATATCCTTTTGGCTAGGTTGATTTTCATTGTCTCATATTTTAAATTCATAAGGGAAAAATAACATCCTATGTTTAAAAAAATATATATATATTTGGAATTACAAAATGTTTTAATCCAAGACAGATGTGTTTAGAATTTATTCAGTTCCTTAACATATGTTAATTATATAAAGAAATATAATTATATTTATATAAATTATATAAAGAAATAAGTCCTAAGAACAACAAAAACAATAGTAGAGAGGTAAATGAAACCAAATCAGTATTGTGTGTCAAGGCTAGATTGCCCAATTGCTAAAACAGTTCTGTAATAAATTTTGTTCTGTACAGTTGCCAAAATGAGATAATGCTATTGAAAAGGGTTGGCAGATACTACAAGTTGCAAGAAATTTTCCTTGTATGCAGCTTTGACCTTATACTTTTGTAAATAATAAAAATCTAAACTGTGAAAGATTAAACAGTTGATTTCTTTTAGCAGAGCCTTAATACTAACAGAAATGTACACAGAGGATATTTGTTGTTTTGAAAAATTAAAATTATAAAAATGGCTCCACATTAAAAACACCTTTGTAAAAACTCCAGTTGTGACTATGATTTCACATAAAATTTGCTGATATCTTTCTAAATAGAAGTTTAATGTTTAACATTTCAGTTCAAGTCTGAAAATTAAGTCCTTCAGCTTTACTGTTGCCACCAGTTGTTTTTCATTAATATTTTGCAGGACCAAATTTGTTATGTCAGTGACTAAACCTATTATGAAAATGTAGGGAAAAATCAATAAAAAAATTTCAAGACAGAAAAATTTATTTGAAATTGGTATGGTTTAGCTGTATTTCTATATATGGAAATATGAACAGTAACACCTTTTTCTCTTTCTTAAGAAATATTTTTGAAAAGCAGACTTTTGAGAACACTGATAGCCACCATCTGAAGGAACTTTTCATGTGCTCTTCCTGACCTCCCTCCTTAGCTGCAAATAGCTCACTTTCTAGCTCTGAACGGGCAAAAGGATTTTTTTTTTGCCTGAAGAAATGGAAAAAGAAATAGCTCAGCCTAACCTTTCCAGTGAATGTATAATTGACTTATCAGCTGGTATGAGCATTCAGAGACAGCATCCAAGTCATGTCAGTGCTGCCATGGAGCAGAGCCTCATATCTGAGAGAGACCTTGTGAAAGTGACAGTGAAGACTCTCACTGGCAACGTTTGTAGACTTAATTTACTGTGGAAAGAAAAACAAAAGCAGTAAAACAATGCCAGTCACATTCGAGGAGGGATGGCTTTCATTCCAGGCTTCATTTTTCCATGCCTGAACATGCTTTTAGAGTATTAAATAAACATTCATATATAACTGTGCTGCAGCATGATTAGTAGAGAATGGGAGACAGGCCTGAAGCCAACTGTAATACTGTTTTCATGTTTGCAGTTTATTACCCTTCCTACTTATATTTAGCTCCCTTGGCCATGGAAAGCCTCATTTACACCTTGTTTTAGAATATCTGCCCACAGAGTCAATAGAAATGCAATGACACTTTCCCCCTCATGTTATTGTATAAAAGGAGGTTTGGTTTTTGTTTTATTTCATCATAAAAAAATATATGAAGACTTCACTGTGGTAGTTGTATTTCTATTTCTTTGTACCTTGCTTTTCAAAAGAACCATATTAAGGCTCTAGAGAAATAAGTTTTATATTCTAAACTGCACTTACATATACCTTTTGTATCTTTAGTTTTAGGAATATTTCATTTAATTGCTGATAAGGATTTTTCTGCCTTGGAAAATAATTCTGGATACCTGATTGCCTATGGGCTATTTCATAAATGCTTCTTGAGTGTCTAAACTAAAACATGAACTTCCCAAAATATTGCCACAATTTATTTTGTAAAAAAAAAAAAAAAAAATGGAAGCTGCGCAAATGTTTTGAAAAACCATCTGTGAACTCATCACTTCATCTTTTCCTTACCAGACCAGTTATTCAGAGGCAGTGAAACTGCATCATATTGACATTTGATTCTTTGTGTAACAGGAGGAAGAGAGTTCAGTGCAGGCTCAGCTGGCTTTCCCACCCAGAACAGATGTATTATTTCTGAATGTTAGAAATGAACCTCTCATTTCTGAAAATTAGATACCATGTCTGGATATTCTGGGGTAAAACTGCTGATCTGAGAGACAGGGAGGCCTTGCTTCTTATTAAATTCTGCTTCATACCACATTTGTGAGAAATAAAGGACCTTCTCTCCAAGACAGCAGATATCCTTACGGGTCCAGACTCCTTCAAACCAATCTTAACTGGGGAAAGTATCTAAAAATCTCTTTTCCTCACACATGTTTAGTTGTGTATGCTGTATATAGTTTCACACCATGATATGGGAAGTGGGGAAGGTGAGATTCATAGTGCTCTGACCTTTCAGATTGCTCAACTGAAAACCAGAAACATGATTTTTTTTTTCACAAATTACCCAGAAGCTACTGAAGTAGTTAACTTCAGAGGGATTGTATTATGGCACAGACATATCCCACCTCATTAAGGTTATCAAGAAAAAGGCCTATGCTCCTTCAGTAGTTAAAGAAAAGAGCAGCTTAGGCAAACTTTATCAGGTGAATTGAATTTTTTTGTGACTGTCCTCTTTCCTGCAAAGAGAATAACCCTCAAGTCTTTTAAGTCATGTATTTTATATTAAGATCTTCAATCAACTATGTACATTTAGTTGGATGTATCCTGCCTGGCCCTTTTAGCTGGAATTTAGGTGAATAACATTTGCTATCTAAACACTGCTGCAGTTAGTAGATGAAAGAAAACATATTAGCAATTTTATAGGTTATTAGAACTCATCTTATCCCTGGATACTAAACCAGTGTTGGAATTTCTTTAGAGAACTGTGTTCCTTGCAGTTTTCTGCTCTTGATATTGAAATAGGAAGAACAAGCCCTAGCAGCAGTTCAAAGCTCAACTGAAATGTTGAGTCATCCTTATGTCACTCTCTCCCAACTGCATTGTTAATATACATATGGGGTCTTGAAAAGAAAGAAGAAAGCAAGCTTTTTTTCCACTATTTGTTATATTTTTAGAAATATTTTGCAATGAGCTCAGAAATTTTGTTGTGCATACCTATGTGCTGAGTCTACTTTTTTCTCTCTTATTTCTATAATTTAGCAAAGCCTTTTTGTTTTTCTTTATTGTACAGCTCCAGATTTTCTCACTTAAGAATATTGTACACATAAAATCATACTTTCATTTGATATTCCTTTCCTCCCATAACTTCCCATGTGTTGTATATGCAGCCCTTTTCTTGGCTGTGGTATTCATTAGTTCCTTTAACAGACATTGCCAGTACCTTCTCATCTTCTCTTGGTCTTGCTGCTTGCTGACAGCAACGTTGTTGTTGTTGGTTTTTGCTTCACATTGTGGTTTGTGTCTTGCACATTGATGACAGATTTATTTTCTTGGCATGTGAGATCAGCAAGTATTTTTGTTAATTAAACTGCTGTCATACATTTCCAAAGTATGCTTGACTTTGAGAGCGGTTGCACTTTCTCCATGGGCTTTAACTTTCTTTTATGGATCATCATAAAATGCTCAAGATGATAGCTTTATTTCCCCTGTGTTCAGATAATCCATCTCCGTTTTAACTTGAATGTTTCATCAGATGACGACAGTTTTCCCTGATCCTTGCTCTCACCTGGCTAACTTATTAAATGCATCTACACATCTTACTCTTTCTATAGTTATTTAAGCTTTTGAATATCAGTGGAATTATCACAAATTCATTATTTTTATGGTGATAGAAAATTCACAGAAATCATAGACCTTTGTTCTTCTTATGAACTGCATCTTCCTGTGGATGTCTTATGAACTCATAATTAGCTTTGTAAATATTTTTAGTCATTGCTTGCATAGGAAGGAGGAAAACTTTTAAATATATTTAAGATCACAATAAAAGCTTCAAAGTTATTGACACTGGATTCTTGGCAAGACAGGAATCAAGCAAGGAAGGTCCCTTCCCCTTCATTTTCACACAGGCTTCTCAAAGCCCATTAAGACTATATTAGAAAAGAAAACAATTTTTTTTTTGACAGCCAAGTATTAACCTTGAGTGACACATTTGTTTAGACTTATAACTATTATTTCTGATTTCTAGTTTAAGCTTCACTGCCTTGTATCCACCTTCAAACCATGGAAACTTCCTGAAAAAATGTTGCATTCCAAATTTTGCAAATGTGAAAAACGTAAACAATCTGTATTGTTCAGTCCTTTCCCAGCTGAGTGTTACGTCTTCATCTGTGTATAGAAAATGTGCCATCACTGAAAACCATTAGAGTATGGTTTCTAAAAAATTTATCAGCTGTTTGATAGCATAACCTAGTAAATTTACTACTAGGACCAGCCTACTTTGCCAGGGAAAATGTAATGATGGAACTGATTGTTTTTTGTGCTTAATGTCTTCGAATTGAATAGTTTTGTGGCATGAACATAGGAAGGAGAGCACATGAAAAAGGTTTTTTAATGAAGATATCCATATTTTAAAAGCTACTAATCCATATTTTAAAAGCCATTTTTAAAACCAAATTATTTATCTTCAATCCCATTTAAATACAAAGCAAGTATCTTAACTATATTCCCAGACAGTACTTCCTAGCATTAGAAAAATACCACCAGGAAAAAAAAACAAGAGGAGAAGGATAACTTTGTGAATGTGAAAATATAAGCATATGCATTTTGAGAAAAAATAATTCCTGTTTGAAAGATTGTAAAAAAAATTACATAGGAAATTCTGCTTTTACCAAGCAGCAGTAAAGATCTAAAGTTACAGGGCTTCAGAAACCTGTCAGACTACAAAAATTATACTCTTACCTGAAGGATATAAAACAACTAATGATAACTTTAGGCAACACAATGCTACAAACCCATTAACATTCTGAAGAAAACTCAGAAATAAAAAATAAATTACAATATTTGGTTTCTAAGGAAGTACCAAAGAGAAAAATTATATAATCTTAGGATAAAACTTTGTCTTGCATCAATGCAAAGCCATCTTCTTCAAACTGATATTTCCTCAATTTGTTAACTAAGCAATATTTCAAAAAATGAATCAATTTGTTAGAGAATAATTTCTGACATGACTGTGGAAATCTCCTCTGCTACCAACAAATCAACAGCATAAATCAGAAAGTAAGCCAGTTTTTTACATGCATCTAAATGGTTTCCAAAGCAATAGAAATAATGTATGGAATATTTTAACCTTGAAATACATGTTTAGAAAAATATATGTCCAGATGAAAAGCAGAAAGCAACAGTGAGAATTGATCCTAATTTTGACAAAACCATTTTTTCTTCCACATAAACTATCTGTAGAAGAAAAATGTTTAAAAAAGCCAAATAAAACTGTTCCAAAACATAATTTCAATTTTCTGGGATTTTATATTTTTATGTTAACATATTTTAATAATCAAAGGAAATTCTCATTAGGTAGTATTCAGTTTATGAATGAATTTCAATTAGGCAAACCTGAGAAATCTGTCCCTCTATGGAAAAAAATTTGGACCAATATTGGGTTTTTTTTTCCCCCTCTCAAAGCAGTTGACTTGAATGCAAGCCAAGGAATATCAACCACATGACAGTAATAGCACACCACAAAATCTATCCATGTTTCAACAAGACTTTTGGAGCTGTGCCTGGGAGTATAATATGTTAGAGAGAGAGAGGATGAGCATGTTTTGTAGAAGCAATTATAAATGTCCTACAAGTGATTGCTAGCAATGGAAGTGATGTTGTAGAAAAGACTTTGCATGTGTGTATTTTCTGTGGTTTACAGTGCATTTAGTGATAATATCAGAACAACAGCCCCTTCCAGAAGTATTGTATACAAAATGAGACAAGTTGAAATATTTTGCTTCATTTTTTATTTCTCTTCATGAATGAGGCATGAATTTGAAGATGCTAGTTAGTGCAGAAATGAAAATATTAGAGACCATTTCCTTGTGATCTACTCAACAGTCCTTCTTTAACATGTATATGTCTGAAGAAATTTGGATTTTTTTTTGTTTTTCATTTTGTCATTTATTTACATTTAAATAACTAATAGCATTTTTGGTTCTAGACAACATTTTATAATAAGCAGCTGAGGCTCTTTGAGCTTCTGCATTGTTAAAACGTTTTCAAGAACTCAGCAAGTTTTTTACTTGTCTCTTTTCATATTTGCATATGGGGAATTAGACATGTAAAATGCTGTCACAAAAAAAATCCATTGGGAAGAGTGGAGGTGTTTATGGAGAGAGTATTCTTTAAAAGTAAAAAAAAATTTGCAAAAATCTGCTGGATTAAATCTGAAACTCTGAAAAGAAGAAATAAACTCCTGTGGGGTAATAATACAGGTGATGAACAGGAACAAATATCTAATCATTAAACTGCTCTGTCATAAACGTTTATTGATAAAGAGCTCTTATTGAGTCTAGCCTGTTGATGTAAGGTGTAGTTTGAACGCTTCATTATAGCAAATTGAATGCAAATAAACAGGCCTGAAGTGGGAATGAACACGTGTAGTACTTTAAATTTGGCTTCTCGTAACCTGAAGGGAGAACTGTGCACTCTATCAGTACTCTCCCAGTACAACTGCATCAAGAAATATTTCAGCATTTGAGAAAATATGTGTCAGCTGCAATGAATAATTAAAAAAGAGTACGCAAATGCATTTATGCAGAATGTGTGCAGAGTAAAGAGACCGTAGCAATAACGCAGAGGAATTCTTTTCTGGGTAAAATGAACAACATGAAGCAAAAGGCCTGAGAGTCAGTTATGAATTTGAAGCTGGGAAATATGCTAAAACTAAATAAGTTTTTATTAGTATTGAAATCAAATACGGACAATTGAAAGTGAATGACACATTTGAGAGACAGGACAATTCAGGGAGAAATTGAAAAGGTCTTTCTGTTCAAGCTTCTGTGTGGCCAAAAAATCCAACACAGCACCTTGTTCTGGCATTTCCTGTTTGGAAAATGCACCCAAACCAGGACTGCAGTGCACTGCAGAGGCCAGCTGCTTCCCAGTATTCCCATAAGAGACAGCCAGGCTAACCCTGGGCTTATTCTGCATGGTGTCCAGCACTACAAGGGTTTCATAAGGAAGCGTGATAGGCTTTGAGCAGGGTGGATGTACATGATCTCTGCAGGTATGGTTTTGATCTCTGGAAAAAACTGTTAAAGAAAATTTCTGAAACAGTTGGAAAGAACCTCTTAGTTCATGCAGCTGAAAGTAAACATTTTTTGTGTGTGTGTCACAGGATAATAAATCTAAATGTGATGGAAACACAGCAAGGTGCACATCTTTTTGCAACTCTCTGTGTTGAGAGCTCACATCAGGGACTTCATATAAAATAAATATATTATGAGATTGAAAGAAAGTGTAAAAGTAAGTACTGAGTGGTTTGGAGCAAAGATAAAATTACATGGCAACACGAGCTTTCTGGAGTTAAGTTTTATTTGGGCACTTAATTTGTTGCTATGTTTCTGTATTATTTTTCTTGTTGTAAGCAGCATTGTCCTCATAAAATAAAATGAATGAGGTTTAATTTGTTTTCCTTTTCATTCCATTTCTGTTTGTAGAAACTGTACCTTCTAGATAAGATTTCACTGTCTCTGTCCCAAGGGTCATTGAAGCCATCATACAATGTTTCTTCAGGGGTACTAAATTATTTATAACAAAACTAAAACAAGAAGAGTGTTTGAAATTTAATGAATGTGCTTTTCATGGAACAAGTACCCATAAATTAGGAAAGAAGGAGAGAAAAAAACTCCAAACCAACCAGTAACACAAATCTTGATCTTATTAAAATAGATAGGATTTGAGTAATGTTTTCAGTGGAAAAAGGATTTCAACCAGCTGTGACCACCAGGGAAGTTGTGCTCCACACAAACAATTTCAGAATATGCTCTGAAATACCTGCTTCCTGACATTGGTCTGTTTTGATTTAAAAACAGTTCCAGAAGGTTGATGATTCGCCTGCTTTGATAATTTATAACTCAGAAAAGCCATTACAGGCACTGAAAATCTTACAAAATCTGGAAAGTGCATTTTGCCAGCCACAGTGATGATATAAAAAACCCCAAAACACTAAAAATGTTAAAGATGTTTTTGTTCAAATAATTATTCATTTCAGCTATTCTTTGCAAATGTGAGCTCAATTTAAATTAGTGATCTTTAATCTTCATGATTTGGTAGACGAATTTCACTACCACTTCTAGTTTGTTTTGAGTTTATATGTTTGTCTTCTTAGAGTGAAAATCGAACTGATCAGAGAAAGCAATTCTCACTATAAACACAATAGATAGGATGCTAAAGGACAAACTGTGATACCTCTTTAAGATGCTATACTGCTATTTCAGTAATCTTCAGCTTGTCACATAGCAGAATGCTACTTCAAAGGAGAAAGATCCCTTTGAATCTCAGGAGACTGGGTACTGAATTTAATTCCTGGAGTGAACAGGCTCCTTAAGCATTCCTTGTAAGAGCGAAGAGGGAAGGTTGTAATAGCAGAGAAAATTATCTAAAAAAATATTTATTATTCCCTGTGCTTTTTAAAAAATCAAATTCATAATTTCATTCAATTACAAAAAGAAGCTATCACCTGCTATTGCTAGAAAATAATAATTTGTTGTACAAGGTTAAACTTTTTTTACTGCCCTTACAGCAGGAAGTATATTACTGCCCAGATCACATTTCTGTGGTTTGCTTCACTGATATCAGTGATAGCAGCTTCCAAGCATAAGCCAAAATTACCACATGGTTTAACTTGAAGTTTTGTATTTTAGTTATTCTTACATAAACAAAGGAAGCTTCTGTATTTTTTCTGTCTTCTTGGTGTTCTTGGTGTTATGGCATGAAATTAGGCATGTCATTGGCCATTGGCTCTTCAGCTAAAAAGCAACTGACTGAGGAAAACGGAAGTTTTCTCTTCTAAAATATGTCTTTAAAATGAAATAATCATTTGAGCAATTTTTCTGAGATACTCAACCAAGCAGATTCACGTTTTTAAAGAGAATCTGTTCCATAACAAGCAGACATGAAATTAGGCACGTCATTGGCCATTGGCTCTTCAGCTGAAAGCAACTGACAGAGGAAAACTGAAGTTTTCTCTTCTAAAATATGTTTTTAAAATGAAATCATCATTTGAGCAATTTTTCTGAGACACTCAACCAAGCAGATTCACGTTTTTAAAGAGAATCTGTTCCATAACAAGCAGACAATTCTCTCTGAGAAGGCAGCTCCTGTGACTCACAGCAGCTATCATATATCATATGACTGATTTCTACTACGATTTTATGCCCAAGGCTGATTTTTAGAAGCTAATAAGCTCTGTTTCCTCCCTCTTTGCTATACTAGTGCTTTGTATTATCTCAGTCGAAATTTTTGAGTAGGCTTCTTTATCATTACTACAGATCAGAAAATAAATAGATATAAAAAGAATTTGTAATGCTCATGGTAAGGCCTATCTTTTTTTCTCCATTTGGTGCTAATCACAAAATTGGAAGATTCTCAAACTGATGTGAAGCCTGGTCATAAAAACAGTTATTACATTTCAGGGATGTAACTAATATAAAAATTTAGTACTTCATAAACAATATGGATGTGCTACACCAAGACGTGTACTAAATTCATTAAGTATTGTTTATTTCACGAATTCTAAAAGGATCACAAGTAAGACTTCAGACTTACTTGTTTTTGACAAGCAAAGAATATAGTGTAGAAGGCTGGTTTACTTTTAAAACACTTCCAGAATAAATGAGAATTTAAAGTCTACACAAGGACTGTCTTCATTCTTATTTAGTGTTCCTGCCTTAGGAAAAAATGAGTGCAACTCTTTAGCTTGATGATAAATTAAGATTGGACATAGCAATTTAGATGGGAATTCATATCCTGAATCTACATTTCTATGTAATTTTCCAAGTAATTGTTTGTGTGTGCCTGGGGTTCAGACAGATATTTCTCCATTAACTTTAACACTGTAATATGGAAAGGAAAAAAAAAAAGAAAACAGTAAAAGAACAATAACAACAACAACAGAAAAAGGAGCTGTATTTACTTGTGTTAACTGTTTGCTCTGCAATAAATGGGGTAGAATTTCCAATATATAAAGCAACTGACTCATGGAAATGTCTACAGCAGTATTCAAGGGTGCATATTTACTCTGGACTTTGCTATCACTGTCTCTGTGTTACCAGCTGGGTTTCTAGTAAGTGGGTTATTGGGAAAATCTGGTAAGGCAAACAGCTGTTACCTGCATGAATGCATTTTTAGAAATCTTTAAGTGTAAATTAAACACATCAGTTTTTCTTTTCAACTAGTTGGATGTTGAGGAAAAAGTTAAAACACTTTGCAACCCTCAAACTGGTAAGCATGGAGGTAAAGTATGAGTCTTGAAGCATGGAGAACTAACTCAAGAAAAGGATAGAAAGCTGATATCAAGAGTATTAAACAGCTTTTCAAACTACTTCTAGAAGTTTCATTTACCTAGAGACAATCAGGAAAATTAATCTGAAATAAATTTTAAACTAGATTAATTAAACTACATTAAATCCCTATGTAAATATGCTTCCTCAGAATTAAAATTACTTTTATTTAATAATATTTGGAAGTGAGTTAAAGTAAATCAAATTAAGGTCTCTTTAATATTGCTTGAGAACATCCATCCTATAACTTCAAAGCAATGAAGGTACCTTATTTAAAATTCAGCCTTTTGTTGTTTTGGATTGCTTTTCCTGATCAGATCAATGAGGATAAGCCACCCTGCTACAATTTTTAGTACCATTTACAACCATTTAGATTCTGACCTTAATTGATTCCCATAACTAAAATCTGTACATATATTAGGCTTTTTCCTCTATTACCTGAATAGAGAGATCCTGCATTAAAAAAAATCTAAAAAACAAAACAAAATAAACTGAAAAAGAAAATATATCCCTTTTCCCCTTATTTACTCTTTAAGGTTTAATTTTTAGCATATTTTTGATCACCTTATTTAGCTTTCAAAGATATTTCTTATTTCTTACTCTCAGAGCCAATATTTTTCTGAGGTAAGCAGCTAGAAAAATGTTAGTGTGATGAATTTTTTTTTGTTTCCTGTAATGTGTTTAGATTCATCAGCATTTCTGAAGCCACCAAACACTATGGCTATTTGGATTCTATATTTAGAGACTAATTTCCCCATTTTACCATGTAGCCTCTTCATATCCTTTCCACAGCATAAAATGAAAAGATGGTTTGTTATTAATAAGTGTGTTTCCCAGTGGTGTCAGGCCAGAAAAGGGGCAGCATGTTTACATATTTATTGGACATTTGCATACTTGTTTTCTGAATGATGAATTTGCTTGTAGATCCCAAATATGTATGAATGCAATAACAGAATGGCAAAAATATAGTCTCTTTGGTTCAATGCCAAATGGATTTGCCAGTGAGCTTTTGTGGCAGTCATAGATAAAGGCTCATTTTTATTAAGAGCCCAATTTTGAAAACAAGAGAAGAAAAGCCTACAGAATTTAATTTTAATTTTTTATTTCATGATTGATAGTGAAAGAAACAACCATAGGGCCTCTTGTCCTAACTATGGAGTAGTGTTGATGAGAGAGAGGGACAGATGTGTTTCACAGAGCCTGCAGCTGTCTGGACTTCAGGTCCGCTGCTTTGCATTCATCGTTGGCACAAGAGTGCGAGAAACATGGAGCTAGTTTGCACTTCTGGAAGCATAATTCTTATTCTTCAGAAACATCATAGTAGTGCTCTGGCATCATTTTGACCTGATCATTAATGGGTTATCCTTCCAAAACTATAAATTAAATAAGGATAGAAGCAGACAAAGCCAATCATAAATGCATTTGTTACTTCTCTATCGTTCCTTTTTTTCCAATGGTGAATCAGTTCAGTTCTGACTTACCACTGGTTTTGTTTTTCTTCTTTTTACTGCAGTTCATTATGCTGACATACATCTTTATGTTGGCCTGGCTTGGAGTTACAGCTTTCACTTCCCTGCCTGTTTACATGTACTTCAATCTGTGGACCATTTGCCGAAATGCCACCGTAGTGGACGGAGCTAATCTCTGCTTGGATCTTCGCCAGTATGGTACGTAAATCCAAAGCACTAAATGAAAAGTAACATTTCACAAAAGAAAGCATTCCACTACTTTACTTCCATGTATCTAAAATGAACTGTTCAGTGTTTCTGAGGCACTTGTTAAGTGTCTCTCCCTGCCCTTTTACCCACCAGTCTAGGCAGTGTAAAAAAGATGAACTGCATTGCCTGTCCTGACAAAAATTGAGTCAACCTTGTCCATCTTCCCAGAGTAATGAAAATCTGGCATGGGTCTTTGCCTTAGTCTTTCCAGAAATTGCTGGAACTTGTCTAAAATGCCTAATTAGTCATCAATCTGGAGAATTACTTTTAATCTTGTGGTAGGACACTGACTTGAAGATGTGATATCCTAGGGTATCAGCTGTCTCTGCAGAGGTGAATTGGGACACAACATTCATTGCTTTCAAAAACCTTGGTGGGGACCCGCAATACTGATAGTAACACTCTAAAAAAGTGGTGGAAAGAGAGATGGAGAGGGAATGGGACTAAAGCCTGAATGCTGGAGGTTAGAATAATATGGGGATAGGCACCTATGTGTGTTTTGAGAGGATGTAACATCTGCGTAGAAAGGAATTTGTGATCTTAAAATGTCCTGTAAAGGAAGCAAGGTACCAGATTCTACTTATTATTGCTGAAAAGAGAAACAATTAAGTATAAGTTTGTGTAATGCTTTTTATATAACTTATGGAAGAAGCTTTACACCAGATCAGTATGTTTGAAACCAATATACAGCACAACTTCCCACATGAAGGTAGAGAAGGTTTGTGAACATTTTAAGTGTATAAACGGGCCTCAAATAATTTCTTTAACTGGTTCTTTAATTGTTGTGCTGATCAAAACAGGGAATAAAGACATTTTCAAAAATGGCAGAAAAATAGTTACCTACATGATTCTTACTAGGGCTTTTAATAAATAGAAAATGTGTTTTGTGCTGGCTGAAATAGAATAGAATCCTAGAATGGTTTTAGTTGAAAGGCACCTTAAAGACAAATTCCAACCCCTTGCCATGGGGCAGGGAGACATTCCTCTAGATCAGGTTGCTTGGGACCCCATCCAACCTGTTCTTCAACACTTTCAGGGGTGGAATGTCCACCATTTCTCAGGGAAACATGTTCCAGTGCCTCAACACCCTCACAATAAGGAATTTCTTCCTTACATCTAACCTAAATTTATCCTCTTTCAGTTCAAGCCATTACCCCTTGCTCTGCTGCAGCATGCCCTTGCATAAAGTCCCTCTCCAGCTCTCTTGAGGGACCCTTTAAGTTACTGGAGGTCTGCTATAAGGTCTCCCCAAAACCTTCTCTTCTCCAGGCTGTGCAATCCCAACTGCCTCAGCTTGTCTTCACAGGAGAGTTACTCCAGACTCCTGGTTGTCAAAAAAACCCAGATATTGTTAAAATAAGTTCTTAGCTTTTCTCGTATAAAGGAAGTTGATCTGTACCAGGAATTCCAAATAATGTGAATATTTATTCTTCTCCAGGTATTGTAACTATTGGAGAGGAAAAGAAGGTTTGCACCTCATCAGAAAGTTTCATCAAGATGTGTGACTCTAATGAGGTAAATAAATACCATAGCATTTTTGGCAAATCGATAATATATGTTGTAGTAGGAAGTAGCTGATATTTGTATTCTTTCTGTTGACAGTCTAATTCTAACTATGGTGATGAATTAAATCACAGTGAAAAATACAGTCAAGCAAGTAGTTTTCCTAGTCTTTTACCAAATTTAGTCAGTGTAATTTCTCCAACCATTTGTTTTCTAAATATGCTTGTGGTTTGTTTGTTTGGGTTTTCTTTTTTTTTTTTTTATATCGATGGACTCCCTTTTAAGTAGAATATCATGATTACTTTTTTTGAATTGGAAAAAACACCTTTAAGTGCATGCTAAGAATTTTTTACTGTTCTCTTGCTGTATTCAGGCAAGTGTCTGAATTCACATGTCTGTGTTGTAACCATAGTATTATACTTTTATGATCTCTGCCTTTCTGGGTATTCATAGGCTTGCCACGCTGCTATTTCAGGAGCAGAATCTTTTTGTCAGTTCTGTGAATATATATGAATGTGCTGATTCTTCTGTCAGGACTAATTTTTCTGCTCCTTTATAATGAAGATTACTTTAAAGTTTGACATTTTGTCAATGAGAAGGTTCCACTGAGAAAAGTGTGTGAGCTAGTGCCCTGCTCTTCTGTCTTTTGTCTGCTGTATTTGCTTAAGCATAAAGATATTTTTAGACTCACAATTCTCTACTGGTGTAGGTTTGCATTATGCATGCTGAAATGGGAAATGAAAAGTGACTGTTACTTGGTTCTGATGCATTCATAAGTGTTAGTGGTGGTGATTCCTATATACTGCTTCTACTAGTAATTTTTTATGGATCATAGGGTCATGATTTTGTTTTTTTTTAATACTTATAGTTGCATTTATAAAAAATTACATTCAGAAAACATTCTATGAAGTTAGTACTCCTCTTATATCAATGATTTTTTTATCAGGCATTTTTTTCATTATTACATAACCTCCTGAAAACAGCAAAGATAGCTAAATGAAAAATATATATTTTAGACAGAGTTTTTTGTTTCAAGGCCACAAATAATAAATGTAATAGTAGAATACCATTCATAATAATAATTTGTTTTTTTCAAACTGAAATTTTTCTGCTTATAGTTCCAAAAATAGTGACCATATAGCAATTATAATATATCATTAGTGTTATGAAACTAAATCTAAGAGATCATTAGTTTTCCACTGTATGATTATTTTGAAATATATTAAGTAGATATCATAAAATGCTATTTTGTTCAGATGAAAATTCTGCATTTCAAACAAGTTTTGAATCCAAA
This sequence comes from Pyrgilauda ruficollis, assembly GCF_017590135.1. NCBI lineage: Eukaryota > Metazoa > Chordata > Aves > Passeriformes > Passeridae > Pyrgilauda > Pyrgilauda ruficollis. Next base: position 12,152,607 of record NW_024526599.1, on the reverse strand, counting down.
TAGCCACCAAAAGATATTCAATGGAAAATAACACATCTTCAGTGAAAGTAAATTAAGTAACTACATTGCGCCACATAGTTTAAATACATAATACTTAGTTTAAATACATAATACTTTCAATGATGTTTCTAAAAAGACCCTTCAAAGCTCAGTATATCAAAGATATAGCTGCATTACACTAGGCACAAATACCCTTTGAATTCACTTTGATGGTGCACATTTATTCACATATTTTTGAAGTATTACCCATTTTCAAGCGTGCTTTCTGTTGAATTCTATAATGCACAGAGCAGACATGATAACACTGTTCCAACAAAAATATAAATTAATGTTCTAAGTGCTAGTAAATTGCATACTGTCCCAGTGCTGGTAGATGTACGTTTCATTAAACGTTTGCAACAGTTTTTTCAAGTTTCTAACTATGCTCTTTGTTTTTAACCTACCATTCTAATCTGTTAGGTACCTAAAGACTAGCACATTCCACTCTTTGAAAGTGTAATTTCTAAAACCAGCATACCAGACCACATCTGTAGGCTAAGACAATGCTTCACACTTGACATAGTACCCCAAACACAAGGGAAATGAGGGAAAATTCAGAATTTTGTGGTTGGACATGCAGACATTAAAAGGTTCTCCTTTAAGGAAAGCTTACTTTCCCAAGGCAAAAGTAATTTAAGGGAGGAAAAGTTAATTTGGGGTCCTAACTATCTCATCCAGGAAGAAGATCTCTTTTTTCTCCAGATCTTACACTCAAATTAGTAGACAGAGGTAATGCATCAGCAGTGAGAAACTGTGCAGAAGTCATTTCAGTCATTGGAGAGCCAGTGCCCTTCACTACATGGGCTGCTTCAAGAATAATCACAAATATGAAATGATGACATTTGTCTTTGTGCATATCCAGAACATGTTTCTGAAATTCAACAGGAAAATTAGATTAAAATACCAGTCTTTTACAAAAGAAAAAGCTTATTAATATAATGCATTCTTAAAACATTTCTTGCAAACAATTACTTTAAACCAGAATAGTCCATCTGACTAAGGTGAAAAGTACATTGTATTTGTGGCCAGCCAGTAACAGTAGTACAACATCAGTGCTAAATGACACAATTGGTAAAATCTGCTTTCTGAAATGACATTTTAGGTTATTACATTAATATCCTCCACTATATCCTCACTTCCAAATTTGTAAGCATTTGTAAGTGCCAGACTATTTAATTTCTGAAGATTTTTTAAACTCTCTAATGTCAATATGATTCTACAAAATTCACAAAAGAATCAGCTTATTCATAAATGCTAAGTCCATCTGTCCCCAGGATAGTTTTCATAAAACTGTATATTAAAAATATATTTTTTAAAAGTAGTCATTTATTGCAAAACCACCAAAAAAAAACTTGTTAAAACTTGCAAAACCATTTGTGATCACAAATCGCAATTTCCCCATATCTCTTGGTCTCAGATTTGCTTATGAATGTTAGAATTTTTTCCCAAATCACTAGATACCTGTTTAGTCTGCAAAGCAGAATGTTGGGTTTGGGTTTCAAATGGAGAATTGTCCTACATATTAGGACTAATATATATAAAACCTCATCTATTTTACAGTATATACTAGGGAAAATTTCATTTTGCAACAAAGAACACTGTCAAAGAGTTTGTTTTGAAAATTTATCATTCGTATGTCAATGCAAGATGGGGGAAAAAGAACCAAAAGCAAAACCTGATAGAATTTTTTATGTTGTAAATGCTTTTTGAGGGTCTTTGTCATGGAAAAAACATAGCCAGGATTTTGAATCATATTTAATTTGTACCATATATGATTCTGAGCAGTACTGTTGTTTCTTATGGCTGAATGGATAACAAATGCATGTGGAATAGATCATTACAATAATACATATTAATTTTACTTTTGTCAGTGTTGTGTTAGATAGAGGCAGAAGACATTAAGTTGTTTAAATGTAAGTTCTAGCATTCAAGAGTTGATTTTAAAGGCAGTATACATTTCACCTCAGATGTTGCCCCAAAAATACTGTAGAAAAACTTAATCATGAGATGCAAAATTTCCTTTCTCAAAAGTTACCATATGAGCTGGTAACTCTTTTGCTTTAATTTCCACACAAATTATGTCCTGTAAGGTGGAGATGCAATCAGGTCTCCTGAAATAGGAGCAAGGGAAATGCAAAGTGTTCTATTCTTCTCCCCAGTATGATTGTGGTCTTTTGCTGGATGTGAGATGCATATAAAAGGAGGAATTGAAGTTATTTAAACTTGGGTCCTGGGGAAGTAGGGTCATGTCCTGCATGGAAAAATAAAACAAAACAAAAAAAAATCCCCAAATAGCAAACTCCACAATTTCTAAACACTGAAGCATACTTTCTCACCTTATGAAGAAATCTAAGCAGGAATAGGTATGGAAAGACCCTGCACTGCCTTGCATATGTCTGTAATTAAGGCAGACTGTGAAAGCTGCCTGGCTTCGATTTAAATAAGCTTTGAAGGGGACTCCACTGGCTTCAGGCTATTCAGGTCATGGAATTGTGAAATGAAATTAGACAGCCACTTAGAAATTACCTCCTTAGTGTGGCAATGTTATATAGGAACTTGGTGTTAAAATAAAAAACAAAGCTGGTGGCTCTGTTCAATGGATATGTCATTATAAACATGGATATATATTTGAAATTATAGTAGTTAAAGTAGATGTTTCCTGGCAAGTCTTCCTACTTACATTGAATATGAACTCCAAGAGTTTTCAACAGTTAGTACAGTAGTTTGATTCACTAACTTCATAAGGAAGGGATGGTCAAAGAACAGGTGTGTAATGAAGGTCAGACTGTTACCAATAAGCCTTCAAAGTAGTCTATTTTTTAACGAAGAAAAATGCTGAGTGAAATTGCAAGACATTAAATTTTTCTTTTACTGGGTCATTACCAAATATTTTGTGAAAAAGTGCCTACATCATTCAGTTTTCATCACAGACTCTTCAGTTGCAAGGATTTCTGGCAAATATGTTTTAAAAGGTCATGAAGATGTGAGTGCGCTGCTCAGATAGCCCCCACTTTCAGGATTCTCATGTCTGCAATCTGTTTGAGCTTCAGACTGTGTTTTTAACTGAAATTTCAGACTCAATGAACCAGTATTCTTATTTTCATTGGGTGCAAATTGCAATTCAGATGAAAAAATTTTTAGGATTACCAGCCTCTTTATTTTGACTTTTCTCAATAGTTTTACTGTGGAGAATTTAAGGCATTTCATTCAGTACAATGGGGATCAAGGATTAGGGTCTCCCATTTGATCTAGAAATGTCTGATCCAGAAAGCACCCATGGTGAAAGCTTTTGGAAGACCTGAGTTAGGATAGAAGGTGTTTTTCCTGTGTACTAGATTATGACTAAAGAGCATTCCAAAGTGACACACAACATGCTGCCATCTCCAGCATCTGTACTTATGGATCGCTTTCCCAGTGTTGTTCTCTAGATATCAAGAAGATCCTAAAGATATGTAGAAGTACTACTCTCTAGATTTTTTTCTTAGAGGACACATTCTCTGAACAACTTCTTTTTATTTTATGTCTCCTCAAGTCAGATAGTATTCCTCAAACAAGGGTTAATTGGAAACTTGACATAAAACATAAGGATAAAAAAGGTAGCAAAAATATCTGGGTTTTTTTAAGGGCTTCAGAATGATTTCCTTGATCTTAATTACCCAGATTAAGAAATGTACTTCTGCCTCTACTAACCAGCAACAATTGCCAACAAACACTTGTGAAAAAAATGTCCAAATATTCCAAAAAAAAAAAAACCCAAAAACATATTAGAATGGATCTGTTCATTTAATATGAATCTAAGATACTCATGTCTACAACAGTACAACATGAACAGGAGAATTTGCACAATCTCAAGGGGGTTTTTTTATTATTTATTGTATTATTATTCCATTTTCCATTGGAATCCCAGTATAATTTCTTGATTTCTTAGAGAGAGGTGAAATATTTTAAATCTCACAAAATTGTCCATTGCTTCTGAGGAAGTAGATTAACATAAAGAGAAGCTCTCATCAGAAAGTGTCTGAAAGCCTGATAGGGAAGGAGTAAATGTCCGAAGAGTCCCAGCACAAACTGGTTGAATATCCTAGTGGAACCTTTTTATTTTCTGACTGAATACAGAGGAAACAGAGCATCCAATTTTTTTTTCAACTATATTTTGTCACATTTTGCCTAACTGAACTTATTGACAGTTATTGACAATTTTTACCCAGATTGGTAAGTTAAATATAAAACTAGAATTGTAGTTGAAAGAAGTCATGGCTAAATGGAAAGAAAATGCTAACTTTAACAAAAATAAAGAAGCAAAACTTTCCTTAATTGTATTAGATATGCAGTCATAAGATGTGTCTATATCATATTTCGATCTTAAGAACTACTTTAACAAAAGCTTCTTCAGTGGTGAAAATTGTGCAATAAATACATAACCAGAAGGCATTTTTACATGTACCTTTGCAAACTAGCTGAAAGACAACACAGGGATTATTCAGAATTTGGATTTTTCAGGTTTTAGGGTTTTTTTTCTTATATCTATTGCTACCAACTACTAGTTATAGTGACAGTAACAGCTGTGAGATGAGTAATCTGAAGGTTAATGAAGCCTGAATTTGCCATCATGGTTCTACACTACTTCTTGACACAAGAATGCCTAGCTCCTGCTGATGAGAACCTACAGCCTCCCATTTTACACGTGCTCTATTCTGACTACCTCTATTGTTTCTTAACGCTGTGTTACCTCTCTTACAGGTTCATTATCTCATGGTCTTGTCTGCCAACTGGGCCTATGTGAAAGATGCTTGCAGAATGCAAAAATATGAGGATATTAAATCAAAGGAGGAACAAGAGCTGCATGATATTCATTCTACTCGCTCTAAAGAGCGGCTCAATGCTTATACATAAAAGAAACCTTGTCTTACTTCCTAACATGTGAATGCTTTGTTGTTTAACTAAAGGCCATCCTACCATTTTAAAAACAATTGAAAGTGCTTCTCACAAAAGATAGTTTGGGTGACTTACATATCACCTACATACAATTCTTGGTTGTCTAGCACTTGGTTTCTTAATTAGTTCTTACTTTGTGTGACCATTCTATACCACAAAGCTCCCAAATAGCCTTTCCTGAATCCCTTTAGGCTAATTAGTTCTGATAGGTCAAGGATACTAAACTATTGTCAAATACAACTATGTGTTTGATTTTTTTAATCACTTTGTATGTGTTATGCATAACACCTTTTGCATTGTTTCTTATATGTTTTTGGAAAAAAAGTAGCTTTTTATACTTTTTAGTTTTGAGTTCAGTAACTACTTTAACTACAGGTATACTTCAAAGGGACCATTGTACATGATGTACAATATATAAAGAAAACATTCTGATGACTTTCCTTTATATATGGAAAATCTGCCAGAGGGACCCTGATCAACATGCATGAAGGTCCTAAGAACGTTTTAAACAATCAAAGGTGCAATTTCTAAATTTGTAATAGTGGGTAAAAAATTTAAAAAAAAGCGAAAAAAGAAAAAAAAACGAAAAAAAAAAAGAAAAAAGTGCTTCTTATCTTTGTTAACATTGTATTATTGATGTTTTTAAAGAATATTCTCTTGTTTCAAGTTCCATGGGTGATAATTCCTGTTTGTATTGTGAGCATGCAGTCCGTGGTGCTAACAATGCATGGCCACTTGCCTTTTGAAGGAATTCAATACCACGGCTACCTGTTAACGAGTTATGGTATATAGACAACTGTTAATTAAGTGATATAGTTATTCATAGTTTTCTACAGAATAATCTCTCTTTAATTCAATGATGGTTATGCTAAATTGGAGCTGTCCATGTGATGATGTAAGAAATTACTGCTTAGCTACATTTATGAAAGTAATATATCAAAAATGCAGTGACCATAGGAGTCAGATGTCTTTTTACCTGCTTTAAAAATTTAAATGGATTGCACCTGTCTGAACTGTAAAAGATATATTAAAGGAGACTTCCATAAATGTTATAGCTTGGCTTCTAGCTTTCCTACACATAATGGTTTACCTGTATTACGTTGAAGTAAGGTGAAAGACCACTACAGAGCTTATTATTTCAAAGTGTAGTAATATATTTGAACCTTTATTTTGATATGAAAATGTTATCAGAATGATAGCTCATCTTAATTTGAAAGAATTACCTGTATCAAAAACAGAACAAAAAACCCTATTTAAGAAAAGTCGGTATTATTGGACCAAATTTGGTGGAATTTTTTTTTTTTATTTTGCCTATTTCTAATGCTACAAGAATGCTGTAAAGTGTCTTTTAAAGTGATGTAGCCTGACAAGACATTTTTGTCAGTGTTAAAAATCTTAGGTAGTTTTGTGCACTTATTGGACCATTGTGAATTCTCTCTCAGTGTAAGTGCATTTCTAATAAAACTTCTTGAGTAAAACTCTTCTTTGTACTATTACTAGTCATGCATCATCAGTAATTTTTAACAATTCTTGTAGTAAGTAGAAGGTAATACTATAGTTACTTGTGGCATGATAATGCATTAAGTAGTATTAGTTGGTTGAGTTCTTTTTATTTTTCTTTTCTTTTGCTTGTTTTGGTTTTTTTTTGTGTTTTTTTTTTTTTTTTTGTGTTTTTGATTTGGGGTTTCGGTTTCGGTTTGGATTTTTTTTTTTACACTTAAGCTGTCCTACGGGCTCAACAGTTTTCTGATAATGTGCAGTACCGGTATTACAGTTCTGCAAAAAGTATTAGGAACCTCTTTTTTGGATTCTATATTGTAGTGTTTCAGTTTTGTGTCTTAAAATGTTTGTGCTGATTTTTAAAACTATGTCTTTTAAACTCATGTAATGATGTTAATGCTTTTGGCTCTTCTCTGGTATTAGAGTTTGTATTTTCACAAAGAATGCTTTGTAGCAGGCATTACAATTAATCTGTTTTGTACATAAATGTGCCAACAGCTTGATGGTGGCGTTTTTGAAATGTAGAACAAAGTGCTTGCAAAATGTAATAAACACACTTGTGTACTTTGTGTTCTTGTTAATTCTTTGTGTAGTTTTTCTTTGCCTATACTGGACAGGTCACTGTAACTAGAAATGGAAGAAGCTTGCTTCTCCTACAGACCTTGCACAGATTGCTTTAAATATGTCTCCTAATCAGCATTTAGTGTCAGAAATTATATATCTTAAGACTAAGAGAGTAAAATATTTTCTAAGAGCAGAGTTTCATAGTCTAGCAAGTGCCAGGTAGCAGGAGCCATACTTGCTGTATTTTTAACATATCTGTCAAAAGAGAAATGGGGAAAGATTCCCATTACTAAATTGTCATTTGGAACAGCTCAGCAGCAACTGATCTGAAAGTGGTTTGAATATTGCTGAGGATACTAATTTCTGGATGGCAGAGTAAATAATACTTTGAAATCTCAATAACAATATTACATTACTTACATGCATGTAAAGTAATTTAAATGGTTAAGAGAGATCTATAGCTGTGCCAACTAACATGATACCACTAAGGAAAATTATTTAAAATACAGTTCCACAATGTGTTTGCTTCTCAGTTAACTAGCTGTTATGGAGCTTTTTGTGTGCTTTCGAAGAGAACTTGTGTCATAATGGCAGAAGCAGCACAAGCCAAGGGAGTAGAGGAGCTTCCCACAGCACAGCACACCAGTCATAAGTGATTCACTTAAAAGTCTGAGCATATTTGGTTTATTCCAGAGACTTCTCTGTTTGTTGACAGCCTAAACTGATTTTTCCTGAGGTAGGCTGCGTGGATCTTGACTTCTATAAACTCTTCTGTCCTCAATCTAAATTTGTGCCTATTGTGCTTTTAAGAAACAAGAAAAATATTATATGTTAATCTGTTTGGTGCAGGTTTTTTGCTGGAGAAGGGGCTGCAGTTAAATGAAAATTTTCAGTTTAAGAGGATTCCAGCCCTAGATACTCAATTTTGCATGTTCATCACAGCTTACTATTTATTAGTAGTGTAAATACTACTAATAACGTTACAAAACAGATTCAAAAAATTGTTTGATGTAGACATCCTTCCCGGTGCCTGTGTCCCACTCAGATCACCCCCTTTTCTTTTGTACAAGATTATTTTATGCCTCAGCAGGACTGTCTCCCTCAGCAGCAGTGTTTCTGCTTTGAGCACAAGCAGATAAAACATTGAATCAGCATGATTTAGACAATGCACTGCAGATGTGGGGCTCAGTGCTCACACCTTGGTAAAGAGAATGGCAATTTTGAACCCAATGCATTATACAGTTAGGTGATGTAGTTAAAAGCAGGAGACACTGAAGTTATATGCCTATTTAATAGTTCTAAATAGTTAATGATTTTTTTCCCCCACAGGACCTAAAGTAAGATGATTTCAACTATAACTGGAAATATATATACAAATAAATTTAAAATTATATATGCAACTTGTAGTCCTACATCAATGCAATTATTTAAATTGTAATATGTATGCATTGATTTTAAGTACTTATTGAACATTACCATGATTGCAACTCACCTTCAGCTGATGTAGTATATTTTAGGGCAGAATATATCTGTACTGTACTTCCTATAATAGTCAAGAGCAACAGTTTATAGAGTCTTTTCCATCATCAAGATCCAGTACATTTTTAAAATTTTCACTTCTGGTTTACCAGAAGTATTTATGTAGCTGATTTTCTGAAGAGCACAGCTTAGTTTATTAACCATAAAGAATCAGACTATAGTAAATTTCATCTCAGTAAGAAAGGGGGTTCTTATACAAGCTTTCTCTTTAAGTATCCCAACATTTTATTTCCATTGGGTGGCACAGAAACCCCACATATATTGCCAAGCAGCAAGCCAATTTATGTTCCACAGTTCAGCACTGCCTCCCTTTTGGGTAGATATCAATTGGAAAGAACAAGTCCAAAGCGCACAGAGTCTTTAACAGCTCTTTCTGTCCCACATGAATTCTTCTAACTTGTGTTTTCTACAAGGGAGGAACTGCAGCAGTTTCTGAATTTTGTGATTTTCAGCTATAGTTTCTTGTTCTTTCAGGTGTCTGCAGAGGATCCCAATGCATCACAGTTACTTCTGTGTTTAACAGTTATTGGCAGTGATGGAGGCAGGTAAGTGCTTCTGCTGGCACACCAGTAGGAATGGTGACTAATAGAAAACTGGATCACCTTTGGCTTGCAGTAGTCTAAGCATCACCCAGATTTGCAGGTACTCTGCAGGGAGAAATTTGCCCCCAAAAAAAGGTTCTGCCCACAAGCTGGTGTGGACTCTTTCCTTCCCTGTGTAAAGTGGACTTTGCTCAGATAAATATTAGCCCCAGGGAAGATCATTTCAGCTGGTCTTTGATATGACACTGCTGGGCTTCCCATGTTTGAAAGGGATGGTTTGGGTACATCTACTTTAGGAATGATTAAAAAACAAAACAAAAACCCCAAGAGACTTGCATGAATATCCTATGGTTCTGCATGTTGAGTTACTCAAGACAGAAATACTGTGTAGGCCAGAAAAGGGATTATTAGGGCCAGGTTTTTCAAAGGGTCTAAATATTTTTTCTTCTCAGTTGCCCAGAAAAATGATACTTAGCATGAATCACTTTCCTGATTAATAGAGAATATTTTGGTCTCTGAGACTGTAAGTCCTATATTTTATTAAATAGCTTTGCTCACATGTATTTCTTTGTAAGGATAAATATTAATTTTTGAACAAATCTCATGGGGAAACAAATTTATCCTCAACAAATGAATGTCCCTGTTAAAGCAGGCAAATAAATTCCTGGAATTTTACAATTCAACTAGTTTAGTTGCATATACAATCACATCCTTACCACTTTGTATTCCTTTTGGAATAGTAAATTAAATCACAGGGTTAAACACAGAGGAAAAGTGTTGGGTTCATCAGCTGCCTGGTTTGAACTGACTAAGCAAATGGAAGCCTTTTCCAAGAAGGCAGTGGTGGATGCTTCATATTGATGCCATCTTCTCAAGTATGAAACATGTTAAGCACAGATACCTCATTAAGGTGTTTAATTGGTATTTCTGCTTGTGTTTCATTATTTTCTTCTCCATGACATGCTGGTCCTTGTGCCATGACTTGAATTGGAATTGAAGCAACATAAAACTTGCTGCTACTGAGGAGGGGATGTGGCATTGGTGCATCCCAATGTGTGTACTACATGCAGTGATGTACCAAATGCTTGGAAACAGGGATGAGAACAGTGAAAAAGGAAGGCAGAAAAAAAGAAATATAAGATTTTTCCTTTCCTTGTAAGCTCCAGCTGCAAGGTAATAGCTGGGCCTGAGACCTCTGCCTCAGTTAAAGCATTATATGCAGGTATGCCTTACAGGAGTAGGGCTTTAGGAGGAATGAGAGCTTCTAAAAAGGTACAAAGGGCAAATGCTGCTAGGAACAGAGTGATTTAGGACAGTCTAAAGCCATGTTTCTCCTGAAAGGAGCAGATGGCCAAGAGAAACTTGTAAACCTTTAATTGTCACAGCAGGACCCAGTCACTGGTCATCTGCCCATGTGTTCTCAGGATCTCTTCCCAGCATGAGTAACGTGGTGGCAGAGCTGATGTGTCACATATGCAACAGCATGGAGCTATGGGGTGGAGCTTGTATCACTTAAAGCAATTTGGGGGATGATGAAGAAGAGGACCTCTGCTGTAGTCATAGTCCTGGCCCCATTGCAGCAAGGTTGTTTTCAAGGAAGGAAAGTAAGGATTTGAGGATGATCAGTCTGGAAAATCTGATTTTTGCATGTAAGAGATGTCAAGTGTTTTTGCAATGTAATAATTAATGTTAAGTACCTGCATTTTTCCTTTATTTTAAATATACACACATACGCATAATACATAGTCCAATAAATTGATTTTTTAATTAACCTCTGTGCTACAGTAATAATAATGACAGCCTTAACAAAAAAATAGTAAATTCAGTGATTATATGAAATTTTTTACACAAGAAATGGCATTAATTTTACTCTACCACAGTTATCAGATACTTTGTAAATTATAAGGTTATCTATGGAGATAACAGCAGCTTTGACTTTTCTTCATGAGCCCATTCATCTTGCTTTGCTTTCTGGTAATAGCAGGCTTCTGGCCTTCAAAGTGCTATTTTTTTTTCTCTACAGGTCTTCCAAACATTCAGACAGAAGTGTTAAGCCTAATTCGCAGCATTTAACACATGGAAATACATGCATGAGCAGACATTTTTTCCCTGCCTTTCTTCAGCAACCTAAATAATGTTCTTTCTCTCACTGCACAGCATCCAGAGTGTATACACAGGTGCTGTGCCTTCATGCTTGCTTTCCCCTAACCCTTTTTCCTGTGTTCCCTTCACAATCACTGCCCCTGGGCAATTCACTGCTGGGCCTGGCTTCCTCCTTCACCTCTGCCAGTCTGCTCTGCTCCAGCTGCAAGAGGCTGAGGCTGGCATTAGGATTAATCTCACCTGGCTCGGATCAAACGGGATGCTGAGCCCAGCCAAGCCCCAACGCCATTCTTCATCCTGCTCCTCCTGGCACCTTCTCAGCCTCACTAGCCAAATGTGAGGTACCCTCTGGGGAACTATGGAGAAGATGTTCACTAGGGAGACAAACCTGAGCTCCATAAATTCCTATCATCCTTCAGTATTCCTAATGTAAAGGGTAAACCAGGAACTGGGGGAATATTTATATGTATCATATTACTGTAAAACCTAGGCAAATTTGTGCTATGCAATACTTTTCAATTGATATTCAAGATTTATTGTAGTTCTTCTTTAAGATCAAACAAAATTGTGAATAGCAATATTAGACAAAATAATATTTTCCTAAATTGGGAGGAGTGTTCATCTGTGACAAAGAAGCTAGTGATGAAAAAGAAAACCAAATCCACTAAGCTCATAAAAAAATTTAAAAGTTATAATGTGAGTTCATACCATAACTTATGGGGTATAATTAAGTGAACTGTAGGAGGTAATAATCCTAAGGAAAAAAGTTGATTGAAAGAAAAGATTAAAAGGATGTACTTTTTAAAGTACAAGATCAACTAACAGTACTCAGAAATGTTTTGGTAATTTGTGTAAGATGCAAAATTTTTGCATTTTGACAACAAATACATGGATTCATACATCCATTTGTACTTAATTTTACTAAATTATTATAGAAGGGCACATTCATTGAAGGAGCCATTGAACTGTGAAAGTCATCTCCTCTTACCAAAGGCTTTCCTGCATGCCATGGGGAGTAAGAGTTTGTTATCTGCATTAATCTCTTTAACTGGATTAAATTCTTGAGAACAAAATCCACTCAGTTCCTGGGCTAGTATATGGGCCAGATCTGTTGAACAGGTATTTATGAACAGACATGCAGACAATTTGACTGTGTTCCAGAAGATTAGAGTTGAACTCTGTGGCACAGGTTTTCCCAGGAGGCTAACTGAGAAGACTGCACCTCTTCCTAGGGTCATAGTCCTTCTAACAGTTCCATGGTTTGTTTTCTTTAATCCAAATGGGAAAAAAATAGATGAAGAAATTATAGAAAGCAGAATGGAAACAAATCTGTGTTTGAGCCAGCATTGTTTTGGCTACTGCTTTTGAGGTTTTGGGTTGATATTAGACAGGGGCAACATAATCTAGTGCTACATTTCAATTTGGTAAATGTTTTGGAGATTATTTTTACTTGTTCTGTGTTTTTGTTTTGGCACTTACAGTCCTGACTTCATATACTTACAGGTGGCCTAACTTAATTTCTTCTGTGTAGCATACAGACAGAATTTTTCATTAGCATTCAATTTGCTTGGTGTTGAAACTTTTGGTCATTTAAAAATATGTTTTTTTGTTATTTTTTAATACTTTTTTTTGTATGCATTTTTGAAAACATAATCATTTCAGCTCTATTTCTTTCTAGGAATTTGTTCAAACTGAGAAATCTAAGTAAAGTAACTTAAAGTTCTTATCCTTTCTTTTTGAAGTGTTATAAGTTTCAAAATGCCTTAAGCTCAAAGCAAATCCTTCTTCTACCAAAATAATTGGATTGAAAAAAAAAATCAAGTACAACTGCTGTGGTGACACTGAAATTGGATATTATACATATTTTTTGTCCTAAATTGCACATCATGATGTGCTACAAATAACTGCAAGCAATTTCCTATGAAATTCTGGCATTCAAGTTTATTTTTGGATGACCAGGCCCTCTGACAGCATGAACCCACCTCTCTAATACAATTTAGGTAAACTTCAGTGAAAATCCTGAAGGAAGAATTTTTTTTTTTTTTTCTGCCTGTATGACAGAGCTGAGCGTTCTATTCATAGACACAATTGTGGATAAGCATAGAAAATCCTGAAGGAAGAATTTTTTTGGGTTTTTTTTTTTTTTTTTTTTTTTTTTTTTTTTTTTTTTTTTTCTGCCTGTATGACAGAGCTGAGCGTTCTATTCATAGACACAATTGTGGATAAGCATGCTGATTTTCTTGCTTATTCCTCATTAAATATGAGGAATCTTTGCATTAAATATGAGGTATCTTTACATACAAACACCATCACCACTCCCCAAAACCCAACACAACGAGATTATTCATGTAAGGTATTATTTTGTAGCTTTTAATGATGGTGAGGAAAATGGTTAAAGGGGATGACGAGGCGGTCGATCTCACACTGATAGGTGTAGAGTACTGACATCTGGTGGTAAAGCTATGTAAAACAGAAGAATGTGGCAAATAAATCCATTTAAGAAGGTCTGATTTTAAATAATAGCTTTCATAAGACCAGTCTGTTTCTTTTCTACTTCTGTATATTTAGAAATTATTCTGTAGCATAGATTAAAAGCATTGAAACACTCTGTCTTTGTATACAGACATATACATATATATATATACATATATATATATATACACACATATATATATATATAAATAGATTCAGCATTTAAATATCAGTCACAATTGGGAGTGAATTAACAGGGAGTGAATAACTAAAAGATTTCAGTGGAGAACCTGACTTTTTGGCATTGCTCATTATTCTAAAGGATTTTTTTAATCTTTAGCAGGGTTTTCCACCTACTTTAGAAATGGCATTTGTACATAATTATCATTGCAGGATAGTAGTGTGAATCACCACACCACCAACCCCCACTTAAATGACACTTGCTTTTGTAGTACATTGATTTTTTTTTGCATATTACAGGTAAAATTTCTAAATAAGCTATTTAGGATGCTGACTTACCTTACCTGGTGAGAAAACAGGGATGCTAGCCTTTTAGAAATACTTGTCACTTTCTAGAATAAATATTTTTAATATAGACATTGCTTTTAATTAAGGATTAATTAATCTTGAATTTTAAATCAAACTACTGAGTGGTAAAACTAGTGACTGCTTCCTGTTATATCTAAGCCTTGTTTGGCATTCAAGTGACAAGCACAGTCCTAAATTCCTGTGGAGCAGAGCTGTGCTTGGTCAGAAGCCTTGGGGTCCTGAGGCCACTCAGCCTGGTGATGTCTGTGGTCAGTGGCATCACCTCTGCAGTCATGGAAGTTGCATCTTATGCTGCCTTATGTCTAGCCAGCCAAGCAGCTGTCCAAAACCAAGCTGTGTTATCACTAGAGCTTAGAACATGGAGGGGGATAGACCACATGGCATTTATGATAATTTTAAGGTCCTTAGGATATCGCTCCTGGTCTTCACCTACCATGCCAGAAGGAGTGTCAAACATGACATCTCACACCTGCTGGCCCTGTCTAGGGTATCAAACACCCTGAAAAATGCAAAATGCCACCAAGTTACTACAATTAACTGAGTCTTATGTGTCTAAATCTCCAATGTTTTGGCTGGGGCTGCTCAGCATGGGGTGGACACTAGAGCCAGCCTTGAGCTACTGGCGCTGGCTCAACTCTCCAGTCTTGCTCCTTGGCAAGAAGACAACACAGTCAAATCCACCTGTGGATCTTCCCAATCCCAGCTGGAGGAACAGGCACATATGCCACATGTGTAGCTCTTCTCTTGATACAGCATTTCCTCTTAATATGTAATTAAAATATATATCTGATTTAATAAGGAGAATGGGTAGGACTAGGGCGGAGGATAACCTTGCCACTTCACTTTCTGGTGCCTTCATAAAGGTGACAAAATGGAAAGCATTTTTTTGAAAAACACTAATTCAATTCAGCTGTGGTGTGGTTTTTGTGCTGCTTTTTTTGGTTTTTGTTTTTCCAAGTGTAGGGAACCCTTTCAGGAATGAAGTCATTATCAAAACAAGATTCTAGTAAGAGGAGCAAAACCTTAAAACAAAATAATTGAACTAAATGCCTTACTAAATATGTAGCTTTCTCAGTTCTTTCTTAATTTAGTTTAACAATATATAGTCCCTTCCCTGGAAGAAAATTCCAAGCTAAATAGTGTTCCTGTTGAACTCGTTCTTGATATATTTAAGTATGGGAAATGTGCCTTGGCCACTGCTTAATTTTAGGAGATGCTTAAGTTTACTTGCATATAAGCCTCATCTGGATGACATAAATACACAAATGACATAGCTGGCATAAATACACATTGTTTTCTTGTTTGATTGAACCAATTGTTAAGATTCATTGGAGAGCTTTCTCAGAAAAACCTTTCTCCCCCAAAACAAAAACCTGCTTGTACGTAAATATGTATTCATCACTTCTTTTTCTCTTAAAAGTAATTCATTAAGATTAACTGACTGCACAGTCAGTTAATCTCTAAATCCAGAAAAAGACACCAAAGTAAGTGACAAGGCAAATTCAAAGACAGAATATCTGTAGTAAAATTTCTGACTCAGGCAGAAACCTTGGCAGTGTTTAAAAGCATGTTACCTGTCAAAGACTGGCTTCTCTGTTCTCCTCATCTGCCAAATGTGTGAAATATCCTCCTGCATGTATCTCATCATTATTTCTGTAGAATTTGCAGTCTGGAAAGAGTCCTGAAACTTGGCTTCTGACATTAAACACAGGAAAAGGAACTGTCAGCACATTGTCTTACAATACATTTATCTGATTTTGGTGCACTTATTTTATTTGATGTTCCACATTTTCCACATATCAGTACTTGTTCTTGTGGTGACAGTGTTTTTCCTTAAGTGCCACACAACCACGTGTGCCACACATAAGGCTGGTAATCATTCTGGTAGTCTCTGTGTGCCTGTCCCAGAGCCAGAGCTGAGAGAGGAGAGCAAACTGTTCCCATGAGCAGGTGCAGGCAATAGAATGGATGGACAGGAAAGCAATTGGTGGGGAAACGGACAAATGGGTATTGCTAGTGGGGCAAAGAGGATGTGATAAAAGAAATGACAAATTCGTGACAGGGTAACAAAAGAAAAGGGAGGGAATCAGAACATGATGCCATGTAACAGAGGGCCCTGAGAGTGGAAACAGCTGGAATGGGTCACACCTTAAGCACTGGACAGGATGGGAAAACCACTGCGGCATGGAGATAATTTCCAATCTGATATAAGAGTACAGCACAGATCTGAATGAGCAAGAAAGAATTTGAAAAAAAACAACACTCACAAATTCATATTGGTATAGAGAAATAAGTCAGTTTAGCAGTTTTGGAGGTCATGGACATGAGTCCAGAGAGAAAGTAGTTCTGCACAACTTACAAACTCAGCAGGACTTTGAAATAACAATGAAAAGAATAAGAAATAAAAAAATGTAGCTGTTAAGAGAATATATATAGAATACCTCTTGACAGTCAGACATCTGAGAACATCTACAATAAGGCTGAAATACAGAGTGAAAAGAAAGATGAAAGATCTTCCTCTGTAAGTACATAACTTTGCAGTGACTCAGTCACTGAGACTGAGCAATAAGATCCCTTGAGACCAGAGAAGAGAATGAAATAAAGGTATTCCATTCTGAATTTATTGGTGACATCAGAACTACAGCAAGTAGCAAAAGGATTTCAAATATCTGATGGGACTTCTCTGGCATGTTTTTGTAAAGTTGTGTAGAGTATTGCAATTGTATATAGCGTACATAGCATGAAATAAAATGAATATTCCCAAAGATAATTTCTGTTCGTAAAAATGTTAATTTCCTGATGTATTTTATACTGCTGTTTATTTTTCTACTCCACAATTTTGGAAATGGAAAATATCTTACTATATTATGACTGGGTCTTCATGTTTCCAAAAAACTCTTAATGTATCTCTGAACACCACTAAGCGATTTCTAGCTCATGTGATTTGGCTGGCACCACTTGCTTGGAACTATTTTTGTGGTTTTTTATTAGCAGGATAACAATAGTAATTAAAAAGGATAAACCTAAAAAAATCAATGAAATGAAGTCTAGTGCAAATGTATGCTTTCATGTTGAGTACATATTACACTTTCATATTTCTAGTATGGCACATCCTTTAAGGAAAATTAATTTTCCTACACTGTTGTCCAACCAGGAGGAAACTAATGGTCTCCCAGGAAGCAGAAGCTTCTCTAGTTTTCAGTCAGAAGACGAAGCCTCCCAGGTCCATCTTAGGAGTCTCTCTGATATGATGTGAAAGACAAGGCAATAGGAACACTTTTCTTCTAATACCTGCTCATTTTTAATGTAATAATCTCAATTGTCCTGTTTTGTCCTTTTGTTTTGGGTGACAGGAATTGTCTGCTGTATTACCTGTCTGTGGAGAACTTCATTAAAAGGCGAGAATTTCATTAAAAGGTGGTGGTGGCTGTGCTCTGGCTCCTGATGGATGAGGATGTGCATACAGCCCTTCATGTTGGCTACAGTTATCTCTTAGTTTCCTTCTGCCCATTCCATCTTCATTTCTATGTAGTTTTCCAGCTCTCAGAAATGCATTTTTCATCCTATGTTTGTCTAGCAACAACCAGAAAAATGAATGCCAAGCAACATAAATATTGCATACACAGCAGATGAAAGTTATGAACAATGGCCAAGTGTCTTGCAAGTGTTTCTGGCCTATTCTATTCAGATTACCTGGAGGATACTAAAATAGAAAGATGGAAGTAAAAACCAGAAAACAGCAAAATTTAGAAATATTGCTGTTTCAGTGTGTATAAATAGAATAGTTACAATTCCAAAAATTAAAATAAAAAAGAGAAAGCCCTAAAAAAATTAACTTAAGCATTATCTGAACATGTCCTTTCATATTTTTATTGCATTCTGTTTCAGAATTTCTGAAACTGAAATATTTTATTCAGTCATCAAATTATTTTGCCTTTCCTCACTTGAATGGAACTTGAAGTCACCAGTATCTCCTTGCAGGATTGGTGCAGTGCAGATTTGGCTGTCAGAGCTGGTTGTTCTACAATATGGATGTTCACACAGCTCTCAGAGCATTCAAGGGCTTAGCTAAGGAGATTAGGAAGGTTCACGTTGCATCTTGTCCTTACTTAAAGAAACAGTTGAATGTCTTAGAATTTTAAAAATAATTTGAAATTAAACCTGCCAGATAGCTTTGGGATGAGTAAAACTACACCAAACCAAACTATTTTATTTCATGTTCAATCAAAAATATTTTGGGAACACTTTCCCAAATAGCAATTTGGATTGGAGGAAACTATCTTCATGAGAGGAGTCGGTCCTGTAGAAAATAACTTGTCCCATACTGTGTTCATGCTTTGCAAGCCCTAGTTGTTTTTGTTCCTAAAGTCTATATCCATATCCCTTGCTGCCACCTGCTGTTGTCACACAGAGTGGCTGGAATAGTTACCCATATGATTTTGTAAGTCTTGTAGTAAACAAGGAGAAAATATTCAGTATCTGATGCTTAAGCAAGTATGGGGGAATTTTTCGTGAGACTGAAAAAGAATACCAAACCCAAGTGACCAAACCTTCAGACCAATTTAACAGTCATATAAAAATAGCAATAATACACAATTTGTGTTGTCCTTTTACTTGTGCAAATACTCAAATGAGTAAAAAAAACAAGCAAATGTGGGATTAGATGTTAGGCCAGAATGTCAGCTGGAGTTCTATTTATGTCTCTGCTCTACATAGCTGCCACTCCCAAAATCTCTTGCTTACATACCCACGTAAAAAACTTTACATAGCTGTGCTACTAAAAAAAAATAAACAACAAAATAAAAAGGCAGCTGTCAGAATCTTGCTTTAGCCAGAGTGAGGATGGCATACACCCTCAGCAAAGAGATGAAAGCAGGGATTTCTCCCTCTCTCTCTATCAGGATATCGAAAGGCTGCAATTGTGTTAGAGAGTGAATGAAAAATTTCTAGCTGAGGAATAAAAAACAAGAGGTTACTGTTTAAATTTGTAAAACAGAAAAGGGTTGAATAGCAATGCCTCTAGATCACTGGTCCTGATGATTACATGCAGAAAGAGTTTCTTTCAGATTTGCTGCAGATTTAGGCATATAAAATATGCTCTTAGAAGTTTATTGAAGAAAAAGATAAAACCTAGGTGGTCATTGTTATATAATAATAATTTAAAATAACTAAAGATCATTGATATTTTGATGCATCAGAGAAGCATTACAAGCCTAAGTCCCAAGGTTTTTCTGCACTCTGCCACCAGCCCTACAGCCAACACTGATGTTTTGTTGATCTCATAGCAGTAGACCAATGAAATACTGCTTTCTATACCTGAAAATATAACTACAGTGTCCCATAGGAAGCCAGTTTATGTGTTTTGCCCTTAAGATTGCATTCTATAAGGTGAAAGATGAGCACCGAATGTTGGGTTGTTCATTTTGCTTAACTACTAATTCAGTTTGTCAAATGATATATTTTCAGACAATGCCAAGGCTTGTTTTTGCGGAATGTTGTGCGCTAGGCAAATGGATGAGACTGTGCCAGGTTTTGTCTGTAAAAAGAAAAAAATAAAAATCTTACGAAGTCCCTGACCATTCCCTCGGGACTTTTTCTAGTTCTTTCTCCAGGATTTCATATAAAATCTATAACACTCATCCTCCATTTCCCATGTAAAAATATTCTGATGGATTGCAATATTAATAACTGCCTTCTTTTTACGTCTTTTCACTCTGAAGTTTAAATAACTAAAAAAACCCAATTATGCTAAATGTGTAAAGACACCGTACCCAGGCTGGAGGAGAGGCACAGCCCGGAGCTGTGCAGTACACATGTGGCCAGGCTGTACTGCTTGAGCTCATATTGAGATATTGGTCCCATGTTTTCATGCCTTTCTCTATTTGTTCTTGTGTTTACATAATCTTCCTTTTGTTAGCATTTATGGTGTCAGTAGTTTGTGTTCTGTGCTTTTGAAAGGTTTGACGTTCTTTCATTAAGATGCAGCTTGGAGCATGATGTTTAAAACCTACTGGAAGGTTTTATACAAGAGGTAAAACACTATCTCTCACTAAAGTTAGAAAAAACACCAACATTTTAAGTTTTTTGGTTTTTTTTTATTTGCCTGTAAGATGAAATTAAAAAATAGCTTGTAAAGAGTAGCAGAAATAAACATATTGGTTACAAAAATATTAAGACTACTATTTCAGTCTGTGTTGTTTTTGTTGAGTTTTGTTTTACATGACTAATAAAATTGCCCCTCTTTTCTAGACTTGTAAATAAGTATATACCCTATTTACTATAGATATTGGATTTAAAACCTCACTAAAGGAAGATTGGGAAAAATATAATTTAAAATACAGCATTTCTTTAGCTATAAATTAATGTGAAACCACCTTCTCTCATTTTCATGCTGTGTTTTTCTTCTGTCCCACATCAAAAAATAAATTTTACCAACAGAACGAGGGAAAAACCTTCCAGAAAAAGAATTTAAGAAAAATATATATTTTTTTTTCTGAACATATTGAACACAGACAGAGTGGATGGGCCTTCTGCAGAACTGTGATTCTGTTGCTATACTAACTGAAAATAAGTGCTTCAATAAGATAACAGGACTGCCTTGTGTAAAATCTTAGCTGAGACATGGTGTGAGGGAACTTTGTGCAGTCCAAGGAGTTGATTCTAGCAAAAAAATGCATGGAAGTATTCCAAAGAAGACCAGGTAAATGGAAAAGAGGCCATGAAGGCACTGGCATATTCAGACAAGGAAACTGAGGCTGAGGGGTTTTGGTTCTTGCCTTTGACAGAAAACATGAATGATAGTGAACAAATCTGGTAAAGGGCAAATAATTATTCGGTCAATTAGTTTAAACTAGTAAAAGAACAAATAAGCAAAAACTAAGCAGCTTGAGTTTAGGCTGGAAATTAAAAAATAAAAAAAGCCAAAGTGATTCCTAACCTCTAATGTAAATCTTTTCTGTAATAACCTTCTAATGGGAAAATAGAAAGGGAGAAGAAATAATAACTTTTTAATCAGCACTTAACAGTGATTTCGAAATTATTCTATGATTTTTTTTTAATATTAGCAGAGAACCAAATGCAACGATGCCAGGGATCACTTCACTTTATTTCTGCATTTCTCCAGCCTGTTAAATGCAAGAAGATAATATATTTTCTCTTCCAGAAGAGAACAGGGAGAATAGGACTTTACAGTGGAGCTGTCACCTAAAGAAGTTTTACACTGTGAGTCCCAACTCCAGATCAAGGTAAGAATTAAGATTTTAATATTTTAATTTATATAATTTGTTCACGTTCCCACTTTCTTTTTTTTTGATGAATTTTTTTAATGAATTATTCATTGCTTCAGTAAACTGTTTATAGAATAGATGGGATTAATGCTCAGAAATATAGCTGTGTCCTACAACATCTATCCATCATAGTTCACCTCTTATTATCTATGTTTCAGATTTAAGTTTGGAATTACCAATCTTTGGAACGAAACCTGAATGTGAATTTTTACCTGCTGTGATTTCCTCTTTTCCCCTCACATCCTCTCTCCTGGTGTTTCTGATAAACAGATCCAGCTCAGGCTTACTTAATTGAAAACCTAATTTTGGAGTTATAAAACTCCATGACAAGGTGAACGCAAGAGGATCTCTATGGAGACACTGCATACCTCAGCTACATTACTAGAATCATTCAGATCACATCCACAAATTGCAGAAATTTTCCACAAGGTGGGGATAAAGGGATGTTTCATATCAAGGAGTTTGCTTTTACAATACTGGGTTCATGGTTTGCACATCTGTATGAAGTCTATGGAAGAGAAATTTCATCTTACAAATCAGGGATTCAAACAAAATATTCATGAAAGCACAATAACTTTCCACTGAGTGTTGTAGGAGAAAATGTAGGCTTGTTTAAATAACTTGAACAGTGTAATCATATGGATTATTTAACAGTGGTCCTAAGAGGGTTCAATTCAATATTTTTCACTTTGTTTGATTTGAAATTATCAAACTTATGCTTCATTTGCCTAATGTTTTGTTATCCTGCATTGAAGTGTCAACATTCTAGATTTATAATTATGGAAAAATATGGAGGTTTATAAAAAGCTCATCTTGTAATGCTAAATCCAAATAAGAATGGTTGTTGCAGCACAGTATAAGAAAAAACTAAATGCAAAAAATTATAATACATGTAAATCAGATCTGGAGAAATTATGAACTAAATATAATTAGAATAATTGATTTTATATCTTCAGGGTATTAAAAAGTTTTTCACCAGAAGGTTTTGCCTAGTTTGACTAGTCTTCATTTCAGCAGAGACAAAAATTATTTCAGAACTCACTCACTTGTTTGTCTGAAAGATTTTAAAAAGCTTTTGTTGTTAAGGAGGAAGTTAAGCAATGGCTTAAGAGCTACAGGAAACAGAAATTTCATGGGTTTAGAATGAGAGTACTAATCACCCATGCTAATTTATCTGTGTTCTGTTACACACAATTATAAATTGAAGAAATATTGCATTTAATGGTTAAAATCAAGAGGAGTGGGACAAAATCAAATCAAGAAGAGACTTGTGTGTGAACACACAAGTTTCCAGTTTAGATTAATTATACGTAATTGTGACAGGTTATTTCACACTCCAATAATTTCTGAACAGATCTCTTAGATATTCTACACAGGAAGAGTTTAATGTTTAATACCAGACTTGCATTTTTGAAGATATTTGACTCTACACAGGATTTAGATTTAGGAGCATGACTAGGTAAGTTATTGAAATCACAGCTTGAGCACAACAGTTGCAACATACAGTTGGACCACACTGCACATGTGATCCCCATGACTCGTGTCAGTATGTCCACTCTCACAATATTATCCCCATGATTGCTCTGAGGAAATCTGAAGTTTCCTCAAGCCCTCTATTTCCTTCAAAAGATCATTTTGTAGTCCGGCAGATGTTGAGCCAGGCAAGCTAAGCCACTAAACACCTTCCCCCTGAAGATCTTGATAGGTCAGGAGGAACCTTGTTCCAGCTTGTTTGGTGCGGCCAAACTGGCTCATCAGCAAAACTCCACTTGACATCTGTTATTATTATTATTGAGAGATGCCTCAGCCTGAATTAAGGTGAAAAAAGGACCATATGCTGAAGTCTATAGTACAGATTTTATTTAACAGTAAATTGTGATGTAGAGAGACAAAAAGAAATAGAAAAGAGAAGAGGTGGGGAGGTGGACAGGGCGGGAGACAGAGAGAGATTTGGAAGATAGTAACTACCTGTGGATCCAGAGTCTTCTTCCCCTCAGGTTTCTCAGCAGTGGTCACTATACATTTTAGCAAAAAAAAAAAAAAAAATTAATGTTCATTGGCTACACAGTTCTCTTATTTGATTGTTAAATTACTCCTTTGCTTCTAATGCTAATTAGACACATGCTCAGTCTTTCTCTTCTTTTGAGCCAGTGCGTTTCTTGCGTTGGTGGGTTGTGATCTCCCCCTGCTGGAATTACCTTTTACTCATTCTGATTTCAACACAGTTGCTAAATTGGACCTCCTGGTAGCACATAAATTCCATATTCTTTGTGGCACATAAATCATGCATTCTTTGTGTTGATTTCTGGTGATACATTCTTCTCCCCCAGCTTCATTACCCTCTCCTTAGGTCTGAGAGAACACCCACTACCACCTTTATCTTATCTCAAGTTCCTGCTGTGTTGGGTTAATTTACAGTCCAAATTCCAGGTATCCACAGAGGAATATTCAGGGGGGATTAAAGGAATATTTGTTGTCACTGGTGTCACAGATGCCACCTGTCCCATAACCTGGAGAGGTCTTTGTTTAACTGGTGATATACAGACGAGCAGTCACTCATTACTAATTTGCCACAGTGGGAATTTTTGTCTGGATGCATTACCCAGGATGTTCTAGCCAGATCTCACCTTTTACAAGCTGGAGTTATTGCCATCTTGTCCCTCCCTTCGGTGCTTATATCATGCCAAAGTGTTTCTGTGGCCTTAACGCTGTCCGAGATAGACAACTGCACTCTTTATCATGACATTTCTATTGGTTTTATTATTTTATCTTGTTGCTAGGGACATACTCCAGTCATGAACCAGCACGATATATGTAGGTCAGGCTGTATAGATTGATATGTTGCATTTGTCTTTCTATTCTTTTCCCTACGACACTGCATTCTTTTCATGGTTTTTAAGCCCATAAACATATTTTTCAATATTCTTTTCTGAAGTTGCTTATAAATTACATGTTCAAGCTTGGATCCATAATGTACTTTTAGAACTAGTATTCATAATTTTCAGGCCTGTGTATCATTGCTCTGTCTAATACATCTGATTTTAAGTGCTTAGCTTTGTCTTCTGAATCATGGTTTGTACCAGCCAATTCTATTACTAAACAGATGCATCACTATACAACTTCTGCAACTCTTCTCATGATGGAAGTTC
This sequence comes from Pyrgilauda ruficollis, assembly GCF_017590135.1. Classification (NCBI taxonomy): domain Eukaryota; kingdom Metazoa; phylum Chordata; class Aves; order Passeriformes; family Passeridae; genus Pyrgilauda; species Pyrgilauda ruficollis. The sequence continues at coordinate 12,127,929 of NW_024526599.1, read as the reverse complement.
TTTGTGAATGGCAGAATACCTTTTTTATCAGTAAGACAAACACACTAATTGAAGATATTTAATTGCATACCTTCCTTAATAACAGTTTTATTAGCTGCTAGCAACTCCATTCATACTCTTGGGTCATTAACTTTGATGCAGCAGGCAAGTGCAATTTTGTTGTAATCAAGAAAGTAATAAAAGGATAGTTTGCGCACCACAGGACAGTTTACAATAGCAATAAAGCCTAATGAATTCTATTATTCACTCTCTCCTATTAAAGGTTGAGTTTAGGTTCTGATATCAAATATCTGGGGAGTGAAGCAGATAAGAGAGAGACCATTGTGTCCTAATATGACATATATAGTTTCCACTTGAGAAATTAAAATGAAGCAGTAGAAAAAAAGTGGATTCCCATGGGTATTTCTGTGAAAACAATACATTGTGTCTCAAATGGACCCTATTCTTTGATATGATTGTGAGTCAGCAAGATAAACCTCAGCTAGATTTTACCTTGACTGTTTTTACAGCACAAGATCCCACTTCTGGGGAAGAGGAGTCCAAAAAGTAATTGTTGGATTTATCCAGGTTTTCTCTGTGTTTCCCTGTTTTCCCTGGATTGCATTTGCCATTGGTACTTGACTTGGCAAAACAAGTTCCCTTACCACAAGAAAGGGAAAGCTATGGAACTCTACCTTTCCCATCAAGTTTGCACCAATCTATGTCTTATAACAGTTCTTTTGGAAGTTTGTGTCCTGGATAAGATTCCAGAAAATGGTTAGAGTAATAAAGCATAGTGGAACCTGATTAGAACCCAAATTACAATAAATAGAAACATGAGTGCTTTTCAAGGACTTTTAGGTTAGAGAGAACCTTTGAATTCTAGAATAAAGGGAAGACTCCTGTGGAGCTTGCAGTAATTTTGGAAATCTCTTAGAAATATATGTGGTTTGTAAAAAACATTTTCAGGGATTGGGGAAGAAACTGAGTTGGCTTGAAACTGTGCTCTGTAATCTCAAGATTATGCACTTATTTAACTGAAATTTAAAAAAAAATTAAAAATTCATTTACAACAGACACATGCCACGAATGGGCTGTACCTCCTCAGGTATGTGCTGTAGCAGGGGATAGCATCATGCCTAGACATCTAATACTCATCTTCTTAGCTATATACTTGACTACATTCAAACATAGCACAAGGAAAATGCATAACTTTACTAAGATATACAAACAGCCTGGTGACAAGGGAAATCCCATGTTTCCCCTTCTTCCCACTTTTTGGATGAGTTGTACCCAAGTGCAGTTTACCTTGGTGTTCTTATGCATTGTGCTAGTCTTCCTCTTGCACACAACAATCCAATTTCATACTATTTCCTTCCTTCTCAATGCTGTTCTTCATGATTGCAGGGGTAACTCAAATCATGCCTTCATCTAAATCTTGCTTCTAGCCTTCACCACCTCACCAGCACAGTATTGTCTGGATCCTATTCTAGTTTCCTGAGGGGGAATGCAAGCCCAGGACTGCCTGCACTCTTTAACCAGACCTTGTGAGTAGCTTGGATGAGAGTCAAGATCTTCTAATGAGGTAATTGATGCTAACTGACAGTCAGCTGACAGTGGCAATCTACTGTCCAGCCAAACAAAACAACATACGAACAATTACTGTCACACAGGACCTCCCTGTGCTTGTGCCTGTTCATGGATGAAATAGGGTGGCTGCGTGGGGTAGTTTGAAATCCCTTCATAAGGCTGTTCAGCAAAAGGTGGCCTTTTTCTGCCTAATCAGGCAATTCCAAATGAACTCCTTTTTGAATGTTGGTGCATATTGGATCAGTGTCCTTAGGGAATGAAGGTGCAACCCTGTTCATTTCCTGAATTTCAAAGTGCCTGAGGCAACTGGATTCACACCTCTGCCAGAAGAGCGGCACCTTCTGGCACACGGCTTAGTGAAGATTGCCAGCAGATGTCTGAGGCATCTCCAAATGCAGAGTTAGACAAATTTTGGTCTATTTTCATTCTAGTTGGGATGTGAGTTTAAGCAAATGAACAAATAAATACTGCAGATATAATTTGGTAAAAAACTGATATGACTTTTTATTTATTAACTTGGGAGCTAATAAATTTTTGGCAGAAATATAAAAACGGAGAAATTTAGGTTAACTAAACTCAGGGGAAGCAAAATTTTTTTATACTCTGGGGAATTAATGTCAGAGGTTGTCTAGAAAGGCTGTAAAATCTCCATCCTCAGATTGAGAATGGAGCAACCTCCTTCAACTTCACTTTATTTGAACTGGCACTCAAAACTGGAAGACCGCCAGAGGTCTCTTCCAACACACTGGATTCTGTTTCTACAATTTGTGTCTATCTGGTAACATTGCTGCATATGCTACTGATCAGCTCAAGTTAGCAGCCAATACAAATGGGATTATTCATAACAAATATATGCAGGAGTTTTTTTTGCCACAGGTTTCCAAGCCTGTACTTTTCAGTTTAAAGCTCACCAGTAGGCAATGCAATACTGTTGACAACAGCAAGTAATTCTTAACACTGGCAATTTCTAGTCCATCAACTGCATACCAGCAGTGTTTGAAAAACTTCAATTCCCCATCAAAAATGGATGTTCAATTCCATGTTAGAGCTAGAACAGGTTTTTTGTGAAGTTTACCTAGAGAGTTCACCATTCTTTCCACTCTTTTCCACCCTTTTATGTAGTAGGTATATTTAGCTACCCTCACTGACTATAGCTGAGGGAACAGTGTTCTCATGCCTCCTCTTCCTTTTAATGTTCATTGCTGTACTGCAACCTTCCAGCAACCCTTTTATCAGGAATCTTCAGTTAAGAGGCTACGAGCCAGCAATGGACAGAAAAAGACATGGCCACTGTCCTTTTCCCAAATTACTAGAAAATGAATATCTAAAGAAAGAAACCCAAGACTGTCATTGAGACAATTCACTTGAAATTAAGAAACCACTGAAGAAATATTCAGGGAAGCAAAAGTGTTTGTCAGAGAAATCTGTAGACAAATAACATAACAATCACAGTTGCATAAAGTTTGTTACATAACTTTAGGTAAACATGGATATCCCAAGAAGTTTATTGCAATTCATACTTGCAGAAAGGGAAGCAAATGAGAATGGATGTCTGTTCAAAATATTTGAGAACTGATTCTGAAAAAAGGTGAAGCTGGCTAACCAATGTAATGGACATTCAGCTAAGGGAAAAAAAAAAACCAAACCAACCAAAAAAAAAAAAAAAAAAAAACAAAAAACAAAAAAAAAAAAAAAAAAAAAAACAAAACAAAACAAAAAACCAAAACCAAAAAAAAAACTAAACCAGAACTCTCTGAAATTTGTGCAAAAAGATTTATTTTGGACCTGACTTAGTAAACCACTCCCTTAGGTTTGGTTTCCTTCTTCCTAATGTTGCAGATTTAAACTCATCTACCACATTTTGATAGCCTGGAGGCTTTCAGTTGTCACTTACTCAGTGTAGTGTAGCCACTTTCACAGATTTTTTTATACCAAAAGTCAATTAGTTAATTTTCCACTGACAGAAAAATGGAGCAACAGGAATGATTGCTCAGGAGTTAGAAAGACCAGGCACTGCTGCCACAGGCAGATGTCTTATGCAGGATCTTCACCAAGGATAACTTTTCTGTTCATGTGCAAAAGATTCTTGAAAGTCAGTAGACATGTTTATTTTATTAATCATGGAGTCATCAACTCAGAGTAGCCACAAGATGTCATTGTGGGCCTACTAAGATAAGCACTGTTGTGGCTGGGAAAACCCATGTTATTGGTTACTTATATTCCTTCTTGAACATAGAAATGCTACCCAGACAGTGACAAATCGTTTTGGCATTATAACAAGGAGCATCTCTGCTTTTACTATATGGAGTTGCTTTCTTTATGCTTTTTGGACAAATATTTTGTAACAGCTAACAGTCCTTGAGATTTCACTTTTCTTGTATATTACCATTATAATCTGGTAATGAGACAAAAGAAATAGAAAGAATGCTGATCAAAGCTGTAGCCATAAGGCACTTAATAAAAACTTACAGTTAGAATTAAAAATACCTGAACATTTTTACTGTGATATGTGGAACAGAAATTAGCCATTGGGTGTTTTCAGTAAATTTTCCCTATACATATTTTAAGAGTCTAAAGAAAAAATCCATTTTTGTTTATGTTATTATTCTCCTTTTTTTTTTTATTTTTTTTTTTCTGCATCCACATCTAAATTCATCAACAGAAAGTTTTTACCTAAGTGGGAGCACAGCAGGGGTCTCACAGCCAAATTCTGTTTATATTTTGGGATAGATGATAAAGATCTGCAAACCTATGCATATACAGAATGTAACAGAGAGAATTGAAATGAAGTCATCAGCAGGCAGTAATGATTTTATGGAAAGTTATTCAGTAAAAATGTCTGAGAAAAGCAGGAGGAATGTTCAAATAACAGCCTCAAAGGGACTATTGTTGTGGTAGGAATTCCTGTTGGTAGGATGATGAGACGTGGGTGTGGGATGGTGGCAGACACCCATATTTCACCTGCTGAGATGTTTAAAGTAGTGGAGAATTGGGAGAATTGTTGTCTGACTGACTGTCTCAACAGAATTGTCTTCGCTAGAAAAACACGCAAGGAATGAAAAACACAGGTAGCGCCTTTGGACTATTTTCAGTGGGAACAAAATATGTATAAGGCCAGTGATTGTTTGTTAATAATTTCTATGAAGGAAGTGAGGAAAGGAATTCCCAAAAATAAGGCTGTCTGAGAATCTGAGTCACTGATAAAGCAAGGAAAGTAAGTAATGGAAATGGGATTTATCTGTGTTTTTGATAAGGTGATATCAAATGGAAATCTCTTCATCAAGTAACATGAAGATTAATATAGGAAGAAACAGAACAAAACTTTTTTGGGGAAAAATATGTCTAATGCTTATTACTTGTCATCCATCACAGGAATCTTAATTGTTGAGAATGTTTGATAATGAGCTACTTCTACCAAAATAAGAATATTTTTTTGAATGCTCAATTAAGTCAAGTCTTGGTAGGCCATGCAATAAATGATGTAATGGATTACTACCATTGTGGAAAGAATGAAATCTTAGTTGACATACCTAGATTATGCTGAGAAATAAAATATATTATTTGGAAAAGTCTTCATGAAATAATAAATAAAAATAGAGAAAGGGAAGCTGGACGGTATGAAACATTAGACTGACACCACATTGCTGGGCTCATCATAATGCATAAAACATTGATTCAATTGTGTTTATTTTCTGATGAAAATAAACTGCTTCCATTCCTTGACAGGGAATTCCAAGATGTACACTTGTTTCCACTACCTGGATTAGTAATATTCCTCATACTACCTGTTGCAGAGCTGAGTGCTGGAAAGTCTGTCTGCTGATCTTCTGGGTCCTCAACAATCTGCTCAGAGTATGTAAGGAACAAGGAGCCCAGGTATACCTAAGCTCAATTTTATTTGAAAACTTTGTAAATGAAGCTAAGTTGTACAAAATGAAATTCTTGGTTATTAGAAAATTTCCAATGGATTTTTTCTGCAACAAAATTGAATATTCCTGCCCTGCCCTTCCCATCAAGTTCCTGTGGAATGGAAATTTTGATATCTTGTCAGCTCTAATCACAAATTTCTACTTGAGCAAGGAAGACTAGTTTGGCTATATTATGCTGCTGTAACCTTGCAAAACAATTTAAATCTGCATCCCTGAATTGTTCATGGAATTCGAGAGAATGATTTAAAAATTTGTTTCAATTCACCCTCTTTCTGATTTGATTTGATTTGATTTGACACAGAAGCATGGGTAGGTCAGGGAGCAGGACGGGACCTATATTTTGAATCAGTCCATTATATTTTGTCACTAAGTGTTGTTTTGTACATGGGTACTGCTGATATCTAATTTATCATGTTTTAAACTTCTCTGTTTAATAAACTATGATAATTAATATAACATTTATCTGAAACAGATTTCAACACAGTACATTTCCTCTTTTTTCCTCTCATGAGAAAGTGTTCTTTTTACTTCTTGTTCTCCAAGTATGAGCTAATAGCTTTATTTGAAATATGTATCTCTAGTGAGATAGTTCTTTGTATATGCATATGTATTATGTATCCAAGGATAAAATTATGGTTGTCAGTATTTTTACCACTGTTCTCCATTCTGCTTCAACTGTGAGAGTACAAAGCAGAATATAGACACTGTTTTTCTCTATATGACTTAGAAAAAACAAAACCCAGTCAGATAAAATTTGACTCAGAAAATTTGAGTCAGAGATCAAATGGGATTTTTCATTTCAGAGTCACTTTTTAGAGTTTGATCTATTTCTGTACTGGCTCCTTTATTGCTTTCGGTCCTTGCTTTGTTGCTTTCAGTTTCCTTCCTGTATTGAACTGATTAGTCTCAACCTTTCTCACTCAGGTTAATGTGCTTTTATAATATGATGATTGACTCAAATTTTCAGCCTTGTAGCATTATTTAAAACACACAAGCAATACCAGGTCTCTTCTGTGAAAAGATCTTCCCAACACAAAGCCCATTGCTTAAAATGAACAATTTTACACTGTTCTCTTCAAGGAGAGAAGATCAGGGTGATCCTTCTGTGATCCATTGCGTATATTAATCTACACTGTTCATATATCATTTGTATGTTTGGGTAAAGAGCAGGCATACCCCGTGTTATATAGAAGCTCCATATTTACAACACCTGTGAGAAAGATGAAAATTAAATTGTTAATATAACATTTAAGCAACGATTTTTTCTGATAATTGCTCAGTTGCAGTAATAATAAGTAGTAATAACATAAAATACATGGGAAAGATGAAAATGAAATTGTTAATATAACATTTAAGCAATGATTTTTTTTCTGATAATTGCTCAGTTGCAGTAATAATAAGTAGTAATAACATAAAATAAGCAAGTAGTAATAACACAAAATGCTGGACTTATTATTTGTAATTTACATTGCATTGACAGAGGTATATCTGACATATACAAGGGCTATTTTTACAATCAAGTGTCAGGGCAAAATTTCAGTTTTGCTTGATTCCATGATAAATTATAGTTTTTCATATTTCCTTTGGTGGAGTCTGGTGTGAGCAGCACGATGGACAAAAGGAGAAATTACTTAAATACACAGAAAGAAGGGAGGTCAATCAGTTATGTAAGGACAGAGAATTTTTTGTGAGAGGTCCAGCTAAAGCTAAATAATTGCCTGTGGAAATGGTCACTCTCGTTCCTTAAACCCGTGCTGGAAACACTTAAGCTCATTTTCACCCTTCCAGTGCTTTGCTCTTGACTACAGAGTGTTGCTCAGTTGGATAAGCTAGCGTTACTAATAGAAATATTATGCTAATCCCCAGAGACATTCAGTATACATGAGTGTCTGTATATTTAATGTGAAAATTTATCTTCTGCAAAATATGAATACTAATCATTTGCCTCAGTTCAAGACCTTACCTTCCAGTTCCATACTCAGAGCTGTAGATAATCCTCCATCTCTCAGAAAATATGGATAAAATGAGGGTCATATATTCTTGTTTTACATCCTCATACTACTTAGAATCTAAATTCTCTAAATTAAACAAAACAATAACCACTGTACTGATATTTTGAAATTTTTTCTACATGAACTTTTACATAATTCAAGACACTTTTTATCACATCAAATGATGAAATTACTTATGGTCAGTATTGCATCAAAATTAATTGGTTGATAAAAGTTATAATGTTGGTATTTTAATACAAAATTGAAGAAAATTAAATTTCAGACCTCTTAATTCTCTAATATGAATTTAAATTTTTGGTTTAATAAATTTGTTTAGGTATGTATTGATAGTGATGGGATTTTTTTTAATGTATTCTAAAAATCTTCATTATGGTCTACTTAGATAATAAAGATCAAAATTATTTTTTGAGGCAAGAGGCTGAAATCTGCAGAACTACTGCTCAGTGTATAAGATTTGGAATTTATTTGCTTTAGTTTTGGAAATTATGTATGGAGATATTTTAGACCACAAATTCTTCTTCTGCTTTTTCATATTTGCTTTCAGGGTAGACAGAGTAATTTGTATTTTGCCAGTTTTAATTTCTCTACGTAGTTTGCCATCACTTCATGCTTGCATTCAAAATTTTTTTGTGGGGAAAAACTTCCACAAACAACCATCACCACTTCTTTTAAGGGGAGGGATATTACTATATTTTCTCCTAGTTATTATTGCATAACTGTCTTGCACTTTTTTCCCTTCTCAGATTTTATATTTTTGTACCTATAAGGTTATAGAACTCTACAATTTATTTCAATATCTATTGGAGGATATCCCTTTCTCTGTCTTTAAGCAGCTCATGTGGCATCATAGATATCCTCTTGTTTTTCAAAGTTTTTATTTATTCAGAGATTAAAATGATGCAATAAGTTATACTGTCAGAAATTTAAAAAATATATTAAACAAATGACTGTCATTAAAATCTGCATCTCATAACTTAAGCAAAAACTAGTCTTGACTAAAGAGGTACTTTGGGACGTGGAACATCTGTGTTAACTAATACAGCCCTCTTCAAAAGTGGCAGGAAGGATGCACTACACCCTGCCAGCAGTTAAGGTAACACATACACAGTCATTTGAAAAGTGGTAAAGGGTTTAATCAGCAGATTTTGTACTGTGCTTTAGAAGGAGCCATGAGTCCCTTCTAATTCTTCCCAAAGGTTTTGCTCTTAAAAGAAGCTGAAAGGAGCGTTGTCAGATAAGACAGGAAAAGTGAGAGAAAAAGCAAAGAAGAAGTTGATATAAGGTGACTAATATGGGGTAAAAATCAGCAACCTGTGATTTTAAAATGTGGGGGGTTTATAGACTGAAATTTCCCTGATGATGGTTTTGCTAGTGTTTGAATGTGTGCATAGCAAATGACAGCTCTGGTGTTCTTAGAAGTGTGCTAAGCAGAAATGACATGTGTAAGTCCTGGGTGGAGGGGAAAAAAACAGAAAATAGAAGGGGCTTGTGGAAGGTCAATGGCCCAGTCATGTGCAGGATGAAGGTCTGTAGCTTTCCATGCAGTGGCCTTTCAGCTGAAATACATGGTTTGCCTGATCTTGTATTATATTATTTAGAAGAGATATCTAGAGGATAGAGAGAGAAAACAACACACCCAGAAATCTAGTTGAATTATTTAATTAACTCTCCTCCAACAGCCTTTTGAATACACCTTGCAAAGCTGGCATTATCTGTGAAGAAGAATTAACTGTTGAAAGAAGAATTAACTGTTTTTTCCCACGAAGTGTAAAATAGCAGCTGGTAGGAAACTGTGAGGGAAGCACACAGAAATAGTGCTAGTGAGTACAGAAAGCTATTAAGGTATATATAAAGTAGACTCCTGGAAAAAAATAAACTCTAGGAGGTAAGCAAGGGAGAGCATCAGTAAAACACTCTATTTAGACATCCACTGCATAAGGATGTGTACAAATATGCACCAACACAAACAAACAGAAAAAAAAAAGCCAAACAAAAATATGAGGGTATCAAAATATCGTACACAGGTTGAACTACATGTATTTGATAAATAAAACTGAGATTATTTTATCCAGCACTAATAAAAAAATATGTGTTTTCTTCAGCTTTGCAATATCTGAATTAACCAGAGATATTGCATTATACACATAGATTAGACCAGAACTGCATTCAGCAGGAATAGAGAAAGAAGACATAGAATTTTAAGTAGTTTTGTGATACTGCAGCCTGTGTGAGTGCTCTGAAGATTTGGTGCCCCTAATGAATAATACATAAAGTGTGATTTCTTTCAAGGGAATAAAAGCCTGTCTAATGGAAACTTTGAAGGGGATTGCAATTTACCTGCCTGAAGTGAACTAAAAAGAAAAAAAAATATAGGCATCTCATTATCAAAATAATATTAACACTGGAAAAAAAAAACAGCTTGTCCTCTTAGTTTCCAGTTATTCTGTTACTCTTTTTTTTTTTTTGTCTGAATATGCTGCATTAAAAATAAGACATTTTCCATGTAAAAACAAAAGAAGTTTTCAACTCAGTAAATAAATATATATTCTGTTTCGATATTGAGGCAAAATGATGAATGACAAGATGTTGTAGTATGCCCCTAAAAGCTAATTTCAATATGCTGCCCATCAATGATATAATGACATATAAGATTTATTTTGTACATTTTTTTCCTTTGTCTTTTCTTCTTCCTTAACTTTCAAATCAGGGGTGAGTTTATTTGAATGTGTTTATTGTTGCATATTACCCTTGACACTTGTAATTTTGCCTGAAATATATGGATGGTAAAATAACAAAGTGTCAGGAAAGTAAAATTAAGAAGAATCAATATGTCTGCTGTGTTTAATGTGAAGACTTTTATTCATCTGTAAGGAGCTGGAGGCACTTCAGTGATTTCATTGCATATCTGTGTCATGGAGCAGTAGAAGAGGGAATGCAATCTATAACATCAACCATTCTGGAAAAATTCCTGAAAGGATTAATGTAATTACTGAATAGTCTAGAAGGCTGAAAGAATATGCTTGTGTGGGACAGGCACAACTATTGATCCTGAGTGAATTGGATGCCAAGTACTTTATTATAACAATTATGACTTGTTTTGGTTTTGTAATTACTGTGGTAAGAAGTAAGCATTTAAAAGACATCAGAAATCTACACTAAATGAGTGTCAAAACAGAACATATTATTCCATATGAAAGTGCCCTTACAGTACTGAAGGATACAAAGAAAACCCTCTTTGTAATCTAGTCTCTATGCTCTGCCTCTGCACATTTCAAAAAGTCAGCTTTCTACTGCAATTGATTGGAAGATATCTGGTCATTATTTGGTTTGCCAACACACAGAATATTTTGCCCACAGCAATGCTTTTGCTAAAGCGCCTACAAAGGAGCCCAGTTCTGGTACAATTTCAACTGCTTTTATCAGCTCTACAGTAATATAAAATCTGGAGCTATGAACATCTCATTGCAGAACCCTGTGTCCAAGCAGTGGCTAAGTTTCTTACTCTGGAAGGAAGCATATCCTGGATCATAATTTCTACGAGAAATTTGTAAAATGAAGTGTGCAAAAATCAACCATACCATCCTTCCTTATTCACATTTACTCAAGTATAGAAAAGTATAAGTGGCCAGAATCCATTTTAAAATTTAATATTTTTAAAACCCCATATTATTTTTAATGCAAAGCAGATACTAATTTCAAGATTTAAAAAACATTATCTGCATACAACTAACAGAAAAATAAAGAGTTTTTATAATTGATTGTAAGATTCTGTGACAATGATATTAAAGAACTTTTGGCTGATTTATCTATTTTTTGTAACAGCTTCAGATTTTTCCAATTGCAGAGCTGCTCAAATAATTTTTTTTTTTACTTTTAAAACTGCCCCTTTGCTCTTTATTAATAATTAACTTCTAATAACTTTTTTAATGTAATATATGCAGCATATTTTCTTACTCTCTGGATAGAACAAGGTATAAAGATCACAGAAAATGATGATCAAAAGAAAAGCAGGACTTAGAAATTATAGTAATTTGTCTTCAGGTCTAGACTTCTATGCTGAATTATGGTTTCTGCAGAAAAAAGAGCAAGCAGAGGACACAACAATAAGTACTCAGGAATAAGGTCCTATATCTGCTAGAAGTAGTCCAGGTTGTTCCAGAACCATTCAGGGCCTTGTAAGTGACTTCCAGAAAATGGTTAGCTTCACTCAGCTTGATCTGTCTTTTATAATATTTAATACATTTATGTATATATGAGAAAAGAGAGAATTAAAATGGAATGTATTTTTTCTATATTTACTAAAAACTAACCAACGAAGAAAATTTCAGCTAACATTGGGAAGACATATATATTATTTTTTGTAGCTGAATAAGCTGTTTGGTAAATAGAATTTCATATACAGGAAGTTGGGCTCTATGAGAAGTCAAACTGAAAAGGAACATGTCTGAGGACAAAGCACAGCACTATGCAATATGTGAACTCTATATAATTACTCCTGACATAATGAAATTTATTAAGCATATTTTTCATAAATAACATTTAAACTACTTCCTAAAAAAATATAATGAGCTAGTGTTCTCCACCAAAAGCTAAGTGGATCATTAATTATCAACAGGAAACATGAGAAAATTCAATCAGTACCTCAGAGTTGGTGTTAGATAGTTGTTTATATATAGTAATGCAAATTTTATATATTATCTTACTATATCTCTACATAAAATAATACAAATTCTCGAGTTTTATGTAGTTAAAAGGCATAATTAAATTTATATGGTAATTCTGAAATAAACTGATAGTATAATTAGCCCTGAAGGGAATGAACTTCCTTCTTTTTTTTACATCTCCTGGTATATCAGACAGTGGATTACTCACAATATTAAAGCTATTTTATAGGAATGATTCACAAAAAAAGTGATAGAGTTGCTTATTTTTACCAGATATATGTATTACTATTTACGCTCAACTCAAGGTTTTTAATTTGATGTTTTTTCTTAAAAGACAGGCTCCTATAAAGATGTTGAAATTCTTCGCTGTCATGGTAAGATATTTTATATAGAGATATTTTAGGAGGCCTGCTGTTTTATTATTTTTTCTGTGTGTTAATTAGTGCACATAGGCCTTTAAATGTAAGTATAGCTTAGTCATCTCTAAAGTGGGTACATGAGTTGAAGCCCCAGAGGTGCAGTTTCAAGATGAATCACTGAAAGTGGTGATGCAGTATGTAATACAGGCCGACAACCAGGAATTTACTGGTGTACTCACTGTCAAGCCATGCTAAACAAAAGAGAAGGAAAGGTGTTGTTTTGAAAGTATTCATTTGCCAGGCAAGAGCAGTGGGCTTCCCACAGAAGTGTTCAGTTCTGATCTCAATGGGCACTGAAACCAATGGTAGAATTTATGAACTTCAAATAAATTCCTTCTAAAATGAGAGGAGCAAAACAATCAGTGTTATCAGTGCTGCAATGTCAGAAAATTTGCTGTTTGCCAGACAACAGCAGTAACTGCAGCTTATGAAGCATATTCACAGTGTTGCTTCATGGCAGTCCTGAGATTTATTGTCTTCAAGTTATGTCTCTAATAGGTTTCTTTTGATAAGCTGTTAAAGTGTGTACTTCTAACAAGGCACTGTCACGAAATCATGTCCCATGGGGTAAATATATGTTTTATTGTTTCTCTCTCAGCTTTTAAGTAGGGATCAAAAGCAATGATATAGCAACTTACATTTGTATACCAGGTTTGATGCTGACATTTCATTCTGTCACAGGGAGCTGGGCTGCCCTGGAGTAAATGAACATTTCTTTCTTGTGTTTGCAGGACTGCCCATCCTATACTATCCTCCTGACGGTTAGTCTAGTCCCCTGTAGACCATTCTTTCTGTAAGAACTGATATGATAAATATTTTAACATTTATTTTGAGGATATATCCAGTAATCAGTATCATAGGAAGATCCCTTACTTTCCCCCCACCTTTTTAGAGGGAACTATCCACTTACTATTCTAGTAGATAGTCATGAAGTACAGAAGCAAGATAAAACAATGAACCAGAGCTTTTTTTACAGACATCTTTAATATATATAGACACTAAAGGATGATTTGTCTGTTTCACTGGTCTACACATTTGTTCATATGATGTGTAGGCTGTTGTTATGCAATTACTTTGTTCTGAACATCTTGCGTGGGAATACTACAGTTTGCATTTAATGGATTTATAAAGACTGTTAATAAAGATTAACAAGAATCCCTCACATCTTTAACAATTACCACCCTTTCCAGTAATATAAATTATTGTCCAGAGTTTTTTTCAGAATGTTTTGTTCTCTATTAATAGAATCCTGGAATGGCTTAAGTTGGAAAGGATCGTAAAGATCACATAGTTCCAACCTCCCCAGTCCCAACCGTTCCTGGGCAGGGACAACTTTCCTTAAGCCAGGTTGCTCAGAACTCTGTCCAGCCTGGCCTTGAACACCTCCAGGGATGCAACAGCTACAGCCTCTTTGGGCAACCTGTTTACAGTGCCTCTTCACCCTCACAGTACAGAATTTCTTCCTAGTATCTAATCCAAACATACTCTACAATAGTTTGAAACCACTCCCTAGTCCTGTCACTACATGTCCTTATAGAAGTTGTCTCACCATCTTTCTTGTAGGCTCCCTTCAGGTTCTGGAAGGCCCCAATTCAGTCACTCTGGAGCTTTTTCTTCTGCAGGCTGAACAACCCCAACTCTCTCAGCATTTCCTTGTAGGAGAGGTGCTCCATCATTCTAATAATCTTGGTGGCTTCCTCTGGACTTGCTCTAAGATCAATGGTCTTCCTATGCCCTTTGGAATGTATTTTTTCTTTTCATACTAAAGCATAAGTGGGATGTAGGCTCCATATGCCTTCCTTCACCTAAATGATGCTTTTAAAATATTTTCTTCTTTCAGTTTACATCTAGTCCTATAAACAGAACATTAGTGGACATATTACAGAAACTTGTACATTGGAATGAAGGCTATTTGCTTGCTTTCTAAGTAATTCAAAATTGTTACTTCAGGATTTGTATGTGTCAAATTGCTGTTCTCACAGCCATTATTAGACAAGTACGTACAGGTGCATGTCTTCAGAAATCCAGCAAATATTTTTTCAACTACAATATAGCAAGGGTTTGCAGGAGCTTATGAGTGGAGGCAACTATTTTGTTCTGATTAGCTGAGCTGCAAACAGCATTCACATCATGTTCTTTTGAATCCAAAATTCTATTTAGCAAGCATAACTAAAGCACAGGTCTTCAGAGACAGCAACATTGTTGAGATATAGTATTCTGTAAAAATATTAAGGGTTGGTGCTCTTCAAACAGATATTGAAAAACAGTGCAATATGGTGTTTTCAACACTGAAATTGCAAATATAAAATATGTAAAACAGCACAACATCAGGGGTATAATTCTAGATCACTAGTTTTGCTTCCAGAATGTCATAATATATCTCACCTGTCTGTCCCTCTCTTGGATTCATTGTATTCAGGTAATAGCTCAGACACAGACTGAGTCTCAAGTCTCTCAGCCTATGGTCTGTAAAATGGGTCTGTAAAATGAGGCTTTAAGCATTCCTTTTTAAGCATTCTCTCTCTGTGTTTCCTATTTACTATTATTTTTCTTGTTTATGTGTGTTGCACCTGACTTAACCAGGGTCCTCTGGTTAAGTCAGGTCATAGGTACATATGTGTGCACCAATGAGAAAGGAAAATTGTCTCAGCTTCCTAAGGAATGGCTGTATTTTCTTATTTGATGAAAACAACATCACATTATTAAAGCTAATTGAGTAACTATGAATGATGGTACTCAAATCTTTGCTGCAGACACAGGAAAAATTGCCAACTATATAAACAACATAGTATAAGTATTTGCTACTGTGATGATACCCAATGCCATGTGAAAGCTTTTTGTTCAAAACCTTAGCCAGTAACTGTGTTTTCATGTCTAGCAGTATTTGCAAATTTGAGTAAAATTTGTTGAACATTTTTTCCTTCCTTCCTTCCTTCCTTCCTTCCTTCCTTCCTTCCTTCCTTCCTTCCTTCCTTCCTTCCTTCCTTCCTCCCTTCCTTCCTTCCATTGTAATAGCATTCTATTTATACACACTGAAAATGCAAGATATAAATTTTCCACTACGAATTTTTTAAAAGATGTAAGAAATCTACATTCAATTTAAATACATTTGAAAAAAATCA
This sequence comes from Pyrgilauda ruficollis, assembly GCF_017590135.1. Classification (NCBI taxonomy): domain Eukaryota; kingdom Metazoa; phylum Chordata; class Aves; order Passeriformes; family Passeridae; genus Pyrgilauda; species Pyrgilauda ruficollis. The sequence goes on along the minus strand of NW_024526599.1, from coordinate 12,112,214 downwards.
AGAAGAAAGTGAAACATTGTTTGGAGGAATGCCAACTTCTGTTCACCCCAAACAGTTTTTGTGGGTTTTTTATTTGTGCATTTATTTTATTTGCTTGTTTCGAGAAGTTCATAGAAGAAATTTTCTTCATCTTGAGTCAGTTTTCTACATGACCAGTGAAATGAACAGTCAGCTTTTTGCATAGCACCTATCTATGCCAGTTGTCAATCTGCCAGTATGGTGCTAATGCTGTTTAAACAAAGCTGGTTCTGTTTCACTGCCGGCAGCCGAGCCAGTGAGTTGTAATGATGGGAACTGGAATCGGCTGTTCCATGGAAAATGAAGCAGTGATTCTGAACAGGAACTTGGCTAACTCCATAAATGTGCCACATTTGCATCATGAATTTTTAATGTGAAGCATTTCAGATAAAAATTCATTATTTCTATGAATCATAAAAAATATATGGCCAATTTAAATGTGGTCAGAAAGAAACTGTTCTTGCCTGTATAAAGAATGGTAAGAAGTGTGAATACATAATTAAAGGCAGCTTACAGTACCATGATTTTTAGAAAAGTAGCCAGACTGATACAGCTGCCAGTGGCAAACCCACTTTATTTCATTTAATAAGCTTTTATTTGTTGGATCTATCCCAGTCTCCTGGAACACTGGATTTTGCCAAACACATTTCTTATTCATAAAATAAAGACAAAAACTCTGGGACCTCCTTCCCACTTAACAGTTTTCTAATTAGATGGTGAGCAAGACACCAGAAGTGATCCATAAACTAACTGCCAAGTATTCTGAGTGCTGAATCAGGGGAATTAAAACTCCATTAAGTTATATACAAAACTATAGCAGTAATTTAGAGAAACATGAGCATAAGAGCAATTTCTCTCATGGTGGGAATGGCTAATCATACTTGCTACAATTTCTTCTTTTTTGAGCTTCAGCTTTGGTGTTTCATTCAGCTACAACTGTGTGGTAAATATTTACTTCTGGCAGCGCTTATTTGGGTTAAATGACTTAATAACTGACAACAGCTAATTGAAAACAGCTTGGGATCACCCAGCACACTCTAAAATAATCTAACTTAGATTGTAAAAGTCTGTAATACTCTGCTGTCTGATGTACAGGCCAATTGTAGAAGAATTTGAGCAAGATTAACAGCTGGCCCAGAGACTGCTGAAGGGAAGAAGGGTCTCAGATGCTCATATCTTATAAGGTGAGCATAGAATTCTCCTGGTAGATAGATTTCACCTGAGTTCCCAGGAGAGCTGTCCAATCTTCAAGCTGGCATGAATCATAAGAGCTGTGAAGGATGCTCCTGTAACTGCCAGTTTTAACACGAGGGATGAGCTGGCCTTTACAAGATGTTATGGAAAATACCCAGCCTTTCAGTTCCTTACAGACTTCACAAAGTGGTATGTGCTGGAAGATGAGTCTTCTCACTTGCTTTTCATATGAAAACCGTTTTATACTCTTGATAATCTTGTTTATTTTTAGAATAGATCTTAAGAAAAATTCCTTCCCTGAGAAGGTAGTAAATCATTGGAACAGTGCGCCCATGAAAGTGGTAAAGTCACCAACCCTGGAGGTAAAAGGTCTGTAGACATGGTCCTTAGGTCCATGGTTTAGTGGTGGACTTGGCAGTGTTAGTCTCATTATGGTTGGACTAGATGATCTCTGGATGCCCCTTCAAACCCCATTCCTTCTGTGATTCTGTGTGAACACAGTAACATGTTCTTTTGTCATGGGGAACCAAACCTTCACATCAACATACAATTCCTCCATGCATGTGTACCTTCCCATGCTTTGTTTATTTTCTGTTCTCTCTTTATTTCTCCATGATTGCTAAGTTGTTTTTTTTCCTAGCTCTTTTGATGCTGAAGAAGTGAAACATCTTTTGTAACCTCTTCTGTTGTAATATCAAAAGGTTTGTCTAATTTATAATGTATTTGAATTTTGATTAGCTGTTCTGCAGTTACAGGTACTCATAAGTCTGTGTTTTGAAATAGAATATTGTAGGTTGTAGGAGGGGGTATAATAAACTGTATGATTAAATGAAATTATATGTGCTGAAGGTGTACTAAGTATTTGCTATAAAGTTTTGAAATTTCTTGCTTTTTTGCAAGTACATGAGCTCTTTTAACACCATCCTTTGCAACGCCTCTGCTGCCGAAAAGCAGTAGAGGCTCATCCTTGTTTAAGCAAATCACATTAATATGATGTGAGTACCTTTATTCCTGTATTAGTAAATGGGTAAAGCCTTGAAAACATCGAGGAGAGTTTCCTCAGAGACCAAGACTGCAAATCCTGTTGCTAGGAAACCATTTTTATTTGTTTTCCTTCAAAATTACTAAATCATTTTATGCCTGGTTTCAAAGACAGCTGGGAAGATGGGAGAGGAAGGAAATGCATTTCAGAAGTCCTACCTCTTCTCCCTTTTTCTTTCCAGTATGAGGAGAGCAATTAATTACTACTACATTGTGGTGGGATTCAGGGGAACATATGATTAAATGCGCCACAAGCAATGGGGTCTGGGCGTGGCTGCATTGTGTGAAGCAGAGTGGATATCTGGGTGAGCCTCCCTGGCTCGTCACGGCTTCCTCTCTTTTACCTCATCCTGTTGCCTGCTCCTTTCCCCAGGAATACCCCAGCTACACCTAGTGGCTCCTTTCCATCCATTTTTTGGGCTCTCTGGGTCTTATTCCTTTTATCCTGCTCTGTCTCCTCAGTGCAGGTTCCCCAGTGGGGTCAGAAGGGTGGCAGCCGTGGTGGCTGTCTGGCCCGTGCAGGAGGTGGGATTGCCAGAGCCAAGATCTGGGCTGGCCCTCCAGGTGAGCTCCAGCAGCCTGGTGGAGTGTGGGCTACACCAGGTCATGGTTTAGGCCAGGGGGAAAGCAAGGAAAGATGGGTCCCTATGGGGCAGCTATGGGCTAATGGGAGGAGGGAAAAAGCCCTGGTTCACTCACTTGTTCATGTGCCTTCTGCCCACTGAACTCCCATGAGCCTCAGTCCTTCTGGTTGGGAGTTTCCTTTCCTTGCTTCTGGCTTTCTCTTCGTCCACATTTCCCTCTCTGTCTTGCCACCTCCTGTGTCTCTTCTGGTGTGCTCCAGCCTGGGCTGGACCTTGAACCAGAGATGGTAAAGGGAATTCTCTGTAAGTGTGTGGGAAGCTGGCTCCCATTTGGCACCTGAATTGGAAAGAAAAGAGAAAAATGCCTGAATTAGCATGGTTTCTGATGGGCTGTTGGGGTCCACTCTGGCTAGCTATGGACCCTTGCTCACATGATAATTCATAGACAAAAGTAAAAGACTGAGAAGCACCCTTCTACCCATGGGAAACATTCTCCTTTATTTCAAGAAACACACCAAGTGGACAAAACCATGGGGGAAAGAGAGCATCCCCTGGTGGCAGGGGACTTTTATACCCTAGGGAATGGGGACAGAGGGAGAGGTCCACAGCCAATGGGACACCAGTGAGGAGTGGCGAGGGGAGGGGTAACCCAGGGGAGAGACCACCAGGGGTACTGGGGTGGGTGAGGGAAAGGCCATGTGATGGGGGAAAGGGATAACAAACCGTGATATAACATAAACTATGCAGTGCAATATAAAGACTCCTCTGTGCAAATTTCTAATCACCCACTGCAAAGCAACAATTAATTAAACTATTTAGTGCAAAACAACAAATGCCCGTTACCTCTTAGTTATTTCATGGAATTTGACTCCAGTAGCTGTTCTTGTCCACTGAGGAAAAGCTGAAATATGAGCCTGCAGAGGAGTAAAAGGTTTGGCACACCAACCCCCGCAATGCCCCCTGCTGCCCACAAGTACTTTACATAGAGTGGCTGGTCTCCACATTCTCTCCTGTCAGAGCAGATGAGCTTTGGGTGGATCGTGAAGCTTAATGGAAGGAAAGGTCTTTGACTTTCTTCTTCCCACCTATCCAGGAAAGGGACTCTGTGTTTTGATCTGGACAATCCCTTGAATTTCAAGACTCCCTGGTGGTAGCTGCAGATCAGCTTGGGATGTTCTCTCTGTGGCAAAATGAAATAGTGCCTTGAGATGTAGGAGAACTGAGGGATATTTTGGTTCACTTCATGCACTGGATAGGCAAAATCTTCAATTTACCATCTTATTCATAGCCTGCCATAGTTTTATGCAGTGCTAAATAATGGTGGTTAACACAGAGTTGGGGGGTTTTTGCTGCCTGTTTTCATCAGCTTCTGGGTATGATCCTGAATAAGTCTTTGTCTGATGAGGGAAGGAGCTACTACTTCTGTAACCCACATAGATTTTGAAAAAAGCAGTGCTGTAAATCAAACATTCTCAGGGATAAGCTAATTAATAAAAGGCTTTTCTCTTAGCAATGGTGTGTGTTTCATAACGCACTTCCAGAGTAACTGTGTGCCAGTGAGATCTTTTCTTAACTAATCATGTATCAGGATTGTTAATAGACACCTTCCTAAGTGGACACCCCAGGACAGAATTTGACTAATTCTGTGACTTGCAGTTGTTCTGTTTGCTTTGCAGTTTATAAAACAGGCTCCTTTGCACTGTGTTGCTATGGGTTTTTCTTTGTATTTACTGAGAAGAGATAGGTGATTTATTTGTCTAATGTCTCAGTAAATTCCTTCCTGCTCTGTTTTGTGGAAGGCTGAATCTGATCTCTTTCAAATTATGAGGAATGGTTTTCTTGGTTTCTAAAGCATTTAAAGGTCTTTGTGCTTGTTTATATATAAACGGAAGTAGGTTATCTCTCAGCTCTTTTTAAACAGACTTCGTTTAGGTCAGCTCAGGAGGTTCTCTTCTGTCTGTGCCAAATTGAAATAGTGCATTGAGATGTAGCAGAATATTTTGGTTCATTTCATGCAATGGATAAACAAAATTTCCAATTTATCTTCATAGCCTGCCACAATTCTAAAATCACTCACTGAAAATTTAGAAAGAGTTGATAAGACACACTTCTGTAAAATGTGAAAAAATTAATACCTATTGGTGTACACATTGAGCAATTATTTAACTGCTGTTTCTTGTTGATAAGACACCAGTGTAGCTCCAAAAGGGGAGCAAGAGGCATGAAGGAGAGCCCACTAAGGAATAACCACAAACTTTAAATATGAAGTCTAAGCAGAATTTCTCTGATTTCCATTAAAACTCTTTCCCAAATGAAAAATGCCAGACATGAAAATAACTGCATAAGAACATCTGTTGACAAATTGTTTATGTGGCGACTATTAACATTTTCTGTCAGTGTTCAGTAAGACTGAAGAATTACATCTTAACACCTGTAACATCAGTGTCTCTGTCAGCTTTCTGGCAGAATACAGTTTCTATAACATAAATCATGGGAAGTTTTTAGAGAAAGATGGAACACAGACAGAAAATGTAGGACATAGTTGGATATGTCTTGCATTTCTAATGGGTAAAAGGTAAATATTGCTAAAAGGAAAATAGTGTTTATACAGTATGTTTGCATATAAACTTGCAAATATTCCACATAATTGAGATACACTTTTAAATACAGTATTTCATTAGTACTTGCAGAAAGTAAGTAGTTTCCACGAAGTACTTTCCAGTACTTTCAAGGCTTCTTCTTCACAAATTCTGATTCTGGACTGTTGTTTCTTTTGTTTGACTTCCTGTATATGTCATCTCACTTTTCTGCTATTAGAGACTGGATGGTGAGCTTAATTTTTCCTTCAGATATGCAAACAATTTTCAAAGGATATAGGTGTAAAAATTAAGGATTTATAGAGCTATATTCTGTCTAAAGAAACCCTAGTCCAATAAACTAGCAAGTTATTTGTATTCTGTCAAGTAGACAGTACAGCAACTGTACTGTCCTTTGTCTTGGGCTTCTGTGAAGGTGAAGAAAATGACAGGATAATTGCTTATCATGGCAGCTTGGAGCCTTTTAAAACAAACAGCCTTCCTGAGTACATATAAAGTGATGGTGGCAGGAGCTTTTGATTACAAAACATCAAGGGACAAGTTTGGACAAGGTTTTCAAACTAATTGGGTCAAGCTAGAGGCAGCAGGAGAATACAGGCTCTGGGTTCATGTAGGTTGATGTGTTTAAGATTTCATTGAATATGGCACATAATGATGTTACAGAAATGGGTAGTAAGCAAGCTTTAAAAAGCTTACTGGTGTTCTTATATTCTCAGATGCATTATCTAATAAAAATGTTTCAGCTTGCCAATAGAATGCCTTGTGTACTTGTGTGCTGCAGATTAATTATAATAGAATGTGCAGTATCATGAGTCCATTTGCTGTTTCATTTTTTTTTCCAGAGAAATTTCTTAATGATTTAAGTTGTCTCTGCTTATTTCCCAAGAACCAGAGAACAAATGATTTGCAATGCATTTAGTTTGTGAAATCAATTCAGTATGGAAAAACTTTTTCCTTGGGGTATATTTAAATATTTTGAAGATTCTAAATGCCTCACAGACTTATTTTTAATCAAGATTCTTTCCTAAAGAAGAAGGATTTTCAGCAGTAACAAAATCAAGTGGCTTTTCAATAGTCTGTGAATTAGTGTCAGGTACTAACTTTGGGGATAAGATTCCAAAACTAAAAAGAAACAAATTAATAAGAGTAAAAACATGTTGGCAGTTTCTAAATAAATCTTTTGATGTTTTTTATCTTTTGAAATTACTTTTCCATTTAGAATATTTTTAAAATTATTTCAAGAGGGTCAAAATCCAATAGCTGTATTTTCTAAAATCCAGAAAATTTTCAACTTCAGAAAATTGCTGTTGAAGTTAAAAAAGAATTCTACATAACATAATACACTAAAATATTTATCTTAGACTTCCACTGATTCTATGTATTTTACTTTTTTCTTTCCAATCATTTTAATTTCAGCATGAATTAATCCTTAATTTTCTGTTCCAAGCTAAATCTGTGAAACTCAGAATAAAAACGCATAGCCCTCTGCTTTTCTTTCCTGTTGGTGGTCAAAAATTAGAGTTACAATCCCATACTTTGAAATAGGCAGTCTATTTAAAGCAATGCTCTGCAAATTTTTGAGGAAATTGCTATTAGATTTGTAGTAAAAATAAAATAAAAACTCTGGAATTCAGTTATAAAGCATGCTGAAAACTACATAATAAATAAGACTATAAGCAGTGTGAGGGACAGTTTTGTTGGAAAACTGTTTCCATAATCTGTGTTTTGCCCATAGAATTCAAAGTGGTACTCTGAATTGTAGTTTTGAAAGAATACTTAAATTTTTGTTTTATAGTTCACCAGATGCTAATTGTTATCCTGACTGATGTAAAAGGAAGAAAATAAAACTTTAATATTATTTCATCATCTTTACTGCCTTTCCAGCATCTGGAATTTCAAATTATATTTGGCAAAATAATACTGTAATGATGAGATGGTTTTGAAAGTTGCAGAGATAGATCAGTGCCTCAATACCTGCTAATATCCTATAATAGTAGCATGACAACCAAATTGGTTTAAAATGACAAGAAAAAGAAACAGCTGAATGTGTCTTTTAATTGTTCTGTTGAAATGTGAATTCTACCTCAAGAATACCAAATCTTTTGGGCATCTGGGACAACTTACATACACACTTTTATTTTCAACCAATTTAGGCATTTTTCCTCTATAACTGAATATTTTATTAGTGGTATATTTTAAAGTAATTATTGCAACAGAGAAATGATAAATCATATTCATATCTGTTTTTGTGAGCCTATAAAGCATGCCATTTAAAGGGCTTTAAGATATCTGGATCCAGTCATGCAAAGTCCTGGAGCCACAAGTCTAACTGATTTGTTTGTTAGTGATGGCTGCTATTCTATGAAGAAATTTCTTAACTTTAGCACTGAAAATTTGGCTTTTGTTACATAAACACAATTGGAAGCAAAACATTTGTTGGGAGAAGTGTGATAAAGATAGTTTAAGCAGAAACAAAAATTTGGAAAGGACATGTCAGAACTCAACTGGAGAACTCAGCAAATATGGGAACCATTGGCAGGAGCAAGAGAAAGTAGGCTTTGAACTTCATAACACTATTTTAATTTAAAAACTTTTTATCTTTCCATCCTGTGTCTCATTCTACTTCTATACAGCAAATAACCTTCTCTTCTTCAGGAAAGCTTTGTGGGATGAGAGGACCTGTCACTGGTACAAATTCAGCATAGTGACCTCTCTGTCTGTTTTCATTTGTGCTGTAGAAAACAGACATTTTTAAAAAGCATCTGATTCTTAATCATTCATCAAAACATGTTTGTAAGGAGAATAACGCAACAGATCTGGAGAAAGGATATAGAATCTGAGAATTTTTATGCTTTTTCATCTATACTCCCTACCTAAGATGTGTTGCCCAGCCTTGGAAATCCTGTACCTGTTTTATGTCCAGACCTGATAGGTAATGCCAGCAGTATGCAAAGCTGTCCTCAGAATTTCCAGGAACTGAAGCCAGATCTATCACTGAAATGGCAATGAGCATTTTAGATCATCAAATGATACCCAGAACAGTTTAACTTCTATACTTCTGGGGTCATATGTAATTGTCATTACAGAAAGTCCTCACTCAGGAAAAAGAAAGATTAATTTGCTCCAAGGATCTCATCTTTGAAAATATTTTCATTTCCTTCTAATACTTCACCCATATACCACAACAGAACTGTTCTGTCTGCTTTCAAAGGCATTCACCCTACAGCAACTGGTGCCAGGGAAGTGACACCTACACTTTCCTGCCCTGTACTTTTTCTCTTCCCTTTTTTCTTTTTTTTTTCTGGTATGTGTTCAGTTCTTTCTCTTCTAATCTGCAGATGTCCCTGAAATAATTTCCAGTATCAGTGTGGTATTCCATGATACTAAGATTCAAACTGGAAATTCAGTCTAGAGACTGGTTAGCTGATAGGTAATAGGTGAAGAATCAAAAATTCCCTTCCTTCCTTATTTTAATGTCCAATTCCATTCCAATGGCAAAGAAAAATCCATTTTCTACTCATTAACTTGTCAATGAATGCCACCTATTTGTTGGCATAGGATTGCTAAGAAAACTAAAAATACATGTTTCTATTTAAAGTCGCTTAAGAGCAGTATTGGAAAGCATTGCTTTTATTATTTTTTTCAGGAAAAAAACACCAGATAAAAACCTTCTGCAAAGCTCATTATTTCCTCTGTGCTATCAGAGTAGTGATTAACTTCCAGTCCTTGTAGGCCAGTCATGCAGTGCTCAATTCACTCCTTTATAATGGAAACCCTTAGCAGAGATTCTAACACTACACTGTAGGAGTAACTGCTTAACTTCACAACACCCATAAAAAATTAGTTAAAGCATGATGTTAAAATGCTCATATTGTGGGTTTGATCCCCATATAAACCACTGAATAAAGTGCTGGACTTGATTCTTGTGAGTTCTTTCCAACTCAGAATATTCTGTGATTTGAAACAGATGTATGAGAGAGTAATAAGGAAAAAAATGGAAAGAAACAAGAATTAAATCTTTTAGTAGAAGTGTGAGAAGCAATTTAGCCTTTGAACAGCATGACTATATAAATGATGCATATATGCATACTTGTTTTCATATTATTTGTCATATATATTTCTGTGTTTAAGTGGTTTTCAAAGTCTGGATTCTGCATTAAGGAAAAACACTTGTTTCTTTCCAGCTGTATTTAATATGATTCAGAATAATACCTTAAAGAGAAAAAAAATTATCTCTTGGCTGAAAATCAGACAATAGGAAAAACAAAGTGTCTCTCAAGTTCCTAACACTCCTCCAGAAAAACAAAACAAAACAAAACAAAAAAAAAAAAAAAAAAAACCAAAAAAAAAACCAAAAAAAAAAAACCAAAAAAAAAAAAAAAAAAAAAAAACAACAACAAAACCCCATGCCTACATTGAATAATAACAAGATTATTGGGTTTTGGGGTTTTTTTTGGGAACAAAGAACTACACTGACCTCCTCTAAGAATATTACAGCAGCCTTTCTTAATGTTAGGCTTCTAAGTATTGTATCCAAGGACTGTAGATTAATAATTTGTTCAATAACTGTACTCCCACTTCTCACCATCTGGAAGTTTTCTGAAATGCAACACTGTTAAATTTACTAAATAATAAAAACTCACTGATTTCTCCAGCAAACAGTTCTTGCACTGCAGATCAATTTTGTATATTTACTGGGATTACTGTTTGCAAGTCTGACTTCACTGGTTAATTAAGCAAATCACTTGATGCTTCTGCTTTTGTCTAAAATAGAAATCTGTACAGAGAGGGTAAAGCTGCAAGTTTTCTGCCTGGTGAGGAAGGAGACTTAAAAACTTCCAGAACTGTTGCTACATTTGTAGAACCAGGCTCATTCATGTTTTTAATGCTGCCATTTTTTAGACTAAATGGAATGTGTCAAAGGATCTGGCTCTCATGGCCTATTTTCTCTCTTTAATCCATGCTGAAGTAAGGAGATAGAGAAGGAAACTGGAAGCGTCCAGATTTACTATTTTTCTTTTCTAGTGCTGCTCCCAGTGACCTACCTCTTAACCCTCAGTCTTGTGCCTTTATTAGACATGAATAAACTTTGAATATTCTTGTGAGGATTTCCACTCGGGCCTAAGTGAGGTAGTTATTCAAGATTAATATGGAGCTGTAGCTTAACTAGAAGTCATCCTGGGAAGTTACCATATTACTGGAGAGAATGGATGAAGCATACTCTTAACCTTCACCCCCTTCCAGTTTGGCTATGCAGATGAAACTGTTGGGGACACATGAACAACTTTGGCCCATTTCCTTAAATTTCATGGTGAATAGCCTTCCTTTTTGCATTGCTAAATTTTCTTTTCTCTTTCATCAGTGATGATGTAATTAGTATTTCTTTTTGGTATAACTGTGTTTAAATACTTCTTTTTAAAATGTAATTGCTTTGTTTCTCCCTTCTGTTTATTTTGTTTTCCCCATGTCATTTATACTTCAGTGAGAGAAACAGACACGTGCTCATTAGTGAAAAATTAGTGTTTATAGCAGAGAAGATTTCACAGAATATTAGGATGTTGAGCAATTGATATTCATGATGGCCAAGAACTTCACATCACAGTGTGTTGCTTTTAAACTGCCTTCTAGGATTGCAATCTGAAAAGCAGTATCCCTCTAAAACTGCAAAATATTGATTTATCTACTGATAAAACAAAATATAATATATGGATAAACATACTGTTTCACTAAGAAGCACCAATAAACTGACATTTTTACATGAAATAGAGAAGGTAAGCAAGCTTTCAAGGTGATTAATCTTACTGTAGCTGATACAAATTATCACAGGGTGAATTCAAGCTCGATGAAAACAGTGTAAATCACATTTATTGTCCTTGAGTCTAATCTAAACATCCCTTTGCTGTTTGGGACATTCATCTTCCTTGTCTTTCTTAAGGTCTCTCTGTAACTCTTTTGAATTTTGACTGGATTTTCACAAGCTCTCTGCTCTATTATAGTAAGGGAAATTAAGTTGTATATTATTTATGTGGGTAAATTCAATTTAAAACAAAGAATTTTCCTTTTGTATATACTAAGAAAAAACTCTCAAAGATTTGTTTAAATTTATTTGCAGATTGCCATTTAAAGGGTGAACTTTTAGAAACTGTAGCTAGTCTGAAATTTTGAGTTCTATATAATTTAAGAGTGGCTGGAGAAATAGTTATAAGTATTAGACCAACCTTGTTTGAGATTTTAATTATCACTATTTATTCAACTGTTGTAGCTTACATAAAAATATTTAAAATAGTTTTATGCCTAGGCACAAATATCAGTAATCTATTTCAATAAAGTGCATCAGTAATACTTTCAGAATTAAGAGGTTTAATCGGTCTACATTCAACTTATTTTAATAGAATGTGTGCTACTTTTTTGTTGTGTTTATGATGAGCTGGGTATGGAAAGAGCTCTACTTTCTGCCCTGTAGAATTTTGTGAATGTACATTTTTTGTAGCATAGTCTGATCCTGCACTTTTTACTCATGAGGTGTTTTTGTATCAGTTAACTTGTAGCTAAATGGTTTATATGTGTGTTCAGTAGGTGATCCTGACATCAATAAATCCCTGAAGGCTTTATGCAGTCCATTTTGTTATACAGGTATAGCATACTAATAAGCCATAACAAACTTTCCCACTCAAGATACTAAGAGTGGGATTCCAGCTGTTTTTGAAAGAAATTGTATTAGTGTTTGTTTTAATGATTGTCTTTGTGTGTCTTGGCTGGAAAACAGATCTTTATTTATGCAGAATGTCAAATGAAGACAGAAGAGCATCAGACTTTTTTGGAATTACAAGATGCAACTTGTAATTGTGCTTGTCCTGACAGGAATGAGCAGTAGCATTTAGTTAGGCATGGCTTTAAGTGTTTGCTTTCCATGCAAACTTGAACTGCAGCAAACAGCAGGGAAAAAGTTATTGCTGGTTGTAAATAAGTACTGACAATACTACATAAGCTTGTAAATAAACCCTTATTTTTTGTGTACTCTGAGTACATATTTCAGCTTATAACATCAAGGATATGTGAAGTATAGAGGAGAGTGTATTTTTAATAGATCTGCATGGTGATTGTTTGAGTTATATGAATAGCTCATATTGTTTAATATTTCAGCTGCAGAACTTGCCACGCATCTCAATTATAATAGCAAAAAATGCCTTGTGTGTTTAGTTAATGTAGCACTATACTGAAAATGCAAACACAATTTCTGATGTGCATTGCTATTTTTGCTATTCATCACCTTATTTGTAAATATCAGACTTATCCTTCAGAAAAATTTAAAAAATTATGAAAAGCTAAATGTTTTTTCCAAGCTGATAGATGGCACTTTACATCAAAACATTGCATGCCTGATGACAACCATACTTTCTTGGTTTAACCTGCAGGGAGCCTTTTATGTTGAGAAAAGGAAACAAAAAAAGTCTTGAATTAACTAATCTAAGGTGTGCCAAATCAAATACTGTGCAAAAATTATTTTGTTCTGAGAATGAAGAGAGGCTTAGGGGATATAAGGAGAACATTGGTGTTTGAATCAGTGACAAAACCCACTCCTTTTAGCAGGGTGTTTTTTTCAGCAGGAGCATTCTCCTGAAAAATGACATTGAACTGGATTAGTAGTAGTGCTAAATATTTGCATACCTTCTGGTCATGCAATTCTTAGTCATGCATTTTTATTGCCCACAAAACACCTGAAGAAATGTGTGGGAACTTCTGAATAGACAGGATCCTTAAGGACCACTCATTCTGTAGATCTGAATATCCCAGAATGTATGATAAAATACCAGTATGAAATTATTAATCCCTGTCTCTTTTAATTTGAAATCAGGGGTGGCTTTTTTACTCATTTTTTCTTGAGTAGGCAAATACATCAGTTTCTGACTGGACACATGTAAACTCTTTATTCAGTGTGCAGGCCCATGGCAACGTCTCATTACATGTACTTCACTTTTGGATTAAAATGAGTCCTATCCCCTGGTTAGTGCACTAATCTGCATGATAGAGTACATAGCTGAAATGACCTTTGAATAGTTCCAAAAGGCTCGGGGTCTGCCTGTAGCTTAAGGATATTTTGAAAATTTTAAAGGAGATGGTGAAGAAGAAATATTCTAATTCATCATAAGTTGGACAACTTATTACTTTGATGCTACATTTGGTTCTTTAAACAATCATTTACCCTGACATATGAATAAAAAAATGAGCTTATCAGAAACTTAGAGAGTTATTGTTTCTACTTCTAAAAATGTCAGTAGTAGTAGTTCATAATTTTCTTTTCTCTTCTTTTTAATACAGCAAATCCCTTTTTTCTGAAAGGTCAAATGATGTCATTCTAATTTAGTTCTATAGTTTCCTTTCCTCTACTTCCTTAAAAGAATTTTTTAAGAAAAAAAATGGTGTGAGGGAGGTCCTTTGTTTTTTTTCCCCTCTTTATTTTTACTGGAAGTTGAGGTAGTACTGCAGCACATATTAAGCCAGATTTTTACCAGTATTTGATGATGAAACATTTCTATATAAATTACATTTTGATTTAGAAGGTTTTGGGAAGCACTAAACCACAGTTTGGAACCTATTAATGTGAGTCAGAAGCTATCAGCTTGGGAGACTGTCCAAATGAGGTTATATAGTACTAGTATGCAAACAATTAGGATATGCAAATTAGCAAAACACAGAGTGGGTTTTAAAACAAAACTTTGTTGTTGACTGTGGTTTTGAAAGCTAGAGTACTAATAAGTTCAGAATTTGATCATTTGGGTATAGCGTGTTGTTGGCCACTGCTACTCCAAGTTCCTACAGTCCAAATCAGGCTTTTGGTATTCATCACACACTTGAACCTTTGGGACTCGTGTTGAGAGCAGAAACAAGGATACAAGGGGAAACAACTGTAACATCTGCTCTGCAGCTGAGGACATGATATCCTGAGAGAGAGGGATTCCTTTAAAGTTGAGCAATGTATCTGCTGTTCAGGGGAGCAAGAGACAAGGGGGAGGGTGGAAGATTTAGAGGAGGAGGAAGGAATATTCATTACAATGAATTCATTCTTTCCAATTGCTATGAACTTTTGGTTCCAGTGAGGTGTTGGCTCTCAACAGTTAATATGTCCATTCCTCAGAGCTCTGCCTTCCAGAGTTCCTTACATCTGCCTGCCTGATTTCTCTGTTCTGTACAGAAGAGTGAGAGCAGGCAGAAAGGACTTATACTAATGCATGGATGGGTTACTACTGAAGCATTTGCTTAAAAAAAAAAAATTAAATTATTTCACTCTTGTTCACACAATGTACAAGTGAGCAAATTCAGGCTGGACTGGTTACTTACCTGTTTTTTCCAGAGCACAATTATGTGATCATTGTTATGAATCCCAAAACTTTTATAAATTAGCATACATGTACAGAGAGCCCTTGGATCTTCTAACTAAGCATTATCTATAATAAATTTTAGAAATTTCTATGAATAATAAGCCTGAAGGCTGCATTAAGAAGAGTTAATTTTTCAGAACAATCTAGCAGCTCTTTACAGGCATTTACTGGGGGAAGGTGCAGTGAGAGGGAATTATGTGGGAGGCATCTATCAGGGAAAACAGGCTTCCCATGAGAACAAGATCAACTTAACTGTTACACAAATTCTTTATGTAAAGAACTGTTAGATTAAGTAATCATCAATTAATACAAAATTTATAGAACCTAAATTAGTATTTGCCTGTTGAACCTACATATAGTTCAAACACTGTATATCTCCCAGTGAATGAGTAATCTGATACTGTTTATGGAGTTTTGAATGTAAAAGGGATTTGTTTGGTTGGTTTTTGTTTTGCTTCTGTTAAAAGTCTAACTGAGTACATGAAATATACCTAAAACAATGAGGGAGAATATTTGCTTTTGTTTCCAAAAACATCAATTTTCATTAAAATTACATTTTCTTAAATAGAGGAAAGTCAAATATCAATGATACCCATGAGGACTGCACTGCAAATATCTCATAGTTTACAGAGACACTATGGGACTGTTCTTTCTTAGGTGTGCCCATATTGCAGAGTATCTGTGGAAATTTGACCTAGGACATAACCTTTCTGTTATCACATATTGGTCCACTGATTCCAGTCCTTCCTTGTGTCTTTCTCTTCCCTGTTCTACCTTTCATCCCTCCCATGGTATGATGGAAAAGACCTGATTTTCAGTGTCATCTACCCTAACATGAAAATGAAGCAGAACTCAGTCTGTCAGTCTCATAGATGTTGCCTACATTAGCCAGAATGTTTATCTTTAAATAAATATTTGTCTGCATATACTCAGCTCTTCTGAATGCCTTTACAGAGCATATCTGTAGGGTACTTTGATTATTCTAAATGTTGAAAACACCTCAAAAAATTACTTTACTAATCCTCATAAATGATAGACTTTTTATAGATTCACAGCAGCATGATCAGGAGTCATCTTCTCTCTCCAGCCTGATAGCAAAATGGGATGTGAAGTAAATGTGGACATAGGTCAGACAGAATATAAAATATGCATAAAGATGGAGTTCACAAATAGTTATTACCATCCTGAGATATGTCACCCTGGCTTTTAGTAGAGCAGAAGTAAGAATGGGAATAGTGAGTCTATGTTTTAGTGTGGAAAATAAATCTATTTATTGGATACGGATTCCTCTTTTTATGTGTAGTCTCTGCAACCACTGAAACATTATTTTGATCTATTGGCTCTCTAAAAAAAAAGTAATACCTGTCTTGCCACATATGCAGTGGTTTGTTCAACAAGTGTGTGGTGAATGTGCTAGGTGAGAGGATTTTCTAACCACCTATTCTCAACCAGGAAGAACTGCATTTTCTAGGTTGTCCTTATGTGCCCCATACCCCTCACTATGTACTGTCAGGGTGAGGATGTAAATAGTTTGTCTGTCAGCTACTCCTGAAAAGCCTGGAGCAATGCCATTGCAATGCCATTCCAGCAGGTGCCAAGAAAACTGGTGTTAATGCTTGGGTTGTTTGAATACTGGCATACAGCAGTGGTAATTAAAAAGAACAAAGACATGCTCATCTTGAGGCTAATTCTGGAGATAAGTCCAGAAAGAGGACAGTGAGCTGAGATAAAGGAACATAGCTGCACCAGGTTTTCAAGTTTATCTTCTACTTCTCTTTCCCACTGAAAAGATGACACAGGTTGTGGTTCTGGTTGTGAAGACAGCCCAGAATTTCAATAACTGGCAATATGATCTAGAGCTCCTGTGACAGGATGGAAAAGTATGTAATGAAGAAATGACCCTGTGTTTTTCCTGGAATGTCTAAAGGTGATTTTTGCTTGTCTTAAGGTATTTTAGTGCTGTCTATTATTATGCTGATCATGGATGCATGTCAGTGAAGGGAGGCCGCATCAGGCAGGAGTGAAAGACTTTAAAAGGCTCAGATTTAAAGTTTTGTTTTCTTGAGTTTATCTGGACCCAGTAAGCCCTTGAATATGCTCTGGGATTAACAGAAGTTTAGTCAACAAATACTTACACACCTGTGGAGATTCTTACAATGCAGTATAGGCAATAGTTTTTCGGAGCTTTGTGAGTAGCACAGTGAATGCATGTGGTGAACTGGAGATTTTGTCTTCAGTACTGTCATAACAGCTGAGTTAATACTCCTCATTAGTTTCCCAAGTGCCAGTTGTATTGTAATTCTGTGTATATAATATACTGGTTAATTACAATAGCATTAAGGTGTTAAGTTACTAGAAAAATGGAAAAAAAATAAATTCAAAGGATTTTTAAAAATCTCTAGGCAAGAACATATTCTGAAATTAGAGCAGTAAGTTTTATATTTAGTAGCACTCGCTTAAAACCAAATTGTGTGCTCCAGTTTTTAAGATTGTTGAGAATTTAGCTTAAGGACTGGAAGCACATCTAGGGATGTGCTAGACAGTTGCAGTGGTATAAGAAGCAAGTGATTCAACCTGTTGTAGGTGAAACAACATTGCATTACATTGCTAATGTGTTTAAACAAATATTTTCAATGGATTTCACTGTTTATGACTGGAAATTCCCCACAAATCAGGAGAAAAAATAAGGATTACAAACTGTTGAAAGAATTCTGCATTAGGGGAGATATCTAAGAATTTGGGCTAAACAGCTAGCATTCAGGGACTGCATTAATTTAAAATAAAAGACAAAAAGAACAATTTGAAAAGCAACCTATGAGGAACTTTTTGCATTTTGACAGCAAATTCATCTATCTTTGGGTCCTTGGTCTTACCAAACATAGCTTGTGAGAATATAATTTATTATAACTAAGTTTATGAAAACAACAAGAAAAAAAACCTCCTTTGATTTCACTTCAAAAGCTTTGAATAGAAAGTACGAAATACATAGTAGACACTTGAAATACAGAAAAAAATGCGTCATTTTACAGAAGAGTTTGAAGCCATATATGAATACTGCATGAATTTCATCTGCTAAATTCTTGAAAACAGAAACAATGCCTGATATTGTGCTTGCCAATTACACCTGTAAATAGGTGCTGCTGCAGCACTGCAGCTAATGTGGAAAGTGAATTGCTGTCAACTTCAGAGGTGGTAACAGTTTCTAGAAACATGTAGCATTAAAATAAACTGTTCTTTGTCTGCAGATTGCTGTGTATGACTCTGCAGATCTCTGCTACTCTGTCTGTATTGGCAGAGCCCCTGTGTGAAACCATTGTATTTGCCGAAGGAATCCTCTCTGCCTCCATAGCATTTTGCCTTTTCAATGAATAAATTAAAACAGAATTTGTAAAACAAAATCTATTTCCGGGATTTGTAAGGAGCATATAACTGATGATTGTTTTGTATATAACAATAGATGTGTAGCTACTATAGTATTTTTTTCTATAAATTATCTTTCTAGAAAGATACTTGCTGAATTTAGAACAGGACAGCTCTAGGGTGCTGAAATGTTGTTAAGGTAGGTTTATTTAGTGAGAAGCAAAAAGATGCACAAGCAATCTCAAGGAAGTAGGTAGACTTAAGAAATCCAAATGCCTGAAGCAGTGCCTTAAGGTGAATGTCTCTGTGGGCCAGAAACAAATGAAGTCTACTGATACTTTGCTAAAAGCTGTTATTTCCCAGACTCCATTGGAGTCAGCTTAAAAGTTTTATAATTATTCAACACAAGATTCATGCAAGTCCTCTATCAAACAAAGGATAGAGTTAATGGTTATAAATTTCTATCTTGAAATATCTCCAGTACAGCAGTTCTTGAAAACAGCACTGTAGTGTAAGTGAATAAAATAGATGAAAAAAGGCAGAATTCTAGAAGGACTTTAGTGTGTTAAAAATGCAAATCACGGCTGGTTCATAAATGAAAAGCACAAATTTCTATGCATATTTCTTAGTTTTATGTGCATTCCTTACAAGTAATATGTCTTCTTGCTTTATCACTATATACTACTAGAGTGGTAGCTCATGTCTTTTCAAAAACAGCCTTTCTTTGATGTGTATTAAATTTGATGCAGCTAGGAATGCATCTCTATTTAGATTAAGCTGTAAAAAATTAATATGCCCTTTCCTCCAAATATAAAAGGCCATCTATTTTCAAAGGATATCTGCAAGTCAAGGGATTGATACCCAATCAATGTATAGTTTTAACATAAGCTAGCAGTATTTTTATCTGCTGTACTGAACTGTGCAGGCCACATTTGAAACTTGTTCTCAGAATTCCAATTTAACATTTGCAATGACTTAAATTCTGGTTTAATCTGTGCTGTTCACACACATATTTTAAAAGTACAAGTACCACCTCATAAGGATTTTTCACTTACCTGGTTTTTATTGTGTTTTAGACTGATACTCCTTGATGCAAAACATACTGAATAAGTGTATTTGTTGTCCGAGTCATTCCTTTCAAGACAATCCTACTTTTCTGATGCTCAAATCAATATTCTTCTTTGTAGAAGAATTCTGTAATTCTATGACTTTTTTTTCCTTAAGTTTCCACTAATGACTTGCTTTGGTTTGGCTCTCCCAGTAGTAAGGGGCAGTAAGCAAGCTCCCTGTATGTGCTGTTCCCATTGGAAATCTTGCATTTGGGCACCTCCTTATATCATCTCCTGAAACAGACTTTGGCAACAATGAGCGGAGAAATACAGACTGTAAAGAAAATGGCTCTGTTCTGCCACTTGACTTTTGTAAATTCACTTGGTAACTCTGTATATGAGCTGCAACAGAACATGAAATTTAGTGCTGTGTTTTATGGTGGTAGGAAGCATAAAGACCTTAAATTTTCATTAAAAGTTGTAGGCTGTAAATCCTTCAGTTGAGTCAGCATTAAACTCCAAGTGCGATTAGATCCCTGAAATAAATCTTTCACACTCTGACACTGAATGTGGAAGTGACCTCCTTAATTAAGCAATGATTGTAGAAATGCTCTGTGATTGACACCTCGCATGAAAATGGGCTGTTCATGCTTTCTAAAGCACAGTGGAATTAATCAAATGTGCCCTGCTACCCTTGGGCCCAAGGATAGCCTATTTCTATATGGCCTTTAATATGTGTTAGCAACTAATGTGACTAAAAACTCAACAACTCAATTCAGTGATTCCAATACACAACAAACCATAGACAGAATGAAGGATTTGAAGAAAAAAATGTGATGATAATATAGAACATATTAATATAATGGTAATATAGTAATATAATTATAAACTCAAGAAGTCCCTGACTCTACTTTTCATTAGTTGGTGGGTAAGGAATGTAGGCCAAGATAGGACCAAAATAACTTAATTAATATTTAGATTCTAAATAAGCAGTCCAGTTGCAAAAGCAGAATAGGTAATCAAACATGGAAAACTGGGCACTAATTTCAAGGATAATCAGAAAACACCAAGAAAAATAGGAAAGAAAACACAGAGAGAAGACAACAGGTTGGAGAAGAAAAAAAACCAACCAAATCTTCTTCAGTACTATTCCCACTTACCTGACTTTCTACAAAAACTGTTCTAATGTAATATCTATCAATACAGGAAATTACAATTAAGAAAATATTCAGTTGAAAAAAATATGAACATCATGCCAATGTTATTTACCTTTATTTCATTATACCAAATACCGTGATAAATTCAAGTCATTGATCTCCATGCTCCTTAACTAATTCTCCATTGGCAAAGAATTTACTGTGTTTATGTGTTAAATTCTCCACAGATGGTCTCCAAGTGAGTAATTTGGCTTCATACTACATTATAGAAAACTAGTGAATCACCAAAAGATTGATCTTAATCTAGATCACAGATTAAATACTGTGTTTGATTGTTGCTTTAAACAATGAATGCTAGGATTACTTCTGAGAACTGAAAAGGATTTATGGAACATCCATGGCAGAACATTTTATATAGTGAGGCAGGGAAGGATCAAAAATAGGAGTGATGTAAATGACTATCTTCTTGATTATTTGCGGGCACGTGTGTGATTATCTTGAGTAATATACATTTAAGCAACCTTAATTCTAAGTTTTGGAAAGTTTTGGAAATCCTTGTCTTTCTCAATTTTTTTTTTTGTGTGTGGGTTTTGGTTGGATTTTTGGTGTTTTGTTTCATTAGCTGAAATATTTTGAAGGAGTTCTCTAAAATCATTGATCTTTCCTGCTTATTTCTTTTAACCCTGTATTTATATTCACAATCACTTAGAGGTGATTTACAAACAAAATGGTAGCATTAGGCTAAATTAACCCTCAGTATAATATGAAGTCTTTAACAGGTGTGCATTAAGTATTGATTTGCCATGCAGTTTATTTTCATACAAGATTACAGAGGCCTATGAATGCTTAGGTAGTATCTGGAATAAGAAAACAAATGTCTTCCATAGGTTCATGTTTTAATCTTTTTTTTTAAGTTCTAGTAGATAAAACAACAAAGTATGAAACAGCGTTCCCTACAGTGCCTATTCCATCACTATTTTTTTACTGTATTAAGATATTTTCTTGATTATGAAGGAGTTGAGGAATCATTGTCAGGCCAGAAATGAATCCTTTGCAGAAGTATTATCTCCATTGAGCATCAGTTTTACAGGTGGTTTACAAAACATAGAAGTACCCATAAAATAGAAAAGGGATTATTTAAAAGCATATGCCTATATGGATTCCATTTATTATCCTGGCATTTTCTTTGCAGTTAATAACTACAGTAACTGGTGATAAAAGATTGATATTAAGAAAAAACTTGGAAGAATTACTTTAGATAAAAGCCCCACTTTTTATCTTTGTAATCTATTTACAGCAGTGTCATAACAGATAAGCAGAAACAAGTATTTCTGAGATGAGAGGTTAATATCTTAATTTAGATTTGCTGTAAAAAAAAAAAAAGTGACATGAAATTGCATGCTTGAGTCAATTTTCCCAGGCAATTGCTGCAAAATTATTTGGAATTATTCATAATACATAGATACCTAAATATACCTAATAACCTAATTTGCAGTTTCAGGTGTCATTTTCAAGAATATGTACATTCTGAGAAATGAGTTTTGGAAATTAAATGGGACATAAGCATAAAGTGAGTCAACTGGAAATGTGATGGTTATAAAAATGAATAAGTTGTCAAGACCAGTAGGAATGATCAAGGGTTGGTAAAGTGAACACGGCACACCTGAGTACATTAAACTACTGGCGCAACTTGAAGTGTGACAATAACAGGGGTAGCCCTGACCCAGATACAGCACCTTGTACTTGGCTTTGTAGAACCTCATGAGATTCTTGGGCTGTCCAGGACCCTCTGGATCTCATCTTTCAGGTCTGTCAACCACTCGGCTTGGTGTCATCTGCAAATTTGCTGATGCTGTGCTCAATCCAAGCCTCTGTAATTGCTGAGTGTATTAAACTGTCCTGGTTGAAATATGGATCCCTGAAGGACACCACTTATCAATGATTTCCACCTGAATAATGAGCTCTTGACCACTGCCCTATGGATGTGACCATCCAACCAATTCCTTATTCATTGAGTAGCCCACCTATCAAATCTACAACTTTCCATTCTAGGTAGGATTTAGAGGACTGTGCCATAGACCTTACAGAAATGTAGATAAATGACACCTGTAGCTCTTATGAAATGAAAGTGGATGAAATAATGCATGGAAAAGAAGTCAGTGTGATGCATACAGCTGCTCTCTCTTGAGGCTTCCTCTGGGATTTTCTTAAAAAGAAATTGGTATGGAACATTTTCTCAGACAGTATCGAAATTATAGCAGAAAGGGCAAAAGAAGTGTCCCCATCCAGGGCCTATGCAAACTGCTTTAACCTGTAGCACTCTGTAGAGATCTAATTTTGTAAAGGTCATTGTGAACTGGTGGAAGATTAGTGATCTTCTGGGTAAAAATGGGATTTTCCTGTAAAACATGTTGATCGCTCTTACTTCTGTCTTTTGCATTTCAAAGGAGATTAATCACTGGTTTTGACCTTTGAAAATATCTTATGGTTGGTGATTTTTGGCTTTCCAATACCTGTATTAGTATTTCTTAAAAAGTGATACAATTTTTCTGTTAGACTTCTGATTGTTTTATTAGAATGAACTTGACATGTGACTTTCTATTGAATACTTTTTATTAGGGAAAAATTCTGTAACTACAGAGTCCTAAATCTGAGGTATAAATTGAGCATAAACTTTAACAGTGAGGAAATTAGTCAGTGGAGAAAGAGCAAAATGAAATTAATTTTCTGTCTTTTGTTAACAAGGGTAGATGACTTTTTTCAAAGACGCATTTCAGCCAAATAAAAGGTTTTTTGATCAATAATGACATAACTGGTGGAGAGTTGCTACCCTGAATCATCCAGAAAGCAAGGCTAGTTTTGAATACTCCTATCAGTGCTATGAATAATGTATATAAGTATCAGGAAGTTTTTGCTTATGGCTTGCATACATTTCCCCTTTCATAATCATCTTTTATTGTGCTACAACAAAAATGCTTTTTTTATAGTGAGTAGTATTTCTCTTACTATCAGAAGTACTAGAATTTATATTTACTTTTCAGTCAAAATTATTTTTCTTTGGAAAAATTCTGTTTCAGTATTTGGGGACATTTTTAAGATAAAAGTATCAACAACTTCTGTAAGATTTTGGAATTTGTTACTTTTTATTAAATAAAGCTTTTTTCCTTCTTTTTTAAAGTAAAAAGAAATTTTAATTCTATTTCTATTTTATGTAGTGCTGAAATCTGAAAGCAGCCTGTTACCCTAGCTATTTCATTCTTGAAATGCACAGCTTAGTTATTGCTTAAATAAAAATCGATATTGTAATTTGATCATATCTTACAGTAAAGTATTTAAAATTGCAGCTTTGATTTCTTAAGGGACTTTTCCTACCTGTCCATCTCCAAAGAAAAACCTCAAAGTTCAAACCGAGATGGTGGAGATTGGGCATTTTCATTCTGAGAGTTATTTTGTAATCTTAGATTTTTTTTTCCTGACCCCTTTCACAGGAAGTCAAAGATATCTGAGTGTTCCCTCTGATTCAGCTGTGAATTTTTTAGGATTTCCATCTCTCTCTGCTGAAGAGAGAAGAATTGAGTGCTCATACTTCGCAGCATGAATAAATCCTTACTATATGTAGGCCGCAAGAGATCCACTTAAGTCTGAGAGTTATGATTTTCTGCCTCCCTGCTGCAGAGGTGAGGAGCAAGCCCTGATTAGGACTGCCTGGAGATATGCACATAGGCCTCATTTAGATTTCACTAACATGAAAACTGTAAAGAATCCACAACTGAAAATGAGAGAGTAGCTGAATAGAAAATTACTACAAGTTACATTGGTTAAAATAGCTCAGAATTTAAGTATTGTCCCATATCTCTGTATTTAATCAGAAGATACAGGCCTTCTAATGCTTTCAAATATATATTTGAAAGCTTACACAAGTGACTTATGCCTTATTTGTTATTCTTATCAACCCTAAACTACTCTCAGATTTTGGAGCATGATGTGTTTGAGAGTGCAAGCATGAACACACAAAAGGATGAATGCACATACAAATATATGCAATATATGTACACACATACATATGTGTAAAACATTTATAAGGACTATGAAAAACAAAAGTGTAGGAGATAGGAGGATGTGAGAGTGTAAATTTAAGATACAGAAAGAGACAGGGTGACAGGTTTGATCTGAATTTAATGAAGGAAGAGGATCGAGGTCAGTGAATGTACTGAAGACACACACAGGCATCTTTTGCACGTAGGCCAGCATCTTGTTTCTAGTATGCAGGCTGAGATAAAGACATTCTTATGGCTGAAAAAGTTAAGTTCTGAACCACCAGCTGAGATTTAGTTATTGTTTTGTCTCTGTAACCTCATTCTTGATCAGATTTGATTTTGAGACGCTTTTAAGTAACCTTATTTGATCTTTCAATAGTACTTCAGATTCAGACAAATTTAGACAGAAAAAGCTCTTACCCTAAGGATGCACATGCATCCTTTTTTGTGTGTGTTGCAAGTTCTTCCTCTTGGGTTCATTTTACACATGATCATTTAATCACCCATTTCTATCTAGTCATATTATAGCGGATGGGAGAAAAGGAGTTGCTGAGCTTGAGGGTGTGCAGCTGAGCCAATGGGTGAATGTCAGTTGTTGAATCTATTCTGTCTAGAGTTTAGGAGTGCTTTTTTAGAAATTTATGTTTAATAGAATTCATGAATGAATGATCATTAGAACATGCGTCAAAATTTATGGGGTTTTTGTGTTCTTATGAAAACTGAGACCCACTGAAACTCTGTTTCTTTTTCCACTCCACTAAAAGATTATGAAATTAGTATCTCCTGCAGGTAAATGGAAGACAGCTGCAAAATCATGCAGATATTTTACCTTGAGAAGAGTTTGTTTTAAGAATTGACAGAAATCCGTGCTTTAAAGTCAAGAAATTGGCTAAAATTTTACTATCTGCAGAATGAAGACAAAAAATTAAAATGTTAGTCAATTCAGACTAAGTCAACTAAGTATCAACAAGTACAAGGGGACTCCTTTGAAATTGTCTAGTCAGAAATAGCCATCTGATCCGAAGTGACATCTCCAAAATGAGTGTTGATGAACATCTGTCACAGTAAAAACATTATTTAAAAAATGAACTTTCATAATTAGTTATGTAGGGTTTTTTTTTTCAAATTTTAACTAGTGTAGAAGAAACAATTTTCAAACAGAGAAAAATTTTACTTACTTTTTCTTTTTCTATTTTTTTTTAAATTTAGCTATTCCCTGTGTAATGACCCTTGTTTTGAGAAGCACACTATGAAGTATTAAAATAATAGTACTGAAAGGTCATGTGCATTCTTTCAGAAGTTAAGTGATTCTGAATAAAGACATCATCTTTCTGAATATAATGTTATGCACCTTTCAGAATTCATCACTGTAATTAATTAGAATTAATCGACACTTGAAATGTACTTTTAAACTTGTTAAGATCTACATATGAACTAATTATTTTCAGCTTTTATTTGTGCCACTTCCCTGTGGTCATTAGGCTTGACTCAATCTCCCTACAAGCACACCATTTAGATATGCTGTTATTACTTGCAATTGGAAAGACCAGTGATCTCCTCTCAGATGCACAATAAAACATAAATGAAATGCAGGAGTATGTACTTCCCCCAAAAGGCAGAGTCACCTGTCTCTGTGATATTTCAAAGGATCTTTGGGAATGTGTGTGTCTTGACATTTCATAACACTTGCAGCTCCTAACAGAGGCAAAAAAAAAAAAAAAAAAAGGAGACAATGTTTTGTTTTCTTGAGTTCTGGTTTTTGTGCAGCAGTACATCAGTACATCTGCTCTTTTTCCATTTGTCTCAACACTTCTTCAAACATACAGTATTTACTATCAGTGAATGACTTTGCCAAACAGCCCTCTAAACCTGAGAAGGTTTCCTCCTTCTTACTGAAATGTTTCCCCTCATTTTTACTTATATATCTTATATGCCATATATATTTTTCTACCTTCCTATGCTAAGGAAAAGAAAGGAATCTCACTAAATTGATTTTACTACTATTTTGTCATTATGAACATGAGGCAGTCAGACTCAATTTAATAAGAAACCAAAGATCCTCACTGATTGAAGCCTGTGGGAATTCCTTGTACAGAGATGAATGATCGGTACTTTCAAACTCCTGCTGCAATTCTTCCCAAAATAGGAGAAATAAAAGCAGTATCCTACTTCCTAGACATACTGATCATAGATCTGTCACATCTTCACACACATAACACTTCAATCCACAATGTGTGGATTGTCTGTCAATTTTAAAGGTAATTTCTTTGTGTGACCAAGCATATGATGCAGCATCTACAGATTAATCTATTTTATAGGTATCTTACAAGTGAGGACCTTCTCATCTGCTCTAAAACCATATTTTCTTTAATATGCTAGAGGCTGGTTTTGCTGCCAGCACCTTCCACTTAAAATCATGTTTCATAGACCTTAATTTTGTTATCTTCTCTGGACATATTGATGCTAATGCAAGGTACTGTGAAGCTGTAGCAAGACATACAGTATAAAGCTCATGGGTATGAAAAATTAAGCTTCACCAATTTGATATGTTTATAAAACCTTTCTGCTTTATGTTCAGTTGCAATTTACTGGGAAGAAAAGATTTACTCATTTTAATACATTATGTATCATACTTCAATCCATGTAATAATCCTTGTAATTATTAAAAGTGTGGGGAGAACTGCAAATAAGCAGTAGACATCTAGAGATATTGCTCTTCTAACAAGTGTCATTGGGAGAAGGCAGATGAAAGGTCTTGTCAGGGATTGACTCTGGCTTCAACCCATAGTTGGTCTTTTCATTCATAAACCCAGTCCTGGAACTTTAGTTAAATGGCAAAAAACTTTATGCTTTAAGTTATGATCAAGATCATAGTAGAAAAAAGCAGTGGGGTATGGATAGAAGCCAAAAGGTACATCCTGACGTCTGTGACACACAGAAAATCACATTGAGAGGTGCCTTGCCCCCTGAAAGGCACATTAAGGGGGGCATGGAGACCCAACAGACACACCCAAGGGTCCAGGGTGGTGCTGGTGGTGCTGTGCTGGTGGAATTCCTCATAGTGCTTAATCCTGCTGGCAGCTATCAGTGTCCCCCTGCACTTAGGAGCTTGGCTCCTCTTTTTGCAGGTGGCATCTGGCATCACCAGGCGAGTCCTGCCTGTCACAACCCCCTGGGGAGTGATGAGGTGAGGCAAGGTGGTGTAGTGGCTGCTCCCACTGGGCCATGGAGTAGATCTGATGGTGCTGGGGTGCAACAGGGTGCAGATGGACCTGTGTCCTTCAGGACTAGGAGAAGCAATGAGCTCCGGGACAAGGAACAGGATGAGCTGTATCTAGAAGCCATCAAGGCTAGCAAAAGCTTTGGGGGTACATAAAAGCAAAGATTTTAGATTCCTCCTTTTAGGATTCTATTACAAATTAAGTATTTCCCGTGAATAATGTTAATTTAGAATTGTTGGAAACTCTTTTACAATCTGATGTAGAGTTGGTGACAGTCCTCTTCTGGTTGTGCATAATGCTGCCACTGGCTCTGTCTCCTGTTTTAAGTTAATTTTCTAACTTTTGTCAATTTGCATTCTTTATCTTTGAATAGGCAGAAGATGTAAGAGGCTGAGTACCAATGTCAAGTTCTGATTCATCCTTTTCCCACCTGAGCCCTGGGAGCCATCAGACATCAGAAAGTGTCGATGTGCAAGAGCTGAAAGCATGTGAGCAGTGACTTCAAGCTCAAGAAAAGGTCAGTGGGGACATCTCTGACAGGTGAGAAACCAGCTGAACAAAGCCAAACCAACAGCTAACAGGCTGGAAAAGGAAACAGAGCAACTGAAAAAGCCCTCTAGTAAGTGTCATTTACTTTAGTTATATTGCAGGAAGAGAATTACATCAGGCCTGGAGATACACAAAGGCGCAACACTGAGAAAGTTCAAGGGAGAAAAGGTGTCATCAGGAGGGTGCAAGAGCTGCAGCAACAACTGGCCGAGCTCCACCATTAAACCTTTGAGGGGAGCACCCTAACCTGAACCCTGACTCAGTGTTCTCCTCAAAATCCTCCCAACCTCAAATGTGCTGCCCTCTACCCCACCCCAATACAGCCCTGGTCTCTGTACATCCATACCCTGGGATGCCTTCCCCAAAAATATCACAACCCCTCATCAACCCCTCGTGCGAGTCCCTGTGGTCCTGTCTCTCCTCAAAATATCCTACAGTTCCCAGATACCCACCCCACTGTCCTTGGGAGGCAGAACCCCAAAACTTGCAATTTTCCCCAACTCGACCCACATCCATGACCTCCTCCAGATGCTGTCCAGCCAGGTGGGGAATGCAGGTGCTTCTAGTGGGGGCACAGCTGAGCACCACCAGGCTTCTGGGGGGAAGCCCAGGGTCACTCCAAACCCTCTTTCTCCTCTTCCTTCCCTTGCCTTTCTAACCACATCAACCCCAAGGTCATTGCTGGTGAACCCTTATTGAATGTGGGCAAACTTATATTTTTTATTAGAGCAGACAGAAACTACCAAATATTTTTCTGGTGTCTATTCATTGCTGCACAGTGAAGCTTCCCTTTTTTCCCAAATTTTTTTTTGCCAATGTCACACTGGCAGATTGACCTTAACTAATGAAGCTTTACAGTCACCTAAGTAATTTTATGCCACTCTCTGAATAATATAGAAGGTTTTTTGGTTTTTTTGTTTGTTTGTTTGTTTTTTTATTTCCTGTAAAACCATAAGCACTCTAATATGTAAAAGGGACTAGGGTGAAATGTCTACAGACCAGAGCATTGTTAGAGTTGTTTGACCCCATTACAGGGCAGAGCATCCTGCTACAGATATATACTGCATTTTTAAGGCAGATTATCACCTATAAACAGGAGTAAGCAGAGAATCGTGACAAGAAAAGTGTGTTTGCAGCTAACATATAATGATGCTAACATTTTCTGAAGATATACTGTTTTAAACTTTTACAGATTAATTATTCCTCATTTATTACAGTGAGAATTTAGGAATTTGATACTCTGTTTTTACAGTGTTACATTTTAGGTATAGCAGTTAGCTGGTTCTGTCACATGTAACTTCTTGACTAGTCACAAGAGCAAAATTATTTCTAGTTGAAACAATCAACCACACTGAGTCTAATGTACCTTGAGAGTCCAATATGAAGTGATTTAAAGGCCATTCAGCTGTAGGCTGATGGTTTCTGTGGTGGGATGATAGAAACATTGATCCAGAAATCACTCAGAGGGAGCAGAGGAAATGTGTGCATATAGAATAACATTTCAAACCCTACTGGATATCCATGACTTTTTTTTTTTTTCTCCTATAGTTCAGCTACTGTTCATTGTTTTGAGCTCAAACATCATGCTTTAGGACATACAGGCAGATTCTCTATTTATGCTAGAAGATGTTCTGAAGATATTTTCAAGATTTTAGGAATATTTTTTTTTATAAAATAGGTAGCAGAGATAATGCCATGATCCACTGGAATAATGTTAGGATCCTACTTCAGAAATAATGGTAGAGGCCAACTATTAAAAGATACCTCTGCCTGAGCTAAGGTGAAAATGAGACCAATTGCCAGAATCAAAAGCACAGATTTTATTTAACAGTAAATGTGGGGTAGAGGGAGAGGGGGATGGCAGAGGGGGGGAAGAAAAAGAGATAGAGACAGAGATTAAATAAGAAGATAGTCACCACCACATGGATTCCTGTGGCATCCACTGGCCCTTCTTCTTCTGGTCTTCTCTGTGTTGGGAGTCCTCAAGTGTTCTTCTCTTATTACCACTTTTGTAATAAGTCCTTGGTATCCAGCAGTGTATGTGCCATTCCAACAACTTAGGTGGCATGTGTCTATGCAGCTGCTTCCTTCCCAGCAGTTTGCCATGGGGAGAATTTTTGGTCTGAATAGGTTATCCAGATGTGCCTCACCCAGCCTGTCCTTTTCCTGTCACATCTGCACTTTCCCCACAGTCTGCACAGTGAAGTCTTGTCTGGTGTGCTAACTCCAAACCTTTCACCTCCTGTAGGACAGAAGTTAACACCTTCCTGTCAGCTATCTGTGCTTGTTGTGGTATCTCATCTTATGGGGATAGTGTTTTGAACCATTTTTACTGCATTCTTTAAATTCTGACACATAAAAACAAGGAAGTGATTCTTTAAGAGAAGAATATGACTTGGTAGCAGTAATCAGTTGGTCTACCTTTTTTCAGAGGAATTCAGTTTTGTGTGAATTTGGTCTTTTTTTTCTCATTAATTTATAAGATGATCAAGAATGAAGAGCAGCTGCCTTTATACTTCTAAATAGAAGAAATCAGGGAGAAATCTCTATTGATTTTCATTGTTTCCAGAATATGTTAAAAAATACTGTCTTTTCTTTGGAACTGCGCTTACCCATTTTCACTAACATTACCCTTTGAATTTAATTGTTGGTTAGAGATGTTTGATGATAATTCAGAATATTTTAACATTACTGGACATTTAAGATTTTCAGTATAAAATTCCACTCCACCTAATTGGAATGCTCTTCATTAGGATTAATTAGTTATGACTTCTTCCTGCAAATCTACTGAAGCTTAACCAGACTTATAGAGTAACTGACATTTAAAAGTAGCTATAATTTGATTTATTTCAGTTTTGCCAGACAAGTAGAGGGTACTTATATTCCTTTTGTGTGCATCAGTCTCAGAAAGCTCAATTAATTCCTAGCTCTGATGAATGTAGAGTTATTTATTGCTTCCGTGCCATTCCTTTCTAAATCTTCTTTCTGTACTTTAAAGTACAAGAAGCAATAAGTCTAAGTTCAAGAAGTAACTGAAAACAGTATGGGCTTCTTTGTGTGTTCATATTGATCATCAACATCATCTTAACTTCCTTATTTGAGATATAGCTGTTTTCATTTTAATTTATACCTATATCTTAATGAGACATCTGATTTAATTGAGATAGGAACATTACTGCTAAGATCTAAGTATTGTTCACCTCATAATTAATTCCAGTGTATTAAATCCAGCTGTGAGCTATAGTGAAAGTCCTAATGGTGTACTGAGATGAGTCTCCCAAGGGTAAGAAGGCAGGATGATCATATTAAAAGTAAAGGTTAGATGAATAAGATAAATCCTCAAAAAAAATTTTGGTGAAAAGGGAAAATTCCCACCAAAATTGTCTTTTGTGAATATGGCTAAAGTGGAGAAACTTGGAACTCAGTTTAACCATGTCCTGATTGTGCCTTGGGATGTGATCTGTACCCACGCCATTGTGTCCTGCTTGGCTGCATGAGGGGAAGGAAATGGGATGGGGTGTGCTTCAGTAAATTCCTGAATCTGTGGGAACAAGAAATGAAGGCTGCACATTTCTCTGAGTTTAGATGCAATTAGGATGATTATCCTAGCAAAAGAAAATTATAATTTAAAAAGGATGTATTGAAGAGTAATTTATCTTTTCCATAGACCTCCAAAGCAATCTAAATGCATTCACATGTTTAAGTGGGAGCATATAATGGTGCACCACCATGCCTTGGAGTAGCACTGAATGAGAACAGATGGCTTGACTATACCTGGCACAAGTGTCATGATTCATTGCAATGCAAGGCAATTTTTACTTCACAGTACAGTATCTAATACCAGTATAATGCTTTATTTTTGTTTATCAAACCTGTTCCAATCAGTGTGAAAATTGCTCCTAATCTGGGCAAAACAAAATTTGATATATGAAGAAAATGGAAATTAGATCTCATTTTTACAAGAAAGGGGGAAACCATACCTAATCATTCATACATCTATCTAATGCATTAGATAACGTAATAACATCTATGAAGGGTGAATAAATTCCAAAAGACTAATACAACTTAATTTTCTAACATTTCAGTATCTCTCCAGATGAAGTCTACATAATCAAAGTAATCTGTTTCGTCAGATGGAGCAATTTAATCATTAAAAATAATGGAATCATACTGTTTGTATTTGAAAAAAAAAAAGCTATTACTCTTTGTTTATCAAAACTGAATTTGCTACAACCTTGGATTGTGTCAAAGCATCAAACAGCATTTTTTGCTGAGTGCTGGAGCTAATCTTATCCCCCTGGATACACAGAGATATTTGTTTTGGAGTATAGGAAAACCAAGCAGTGTGTCCTTGGTGCTGAGGGAAGAGACGAAAACTTTGGAAACTTATTAAAGAAGGCCTTCATAAGGACCCTGCAGCCCCAGAGACCCACAGACTATCCTTTAGGTCTAAAAACACTTGAAGATTTAGGGAAACTGAGAAAGCTTTGGGGGATTGCCAGGGACAAAACACTGCAAAAAAACAACCTTAATCTTCAGCAATCAAGTTAATGGGCAGAAACCAGCAATGCTTTGTAAGGTAGTTGAAAGATCTGGAGGAGTGGGACAGGCTTAAAAACTTCCAGATATAGTCTGAAGAGAAGATCCTGGTGCATGGATGGAGTCATCCAGGTAGATCAATTTGTTCTGGAAGATATGAATTTCAGTAGTTACTTAACAAGAATTTAATGTCTCTGGTGGTATAACTGCAAATAGATTTTGTTAACTCTGAAAAACCTTTTTTAATGAAAGTAGAAAAATCTGAGCAAGTCATGAGCAGCTGATGGTCTTTATTCAAAGTGTACAATGAATTTTTTGAAGTCGCATATTCCTGTTCATGTCAATTAGTATTTCTGCTATACAAACTACAACTAACTAATCTATAGCTACTTTTGTTTACTAAGTTAAACACGCACTTAACAGCAGTATTGAATCCCGATTACAAGGGCTCGTGGCCCAGCCTAATGAATATTTCTCTGTCTGTGTATTTCTCTTGATATATAAATACATAAAAATAATGAAAACTGATATGATAAGAAGTTCTGCTGAAGATTTACTTGACAAAAAAAATAAAATTTTTCCTTTTGTCAAATGGGGAAAGAGAGAGTTCCAACATCATATGACATAGTAAGTTACATTTCAAAATCAACTGGCAAATTCAGTAGTTTTAAATGTGGGGAAAAATTCAGAAGCAGCTATGAACTAGAACTATTTTTAAGGTTAACTTTTTTAAGCCTTTAAAACTATTCTAAAGGACTTTATGCACTTCTTTATCTTAAAATAATAGATTTATCTTTATTTTAATCTTTATTGTTTTACTTTCTGCTTAGGCTATAAGCTAGTACCAAAATAAACAATATTTATTTATTTATTTATTCTTGAAAAAAAAACTGGCTAAAGAGATCTTCTCTTTAAGCTGTGATGCTGATATTGCAAATTTTTCATCTACTAGGCAGAAACATTATCAGCAAATAATTTGTCAGGA
Organism: Pyrgilauda ruficollis; assembly: GCF_017590135.1. Taxonomy (NCBI): domain Eukaryota; kingdom Metazoa; phylum Chordata; class Aves; order Passeriformes; family Passeridae; genus Pyrgilauda; species Pyrgilauda ruficollis. The sequence continues at coordinate 12,078,503 of NW_024526599.1, read as the reverse complement.
GTTATTTTAAAATATTCTGTTATTTAAGCTTGTTACTGAATGAAGACGATCTGAAAGAATATAATGGTTAAACAAAATTAGCATTTTCCCCCCAAGATTCCCATATCTTGATGGGAAAATTTCGCTTAAATGTAAAAACTATATTTATATAATTATTATTAATTTATGTTTATTGTTAAATAAGTATACTTCAGATTTCAATTTTCCTCAATGACCTCATAATAATGCTGTTTTATATTTCCACTATCAGCTAACCTCTGTTAATAAGGACAGGGAAAAAATAATCAGAAATGCTGTGCTTTCTTTTTTTCCTGGCTCAGTTCAAACAATAGATAACACAGTAAGACACAGAAAAGACTTTTATGGAAAAAGAAGTGTGTTCTGCCAAACAAATCACAGTGGGCACTTTAAGCAAATTTAACAAGTAGGTAGAATAAATACGATGGTGTATGATACATATTTTATGAGACCCTGGGCCATTACATGTTTTTTCATAAATTTTTAAACCTGTGCAATTTTCCACTCCAATAATTTTAAATGAAAAATGTTTTACTTTAGAGAAAATTAGTTAAAGGATTGAAAACCATTGTAAGAATAAAGAAACTTTGCTTAAGAGAAAGAAAATAGATTTTTTAAAGTGAAAAGTCAATTTATATAATTTTGCTAAATGCTTTAAGTAGGAAATTGCATGAGTAATTTAGAAGTGCAAAGTGCATTGGGTTGGTTAGTAAATTACAGGGATGTTTTAAAAAATGCTCCCCATTGGTTACAAAACAGACTTGAGTAGGAGTCTTGAAATGAGTGTTGTAGATATGACAGAGCACATCAAGACTTTCACTGACCAAGCAAAATAGAATTCAGCTTTTCTGGGAAAAGCAGGCTGAATTCATTGACTGGTATCCTCCAATAATGTAAAGGAGGGGTTTTTTAATTTCTAACTTCCAGTACTCTCATCCTGGAAATCATTTGTGATGGTATTATTCTATTTATTCACAATTAATTCAAGACTGTGGGCCAATGTCAATAATTTATTAATGTAAAAGTTTTAATAGTAAATCTATTGTCTATGATATAAATGTACTACATTTCAGATTAGTTATGAAAAGTCTCAGGTATTAAATGTAAAATAAGAAATTTAAATCGCTTCTAATTTTAGCATGGATTTTCAGTCCTGGTTCCTAAAAGAGAACCAAAGCCATGTGTTTGTCTTCTCTTGCAAGTCTAACTTTACAGTTGTTAGAAGCTAGAGTCTGCCCCTTTGGGACAAAATGACAAATGTTGCTAGTCGTTTAGAAGCAGATGCCAAAAGATTACCTTAATTCTGAAGAAAACTGTGATTAAATATTTTTTACAGGTATACAGATAAATAATTCCAGGGAAAATAAAAGCATTTCATCAGGACATTCAGTCTTAAAACATATTATAGAATCATGATTCGCAAACTCAGTCACCAAAAATGTCTAGGATGTTTTAAATGGTCATGTATGCATCAGAGGCTTATTTGGTTGTGGACTTAAATTTAAGGTCTAATATAATTTTGCAAACTGCATTCAGTCATGAAACCTGCTTTTTCATGTAGTGTGACAGTTCCACATCAAATCCTTTTTCTGCATTGGGGTTTATGATAGGAAAACCTTGGGAACTACTGTTTGAACGCAAGTATTAAAATTTAAAAGTTCATGTTGTTGCTGAGATAGAGAGAAATACTATGTGAAAAGGGTTAGTTACAAAAATTAATGAATTCACCAAAATATAAGTAGTGTATAATAGAATAATAGTGTTAGGAGAGCAGGAAAGAAAGTCAAAAGAAAATAATGATTGTTTCAAGATTGTGAGCATCCTAAATCTGGAAGTTGATTTTTGTTTATTATTTATGTTGTCATAGTGTTCAGGAGTTCTTGCTATTGACTGGAGCCTTTCAAGCCTAAGAGTATGGAAGCAGAGCTTCATGGGGTTTGTAATGAAGCATTTTTTGAGTGTTAATGTGTGAAAATATAGAGTCTTGAAGACATAGGATCGATCAGTAGAGGTTAGCTACGTAAGTAATTGTCAGTACAATGCAGACTATATTTTTGTAGGTGTTACATAATGGAATGTTTAAGTAGAATTAAGGGAAGAATAGATGGTTGGTTATAGCAGTAGGAAAGAAGGTACAGAAATGTTTGTTAGAAAATTTAGAATCATAGAGCATCTAGGTTGGAAGGAGCATTATGGAGTCATCTACTTTATTCCCCTTTTCAAACTAAATTGGTAAGTGATAAGGTTTAGAAGTTAAGGAAATTTTGAAAGAATTTTAGACTCAGTTAAAAGGTGTTGGTTGTCATTACAAAACATCCTGAAGGATCTGTCCTTTCAGAGTAAAGATCATAACCTATGCTCAGTGTAAAAAAATATTCAGGTTGGTGAACAGATAGGAAGAAATAGGTACATTTGCAAGCCAGCTAGGAAATGATGGGTACTGGAGCAGTTTGAAAAGACAGGAGAGCATCCATTCAGTTTGTCAGTACCAGAAAATCAGGTGCTGCAGTTTTTGGGATGAAGCCAGGCTGAGAGTGTAGCCTGGGTGAGTGGACAAGGAGAGGCACACAGGGAGAGTCACTGAGGTGGTGCTTCACAGAAAGATCAGTCAGTGGTGATGGCTGAAAACATAGCCTGGGGTCAGCAGGGTGACTTTGCAGTCTGGGAAAAGGTGAGGAGTTATTGAAGGGTTTGCAAGAGCATTGCTTAGTCGTGTTCACATTTAGCTGATGACTAAATCACTGTGAGGAGGTCATAGAGGCAGAGAATGAAATTTCAGGTCAGAAGAGGCACACAGATCCCTGAGTTTCTTTCCTAAATGTGGTGTCTAATTTTTGGTGATGGATAGGACTGTAAGAGATGCTCAGCTAATGCAGGATCTAATTATAAATTAGCAAGATTACAATTTGCATCTTTATGTTATTGCATTCTGAAAAATGGCCATATAAACTGTATTTTTACAAATAGAGTTTATGGAGTTTACAAGTCATTGAGTTCCTATGTATTTTCACATAAATACTTCCTTGCCTTTTATGTCAACCTTTTTTTCTTGTCCCTTGTGAAATAGGTTTTGCAGCTCTAAAATGGCACCAGACTTATTTCACCAAAGGCATCCATCATACTGTAAAATACAGCAGTAAATATCCAAGGTGCACACAACCTACTGTTTATTAAATTTATAAAGTTCTTCTGTGTTTTATTTTAAATTTGTATTACTAAATATTCCCTACAGAACAGCTGAGCATACTTGCTAAGTGTCACTACTAATATAAGAAACAAACAAAAAGGTGTTTTGGAAGGTCCTTTAACAGATATTAGGGCAAACTCAACATTGAAAATCTGCTGCACTACCTAATGTATGATCGAAAGGCATTTTGGGACCTTTCAACCTGCTATTGATTTTTTGGTACTTTGAAAAGTACTAAAACATTTAAAAGCCTTGGTTTAGGTAACCATATATGAGTCACAATATCAACAAAGATAAAAAGTTTTTAAAAGAGCAAACTATTTTTGGATGACCCTGGGATGCTGCTGTGGTCATAAAAGGAATTGAAAGAGTACATTAAACAACTTCAGCAAAAAACATATATTTAAAAAAAATATAATCAGTTCTCTTGTGCCAGTAGTCTGTAAATTATGTCATTGAATGCTAGTATGCAAACAATACATGTTAGTTGGAATCTGGGCTGTTCCAGAAGGTATTTTAATAAGCTCTAATTGTCATTATTTGCAATTTTTCTTGTAGCATTGTTTATCTAAGGGTCCCTTATCAAAAACACCTTTTTTGCATTATTATCATCTCTAGAAAATTGTCTAGCTTGTTATTTTTCAAAGTGCACTGCCCTGTAGATAATCTTAAATGTAGTTGTTTAATGCAAAGAGAACAGGGCAGTCTGAATCATTAATTATTAATGAGTAATTTAGCTAATTACCTAATAGAAGGGTCTGAAGGTGCAGACATTCATTTAGAAAGAAATTACACTGACAAATGCAAAAATTCAGATTCCTATTTAACAGCAGTATAATTTAATGAAAGATGAAACTTAAATGTGAGAATATGCAAATCCATAAACTGTTTTCTCAGTACTTGCCTCTCTTGTTTGTTCACTCATGCATTTAGTTTCTTTTGTTTATGATTTCCTTGGATTTTTGTTAGTTTTATTTCATAGCCTTTCTACATTAAAGTAATTTGTTTGAACCGAATATGGAGAGGGAACAGTGATTTCACAAATTAAACTACTTCTGTAAATATAATGTTTTTGTTATTTCCATGCACAGCTGGTAATTTAGGCATTCGTGTTAGCAGCTATCACACTGTTCTATGCAGCTGCCTACTGGGGTCTCCAATCATCCACTTGAACTGTAGTTCAAGCGAATTGTGGTAAACCCAGTATATTTTAAAAGTTTGAGACAAGTATGAAAGATTTGTTAACAGTATTAACTAAAGCAATAGGAACAAAGGAGAAACGTACATTAATTTCTCTTAATATATAGGATTATGCTAAATTAATTTTGTCAGCATTACTGCCAAGACCTTTCATTTTCCAACCTTTGTAAAATCTTTTTTTCTTACAAATCCTCTGTTTATTTCCAGCTCATAATTGAAACTTCTGGAGTTCATATACTGTGCCTGTCCAGTCAGGCATATGACCAGCTGATAATGCTGTTTAATTGGTTACTTAATGAAATTTGAAAGTGCATGATTGCACCAAATCCACAGATTTCCTCATTCCACTCTTTTTTTTTTTAGCAGGGGATATCAAAATTTTTTTCAAGTTATTTCATATCTAAATGACTATAAAAAGAAACTGATCATGTTGGTATTTTTTTTCGAAGTAAAAAGAATTTAGATTAAGTATATTGAGTAATATTCTTGAATATATTCTTCTCCATTTTTTGTCTGCTGACAGATTGAACCTGGAGATGTATTTGCAGGTGAATAACACACCAAGAGGCATCATTCTGCAACGTAGTCAGTCAGTGTATTTTGCAAGGGAAGTTTACTTATTAGGGTTATAAAAGTGAAAAAGGTGGAGGAAAATTAAAATATAAGAAATCACTGATGTCTCAACTCAAGCTTTTAATGAATTAGGTGTAGGAAATATTCAGTCTGTTAGTCTTTTTCTTTCATGTATTTGAAGTGGTCTGACCTCAGTTCTGTGGTCCAAGTTTTTTTAGGCAGAAAGAAAATTCAGAACTTAAGTTGAATAGAGGAAATGTTGTCCTACTACTGCATAGAAAATAAATACTTTAATTCCTTTATCTAGTTGATTTTAAATATTATTTTGTAATACCTGTATTTATTCACCTATTTAAAGCAGTGTTGTTGTTGAGATACCAGAGTTGGTGTTATCAGATCTCTCAATTTTATGTTTTTACAAAGAAATGTCTTAAAAGCTGTAGAGATCAATTTAACATCTGGCAACAGTTGTCCATTTGAAAATGTAAACAGAATTTGCAGTGACCTGCTTATGAAAGTAAAAAACACCATCTGCATGTGGTGCAAAATATTTGATCTTTCATGCACAATAGATTGCATCAAAGTCATGAATTCTTTACAGTCCTCAAAACAGGTAAAGTATTTAAAGAAGAAGGGGTCTTTTTAAATTTGAGATTTTGCTGAATTGGAAAATGGTGTAATTGTTGTTTGTAACTTGCAGTAAATATTGTCTTGTTTTGTTGTTCTGCTTGTTTGCATAATAAACCAAATGTATCATTACAATCTTTTATTTTTATTTTTTATTGATTTTTTTCTTACTACTACAGTTTGTTTTAGTGGAAAGTTATAACTGTTCATAAGCATATGTAATAGAAGATCACTATCGAACTGTAATTGTGTCTGTACTGCCCATAGTAACACAAATGTAAAAGGAAATATGTTCTGGCTCTTACCTTGCTGAAAAGTGACAATGATTACACATTTTTCACTGGTGAAATTTAAATTCTACAGTATATAATGGGGAATAACTATCCCCCAAATCAGAAATCAAAACAATTGAGTTTTGGAAAGCATCAATGACCAATTTAGGAGAAAAAAAAAAAAAAGAAAGAAAAAAAAAGTGATGTTGTAGAAACAAACACGTGGTGTACAAGATCCTAAATAGGTGTTGTTTAGATTTACTCCGGTGCCTTCTTTGAAAACACAGAACTAAAGGAATGGGTGTTGCAGACTGACCACTGATGAATGAGTAATTCTTAGGGTATACTGTAACATTTTGGTACTTGTGCTGAAGGAATAACCAATAGCATTAAGCTTAGAAGGTCTCCATGAAACTGATCATTCTCCACATTTCAAAAAGTCCAAGCTAAAAACAATGCAGAAAGATGCCAACAGAAACTGCTGGATCCCAGTCAAATAGTTTGCTTGGATCCCATTCAATTACAGCAAAATCCAAATAAGCCAGACAAAATCTGTGCCCAGATTTTTGCTAAACACCATTATTTCAGTGTTCCTTCAGCAATAGCTTACTGAAAGATAAGGCTTATTATCTAGAAGTCTAACACATGGATCTACCTGTAAAATAAATCATAAAGCAGGGGGGAAAAAAAAGCTTACACAGAGGGCTAGAAGATAAAAATTGAATATCTAGAGTTTTTCTTTCCACAATATTAGCAATTGGATTATATGTATATACATTCATAGCTTTGAAATTAATATTTCTAAAATTAGAAAGTGGTAATCTCCAAGACTGGATAAACTAGTCATCAAATAGGGAAAATTGATGCACAGAATGAGTTTGCCTATATAATGTTGGGATGTATCTGGAAAAACAGAGATAAAAAGCAAATCAGAAAGCAAGAAAAAAGAGAAGAGCTTGAAAGACAGATATATTACATATTTTATTACTCTTGATACTGTGCAATAAATTATGTCTTATTTCTTGTTACAAAGTGAACAAAAGGCTGATACATTTTCTCACTGTCACTGGTTTTTTTTTTTATTAGGACAATAAATTCATGCTTTGATACCAGTCTCATTCTATTAACAGTGTATTTTTCCACAGTATCTGATCTTACAGGAAATTCACTTTAGCACCTCCTCAACATCTCCAAAGGCATCTTGTTTACAAGGATTGCTCAGTAAGATTTCTTTGAAAAGTGTGTTTAGTTGGAACAAATAACATTTGCATCTGGTTAGAATATCTGAGTGAATTTTCACAGTGTGACTGCTATGTAGGTGCTTTTAAAAAGCCATGGAACCATCTATTCCAGTGCCCAGTCTATTGACTGACATTTTTTTCCTTATCTCTTAATAGGCTGTACCACATTCAGACACTTTGATTTATGTTATCACACATCATACATTTCCTTACTTACAGTTTTAGGCTTTTAAATAAAGCTTAGCATCAGATGCATCATTTACCAAGCAGGAAAAAGGATTCTTTTCTGACACTTGAAAATCCATTCTCCTATGTACAGAGCATACTTTAAATAGTATCTTAAATAACCCTGGATATTATTACCAGAAGCAGGACCTACCTGAAATATATATATATATATATATATATATATATATACACATATATATATGTATGTATGTATGTATAAATGATATATATAATATTATATATACACAGATATACATATATTTATACATATCTCTATATACACACTCCTTATGCTTTGTGGTTTTGAGTAGATATCCCAGTAAATTTTCTAGTAAAATTAAACAAAACCAATGAGATAAGGATTTATTTGCAAACATGCATACACATACTATACATACACAGACATTAATTATTGCTCCCCTTTGCAAATCAGTAGCTTGGGATTAACATCTAAATTTTCTATCTAGCTACAGAAACATGAATTTTTTTATTAAATTACTGAGTAGTGTATCTATAGTCAATGGTGCCTCTAAAGAGGTATTGCTCTTCAGTAAGCATTTCTTATCACACTCAATGAAATAGACTGATTTGTGGTTATTTTGAGATAGAGAGAATTAGACGTACCAGTAGGAATGCTCATTAAAAATACAAGTGCTCTCATTTTGTTATGTAAGTATTGGTAAGATTTTTTCCTTCCTGATCTCATACTTTTCAATAAAATCTCATTCCTATGAACTGCCCATGTTGCTTTGAGACTGCTAGGCATAGAAATTATTAGAAATACTTTTTTAAAATTTTTGCATTTCTATTTCTTTTTTTCATGTGAGTCATTTAATCCTTCATTGTTGAAATGTAGCCTACGTCACCTATGACACATTATATTTCTTTTAACACATTAGGACTTCTTACTTTATCTGGTAGAAATCTAGCGTGCATTCTGACTCCTAACGGGCAATGGCAATATTGAAAAAGGGAATGAAAATGTTTTTTAGTGCTCATCTAATGCCAAATGCTTGGCATTACAAATTGGTGTGGGTCTTCACAGAGCTGTCTTACTAATGTGCAACATGCTAATGGTGGCACTAATTAAAATATCTCACAAAAATATCTTCTGAAATTACATGCTATTTCACTATGACCTATTTCACTATTCCTCCTGAATCTCTATAATTTTTGCCATTTTAACTGCTTTTTGCAGTTTAATTCTCTCTTCTATCTACGATGATCTACGTCTTGGTGTTGTGATTATTCTTACTTGGGGTAGCTTGTTTCAGAATTTTATAAAAGAAAATCTGAGAATCTAAGTGTCTTAATGTGATATTTTTAAGAGGAGAGGGAGATGGTATTTTCATGTGTCTGTCTCTCTGTGAGCTCTCTGAAACTGGTATATCACAATCCAATCTTTACTGAAACAGCTATTGAAATCTTTTGAATTTGAATTTACATAAAGATTATCTCCATGATTTAAACAACAAAACCAAACAAACCACAAACCCTCCTCCTAATCAAAAGGTAGCTAGTCCAATGTCCTTGTTTGAGGTGGGATAATGTTAATTCTTTTCACAGTATGTTTTGAATTTGTGACCAAAATTGCATTGATAACACACCAATGACTTAGCTCTTGCTGAGAAGTGCTTAAACAGAGTGTAGGCTGGGGTACACAAGAATTTTGGAGGGGACACAGCTGGACCAGCTGACCCTCACTGACCAAAGGGATATCTGACTGCATATGACATTGCAGGAAAGAATGGGAATATTTGAAGTTGTGGAATCTGCCTTTCCAAGTCACCATTAAGTGTGATGGAGCCCAGCTTTCTTAGGAATGGTGAAAACTGTCCAGGTCATGGGAAGCAGTGAATGGATGGCCTTGTTCTGCTTTGTTTGTGCACAGCTTCTCTTTTCCTCCTAAACTGTTTTCAGCTGACATCATGACTTTTCACATTTTTGTTCTTTAAGTTCTCATCCATCCTGTGGAGAAAAGTGAGTGACCAGCTGTGTGGGGCTTGACTGCATGCTGGGATTAACCCGCAGCATCCAGGTTTCATGGACTCACCAGCCACCTCCAGCTGGCCCTGGTGTTTGCCAGAACTCTCCTCCAGCTGGTCCAATTTGATAATGGAAAACAAAGCTGCCATCCCTTGTTCTCCCCAGCCCTGTTCTGTTTGTTTGCAAGGATAGTTTTCTACTGTTTGATACCAGATAGTGTCAGAGGTTCTGCAAATGAGCAGGCAATGGTGAGGTGCCTTTGTGATTATCCTCCTCTGGTAAAAATGAGCTGCTGGACTGGCACTTGCTTTCTTACTCCAGGAAACAGAAATAAAAGAAGCAAAATATATAACAGGTCAGCTGTGATTTTTTATGTTCTCAACATAATTTTCTCTCTTGGTTCCAGTACCTCTCTTTAAGTCTCAGAAAGGGGAACAATGTTGTTAGGTTTAGTTAGCAGGATTTTACCCCAAATGGTTTAATGTGTATGATGGCATATGAGTATGTATATTACAAATATTTCAGCAATGGTGTTGTAATTATATTCATATTCATTGGGCTCACCTCTAAGAAGAATGGTAGTATATCTGTGGATTTATTTGAAATACAACCTGTGAAAAACCTATATACTTTTTTATGAATATCCAATTATGTTCAAAGCTGCTTTATATAGAAGGGTTTGTTTTATTACCTGTGGGAGCATATATTTCTTGGCTGTTCTCAGATGAAAGTGCCTTTGGAAAAGTATAAACTTCTATTCATTAAAATGTATTCCTTTTTCTTATCTCTAAAGTTTTTTTCACAATCAGCCTGCGTGCCCTGAAGTTCCTTTTATACATTCAGATCCTCATAGTTAGCATATTCTAAAAGCTAGAGACAAAATAATTAGGACTTCTATGGCTCAGTGCAGAAATAAAGATTTTTACAAAGTTTACAGAGAACTGGGAAATTAGGAAAAAACCATGACTATTCTCAATTTTTTATAGGAAGCTCCTATAATAAAACCACCAGCTATCTAGGAGTCCCCAGCAAGCAAGTAGAACAGATCTTAGTCTTTTTGTTCCAAGTTGTTTTCCTCATGTCTCAAGGAAGACACTGCATCTGCCAGCCTTCCACATGAAACCTTTCTTCTGGCAGTAAATTTCCTTTTTTTTTTTCTTGCAAGGAAAGAGGGTTTACCTTACCCAGCTCCTTCAGCACAATTAGGAATCAACTTTTCTATAACAGCGCAACACAAATTATTTTATAAAAATTTTTTCAAATAAATATCCTATATTTGCAAGGGAGGCTGGATCACAACCATGTCTCTTGCCCATTCCTAGAAGAGACTTTTTTGTAGCCTGAGGAGGACAGAATTGCAGCCAGCTGCTACATCTGCCCAAATCCAATGGAGCGATGCTGAAGCAGAAGTGTTACAGACAGACATTCCTCTTGTTTAAATTGCTTTCATTGCTGGATCTGGTCTGTGTGGCATTGGATCTGTCAGGCATGTGCAGGATAACAACCACGTCTGTGGGATTTACAGGCATTGGCAATTCATCAAGTCTTTACTTATATGGAATTACTATTTTCTTAGCCTTTAAATGATAATTCTGTAAGAGTTAATGAAGAGTTAATTATGGAAGAGGGCCTGTTGAAAATTTGACCTCTTACCTGGACAAATGAATATTGAATATAATTTAATCAAGAGAATTAATTGATTAAAAAGAAATTAAATTTATTTTTTAAATATGGAATACATGAGAGGGTGGATAGGAGGTCTCAAACTGTAGATGGAATATAAGAACAGCGTGGTGCACTAAACTCACATGGTTTTGCAGTGTAGGTAACTGAGTGTTTATTTTACTTTAAAATAAAAACCACCTTTACTTAAAGACCACAGAGAAGTGTTTATAATTTTAAGAAAGATAACATAGTGGTGACAGAATACTTTTCAATAATTAAAGGAATTATCTGCTAGCCTTTACCAATGAGTCTTACTGAATTTTCAATTTTTCACTTTTGTCTTTTCTGTGTTTGCCTCTTTTATACTGCAAGAATATGTGACATCAAATGGATGATGATGATGATGATTTTCTTGTCGCAGATGTATCTGAGCACAAAACATCTGTCTCTGGTTGGGGTGGATTAACTGAACAGATAGGGGAATTCAAATAATGATGTAGTAGCAGCTAAATAGAGTGCATACATTTTAATCGCTCTGGATTGGTTTTAACTCTCAGCCTACTTAAACTGACTTCCATAAATTCTTTGTTTCTGAAATGCATGTGAAAGCAGAAAGAATTTTTGGAAGTGAAATCTGAGAGTCAGGGAATCCTAGTTATTTCTTATAGTTACATCCAAAATAAAGGCAACTCTGCATTTTTGTTCATTATTCCAGTGAAAATCCTTTCTTAAAAGAAATATGCTCCCTGGCTTTTGGGTGGTTTTTGGATTACTCTCTGCATGTACTCTTTACATGCAGGAATTTTGAAAACAAAAAGAGACGGGAGAGGATATTAACAAGAGGAAAACCTTGAAATAAAAGTGAAAATCTATTCCTATTTACTAGACACCAGCATGCAAATAAAAAGCTAAGCTTGCTTATGTAAAAATCGGAATTATCCTTCTGTGATAGATCCAGGGTTGGTTGTTGCCGCTGGCAACCCAGAGACTTTGTCAGTAAGTTTAGTCAGTTTTTGCTTAATCTTGGAATACTTTCTTTACTTAGAGTCACTCCAGTGATGCCCTTTTGCTTTTTAATGAAGTGTGTCGAAGTCTTTATAAAGGTTTTAATCTAACCTTTAAGGATAACAACATAGAAAAAAAAGCCTGGCCTATAAACGTGTTTAAAAAAGGACATCAACTAGATCTCAGCTCACATAGGCATATGTCTGGTGCCTAGTGTCTACAAGCTAATTGTTAAAGTTTTATATGTGCATTAATTCACTTATACACAGTACATTTTGTTGCCATGTTTGTCAGAACACAAACTTGCTGTATACAAAATAATCTCACAGCCTGACAACATTTCTATTCACTGAACATATGGAAAGATGTACAGGCCTTATGTCCTTGTTGAAGAGATTAGAACTTGCCTGTGTCACTTAGTTAAAAGCAAAGAAAAAAAGCAATACACTCTTGTTTTTCCCTTCACTTAAAAAAATTGTTTTAAGTCGTCTGCAGAGGAGCTATCATATTTCCTTTAACTGCTGCCACGGTTACATCCAGAGAAAGAGAGTCTTTATGCTGTGTTCAGACATGAGTTGGCAAAACTCCCAATGATTCTTCTTTATGCTGGGACAGGAATGTTTATACAGACATATTATATGAAAACCTTAATCAAAATTACATTCTGCAATACAGTAATGCTATCAGAGAACAACATCTCATATGGATGCAGCTCCATTGAGTGAACTCTCACTATTTCTAGGGTTGTATTCTACTTAGTCTTGTGATTAGTAAGAAGAGACTACAAGTAAAGGCAATGAGAAATAAGATTGGTAAAATGCAAATATTTAATAACTTTTGTATTATATATTTTCTATTTCTCCCACTTTAATATCTCTAGACTGATTCTTTTGGTACAATGTATTGTTCTTCTAATGTGTTTTTCTGTTATGTTTGAGTGTATTGATTCTTTTCATAACAGACAGAAATGTGTAAGAAATAAAAAATTACAACTATCTATGTATGCACAATCCACTTGACACAGACCCTGGGTTTTTTATGGTATTTGGGAATTTCCTATAACTGCTATTCATGCCTGTTGCATCTTCTCTTGTCTTTGGGCACCATGGAGAAGAGTCTGTCTCTCTGTTTTTTGCTACCCCCCCTAGATGTTTGTACACATTGGAGGATTCCCTGATCCTCCTCTTCTGAAGGATAGCCTCCCACCCATTTGCTGCACTCAAATTTCTCTTTTGTGCAAATTGGGTAACACAATGTATATGTAAGTCGAGGATTTATTATTAATCTAGCTGAAATCTTAGCAGTTCTAATCAAAACATTGTTGTTAGTCCAGTTGTGGTGTTTCTAGGACTTACAGTTGTAAGGAAGTACGGTTAAAATTAATATGCACAAATTTCTGCAAAGTATGCACCTCTTTCTTTTGTAGTTACTTTCCTTCCACTCATCTCCCAAGCCCTGAGATTGATGGCTTTGGGCTGCCAGCAGAAAAGTCAGCAGCATACCAAGTTCTTTGCCAGGAGTATGATGTTTGTGATTTCCTCATCCACATGTGAGAGCCCAGTGGAAGTTGTTTCCAGTGTGTTGCTAGCATGCTCCAAGCCTTGGTTGATGGCTTTACAGTGTATCCACATTTGCCATCCATGAAATGTGTTCCGTACTTTCTTCTCTTTGCTGTCCCAAACACTGCATTTGCTCATTTCCCAGAGCTGCATGTCTTTGCTAAGCAGGGAATTAGCACTGGTGAGTTTATAGCTCTGGTGCCTCTGGCAGCCTCCTATGAGGGTTCAAGACTCCTGCTACAATCATGTGTCTGTCCTGGCATTGTGCTCACAGTTAATCTACACATAACAACTAATTATTATTACTAGCCATCTCCTCAAACCCCAGATATAACAGCAGGTGTTATGCCACACACTTCTCTGAAGCTAAAGCCACCAGCACGTTTGCTCCTCCAGGCCAAATCACCACTCCAGAGAGGCCAAAGTCAGAGATGGCCTGAGGCCAGTGCTGTTGGTTCAACAAGCCTGCAGCCAATACAATCAATATTTACTAGACTACAAGAACCCAAATGCATTTGAAAATTCATTTCTGAAGCACCCATAGCTGTAAAAGAGGAAAATATATAGTGAGTTGTTATTTTCCTTACTTTCCGTGGTCTTGTACTAAAGTTACATTAATAAACCCATTTATTTCCTAATAATGAGGTTTATAATAAAATGGAAAAAAACCCTTCACAATAGAAAGTGACGTTACTTATTGCTTGACTTTTGACCTTAGCAGAAACCTGATTGAAATGTTGTGAATATCCCAGCCATCTTCTTGGTTTTAAGCATGTTTTATTTATTAAACCAGGCCCCTAGTTAAACTTGCAAAATGCAAACAGGAGCCATTATTTTCCCATCTATGCTGCATCATGCTTGAATTGTTAAGTGATAATTCCTTGTGTCTACCCATGATATGTTTTCACTTTTTTAGTTGTTCCTCTGTGGTTTGCGCATTTTGTCTATTTCTACAGCTGTGGTAAGTGAAGTTAAAAAATAAATAAATGCACTATTTTTCTACTTCTAAAAACTAAAAAGCCTATGAAAAGTCCTTTGCAATTTATAGTATTATGAGTAATTTTCCCTTGGGACTCTGTCTTACATGTTCTAAAGAATTAATGATGCTGGAAATTAAACAAAACTGTCTGGTTTAGATAATCAAGGAAGATAGCTATCTTGTAGGAAGTATTTTTTCATCTCCTTGAGTTTTTTCCTCAGGGCCAATGAAGTTTCTTCGTAACTTGAAGATGGAAGGTCTTATTAGATGAGGAAAGCAAATGAACACTGAACTCCAGCCCCAGAATGTGTAATGGTGTGAAGTTTCCTTGGTACAAAGAAGCTAACAAAAAGTGACTATACCCATTGAAATGGGCTAAAACATAAGAAAAAAAAAATCAATTCTTAATTCTGCCTTTAAAATTGTGCCAGAGAACATTTTGAAAACCTTTAAAAATCAACAGAGTACTAACTTCCAAGTGGGTTCATGGACATTTCAACCTATTATTCATTCACTGATCTTTTTTGAATACATAATATATGTGACAAAAACAATGGTAAGCAGCATGCCTTCTTGCACCTTTAGAAGACTCTGCATAAGATGTAAAATTAGCTAGTGGAAAGGCATGAGTTAGACACTTGGATTCTGGCTTTGTCCAGTTAAATCAGAAATTGGTTCCATGTTTTTTCAGCCTCCTGTGCAGAGTAGCTAAATATCCTATCTATCATTAATCATGCCTCCCTAATTCCCTCTAAAGCATTCTGTCTTCTGGATCATATTTGTTAAAATGCTTCTCTGAAGAAAATTGGAATATTTTAATGTAAGGTACTATCACAAATGTTTTGTATAGTATTCACTCTGATTTGGGGATATTGATCATAACATTGGCTGTTTAACATAAATTTTGGACAAGTATGATTTTTAGTTTATTTTTTAACATAAGTTGCATTTAAATCACAGGATGTCCAAGGTATGCAGCATTATAAAAGTTTAGAGGGCTTTGCCTTTGGGCCTGCTATCATGAAACCCAGTTATTAACATAGCATTTATTTCTAGTGGTGTTTTTCTTGTTCATTGCTGTTTTAGAGTCCCATTAATCACTGAGCATAAACATGAAGAGAGGCCATATTATGTACCTGGATAGCATTCTGTCTTCTGTACCTCAAACCTTGCTGCTTGCCTTTAGTAATCTGTTCTGGTTTTGCATTAATTAATTTTTTTGGTCAACAGGAATAAATCACATCAACCCCTCATGTAACCTGATCAAATTTCTTTTTCTTTAATAGTTTATATCTCTCTTTCATTTGTGTATACACAAATTTGGAATTTCTTCTGTATGAAAAGGGCTTTTTTTCTAACTTTTTGTATGGAAGAAAGCTTTTCTCCATTTACTTCCTCATCTTGCCAAAAATTTTATAGCTGTTCGTATATTGTTGTATCAGAGTGAAATTTGTTTTCTCTAATTTTCTGCTATTTCCAGTGATAAATTTGTTTTATTCTGCAGACTTATAGGGAATATTTTTACTATGAACTATTTTATTAGTCTTAGTATTTTTAAATGAAGCAATTCTCTGGAAGAGACATTATGGTCCTCTGAGAGAGCTGTCTCTGTTACAGGGCTGCTGTGTGAGGTTTTTCCCCAACAAGATAGGCTGTTTCAACTTTACCTATACCAAATTTTTCATTTGTATGATTTCCCCATCTGATAGCAGAGAAATTTTCTGTGAATAACATTTTCTCCGCTGGGTGTAAGACACTGTGTGACCTTCACTGAAACTAATCTGCAGTGAAAGGATTGTAAAAATGTAGAGAATAAATGGGGAAATAACAGCTGTGTGAGAATTGGTTTCCTGAGAGTCAAAAAAACCCCCAGAGCTACTGGTGGGAAATTGTAAGGTACATCTTAATTTTATATTTATTGCCCTTTTATATGGAAAACTTGATCAATAACTTTAAAGTGCTTGTGTTACAGTGACATTCATCTAGTATTTTCAGGTAGGAAACAATTATTTCCCATGTGGGAAGATACAGGTTTTCCATCTTTGTTCTTAAGGCAGAAAGATTACAGGGAGAAGGAGTCAGAGAATCTGCTCACTTTTGCATCCAAATACAGAAATAAACCAATGAGAAAACTTTGCTGGGACAACAGATTTTGTGTCTGTGCACATGCTATACTATGCCTGATTTTTGTGGTTAATTGAAATCGTCATTTGAGAAGACATTGGGGCTAGACATTAGTTAATTTCAATGTTGATAAATATAATTTAATTTGGGATAAAACCACATGTAATCTTACAGCTAAATCATCTGTTAAATTACAGTATGTGCAATGTATAATCAGATACTTTTGGTCTTCTTTTACACTCCTAAATTATTCAGAGAAATAAATAGATACGATTCTGTATAAAGGAAACCTGGAGTGATGTTAGAGGACAGAGTAACATTGTACCCAATGTATGTGGCAGCTTTTGTACATGTGAACCAGGCAATTTAGCTGCTTTTTCCCTCTCACTGGGCTGATTTTACACAGATAGGCTGAATGTATATTCTATTTAAAACCGGAGCAGGTATCAAGGGAATGGTCATATGGGGATATTTGTGGGTTTTGCTATTCCAGCAGTTCAAATAGTTCCACAATGTAGGTTCACATTACACTGGATCCTTTAGGAAGTAGCATTTTAGTTGCAAGTCAAGAATAGGAACTAGGGAAAGCATTCCATTTTGCATTCACCCTGATACATTTAATGTCTCTTTTTAGACTGCTGCTCTGTTAACCCCATGTCCTTGCAACAGAGTCCCTCATAGTATCCACCTTGATTTATGATAATCCCTTTTAGTATTGCAAGGAAGCATTTCATTAGTTATCTCACAGTTAAGTATTCAAGTGTGCATAATTTTTATTTGGAATGTTCTTGAGTTGATTAATAATCATGTTATGGAAAAATATGTGCGGACTCCAAAAAAAGAGAGGAATAAAAAATTTCTATTGGTCTATATATATGCCAAATTCTTTCCTAAAAGAAATTTAAAATTAGGAAGACATGTTGATATTTTATATCAATTCAGATATTTATTCAGATATTTTATCTGAATAAATTCATATTACATAGCAATGTCATGTTAATACCAGTTGCTGAACATGTGTTTTGGGAAAAATGCCAGTTTTGATTATGGGAGATAATAGAATTACATCTCTACCTCCATATTGGATTATAATTTTGATAAGTAGCAAATGGAAAATGGAAGAAGAGGGGTCTTAATAGACAAGAATAATGAAGATTTACTGTTTGCTAATTGTAAGTGGATATTTGCAAGAAATCTTTCTAGCTAGGAGAACAAAACTGTCTTCTGTTTTGAATTGTTAAGGAGGAGAAAATAAGCCCCACTGACGTGTGATGGGCCTGAGCAGGGATGACATGGAATAGACACAGGCCCATGAGCCAACCTCCTGCTCAGACCAAAAAACTTCTAAGAAGTTATTTGTGAAGAAGCCCATGAAGGAGAATAACATGGTGAGTTGCAGAAGCGTGCAGTATTGTAGGCACAGAATCACTCTGCCCTCAGTCAAAAATGCAGTTTGGTAATGGGGGAACCTACTGAGGCAGAAGTGCCAGAGCCACTTCTGAAACATGTTCATCCTTTTACTCAGATATTGTGCTTGGCAAGTCAACTAAAATACTTTGGGTTTGATGAAACCAACAGAAATTTATAAACAAACTGAATGACACTGACAGACTCAAATCCCACACCCAGTCTTACGCCTCCCTAAGAAGGTTCTGTTAGGTCAGAAACTGACTTACAAGGGCAGGAAGAGTACACATAATGATTAAATCAAAAGCATTTTGGAGGAATTTTATATAGCAACTCTTACTGCATTTGACGTTTACAGTCCTTGAGGTCTAAATGCAGTACAATACATATGTACAGATTTTTATATACTTCTCTTGGAAGCAGAATTGTTCCACCAAGTAGTACAGTGAAGAAGAAGGAAAAGGTGTCCTGTTTCACTAGTCTGTAGACCCATGACTTTGTGGAAATAATGCTCTTTTATTTGTTGTTGCAATTTGGAAGTACTGGGGCCTCACAGAGAAGGATCCTCTAATGGAAACCCAGCAAAACATGCAATTAAAACATGAATTTTAACAATTGTATTTTGTGTGAATGTGAACTTTCTGAGTGTTGTTTACAATGTTAAATATTCAAAGGAGGTGGTAGGGAATGGATTTCAGTGTTAGGGGTCTTTTGTTTTTGTATCATATTTCAAACATTTTCAATGTGGCTTTTGTTTTTCAATGGAACTGCAAAAGACTTTATGAGTTTGATACTCATGAAGAACCTGAAACTTAAGGACATTTTAAATTTCATCCAAGATTTTAATTGTACAACAACCTCTTAGGCAGCATTAGATCCTTACAATTAAAGTGTGCTTCCGCACAATGACAAAGCTGAAACAACTATTACCAAAGGCGCACCTACATTTTCTGGCTTGTACTATACATCTGTAAGATGAACAACTTTTTACTCATTTCATGAAGTTTTACATGTTTTTTTTCTCTCTTAAATAAAGAAGATTTAATATTTCAGAGCAATTGATGATGTCTTTTTTCAATTCTATAACCTGAATTGTAGGTCACTTGCAGCACAGCTGTGATGAATTTTCTCTTCTAAACACTCTATGTTTCCTAAAATGTTATTCAGGTTACATTGAAATTTGCTGCATTTTTGTGAAGGGTTTGTGCATGAAGGCTATTATTAACTGACTAAGGAGTTATGTAGGTGTGTAATGGCTGGCTTCTCTGTCCTCCTCAGGAGGAAAGTACAAGCACACCTTTCTTTGAGTTGTGCACACTGCATTTCAATTCTAACACCTGTGGCTTGAACTGGAGCTTTATTCCAGTTCTGAATAGCTTTCCCCACAGGGTACTGGCTGAGCTGGTACCTACACCCCACCACCCACAACATGCCAGGGCTTACCTGACAAGAGATTTCACTGAAGTCCTGCTGGTGTGGCCTGAATGAACCTCACTTGTTTTCAGGGTGACATAGGGTTAAAAAGTGACTTGAAAGGGCAGCTTTTTGTGCAGATTTCATTTTTAGAAAACAATTTCAAAAGGTAGTTAACTATTTTCTTCACGGACTGAATAACATGAATATTGAATGATACACTGAAGAGAGAAGAATCGTGGAGATAAAAAATGTCTAGAAGAGAAATAAATTATGAGCATGGTTGTGGGGGAGAACTGCTTCAGATCAGGAAAACTGAAGGAGTCTGGAGAGTTTTAGAGAAGTCCATGTAATTAGATCTCAGCAGAAGCATGCAGAGCACCCAGAAAAGTCTCAACACTTTTCATAATCAAATAGATTATTAATCAAGCAGATAATCAAGTAGAATTGTCTTTATGTAACAATCCAGAATGAAAGATCTTAGATTTTTGTCTTTGTAATGCACATTCTGCATACTCTGTGAATTTTCACACAGAATCACACTGATCCTGGAACTGCTGAGAGAGGTACTGAATGTGTAGCATGAAACAGCAATAAGTCAAAATCTGCAACAGTGAAGGCTCAGCCATTCATGATCCAAGAAGAAATTACAAGTCAACTCACTAAACAAAATCAGTCTAAAGGTAGGCTTTATTCAATTCAGAAGAGGATGCCTCTGGGTTTGCCTAGTCATAAAACAATTTCTGCTTTCTTTATAAACTCTGCCATACCAATGCCTTAGCTGATCTTCATTTGAGGTGACAAGCATCAGTGTTACTTCAGGTCACTGTAGTTTAGATTTTGTGGATCTTTGAAAATCTGAGTCTCAACTCAGTCAATAATATTTGACTTATGTTCGTCCCTAATGAAATCAAAACTGACTTGACTTGACATGGACTGACTCTAAATGAATAAGAAGCACAAATGTCTGTAGCGAGACATAATTATTGCCAAAATGGATGGAAAATCTCACTTTTAATCCTATCTGTATGCATTTTTGTAGAGCCAAATGTTAATGAAACAGCAAATGTGGGCTTTTGAGGTAATTAATGGGTCAGTTGTTGTTCTACTATTACTGACATAGTTCATCAAATTAGTAAGAACAACATTGCACAGTGACTGTAATTTTTTTTAGTTATTTAGTTATTTTAGACTGTAAGTTATTTAGTTATTTTAGTTATTATTAAATTAGTCTGTGGTTTTCAAAGACATGATGCATGGCATCAATTCCAAAGAGTGTTTATGAACATCAATAAGTATTTCATTTATTTTAATAGTGAGACTGTCATAAAATAATAAATTAAATTATTGTTATTAAATGAGTTATCATTAACTTATAAAATACTGAAATGTTCTCATTCTCCAACAAATACTTTAAATATCTAATGCTTAAATGGACAACAAAATCAAGAAGGGAAGTCTGATTTGTAACACAGGAGATGAAAGAGAATAAGGTTCTTTTGTGCCCAATTGTGTGACAACTCTCTTGATCCTCTTTGCAAAAATGCTTGATTATACTGCCCTGTTTCTGTAGACTACACTTGAATTTAAATGTTTTAAAGAGTGCCATTGTTGCAGGCAGAACTAATTTTACAATTGAAGTGGATTCTATTGTAGAAGTTCAAGGACAGGATGTGAAGATTTCAGTTATTTAATTGATATATAAACCCATATACATATATATACTGTACAGATGTTTGATTTCCAGAGTATTATTTCCACTTTCTTTTGTCAACCAGTGCTTTGATTAAGAAAATCATCTACTCTGTTTCACAAGTGACTCATTTATTTGTTTCTCAAATATATTATTTGCAACTTTGGCTCCCAACAGTGAGTCACTTCTTAATGTATTTCAAAGGCTCAGTTTTCAAATTTCAGTTCTTTCAACAAAATTATCTACTGTGTTTCAAAAGATCATTCAACAGAGCTCATATTTTCTTAAAATACTGTATTACTCTTGGGATCACAGTATATTAATAATTTTGTGGTTTCAGATGTATTGAGCTTTTTCTACCAACTAATTACAATTAATAACTTCAGAAAAGAATTTTTTTGTAAAAAAGGGAAGAGATACAGGTCGACTAAAGACTGAAAATTAAATTCTCTCAAATGGTGTATTTGAGCATTAAAATCAAACCATTATAAAATATTCTAATGTATTATTCTTGTACAGCTAAATATTTTACTTGCTTAGGATTTCAGTTTCTCAGAGATCACACTCCATATTCTGAATTTCCACTAGATCTCTTACAGGCTTTAGAAATGCTCAGACATAATCATAGAATCTTGCACATCAAGGATTCTCATCTTTTAAATATAGACAAGGAAGCGTGCATCTTATTGGTGCTTTGAATTCTGAAACATGTCTCATTACTGTTCACTGTAGCTTCAGCATTGAAAAGAGGGAATAGTTTTGCCCTGAAGATGCACAAAACAGACCTAGACTCTAATTGCAGCCTGTATTTATTTCTTTCTAGTGACTCTACCATAACAGATTTTTCAACTCAAACTGCTGAGGAAATAGTATAAAGGGGAAGAAAAAAAAACTAGTGCTGATTTATGAAACAGTTTTTAGTGCAGAATAGTTACATTTTGGTAACACAAAGGTATCATGGTGTTTTATAATATAACATAACATCAACATCTGTTAGTTTGCAAGGTGAAACTTCTCTCCAAGTGTTTCCAGTATACCAACTTAGCATAATGTGAGTCTGAGTAGGGTAGATCATATATTGTGGGAGTTAGTATAGAAATAGATAATCCAATTAAACAGAATCTATATAACAAGCAAGAGATTGCACAAATTGACCTGTGTTATACATTGCAAATCTATCCCAAAAAAGTCATTTGGCTTCCTAGAAATCTTGTTAAACAATGCATACAAAACTTTTTTTGACTTTGACACATTTTAAAAAATTATTGAAAACCACTCTGATACTAAACATTGTGATTTGGTGCCCATTATTGCTCAAAAATTATATTTTGTCCTAACTGGACTATGTTAGGCATACAATACTTGAGGCACAGAAAATATCTTGATGTTTTATTTGCACTGTACACAAAAATTTGTCCTGCTAAATAATAATCTGTTAATTGACAAACAGATTTAAATGGATGGAGTCCATATTGCTCCATGCAGATTCCTTCAATACTGCTTTACTCAGATAGGACGACCACATGGCATAGGAGTCCTTTATGGTTCTATTGTGATGAGTTGAAGGCAGAAGGAAAATATGTATAGTGGACAAATCACTATCATTTGCATGTTGCCCTGAAACATCTCAATCAAAGTTGCAATAATTTTATTTCTGGGACTCTAATTTAATTCAAATTTCAGAATATACTTGTTTAAAGTTTAGCTTTTGAGACATTGTCCTTAAAAAGAGCCAACACCTTTTAGTTTGAGAACCGAGTTTCTCTTGAAATGCTTCTAGTTACTGTGATAATTGTACCTTTACTGTTGAAAGCTCACTGAGTAGTTAATGTTGAAGTTGTTAAATAACATTTCCCAAAATGTGTGTTTGCAATACTATGAACATCAATACACAAGAAGCATTTGTAGGAAGATTTCTTTTCTCCTAATTAGGCGAGATGCAGTGTTGTGAAGAATTTTTTCATCAAACACTTTGAGAGCTGTGATAGTTTTTAGTGTATAACAGATCCACAGCAGTACAATTGTTCTGTAAGTCTTTGCCTGTGGTTTTTGTTTTTTGGTTTTTTTTGCTGTCTTTCATTTTCTTACCTAAGGATATGTTGTTGAATTTTATTTAGCCTAAGCCCTAATAATTGGAGATATTCTGTATTTTCACATGCAAAGCCTGTGGGTTTTCTGGAGAAATAACAAGCACACTGGCATATTCAGCTGACTGGTTGATAAAAGGTGAAGTTCATCCCTTACCCATTTTTACCCAATAACTTAGCAGGCTTTATAGCTCTGTGTTCTCTGCCTCATTCCCAGAACAAAAGTGTCACTCCCAAACACTGAACTAACCACTTGAAAGAAATATGCAATGTTTTTATTGTTATAATTAGGCCTATAGTGCACTAAAAATAGTTTTCTTGTGAAATGCTATGGATTATGCATAAGCAAGACCAATAGCAAGCCACACTGAGATACCCACTGACTCAGACACTAGCTTCAGTTTCACTATACAGTGAACAGAAAATAGGGATTATTAAATTAGGTTATTTCTGGTATGAATCCTAAAATCATATTTTTTAATAGGCTGAATTCATCAGGGGGTTTTCAGGCATGGAAAGGTCAAATGAAATAGGGTATGGTGCATAAACATATAAATGTTTCTTCCTACGGAACTATCTGGGCTAATGCTCCAAGGAA
Organism: Pyrgilauda ruficollis; assembly: GCF_017590135.1. Lineage (NCBI taxonomy): Eukaryota > Metazoa > Chordata > Aves > Passeriformes > Passeridae > Pyrgilauda > Pyrgilauda ruficollis. The sequence continues at coordinate 12,054,641 of NW_024526599.1, read as the reverse complement.
ATTGAGTAGGGCAACCCTATAATTAGTGCCACTGCACATTTATTTCATGCAAGCACTCTCATTGTAGTGCATGGGAAAAAAATCCTCAATGTTCTGCTTTGATTCAGAAGAAATTTCGAATGCATAGGACTTAGAACCACACCTGACCTAGTAAGTTTGGTTGTTGTGTTTAATTACTTTTGAAATACACTTTGAATTTCTGCCAGTTTAATGAAATTTAAGTTTTCCTTTGGTGTTTGCCTCAGAGTTCAAATATCCTCAAAGTGACTAACACATTTTTATTCTCATAACAATATCAGCTAACCTATTTACTTATTCTGCTTGAAAAATGAGAAAGCGTTTTCTATTTAAAAATTTAGCGACCCTTTTAAATTATTCCATAGTCACAAAATTAGTCAATCTCTATTTTAAAAGATATTAGTCACATGAGCAAAGGGACAGATTCATGGTTTTCCTTAAAACTCTTCAAATTTCACAAAAGTTTCCACTAAATAAAAACATTACAGAAGATTGCCATTTGCCTAGATATTTCCATTTTAAAAATGAAATGTTCAATATCAGCAAATATGCTGAAGGTTCGACAAGGAAATATGCATGTATCAAGCTGAGTAGTTTAGCCTATGTAGCGTATCAAAGCATTTTATGAACCTTTGAAAATAAAGGCATGTCTTTGAGATGAAAGAAAGAAGCAGAGGAGTGTTTATATGCACATGTGCTGGTTTTAAAAAAGGCAGAATGACATCCAAAGAACATGCAACAATTACACATTTTTCTCCACATATTTAAAACCTGTGTTGCTGAATTGTAACATGAAAAAGCTAGAAGAGAGAAAAAAAAAAAAAAAAAAAAAATGAAAACAGTTTCTCACCGTTCCCTTTTTTTTTTTTTTTTTTTTTTGTCTTCTTGTCTTTACTACTCCCACTTCCTTTTTCTCTTTCTCCACCCCACCAACTTCAATCTGCTTTAAATTTAGGTTGGAATGCCTAGCTAATATTTAGAGTTAAGAACACTTTTTGCTATAATGAGTTCTGGAAAACTGTAAGAACTAATAGCCACCTTAATGTCTCACATTTTATTTTGAGGAATACTGAATTTAGTACTCTGTTAACAGCTTTAGATTGCAGTAGTGGGCACCATCATGAAATATAAGAAGGGCAAATGGTGGATTGTGCACCTGGGACAGAGAAACCCTGGGAATGAGTAAAATGGGTAGAGGAGTGGCTGGAGGGCAGTCCTGCAGAGAGGGGTCTGGGGGTGCTGGTCTCAGTGTGGAGGGAGCCCAGAGGGCAAAAGCGCACTCTGAGGTGCCCCGAGCTCAGCATGAGCAGACAACCAAGAGAGGTGACTGTCCCCCTGCAGTCAGCCCTGGGGGACTCACCCTGGGTGCTGGGTGCGGTTCTGGGCCCCACACGTCACCAAGGATGTGAGCGTCCTTGGGTTTGCCCAGAGAAGGCACCAAGCTGGTGACAGGGCTGGCTGGCACGTCCTGGGAGGAGGAACTAAGGGTGCTGCGTCCAGCTTGGAGAGAGGAGTCTGAGGGGTGACCTCACTGCTCTCTGCAGCTTCCTGAGGAGGAAAAGTGGCAAGGGAGGTGCTTCTCCCAGGTATCCACTGGTAGGATGGTAGGATCCTCATTAACTTGTTGATAACCTCATGTTGATAACTTCTCTTTTACAACAGTTGAAGAGGGCATGGTGAGCAGTGCAAAGCTTGATATTTGCCTGTACTTGGTTTTTAGGCCACAGGTGTTACAATTTTCTGACTTTAATGCAGGAAGATACCACATAAAAGCTGCTTTTTTCATTTACTGATTTGCTAGTTTCCTCCCAGTTCATGCTCAAAGCTTTTATGTAAGTGTTTTGAAAGTGTCCAATGCAAATTCCTGTACACCTGTCTCGTGGACTAGCTCTCAACAGGACAAGACAGCAGAAGGCTGGAAGATTGCAAGTATGTTATCTCCCATCCCTTTTATCAGCAGCTTTCATCATTCAAAGGCACTTTCTTCTGGAAAAAAAAAAAAAGTAAATGTTCACCCTGTTAAGCAACTGGAGCTGTGTAAAGCCATTCCACATTTGGTAGAAACCAGCTTCTGAATTTGACTTCGTTTTTGTATATGTTACTGCTGTCACCCATAGGTTCAAAAGTGACTCACCTTCAAAAAAGTCATTATCAGGTCTTATTAATCTAAAGCAGCTGATTCACTTCTTTCAGATTTATTCCTTCATTTACTAGGACTATGAACACAACTACATCTTATTATATAAAGGAATGTTTGATCTCCAGGAAAGAGTTCTTCCCCTTTTGTAAAATTTGGGATTACAATTACAAGCTAAAACTTGTTAACAATATTGTTTGTTTAGATCACAGATGGGTTTTTATGCTACCAATGTGAAATAGCTTTATTTGATAATTGCTGGCTGAGTTAAATATATTCAACTTGTCATGTAACACACCACATATGCTCATGCTGAAACCTTCAGAAATATATGCTTGGTTGTGAAAAGCCTAGAAAATTCAGTTTTCCACAGTAGTTGCTTGGGGTCTGTAACCTTTCTTGATACTAGATAGATGTAAACTCATTTTTTTTCTAGGTTTTTGCATAAAAACTAAGTCTCATTATCTCTTCTCATTCATTAGGTTTCCAAAAACATGGAGTTTTAAACTCATTTATCTCCCAATTCATTAAATGAAAAATATAGTTTTATGTTTAGAACTGTTAGGGAGAATTAAGATTTCCCCAGCTGAGAGGCAGATTGATGTTTTCATAGACCTTTTGAAACAGATTTAGGAATAAAAGTTTATTCTTTCTCTTTAACCACTTACAGCAAAAGCTGAGTTGATCTCAGTATTTATTTCTATCCGTTGTTAGGGGTTTTTTTGGTTTACCAAACCACGGGGGTGTTTGTAATTAGGAATTTAGCTAACTTTATGTTTCCATTTTCCTCAGTAGGGAATATCTAAATCTTTTGAAGTCCTATATTTTATAGATGTGTTTTATCCCATATAGCTCTTCTCTGGACTCTTCAGTTTTTCTGCATTTTTTAGAAACATGGTGACAGAAATAGTCTTATATCTGAACTGGCTGCCACATAATGAGTGCCAAGCAGCCTGGTAGTTCTGCTGGTACTTGTTTCATTCTATTTCTGGCAGGCAATTTTGGTGATGCTAAAGATGCTAGAGATGTTAATCTTGAATTTGTTTCCCCTTCCTCCACTCCTGTGCTTTAACCAGACTACTTAGTGTTTTGTTTTCTTTTCCTCAGGTTGTATTTTTGTTTGCTTGTATTTACGTTTGGTCGGGTTTGGTGCTTTGTTTTTTGGTACTTTGTTTTTTCTTTGAGTTTCAGTTTTGCCTTAGCAGAGGATCAGAAGAGTCACCAATAACATTAAAAAAAGAAACTATACAATTTTGATCTGGTTTTCAAAGGGTGGACACCCCTTCTTTCTCAGTTTAGTAAAAATATTTGAAAGTTATATTCTGTCCTTATTTGGATAGTTATCATTTCTCAGTGAACTATTAATAACTACTCTGTGAGCAATTTCTTCCCCACTTCTCTCAGTTGGAATATTTGGGTGGTGAACTATGTGAGCAATTTCTTCCCCACTTCTCTCAGTTGGAATATTTGGGTGGTTTATAACTCTTTTTTTTTTTCACAGACTTTTCTAAATTTGGAAAATTCAGTAATCTGCTAAAATTTTGAAAAATAATTCCTAGTGAGGTAGACGTTACCCTATCTAAATTTTTCTGCACTCTGCTCTGAATTTTGTTGAGCTTGGTTACACTTGGTCACACACGTCCCTTGTATTCTTTCCTTAGTTGTTTCCCCAAACTGCTCTGATTTTGTAACCCTTATCAAATGCAATAACCTGTTGAGAGGAAGGTTTACACACAACATTAAAGATGTTGTCTTTTTTCCTGTGTCATTTATGAATTGCTTTTTAGATTAGTAAAGATCTCTTTGACTGCATTTTATCAGCACACAAAATAAGTAGCATGATCATTTAACCTGTTAGCAAGCAATGGCTTGTACAATTTTTCCCAGTAATGTTTCTCCCCTTATTTTTCACATCTGCCCTTTTTCTGTCCTCAAGTAGCTTCCAAAGAGATTTGCAAAAAAGTTATAAGTGAAAGTTATAAGTTGATTCTGTAATAAATCACAGGAATAGATACACTACAAAAGCAGAAACTTTCATTTAAAATTGGTATTTTTTCTTATCTCTCAGCTATACACATCTACCTAGAAACCTTTAGGACTCTCACTATATCTTCAGTTTTATAACACTGTCTTTGTTGGGGTAATGATAACGCAAATATATCTAGCTTTAATTTTGCGATGGGAAAAAATTATCAGATTCAGATAACTATGTTTAGAACACCCCCTCTTTTGTGTTTGGCCTCTGAGGGAAATGAGCAGCCTTCCAGGACACAACAAAAACAATAAAAGAATAAAAATTATGCTCAAAAATTTGAATGGATAGGTATCAAGTTTTATTTTTTCAGCTAGCCTGCTGTGAACCCAGGTAAAATAATTCATTAGTTTCAAATGTTTCAGCATAATATTAGTTCTCTTCTCTTATTTTTTCTTTTTTATTATTTCCTAATTTCTTTGATTGTGGAATTTTTGCCTTGATTCTTTTTTCATTCATTTTTCATCTGGATCTAACTCTGTAGATAAAACAATTTGATTTTTTTCATGGAAAGAATGTATAATCAATTTATGAAGACTGGTAGAAAATCTTTAGGAAAATATATATTTTCTTCATAAATACAGACATCAGATTTTTCATAAAGCTTTCTCATTAACAAGGTAACACTGATGTATTTCATATCAACTATCTTTACTGTTCAGATTACTATAATTTCAAGTGGGATTTAAAAGATCTTCACAAGGAAGGCAGCCTAACTAACTTTATTAGTTTTTGGCTGGAATGCCCTAGCTGTGAGAGTTATATATAAAAGAGAAAATCGTAATATGTGGTTTTTAAAAGACAGATTTCATGCTTTTATCTTATCAAGCACTTTGGATTAGATCCCATTTGGGACTTTGGGGACACAAGTGAAGGATTGCCAAATTTAGCTTCAGAAGGTATTTGATTTCAGGGTAAAACCCAGGATTCAGTGAAAAGCCTAGGATTTTTTTAATGTGTAACTCTAAAAAGGATTAGATACTTCAGAATAAGGGCCAAACCATATTAAAAAAAAAAAAAAAAAAAAAAAAAAAAAAAAAAAAAGAACAGGAAAATAAAAAATGTTTACAGGTAGTGTGACTTGAAAGTTTATTTCAACTGGTTAACATGGACATGCTTAAATTTGTTCTCTAGATCTTTGGTTGTAATTACCCCTAAATTTCAAAAACAATCTCATGGTGCTGTTTAGGCAAAATGGGTCAGTAGCAGACATCAAACTCTTTCTGATGTCTTCTCTCAAACTTACACCAAATGTACAAGCAGCCATAGGAATCCGCGTGGGAGTAACAGCTGGTTTCATTTCATGTAACATGGAAAAAAATTCATTGTCAGCATCATAAAATCATTTGACTAAGGAATTCTTGGTTATTTATTCTTGGTTATTCTATAGATTAGTCTTTCCCTGAATTTTTAGGTCTTATACATCCCTTTCATGAAGAAATGGGTCTTCCAGGTGAGCACTCTGAGATATTGGGTGATTCTTCCTACTCTTTCCACCATGAGAGCCAGGTGAATGAATATACATGAGTAAAGTAAATTAATTAAATGTGATGCTTTGTGACTGAATATATATGAGCAAAGTAAATGAATAAAGTGTGATGCTTTGTATATATGAGTGTATATGTGTATATAAGTGTGATGCTTTGAGGAGAAAATTGAGACCTATGTGTCGGGGTCCGCTGTTATGTGTCTCTGCCCCGACACGGGGAAAGGTGGTTCTGGGCGGCCGTGATTTCTTCATTGTCCTCTTGATTGTAGTGCCATGCATGTTTTTATGTATAAGGCAAATCATGGGTCAAGTCACAAAGAAGGTGCTTTTGGTGCAAACAGAAGGGGGAGATGTGGGATCTCAGCACACCACTGTGGATGTGCAGAGACACCAGGGGAGTGATAAACTGAAGGAGCTGTGATTTCTGGACAGAAAGAGATTAAAGATTGTCACAACCAGAGAGAAAAACCCTGTTCATAAAGAAAGCTGAGTGATTTAGTAGCAAACATGTAGGTTGAAAGAACTGTCTGATTCTCATGATTCGTGAACTGAATAGGCTACCAACTATCAGAATTTTCTGGCTATAAAATATATGTCCAAAATACCCATTTGAGACTCATAGAAGTACAGTATGAACCACAAGAAACATGGAGAGGAGCTATTAAAAAATCACTCACTTGAAAGTGGCAAGCGTTAAATTAGGCTCCTGAATACTTCTTTGTGTGAAACATTGCTGCATTGTGTGATGCATTTTTGGATCCAAAGAAATACCACCTACCTGCCAAAGTGAAGTAGCATCATGAAAAACAACACAGAAATGTACCCCCTGCATAACAAGCAAAATAATCTGAAGAACTAGGGCTGCTCCAGGGCAAATCTCTCTGTCTGATCTCAATGGGATAAAGTGGAAAGAATGCATTCATGTTTTATGCAACAGCTGTAAGAAAGGAAAAGGTTTTCCTACCAGAAGAATGCCATTGAACAAACACTAAATTCTTAGTTTTATGTTTGGAAAAGCTCTGTAGAATCAACATCAGAATTCTTGGAGGTCAGAATGGACAGATATTAAGATCTTTTGAGATTAAAACCAAACAAAAATTTACTTTAAAATTTATATAAAAATGAGTCACTTTTGCTGAAAGAAATTTCACTTTTCTTTGATTTTGTATGTTTGCAAAATGCTTTAAGTAGCTCCATGAGTTCAACAGCCTCTGCAGATTACTGTTATTATATAAGTTTCCATTATTTATAATGGTAATTGTATGTTGCAATAGTACCTACAGAATTAAAGCATTTTCCAGTCCTGGAAAACAATGTACTTCTTGTACAAAAAGCTTCTTAAGTGACAAAATAAAGAGGCAGAACAGTGTGAAACAAACAGGGAAGGAAAAAAGAGCAAGTGTAAGAAATATGGTGATAATTGCTCTCCCCAGGCCCTTCCAGGGTTTTGTCATGCAGTATTCTATCTTGAAAGAAAAATTAAAAGAAGAAAAGGTGGGGCGAATGGGGAGAATAAATGAAAAAGAAAAGTCAAAACCTCTTCTCTTTTCCCAATTTAGCCAGATTCACTGACACTGCATCAAGCTAAAGAGCCATTGCTGGCAGTAATTTTATTCTTGGGGCTGATGAATATTTTCAAGAACATTATTCCAATAATTTATTTTAAAATAAATTTATTCCCATTCAGTAAAAATGGGAATAAGATCAGGATATTTCGTTTTCGCTTAAGAAAGAAATATGTTTCTTTTGCATACTGTGCTAAAGGGCTGAATGTATTGTCATGATATTTGATGTTTTAAGAAATCTGAGGAAGAATTTCTGGATTATTTTGATGGCTGATATAAGACAAGAGTGGAACAATAAGTTGACTTTTTTTTGGGGGGGGGGCGCGTGTGCATGTGTGTACTACAATACTGAGAAGATTTTACATCTAAGGTGTGTATTTTAAATGTAATATATGTAAAAGCCTTGGTAAAGTGATTCAGCTCATCAGTGGACACTGCATGGCTTCCTGCTAGGTGTTACGGAGGGGAATAAACTAGTTTGCTTCTGTTAGACTGAGCTGTCACATCAGTTCTCTTTGCTGCTTTATCGTCAAGAAAGAGCTGTAAAATTTTCTGGTTTTTGAGATGAAATTTCCGTCCCATCAGTCCAAAGAGAGAAATCTGAGATTTAAATGTTCGATTATCATTTTTCTGTGAGGTAATCCAATTCATTTTAAACAAATGCAACAGTTTCAATTTTCATCCTTTTTTTCTGGTGTATCTATTTGGAAGTGCATAAAGTTTTAGAAGTGCTAGCTACATTATTTCTCTTCTGACATTTCTTGGCTATAAAGGCAGTCATGATTAAATCCAGCAGAGTTCAGAGTTGTATAGGTATATATACCTTTTTTAGATGGTGAATTTTCCTTAGATCAGCTTTTTCTGTAACGTTTATGTTGTTTTTGTTGGTTTTGTTTTTAGTTTGTTTGCTTGTTTTGACACAGTCTTTTATGCATGAATGGTAGTCTAGACCAGAAAGGCCTTTAAATAAACAATTGCAGAATAATTTGTAGCCCAAAGTCTGAGCGAAAAGCAGGAAACAAAATCTTGGGTCTGTTTTCCTAGTGCGAAAAAGAACTTTCTTTGTTCAGTATCCTTTGTTTCTCCATTTTAATCAAGTTTATTTGCAAAAATAATTATGCAGTTGTTGATCCAAAACATAATAAATCCAAATTTGGAGCATGACACTTAAAAAGAAATGCAAAAGTTTTCAGTTTAAAGTAAATGCATGAAATTCCATCAAATTTATTTTCAAAAGTAGATTAAACAGTAGTTTCAAATCTCATACTATGATTCCTCCCATCCAGCACTGTTGGATCAACATGTACACTTAGTCCCTTAGCCAGGGAATGCAATTGGAGGCATGTAAAACACAGTAAAAGGACTGCTCAAGAACTAGGGTTATTCAGCTCTTCTTGAGTACATTTGCATATTGATCTAATAAAAAATTTAAAAGTAACTTTGGATTTGTTTTTGATGCAGTTTGAATTGCCTGTGAATACAGTTTCTTAGTGTCGGTGGATAGTAATTTTATTTTCATTGTGTTGCAGCTTTAATATACTCAATACTGTTTCCTTGGGAGAATGTGAAGGACCAGATGAGATTTTTTTTCTTCTATGGAGAAACCATGATTAAGTACTTTACTTTGTGTAACTATTATTTGTTGACCTCTCCATTATTGCTGCATTTAGCAATCAGTATGTTTGTGGCTAAATAGAAATACAAGTTTTTAGGTCTGAAGCAGTCAGAGGAGAATTGTAGTAAAGGGCTTCAGTATGCACATTTAGCTGATCTGAAAAATGACTTTGGGAAAAAATACCAGTTTCTTTAATTTGCGAAGTTCCCTTTCTTTACCATGAGTGCACAGGAAGCACATCTATGCATATATGAGAGAAGGCCAGATAAAAGTACAGCTTAACCTAAAAGGTAGGAAGAGAAACACACTAGAATGGAAAGGATATTGCAGGTGTTTGAATTGCTGAATCTAATTTCATGGCGTTTCACAATCTCACAAGTGCATGTCACGTTTCAGCAGGGGGACAGAGCAGCACTGCCAATGGAGCAGTGAGTATGGCAGGGCAGCTCTGCTGCAGGGCTGATCACTGGCTTTTGTATGGAAATCCAGGGTATGGAGGGAGAGCTGCTCCGCAGTCCTGTGAGAAATAGCAGGCAATGAACTCAAAGGGTTGAGAGCCAGCGCTGTCTGCGATGCCCTCTTTGAAAGGTGTGTGTGCATGAAGGGCAGAATAACCAAGGTAAAACTAAACCAGGGCCACGCAGAACTGCTGTAAGGCTGAAAGAGAACTCTGAGAGAGGGGAAGAATTTATACTGATCTTTGCAAAAACACATGTAGAACAAGTGTCCTTAGAGAGTAATACCATTTCATATTAGCAGCTGGTAAGGAGTGAGTAGTGTGAGTAACCAAACGTGCTCCTCCACAATGTTGGAAAGGAAAGAAAGGAAAGAAACTACAGACTATATTATTTGACCATAGCCAGAAGCTCTCAGAGGAGAGATCAAGGCCTAGCTAAGCCAAAGGAAACACAGAGTTAAAGTGTTTTGTTTCTCCACTGGGCATTCACAACCTAGAACCCTGTCATAATTATGAGCACTTGTTGCAAAAGAAAGTATTTTTCTTGCCGAAAAATTCTGTGTTTTACCTGGAGGAGGATCTTTTTCCTTAGAAATTAAAAACATGAGAAACATGGATTGAATTCAGAATACAAAATGAAGAAGTATCCAAAAAATTTAATTTGAAATTGAAGTATATTACAAAGTCAGGGAGCTATCACAGTTCCTCACAGATAAGACTGTGACTGGAATAAAAAATCATATTCAAATTAGTGATAAAAAAATTTAACTACAATAAGTCAAATGCAGCTTGAGAGCTGCAAACATTCTGCTTTCTAGAAAAATTGAGTATAGCTGAGCAAAAAGTGATTTGAAGATGTTTTGGGAAACTGTATATCATGTTATCATGCAAACATGGATAACCTATAATCAGCATCCTGGGCACTCAAACAACCTCATTCTGTTAGTTCAGCTGCAGCTTTGTGAAGGCCACAAAGGACAAACACCAGAAAAATAATTTACTACCTCACAACACCATCAGTGCTTATAATTTTAATAGCATTTCTGAGACTGCAAAGGTCTCAGTGTTACTTACTTACTATGTTACGCATTTGATAATTGGATTTTACATATTTCTAAAGTGAGTGCTACCCAGGTGTTAATGCTGATAATTCTGAAAGTTTGCTGTTGGATGTCTGTGTTTTGATGTTGTGGGTTTTTTTCTAGTGTTTTAGTTAGTGGTATGTGGATTGTGAGAATATCAGTGAAATTTTTCTTAAACATGTGGTAGGCCATAATTCACTAAATAGAAGTATTTATGGTTCTACTAGATGAAAGAGAAAGATAAACTTTAAAAATTAATGTGCTTAAGAAAAAAAAAAAAGCTACATTTCACTTCTCTTCTACCTGTATCTTCCTCATCATTGCCTCATGCAGTTGAAAATATTTTTACAGCAGCTGATGATTCTAGGTTATCTGTGAATTAGTTCATAGAACTATTACATTATTTTTTAAATATGTGTTTTGAATTTAGCAGAAAACTATTTTAAAATTAAGAATTTGTAATTATGACAGCATAATTTATGTTACCCTAGAGAAAAGGATCTGGTCCATGCTTGTGACTCATTTTAGAAAAGGATTCTTAGATGGTCACTTAAACAAGAATTTAAGGTCAGTACTTTTGTGCTAGGCAGAGAAGATGCAATCAGGCATCCAGAAATTGAACCTGGGGGCCTGATGTGCAAAACTGAGGAACACTTAGCAATAAACTTTTGTTAAATGTACTCTGAGCTTATATCTGTGAGCTTTATACCCTGCTGAATTAGAGTTACTCTTTATTTATCTTTAACTGAAATGTGCCTTAATCAATGTAATTTAAGGTATACTTGAGGGTTTCCCTGAAGACTGTTTTTAACTTTTAACTTCTATTTTACTTCCTTTCCATTTATTGTTTGTTGGCAAAGTACCTCTGCCTGAAGAAGGAAAAGGACTAGCAATCAAACAGCAGATCCTTCATTCCCTTAGTTTATATTAATTTATATATATTCAATTTTGAGTGCATGTAATGAATTTATATAGTTACAATATATGAACCAGTGAGTAGCTGATCTTGAAAGCACAATGAGTTATACAGGAGCTTAAAAGACCTGAACTTCCACTGCAGCTATATGAATATATGCTTCCAAGCATGTCTGGTCTAGAGCAGGAAGAAAACAAATAAATGCCAAAAAGTAAAAAACCTCAGGACACTTATCTCTAGAGAATAGATCATGCTAAGACATGGCTTTTCTGTATAAAACTTTTCTATATAAAACTTCTTCAAGGGAAAACAAAAGAAACACAAGCCTTGCAGCAGCTGCATGGGGACACCCACCAAAGCAAAAGAAATGGGAGCCCATGAAGCCTTCTCAGACTTTCTTGCTTGTGTTCCAAGGAAAATGAACAGTGCTGGAAAGGCAGTGGAATTAACTAGTTTCAAGATAAGTGAATTCTCCTTCTAAAGGTATTTTAAAATTTATTATTCTTTTTCACTAGCCCAGAAAACAAGAAAGATTGAGAAGAGATTTGAAAGAAGAAGAGAAACATTGAAAAGAGAAGCATTGAAAAGAGTAGAGAGAGCAATGACAACTTGTTGAACTGAAGAAGACAAGAGCTATTTGTCAGAGAGAAGATGAGACAAAAGTAGACCAGAAGTCTAAATGCAGCCCTGGGAATGACAATAATTTAAGAGAAATGTGGCAATAAAGAGAAATTCAAAAGGAGGTACTTCTACATCCATAGAAAGACTAAATATCAGATGCCAGCAATATTCAAGAGGTGATACCTCAGATGCATAAGGACAGAAGTTCAGGCAGAGGTTTGGGAGTCTACAAAGGATCTTTCAGTTGCAATTCTAGAAATCTGGAAGGTTCAAAAAAAGAGGAAGAAGATATCAAGGATGAAAAGCAAGTTGCAATACAGAAAACATGCTGAACCAGTGGGCTGGAAAAATGGACTATGATAGAGAGAGAGAGAGAGAAGCATTCAAATATTATTTTTTCATTCCAGTGGTGAAGCAAATAAAAAGTTGTTTAAATTAATGTGGTAATCTTCTGTATCAGAAAAATTTAAGCTCTTTTCATTTATCATTCTTGCCGCCTTCTTGGTTTTTTTTATGGAAAACCTCATAGATGATTTTTTTTTTTTTTGCCAGAAGGTGATAATCAAGGACAGAATAAGCACACTGTAGATAAAAAAGCAGCCAAATTAAAGCTTATTAAAGTTATATATAGCTTCACACAATTAACTTTCAGTGTAAAACATCTGTAATGTACTGTGAACTAAATTATGAATATTCAATTCCATCTTGCTTTAACTTTATTAATGGTGTCAATATTTACTATGCCATATGCAAAGACAATTAGAATAAAAGCATTGCATTAATATACATGAGTTGTCTTCATTTGCATGGATCATAACTGCTTTCTAAAACTTAATATTGGGAACATGTAGGTCAAATTCTGTTTCAGTTATTCAATTCAATTTTTCATCTGTTGGACTTGCTTGGGTTTCAAGTTATGACAGAGAATATACCTTGTCATGATCCACATGGGAATCACGTTCACAAATGAAGTGCAACCATCCCTAGAGTGAACATCTGCTTGTTTTAATAGCACACTGCAGCATTACACAGGCAAAGAATCAAACTGCAAACTAACTGTACAACCAACTACTGGATGACCAGGGTGTTTCCAATGCACAAAGTTTGCACATCACGTGATGTACGTCTCTCAATTTCCTTCTTGGTAACTGGTTGGCATCAAAATAATGCCCAGTGGTGTTAAAAACAGTGTGGTTCTCCCAGTGTAAGCAGAACTTAAGCATCATGACACATACCCTCAGACTGAATTTTTGGAAACCAGTGTGACTCAAATTTCAGAATTTTTAAAATCAGGATTCTAATGGGAGAAAAACCTATCTATAAATAATTTTCCAGGAATAGATAGCAAATAAGAGAAACACAAGTGAAAGAAAATGTTCACTACATTCAACTTGCCCCCATTTTAAAAGGCATGATTCAATATAAAAAGGTATTCAATTGTGACTCCAAATTAGGGAAAAAACCACCAAATATAAGAATCTGCAAAATATTAAAGGCAGTGTTGACTGGTGGTTGCTGCTCGTAGGTGTTACAGATGCTGAAAATAATGCAAGTCCTGTCACAGTGTGTACATTCACCTCCATGCCAGCTTCCTTTATGAGGTAATTTCTTCAGACAGTGACATCTTTAAACATTGGTGGGCAAGCTTTGCTGTGACCAATAAATGTAAAGGAAGAACATAATTATCTTCTGAAATTTAAGTTTCTATTTTCAAAGCTGTAAACTGTGTAACAACCTTCTCACACATTACACAGAGCTTCTGGATTTTCTTACACCCAGAATCACATTTTAATAATATTTTCCCTGTCATTCTGTGGCTGCCTTTCTCTCTTTTTGGGCTTAACATAAAATTTTAGGAAAATTATATGGTCTTACTTTTAAAAACCAGCACAAATTAAATTTCTCCACATCTTAAAACCTTCCCTGTTCTTTTATGGCTTTCAGCTGTTTAACCACTCTGAACTACATAGAAAAAGATTTGATTATGGGCCCTGAGGGAAAGGTATAACCTTTATGCAATCTTCTATATAAATAGTGTAATATTGTTTTGATTATAAGATTATTTATTTTCTAATGCCTAATGAAAGGTAAAGCTTCAACAAGATAGTTGATTTTCAACACTCAATGTTCAACTTCAGATTGGGGATTTTTGGTTGATCACTTTGTGTTTTTGTTTGGGCTTGGTTTTTAGCAAGGAAAGGTTTTAAATACAATACTGAAGAATCCTGTCACAACAACATTCAGGGAAGAAAAAGAGATTTAAATGTGACTGTGAAATTCTTAACATGATAATGGGAAAAAAGTGAACAAATTAATAGATGCATTTACAGAAGAGGCCCAGCAGCAAGAAGCCTCCAGTAATAAACTTGGACCTGCTCCTGCCACATGTTCAGAGTCTTTCACTTGATAGATTTTTGAAGGTGGTTCCACACTTCATACAGATGTCCTGCTACAGCTTGCAATAATTAAGCACCTGAGAGTTTGGGTGCTGGTTAACCACTGAATTTGAGTGTTGTAGGAATCTAATACTGAGCAGCTGTGCACAGAGAACCTGCAGCTAGTTTGTGCCCTTGGTATGTATGTAGAATGTATGACATGTATGATGCTGTCTCCTACACAGAAATAATAATGACAAAAAATGTTGAGATTTATGAAATTTCCACCTATGTGAGACTTATGAATGGTACCTGAATGTAATCAGGAAGTTGATCAGGGAGCATGGGCGTGTGTTCAGGGTACCTGCAAGTACACCAAGTATCTTCCAGCATGAGTGTTTCAATATAGAATTTCTGCTTAAATCAAATACCCGGTGATATGACCCAAACCAAGATCCAAAAAGCAGCTCCAAAGAGGATATTTTTAAAGAAAAACAACATGTTATTCTTGGCATATTTTCCTAAATGTTCTGAATTCTAAAAGGCTCGAAGAAATCCTGGAACCCAGAAGGTTTAAGCACTGAAATGGGGAAGTTTCAGCTTACCTTGGCAGATTTTTCTTTGCTAGAATAAATGTAATCCACACCATCCTTCAGATACTCAAGGAGGCTGAGCAGTGAGGAAAGAATTGTGAGTACAGCACAATCAGACCAGCACAACGGGGCACTCAGTGTCTGCACAGACTGCATGGGGAACAAGTAGACAAAAATCTAAGCTTACAGACATGTATTTAAATAGGTATATAATTGTATAATTGTATTTCTGTTCACTACTCTCACTTTTTAAGAAGGGAGCACGCACCAAAGGTCTGGTTTGTTAACGAGGAGTTAACAAAAGGGAGCTTAGAGAGTGTACAAAGATAGGCACTACCTAGGACACAGTCTCCAGGATGGGGTCAGGGTAACACTCAAACTGATGCACATACCTCAGCTTCTTTTTCTCTTCAGCCTGCTAGATTTGTTTCTTTCTGGATAAGACCAAAATAGCTGAAAACAGGCAAAATGGGAACGTTTGCCTTTAGCTAAGAGAGGAATTTTCTTGGGAAAAGGTGTCGGATTTCAAATACCTTTTTACACTAGATGGGTTAGCAGGCAGTTAGGCAATACCTTTGGGATATGCTGGCTGCCTAAAATACCGTATGGGCACTCTCTAATGTCTGAGGAAACACAACATGTGTTATGGTAAAAAAAAAATGGATAAACATATGCATTTTAATGAAAAACATTGTCAAACAATGTAGCAAGAAAGGACACTAATAGTAGGGGGGGAAAAATCCCCAAAAGTAATAAACCAGTAGAAATTACCTGAGAGCACTGTTAAAAACATGCAGACCATAGTGTGGTTGCAGTCGTCATCATCATAACCATACTCCTTTTAAAGCAGTCCAGAAAATCATGGAAATGTTGTTTGGGGAAAACCAAACAAGATTCCTAACTTCATTTTTAACAACTCAGTTTTAAAGTGTAATGTGAGAATGCATAAAATGAGAGATAATCAAGGGGCACAGGATGCAACACAGAGAAAGCTGTGAGAAACTGATCAAGCTGCTGAGCCCCTTCCTTCCCCCAGGCTCTGAGATATTGTACAGCAGGCAGTAATAATCAAATAACTCACGGGCACCTATAAGGAGTGGGCTGTCAAGTTTCAATCAAAACACCACAGTCAAAATTATAAACCTACTTTTTCCCTGAAATGGGCATGAATGAAGATTGAGCACTCTGAAACTCAGAAAAGGACTTTCACCTCTTTTTAGCTCAAAGTCTTTATTCACTTCCAACAAAAATTATTACTGACAATGTAGAAGTCCCATCCATCTGCCCTCATCTGCTTGCCCATTATCTTTCCCCAAATCCTGCACTCTAAATAATTACCTTGCTCCTTATTAATCTGTTCATTATCTACATTCTGGAGTTCTGGAAAAACAAATTAATTTTGTCCTGAATAGATACTGAAATAAAGGTCATTATGTTGGACCTTTTCTTAAGTCATTACAGAGGGATCAGGGATTGTGTGGATTTATTTGTTTAGTTAAGTATCAAATTCATGTCTAACCCACTTATTTGCTTGTGTTCCAGAAGAGAACAAAACCCAAACGTAAAAGACAAAAAGATACCCAAGACACTTTGCACATAACTTTGCTTTTTAACCAGCTTCTTTCATAATTAGCTATGCCTTAGAAAATTCTTTCTACTTATTGCCAGCAGTTGCGTGAGAACATCAGACTGCTGTGGCACAGATAAAGGTCTTCAACAGCCACTAGTCCTTCCATTTCTCCTCCTGTATCTATGCTATAGAAATTTTGAGAATCCCCAAAATAACATCGATATTCTTAGGGCTAAAATCACTGTCACAAAAGTTTCACATCTTAGAAGCATTTATGTGTATAATTGTTATGCTTCTTTGTCTCACAGTTCTGATGTTGAAAGAGAGAAGTGTGTATTTATCATACCAAAAGAAACTATTCAAGTTCCTGCTCTAGTACCCCATTATGTGACTAATCTACTACCAAAGATAAAGTGAGACAAAATAGTCAGGGGGCAATGAACTTCAGTGATTTGAATGTTACTGATTCATGGAAGTTTTAAACACTTAACAATGGACAGTAAAGACAAAAATCCTATATTTCTATATGAGAACTATGTATATGATGCCTCAAAACTCATTAGGAATATGTGTTAATAGAAATGTGAGGTATTTTTTTAAACTTACCAGCCCCCTATCCTTTCACCTGATTGGATTCTGTCTCAGTAACTCTGTCTCAGCTTGAATTCTCTCTGCAGTGATATTATTACCCTCTCCTTCTGTTCTGGGCAGAAGTTCACCATCTTTCTTTCTCTTTCACTAGTAGAGTCCCTCCTTTCTCTCCAGATCTATTTCAGCACTCTCTGAGGTAATTTAGTTTCTCCTCTGTGCCTGTCAAAGGCACCTCAGCTTTATGTGTTCTAGCTGTACCTATCTCACCCTCAACAGGATCAATAATTTATTACATTGCCTGTTCCCTAGCAGCTGCCCTACCTATATAAACCACCTGATAATTTTAATCTGAAAACCTTGTTTCTCAACACCTCTTGGTAGCTGTTCTCTGCTTGTGAATGACATAAGATGTTCAATTCCTAAAATGCCCTGTCATTGGTGGCAGAGCTTGGCTCCCTCTCAACTTCTTTCCAGGGAATAAAAAGGAACTTTTACAACTTATTGGTCCAGGTGGCCAGCAACTCAGGTGTGGGATCTCAGCACACCACTGTGGATGTGCAGAGACACCAGGGGAGCCCCTGGGGGGCTCGGAAACCCTGGAATGTTGCCAAAAGAGTGTGGTGGTTGGATTTCGATCCATCAAAAGAGCAGGGGAGAGTGCACTTGAGCTGTCCTGCTGAGCAGACCTCGGCTGGGCAGAGAGAAAAACTTTGTAGATAAGAGATAATAAACAAGACTGAAGACCGAAAATCTGAGAGTCCAGACTCATCCTTCGAAACCACGGCCGCCCAGAACCACCTTTCCCCGTGTCGGGGCAGAGACACATAACAGCGGACCCCGACACCCAGGCAGACCAACAGCCAATGCAAAGTCATACTCTGTGAGTCAGACATGTTAAGAATGCCAGCGTTTTCCAGCGTCAGCTGTGCATTGCTTTCACATCACACTGTGGAGGTGCCACAGTTATGTCTGGGACTCACCGTGTACAGCACAAAGTCACACCGAGCCAAAGGATCAGCTCTGTCTGAGGTCAGCATCAGGCACCTGATGGAGAGGAGGACAAGCTTGTAGTGCTGTAGTTCCTGCCATACCCTTTCCAGCCATCTGCAGTTCATTAACTTCTTGATTTTATTTCTTTTAGTTTGGTTAAACACATTTGAAACTTGGTAACATATGAGTCTCTGTGGAATCCTGTGAATGTGGCAATTATTGTGGAATATCAATGTCAGCAAATAATTAACTCAGTTACTGCTAAGCAGAGAAAGTTGTACCTTTTCCTCCTCTCTCTCAGATATGAATGCAGCCCATTTATGAGTTACCTGAGGCTACAACTGCCACATTTTGTCTTGGCTGATATGTTCAATAGCTTGGGATGTACTGTGCTAAACACGTAAAATGTTTTGAAATGAGTGGTTAGGAAAAAATAAAAAAAATCCCACATAACACAGTTATGTAACTGAGGGGGTGGTAAAATTAAGTAAGCAAAAAGAAAAAATTGAAAATGTACAGTTAGATTGGGCACTTCCATGCTAAACTTTCAACATAACAAAAATGTTTCAAGCATCATGCAATAAAGAAGGAGGAAAATTTGTAAACATTATTTTAAATGTCAGTGATATTGGTTTCAAAATCTGAAAAAGTATTAGCCGAAGAAAAGCTGAAAAAGATCTACTTAATAATAATCTTTCAGAAGAAAATGGAAAGTAGATGTGATTTAAAAAGATCCAAATTCAACAAATCCCATCTCTTTGTCTTTTTGTTTGTGTCTACAATTATCTGTGTTGTGGTAGATTAAACTTTGTAGTAAACCAGTGACATTGCATAGCTTACCTCTCAGCTTCAGGGCTTAAGAATGTTCCCAATAGTATCCATTTTTGTTCTGCTTAAATTCATTTTTTTCTTCCTTGGAAAAGAAAGCATAAAAGTACACAATACAGTGAAATTTTGCATTAAAAAATTGTGAAGATCTACCTCTCAGTAGTCCAGCAAACTGATCACTGGCTACAATTGCTCACACCATGAGTTTCTAGCCTTGATATATTTTCTTGTCAAGTAACAAAGCAAATTTGTATAAAGGTCTGGTATCTGCAACATCCTGTACAAAGGCCCCAAAGTCCTTGTACTGGTGTTGGATGTGTCACCTTGTACCTTAACTTGGTACTCCAGTTTTTGTCCTGGAAGAGACAATGACTATTGATACCTACTCTCTTCCACAGACCTCTTCCATCCCTTCTGCTGGTTCTTCGGAAATCTCCCTGCTTACCTGTCACCATAGCTTTGCATGGCAGCTATTCCATAGCTTTGAACAGTCATTTTGTTCTTCTCTAAACTGTTTCTTACTCTACCACATAATTTTAAAATTAAGAGGACTATGTCTACATGCAGACAGGAATAAATCACAGATGTACACATTGACACAATCAGAGTGGGTGTGGCTATGTGCATGTGTTGGCTTCTTTTCCTCTCATAATTATTCCTACTTCTTACCTTTCCTTCTTCCTTTTTTGTGTTTTATCACCTGCTTGGTGATCTTTTATTACTGAACTGTGAGTATGTCCCACATGGCATACCATTAAACATGATAAGAAAATGTCAACTGGAAAAGACTGAATATAGATATAATGTCAAACGGCTTTTTTAAA
Organism: Pyrgilauda ruficollis; assembly: GCF_017590135.1. NCBI lineage: Eukaryota > Metazoa > Chordata > Aves > Passeriformes > Passeridae > Pyrgilauda > Pyrgilauda ruficollis. Next base: position 12,034,938 of record NW_024526599.1, on the reverse strand, counting down.
ATCTAGATTCTAGGATAAAAATCTAGGCCAGAAAATATTTTTGTATATACTAGCACGCATGTCCATACACAAGCACTCACATATAAACACACACAGACACTATTGCAGAGCTCACACTGCTCCCATTCTGTACCGACCCACCATTACTGTCAGTTTGATTCTTCACATACCCAACCTCTGGCAAAAATAAGATTTTAAAGAAGTGTACACATCTGTTTATCTGCCTTGACTGGTAAATAGTGGGTATAAAATATGACCAGGTATAATTCCACAGACTCTAACGGTTTGATGCTCTGCACACAATAGGGCACTATTAATATTTAAATGCATTATTTTTAGAAGGTTCTGAACATTTTTAATATTCTGAAAATCTCAGAGAGAAGTAAAGGCAAATAGCAAGACAGGCGAGAGAGTGAGGGAACATCCAATTAAGGATGTCAAAAGGATTTAAATGCTCTGCTTTCAACTGCTAGGACTATTTATGTGTTTGGAAGCCCTGGCTGAAAACTTGTCTACCCTCCTTTAAAAACCATCATTAAATGTCACTGCTTTCTTTGACTTCACTCAGAATATATCATGTTTTCACTTCTGCTTAATGGAAATACATTGAAAGCTACTTTTAAAACACATTTTCCAGAAATGGTCTTAACATAAGAAAACATAAATTGACATCTAAAATCCACTTTATCTTTCCTTTCCCTTGCATAATAGTAGCTATTTTCTAGCTTTTTAAGATTTACAGTTTAAAATTAGGAACTTATTTTTAAAACACACCTTACTGTGTTTTACTGTCCCATAGTGAATAATGTGACACAGAATAATTTTAAACAGAATTGTAAAAGACTTTGGTTGATTGACTGCTATAAGATTCAATAAGTTTTACTGTGTACATTGTGTTAAAATATTTCTTTAAATTCTTTGGATTTACAAAGCAAGAGAAAATGAAACAGTTGTATCAGTTCAATAATCTACAGTCTATACAGTGAATTAAATAGACAGACTTTGAAGATGTATCTATCTTCTCTTCTGACATTTGTCCTTGGGTGATCTCCTGATGCTTGTAATGCCTTGAGCCTTGTTCATACATGTAAAGTGTGGATAATTATTAATTTTTATGGTGTGACGTGCTCTAAGGCCTCCATATCAATAATAAATTTGAAGACATTTATCTTACTTTCAGGTAATTCACATGTTCAAAATAAATATCTTCGGTCTTTTATTGGTAAAGGAATTTAGGATCCAAGGTTTAATGGCCATGAAATGAGATATCTTCACAAAATATAAAATACCCCAACTCAATTAAAATAACCAAGCAAACAAAGGTTTAGGCAAGCAGAATTTAATAACCAACCTGGAATTTTTCTAGGAGAGAGACTGATATATCTGTGTCTGAATTCTTTATTTCTAGCACCAAATAAGTTAGATCTTTATGTTGGATGTCTTAACAAAAGACAGCAATTCTGGGTGCAGAGCCATGGCAATGATCCAGAGCTAAATGAGGAGCAAGAATTTATCTGCTGCCACTAGATCACCCTGTGAGATATATTTCATTCGAGTTTTGACCTGGTTTTATCTCATTTCATTGGTTTAGACAGGAAATATTACAAATCCAAGGCTTTCAGATAAAAATTGTATACCAAGATAAGACTTTTTGAAAGCTGTAGAGGTACCTCTTGATGCTTGATGGACTTAGCACCTCTAAGTGACTGGCAAGACAGGCTTATAAAGTTTGTAAATTTGAGTTTGGTTAATAATTGCTTAAGGAAAGATCATCTTCTGCATGATTCTAGAAGCTTTGTATAAATTTATATGACAGAGAGTGAGACAGTGATTTTTAGAAGATACTGCCAACTTTTTAAATTTTTCCCATTTGTTTAATATCAGCAAAATAAAGCAAAAAACTATTAGGAATATTCTTTTTTTCTGCATTCATCTTTGTGTACAGTAATCACTGACCTAAAAAAAGCTACACCAACATAAGCTGTATGGAAAGCTTCAAGCAACCCCAGAATCACTATGCAAATTTCAGTAAAACATCTGTTAAGAAAGACTCAGTTACAGAATTTACATAATTGATATGATACTAATATTCATTTTATAATAAAAATTTATTTCTCAACTTTTTCTTTTTTTTTTTTTTAATGAGTGTCTGACAGGTTCTATATGTTCATTGTAAAAAAGGCAATTGAAGACATTATTTTTAGTTGATTTTATTTGCTTGCTATCCAAGTGTGGCATTTACTAACAATGCAGAATGGAGAGTGCTTCATTGCTATTTGGAGCAGCACACTGATTACAAGTTTGTAGGTATTTAAAGCACCAGCTTTTTTAACTGTAGAGTTTTCCTCTGAGTAATAAGGGGAACACTCAGAGCTATAAGAGGAAAATAATTTTTTTAACTATAGTGGTCTCTCATCTGTCATAGGCTATACAAATTCAAGGCTTGGTTTGGCTTGTTTTTCTGAATAAAGTATGGAGAACTTTGGGTTGGTTTGATATAATTCTGGGACCATCAGCTCTTCTGCTTACACACAAGTCTGGTACTTCAACTGCTCCATCAAAAGCTTTAGAGATTGCTCTGTTAGATAATTTTTGATGGTCCTGCAGAGTAGAGCCATAGCACAGTAAAGACTAGAGATACTAATTCAAAAGAGCTACAATGCAACAGGATGCCAGACTTGTCAGGCATAAAAAATATCCACTTACTTTCATGTGTCTTGTGTTACATTTGATAGTATTATCCATGCTAGGATAGTTCTTTACAGCTCTTCTCTGACACAATTTCACCAGCACAGTATGCTCACTTTCCTTCACCATAATACTTTATGTTTTCAACATAACCTGTCCTTGCCTTCTACTCTGCCCAAAACTGTAAAGTAACATAAAATAGTTCCCGTTTCACCAATTTGCTTTTCATTAGAAGCTCCTGTTGAGATGGTTTTAGTTCCCAAGTGAGTGGTATAGAGGCTGGGAACTGTACTGATTTTCTTGTACTGGTATAATCTGCAGCTTCATAAAAGCCTTATGGAAGAATAACAGTCATGTGTAAATCCCATCGAGGAGGAATTTGTTCACTTACAAACATCTACTACAATATCTACAATCATTACTCTTATGTTTGAATGCAGGTTTCAAACCCAGAATTTTATTTTTTTTTCAGAAAAAAAAAACTCAATTTACAGAGAAACTTTAAAACTATGTAGTTTGAGCTGAGTTTGTGTGCATACTTAAATTAGATTATTTTAATCCTGTCCTCAGACTTGGCTACCTACAATATCTCTGGCTATATTTGAAATAAGAACTGTGTGGTTTTAAAGACTGATGATGAAGTGCATAAAAGGATCCAATATACTTTTTTTTTTATGACACAGGTTAACCATGAAGTTCATTAACTGGAAAACAGCAAGCAATATGCTTTCAACCTGTGCTCAAAATCTGGAAGAGTATTCAAATTATCAGGGCTTGAAAAGTGACTATTAAAGACAAACAAACTAAGAACTAAAGGAAAGCTAGTTAACAGTTGAGCACAAGCACGTGGCTTACAGGATGAAGAGGCTGAAATACAGACTAGCCATGTAGATACTCCTTCTGTGAGAGTCTTTGATCAGAACAGCTCTGACAGAGTCAGAACTGAAATAGGAGATTCTGTAAGCTGGGTGACAAATCTGAATTTTGCTCTTCCTTCTTTCACAAAAATGATGGAAGACTAACAGGAGGTCTGAAGCAGCTGTGCTACTATAAGAGGGCAGGACTGTTCCCAGCAATCCTGCATGGAAAGGTCAGGACAGATTCCACTCTGTCCTTGTGTTCCCACCAGAACTAATTCTACAAGAGGCAAAGAAGGAGGGAAGAGTGAAAAGTACGGGAGACACTGGTCTCCCTCCTTTACCATGAGCTCTCTCCTCACTCTCACTGAGTACAAAGCCTGTTTTGAAGCCCTGCTGTGTGTGTTGCAAGTTCAGGTTGAAGCTCCCGGATTGGCAAGCATCAAGTTCTAGCTCCCCATGAGATTCTGTAGGTGCAAACTCAAATTATAACACATAAAGATTAAAAATACAAATTGCAAAACCCTTCAGGGTATTCTTAAATTGAAAACGACTGTCAACAGTCTTCCCATTCCTCCCATCACAGGTATTTCTAATTTCTTTTCTTTCAAGATCAAATGAGCTCCTTGACCTTCCTCTAACAACACACTTGAGGCTTTCTGCCCTGTTCCTGCTGTTGTTACACAGCCTAAAGCAGCTCCACGAGCCTTGGTTGCACGACACTGCAGCTTTCACCAGCCTTCCTTCATGTGGCACAATTCCCTTGCCAACTGGAAGACCTCTCTGAACCTACTCATTGTTGCTTTCAGAAGAGATGAGAGAGGAGTCCTGAGAAGGGAAGGTGCTGGGAGGTGGTGCTGGCAGTGGTGAGCTGTCACATTTCTCTCTGTGGGCACTACCATTTCGTTTTCCACATTATATAAAATCTCATTTAGATAGACAGCCTTTTCCTTCCTGCTTTCACTTTATTACTGACATGCATCATGTTCTTAAAAAAATACTTCTTTGAGGTCCTCCAGCCATAATCTCAACCTTAATTTTTCATTAAAAGTAGAACCTGATTAGTTTCCTACCTAAGCAAATTATTCCAAGATAAATCACATGCAGGAAGTTAATGATTAGTCTCTGTTCCTCTAGCAGTTTTTTTCTCAATCTCTGTAACTTTTATTATTTTTTTTTTCAGAAAACTATTCAATTGCCCTATTTATTTTTTAAAATTTCATTAAGAACAATTTCCCTATGAAACACAGTCTGTTTCTCTTGCATAAATATCACTTCCTTTCATTGTGCCCTACTGTCACCACAGGGTCATACCCTATGAGAACAACTCAAACTTTTGAAATAGAATCTTAGGGGAAGAAAACAAAACAGTGATTACAAAATAATAGTTGAGCCTTAAGTGGAGAAAAAAATGTGTTTTGTTTAAACACGCTATAAAGTGTTTATGAAGTATTGCTTAATTTTTTAGTTAATAAAGATATTGTTCTAACTAAAACTGCTAATTTTTTTTTTTTATTACAGTCTGTCTATGAATTAACTCTGAAAGAATTTCCATTTTCCAAAATGGAAGGCACAATAACAGAGATCTCCTCTCACCCCAAAAAACTTTTTCACTGTAAGCAAACAAAAGTCTCCAACAACTATTATTCTGATTTTTGCATAGCTCTCAAAGGAAAAAGATGTCAACAATAGAAGTAGATGGATAAATTAAGTTTCCCCACCAGAATAATATGGATTAAACTGATTAGGTATTCCAGCTTATGTAAATTAGGTTACTGAAAATATATCTATAGAATTTCATTTATGTAAACAATGATTAAAAGCAAACTTTTTTTTTTTTAATGGAGGGTATACTTAAATATGTTAAAGTCTTATATTAGATCTAGACACGGTGCTCAAAGCCTTCTTCATGACCATACCTAAGAGCATTTAACACCAGCTCAGCTGTGATGGAGGGCAAATGCTGAGAGTCTTGTCATTTCAAAATGAGGAACTGAGCCACAATGTCATTCTTCAATCCTTTCAACTATACATGTTTTCTACTTCAATAACCTAAACAAAGTACCCTCAGTTTCTAAGGTAGAGTGTGCTCAGTTTTCTTCAGTATCTGTAGTCTCCCAAAATAATATCTTAAACCACTGGAGGTTTTAATCACCTTGCATATTTGAACTTTTTAATATAAAATTAAGCTGTGATCATGAAGTAGCTTCCTGGTGGAGTCTGCCTCTTCCAGCTGTGACAGGATTATAATGATGTCTTAAATTTCCTTCCATATACTCTATGCATCCTCAAAAGAAATTTTCCTTAGTTTCCTGCTTTCAGAGAAAAGAAAAAGGAGCTCTTAGGGTTATTTTCACGTCAACCTCTTTTATTATGTTCCTTTGTATGCAAAAGCAAAGAAGAAATTTCACAACAGGAACTCAAATACGGGTGAACTGTTTTCTAGTCTTTTTCAGGATGACTCACTTTTTTCATGTCTGTGGCTAAAATTCTGTTGTAATATCTTCCTTTTTAAATGAGGAATCAAGCAGATAACATAACCCACTGTTCAAGCACATGAATAAATCAGATGATGTCAGATCTCATGTTACAACACTTGCTCCTATCTCCATCACTTTCACCCCAAGAGGACTCTATGCTAACTGGAAAAGATTTGCAATACCAAATGCTTTAACCTTTAGTCAGTTTTCATGTTGGTTTTAATATTACATTCCAGTAATAACTACAGTTCCTGTGACGTGTTCTGTATGAAAGCACTTGCTTTTCTAAGAACTATTCTGTACTACAGCGTGTAACTACCAGACTTGGCACTTGTAACACAGCATGTGTCCTTCCCCAGCAGCCTCCAGTTGGCGGGCTCACAGCAACAATGGGTTTGATGGCCCACACTAAAAAAAAAAAAAACCCCAAAAACTAAACTATGTTTTATTCTTCCTTGCCTTTTCTGAATCACAAACACTACAGCAGTACAGCAGTAATATTTTATTTCCATTAGCACATGTAGCCAGAGAAAAGGGGCAGTACTTTATCTACATCATATTTTTGGTCTTTTGTCTTTTGAAATTTTGGATTCTTTCCAATGTAATTCAGATATCTGCTTGCAGGAACTATTTAGGAATTTAGCCAAGGTACCTTCCCTAGGGAATGGAGGCTGTGCACTGACACTCATTTGTTGTGTCTACATATTCACAGTGGTCCCTAGTTTGGATCTCTCTGGGGTCACATGTCAAACCTGCGACTGGGACCCTAACCAGACCCTTATCTGGATTCCCTTTATTTTTGGAGAGAAATACAGAGTGAAGCTTTGAACATAAAACCTGTACCTAAACCAATAAACTGTTCTCTGAATATAAACCTGTACCTAAACCTGTAAACTGTGCTCTGAATACCAAACCTGTATCTAAACCTATAAACTGTGCTCTGAAACTGCTTGTTTCACTTCACTGGTGAGAAAGGTTGATTAATACACACATGCACACACACACACACACAATACATATTCATACAATGTTCAAAAAAAGGATTGAAGCTGAACCCTACAGCTGAACCCTGTGCAGGCCTTCTAAACATCAATGGTAAACAATAATGGTAAATTATTGCTATTATTATAGAAGTGTAAGAGTACACTGAAGTGTGAAGTTTTTTGCACAATTTTGCAATCCTTTTTTGGCTAAACAAACACCAAGTAAATGAGATTGGCAAAATGCTGTGGTTTATGGCTAAAAAAATACCATTATTATTTCTATATCAGCTTTTACTGCTTCAGGAACAAGGGAAAAGAAGGATTTATACTGAAAAGATACAAAACTTTACTTTTTCCATAACCAAAATTAACATAAATTATTTGGTACTGTTATTGTATCAGGATATGCCACATTTCAAACAAATCCAGTGCTGGCTAATTACATTTTCTTGATGGAAATTTTAAAAAGCAGAGTATTTTCAGGGAAGTTTAGAAGTAAAGAGCAGAAGCATGCAGAGAGAAGCGAAGGTCAGCTCTTTGCCACTGGAGAGTCTCGGCAGCCAGCGGGGCTCTGTGGAGCACAGAGGCAGCAGAGCCCTTCAGGAGGCAGCAGAACTCTCCACCACCTGGGACTCAGCAGCACAGCTTGGTCCAAAGAAAACTTTCTTTCCTTCCTTTGCAAAGGAAGTGAGAGGAATGGGAATTCCTGCAGAGTGCTGGGAACAGGATAATAAAGTAGAGGGGACAAGGTGCTGAAATAAAGAGCCTATGCTAAATTTTATATACATTAAAATGCATTTATGATATCATGAATGTGTTCCTGAGCAGTAAGTTAACCACTGGGTAGTGTCTCCCAGCAGGAGATAAAGCCTTTATGAGTAAACAATTCTGAAAGGGAGACTACAGGATGGAGTTACATCAACACTGGCATGACTAATTGAGGACTCACCTGCAGAAGTTTTCTCACTATGTGATTCATATTTCATCCACTTTACTTACTATCTGCTAAACTTACTGCAGTTGCTTTATCTAACTAAAAAGTCCCCACTAATTTCAAATCTTTACTAATATGTTTAAACATGTGAGCTTTTCTAATCAGATTTTGTTTTCTTGCTATGACATATTTGTTTTCTCTCATAATTATCTTGTAATTTAGTGTTTCAAGTAATGTTGTGGGACTGTACAGACTGGCATTATTCTGGGGAAAAAACAATACCAAAAAAACAAGCACATATAAATACACTAAAATAATCTTTTACATTAAGGAAAACTCTAACTTTTTTTCCTCTTGAAGGTTAAAATGGAAAATTTGGCAGCGGGAAGCAAAATCGGGTTCTATTCTGAGGAAACAGATTGACTTTTTCAGTTAATAAATTACTTACTTATCCTTTCTGCTAGTTTCTCCTTTCAGTTTATCAGAAAGTAGATATAAAATACAGTGTAAATGTGATCATTTAATCCTTGACTATATGGAACACTTGACACTAGATCAAGTTCAAACTAACAACAAAATATACTAATACAATATTTCATCAGTAAGATCAGCATGTTTGAAAAGATAAAAATGTGTTACAGAAGATGTATATCCTTACAACCTGCGTTTCCAGAAACTTGAAAAGTGCAGCACCACTCCCATAGGAAACTTCTGCATTATTTTGGTTGCTCCCTCCTGGTTGAGTTCTCACATGATGGTCAAACCTACAACTATAAGGGGATGAAAAATGTTTTATAGAGGTAGAGATTACAAGCAATGTGTCCTAGAGGATGACCTGATTTGAGTGAATAATCCTTGGGAAATTGAGACACACTCACAAATTTTAAGATTCATTTTTAATCCCTCCACCAATGTTTTTCTAAATGCTGGAGTTTCATCAGTTTCTGAATTTCCTTTTGCTTAATTTGTAAGATGTGGTATAAAAATAATTTATCAAATGTAACAATTTAGCAATTTATCGGTGCTAACTTTTATGCCAAAAGAAATTTATCTAGTCTAAGAAATACTTTTTGTTTTGTTTTGTTTTTGTTTTAATTTGTTTGTGTATGTGTGTGTGAAGTTTTTGGGTTGGGGTTTTTTGTGGAGAGAGAGGAGAGTGTGGTTTGGGTTTTTTTATGATAAAGACTTAATTTAAAAATAATATGGAAAGATTTCCAAATTTTAGGAGGATCCCATAAAAAAAAAAGAATATTCAAGAAACTTACATGAGGAAAACACTATTCTAGTTTCTGTATGTTATATGATCTTCAAGAAGAGTATTTGTATGAAAACAAATAAAAACCTTGAAAAACAGAGAAAATTTAAAAATTAAAATAAATAAAAGGAATATACAATGAAGAGAAACCTTAGAGAGTTCATAAAATAAATATTTCTGTTTGGAATTGAAATAACATGTTGCTTTATAAGCTGAAAATGCTCATAAACATTATGTAGACTAGAAGGACATTAAAGTACTCTCTTCTTAGTCCTCTAAAAACACATGGCTTTAAAAGCCAGTAGAGGTCACATGTGTGAAAATATGTTAACTCTGTAAAGAGAAAGACAGGTTTTTAAATAAAAATTATTCCCCTTGCTTAATTCAGCTCTAAGTGTATTATACAACCACCAACTGCTATGTATTTTCCCAAAGTTATTTTTGTGTATCAAATAAAAATTGGCCTCTGCTTTCAGCGTCAGTTTTCTTTTTTTTTTTTTTTTTTTTTTTTTTTTTTTTTTTTTTTTTTTTTTTTTTTTTTTTTTTTTCAGGAAAGGGGAAAAAAAGTAGAGAAATTATTCTTGGATTCTTCTATCAGTTCTGTCTGGAGAATTACTTTTTTTTTTTTTTTATTAAATGCTCTCATTGACATAACACATTATGAAACATTGTGCTGTGAAGTGTAACATCAGCTTGTATCAGTCACACTGCATTACTTTACGTGCCCAGCCTAATGTGTCACTGCACAGCAACAGCAGAACCACCCTACACACTGAAAACAGCAAGAGCTTGCAGATGAGAATATTGTAAAATAATTTCTGTACCCAGATATACTGCTGTTATAAACATGTTTCCAGTTCTGAGGGGTAGCACCACTCACACGCAAGCTCCTCAGGACAGCAGGAGGTTATCTGAAGCACAAATCCGTACAAGAATAGACCATCTCAAAAACATCTCTTGTGGGTATTTTAGAATTAGCTACTTATTGAAAAGCAGACCTTTACTGTTCATACAATCTTCTGTCAGTCAATTATATTGGAGTAAAAGGTTTAGCTTTTGCAGATAACTTTCCATTTCACTTTGAAAACCTTTTTTTCATGTAGAAGTATGCCTTTTCTGTATTTCTGTAGATATAAGGAGACTATTTTTGGATGGGCTAACACTCTCTTCTGCTCCTCCTGTCCTCAAAAGCTGAAACAGCTTTTATTTTTAGTTACAATTTTACATCCTGACTCTAGAGGAAAGGATTTCATTTAACCCTTTTGTAGTTACATGTTACTCATGAGGAACAATCATTCTCTAAGCAATCAAGTTTCAGTATTTTACCTATGTCAAGTTCATAGACAATACTCTACTTTTGAATATCAATACAAGAGATAATGAAATATGGTTTTAAAACAAAGGTTAGTGATTGTCTTTTCTTTTAGGTCTGTGATACTCTGATTTGAAGTTGGTTTACTGATTGAAACATTTAGTGATGAACCATGACCTAAGCAATGAAAGGCTGTCTAGAGTTCTAAATTAAAAACATCAGACATTTAGGTAAGGGATAATTTTTTTCAAATGTCACTTATGTCCTTCTCTATGAAAAAGAGTTATCAAATTTCAAGGCTTGTGTTTCATCATGTGAGATCTAAACATTGTTTTATAGAACATTTTTCAACAGTCTAATCAAAAAAAATTGAGACATATATAGGGCTCTGTTTTATTTCTCTTTTCTGTTCAAGTTATTATTTACATGTTGGCAACCAATAGTGGTCTTCTTATGTATACATTTATTCATTTTAAATGATAATGAGGATTTAAAAACATCTGTAGGCCCACTAAATATTTCTGTGAATGAATGCCTTTTGTATCCTTAATAAAACCAGAATGATATTAAAAGAAAACAACAGGAGTTGAAAGCTGAGCAAGAGCTGAAGGAGTGTAAGACCCTTTTTTCCAGTGCACATGGCACAATACAGATTCATGGATTCATTCCTGCTCATAACACATTTGAACAGAAGTAAAATCGATGGGGCCTGAAGAATTTTTCCAGTAACTCAGAAATTTAAAAGCATACTTGTTCTTCAACAATTGACACTGAGAAAATGTTTTCCATGATTTCAGAGGGGGCTAAACTACACCACACAAGTAGTAAAAAATGACAACACAGTCAGCCCAATATGTACTATAGATATGACATAATATTCTGCCTACTGACAAATTATGTGGACAGATAGGTCATGATATGAAATATCACATCCTTTGAAATAAAAAGAGACAATAAGCAAGTGTAGCATAAGAACACAGCACCAAGAATGCAAACATTGGCTGCATTTATCATTCAAGAACCCACAATTGCAAGCCCCTGTGAAGGGAATACCACCTGAATTCACAAAAGGAGAAACTGGGTTTAGTTTTCATGGAGCATTTAGTAAGAAGCAAAGAATTGCTTTTATTTTAGGGAAGAAGATAGTTTAGTTTGATTCAGAGTACTTCAAAAGTATCAGATGACAGTTTGAATTAATTACTTATTTTGCCTGAGATTATTTCTTCATGGAGAATAAAATGAAAAATGGCAATATAGGGATTTAAAAATAGTGGGTTTCTAAAATTTTGCTTTCTCCAGCTGTTTGAACAAAAACTTTTACTAACTTTTATTGACAAATACCTTTCTTTCTGAATTGATTTGATTTAAAATAGGTTTTATTTTAACTTTTATGTGGAAAACTATCCTGCCAGGTTCATCTTCATGAAACCTTAATATTTTGAAACAGCAAATTGTAATAATGCATGATGTATGAATATATAAAAATGCATCATTATGCACTGGCAAACATATCCATCTATAAAAAATGAATGGAAAAAATTAGGTGGTGAAAAATAACAAAGAAAGATTACTTAAGAATTTGTAAATATAAAATTTATATGTAGGATAATTTGCAAAGAATGTACCTGATTCTTTTATAACAATATGAATTTATTTTACTGCAAAGAAAAATGTAACTTTGTTTCAGTGAATATTTAAGATGTGTACCTCTTTAAAATATTTTAAGGAGACAAAAATAGTATTTTTCAAAATTAATTCCATAGAAACTTGTAGCTTATTGAGTAGCAGCTTTGCTCATCTTATCAGCAGCCTTTGGATGCAGTAATTTAGCACCATTTACATGTATAAACATGCAAGATCTTGAGCACTTGTGTTCTAGATGCTGATTCTGAGAGAATGGATGATGCTATTGCTGAATATTCAGTCATTTTTCATGCAGATAAAATTATGTCTGCAGCAGCTGGAAATTTTAACTGGACAATTCTGTGGTTTAAACAAGAACTGAGGTTGTGGCTGGCTTGGAAATACAGACTGTAATTTCTTCAGGTACTTCAGCTGTCTCAAGTCACTAGGACTCCTGTGTAATTAGGTATTTCTCTATGCACTAATTAGCAAACGAGCTCACTGCTGTCGTCAGCCCAGCAGAGCTGCTGGCTTGGCTTCCACGAGAGTGCAGGAGATTTGGGCTCTGTTATTTCACCAGGGCAGCCCTGGCACTGCTGCCACACACTCCAGCATTTGATCATAACCAAAACCAAGTGTGCTTCTGTGTGCATGACAACATCATCTCCTGCTCTGAGATAAAGATACTTCACAGTTTTCATCAAACATCAAATAATTTTTAAAATATTTAAATTTATTTTTCTCTGTTTGCAGTTATTTAGCTGTAGATAATGCCAGTCCTGGTGGGTAGGACACCTAGTGTTTTACTTTGTCTGTTATTCCAGAACTTGAGATTAGGTCCTCCATAGAAGAAAAATGCCACAAATTAACTATTTTATTTGAGATTTTACTTGACCTCTTTGCTAATTAGTGCATATGAAAATGTCAGTTTACCCAGGGGCAGCAGTAACCCAACTAACAGTTGCTGAATTACCAGAAAATGTTTCTATATTTTTATTCCAGTAATTTGCAGTAAATGGTGGTTTAGTATATTTTTTTACTGTGTTTTTATTCTTCCCTCATTATTTCAGAACTAATTGCTTGTTATATTAATTCCATCTATAGTTCATAAAGAAAGCTATTCTAAACAGTGTCAAGACAACTACTGTCATCATAAGGGACCATGAAGATGGTCACTGAGAACAGAATTATTTTCTTTTATTTCTTTCTTTTTCCTGCTGCACCTTGAAAATATGCTCTGTAGAAGTTGGTCAGTAATTCCCCATATAGAGAAAAAAAATTCATTTAAAAATTACATAATGGAGAAAGAATTTAGATATACATACAATTTAAATACCTAGAAAATTATATTGTGCTATAAGGACTTTCTCATTTGTGTTGCAACAGCTTTGCTCAAAAAAGTGAGACTCCTACAGCATATTGCAGAATAAATAAAAGAAAGGTGCTGCAGAAAAGCCACAAACAGGATGTTCCATTCTTTCCTACTGACATTGGTAATATCTGTACTTTTAGCTGTTATTTTGACATTTTGCTATTATGACATTCATGCAGTAAGGTAAAGAATGGAAAATACTGTAATAACAACAATTATTATTGCAACAGATTTTTGACAGGTGATGATGGAACTCTGCAATGGCAGACAAGTGACCCTAGTCCTGCTGTAACACTTTTGGTCAGGGCCCATGGGTGAGGTCAGTAACAGCCAACCCTCACCTCAGGACAGAGAAATGTAGTTAAAGGTGATATGCAAAAGTAATTTTCAGTAATTTGCTGTGAAAGATGGAGAGAAATTATTCTGAAAATAAAATAATAATTCAACATCATTAGCATTTCATGACATAACACACACCTCAAGGATATATGTCTTTTTCAGATTTTCTCACATGCATTAATTATTTTCTTTCAATTGCATGACACTTTGTTGCTCTTTCCTTCCTCAAATCATTAATATTGATGCTGTTCAATTATCTGAGTCATCTTTAATTTTAACCTCACACATGAACATTAAATATTTTATTATGAACTTCAAGGTTGTTTTTTTTGTTTTGGTTTATATCTGTGTTTTGGATTATATTTGTTTTTTAAAACACATGCAAAAAACTAATCTCTCTGACTATACCTCAACATTCCAAAATCAGGTACTTATTGCTTCATCTCCTTTCTGTTGCTTGAACAAAGGCAAACATCTTTTGCACAATTATAACACTAAATTATGTGATTTTTAAAAAGGAGAATTTCAATGCCATTAGGAAATATAAAGAAGAGTCACAAAAGTGAGGGGATGCACTATTCACAATTTACATCAGGAAACAAATTAACAACATTTGCTTAATTGTTATTCTGAATTTTTTCTTGATTAAATAGTCTAATTAAAAACCTACCTACATCAGAGGAAAGATAACATTTGCAAGTTGATTTGTTTTTCTCTTCCTTTTGATACTCATTCACTCACATGGCACACTGCTATTATTTTATTATTTTTCAGGCTTGTCAGAAGTTCTGTGAAGTCTTTATGTTGAGGTTCCCAACTAAACGTATTCTCTGGAAATTTTAAATTAAACATAAATCTTAGGAGAAAGGTATTGGCTCAGAATATTGCAGAAATAAGGTTTACTGGTGACATTTTAATAAATTACCGTTTTTTTTTTTTGTTCCAGGGAATGTACAAATACAGAATACAATTGATTCTGACCTGAACATCTTTCAGTCAACAAAATTTGCTTAAAGAGAATGACTTGCCCAAAATAATGCATGAAGTCAAGCACTGAGCTGAGTACACTGAGTATTCAAGTGACTCCTTTAATCCTTGAGTAATCAAGAGACTCCCATGAGTGGCTCAACTACCTTTTTTCCTGGTAAGAAAATGAAATAAACTTTTTTCAGGTACCAGAAATCGGTTTATTGCATCCTCTGGGCTTTGTTTGTTTGTTTGTTTGTTTGTGGTTTTTTAGTTCTTTTTGGAGTTTTTTTGTGAGTGTGGGGTTTGGGTTTTTTTTGATTGGTTGGTTGGTTGGTTTTTTGAATGTGCCCTTTCCACATGTCTAACCAGATAATTGAAGAGAGAAATATACCTCAGTCACATGTGTGATGTGCTCATAAGTTTGTTTTCTTTTGTTTTTTCTCTTTGAGGGGTTTTCCTAGTAATTCCCAATTATATTACATGTGTGACTTAGCAATAGATTGAACTATAGGAACTAAATATAAAAAAAAGTCTGGCAATACACAGACTGAAGACACTAAAAATCCCCAAAATATTCCTTTCCTTTGAACTTTGGTGTGCAATTGGCACGGAAAATAAAACCATGAAAGCACATATCAAAGTGTATTTCTTTGACTGATGTGTATTAATTTCACACATCCTGTTAAGTTGGGGGTTTCTCAGTTTTTCCATTAATAGGTCCAGCTCTATATATGAAGCTAGCAGCAAAAAATCAATTTATAACACATTTTTAATGTAAGCAATATCCGTTACAGAAGACAGGCAAGAGAGAGAATGCACAAGCAGCACACAGGAAGACCAAGGCCATTAGCAGGGCACACAATTGAGTAACTGGTATTTGCAAGATTTAGTGCTCTGCCCAGGAATAATGTACCAATATCAGCTCTAACAGTGTAAAACAAGTGACAAAGAATAACAGAGAGAAAATGTTTAAGATTTCTACATGATTAGATGGCTAATACAGATGGCAGCTTAGTATCTGTTATAAAATGTAGAGATACACTGTCAGGGATAAATGAAAGAGCTAACAACACTTGTCGCAGTAGACCTCCCAAATATGAAGTTTTTATCCCATAACTATTGCTCCCAAGAAAAGGCAACAGAGTATTAATTCTTCATGTGATGTAACTTCAGACCATCCTGACATAAATATATATTTATGTATTTTACACATAGCTACAAAATATTTTTTTTCTCAATAAAGGGTAATTTTGCATCAGACTGCCAACAGATGTGAAAACAGTAAGGGAGTTTTAGATAACTATTTTGAGTCTCTATGTAACAAGAATTCACCTAGTAGCTCTTGCATCAAGTGTAACCATTGTTGAAATAAAGCAATAAAACAAAACATTGTTAAAATAAAGCAGTCATAGCTAGATGCCTTCACAGGGATGTAGGCAGGGGCCATGGCACAGTCCTGTCCTCTCCCTCCTCCAGCACTCAGAGTGGCAGCATCCTTCAGGATAGACAAGATTGGCCCAGCGCACATCCTGCTCTGGGCTTTCTGAGAGGTTCCTGCAGCCACAGCAAAATCAGGCACACTTTTTCCCCAGGCAGCCAAGGGCTGGGCCACACAGGAGCTCCTGGCACCAGATCTGGCTTCCAGACCACAGTGTGGAGGGTTGGGCTGGTGACTCAGGATGCAGTGGGGCTGGTGACACAGCTGGACTAGGAAAGGTGCCTCCTCTCTGTCAGTGAGACACATGTTGGACAGCCTTGGTGTGAGACCTCCAGGCTGGGACATCTCCAGACAGGGGGCAGTGGCTGACCCATGACAGCGGGGATGGCTGCTCTGCTCTCTTTGCTGCTCCTGTCTTGGACAGATATGTAACCAAACAGGGACCTGACCAGATGATGGCACACACTTGTCCCCTCCTTCCTCTTTCACTCACCTGGAAGTGTTGCAACTTTCTTCAAGGACATTGACTCAGTTATAGGCAAATACACACAGTCTGCACCCAGTCATGGTCCTACAGGCAGCTGGAAGCTCTCTGCAGCTTTGGACCAAGGGAGATCCACACCATCCCTCATCTCTGTGTGAAATCTCTAAAGAAAGTTTGATATTCTTTTTTATTTTTTAACTGGCAGAAATTCTGGAAGGAATATCTTATAAGGAGCAGCTGAGGACTTTGGGTTTTCTAGATTGGAGGAAAGGTTGACATCATTGCTCTCTACAGCTTCCTGTGGTTTTATTAATCTTTCTCTCTCAGTTTCATTAAAATTATTATCATTATAATTATAGTTTTTATTAATGTTGTTATGCTTTACTTTTTTCTATTATTAAACTGTTCTTATCCCATTTCAGAGGTTTTACTTTTGTCTTCTCCTGGTGCCACCACACACAGAGAGTGACTGAGTGAGTGCCTTCGCAGTTTTTTTGTTGCCAATCAGGGGTAAACCATGACAGGAAGGATGTGGAGAGGGAAGAGCTGATCTCTTCTCTGCATATCCAGGGATAGGATGCATGGGGATGTTTCAGAACGGTGTCAGGAGAGGTTTAGACTGGACATTAGGAAACATTTCCAAGAGGGTGGTCAAACGCTGTAACAGACTCCTTCCCCAAGCCTGACAGTGTTTAAGAGGCATTTGGACAATGCCCTTAGTAATTTAAATGTGGGTCAGCCCTGAAGTGCTAAAGCAGTTGGACAATGTTTATTGCAAATCCCTTCCACATGAAATATTCCATTCAATTAGTTCTGTCACAAAACTGAGCTGTACACATTATGTTCAATTCTAGATCAGACAGGATAAAGCCCTCATGATAAATCCAGAAAACATATGAAAAAAATACTAGACCAGACTATCTATGGGGGCAGATTCCTAAAAACATGACATCAACAGTAGCTTGTAAGTTACTCTTCAGCATTGGGTCTTGATTCTACAGCTGTAAAATATCCTAATTGAATTTCTTTTAGCATGCATCCCTCAAGATATAAAAACAATAACATAAAATTTACAAAGGTGAGAATATTAAAAAATGGCAGCTCCCTTCTGTATTACTAGTATTACTAGGTCCAAATGTTTGCAATATACAAGAGAAACAATTTTCCTTTAATACCATATGGAAAAAATATCGGCAGCAGGAAGAATAACACCAGTTAGCTGCGTGATTTTTTTAATTTTTAAGGTCAGCTCAAAGCTGAACATGAAAAACTAAGCACTGATTTCATTAACTTCAATAGCAATTTAATTTCTCATTTATCACTGGATTTTAGTTGATGCCAAAGTTGTTCCTATTAAAAAAAGAGGAGCAATACATAATTATCTAAGTGCAGAAGACACACCCATAGGGAAACCAACAATGCAGTTTTCCAATTTCTTCTGAAGGCATTGCAGTTTGTCTGCTTCATACTATCTATTGGCTTTGAACTTCAGAGGAAGATAAAACTGTATTCCATCAAATAAATCCAGTCTTTTCTGACACCAGTTTTTAAATATATTAGTGGTAAAGTTAGCATAACTTACAGAATTATTTCAGATGAAGAGCTATGTTTAAGGAAAATGGAGCTTTCCAATATTTTTCTAAACACGACTTTTCATGAACAATGAGGCTGCCACTTGTTAATTAAATAGTGGGCCCTCAAGTCAAAATCATGCAAACTTCAGGGGTCCTAGACCCACATAAATAAACATTAAAAAACCACTAAATTAGTTTATTAGAAATCGGTCAAACTAGAACATGGTTTACAATATTTGTAATTCAAAACATAGGAAGGTTTTCAATTACAGTTTTACTCATTTGTAGTATCATAAAAAAATTAATTTTCTATTTTACAATAATATATGTTAGTATGAATACATGGATTATATAAACAGACTAGAATCAATTTGAATTTCCCAAAAGTTTTTGTTGCTGTATATTGCTGGTAAGTAAATGCTCTGTAATTATTCATATTCAATTAAAAACAAAAACTGGGAAGAAAGTCTGTTTAAATATATTTGTTAATTTTGCAGATTCTATGTATATTCTTTTTCCTTTCAAAAGACAAAATTCTGTCTTATTATGTGCTGAAAGTTGTTTATCTACCAATGAACCACAATAGCAAAAAAAAAAAAAGTAGGCAGAGATTAGTAAGTTTTATATCATTTCATCATGCTAGTTATCTTGGATACATGCCCTGAGACCTTGGGATGATTCCCTTGCAAATTGTTCATAAAGATGCCCTGAAAAATATGTGTAACCTTTCCTGTGTGTCATACTGACTCCTGAAAAGGCACTGGTAGTTTTGACAAGACTCTTTTATTCTCTTTAACTTTTTAATCTATATCTCTGACGTCTGCAGTTAATGCCAAGAGTGGAGCTCAGGGTGGTTGTGGATTCTCTCAGAAATGAGATGAACAACAGTCATGAGAGATTGTTAAATACACTAATATTTGCTAGCTTAGTTTCTGTGTTCTGAATCATTGCAATGACATAAACAAAATATATTACAAATTGTAATACAAATAGATTAAAAGAATAAAAGGAATTTGCCTAACATTGAGAAAAAAACATCTTGACAGGGAAACAAATATTGTTTCTGGCATCATAAATATATGGAAAAAATTATTCAGGTCTGCTATACAAATGAATGGAATTCTGGGAAGTAAAAACAAAGATAAATTTGCAAATGCAATCACTGTTTCAATTGTGATGAAATTTTATTTCTCTTTCACTCTCCATTAGGTACAGCCAAGTTTAATATGACAACCAGCAACACCAGGCCTAATTGTAACTGTGATGATTACCTTACATTTTATCCTCTAGCATATGTTATTTTCTTGCTTCATACCACAATTGTGGCTTATCATGCATTGTGTCATCTGGAAAGTGGTTGCAGGCACTTACTCTAATGAAATTATTTAATTTTTAAGCAGTACTTCCATTATGTCAACCTCCTGTAATATGGGATAACTATCTTTATGCAGGTCCACTTTCTACAGGGATAAAGCAAAAAGGCTTATTACTGGGTGACAATTATATGATAACTTCAACAAAATGTTTCTACAGATGAATGTCAATAAAAAATTTTCTCTGACCCAGATGAGAAATAGAAAGCCTGAAGGTACAAGTCTGAGTAAATGCAGAATAATAACAGGAGAACTCTTATTTCTCATCCAAGAGTATAGGTTGCTTTGTGGAAGACTTCCAGAAAAAATGGAATCTGTGTATTCAGGTAAACTGTGAAATCACAAATTTCAGGAAGTTTTAGTTGTGGCATTAGCAAACTCAAACTCTCGTATGTGTTCTTACAATGCACAGGAATATTTAATGTAGCTACAGGTAAGGCAATTTCTGTCACATCCTCAGCCTGACTTAGTGCCTACTGGCTGTCCCTAACACAGGAAAATTGTGCATGTAAATAATGTATTTTCTTATGTCATTTCACTATGATTAACAAAGGACAATTCAAAGTGCCCTACACTATTAGAAAATATTTTTATGACAGCTTATTCTGTAATATTCATTATCTGATTACCTATTTTACAAGGTATGACAATTTAAAGCTCCAACAGGGAACATTTAAGATAATTTAAGCTTGAATAACTATAACACAAACCAGGGTGCCAGGCTCTGCTCAGTGGTGATGAGCAATGGGACAAGACACAATTGGCAGAAATTGATGCACAGGAAATTTCACCTGAACTTGGGGAAGAACTTCTTTACTGTGTGGGTGACTGAGCGCCAGAACAGATTGTCCAGGGAGGTTGTGGATTCTCCCTCACTGGAGATGTTCAAGAACCATCTGGACATAATCCTATGCCATGTGCTCTGGGACGACCTGCTGTAGCAGGGAGGCTGGACCAGATGACCACTGTGGTCCCTGCCAGCATTACCCATTCTGTGACTCTTCAGTTTCAAGTCCTCAGCAGCTGGGAGTGGTGGCAGCTCACTACAGCTCTCGAGGCTGCCTTCTCTGCTGTTGATCTGACCACCAGGAGAGTCATGAGAAGGGTGAACATGACTTCATTCTTATAGAGGCATATATTAATAAGTTTCTCACTTACATTTTACACGTGTATTGCTAATGAGCTCTGTTTAGTGTTAATCAGATAATTTGGGCAGTGAATATTAGCACTTGGACTAACCATAATAATTTTTTCCTGTGTTTTAATTAAGTTTTTTAATTAGACTAACAACATTATTTGACTTTCTGTATGAGATGTAATCCCAAAACAATCTGTTAAGTACAAAGAAAAAAATTTTGTACTTAAAAAAATTGTCAGTAAACATTTTCTTTTAAAAACAATCCTCACATCAGTTTACACAGCAGAGTAAGCTTTTATTTTGTTTTCCAGAGGGGTGGTTATGATACATAAAAGGGAAATGTTGTTTCATGCATAGTTGCTTTCATTGAGAATCAAAATTTAACTTATGACTGTTAATTAGTCAAAATATATATTTCAAATCAGCTGGATGCACCTCATGATTATGACAGTCTTAGAACTTATTACAAATTGTGATTTTATGTACCTGAGAAGACATTTTGTCTGTATCATGAAAAGATGGCAAGGCAGAAAGAGTGATTCAACTTAGAATTGCCAATTTTCTGCTCCATTGCCCTAATCACACAATCATTTTTCTATGTTCAACTTTGGATAATAAAGAAGATATAGTATGGATTTTTCAAGCTTCATTTCCAATGACTTGTCTGTAACTAGGGTTCAATTTGACTTTGTGTCTTGGGCAACATTCTTTATTTCAATTTGTTTTGAAGTTAAAGGATCTTTTGTATGCAGTGAGTATTTTTTTTTTAACTGGTACAAATTATTCAGAATCTCATCAGCAATGAATAGACATATTCAGTTGTTCACAATCTTTTTCTTTGGCTTGGTAAGTACTCATGATCGAAATATTTCCAGTCTGTTTTTTCAAGTTCAAAATTGACTTTGAATGGTGAACAACAGCATCAGGACAAAAACAAACCTGAAGAACATTTTTGACAATGAATTGATTAGATTAAATACTTGTAGAAAGTGGATCACCAATATTGCCTGGAATACTTTCAAGTATTCACATGTGCAAATATGGATGTAATGTCCTCCTAGATCTTTAAATTTAAAAATGAGCTGTGCATGGTACCGAAATCAATGTGTATTAATACAAATGCACACTGCCAAAATTTTCCAAAGTAGTGCCTGCAGTTAGGCATTATGGAAAGCTGCAAGTATGAACAGAATTGTCCCTTTCCCAAGTGCCACAGACATTTCATGCACTCAGCAGTGATCCCTCTCAGGTATCAGAGAAGAAATGTAATTATTGTCAGCAAGTGTCACAGCTAAAATCTTTCCAAGTAATTATATCAGCTTTTGAAAATCCCTTTCACATCACAAATTAGAAGAAATTCACATTCTATGAATAAAAATATAACCCTAAACCCAACTCTACATTAGAACTGCTTTCATAGTCTTACCTCTCTTATCAGCTCTAGAGGTCTGACATGATGTATCAGACAAAATCTTTGGACTACTTGAAACATAATTCAAGTAACATTTTAAAACAGAAACCAAGACCACATCAATACACCAGTCTGTAGGCACCATTGGTCTTCAAACTGTGAAAGTTTGAAGATTGGCTTTTTAAAAAACATTCTCTGTAGAATATACTAATTACTGTAAAAGTAACTGAAAAATTGTTACTATATAAAAAAATAGAATTTCTGTATCAATAATCAATGTTTTAAATTACAGATAAAACTATATATTTATGAATACATTGATATCAACCTTTTGAACTTCTTCCAGCTGTCATGACTCAGACTATAGTGAACAATCTTTTGGTCTAGTTTAATAATGATTATATATGTAGTAATAAGAAGTCTGAAACAGTATATTTTTTTGCACATTCTCTTTTCTAAAAATACTCTACCACTGATCTCAAGAGAGTTGCTTTCTCTAATGTTAAGGCTGTATGTACAAAAGAAAAAATATAAGAAAAATTGCTATGTCTCTGACAGATCATTTTTAGCCCAGCTATTTGCATTAATTCCAATTGTTTTGTGGAAAATGTGCAAAAATTTATCACCACAATTTTTTTCTGCAAAACCATAATTCATCTTTTCCCCAATTAAATGTTATGCAGTGATGGCTAGAGAGGAATAACAGAATATCTAAGTTCATCTTTGGAAATGTAACAAGGAGATAATAACGACCTTGGTTTATCACCGACAGAGGCCAATTTAAATAACTCTGCAAACATTTAAGAATCAATCTAATGAGTTTTGAGCAATGAATACTTTAAAGTTACACACAACTTACTGCCTTGGCTATTAGATGTCTTTTATGCTTATGGGGTAATCCATCTTGTTCCAAGATTATTTTGCCTGTGCTTCTCATAAAAGGACTTGTACCAATATTTATCTTTAGGCTTCAATTGTTTTGTTTATGGCTTGAGGTACCGTATTAAAGCTCTTCATATTGACTAAGCATCAGTTATTTGTACAAAGTTTCAATTAAACTTTTTTATGATAAATTACAACTCAGAGTTAGCTTAGAAACATGTTGATTCAGTAGTGGTGTGATCAATATCAATCATACAAAAATAATTAAAATTAGGTTTTAATCATAAATGGGTCAGTTTTTCTAGTTTTTACTCTCATTTGAATTTATATTCAGATGACTGCTTAGAACATCTGACTCTCATCTTTTCCTTTCTTTTGGAGTTTTGAGTGCAGCTAAGAATTTCTTACATGTGTTGTCCAAAAATGCTACAGAAGCATTTCTGAATTAATTTGATCAAGTCAGATGGTGATAAAGAACCAAGAAGGTGCCCATGGAGAGGCAGCACTGTGTTAGATCAGGAAACACCTTCAGCCTTGGTGAGGGCATTTTTTGATATGGGTCAATATGAAGTAGTGTTTTCACATCCTTTTTTGCTTCGTAAAAGTAATCAATCTCTGCCTAGTGTTCTTATTAATTTTATTAGTAATCAGGTAAATGGGCCTGTCTCTCTTTTGGTCTTTTTCTGACATTATTTTCAATTAATT
Source organism: Pyrgilauda ruficollis (assembly GCF_017590135.1). Classification (NCBI taxonomy): domain Eukaryota; kingdom Metazoa; phylum Chordata; class Aves; order Passeriformes; family Passeridae; genus Pyrgilauda; species Pyrgilauda ruficollis. The sequence goes on along the minus strand of NW_024526599.1, from coordinate 12,011,121 downwards.
TTTTTCCAAGTTAGCAGAGGAATCTGGAACACAGCGTATCAGAAGCCACAATGTGAATTTACAGAATGATATGGATCTTTTCACTCTCTTGTTCAGCACATTACATTGAGAAAACACACTCATTAAATTATCAATTATGGTAATAACTCTCTCTTAAGTGATGGCAATAAGTTTAGTGTCCCCCAAAGTGCCTACAAAATTCAAAGGATTTCAAGCAAAATACCCAAAAAAATCCAGTATCTGTCTTTGAGACATTGTTTAGGGCCAAAGAATATAAATGTGAAATTTTTATAACGTTAACACAATGTACAAATAGCTTTATGTGGGGAATGCTTTATTTCCAGTGGTAACAGCAAATACTGCCAAGCTGCATCCCAATCCCAGCTCATTCATAGGCCCAAGCAGTCAGCTATTTGATCTAAATGCAGCTGTTCTCCACGTGAAAATTCAGCCCTGAACAGTTTCAATTTGGCAAGTCATGCTCTATCCCTGCTATGCTGCTAGAAGAGAACTGTAATAAGTCACATATATTAGATGCAACAATCTTATAGATTCTGAGGATTCCCATATATTGTCAAAAAAGGAAAGTATGAATTGTTTCCAATCCTTACACTCTGACAGACCATTTTGAAAGAGATAATATTTTATTAAAAATAAAATCTGTAAATACATATCTTATGGAATTATATTTTTCTTTAAGAAGAGATTTTGTTTCCATATTTTATCAGAGTTAAACTGGCATCAATAGCTTTTATTAGTAGAACCATGATAAAACTGGACTTTGGAAGGCCTCACATCTGTAGATTAACATTCCTCCTTGTAATATTTAAAAAACCAACTCTACCTGTCTGACAAGTTCATGATAGGACCTTGTTACCACTTTCCAATTCTTTTTTCTCACTCATGCCCTCAGCTGATGGACTCAAAACACAACTAATGTGTCTTAAAATTAATTATTCCTGTACGGGAAATGTCTAAATGAAGGACAAGCTTTATCATTAGAGATACTGAACAGCCCTTGCACTTTATGCTTTGTGATCAATGAGTATACTCTAGGTCTGTTTGCCAAAAATATATTTCTCTTCCTATACACATGTAAAATATTGTCCAAAATTCTACATTTATTTGTGCCCCATAAAGAAAAAGAACAAAACAGTTTTACCAAAAGCTGTAAGAAAGAAGCTCACTTGTGGCCAAAGTTTTCTGATAAGCAAACAGCCCAGCTGTCAATTCTCTCTTCCCTTAACTAGACCAATTCTTTCTCACCATCTCCAAAACACTAAATTTGTCTATTTTGTCTCTAATAAGAAGTAGCACAAAAGTAAAGCTCATGTCACTGAAACAAGCTCTGGCTTTTTTTTTTTTCCAGCAAATCCCTCCAACAAAAACTGATGTTCTTAGTGTACTGCTGAGGGTTGAAGGTGCTTTATAACATGAGATTATTTTAAAGAACAACAAGAAAAAGAAAAAAAGTTAGGAATCAGAAATGCAAAAAATCCTACTGGATCTCTTGGGTGGCAATTTCTTTATAATTATCCATTTTATGTTAATTGCTGCATTTTTTTCACAAAGGTCCATTTCATTTTCCACCCTTTTTAGTTAAAATAATTTCACTACATTTAATTTATGTTATAATTTCTTATTCAGTAAGGTTTTTCACTTTTCTTAATGGAAATACAGAGCAAAAAATTCAACTAGTTCCAGAAAGACCTTTGCATTTTTCTAACACTGAGTCTTCTGAAAACAACAGGAATGGAATCTCCTTAATCAAAAATAAGAGTTTTTACTTATGCCACCAAACACATAGATTAAAGCCAGTGAAACATCAGAATAGTCTTGGACTCCTGCCAAGAATTACTGAGATTGGCAAGAAGAGTAAAAGCTATTTCTCCATGGTAGGTTTTAATTTCTTCTCCTCCTCTGTCTTTACTGTTCTCATTTCATTATAGTTTTCATGAATTCTTAATTTTTTATGCTAACAGTGCACTTAAAATTTTAATGCTTCATAAATTAAATAATTACACAAAGAAAAAGTGAAAATATTTTCACTGTAATACGAGTTGGGTTTTCAAAGGCTAATCATTGTGAAACTTTCTACTTTCCTGACATGTGCCATACTTTCTTTAATCAGTCACAAACCAATACATAGTAGACCTTCCTATGAAGCAGAAATAATGCCTCATTTTCTCAGGGGCTGGAAATGGAACTGCTTCTAATGAGGATGAGCACGGATGAGTGAATTGTATCAGAGATTCATAGTTACTGCTGTCATCGACACTCAAGGAACACAAGTCATGATTCAGCTGTCAAGTCCTACAATTCCTAAACTTTCTTCCACAACTGGGAGTGTTTTTACAGGTAGCAAAACTAATCAAAAATCCCTAGCACCAAGTCATTCTTTAATGACATATTGGAATAGTCATGCAGTTTCTCTAAGCAACACAGCTAAATGCTGCAAACACACTGAGTGTGAAAAAATGTTATCTGAAATGTCAGTTTGCACACCCAGGTGTTAGATCTCCTTTATATTCTTCTTCCATCTAACACAGATAATGCACATCTGGCTGTTAATATTTTATTTGAGAAAGTCTTGTTGAGCCTCATTACAACCAAGTGTGTCCAATTTTCTCTCCCTGCATGAAGCATGAAGTGACATCACGCATCAAAACTTACCACATGTTTCTTCAGCTTGTGAGAGTTTATCCTTTTTCAACTGCTGCTGTGTTTGAAGTACAGATGGTTTAACAGCACAGTAGACAGGTGTTTGAAAGCTATTGCCAGCACTGGAAGGAATCATCTTTTCATTTTCAAACTACAAACTGAAATGTTTAGTTTTTCCTTGTACGTAACCACAGAAACCACTCCAAACAGGCAAACACCTTCTAGAGACATACAGAACCCCATTTCTGTGGATCATGGGGCAATGTCAGCCTTGTCTTGCTGCAGCTGGCCTTCCAACACATCCAGAAAGTAAAACCAAAAATTGCTTGAGACTGAAACAATCATTTTGAGTCATGAAAACTCTTTCAGCACTGACCACAGCAGAAACTACAACTCCAAGAGAAAACACAATCCTCTTCTATATCATGTTTATAGAGCTTCCAGGACAACGTTATCATGCTGATATCTTATCTAAGATGTTAAGAGTGTTTCTATTATTTACTGACAACTCTGTTTAACCTCCATTCCCCCACTGCTGTTTCCATTCCTTCCTTCCTCTGAGCTTTCACTGGATTACTACTGCCCACAAATACATATAAACATATATGCACAGAACATATGAAACAAAAACTTAAAGAAAGCTAAACATTTGATTTCTATGGCTTTTTGTAAATTTAATCTGATTACAACTTTTCTGATCTTATTTAATATTTGTATTTTAACTGTTCACTCAACAGCAAACCAATGAGGTTTTTTTTTACGAAGAAAAGGAATCAGAGTTAAAACAAAATACTTTTATCATTATAAAAGTTCTGACCACATATATAGCTAAAGTGGGAATCAATTAGATGCCTGACACTTCATAAGCTATGGCATTCGCTATGATGCTTTCAGAGCAGAGAAGAAAAGAGAGATACTGTTCTTTGTCACAAAGCAGGCTGACAAAAAGTGAAAATCATTTAAGGTTTTGATGAAAAATCAGAATAAACTCCAATTACTCGGCTCCAAATTCTATTTCAAACGTGGAATTCACTTCAGCTTTTCCTAAAGCTTAAAATTTGAAATTTTTATTTTTCCCTTGTACTGTTCTGGAATTTTTTTTTTAAATTTGCAATTTTCTTTACTAACTGTTCTCCTGATAGTGATATTTTTCTAGGCCTCCCACAGATTTTATGCCTTCATGTTTTACTTTTTTTTTTTCCCCTGAGATTGAGGAATGCATTAAGGCAGATTGAGTCAGTCAATGTATTTTGGAATACAATGAGAAATTATTTATGCCAAATGAAAACATTCCAAGTGCATTGTCACAGATGATAAAAAATGCAGATATATTTTTAAAAGAAATTGCTGAGTAATCTGCAATGGGAATCTCCTTAAGTTTTTCTTCCTTTCAAAAAGATAAGCAAAAAATAACCTAATTTTTGTTAGTACTTCAAAATCTCTATTTACCAGCTATATTTTATGGTTCCAAAAGTCTTCACACTGCACAAATTTTACACACAGTCATTGTGGTTTAACCCCTGTAGGCAGCTCAGCTCATTCTCATGCAGCACTGCTTCTTTCTCATCCCCCTGCAGTGGCATGGGGGAGAGAATTGGAAGAGTGAGAAAAAATGTGGGTTACGTTAAGTAGCTTAGTAGGAAAAGCAAAAGCTTTTGCTTTGCACTCAAGGAAAGCAAAGAATTCATTCACTAATTCCCATCAACAGGGAATCAGGGCTACATCACATATCCTTTGGAAAGAAAAATATTATTATGGTATGTATTGTGATTGAACCAAATTGATTCTTCAAAAAGGACAAGGAAAAAACATATGGAATTGTGGCTGATTCTATAAGAAAGAAGGAAAGGAAAAGGTGTCATTTCATGTTTTAATCTGTACAATTTCACTTGGAATATAAGACAGTAGTCTTTTTATTTGCAATAAAGAGCAGAAGGGAATGCTGCTAATGTCAAAGTTGCTTAGATACATAGCCCTACTTAAATCAGTATGAATTAAGCTTCTAAAAATGTTTGTAATCTGGGCCTATGGTGCTTGTACATCAAAAAAAATCAGGAGAGATTTAGTATGCACGGCTTTTTTCCCTGCAGGTTGAGCAAGAGTTGTGGTCAGCCAGCATTAGAAATTACTCAAGATGAATGGATAAATAAGTTTCACAGATTTGAGCTTCTGTTGCAGACTGAGGCACTTGGACAGAAGGACAACCCTTCTGTGCTGATCAGTGATCCTCACCTATTCCAATGGCAAAAGGTTTCCTATGGGATTTATTGTTTTATAACATTGCCATCTGTGCTGGTGTCATGCTGTGGATGGTTCTGAAAGCATAGATAGGAATTATGGTGACACTAATTTTTATATGCAATATTGCCTGGCTAATAGAATTTGGCCATAGTCTCCCTCTTCCACAGCTTCAACTGCTCTAAAAATCAAGGAATACCCATCACACTAACATAAATTGATTTTATGCTTCTGTTCTGGCAATGAATTCTCTCAAAGGTAAGAAAGACAAGATCTGGCAATTAAAGAAACAAAGGCTTTTCTTAATTGTCAGCTGTTTGCAGATGGGTGTTGCTTTTTGCTTGTTTGTTTGTTTCTTTCACTTGTTATTTTGTCACCTATTTATTGAGTAATCCATTCAGGACTTGGAGGGACGATGACAACAATAAAATATTGTGATTTTGACATCTTGTGCTAATAAAAAATGCAGTTACAGAATAATTTTTCACAATTCCCCATAATGTAACTCTTTCTTTGATTAGTCTGTTGTCTCTGATGCTGAGGACAAGGTTTCAACAGCTCATCATTAACCAATCATTCCAAATTCCAGAAACACCACAGGAAAAGAAGCTAAATAGCATTTATTTTGTAATTGTATGTATTTGCATGAAATTTACTTCACCTGTGATGGCATTTTAAGAGAGGTGGTGCTTCATTTTGATTCCCATGAGGAGTCAGTGTGCTTTGTGACAATTCCAATTTGATAACAAAAAAAAAGGTAGAAAAAAAGAAAAAGAAAAGGAACACTGAAAAGATCAGAGTAGAATTCTTATAGAGGAAAATAAAACTGTGGGACATTAAGAGAGTCAGAACTTGAAAGAAGATTCCTAGGGGGACAGGTGAAGCCAAAAGGATAACCTATAAAGGAATAGTTTTAAAAGCAGATCTTTAAAAAGAAAAATCGAAAGTTATACATAAATCCTAGAGAAACAAAGGACAGAAAGAAAAAGTGTAGTGAAAGCACCACTGCAGAAAGTCACAGTCTGAGTAGCACTCTAGACTCACCAGTTTACAGCAGCAGAAATGCCTAACAATTTTCTGAACTGTAAATATTGAATCTTCCCTTTAGTCCTTTTTTTTTTTTTGGTTTTTTTTACATTCACTCAATTCTCAGAGTGCGCCTTTCTATCCCACAACCTGAAGCAGGAGAGCATGGAAAAGCACAGGTGTTCTAGGTTTCTTAACTACTCCAAATGACTGAAATTACAGAGCCACAGCTGTGCTGAAGGCAGAGAGATGAAGCTTTCTTTGCTTCTGCAAAGCCATCTGCCATTCCCTGGTCTGGGGAACCATTCCAGGTGGTGCACAACCTGGTTAATCCAGCCTCCGTCCAGCTGGATACACAAATGAGATGTTTATGCTAGGAGGGATTTTCAAGATTCTTTACAGACAGCAATTCAGATGGCATGTTTTGCCTCAGTGCTACTGGAGCAGAGGCTGAGGCCACCATAGGACAGCTTCTGTCTTTCCAACCAGTGCTGCCCAGTTGTGTTCATTGGTGCTTTAACATGGATTCAGCTACGGTCTGCAAGATGAACCCACATTTTATAACTAAGAAATATTAAAAGAACTGCTCTTACCTTCACCCAAGAGTATTAGAAAAGCTGTAGCAAGACTGTATGACTGGTTTAAAAGTATCTCAAGTGCCCAAAAATCAAATTTAAAAAGTCCCCAAGAAAATCTGTAATGGGCATTCAAACAGTCAGATTGCTGGTTGAACCATCAAAGTGGGACAGAAGCAAAAAGGAAAGTCTTCCATGGAAGGGTAGCTAAAACATGGCATGTGACTCTTCACCTGAGAACTGAGCCTCTGTGAGCAATATTGTTTTCAGTGAAAAATGTAGCCTGCTGATATGGGGTGATCTAGAGTAGCTCTATAACAGAGTATTCTATGCCAGGCAGTCTAACACTATTACCATAAAGCAAATTTGGGAGTGTTCTGAATTTTTGTTATTTTTTTATAGTGGCACAAAAATTGAGCTATTCCTAGAATAATAAATGCAGAAAGCTAAGCAACACATAAAATGAACAAAATACATTAAAAACAGGAAAGTTAATCAAAGTAAAAGCCAAAAAGAAATTCAAAGGCAGAGGGGGACAAAGAAATTTTATTTTTCTCCAAGCAATTAGTCTCAGCTTTGATGCTGCTGAGTGTATTTATATCAGTATTTTTTCTATTATTGTATACCATGACAATGAGTGACAGAACAATCATTTTGAGGTTTAGTAAGTAGAAACACAAAACAAGAGAGAAAAAATGGGTTTGTATAATAGTAGGGCCTTAAAAATGATTACGTCAATGGCAATAAAAATTCGTTAACAGATGAATTGTTCTGAAAAAGGTCACCAAAATGTATTAAGACTTCTGGATTTAAGTCTTTGTAAGTTTTAGACTAATTTTGGCTGCAGAATTTTTTATACCTGGTGTACAATTTCTTTTTGAGAAATAAGCAGCTGGGTTGGGACCCAACTCTATATCCTTTGCCTCCTCTAAAACAACATAAGATTTCAAGAGGCTTGAAACTACAGGCTTACATCTTAGATCCTGGACTACTGATGTCTTTAGGCATAGTGTGGAACAAACCTGGGTTTGATTTCAGATTTCCGAAGTTTGCTACAAGGTTAATAGATTGAGTACAAAATTTACAACTATTGTTGTTCTCTTTCAAGCGATTTATAAGACCACTGGAGACAGAATCTAGTGCCAGTGTCAGATTAGTTTCCTTTCTGATATCTAAAGGTAATATTGATTGATAAGACTAACTGTAAATCTATACCTAAATAAAATCTTCAGGATATGTATCACATAAAAGAAACTTTAAGACCTTTCAAGGCCACATCTTCAGATGAAAGTTTGCTCACAAGGACAACAAATTTTACTGTTACTTTTTACTCCAACTGTATTAAGTATTTCCAATTCCTTCCCACCATCCTTTTTTTTTTGTGACTTCACAAATAAAACCTCCAAAGAGATCTATTAGCATGCAGCAGGTAATAGCAATTGCAAAAAAACACTATCATTTTTCATTGTATTTTTTTTTTGTAAATGTGATTGTTAACTTCTAAACACAAATTTCCAAATAAATAATGGCAAAAAATCTGAAAATCCAACATGAACTGCTTCTCTTTATGGAAGCAAAACACATTCTTGAGCAAACTGTGTTACATATAGCAATATTTTAGCATTGAGAAAAGGCAAAAAGAGTCTAAAGAATTATGCAAGAAAAGCTATAGCCAAATAACTCTTTTATTCAGATACTGGACTTAAGTTTTAGAGGTAATTTCTGAAAATTGTTGCTTTTACTAAAGTAGTTCCACTCTGAATTGAATCACAACATGAATGATGCTTTTTGTGAGCTCAAAAACATGATGGATATAATTCTCAAACACTGCCAGCTGTCCCAAACAGGCCATAATTTAATACACTTAGCGAGGCAGAAATTAAGTATCTAAATTAGCTAGTACCCGATTTTTTTTAATTTGAGAGACTAAAAATAAAAACAAAATCAATTTTGTTACACTGTAGCAAGTTGCCATATAAATACACAATTCCCGTGCAATACACAAATAAGAGCAAAGACATTATCAAACAACTAATAGAAATCTGAGTAGAAATATTTTTTTTTAAAGTACCTCAAATAGATGGGCACAACTGCCACAATTTTGACATTAAATAAAATCCCTTTTCAAACATCTTCACTATCTGGGTTTTTTCTTGTATCTTTTCCTGTCTTTTTGTTTGTTTGTTTTTGTTCTCTTTCTTTTTAAGCACATGCTAACATTCAGATTCAAGCAATACATAACACTTTCCCTATATCTTGAAGAATTTTAAAGCAATCATTGTATTCAACATTGTAGGATACTAGCTGTAGTTTTCAGAATCTGAAGTCATGAAGAGAAACCTCTACATATTCATGGGAAGGATCTGCTAATGCAATAACATTTCAAGAAGGCATTTATTAGTTTCCTGAATGGAATTTTTAACCAACTAATTTTTTTTTTTGTTTTTCCTTCTTGAATTACTGCTGCCACCTTTCTCATATTTCACAGCTATTTAGATACACAGACATCCATTTCTTCTTTTATTATTCTGCCACTTTAGAATATTCTATAATCTTGTGTTACAGAGCCAGAGATCTCATGGGCAAGGCAGAGACATGCTGGAACTACTGAGCGTCACAGGCAGAGCACCAGGGATGGAGAGAGGTGATCCTTCCCCACTGCTCAGCCTTAGTGAGATGCATTAGCCATTTTATGTCCAGTTCTGAACTCCCCAGGGCAATAAAGACATACAAGAAAGCAGGAATTTGATGAATGCCTGTTGAGGGGCAGTAAAGGAGAAAGAGAAAAGCTCTTCTCAGGGATTCCTATACACAGGACTAGGGGCAATAGGCAGAAACTGGAATTCCAGAAACTGTTTATACATTTGGAAAAAAACCCCAAACTTATGTGAAGGTGGGTAATAAAGCACTGTCACTGGTTGCCCATGGAGCTTGCGCAGTCCCCCTCTTTGGAGATATTCAAAAGCCATTGTTTTAGCAGAACCCAAACCAATTGCTCCCCACATCCTTGCTTTGGGCATGGAGATTGGACAAGTTTTCAGTTTCTTACCTCAGCTGTTTTGACATTCTATGGTATTTATTTTGGACAGATAACCACAGAACAGATTTTGAATACTATTATGGAAAACAGTCTGACACCTTGGCAAGTTTCAGGTTCGTCTATGTCCATGTTGGACTACATCATCTGGACTCGATTTGAATGGGTGTTAAACAGGAAGATATGCCAGTGCTCTTTAAACAGTGTATGCACTCAACCCATTCCCAACCTTTATGTCAATAACTTGTTACAGAATTAAAGAACATGCAGTTACTGTGCTTTCAACAACACAGAATGACTATTGTTCAGGAAAGGGCGTGGCACCTAAATGGCAGCTGCCTCCTCCTTAGTCAGCTTTCATGAACAGTTGTTCCTAATCCACTGTACAGTAAAAATGCTTTTAAATTTAGATTCAGATGCTTTTAAGGGCAACAGTTTCAGACTTTTTTTATCCTTGCTCCAGGCTATGAAGTGAATGAAGCTCTTATATTTACAAACAAAACCAAAATAGCTTGAGAAGTCTTTAGATTCTAGGACAAAAGAGTCTTTAGATTCAGGTGCAACTTTGTCTCAATATTAGCAAACATATTCAAAATACTGTTCTGCATCTTCTGATATTTCCCTCCTCTTTCCTACTACATTTTCCTTTCTACCAGATTCACAACATTTATTTTTAATAACACCTTATATAGGCCTCAACACAATAACTATACTCTGCTATCTAATTTTATGTGTGATAGAGATAAATCATGGAATCATTTAGTTTGGGAAACACCTTTAAGATCATCACATTAAACTGTAAAGCTACCACTGCCAAATCCACCACTAAATCATGTCCCTAAACTGTGCCTCATCTAAACATCTTTACAATGTCTCCAAGGATGGTTTTTTGATGTGTTTCAATTACTTTACAGAGGAATAAAAAATTATTTTTAAAATTTATCTTGGCAAGCTAAATAAATAAGAAAAATTGTCTAAATATTTTTCAGCCATACAGAGGTATATTCATTTATTCCAGCCTTTGTGCAGCTGGAACAGTTAAATAGATTACATATATCACCATGACAAAGATCAGATATAGTAACCTGAAAAATAGCATTAGCTTGCATTAATCAATCAGAAGAGGGATGTTTCCACATGTTTCTAAGCACTTTTGAAAAATTCAGTTCATAGAACTGGCAGCTCTGAGTTAAATTTTCAATAACATATGAAAACAAAAATAATGAAAGCCCCAACCACCCACAAACAAAACCAGAAAACTCATCCATGAAGATTTCAAATGTCTTGGTGATCAACATTAAAAAAAAGGGCACTGTATGATACCAAGGTGTATGCACTTGCATCTTGTGAATATTTTCCACAAACAAAGCAAGCATCTGCTTTTGAACTTCTTGCAGAAAGTGAAACACTTTTCCTCAAATGGGTAAACATTTCTTCTGAAATCTATTCAGGGAAAGATAATATTTCTAAACTATGTCAACATTGAAACAAGAGGTTCTAATATGATTTATTACTGAACTGTTGTGCAAAAATAAGAGTTTTAATTTTAATTATTTCTTTGTCATGGCATAGCAGATTGATGTTTGTTCTACGAGCTGTTAGATTTTTTTGGACAGCATTGCAACTCATGATAAACAAATTATACTGCCTAGAGAACATAGAAATCCGCATTTCTTTTACTAGAAAAAACAGGACTTGAAGGATCTTCTATGACAAGTAAGGAGATTTTTGAGGTAAGACCATATAACAGTACACTTTCTTGTGCATAATCTTAGCAATTAACAAAAAATATTGTCATGTTCAGAAGCTTAACCTTGTTCACTATAACTTTTCCCACATTTTCTTTTGCATATCTTAATCTTAAAACAAACCAGCCTAAGGAGCCACTCTGGAATGCTGTAAGAAGCTCATATTCAATTTCAAGTAGGCTGCCAGCAATGAGTTGACATTGTAAGTCAAAGCCTTGACAGCTAAACATAGAAAAGTAATGTTTATGAAATATTTAAGGTCATCACACAATTGCAAGACTATACAGTCACATCTGCAAAGTGTACAACATTCAGACTGAAAAATAACGTTGTTATCTTCGATTCTAATCTTATTTTTCGGGGGTCAAACGCTTTTTTCTTATTTCTTCAATGTGTGAAATCAGTCATCCATCTTTGCCAGTTCCTACAGCTAGCAATGTTTAGCCTAATTCAGTGCATATAAGAGCCTGCTAGAATACAGGAGTGAAATATCATTTTATCACCCTTATCCATCCCTCCCACCCACTCCTTCACATCCTCTGCTCAGCACTAGCACACCACAATGCAAGCCCCCCAAGCACCCTTTTCTTTAACCAGTGGTAAAACATCCAGTGTTTTTTCCCAGCTGCACATCCAGTCTCATTCCACAGGCCCAGCATATTTTTTCCAAAGTTTATGACTGGCCTTGCAGGCACTTGGAGCCCACCACTCTGCTCCAGCCCTGTGAGTCATGGCTCTGGGACTTGCTGCTGGTTGTTAACACCAGGATGTCCATCAGGAGATGAAATGGTGCACCACAACAAGGAGAACATGAGTGTTCCTGCCAGAGCACTCATTGGAACATCCTGCCATGCAGGAGAACTGAGGAATTTCATGTGCCCATCTGTCCCATATTGTGCAAAGCCACAACGATGTTGGCAGAGGGATTTCATTATGTACATTGTTCAAAAACACTGATAAAGAATTTGAATGTCATTAGCAGTTTCAAGAAAAGTAATCAGTGACTTGAAGAGAAGTAAACAGATTTAATGGCCCTCTGCTGTTTCCCACTGCAATCAATGTCAATGCTTCCAGAACAGAGGTCTAATAAAATCATTGAAAAATACCTTTCTGTCTGAACCAACCCTGCTTTTCTTTTGGGGGGGCTTTTGTGTTTTTCTGGCTTTATTTTTTCTTTTTTATTAAAATATTTCTTTGAAGAAATAAGAAAGGGAAACTCTTTTAAAAGTAATTAGTTTTTTAAAAAATCTTACACCGAAAGAATAATGAAAATAATTATGTAGGTCTTGTAAGATTTTAATATTGGCCGTAATAGAAAATAAACAAAATCTTGTGTACACAAGGTGTCACACTAACAGTTTCTATGATTACATTGTCTTCTTCTCCTGGCACATCCTTTTCTTTATTATGATGTCATGACCCTTCAGACACTATAAACCTGTTTTCCTCCTTTGAAAAAACAAAATCAAAACCAAAATCAAGACAAAATCCCCCACAAACCACCTCACCCTCAATCCCCAAAAAAACTGAGACAAAAAGCTGCCATAAATTAGACTTGAAGTTCAGTTAGCTTGGAATTTTGCCTCTGCCTCCAAAAAGTGGACGCTCAGGATAAAGAATGGGATAATACTTTGAGTAATCTCTTATCCTTCATCTATTTCTAAACTCAGCTTGATTTGTCACTAGTATGCTCAGGGATTGCATTCTCCAGCAGTTACCCAGTCTCTTCTTGAAGCTAATGCTAAGTTCTCATCCACAACAAACTGACAAAGAATTTCATAACTGTGACCTGTTGCAGGAGAAATGGCTGCGTTACTTCTTTAGAACATGCCTCCTGTTCACTTAACTTGATTTCTCAAGACCTTTTTTACACAGAAGAGAATACTAGTTTTTCCCTAACTTTTCTCTCTAGCCCACTTTTCTGTTCCTTTTCACTTTTAGTTTATTTCCCACTCATCTATTTCTGAAAGTTGATCTTTGCACAAAGGTTGTTCCAAGGTTTGTTTTTTTTCATCCTTCTCTGAACTGCTGTCCATTCTATCACTTCCATTTTGAGATGAGGGGTGGAAACTATAGAGTTGACTTAATTCTTCTCTTCCTTTTTTTTTCTCCTAAAACGAATTGCTTTTTCTTTTGTTCCCCCATAACTACTAAGTTTATGTTTGCTTGGAAATGAAATTGTATCAGCATTCAGAAAGCTTTAGTTTAAGTGGTAATAGTCTGCTATGCACTCATGGACAGACAAATTTCCTAATATTTTTTGTTTGTTTTTAAATCAGTGCTGTTTAAATACTCAGTCCCTGCATTTCCTAAGCTTTTTCGTCTCTTCTTGTTCTTCTCTCAGCTTTACTGCTCATGTATTTCCTTGCCTTTTCTTAGACTGAGCTGAAAGTACATCAGCCAAGTACCATCTGGCAATAAAATGAATGCAATCAAACTATTTACTCTGTTTTTACCACAATACTACAGAGATACCAATTCAAGTTTTTACCTTTTATAATCCTCCATAAGATAGGTATCTACTGATTTGCAATTCAGTTGGCAAAAGCACTAAAGGCATTTTGAATGAACTGGCCAGGGTTTTTGCAAGTGGCATAGCAAGAAACTGAATATACATCACCCACTTGTAAAAACAGGCTAAGAGCTCATGATGGCAGCCAGAAGCAGGAATAAAAGCATGAAATCCCATGGCTAAGGAGAGCTATTTCTATTTTGAGGCATAAGAAGATGTTATTCATTTGACAATTTGGTATGCTCCCACGGGCTGCAAAATCCTGCAAGTATCTCCATGACTGTGGGAGAGATGTGAATGCACATCAGCAAACATGCTGAACAAGGAATACATTTCAAGTGAGACTACACACCACTCAATGTGCTGAAGAGAGCTTCATGTGTGATCAAGTCTGAATGAGTGGCCAAAACCCCATTCCCTCGACTGAACTGAGCCAAGTCCAGTAGAGTAATTAGAATTCTGTTTCTTAGACATCTTGTTGCAAAGAGGTTCTATCTTTGGATGATTTATTTTGTGCATTTTATGCAAAACACATCCCAGTTCTGTCAGTGCTAAACTAGCTTCTAGATGACCTCAAGCCCTCTAAACTTCTGGCATAAATACATGTTTTCATGCAATTACAGACTACAACTGTCAGGATTACAGAATCTTGTAAGAAAAAGAAAAGCAAAAGTGTTCAGGACTGGTTCCTATTCCTGCCTAGAAGTCAAGAAAATGAGAAACTGTGGCTAAAACCACTAAAGTGTCAAAAAGTACATGAAAACCATGGCACCCGACTTGTGGAAAAAATCCTGGAAAGTAATTGGAGGTGTCTACTGGTTTCATCTGGAAAAGAAATAATTCTCTTCATCAAACTGTGTACAGTGCTATGTTTTGTAGTTTTGACCAAAACAGTGTTGTTAACACTGGGTGCTTCAGAAAAGGTTTCATTTTTGACAACATTTATTATAAAAAATAAGCCAAGTGGTACTGATTTTATCCATGTCACTTTTATGTGAACAGCTGTACTAATTTTGGCAATCATAAACTTAGTTTTCATCAGAGTAACTTTTATGGGTCTATGTTTTGGATTTGTGACCGAAATAGAGTTGATACTTCAAGGATATTTCAGCTACCTCTGAGCAGGGCTGAAAGAGGATTGAGGAATTTTCTGCTTCTTCTGCCACTCTGCTGGGGAGGGGCTGGGGGTGCACAAGAAACGGGGACGGGATGTGGCCAGAACAGTTGATGCTGGCTGACCAAAGGGATATCCCACGCCATACAACATTTTTGTTCAGTAATGAAAGCTGGGGGAAGGAGGAAGAAAGCTGTTCAGGGCTAAGGTATATGTATTCTCAGTCAACAATTACATTTAATGGAGCCTGGCTTTTCTGGGCTGTTCATGACTGAACACCTGCATGTCCATGGGAAGTAGTTAATTAATTGGAGGTTCAGCTTTTACTTTCCATATTGGAATGTCTTTATCTCTACCCATGAGTTTTCTAGCTTTTACTCTTCTGATTCTCTTCCCTATCAAAATGCTGGGCAGTGATCAGGAAGCTGTGTGGAGCATAGCTGCCTGCTGAGGTTAAACCATGACAGAAGTCTCACAATCTTTTATTGACTCATATTATCTCACATTTTAAAGTTGTAAAAATAAACAAATTAGCAAAAGTACTAATTTTTTAAGAATCCATGTAAAATTAGGAATACTTCCTAATATGCATAATGAAATAAATTCTTAAATTAATAAATATTGGAAGTATAGAAGCTCAAATTAAAGTCAAACAAAAATATTGCTTTCAAATCCAGTTTCAGGAGGACAGAAAATTTTCCAAAATACTTGGATCTTTTAATTTAATGATATTTCACCAAAATTTCCAGCTTCCTATAACTTTGTTTTGGTTAAAAAACAATGATAAAAATACCCACTCCAAGTCTTTTTAGAGTAATTTAAGCTGTCATAGTCATCATACTAAGGATTTGAGGGAAAGCATTCAAGTCCCTCTACACACCAGATCCCCTCCTGAACTCACAAAGTCAACATGTATACAGACAGCGTTTCGATCAGCGAGATAATCTTCAATATCCCCATGAGCTATGCTGGCTCTGTTTTCTAAAACTGTTCTTGCCCAGACAAACTCTATTATTAAACAAAGAATTTAGTTGAAATAGATCAGGACAAACTCACTGTCAGTGATCCTTTTGAGCCTAAACTTATTTACAGAAAGAGAGAGAGCACTACTTCAACCTTTTATTTTTATATGTGTATATATAAATTACATTTTTTTTAACACTGAAGGACTATGTTCTGAATTAGATTTCAAATGCAAATAGTAGATTATTTTTTCTATTTTTTCCCCTAATAGTTTACAAATGTGTATTTTATTGCTCTATTAAAGCATCACTGTATTAAATGTGACAAGCCATTACAAAGACTAAACACAATTTCAAAGTTCCCTTGGTGACTCAAATATTTCTGTATTTTTAAGAATCATTATGCTGTAGAAAGGAAGCATCAACGCTCCAAAGTGTTAGATCTGAACAAGACTCCAGACTACTGTGCAGTGATGGTACACACCAGCAGTAGCAAATTAGGGCTGACATCATTTTTTAGCTTAGGAAAGTACAGCAAATTCCAGCTGCCATCGTGCTTTTCCCCTAACAATCCTTGCTGGAAAGATATTCAGGGCAAGAATGAGAGGGAAGAAGTGACAGTGATGTACTGACCAGGACTAAATTTAGGATCCCATGTCTCAGTTAATTCCTCTTGTTTTTTAATCACCTCTTCTGCCTTGAGAAAAGCAGATACTGTCCTTTTCCACTGAGGTCAATAGTAGTTTTACACATATAGCACCTGGCCCCAGAGATCATTACTCAATTAAGGCACAAAAGAGAAGTGCTGCGATGGTGTTCATTAATCCAAGGAATGAGAGTAGGTCAGTGTTTAAACTAACCCAGTGATAACAATGGGTTTTGTAGTCATGTCAGTACAGCATATTTAAACCTCAGGGAAGGACTGTCATGGTCTACTTGTCCAACCACGAGAGCTGGCCTCCTCCAGCTATGTTTTGAATAACTGTCACAGGAGAGCAAAAGCTTCTTCTTCAGAGCCTCAGGCTCCCAGACTGTTTAGTCTATCACGATGGTAAAAACTCTGAGGAGGTATTTTTTTAATGTGAAACACATTTTTAAAGTTAAGCCTACATATTTTTGCATAAATACAGCTCAGTTTTTATCTCTGTGTCAGCAAAATGTGTTGCTGAATCACATATTTAAAAAAAAAAAGTTCAAGTATCTGAAGGGAAAACAAAATCACAAAAATATGACCTACATAAATGTAATAATGTTTTATGTTTAACGTAAAAAAATGGATGCTTCATGCCTGGAAATGTACAAGGTCAGGTTGGATGCAACTTTAAGCAGCCTGGTGTAGTGCAAGATGTACCTGGCCATGGCAGGTGGATTAGAGCTTCATGGTTCTTAAGGTCCCTTTCAACCCAAACTGTTCTATGATCCTATAAATATATATTAACGATCTATGTAATTTAAGTTGCTAAACAAAAATTAATCTAAATATGATTTATTAACTTTCAAATAGTCTTTTTATATCAAGCCGTCTCTAAAGTATTCACCTTCAGAAAAAAAATGTTGAAAATATTCCACTATCTAGTAAAATTTGTGTTGAGTACTCATTTCAAAGCCATCATTTTGGCCAGCAGGGTAAATTAAAATATACGTGTATTTCATTATAAAATTATTTCATTAACCTGTATACAAAGGCCCAAGATTGGATTTTTCCTAGGAATGCAATAAAACCTTAGACAGGGAAACCCAGAAGCAAGACCTGAACCTGTTGATTTGCCTCTTAGTGTTTTGATTTGCAACCAAGAACAGCCTTTTAATGCATGATGCCAGAGGCTCATCCCTCTGGCCTTCCCATGTTCCTGTTCTTTAGACAACAATCAGACAGAGATAGAATGACAACACAAAAGGTTCAGCTTAAACAATCAGCATTCATTCCAGAGCAGAAATTTGGTGGCTTTTGAAAGCAGAGAATTGAAATAAACAAATGACAAGTACTTAGAGCAAATTGCTTTACAGCAAACCAATCCTTTTCTGCTTCTCAGAAAGCATTTGCATCCCTTTCCTCTTAATAATCATTACCATACCTTTTCGTGAAAGCAATGATATTTTGAGCAAAACATTCAACATTTAAATAAATAAACAAAATTACCAAGTGTAAAATCTTCAGTGTTCTGGCTTCTCTAGACAGCCACTGAGATATTTTCATCAGTGTACTCTTGACCAAGGGATGAAACAGCTGTTCAAATGTACTGGGAATGGCCAAGGCAAGTCAGGAAGCACTGTTCCAGCCCAAGGAGCTGCAACCTGACAGTACCTGACAGGACTTTGCTACATAACCAGGTAAAGCATGAACGTATACCAGGTGTAAGTCACACGGGTCAGAAGGCAGCATAAACACATGAACAAGAAATATAACTAAAAAGTAAATAAACTCTAGCTAAAAAATTCTTGAAGTAATGAGGTGTCAAACAAAACAAAAACTCTCAACAAGTAGTGTAACACAAAATAATTTGCTTTTTGTAAATCTGAATTGATTTGTTCTTCAGTCAATAAATCACTCAGATAGAGCAATGTTTCAAAAAATCAAAGTGGCAAATTCTGGGGCAGAAAATAGCCTAATGACTAAAAAAGTCAGAAAATGAGACATAAAAAGAGTTGAGTCAGAAAAAGCAGTGAACTTGATGTACTTTTTAATATCTACAGATCTTTTATTGTAGAAAGAGATTTTGAACTTACTACTTACATCTGAACTGTAGCAAAACACAGAAAAGTCAGTGCATTTTTACACTCCATACATACACATGTTTCAGATAATTAATGAGATAGAAATAAAATAGGTACTTTCAGAGTAAGACACAAAGCTTGTGTTATTTCAAACCCAGACCCTGTTGGCTATATAACTGTTAGGTGAGTAGTTCTTTCACAGGATGACCTGACAGTACAAAATGTGCAAGACTGAAGGTAAAATGGACAGATCATTCAGAGCACTTCTGGATCGTTCAGGAAACAAACTGAAACACTTGTTCATGCTATGAAACTGACACATCTGAAGGATGTGCTGCCATTCAGTGGGACCTTGACAGGCTGGAGAGTAGGGCATTCTGCTGCATTCTGCAGGGTACAGCTTCCCTTCCTGGTGGGCAGAATACATCATTGTATTTAATACCCCACTGCTGCCATATATAACTTCAAACTGGCTTATGTGTAACTGGCTTAGAAGCTCTAGAAAGCACATTAAAGCTTGTTGTTCCATCTGCAGAATAATGCATTTTTTTGCCTGTTTGTACTTGCACCACCCCTCAGAGTGCTGTGAGTCAGATTTTCATTAAGAGTAAAATCTACTTCCCTCCGCTTTGAGTGGGGACTCACAGTGGTATATCTTGTTGCTCACATTGGCACTGTGAGCACGAGACCATGATTGGCCTCCCAATGGTAATTTCAAAAGAGCTCCCATGCCCTGCTTCCTTTCTTCCCTGACCTCCCAAAAAATTATCCTTATTTGGAAAGAGCTTTCTCCTCCACTACCATCACTATTTTATATGTCAACATCTATCAATGCCTATGATTATCTCTTTCCTACACTGATATAATTAAAAACATACACTAACATTTTCCTGATTCACAGGGTGTTCATCTCTCTGAAACTAATCATAAATTTTGTTTTATTGTTTAAAAGTAGTATGAATTCAAGAGATATAAGTGGTCTGTTTGGTTCAAGAGAATATTCTCTTTTTTTTTTGTAATAAAAAATAAACAATGAGATGAGTGGTCTAGAGACACCTAATATCCACTTACAGTAGTTAGACACCATTAAAAATCATTTCATCTTTTTTTACAGATTTCCATCTACTGTTAATAAAAATGCATTCTTTCATTATGAAGTCTAGAACTATAAATAAAGGCAGAAGTGAAAACACTTTAGCAACTGATAAAATAAAGTCAGCTTATTCACAAAAGGCGAGCAGTGGGATTACATGAAATTTAGTCAGCTTTATTGGACTTCTTAACAGGTCTCACAAGGCTGCAATATTCACTGAAACAAGAAAAATGAATTAAATTATTTTATATAGATAAAATAAATATCAATCTGTAGGAAGAGATAGAAGGGTCAAGAAAAATTATTAGGAATCCATTTTTACCAACAGTCACTAAGAGAAAATACACAAAGAAAAATCAATACAAAAGAACGTGACAAAAATATAAAATATACATCTTGTGGAACACTTTAGGAGTATGTAAAGCCATTATTTCAGACAGCTAAGCACACAAAACAGAAAAAAATCTTCACCAAACCCCAATACAAAACCAACAGATAAAATCTGTTGCTCTACAAACATTCATCTGGTAAAGTGATTTAAAAACAAAAGAAAGTTCAACTGCTAAAGCGCGAAAGTATATATGAATTAAATGCATCACTTCAGACAAGGTCAGGAAATCCTAATGCTTTTTGTTTACCCCTCTGTTCATAATTTTACTCTCACAGTAGTGACTCAGTATCTTTTCATCTTTTAAGCATCTAAAAAAAAAGTGAAATAAACAAACTAACCACCCCCCCAAAAAAAAAAAACCAAAAAACCACTCCAACTGACTCCAGAAAGTAGAAAATTCTATCACATTTCTTAAAATTTTATGCTACTGTTACCAGAATCAATAAAAAAAAACCCCAAATCTATAACTGAAGAATAGAAGTTGCTTTTCTTTGGAATCAGTAATATTAAGTCCATTCAAATTCAATTTAACCATATTCTTCAAGATTTTTTTCAATGTTTATTGCAGTATTGAAATAGTCTCTTAAATGTACTACACACATGCATAGCTGTTCTTTAGACTGCATATCATATTTAAACAAAGTATATATTTAAATAGAAAAAAACATTTCTGAATTAGTACATAGACTGAGAAATGAATTAGGAGAATGGCCATGATGAGTGGGACTTTTTACAGAACTCTATTCTAAAACTGCCTTCAGTGGACCAAAAAGTCTCTCATTTATCTCATCATATTGAGGACACAGTGGAATGAAATAAAAAATAATATGCTCAGAAATCTCATTTATTTTAGGAAACTTTTAGCTATACTTGTTATGCATAAAAATAATGCAACAAGAATTGTTTTATTACTCAAGTGATAGGATATTAATTACCTGGGATTCAGTCTCTAATAAGACACTCGTGGTGTTTTGCATGGGTGGGAAAATATATACAATAGGCACAGTAAAATGTCTATGAACATTATTGGAAATTAGCTTAGTGCAGAAGTGTTCTGTAAAAACATCATTGGTCCTGAAAATTAGTGATCAGTGGAGGATGTGAAATATTAAGAACACCAAGCTTTCCAGCTTTCTTTCCAATAATGTTGAAGAAACTGATGTATCTCAAGTATGTGTATACACAAATTTTCTAAACAGAGAAATGCAGATCATTTGCAGCTGAGTTAAACAGGAATTATTTGTATTTGCATAATCTCAATGAATGTTGCTTTTATAATCTAATGACTAAGGCAATGAATCTATAGATGGTTTCATTTCTGTGTAATTATGTCAATAATTTAAGACCTAGAAGGAACTCAGATTACAAAAAATGTGAGGGCATCTCTCTGGTGTGGACTTGTTCCCATAATAATTCTCTGTGATACTGACCATTAGGAGGTTAAGTTGTGGTCTCAATTTTGCATATTTTCACCAGGTTCAAGATGTACGCATAATTTACTTTATTTTAGTCACCACTTCACAATCTTCTAGCAAGGACAGAAGACAAAAACAACATGTCTCTATCCACAATAAATTTTGGAAGAAGAAAGCATTATTCAGTGTGTGGAAAAAAAGACAGAGCAGCAATGATGGAGTGAGACTGAAGCAGCTGGCTGGTACTGGTCTGGGTTATAACCCAAAAAATACTCAAGGTGGGTCTTGTCCTCACATGTGTAGGCCTGGGAACTTATACCTCCTGTTGTGTCTCCTAATTTAGAAAGTTCATGTTAGTTATGTTTCAGTAATGTACCTTCTGAACTGAATAGCCATGGTTTTTACTGCAGTGAATGGTACAGAGGCCACATGGTCCCTTTGGACATATTTGCAGCCAAAAACAGGTTGGTGCCCAAATAGAAAAAACTAACATGAAAGGTCATATTGAATAAAAACACATTTGTGTCATAGAGTGTCAAAATCATAGCCTAGACTCAGAAAATGTCAAGTCAGATCAAGTCACACTGTGTCTCCAGTGCAAGGTCCTGTGTATGATTGTACTTCATAGGGGACATTCCAGAAGATTTTCAAGTGGTTGTGTGTCAAGACTTGGTTAATACATGCTCTACAAGGCACACACAACTATCTTGTCATCCCCACCTGTTTTTTATGTCCTAAACTCAACATCAGCCTTCCAATCTTATGGTAAAATCAACAACTAATAATTATATAGATATGATAAATATATTAAATATACTAAATAAATATAACAAGGTTTTTATATCATGACCAGGAGCCTCTGTAAGTCTTTCCCTACTCATGAACTGCTTTCAAATATGCTCTTCTGTGCTGGAGGACACCTAGTTCATTGAACCCCCTTAACTGAGCAGAAAATCCTGTTAAGTGTCTGCTGTAACTGAACTTTTTGCACTGCATCCATCTCATCCAAATTTAATTATTTATAAATGGAGCACCGACGGTAAGTTAGCCAAATAGTGCAAAAAATACTGAAATTCCTCAGTTCAATTTTTCACAAGGGAAGTTTGCCTTATGAAGGTCCTTGTCCTTTCCATAATTATTGTCTAAAACACAAGCTTGGATAAAATGTTAAAGTTTCTTGATTGTTAATGTTAGTTAAAATTAAATCTTACGCCCACTACTTATAGCAATTCTTCACCTCTATATTTTTTCAGGGTGAAGAAGGGAAATTTTCAATATCACATAGGCATTTGGAGCAACAACAGATATGTGGAAGGAATTCTAAGAAAACAAGTGTAATTAAGTATAGAAATTCAATTTTCCTAGCCAATCCCCCAAAATAAGGATTTTTGTTCAGCAGAAATAAATCTGCTGAGTAAGCAATCAATAAATAAATTTATTTACCTCTTTAGACTTGGTGTTTATCACTAGAACATGACAGCTTATTGGGAACTTTCATTTCTTACTGAACTTATTTCCAGTGTGAAATACTGGACACAAGAAATTTACAGTACCTATACTGTAAATAAAATACAAATAATTGTATTTTATTTACAGTACAAATTGTACAAATAATTTACAGTTTCCTATAACCTTTTTAAAAAGTGGTTATAGGAAACTGGCCCCGAGACAGGCACTGATGGACAGTCTGTGCTCCTTGTCAAGGCCCACTGAGCTCACTGCCTCAGAGCAGTATATTTTCCCATAGTATTGAGATGAGTTACCAACGTGTTACCACACAAGTAACAGCATAAAACCATAGAACTGCAGCGGTGACTACAGTTCAGATGACAACACCTACTCATTTCAGGAATACCTCTCTATTTCTCTTCTAACACTGATTTTTCCATTCTACTTATACCTGTTTCTTAGGCCGAAACTGAAGAGACATTTCGAAATAAGTAATGGCTGTTGTGACTGGAAATCGTAAATGTCTGTCGTGGCACATAAAAAGTAGTTGGAAAAGTGGAGAAAATCCCAGCAATATATTTAAAGCTTACAGTGCAGCTTGTCTTAGTGTTTTGTTTCCCTTTAAAAGATGTAGCCTGCCTTTGTGCAAGATATATATAAGGCTTTGTCACTAATACAGGGCTTATAATTTCAATTCCAAGCAGACACAGAATATTTCAGAGGAGTTGTTGGGTGAACAGACCTAAATCATGCTCATCACTGCTAATAAGACTCTCTTGGATGAGGTCATGGTCTCAGCATATCTGATGTGACATGAAAACATTTTGTTCCCTGGTGCAATCAGCAGACACAGCATCCATTCTCATGCTGCAATAACCTAGCAACAGCAGGATGTGCCCGCGTGACCAAAACCTGCAATTAACTCCCACTTCACAAGGTTTACAGCTCAGAAGCTCCACTACCTGTGGCTTTTTTCAAATATTACAACACATTTTCCAAGTAATTGGAGCAACTGATTTGCTATGCAGATCCACACACTTTTTTTTTATTTTCCTTTTAATATAAAGCATTTCAATAAGATTAATCAGCTCTTACTGCATGAGTAGCTACCATAAATAAATTAGCTTTTTCTTTTTAAATAAATAGGCTGAGTAATTTTTTATTTTTGTTAAGAGTTGTCAGTATCTCAGGTCATGAGATGTTTTTAGGTCCTACTTGAAGCGCACAATTATACCTATCCTCAAATGTGAAATTGCTGGCTATTCTGTACTGTTTACAAGTTGGTGCATTTTTCATAACATGACAGAGAAAAGGCCAAATCAACGACTGAGGGATGAAATTGAACTGGCCAAATTTATCTCACAGAATGTGTAAAAATAGTCTTTTTTATATCATGATCCATCCACAGCTCCCCATAGGATGCTGCCCCTCTTCTACCTGCCAAATGTAGTCCCACACATCCCTGAAGCAAACCAGTCTTGGTGTCCACAGTCCTGTGCTATTCCTGGCCAGATTACTCATGTGCCCTAACAGGGCAAAGACAACTGTGGAATTCCTCGTGACTCATACCAGACC
Source organism: Pyrgilauda ruficollis (assembly GCF_017590135.1). NCBI lineage: Eukaryota > Metazoa > Chordata > Aves > Passeriformes > Passeridae > Pyrgilauda > Pyrgilauda ruficollis. The sequence goes on along the minus strand of NW_024526599.1, from coordinate 11,986,610 downwards.
AGAAAGGATGTTTAGCGTGATAAATTATACATTTCTCAATTTTGTGCCCAAGAGGAAAGCTGAAAATTCAGGATAGGTTAAACTCTGATTTTTGAGGAGGTGAGGAAGGCTATACTAACAAACCTATTGAGAGCAACAAACAGCAAAGACAGAAATAAAAAACATTAAGTCTTTACTTATTCTAATGCAACAAGATTAATGGGTAAACATTTTTCTGTACCCAAGATGATAATTACATTTTCCAGCACAGTTTTTGAAACAATAGCATTTGTGTGCATGGTAAAGAAACACAATAACGAATTGTGAAAAATTAGTCATAAGCAAGAGTGAGATAAATTTGTTTGCATTCAATTTAGTATTTATAAATAGCAAATCATTTTAACTGCCAAAACTTATTACAGTTGGATGACAAATAAATGATTCCCATAGCAGATTAAGTGAAAACCATTAGTCCTATATGTCTGGAGCCCAAAAAGAAATATACAGTAAAGAGAACTCCAGCAGGGGGAGATCACTGGCACCAACTCACAGCCCACCAACCCAATAAATCCAGTGACTCAAAGAGAAAGACAGAGCATGCAGACTAATTAGTATTAGAGAACTGTGCAGCCAAGGAACATTAATTCCTATGTTTGCTGAAATGTATAAATAGTGAAAAGTTTTGAACAACGTCGGGCTCTCCAGTACTGAGAAGCCCAGGGTGAAGAAGGACTAAAGGGATGCTACTGGATCCATGGATGTTAACTCCCTTGCACTTGATTTCTCTTTCTTTTATATTTTTTCTATCTCTCTACTTCAAATTAATTGTTTAATAAAATCCTTATTATTGAATTTGGCATGCAGTCTCGTTTGCACTTTAGTTCATGTGAAAACATCTCTTACTTATCAGATCTAAACATGGGTACATACTCACCTGGTGCTGTTAATATTTGGCTGACTACTTTTTCCCAAACAAAATAAATTCAAAGAGAAGGTTTTCTTAAAATATATTAAAATTATTGCTCTTAAATAAAATCTAAGAGTTTTCAAGAAGTTTTTTCAGAGCTTTTGGAAAAAAGGGTCTTTTTCAAGACCCACCCCCCCAAAAAAAAGAGGAAATAAAAAGTCACCTAGCATCTTTTTTTTTTTTTTCTTTTTAACAATACTATGTGATCCTCACATCAAAAATACCACTGGACTGGTGGCTATCGTACTAGCCTGGCATGAGGAAACTGGTTTTAGGATTCTGGCTTGGCATAAGGAGGGTGGAACTTCTATAAGCACTGTCATATCTCTCAAAGGTGCTCTGGTTTTCAGGCTACTGTCTGCTCTTGGTATGGTTATCTAGCCCATTTTTATAAATCAACTTCTCACCTGTTTTTTAGGAAATGGCTTCAGGCATACCTTGATCAGTGATATTCACATTTAGATTCTTTGCCAGATGAAGATCAGTTCTAGAGTATTAAAAAAACCTTTGTAGGGAAAAGAAGAAAAAAAAAGCTCAAAGATTTAAACTATAAAACAAATTATTTGTTCACATTGTAGTCCCTTTCAGATTCTTAACATTCCAAACAATTACTTGGCATTGGCATTGCCCAACCACAACTGCCAAACTTCAAAACTAGTGAACTAAAGTCTTATATCAGCAGTGTTTAGCGTCTCTGTTGTATTTTTCTCCAGATGTATCTCCTTTTAGTTTCAAGGGTGCATAAATTCTATTTTTTTCCTTTGGTCATTCTCACTTTTCTCTCTTCCCATGCATTACACCATTATTATTCTTTTCCTCCCTATAAGAAAATTTGATCAAAAAACCACCCAAGGCATACCAAATGAGAGCCTAATCAAGTGTCTTGTTTACAGGCCAGAGAGTGAGAAGAAGATAAATAGTACAATCAGATCATGTTATCTTGAAAGGCAGAAAGATCACCTACACTCACAATGAAGAAATGTGAGGTTACAGGAAATAAATAAATTTGCTGTCTTGATTCAGAGATCTGTGTTTCTGAAAGAAACACAGATTTTCAAAAGTCATCTAGTTGTCTTAAGATGTTTTAAGTTTCCACCCCCAATTATTTTTTCTTCTCTCTTTAGAGTAAAAGGAAATTTAAATCATACAATTTAGACATACAGCACTCCTCTTGGGTTTTCCTCCTCTAAACAGAAAATTAGTATAAATATGAAAGAAAATACCAATTTAGCATTACAGCATGGGTTTTTCACCCTATTTTGGTTCCTAAATAATTAATAAAATGTCAGTTTGAAGAGGAAAATGCTTTAGATCCTACCGTTCATTTTAAATTTATTGACACACTTTTGAATTTATGAAATTTCTGTGTAAAGTCAACTTGCTATTTTTTATTTGTACACATCAACAAAGTCTCTTTTAGAGTATGGCATCTGCTATGGTTTTAGCATTGAGCAAATCTGATAAACGTATTCAGTGATATTCATATAATTACTAGCTACAGGACTAACTGCAAAGGAACTCTTTTAGGGATTTATACAGCCTACTCAACCCAATCTGGATTAAATTACTCATGCCGGTCCATAACATTAGCAAGAGATTTGTGCTTCTCCAAGATTACAGCCCATATGTCTGAACACAAGGGATACAGAAATTTTACAATTTATGTGTAACATCACAGAAATTTAAGACTTGCCTAAAGCAGTTTTTACATTTCTACTGGACTGAAGATTCCCTATTCAAGTCCCAGTTGCAAAATTCTAAATTGCCAAATAAGTGTTCCCTTTTAACTACTTAAACAATTCCATTTTTGAAATAGAATATTTATTTTATTGAATTATCTCATTTGAGACAAATATCTGGGGAAAGAAAACTTGAACGTTGTATCTACTACCTGAATTTCTATGAAGCTCTAACATATAAAACACAAGTTGTCATTGCTGTGATGGGGCTAGCTGGCAGAGGCAAAACAGTTGTCCCACTGCCACAGAGTGACCCTGCACATATAGCATCTAATATTTTAATATATTAATTTAAAGGGAAAAAAAAACCCCATCTTTACGTTAAGAAGGCTTTTTCACCCAAGGGGTAAGAAATGAAAATAAATGCTAACAGGTTTTTATTTATATTGCTACCTTGAATCCACTTGTGACCTTCAGTACATTTTCTTCCTGAAGATCAACTTCTTTAAGTCAAAAAACAAACCAGCAGCATTAATTTTACTTTATACATTTCCTGATATCCACTGAAATCACCTAAAATGAACTAAAGTCATCAGAAATAATAATGACCATTATGTTCACTTGTTAGCTTCAGAGAAAGCAGTAGTTGAAAGCAGCCTATGTTCAGTGCCTTATTTACTATCAGTTAATTATAAATCTCTCCTACAAATATCTTGTTTCCTAAGAAAGGAAGGCTAATTAAGCCCTCTGTATCATCTCAACCACTTGCAGTCTATCAGCACGTAAAAAAATAAATTGGGAAAGATAAAAACTGCCAAGTAAGCAATAGAAATTTTTTAAGCCTGAGAACTCATAGAGAAATTGAGTTACTGGAAAGGAAATTATTTTTTGTGTAAAAAGTTATTCTGAATACAGAATTGTGTTATCTCAGATGATGAAGGAATCAAGAAGAGCAGCCTCTCTGATACTACAAGAAATTATTCTTGTAATATTTCGTGTAGTCTGTTCTTCATGATACTATTTATATTCTGGATACTAGTTTTTTGTTAGTTTAGACAATATTGGGAGTTGGGATTTTTTTTTCCTTTGGTCTTTCTTATGATTCTCATGGTCTTTTTGCTGGTCTAATACTCAATGGTTTTTTTGATCATACCTAAGAATTAACAAGGATGAAGACAGCTTATTAACACAGTAATTTTTGCAAAGAATGTCATAGAAACAGAGAATCACTGAATTAACTAGACTGGAAAAGACCTTTGAGACCATCAAGTCCAAACTGTGACCTAACACCACCTCATCAACTAAAGCATGGCACTGAGTGCCACACACAGTCTTTTTTAAGTACCTCCAGGGTCGCTGAATCCACCTCCTCCCTGGGCAGCCCATTCCAATGCCCAATCACTCTTTCTGTGAAGAATTATTTTCTAATGTCCAGCCTGAAGTTCCCCTAGCTCAGCTTAAGAATTTGTCCTCTTTTCCTGTCACTGGTTGTCTGGGAGAAAAGACTGACCCCCACCTGACTACAACCTCCTTTCAGGAGGACCTTGATCCTTATTAAGATTGTTTTAAAGTATCTTCCATTTCTTACCATTGCTATTAGTAAAAATATGAGTTCTGTCTTTATATGAGAAGCCTGAAATCAACAGAACTTGTTTTTGTTAAAGTTTTAGGAGGCAGTTAACCTAGAATGATAGACAGTAGTAATAACTTACATTTGGTATCTTATATAATTTTTTAAAAATTTATCAACTCTCGTCTAACTAATACAGTTCTTTTCATTTGAGAATTTGAAATGTTGTTTCCTAACTCTCAAATGGATTTGGATTTTTACAGTAATACTCTTAAAATTCTATTAACATATTTCTTTAGAAGGTTTTGACATCTCAGTTACAGAACAAAAGCAACACAATTTAAATGAAAAATTTTATTCCTCTAACAGATATCCTCCCAATCTAGTGGAAAATTCAAATTATATAAACACAGTGAGAATAAATAATTGTATATCTCCCCAAACTGGACTTCACAAAAATAATAAGAATTTTATATATCAGTTTTACTTTTTAATATTAAATTTATCTTCCAATTTTTATAATAAATATTTTTAAGTAATAGAAAATAAGTACTTGTTTTTCTTTAAATCTGATAATTTATTTTGAAGATTTCATTTTTTATGAGTTCAAAGAACTACTTAAAACATAATTCAAAATGTTTTGTCACCTTAATGAAATAATATATAGAGCAGATGGCACAAATTAACTTTCATTTTCCAAGCAAGGTGAAGAAATACAGATGATTTATTTTGGAACCTGGATCTGTAAAAATAATTTTCCTTAAGAGACAGCCTACATATAATGTGTGGCAAATGCAGTGAAGAACCAACTTCTTTCCAGGATGTGCTTTTGTATGCACAACATTTGCAGTTCCTCAATTGCAGGTTTCATGTGACACCAGAGGGGAAAAGTCAAATTCTGGAAAGTCCCCCAAGTCATTTTGTCTACAACTGAACTATAGGGTATTTAACCAAATAGGTTCAGTTGTCATTGTTGACTTGACTTGTCAAATAGAGGGAGGCTTATTTGGTGAAGTAAGCTGACTTTGCCAAAAGCAAGATCAGAGATTGGACATCAGAAAGGGGTTCATTTTTTTCTTTTTTAAATAACATTGATGCTTTTGAAAATAGATTTTAAATAGCATTGCTATATTTTATGAACTGTTTCATCAAAAGCAAAATATTATCTTATCTTGTGACAGAATTTGGTTCAAATCACAGAATGGATAAGGTTGGAAGGGACCACAGTGGGTCATCTGATCCTACTTCCCTGCTCAAAAGCAGGGTCATTCTAGAGCACGTGGCACAGGATTGCATTCAGACTCCACAATCCCTCTGGACAATTTTTTTGTACGCATTCGATCATCTGCACAGTAAAAAACTTCTTCCTCAGGTTCAGATGGAACTTCCTGTGCATCAATTTCTGCCCATTGCCTCTTGTCCCATTGCTTGGCACCATTGAGCAGAGCCTGGCTCCATCCTCTGGCACCCTCCCTTCAGATACTGACAGACACTGATGAGGTCCCCTTCAGTTGTCCCTTCTCAAGGCTGAACAGTCCCAGCTCCTTCAATCTTTCCTCATGAGAGAGATGCTTCTGTTCCTTAATCATCTTCATTGCCTTCCACCAGACCCTCTCCAGGTTCTCCGTGTCTCTCCTGTACTGAGCAGCCCAGAGCAGGACACAGCATTCCAGATATGTCCTCATCAGAGTTGAGAGGAGGGGTAGGATCACCCCGCTTGCCCTGCTGGAATGCTCTCCCTAATCCAATCCCAGGACTGGCCTTCTTGGCCACAAGGACACTGCTGGCTCATGGACAGCTTGGTGTCCACCAGGATCCTCAGGTCCTTCTCCACAGCTGCTTTCCAGCAGCCCAGCCCCCAGCCTGTGGGGAGCACGGGTTTGCTAGCCTCCAGGTACAGGACCCTGCATTTGCCTTTGTTGAGTTTGTGCTACTGATGTATTGGAAGAAGCCCTTTTTCTTGTCCTTGACGTCCTTGGCCAGTTTTATTTATGGATGGGCCTTGGCCTTCTTGTCTCATTTCTGCTTACTCTGACAACCTCCCTGTATTTATTCCAACTGGTCTGAGTCTGCTTCCATTTCCTGTGTATTTCCTGTTTACATGTATATTACATGTGCTTCCAAATAGAGATTAAGCAAAAAATACAGTTCTAATCAGTTTCTTTTATTTACACAGTAGACAAAGGAAGAAGGTGGATTAGAAATCAAAAAATACATAATATGTATTAGTAGTACTCAACAAAGTGACTTCAACCATATTAAGCTCCAATCATAAATTCTAATCTAGCCCTTTGAAACTTGAAAAAAATTAGCATGGAAACAAGGTTTTTCAGATTTAGAGGATACTGCAGTACAGAGCAATATACATTTTAAATATTTTTCTAACAGCTATTAAAATTATGTGAGTTATTTTCTACAAGGAATACCTACAGAAATTATTATACAGAATAACAGATTTGAAATATTTTCTTATTTTTGTAATTGATGACAATTTAAAATTATAAAATAATTATAAAGTCATTAATTTATTATCATGGTATATTTATTTTTATTATCAGGATTTCAATTTACTTATTTTTCCCATATATTGGGAAGTATTATAACTGAAGATAAAAATTATTCTACTTGAAACAGCATCTCAAGAATCTGGAGCTGGTTCTACTTTTTTGTAGAGGTTGTTTTGCTACTGCAAGTGTTTAGGAGCTTTAAGAAGATGAGAATAAAGGACTCACATTATTCTAAATAACTACTCTTTTAACCAGAGCACTAATTGACTTGTTTCTGTCCAAATTTCATTCTTTGTCAATTGTGAATCTTAGCTGTTTGTTTGCTTATCATCTCCAGCTGGGAAGAAAGAAATTAAAAGAGAAGAACTCCATGCCATTCAGAATTTTTCTGAATAGTGGGCAGGATATTTGACCTTGCTTCCAATGTCTTTGATACTCAGACATACAGTAAATGAGTATTTTTTACAGAAAAGTAATGTAGAATAGAACCCACTTGAAAAAAAAAATGCTAATAGGCACACTTTAGTTTCTGAAACCAGAAATTTGAACATTTCCCCCAGAAACATTACAGTTTCCTTTCTGAGAAAACATTTTTTTAAAAGGCAAAATTTTAAGTTTAGGTATATATACCCATATCCACCCCCACATTGTTTTATTAAAAAATTGGCTTTGAGAAACAAGTTGACTTTTTTCTTCAAATGACACCTCCAGAAGCCTTTTATGAGATTCACATTTGTCATGATAGTCAGACTTTCAAACACTAGACAGTGAAGTTGACACTTTAAAACCTGGAACAAAAAGTCCCAGTGATGCCCTGAGGGGCTACCCAGAGCAGAGGCTAGACAGTGTTAAAGGAATAAAGAAAGTACGTGTTAAAAACGCCTTCAAAGGATACACCTTGGGCAGTACAAGAGCCCAGCTGTGGCTCCACCCAAGATGAAAGATTGATCACAAGTTTTCACACTTTTAGAAGTTCTGTTCCATTTACATATTGGGGTTAATTGTCTAATTACAGCTTCAGGTTATGAATTGCCATCCTCCCAGATTGCTCTCCTCACTTCACTGTTGTTTATACTCTCTGTGCCTGAAGCTACAACAGTGTCTTTGGTTCTTGGGCTGGAAAAGGATTGTTTTGTGTGACTGAAATGTGAGGAGAACTTGCTAACACTTCATATGAAGTGCAGAGTTATATAATAATGCAGTACAGAATCTGGATAATATGAAAGCTAAAACTTAAGGCATCACCAGAGCCTCATTTATTGTTGTTGGAATCACAAGGTCTAGAAGAAACTATCAGGTTGCTTCCCAGAATTTGTTTCAGTGGCTTTAGCACTAGGAGTGGTGACACAGGACAAGAGTGGGCTAACTGAAATGGACAAAAAAGAGAGTGCTAGTAAATTGGGAGAAACATTTGTTAAATTAAAAATTGGCTTGAAGGGTCATTGATGTCTACACTTTTTCAATGGAACTTTTGAGAAAAGGAAAACTGCTAGGTTAAAGTTATTTAAATGCTGCAATGAAAATTTGACTTTATGTTTTGTAATGTTCTACCAAGTGTACAATAACACTATTTAACTATTTAAAACTAAAAAACTTCAGATTTATTCTTGCAATCAATTTAAAAAGTCGCATAGATTACAATACTTTTAAATTATTAAGTACAGTAAGATCTAGGTCTTTGAGAGTAAGAAGTGAGATATTTTCATCCGATAGCAAAATAGAAGGCATTACATTGTCCTAAGTAATATTATGTGTATTGTTAACCTCTAGAACTAAGGATTATTTTGAATATTGTTGACTTGTAGATCAATATTTTCATCCCTTTGACCCTTTTTATCTCTTGTGGCCAGTATAATTTTGAGCTAAAATCTACATAATTGGATGCTACAAACATCTTCACAGCTGGAGTAATCTGTTTTCTGTCCTTTAAGCAGTACACAATATAATGGAATTTTCTGCAGCTGGAAAAGAGAAGCCAGATGTGTTTAAGCAGTCCTACAAATATAAATAGGTTTGCTTTCACTGATTACATTAACCTATGGTCTCAGGGAAGGGACACATATTTTACAAATAAAATATTGTTTCATCAACCTCCTCTAAAGGAGGACACATAAAAGAGTCTGCACTCCTCCACTGAAGCCATTGAGCTCGCAGAAAACTTCAGAAGTTCAGCTTCACCAGCAGGAGCTGCTACAGGAACACAGCCTGATCTCAAAATCCACTTGTTCAATGATGGGTTGAAAAGCACCTTCCATATTTGACGTAGATCTTTTGGTTCATCCATACAACATGAAAAAGCCACTTAAGCTACATTGACATGTATGATTCCTATTTTATATAGATTTTGAAACATCAGTGGACTGACAAGGTATTTCACCACAGACTCTATGTGTTTGACTCTTCAAACTTCTTGTTTTTTACAAAATGTTTCCACCAGCACTACACATTGGGCAGAATTGTACATAATGTCCACATTGTACATAACTGCTGAGGCAGAAATATTCTGTGTAGTGTTTAAAAGACAGGGAGCTGCCAACAGGCTTTGTTAAATCAAGACAGTAAACAGAGGCTCAAGAGAGCAGCAACAACCTGTTGTTAACTAAAAACAACAACAACATTTTTAAACTGAACATCTCCATTTATTTAAATGGAAATACGGAAAGAATTTTTGACGTCCTAGCTCTGGGAAGAAGTTATTGCAATCAGGGACTAAATGTAGATATTTTATAAAAGGAAAATTAATTTCACTGTCTCCTTAGTAACATTAAAAATACTTTAAATTGAAGTTTCATGTTACCTTTCTGACTGAGCAGAAATTTTTACTGCTTTATTAATTATAAAGGAAAAAATCATGGGGAATTAAGTGAAGTAATTTTTGCAAGAAAAAATCCAGCAAAACCTCCCCCAAAAAATCAATATTTGGCCACAGCTGTAGCTCAGTCAACCAGTGTATGTTTTGAAATAACCACTGAACTGTGAAATTAACAATTGAAGCAACAAATTGGACTTCTTATCTTAGTTTCAAGAATTTTTAAATGAAGCTTTATCAGTAGGAAAATACAAAGCAGCTAAGTGCAAAAGGAAACCAGACTTCCTGTGACAACTTTCAAAAGCAATGCTTACAAAGGAAAATAAATGATGTTAGATTTCATTTAATCTAGCAGCAATTGGATTCTGTAGAATTGCTGAGCAATATTTTTTTTTTGTAAAAAAAAAGCCATTGTAATGATATTAGCTCTTCTGCTAATAATCCTTTCAAAATAAATACTGTGGATTTATGGGCTACATAAAGGCGAGATACGAGTGAAAACACCAATCGTTAACAGGGTTCTTTTGCATGTTTTTAAGAAAGGGTAAACTGATCAGTATTGCTAGGTGCACTGCACACCTGCTTTGATTAGGGGATCAATCATTTTAGTATGATGGTAAGCATGTTTACAGGTGGTAAACTTACATTAAAAAAACAAAACAAAACACAACTTCCTTCCCACCAAACTGAACACCACAGCTCTTATCTGTCAAAGCTATTCTCCTCCCCTAGTCACAAACTGTAAACATTTTAACATTTTACGACAAGCCTCTTCAACTGTAGATGCCAATATATCTAAAACTATGATTTTAATCTTTGCCCAAATATAGAGACTGCTTTTGTGTCTGATTAGAAAAAAAAAGTCAAGATCTAATCTACCCAGATAGGAGGGGGCAACTATCTGAAAATTGACCAGCAAGGCACCAGCATCACCAGATAAAAGTCTCAGTTTCTTTGTAAAGTGCAGCCCTTCCAATTTTGCACCATACAAAAACCCACTGCATAACCCCATTCCCACCCCAGTCACATACTTTTCTGGGAATGGGGCCTTATGCACCAGGAATTGCAAGGGGGGAAAAGGGATTCTCTCCTTCAAACACTGTAATATTTATTGGACTCTTGTAAGGTGTTGGTAATCCACACACTAGGAATTGCAAACACATGATTCAAAATATACCAGAGCTTGCCTTGAGTATTTGTTAGATTGTGATTGTTTGTATCTACAATCCATCATTAGCCTTTTCATTTAATCCCTTGCTAGTTGTCCTAAACATGTTGCAAAAAAGTTCTTCTTTTGAATTTCATTTCCAGATTATTAAAACAGAAACCAAATTGAATTTCTTCTAACTGATACTGTAATAGAGCGCCCTTTGTTAACACTTAAAATCTTAAACTTTTCATTATAATGGGCAGTAAAAATTAGCAGCTCTTACTTTGTAAAGGACAACCTAGATGAGACAGGGTTTTTAATCTGACCTCTTCTGAACATAAGGGAGAGAACTCATTATCAGACTTCAAATTAGGACTATTAATGTCACGGTCACTTCACCTTGACCAAAGTCTTTGTGCGATTGTATCTTCTTGGTGCTTGGCTGGCCTATTTCATCAAAAGATTCATGTGGCATATGTGTTAGGTAACAGCATGTTCTTTTAATAGCTGCTGTCATATGACAGAAAATGCTCTTTTTATCCCATTCACCTATTTTAAGGCATTAGTTCCACTTGAAAGACTATACTAGCCTAAGGTGATATAAATGTATTATCAACCAGTAATAGGAAGATAAATGTGTGACACTTCAGAGCAATACATCTTTGCAACCAGATCATATGAACAAGAGCTGGGAGCTAATTTCTTTCAAAAGCCCAGGAGCTGCTGCAGTCTAGGAGAAATAGTATGTGGAGAATCCAAGTAAAGGGCTAAAAATATTGGGTTTGAGGTGGATGGAGACAGGAAGGCAGAGGGAAGAAAGGTGTACAAATAGTAAGCTCTTTAGAGAGGGTAAAGCTCAGTAAATCCTGAGTAAAAACAAAAGTTTTCACGAATTAAAACTTTATAGAAAATCTGTTGTGTGACTGCTACCAAACGGAAGGGCATAAGGAGAAATTATTTCTCTCAGGTGTCAAAATATAGAGGACACTCTCCATTTCTCACAGGTGTGTTGACTTTAGGAAGACACAGCTACTTGCATTGAAAAAACAAAAGTAACCTTCTGCAATCAGCCCTGAATGCAATAAACACTGGAGGAATGTAAACATGGCCTGTGTCTGCAGCACAATACCACTGATAGCGAATTTCTTGAGTTCTGGAACAGCCTAGAGAGCACAGACTCCTCTCTCAAACCTTTGCAATGTTCATGACTTTCCTGATCAGCAGAGCAGGTGTCCTTCCACTGCTCCACTGAGGCTCTGAATCTCTCATGCAAACCCTAGAGGTCTTTGTCTTTTTTCCACGTCACATTACCCCTCCCACTTGTCAGGATCACACTGCTCTGCATTTGCTCCAGTTCTGACAAGCTGCAGACCTAAATCATTCTCTCACAAAAGTCCGTCTGGAGCTTCCCTCGCATTCTGAAGCTCCTCATAGCATTCAGGCCAGCAACATTTTCCTTCTTTTTGTCCTGTGTGAAAGCAACTAATTTGTTTCACAGAGCTTTCTGTGATGTTAAGGGATAAAATATCAGTTTGTCTCATCCTTGATCACGAAAAACCCATTTAGATCATGAATGCAATGACCACACTTTCAATAAAGCTGGAAAAAATATTTTATTTAAAAGTTATTTCGTTTTCTTGAAAGAGAGCACAATTATAAATTTATTTTTCATTTCTTGAACAAACATAAGAGGGGAAGACTGTCTTCTGAGCTAGTGAACAAGGGGTAGATGTTACAATTCAAAACTGAAAAGGTCCAGAGCCTAAGGGTACTCTTTTCCACAAGTGGCTCAAAATGTCACAGCCTAAAACTTCATTCTCTTTTCACAGTTTTCCAATTTTAAAGCATTTACTGGAAGGCTACATTGCACTGAAAGCTAGAGCAAAATCCCAGACAAAACAAACAAAGATTGGAAGAGATTAATCTTGGAAGGACTGACAGCATGATAATTATGACAATTCCTTATAAAACTGGACAAAGTTGATTTATTCAATACAAAGATTTAAAATTGTAGGCCATTGCATCTTACACCCAAGAGTCAAGTGTTTGACAGCATGCTGAAAACATAATAGCTACAACTGAGTTTAACAAAAAAACCTGGTCATCATTTTGGTCTTCATATGATACAGTTCTGGGGGTAAGAAAGAATTGTTTTACTTCCTAAAATTTCTGGGACAGGGCTAGAGCTTGTATTTGGTTTAGATTCAACATCTAATTATAGATTCATAGAATGATTTTTCTTGGGAAGGACCTTAAAGATCATTTAGTTCAAACAATCCTGCCAGGGACAGGCATCTTCCAAAGTCCTGTCCAAATTGCCTTCAACACTTCCAGAGGTGGGGCACAGTCTTTTTATCACAAGAAGTTTCCTGACTGTGATTTAGTTAAAGGAGATATGTCATGGGAAAAGAATATCCAATTTAGAACTGTTATTGCTTTCCAAAACTTAAAACATTCAATGAAAGATGCTAAAACACAGGCAATTATCTTAAAAAAAATAAAAAAATCAAGATATAGAAAACAGAAGAATATTTGTATCAATGTCTCACTTACCCTCCAGCCCCTAAGAAATACATTATCAGTGAAAATAATGCAAGTAGTCATCTTGAGTCTAACATGTACTTGAGTCATTTTGTACTGCTGTAAGAGATCCTCCATTCCAGACTTTTTAATCCATGTACAGCTCTGAAATGTGACTTTCAACATATATTAAATAAATTAAAATTCCTCAGAAAATATGGAACTAAATGATTCCCAATAGAAATACCAGCAATTTTCACTCCAAGCCAGCAATGCTAGTAATACAACCAAATAATTGACAGACATAGACTATTTCTTTAACTTTATCCATAAATTTGTCTACTTTTAATTTGGTTTACAGACCGGATCAATGTCTAAAATTCCAGTTCTTCAGGAGAACCAAGTTCAGTTGTGTGTATTTGGGTGCAGTCTCTTCATTTGTGACTGTTTCTTTAATAAAAGAAATAAAACTCATATTGTGTCTGGTAGCATCTCTTCATGTTATTTATATAAACTGAAATTTTGTTTTGGCAGTGTCCTTTAATATAAATATCAGAGTATAAGTCAATTGGAAAGTTCTCGCCCAAGAATTCTCTAAAATATTAGCTTTCTGAAATAAGAAAATTTGATTTTAACAAACTTTTGATTAAATGGACACGTTTCCGTTATAAGCAGCCCAATGGTTTCCTGTCCAAAAACCCGGGAAAGCACCAGAAAATCAAAGTGACAGAAGTTCACCACTGGCCACTGGTGGAAAGCAGGAATCTCTTCCAACTCATGTACTTAATCTTGAAATAAGCAAATAATAGAGATGAGGACATGCAAGCATAGGACTTTCTCATAGAATATATACTATTACTTCCAGAAACCTTCAATTACCCAAAACAGAACCAAAAAATTCATTAAACACACTACATTTTTTACACCGAAAATTCAAATATGCTAATTTATCATAGGTCAAATGGTCACACTACCACTGTTGGAAGGAAGGCAATTATTTTATGGACAAAAATATTAAGATATTGGACAAGGAGGCTAGGGTAACAGCTATCATCTTGCTCAAGTCATCTTTATTTGTATATACCATGGATCCAATTTAAGACTGTATTTGAATGCAGGTCAGTTGAAACCCATAGGAATTCTGAGGTATAAATAAATGGATTATCAGAGGCCATAATAAAATATTTAAATTTACCTAGCAATATAAATTCACTTCTAAAGTACTTACAAAGGACAACTGAAACCATTTGAAGTGCATTAAAACAGCTGTTCCAACTTGAACAGTAATTTATTTTAAATGGTATAAATACCATCAAAAAAGTCAAAAAGTCACAGTTTTTTCCATTAGGAAGTGTTCCAGAATTAGAGATAATTTATTTCCATAGAATCAAGACAATATTTTGATTTCTGAAATATGTACATCACTCCTAGATTTTTTTGTTTAAAAATATTTTAAAATTTAAAAGCAAGTCACATCTATTCAGGTTTGCATTTTCAGATTTAGATGACTGTAGCTAAATAACCTGGGATGTAAATTAATTCTCTTTCCCCTGAGAATATAATTTTTCAACACTAATGGCTAAGGCAGAAATGTGAACTAGCAGTGAAGTGTGACACTTCTACTAAAGTAATGTGCAAAAAGAGGACAAAACCAGTCTCATATTTCACTAGCACAATATTTACACTATAACAATATTTGCCTCCAATTTGGTGGCATGAAAATTCATGTCTGAATACCACAGGAATTAAGAATAATTGCAAATTTACTTTGTAGAATGTAAGATTACACTAGGCATTAAAATTTTTGAAGTATTTATTCTGTTACTGACAATGAAAGAGAAACACCTTAGGCAAACTCTCATTTTATGCAAGTGTGGTATCAATAGGAATTTTGATACTCAAACATTCTCTTTCAGATTTTTTTTAACTAAAACACTGACACTGAAAAAAAATAGTTATGAAATAAGGACAAACCAAAAATGATTTAGGAGAAAAGGAGGAAGAGATCTGTCTGCATCTGTCTGATGTTGCAACTAAAGGAAGACAGCATTTACCTTTGACAAATCTGCGTATTTGAGTGAGCTTGGATTGAAATTCATCTTTAAAAGTACAAAAGCCAGTGGTTTGGCTTTATGAGATGGACGTTTAATGGGGTATACTCCCTTATATGCTCAACAATTCTGATCACACTTTACATTTATGTTGGTGTTATTGCCTTTTTATCAAAGTTTTGCAGAAAACAAAAAGCCATTCTTTAATTTCACATCTTTGTAAACAGTCATACCAGCATGGGGTTTTTTTTCCTGTTAGAAAATAATGTGATAGAATGCGTGTCTATTTTCTAGAATATATATTTTATGTTCAAAATTTCTGAAAGTATATTGAAGAAAATCTATTTACAAATGCATAACAGGATTTAAGGGCCTGTTAGAAAAACAATGTAGTATAATAGTATCCGTCAATAACATCTGTGTCAACAAAATTCATCAGAATTTATGTTCTCAAATATTTCAGAGAGAAAAGGAAAAAAGGACTTTGCTTTTAGGTTTGCACTGTGGGACCCAGACACAGATATAGTCACAGCCAGACTAGCTGACAGCAAGGCAAGGAATGCTGGGCCATCTTTGCTCTAGGCATGTTCCAGATAGGGCAAGGCAGTGTTGCTTGCACAAAACCTACAGCTCCTTCACCTTCAAAACCACCAAAATAAATTAGACTAGAAAGAGAGCATCATTTATCCTTAAATAATTTTTAATTTCCATTTAGGATTTGTGTAGACAGGATTTATGAAACAAAATGTTTAGAAGTAAAACATCCAAAAGACAGAGAGTACTGATCATATATTTTTTAATACAGACCATGGATTTTCATTGTCTTGCATGTAACTGAAGTCTTTAACACTTTTACTTTGCTTTTACTTATCCTTCAGACTATTTTGTCTCGTTTTACTGAGAGAGACTATGCCAACTGAAGCTTCAAACCAATGGGAAGGAAAAACAAAGAACAAGTGTGACCATCCAGAGAACAGCAGAGCTGAAGTGAGCCAACTGAAGGCCCAGAGTGAGCAAGATAAAAGCCCAAGATGGGGAAGGAAGCAAAATTTTCTCTTCTTGAGCAGTCAAACAGTATATATAGTTGCAAAGTTCATAATGTCTTTCTGAGGTCTACACCGTTATTTCTTCAGTTCTGGTATCACATTCAGCACAGGCATGTAAAGTAAAAGATGGAGGGTTAAAAAAAATTTAAAACATTCTTCCATTTACAGACATGTGGACCTGAAGATCATTGTCGAAGAATGTCTGGAGAAAAAAAATTAAATATTCACAGAAATAGGAGAGTGGAAGCATTAATCTTAAGAGGTCAGATCATTCAAGGTCTTCTAGAAGAATCTTAGCTAGTGCACACTGACACTAACCTTGTGCTCTCACCCTCAGTTCAAAAGATTCTGAGCTCAAGTAACTGGAAATCAGATCAAGTTTCCAAGTACACACCTAGAGGCATTTGAAAATAACAGCAACAACAAAAGTCCAGGGAATTCAGTTAAGCTAGATTCAAATTTTGAGATGTAGTATTACCTGTGAGCAAAGGTAGAAAGCTCTAACTCCGTAGCACTGTCTGCAAGCATTGGAGCACCCAGCCCTTAATATTGCATCAGCCTTCACAAGCTGCCAGGATGCAGAACCTCTCATAAATGTTATTTCAGGTTCCTCATATTGCTGTCACATGTAGTCATTTCATCCTAAAATAGTCCCTCTCACAGCGTATGAGCACAGAAGGGTACACTCCACAGCAGAAAAGGTGGATTGAGAAAAGACATGGTAAAAGGAAACACCATAAATCTATAGCTGAGACAATGCACATCACCCTGCTGTGTAAGTCCCAAACTGTCAGGGAGAAGAAATTTCAGAAAAGCTTACAAGGAATTCTTGCCAGGTAACAGGATTGGCAAGACCAAAAATACACCTCCTCTTTACCCATCTATATTCCTTTCCCTCTCCTGTTTCACATATATATTGATTTTTAGATATGATACACATGCATACTTTTCATCACATATTAAATATACATTTGTTCTGCATGGTAAGATTTTTCTTGGAGATATCTTTTTAGTTAATTTTATGCTAGGAAATTAAGCCAAATTTCTCTCAAACACCACTCCCAAGAACAAGATTAAAAAGAAGTCATTTTGAAATCACAGTGTTCATGCTGAAACTGACTCCACAAGCCAAAACAGAAACAATATATTTTATTTTTGTTGCAGTGTAGTTTTCATTAACTAAGAATGAAATTCCATGGAGTAATCTACTTGTAGCTGTCTTGGAAAAAAAGGAATTTAAAAATCAGAGCTGACTTTGTAGCGTGGAAAAGATGTATTAATCCTTCACACAAATTTGAAGCTCCTTAGTCACTACATTAGACTATGCATTTTCCAAATAATTACATTTTCAGCATAAAAAACTAGCATAAAGTCAATCAAATTTTTATCTGCTTCTCTTTCACCTTATTAACTACTAAAATATCAGAATAAAAATCAGGTAGTACATGTAAGCTTTATATTTCCTTCTGGTTTCACCATTTCAACACTATTGCTCAATACATACATAGCTAGTCACACTTAACAGAAAACACACCAGTCTGGAATTCTTTTTTTGACACACGATGTCAAACTTCTGCATTATTCCATAACAAATAACACATCACATTGTTAAATTTCAGTTTTGCCTTGAAAGACTCTTACAACCAACACAATCACTTATAAGGCAAGTCTCTACCAGATGCAAATGCTTTAGG
Organism: Pyrgilauda ruficollis; assembly: GCF_017590135.1. Taxonomy (NCBI): domain Eukaryota; kingdom Metazoa; phylum Chordata; class Aves; order Passeriformes; family Passeridae; genus Pyrgilauda; species Pyrgilauda ruficollis. The sequence goes on along the minus strand of NW_024526599.1, from coordinate 11,968,638 downwards.
TAAACTGATGATAGAAATATGAAGTTTACTAAATATTTATATCTTTACTTTTGAAAAATATACTTGTAGAAGACTGTGTTGGTAGCTTTGTATTCCAAAATTTTTTCTGTCCTGAGAGGTAACACAGATTTTTTTAAAAAGACCTAGAAACACATCCATATGTCATACACAAATTCTTGTGTTCTGGTGTTTTTTGTTTTCTATTGCTAATGCAAGTTCATCCAAAGTTTCCTTTTGTATTCTGCTTTCATCACCTAACATCCAAAACACCTATAATTTTCAGAGTAACTTTATTTCATGCAATAAGTAGTAAGTCAGAAGGCTGGGAGAGAGAGAAGTGTCAGAAGATTGCTCCCCATGCCACAGTAGTAATATTCCAGTTCCAGCTGTCACCTGTGTCGGAATCAGAATGTCAACAGGCAGAAATTATTTAGAAATCCTGGCTCCCTCATGTACACCTGAAAATCTAACATTTCCCTTACTGCTGTCACACCTGTTTCCACTTGTCTCATTCAAAATTAACTGACTGATATAAAATAAATGTTGACACGAATAAATAGAATAAGGCAGAATTAAAGCCAATTTCTTATATCCCCTGTTTTTTGTAATCACTGGACAAAGACTTAGGTGGAGAAAACTCCTATCACTAAAAACCAAAGAAACCTCAAATAACAAACAAAACTTCCAAAAAGCCCACAGCATGCTGCTTATCTCAGCAGAGATTAAGTATTTCTGGGTATTTTTAGAAAACCATAGGATAGTTTTATTGATAGATGCCAACATTACCAGGTGAATTTTTCAAGTCAAAACTTGACCTGAAGAGGAACTTCAGACCCTAAATCCTTTCTGGATCTCATCTCTTATACTCACAACATACTGAAAGTAGACAGACAGAGTATTGGTGTTTAATATTAAGCTCTCTAATTAAGATTATTGTGTTGGGTGAAAAACAGCAAAAGGCTTATAAAGAGTTTCAACATTGTCATTTAGAAACTCAGTGATGGATTCACAAACAATACAGAGTATCATATTAATTTCAATTACATCTAATACCACTCAGGAGAACAGTGAATAAACCTAAATCATTCTGAATTATTGTAGCACAAGTAGCAATAAAATATGACAGAGGCTGCACCTGCCTTGCAAAAGGCTGTAACATTTTATGTAATACTACAAGTCAAAGCCTTGAAGTGATTGCATTAAAATCTTTCAAGCACAGATAAATTCAAGATTTTAATATCTCAGTAGAAGCTATACACAGTTTGCATGTATCTGTAAGTGTAAATTTCAGTTTGTAAATTCTAGTAAACAAAAAAGAGTGGCTAATGTTTTAGCAGTGCTTACAATGCTAGGTGAGATTAACTGGAAAACAGTGAAAGATTTTATTATCACTCAGAACAAAGAGTATAACGAATTAATGAAATTCTATACATTTGAACCTATGCATTTTTATAAAAGGTTACCTGGATACTGAAAGTAATCTGGAAAAATATTTCCAGAAATGCTGCGTTCTCCCTTTCTTATTAGTTCCTTAAAGTCTAGGGTCAGAATCTTGCAGTGGGAAGAAAGAAGTCTCACTTAAGGAAGGGGAGAGAGAACTGTGAATCAGGTATGTAAGACAAAATATGTGATTTCTCCCATATTCATTCCAGTTTTCAGCACCAGAGAAAGCCAAATATTCATCTATCCATGTTATCACAAATTCTTACCATTGTACCCAGCATTAAGTAACAATGAGTAAGTAATTTTTCTTTGACTACTTGGGGGAAAGGAGGTTTTCCTTGTTTATTTCAAGGCTTAATTTGAGCCATTTTAATGAGCCATAATTCCTATATAATAACATTGGTAGAAGTATTAGCCTGAAGACTATTTTTTCCCTGTTCATAAAGTCTGTACACAGAAATTGTTTGTCCTGTCTATTATTAAGCCACTCATGAGTCATCTGCCTTAATAGGCTCACACTTCCGACTGATAGCTTCTCAAATGCTCCACCACTTCTCAAATGTTCACTGAACATTGAGAAGACTGAGCAAGGATTGATGGTGCAACATAAAAATGCATTAAAATCTCATTTCACTGTAGATTTTTTATTATTTTTCATAATAAAATTTTGAAATTTGAGAGCACCAAGTGTCAGCAATTTAACATCAGCTATTAAGATGTGGGTAAACCATGACTGCTTATAACAATAAATGTGTCTGATCCATGCTTATATTTATTGTTGAGTCTAGCTTTTAGACTAGTGGACTCTACTGAAAGCAGAAAACTGAAAAAAAAAAAAAAAGCAAACTGAAAAGCAATCAATTATTTTCAGCGTCTTGTATACTTCTGCACTGCAACATCCAGGACACAGGACCAAAACTGGCTAAGTAAAAATTCACCTAATACAGCATTTATTCTAAAATGTATTAGATGATACATAAAATTCAATAAAAGCAAATATAAGCCAAACTTATGAAAGAATGTTTAATTCTTCCTTGCATGCAAAACACTTCAAAAATTCTGCACAAAAAATGCTTTTTGGAAACAGAAGTTTAAAATCGTAATTACTTGCAGGACACTGCTGCTCAGCACAGAGCCTTACAGTGCTGTAGAATTGCCTACATCACGTTAATATTCAGGCCTCGAACCCAGAAATACCTTGGTGCAATGTACCTGTCTTAAAATGTAATTATACTAAAACTTTGTCAGGAGCAAGATCAAGCTCGAGAATTCCTCTTCAGGAAGTGTAGTTTAGAGACCACATGTAGTTTCCTGAAGTATAACAGAGTAGGGGTAAAAAATAATTTTCTGGGGCTTTTTTGTGGAAAACACAAATGATTTAGTAGAAGTTTATCTCTTAGTAAGAGATTTTGCCTAGCCTTGTAACAGATCAAGTCACAATGACAATGTCAGACTGGCATGCATATTACACTTAATAATCCATACCACAGAAGTTCATTGGGCTGCTATTAGCCACTTTAAATTATTTTGACAAATATGGATAAAATTAAATACAAATAAAGTCATAGTTCTCCCCTTTATTGTAAGGCATATCTTTCTTATTTTATGAATACTTTCAGGCCTAGCAATTGGCAATGCATGATGAGGTTTCTAGGCAGATACTTGTTCCCACAAGGAGTCAACTGTTACCCTGAAACCATGTAACAGTGAGGGAAAAAAAATCTTCCAATAGTTTTTATAGTATTTTCAGTTATTAAATAGCACACCTGAAGGTCCTGTTGAGATAAACACTTAATAATAAGTACTTTGAATGCTCTATTAACATTTAATAGGAGAAAATATGTGATTAATTGTATTTCTGTATTTTACTTTCCTGACACAGTTCAAAACCCACTATTGCATTGCAATAAATACCATTTACTTGGTAGAAGAAACCCAAACAAAATACCCAGGACAAACAAACAAATCTAAAAAGTGCTCATCAAAAGGTCAGGTTGCAGTTGGCAAGACGAAATTCTCTCAACCTTACTAACATTGAATATGGTAGCCACAAGAGTTAGTCTTGCATGATCACTGCTGCAGGCAATGACAGCCTGAAGATTTTCAGCATGAATAAAGTTGCCTATACATGTCCACATGCAGAGCAAACGTTGGTTTCAGGAATAAATATGCCTTAACTTCCTTATTAATTTGTTTAAAAATATATTATCTTTAATTCAAAGTAATAGATCTTATATCCAGGTTACAAAATAGATATTTTTCTCTTTTCAGCTCTTTTTAGTTCCATTCATAATGTTAAAACACCATGGAAGTTTAAATGTTCTATAAACTTTTCTATCTGCAGGCTCATTTTGTTATTCATTTCTTGGCTGTGTCCAGAGTATCCTATGCTTTGGCTCTCTTTGAGATATCTCATTGACTCAGCTCTAATGCCACCCTTGTCTAGATCTTGAGCCCATGGAGACAGCACACATTATCACCTCACAAACCCATGAAGTCACAAGTAAAATCTCAATTTAAATTTAACATAATTCAAAAAAGCAAGTGTTTAAATGATCTTTTTTTGTTTGTTTGTTTGTTTAAATTAAAGGTATTTTATTCTAAGTGGAATTTGATTACTGGTGTCAACAATGGCAACAAGCATTTCATTGTACAGCTGACAGAATTCTCTATCAAGTTAGTGGTATAAACAAACACCTCATTTACACTGAGGTATTGTTCTCATCTATTCAGTTGTTGTGGAGGCTTTTCATCTAAAAAAAAAAGTCTGATTGCATATACCCATGAATGCTCCCTTCTGCATAAGTACCAATCTCACCAGTATCCAAATTACTTGGTCATAATAACCCCTCCTCCTTTGATTGACAAAAAATTCACTGTTTCCCAAAGTGTGTATTTAAATTACTCTGGAAGTGGAAATATTTCTATTTCATTCATCAGTACTGGTACCTTTATTTTGTAATGTCTGGATTCACTTTTGGAAATTTGTCTTGGCAAACCACTATCTAGCAGAACTATATTTAACTAGGATTATCTTGGGAAAAGAAGATAACAGAGAAGTACTCAGTGTACTAACTTCACATTTATACAAAAACACAAATAGAATAGAATCTATGTGGAACTCTGCCAGGAGGAGCAGTTTAAGGAAATCAGTACATGCAGCTTTCTCCTATTTCAAAGCTTCCTCTAAAGAAAATTTTTATATTTTAGCAAGACAACTCAAGGCCATAAAAAGACAGTGAAAATGAAGTTGACTTTCCTCTAGCAACATAAAAGGGGGAGAAGAAAAAAAAGAGTTTACCCTTGTCATTGTACTCCTTCCAATTATTTCTAGCACTTTTGTTTGAGGCAAGAATTGTCTTCAACAGAGGAACAAACTGTAGAAGCATATTCACTGCAACACAACCACTAAGCTCTTCACAAATCTAAAGGCACTTGTATCATTTATAACAGCCTGGATGTTTATTTGTGGAAACAGATTGATTGATTGAAAGATTGAAAGATTGAAAGATTCTAAAAATCAGTGTTTCAAATAAAGTCCAAGAATGTTCCATGTTGTGTCCCTTGTAGGTCCACTTGCTGCTGTAACTCTGTTGGATACCAACATAGCATATAAATATCCAAAACCAGTAATAGGCTTGTAGGATCATCTAAGTTTTATCTCTGTCTAGACCTATTATCAAAGTATATAATCTAGTTTTTTATTCAAAAATTAACACTGCCTACTTTTTTGTGTATGAACTCCTGCAGCAAAGTTAGATACTGAAATCCTTAGTTGTAATGTTTTTTTTTCGTTATCCAATTGTTGATTTTGTAACTTGTCTTATGAAAAACAGAACTGGTTTTGGTAAGCAACTTACTAGTTCATACCTACCAGCGGTAGAAATACCCACAAACATTGACAAATAAAGCTATCAAAGACAACCTATGTGTGTGCAAATTGACGTGCAAATGAAAAATTAGTCCAATATAAAACACTCAGAATATGGTGAATATTTGCTGAGAAACATTAACTGAATACCAAATTCAATGTAAAAGGATTTTCCAGAGACCCCTTACAGAGTAATAAAAACATAATTCAAACAAAAAGCTGCATAAAAACTTAACAACTCAGTAAGTTCTTAACATACTTGAGTTGGCAGGGTATTTGTCACTGTGCACTTAACAATCCTCAAGTGCTTGAAAAAGTTTAACAGTAGAAATACAAACTATTTCAGCTACCTAGAAATAATTGTTGCAAAGCAAAACCACTAATGACATGGAATATTTCACTGCTGCCACCACAGAGGGGGTTCAGTTTTCAAACAAGGAGCAGAATATGCATTATATTTAAGCTCCACCAGACTGAAGACAGATCGTGGAGCACTCACGGATTTCTGAAAACTCTGGGTGTTCTGGAATCACATTACTTTTACAGGTGTGTATTTTCCATCACTCTGAATTTTTCTTAAAGTACATTCCCAGATCTCTCACCTCCCCTCCTCCCCAGTCATTCCTTATACAAAGGGGACTTGAGCCATAATCTCGTAGCTGGTACTAGGATACACTCACAAATATACTATGTCAGAGCTTTATGCCTGAATTAAACCAGGAAAATATTAATAGTCCCTGACAAAGTGAGTTTATTGGACTATTTCCTCCAGCTAAACCAACACAAATTCCACTGGAATGTTAGTTCACTTAATATCAGCCTCTTATGTTTAATGTGCCTACGAGAAAAAAGTGGGTTTTGCATATTTCTCTTCGTACGCACAGATAACCGTAGTCACAATAACAGTATTTTATGACAAATGACTAAATTCAGATTCCCAAAAGAGCAGAAGGGGAGTATCACCTTCCCTGAACATGACTCTTTGTTGTGACACCCAGGATGTTGTTGACCTTCTGGGCTGCAAGTGCACATTGCCTAGTAATATTGAATTTTTCATTAAAAAAAAACCTCATCCCTCTCCAAGTCTTTCTTCCCAGGGCTTATCTTGATCCATTCTCTGCCCAGCCTGTACTCGTGCTTGGGATTGCCCTGGCTCCAGATGCAGGATCTTGCATTTGGCTTGTTGAACTTCATGAGGTCCACACAGACCCACCTCCCAAGCCTGTGTAGGTCCCTCTGGGTGCCATCCCTTTCTTCCAACATGCTGATGGCACCACAGAGTTCTGTGTCATTAGCAAATGTGCTGAGGGTGCACTCAGTCCCACTGTCCATGTCACTGAGATGTTAAACAGCACCCATCTGCTGTGAGGAAAGGGTTAAAACTGGAAGAGTGGAGAGGAGGATGGTAGATTCACTCAAGTGACCTTGCAGCTGGGAATGTTGAGGCCTGGAGAATAAGAGTGTGGGAAACCTCATGTATAAGCCATATATTATGCCTGCTGCTTGTTATGATCTGTGTGTTTTGAGAAGTGGAGTCTCTGTCTAGAGATAACACAGGTGCTTGCAGAGACTTGAGGCACTCTCACAGATATGTTTGAGTTTCCTGTCTTGGGAGAGAGACCAAAGCTCAGAGCTCATAGAAAGCACAGGGAGATCACAGCATGGTGCTAAGCCAGGTGTGTGTGGACCCTCGCTAAATGGGTGCCGACAGCAGCCCTGGTGTCTGGGGACTCTGCAAATACAATAAATAAGGTTTTAGCCTTGCAGGCATGGGCACATTTCATTTCTTCTCTTTATTCCCCATGCTGCATGTGATAGCACCAGTGATGCTGGCTTTCTGACTGAAATGACTGGAATTCCTAGGTATGGTCCTAATGACTTGTGTAGCTTCAACAAGCTCTGGGCATCTCTTGTTGGCTCTGTCATCTAAAACATGAAATTAATTGATTTCAATTATATGCCCTACTACTTGATTACTCTTATCTGAAGCACATAGTTCCTGACTACATATAATCCCCAATATTAGCGTTCAGATTACATTCCTTATCTTGCTGCAGGAAGAGTGGTATTGTTGTTCCAGTCTGCTGTATTTTATTATTTATCTCCTTGATACAATATCAAGAGAGATAAAAGGAGGCCATGAGGTGAGACAGCTCATCTAGCTCTCATCTAGCTCTGTGGGTTGACATTATTCTTATTTTCCTCAGATTTGTTGTTGGTTTGGGATTTTTTTAATTTTTGGCTTTGTTTTTAAATAGTTAGGTTAGTATTCAAGACAAAGGTGTCTTCATAAAGAAGAGCAAGTCTTCCCAAAGTTTGCTGTAATGCAGATAGTGTAGGTACTATTATCTCCCTGCTCCCCTATCCAGACCAAAGGGACACATCACCACCACTTAGCCATAGAGTAGGCCATGCTGAGAAAAAGGACATCTCATGTTCCTCTTCCTATACTGCAGCTACAATAGAGAAAAACATTGCTAAAGTTATGACAGCGTATCAAAGATTCCCCTTCACGGCAAAGATGAACAAGAAGAAACACTACTGCACTGACTCCCATAGGGAAAAAAAGATCCATCCTATAGTTAAAACTTGAATATATTTAGGCTATTTTGCTTAATACAGACCAGATTATCCTGAGGCATATTTTCCACAGTCCTGATCCAATTCTCCTATACCATCTATTTCTCAACCTTTTTGAAAATGTAGTTTCAGCTCCTTAGTCCCCTGCCTTTTTGTCACAAGTCTCACATAGCGGGGAAAAAGTGAGAAAAGAAGTCTGACACAACACAGAATTCAGTTCAGTAGGTTTGCTGTTATAAACCTCTCCCTTTACATGGTTTATAAAACAGAGCAACTTAAACACCTCATAACATCCTTCTGAGGAATTACTATTAAAGCATGTTTTCTCATAAATATTTACAAAAGCAAGACACCATAGTTCTAATCCAGTACCATTTAAAATATTCATATGTTAAGCAATCGTGTAAGAGGGAGAAAAAAATTAGTATTTACACCTGTTCAAATAAAGACTAAAAATCTGTTTTCCATTGTGCCGTTCACGTAATTTTGTGTGTGGCCAAGAGGGAGTGCTGGTCATTGCAGCTGAAATCTAGAATCAGCAGTAGACTGCATACTAGTAGGCAGTATCATCTGTGAACCTGCCTGTGGCTGAGTTGCCTCTCTTCAGTAATAGGCAACCTCAGCTTAAGGTCACTTGCAAAGCTTGGTAGTGAGCTTTGTACACAAAGACTGTCTGTGGTTTAAAAAACCCAAACAAACAAATCCCTAAACCATACATAGAATCGTAAGTTCTACATAGCAGATGTACTAAAAATAGTGATTTCCCTTTATCAATCCCTGCAGGCCTTGTTTTGGGTTAGAACTGGTTGCATTTATTACTCCAAAAATGCCATCAGTTGCAAGGTAGTGCATATTAGGCTGAACGGGTAGCAGGTTCTGTTGTCAAAGAAATGGGAAAGAAAAAACCCAACACCAACCCCCTCTTCCAAACACACTTCTTCCCTTGTTTACTATGGACTCAAACTCCCTCTTCTTTTTCCTGAACCTACTCTTAAATATCTGTAATTGTTAACCAACCTTAAGATGACTCAAATGTGTGTGGGAATTTGTCTTTTTTAATTAAACAAGCCTTGCAGTTGCCAAGCAGCAAAGCAAACTTCTACAGAAAAAGAAAAGAATGTTTCAGCAAAACCTTTTTCAGTCCAACTACCAAAAAGATCAAAATAATAAAAAAAATTCCATGCGTCTTTCTATAATAAGATTCTAAAATGCTCTTCCATTAATCTCATTACTATTCCTTCAAGTAAAAGACTCTGCTTATTTGTTAGACTAGCATCTCACAGGAAAAAAAAAAAAAAAAAAAAAAAAGCTTTAAAGCATGAAAACAAAAGGAAAACAAAAGCATAGTCACAAGATGCATTTTCAATGGCTGTGAAAGACACTCCAAAATGATCTGTCTGGTCATGGAATGAAATTTCCTCTTTGAAATTCATTAAGTCAGACACTATCAGCCCAATCCTGCAATTCTGATTCAGGCAAAGCCGTCATTGACATCAGTGAAAGCTTTGCCTTTATGAAAAAGCAAGAACGGATTTCTGGACTGGAACCTAGTTGTGTTTCATTTCATTACCATCTTATTTCACAAACAAAAACCCCATTAAGATCAGAATGATGTTTTAATTTAAAGGAAAAACTGCACGTCCACAGAACACAAACCAAGCAGGGTATGAATTGCAGTGGAATTTTATAGTGGCCTTTATTTTAACTTTCCGTTAGATGTCAGGACTGTGCAAAAATCAACATATATTTTCTTTATGAGTGTTGGCTTCTCTCAAAGTGATTTATGAAAACAGATCTGCTAGAAGTGCTGTAGGGTAGACAGAAGGTTGTAGGGAAAATGCCAGCATGCTAAAGAGACTAAAGAAAAATAGGCAAGAACAAAGCTCAAAACAAACAAGTATAGGAATATTCAAGTATTTAATATTCTCTTAAGATCTCACAAACACTAAAGAAGATATCCCATTTATGCTTAAATAAAAATAAAATCAAAAAAACTGCTATAACATCAGAGAGATATTCTTTCAGAACTCTGCTAAATTTGGGAATACAGATCTTCATTTTTCTCTTGCTTTTCATAGAAGACTAGAATTATAAATCTCCAAATTTAATACGACTCATTGCCTGATCAGAAGTTACATCTTCTGTTCATAAATTTATAGAATATCTTGAACTGGGAGGAACCCATAAACATCATCAAATCCTCCTCACGTTTGGTGCTATTTAGGTAGTAATATAACAAATCGCGGCCCAAAACCTGAAGAAAAAGTGTCATAATTAACACTAATTTAAGGATTCACCAACTCTTGCAACTAAATGGATCAAGCACATTTATATTTCCTACAACTCCATGCTTATATCAACCCTAAGAAAGCAACATACCTCAGAGTTGAATACATGGGCACACACAAGGGGACAGACATGCTCCTATGGTGCATAGCCAATGTTGTGCTCACTAAGTCAGCTGGACCCATGCAGTGAATTATACCCAAAACCTGCAGAGCCTGGCAGACATCAATTTATTGCCACACAGAGAACCTGATTGTTTACTGAAAAAGTAAACACATTCAAATCATCCATCCTCAAATGTTTCTCAGACAGAAGCTTTCACAGATATTCTGCCATGCTGCTTTTTAGTATTTGTTTTACTATGAATAGAATATAAGCAATAATTTGAAGAAAGAAAATTCACATTCACCTTTCCTAACTGAATTGTTCCCAGATCAGTATGAAGTGCAATACTGTTGAGACACTTCATAACACTTGCAGAGTAAACTCAAAAATGGTTGTGGCTGTATTTCAGACCTCCCGTGTCTGAAATCAATCACTATATATCCCTCTGTTTTTTTGTTTTGTTTTGTTTTGTTTTGTTTTGTTTTGTTTTGTTTTGTTTTGTTTTATTTAAACTTTGCCTCCAACAGCAATCTCCTAGCTGTAAAGCTACAAATGTCAACAAAGCCAAAGTTCGCCTCAAATGAACTTCAACCAGAATGGGGAGTCAGAAGAAAATTCACAAATGTATCTACCCCAAAACCCCCACCATATAGAATCTAAGCATTTTTTAGATTAGAAAAGATCTCTAAGGCCATCAAGCACAATCATAGGAGTCAACAGTCTGTCCACTTCTACAGGATGTCAAGGAGTCACAGCTGAAGTTTTTATACCCCAGAGTCACACACTTTTCTAACGCATAGGTATGGTCATCAACTCAATAATTTTGCTCCAAAATCAAAGTTACTGTGCTTAGATCTGCAAGATCTGGTCAAGCACTGGGGAAACTATATTGGCATTGGAATGACACCTGGAAAAACTGTGTATTGTTCACTCTTAAAACACAAGGTAACACAAGAAGGCAGAGAATGTTGCTTGCAACTACAAGAGTCATTAGAGCTTGTTATTATAGAATATCTTAGTATAACACATTTAAGATTCATGTCACTTTACTGAATGTGCAAGACGGTTTAAAATATGAATACAACAAAATATGCTGTGCATGTTAAAAAATTATAAATCTAAAGAAAAAATCTGCATGTGTATCTTAGTTATTCTATATACATACCCAGTTTTCCAGAAGGATTCTTTAAGAGAAAAAAGAAATTTAAAAAGAAAAAGAATCTGAGGGTATAGTATAAAGTTTAAAGGTTAGCAAGCAACATTTTGCTAAATATGTCTATTTGGAAATCTGCTCATTTCAACAGAAAACATAATGAATGTAAAGAAAGCATTCTCTTGGTAATTTCAGGAAAAAGAATACATTTGAATTATCTCTTAGATACAGTTCTCCTCTTTGGACAGTCTTCTAAGTAAACATTTCAGACCTTAGTATTGTTTGATATAATTTTTTTTATTATTTTTTGATATAACTGTCTTCACCATTGATTTTTATTTGCTTTGGGAGGAGGCAGATTTTTATTTGCTTTGGGAGGAGGCTTAAAAGCACTCTGATATTTTCAGCAGTCATCTCATGATATAAAAGTGGCTTACATTAAGTACATTAAACACCAGATAATAATTTTTAAAAATTTTAAAATAATATATTGCACATCAAACTCTTTTTTTTTAATTGAAATGTAAGTTGAGGCAGTTTACATTTTGGAGACATAGCTTACCCTCCTTTGTTTTATTGCTCAGATATGCTTAAAGGCAATTCTTCTAAAATACACTGTAAAGTAGACCCATGTTAAGGAAATAGCATTGGAGAAACAAAAAATCCTGACTTCTCTCAGTTCTAATCAAAGTTGCTACTGGGCAAGTAGAACCTTCAATAAAATATTTTTCTATGCAACCCACAGAAATGTTTTTCTATGCAACCCACCTGCGTGGAGCTGTGTGCCTTTCAGCACCTGTTCTGCAAAGGAGCACCTAAAAGGTATTTGTTTCTAGATGTGTAGCAGTGCTCCTGCTGTGGGCAAGTCAGCTGCACCTAGGTGATCTTTAGGGTCCTTTTCAACCCAAACCATTCTATGACTCTCTGAACTCTGACCAACATGATGGTATTAATTCTTGAAGTAGTGGTCAGCCAGTTTCTATCTGGCCTGTTCAGCCAAATTAAAACCTACTTTTCTGTATTATATTAAAAAGTGCAAAGAAATTTCTTCTTATGGGAAGCATAAACACAGGAAACCAAAGGACACTGCTACAAATCAGATCAATATTTTACTGTACAGTTTATTGTTACAATTAAATCAAATAATGCTGAATCCCAGTAATGTATTTTCAATAAGCTTCACAGCCCTGGGAATTAGTTGTGTTTTGCTGAGGCTGCAGAGCAGTGCTCCTCTTCTGGAAGCAGGAAGGCAGAGATTTCAGCTACCCAGATGAGATTTTGCTTTGTGACTGTTAGAGTCTCAGGGCTGGGAACTGCAGAACCACCTGCAGCAGGTGAAGATCAGCCACTCTTGGTGATTTTTTAAGTCTAACACCATTTGTCTGTCAGTGATAAGCTGTGATATCCAGATGTTAATGCTACAAAAGTTAAGCTGTTAATGCTCCTGTTTTTACTCATACATCTTAGATGCTGCTCAGCAAACACCCTTGACCAGGCATCCTGCTAAACACATCGAAGTCACTTAACACCCTATCTTTTTAAAAGGTTTACAAATAAACCTTTAAAACTTTTACAAATTCATAGCACATTAACAGCTTTCCCTGTTGCATACTACTTGGAAATTGGCAGTTAGGCAACACGTTGTCAGTAATCTCAAGTGCAACACCATATGTCAGATCTGTTAGAATTAACAATAACAACAGATAAACACTTACAGTCTCCAACATGCACATACTCCTGAGTACACAAGGAGTTAGTACACATGAATTTTTCATTTATAGTATCCATGAAAAAAAGTGAGGGCATTCAGTGTTGCTTGCATTTCCATCCCTCAATTCCTCCACTAAAAACCCAGTGTAACTGGGAACCCTCTTCTTAAGATCTTATAAGCCATGAAAAATTGCAGCATTGTTTCCTGCAGGTAAGACCATTGTGTGAATCTGGTGGATTTTTTATTATGTTGACAAATTTCAGCAGTGAGAGGGTATCAGCAAAGACAAGCACTTAGTTTATTAAAAAGCGGTTTTCCCAGATTAAATACAGCACATTCAGCAGCTTTCAGCTGCTCTTCAGCTTTTCCATTAGACTTTTTTCTATTGTTTAACTGGATGCTAGGTAGAGCTAAGAAGGGACCTGGCCTACATTTATGTAAAGCCCAGACATATCTCTTCTTTCAGAACATTTAATTAGAAACATTTATAAATAGCTATGATTCTTCAACAGACTACATGATACTATCTTTGTGTTTAACAGAAATATACATATATATATACACCCACCCCTCAAAACAGAAAGCTGAAAAGAAGTCATTACATATTCAACTTCTGGTTTCCACTGGAGAAAATCATCTTAGATGAGGAAAACCTACAGAAAAAGCAAGATATTCTCCTGGTCAGTTCACCTTGGCAAATGCAGTGATAATTGTTATGTGTCTATTTAGAGTCCTTCAGAGTTTGGTGAAAGATATCAGGAAAAATATCTGGGGAAAATTCTGGTATTGAAGGATAAACTAAGTCCATGTTTAAGTGTTTTCTTACTTTCACAGGCTGTTTTTGTATGCCACTTTCAGGCTTTATCTGTAGGCACTTCAAGTCACAAAAAGTTTGTTAAAATCTTAGTTATTTTTATGACTGGCAAGGTCTAGACAACATTATCTTGGCAGAATGGCCCTGTCTTCGAGCTAATCAGTTAAGGGTAATAGTACAAGCTTTTCCATAAACAAATAGATCCAACTCACAATGGGTACTTTGTTGTTTTTCACTATCTGGAAAGCAAATTATCTCAGATAAGGCATATCAATCACTACTGGTCATAAATTACTGTTGACTTTGACAAGCTGTCAGTGAAAAAAGAAAAAGTCATATTTCAAAATTATTATCTTAAGACAAAGAAAAATTCCTTCCCCCTAGTAGTAAACACAAACCTTTCAGAAGACTCAGACAAGCATCTGCACCTGAAAATGGTCAACCTGAGACCCAGTCCAACACAAATCTTGTAAAAGCTGTCTATTCCATAGGAATAAAATCAGCCCAGGTTGGAAGGGACCTTGATAGATCATCTGGTCCAGACTTCCATGGGAAAGGAAGCCTAGATGAAATTATTTAGCAATGTCCAATTACATCCTGAAAGTCTTCAGTTATGAGGACAGATGATAATCACGTCGCTGAGGAGGCTGCCCCCAGTATCCTAGCATTTTATGAGACATTTGTAGCATTCTGAAACTCCTCCCATTTGCTTTCATTCAATAAATGGATTTTAAAAAATATATTCACAGTTTGTAACACATTTACACAAAATAGTTGTGCCTTAAATTTTTTTCTGAATGTTATGCTGAAAGGGGAAAACTGGAGTACACTAAGCAATCTTCCTCACTGCATTCTAATGTCTATTGAGACAAGCTCCTTGCACTTTACTCATTTTTGGAGAAAATGTTTCACAGAACTGAATTTTGCCTTTCTTGTAGCTGGAAAGAAATTCTGGTTCACTCTAACGCCAGGCTCCAAACATCTCATGGTTGCCCAGGTGTTTCCTGCCCACCGGCTTTGCAAGATGCCTGCACTGTATTTAACTTCAGAAATTAATTTATATGTGCAACCTTACGACAAAGGATATTATGTCTCACTACTGCCAATATGCATGAAATAGCTTTGTTATTAGCTCTGGCAAATCAACAGTTTTTCCATTTTACATTTGTTTCACCTAATGGCCTTCATTTATTCAAAGTGATTCCCACTGGTATCCAGGCATTCATAATAATGAAAAAACATTTTTCTGAAGTAATAGTCCATAATACCTTTAAGAAAGAGCACTGTGAAAGAAGGATCATGCTGGTTATACTGAAGTTTTTTTCAAAGCATACTCCTTAATCTCAGTTTTAAATGCAACTATTTAAAAGAAACATCACCATAAAACATAGCTGCCAAGATAAGTCTAAATACATTTCTAAACTCTTCCTCCTCATGCTGCATGAACTACATCATTATAATAAAAATAGTCTGTCTCATTTTAGTATTGAAAGGAAAATAAACATCATAGTTGAAATCTGGACTCTTGGTAAACACTGCTCAGATATGTGAAACACAATGTTCTATCTTATTTTTCACTGACATCAGGGTTCATTCCATTCACTGCTAATCTTTGTGAAATACTGAAACAGATTGTGAAACAAGTAAACAATTACTGTTGCCTGAGGAAATAAAGAATTGAGATGGTTTCAAGAATCAATATTAATCAGCTTGGATTTGCTTTATACAGATTTTGTATTACCACTTTTTATTGAATGCAGGACATAGCTTGGTTTTTTTAGGGCAAACAGAGCTTCTGAACTATGTCACAATTTGTCTGTTACTACTGCTACTGAATCCCATTCAAACTAAGTGGAGGTAGTAGTCATCTTTTTCCTCAATGGTATTTTGATTTGCTGCCTTCTCTGCTGACAAGGATGTTATAAAAGCTTCAACCCTTCCACCTTTATTAAAAGCTTTTGATTAATGGGATATTTTTGTGAAGATGTATTTATACAGCAAAAATATTCTGAACTTTCCTCTGGCTGAAGCATCTTGATACTAATGAAAAAATTAGTAATATTTCCAGCAGATCAGGTCTGCTTGAAAGTCCCATATATTAGTAATGTCTCAAACGTGGGATTTCTTCTTTGCCTCCATCATCAGGGTGGTACTCAACGAGGTGGATGGGTCTCACATCTACATTCAGCTATGCTGAGAAGCAGATAAAAAAGAATTTTTACTCCCATTTTAGAGTTTGGAAAGAAAATAGAAATAGCAATACTATGGAACAGATTTTTATAATAACCATGCACATTCTCAAAGTCAGACAACATTACAA
Organism: Pyrgilauda ruficollis; assembly: GCF_017590135.1. Lineage (NCBI taxonomy): Eukaryota > Metazoa > Chordata > Aves > Passeriformes > Passeridae > Pyrgilauda > Pyrgilauda ruficollis. The sequence continues at coordinate 11,952,355 of NW_024526599.1, read as the reverse complement.
TCTCCAAAGCATTTGGAGACTCTTCAGTTTGCCAGAGAATTAAAAACATAGTTCTTTATTCTTAAGACTGGTATGAAGCAGTGCCACAGAGACAAGAACAGAACCGATGACAGCATCAGTTTCTCTCTGTGCTCCTGAAGACTGCATCCTAACCCTACTGAGGCCCAGAAAATGCACAGCAGCTTAATTTGCTTTTTGCCATTACTGCATTTCTGCTCCCTTGGTAATAGGCCTCATATTGTTAGATATCCTAATTGCTGAACTGAGACACTGCATTTGTAATGCAAGGCTGTTTACATTTGTACTGCATTTTTTCATCCAACTTCCTTTCTTCCAAGGAAGAGGTCACAAAAATCCACTATAGGATTACTCATCAGCCAGAGACTATTTGAGTTCTGCACATTTATGTCTCCAGATTGAAAGTATGAATCACTCTTCTACATCATTTCTGCATATAGACCACAGCTCTCTATCAGGAAATATGAATGAATTTGAATTTGATCCACCAGGGCCTCATCTGTTCCAGAATCTCACACTTAATATAACTGGAATATTTTAATTTGTCTCATCTCCTTAGCTGACATACAGGACTATTTCTTTAAAAAAATCCAAAACATAGTTTGATGACAATTCCAGCGAGAAGCACGCTTACTGAGAATTAAGAATGAAAAATATCATTTATATACAATAGAAACAGTGATGATAAATTGACCTTATTAATTCTTTGAGTATCTCTGAAACTGTTCAGGGTTCAAACTGAAACTTCAGTATTAAATACATACTAAGAGTGCATGCCACTTTTGCCACAGTTTTATGATTTTAGTTGAATCTGAATTTTCTTGTCTACATCTGTGACTGAAATAGACTTGCTTCAAATTCTGCCTCTGCAAAGAAAAAACTAAAGTGCAAAAATATACAAGAATCGTCATTCAGAATGAAGAAACTTGATACTCTAAGTTTGATTGCAAGACGACATATAAGCAGAACCAAGATATTTTTCAATGAAAGAAGGTTCTTAACTCAGCAAAAACTCTCCTTCATTAATGACTCAAAGGAACACTAAGCAAGTTTGCTGATGATACTAAACTGGGAGGAGTTGTCAACTCCCTTGAAGGCAGAGAGGCCCTGCAGAGGGACCTCAACAAATTAAGAGGGCTGAGCAATCACCAATCACGTTTAACAAGGGAATGTACACCTGGGATGGGCAGCCCTGGATGTACAGATGGATAGGAGAAGGAGAAGCTGGAAAGCAGTGCCATGGAAAGCGACTTGGGAGTCTTGGCTGCCAGAAATTTGGACCTGATTCAGCAGTGCCCTGGCAGCCAGGAGGGTGTGACTCTTGAGGTGTCCTGTGCAGGGCCAGGAGTTGGAGTGGATGATCCTGATGGGTCCCATCCAACACAGAATATTCTACGATTCTGTGATTGCCAGTCTTCAATAAGGCCAAAGCTGTGAAATGTATGGGGAACTTGCCTTCCTGCCAAAAACCACAGAACTCCACTGGTATTGTTTTGTAGATGGAGAAAGGATTTTTCCTAGGAAGATTTTTTAACTAGGGTTTTTGACACTACAAGTACTGCAACATTAGCATGTAAAGCTACAGATTTCCACTCCTTTGATCCCCTTATCTCCATGTCTCAAAGCATCCTCAAGGATATTATCATTCTGAAATTTACCAAAATGAGAAATTTTTAGAAACTACTAGCTTTCAATCCATTAGCTAAATCATTAAAGCTGTAGTGAAATGTAGCCTATGGAGTCCCATCATTGTAGCTGTGCTTTGTGAAGGCATCCTCTGAAATATGACTCAGAAAGAACAAACACATATTTGCTTACAGAGCAGGACGCATTTTCTTCTCCATGGGGCAGGACCACAGGGTCCTTCATGCGCCTGTGCTTTGCAAGCACCCACTTAAGGGCAAAGCAGATGATAGTTCTGAGTGTACAACACATGCATGATCTAGTGAGTGGGAGTCTCTGAGTACAGTACCTCTTCCATTTCCCAACAGCTGTCCTCTTCAAGTGCTTACATTAAGTCCCCAAAATAGTTTTATATACTAATGCAAAACCTGTACAAGCGCAATGTCTTTCTTCACATTAAGAAAACATTTGTTTAAGTAAAGCCTTGAAATAAAAATCTCAATTCTGCTGCAATTTTATATTGCTTAATGATTTTACTACATGTGAGGAAAGAAATACACTTCTATAAATTTTGCATGCAGTGCCTGCTCTTTTCTGAAATTCTTTACCTTAGTTCATATGTTTTCTTTATTAATAAATAAAATAAAGCCTTAAGTTCCATATCAACTTTATAGCTACACCTGAAGTAAAATTCATCTTATATGGAACCAAAAATGCAGAATGTAACAAGAATGTTACATTTAATATGTGAAACATATATATGACTAAAATAGAATGGTTTTATGATTCATTATCACTTATACTTTTGCAGAGTCTTTCAGTTTCTGGTTATATTAGTTTGTAGTTATGTTGTAGTTATGTCAAAGAAGGCACTTAAAAATTTTAACATTATCGCCACTCAATGATAACATAACAGAGATAATAAAAAAAAAAAAATTAAATTAAGGTATAAACATTGCCAAACATTAATTCAAGATGAGGCTTTAATATTTCTTTTAAACCATATTTAAGACAAAACCTAATGCTGTGTCATATTTAAGCATATGCTGTATTTATGCATGTGCACACCAGTTACAAATACATACCTGATTCAAGACATGTAATAGTTAATAAAACAGAAAAGAAACAGCTAAGTTAATAAAACAGCTAAGTAGTACAAGCTGTCTGTCACATCTGTCCCCTGCCTACAACTTGACAATAACCAGAGCAGGATAGTCACTCCAGCCTCATTTAAGTGTCTGGCCATCACTCTAACCTCCCACTGCTGAAGCATCTAGGAGTGCAGAATTCAGAATTTCTGCAACTGGATCATTCAGGAACAAAATAATTGCCATGCTGGACCAGAAAGCTGGCAAAAATAAGCTGAAATAAAAGCTGAAAATCTTGCTGTTTCAGACTTTTATTATTCACTTAAATAATGTTACAAGTCAGTTTGAGATTCAGTTCATTATAGATGGTTTAAAGGTGAGATGCATCATGTAAGTGATCAGCACATACATGTAAGAAATGCTGAGCATTGAACAGAGATTTTAAAACAAAATTTACTAGACATAGATTAACATTTATTTCATAAAAATGAAGAATACACTGGAAACTCGATGAGTAGCTTTGAGGCAGAACCCTTTGATTACAGCACATTTGGAGAGGAAAAACAGTTTCCCTAACACTTTATATTCCAGCATGCAGAAGTTACAGAAGTGGCAGTTAACATTTAAATCTGAGATTTTTTGAGACAAATAAAAAGCAAAAAGGAACACTAGTAATATTGTTTTTAACAGCCTAACCTATAACAGCTAAAACTCCTACCAGAAGTAATATGTATGAAGTCACATGGTAAAGGAAGAAACAACATGTATTTAATAAGTGCTACTTTGCAGTCAATATCTAGATAGATAGATAAAGAGCTATTACTGAAATAACTGCTTCACTGTGACAAATATTCTGTCTTTTAAAAAAATCCACCTTTAAAAAAAAAAAAATGCAAGCTGTTCTCTGCAAGACTCAACAGTAATGTGCTAAATGCAATAGTACAATAGCTTTCCTCTGCCCTTCCTCTTAAAGGATTACAATGAAGTGTATATCTGATGAAACCAAAGATGAGTTATGGGATATGGATACCTGAAGGCAGACTGGCACAGATATTGGAGCCACAGATCAGGTCAGGATAATCATCATCACAGCTCTACAAACACAGCTGCTGACTTTGAATCATATCCAGGTATATAGTCTTTGTCAGTAGATAAGAGGATTTTTAATTCAATACATAAATGATCACTTGCACACCAAATTTAACTTAAAATACACATTTTCTATAAGTTATTATAAATACATGCTCAACCAAGTTGAAACTCTATTTCATAGTATCATTTAGATCATCACCCTTAAGAATCTGACCACAAGCCAGTGCTGACCATCACTGAACTACATCCCCAAGTACACAACTTCACATCTACACAACTTTTAAACACCTGCAGGATAGTGTCTCCACCACTTCCCTGAGCATCCTGTTCCAATGCTTGACAAGTCTTTCAGAGGTGAACTTTTTCCCAATATCCAAGCTAAAACTCCCCTAACACAATTTGAAGCCATTTCCTCTTGTCCTATCACTTGTTACATGGGTGAAGAGGCTGATCTCCTCCTTGTCACTGGTGGGATAGTTAGAGAGAGAGAGAAGCTCCCCCTGAATCTCCTTTTCCCCAGACTAAATACCCCCATCTCTTTCAGCCAGTCCTCATCAGAATTGTGTTCTTGTGCAAACCATCACCAGCTTTGCTGTCCTTTTGTGGACATCACCTCCATGTCTTTCCAGTAGTGAGGGGCCCAGAACTGAACACAAGATTCAAGCTGTGGCCTCACCAGTGCCATGTGCAAGGGGACAATCACTGCCCTGGTCCTGCTGGCCACACTATCTAGTACAATCTAGTGTATAATATTCTCAAAACCATGTGCTATATGCATTTCTCTTTAAAGCATGCATGCTGAAGAACAGCCCTGCAAGCTCTACGTGCCTTTTCTAGAGAAGTGAGCCTCAAAAGGCAGACAGACTTGTCCTAAAATTTCAGTTAAACAGGGCACCTTGAAGATTTGATGAATTTTGTTCATTACTATTTTCTAGTATTGAAGAACTCTGAGTGCAAAGTGCCTGGCACAGCTTTATCATTACTGAAAGTTTATGCTTTCAAGACTTACATGATATTTTCAAACTTTATCCCTTTAAGATATGAATACTCCTTTCCAGAAGAATGAGGCTAAGGAAAAAAACTCATTAAAAGGATGGCCAAATAGTTGCATTAAGTGAACCAACAAAACAGGAGCAACTGTTTAGAATTACGTCTCTCAAAGCCTTCATAGACCCCTCCCCATATAAAGCAATTTGCCACACACAAATAAAGTGAGTTATTTGGACAGTGAGTTGAGACACCTTCAAAAAAACCCCAGTGGTCAATTATTGAAACCATCTTCTCCCATTGCCAAGCTACTGTTAGGCAAAAAATTAGAGCACATCTCTACACAGTGCACAGCTTTAGTTGTACAGTTGAATTTCAGAGGACATTATGAGTGCTCATGAAAAAGTTTTTGCACTTGGCTTACAACTAGAGTTATGAAAATAATTTTCATTTAGAGCAAAGTCAGAAAGAAGGACAATCCCAAACAGGTCCTAGAAATAATTCCAAAATATAGGCACAAACCCAATACTGACTTAGGAAATGCTATACTAATACCAGCTAATAGTCATGTTACAAGCCCTTCTCACATCTGTGCTTCCTCTCACATCTGTGTTTCAGTGATGAACAGCACTAGCTAGAGATGTACTAATAGGAAGAATTAGATGAGAACAAAACCAAAGACTGTTAGTTTGTTTCAGAGGAAAAAAATCAAATAATTTAACATGATCCTTTTTAAAGGTGTGACAGATACTGCAAATATGAAATAAGGAACAAGACAGTAAAAGCTTATGTTAGGAAGCAGATGGATTTGAGAATTAATAGAATTGAAACAAACAAAGAATTAATAGAATTGAAACAAGCAAAATAATAGCAACATGTGAAGTCCAATAAACATCTCTGCCTTTTCCCTAACAGTAAGCATTATTACACCTCAATGCAAATGATCCAGTCATCCAAGTCCTTATAAACAAATCAAAATATGTTATCAAGCACTCATTCCATATAAAAAGTAATGAATGTAAAACCAATGTAATGTAATTGATTATCACAAAAATAATACATTTTACAGTAAATTAATTAGCTGAAATAATAGGTCAATCGATGTAAAAAATTAAGAAAAGCTACTAAGGAAAAAGTGGGAAAAGATAGTTTGGTTTTCATTCAGAACTCTGAGAATCAGTTTTGAGTAAGAATGTTTATAAAGAAACAGCCAGCTACCAAATTAAGCTTGCCCAGATCTTACATTTTGGAATCAACTTCCAGAACTCCTGGAAAAAAAGGATCTTCTGCAACCTATTTATGTCATACAGAATCCAAAGGTTATTGAATGTTTACATGGCTCATATTATCCTTATAAGATTTATGTCCTTTCTGTATCCTTATGATGCATGCATTCTGTACAGTCAGTAGAAAGGAGCTGAGCACAAACCACAGCAACAGGGAGAGAACAATCACTGGGAGATTTTCCACTGTTTTATGTCTTTAGTATTTACTGTCTCCCTCAATTCATATTTGTGTTTCTTACTCCCAGGACATACTGCAAAATCTGAATACTCTCAAGATGAACAAGGAAAATGCTGTAAAGTAGGGCAGGACAAGAAAATCTGAGTGTCCAGCTCTCTTTTTACGTACACCTGCTGTCACTATGACTTTGCTGCATCTCTTCATGGCCACTGGGAAGTGCTTTTAGAAAGTAATTCAGTTTGGGATTTTGGTGTGGGTTTTTACATTTTAATTTATAATATTTCAGTAGAAACAAAGGTAGTCCAGCCTAAACAGATTTCAAAAATATCTATCTAAACCCCTTTCTTTAAGCACAAAAAAACCACAGCCTAAAATATAAAGGATTGAGACGTCCTTACTATGAGTCTGCTCACCACAAGACCCACAGATTTTCAACTTTATTAATAAATAGTCTCAACCCCTACTACGTTTTACACATGCAAGCAATTGTATTTCTAGCATCAAAATCCATGGGAGTTAATTTGCACAGGTACAATATGCTTCTCTGTTATTTTTTTGCATACAAAACTATCCCACGGGTGAATTAAAAAAAAACATTCAAACAAACAGAAGAAAGTGAAAGTTTCACGCTGGGAAAATGGCAGGCTCTGGATATTTAAGAATTGTTCTAATATGATTACATGGAGTAATTAAATTTAAAACAAAAAAAAAGGAGCACTCACTAACTAGCAAGAATGGTCTCCCTTGAGGCTTGAGCCAGCAAAATACTCACAGGGCAGCTGACTCCAGCAGAACAGCTCACTTGCTCTGAGCTAAGCAGAGTTAAATGGAATGAACCCTTGATTAATTAATGAAGCATTTCATACAAAGTATGAAATTAACTTAGAAATCTTTCTGCTTTTGATTGAACTGTGCACACAATGGTTCATAGGCATCTCTACCCTCTTTATAGACTGTTCTGATATCTTTTTTTGTAAAACAGATAGAAAATACTAAGTTCCCACTGATACTTATTTTCTAACAGAAATTATAAGCACATAAAGAGAAGACCATGTCTTGCTCCAAGGCAGTCAAGACACCACAGACAACCAATCAGGTACACCTCAGAACTTCTTGTCAGTGATGACTACTTTTGGAGTACAAACTTATGCTGCATTTATGTCCTTTCTTTGTTGTCTTCCTATAAAGTGAATACATACAGACACTTTTTGTAACTTTTTGTAATTGACTAATATTTAACAATTATTTTATATTTTGATATCAGACAACTTGGTGGTATTTTTATGTATATAGCTGTTATTTACAGGATGGGGAGTGTTTTCCTGTGACATATCATTACTCTGAAATAAAATTTACATATTACACTGAAATAACTCTTAACATTGACTGGGATCTTACACTAAAAATAAAATATAGACCACTTATCTGCATTTTAATTTCTGTTACTACCATAACACACCTGTCCAGATACTGGTGTCTTATATAGATTAGCACATACCTAAAGATCATGATGGATAAAACTGCTGCCACTGGAACTCAGGAACTCCATCTGACTTATGAGAATTAAGGTTAAAGGTAGGATGTGTTTGAGAAGAAAAAGTATCTGAAGAAAAATACATGCAATCTGATGTTTCACAGTTTGTTGAAAGACTGAAAGTTTAGTCAACCATGAATTAGAAACAATTTATTTGTATGCACCCAAAAATTAAATGCAATGGCCAAAAGTCTATTTATTTTAGTTATCCCAAGTCTTGCTTTTGAGGTAATACATTTTCAAAATGCTATGTTTCAGCCTTGTGGTGAACACCTACACATTTCATTTTTTAGAGAAAACTGTCTGACAAATTATTTCATACAGGCTCCACTTTGTTTTTAGAGACTGAAACACATTTCAAAGACTTTTCTTGCTCTTTAAGGTCTATCAAACAACTAAATTTTTCTTTTTAGTGAAATTTCTCTCATATTTTAAAAACGGTCTTTCTATTTTAGGACTGTGTTTATTGAAAAACATATATTCTATTTGTAGTCTTGTGTTTAGTAATAGGTCAAAGCCTCTGGGGATTCACACTTGAATGAATTACATCCTGGGGAATCCTGTGTACTGAGAAAGCCAGACTAATTAACATAATCAAACATGTCTCAGTAAAACCAGCATCTAAAACTACAGTGATGTCATATCCCATCACAACACTCTCTTTAAATGCTAGAATGTACAAACTGGCAATACAAGTGTGGTAAGGACTTCATACATGAAGCCTTTATTCCTTACCATTATGATATGTGGGGTTTTCAGCTGTCAGTTTGGAAGCCATCTTTATAAGAAAGTAAATAACTCTAACTCTGTAGCTGAATATATCATTAGAAAGCATTTGGGGTTTATAGATTCCCATGTTTTAACCCTGTAACCATGGCTGACTAGAACTGAATCTCAAGGGTCATCAGATTTTACCCAGTGGGTTCTGGACCAAACCCAGAACATACAACTGACCAAGATTTAAACACTTTAAAGGTGATCAGTTGTGTTCCCTTTTTAGGTATTTTAATAATTTAATTGCTTCAAAGTAAGATTATTCTTCTTCTATTCTGAATTCATCTTTTATCATGTTCCAGTCTTGCCAATTTACTACCTCTAATTATTTCAAACTTTAAAATTTTTATCTTGACTTCACAGTTGCTTTTACTTTGGGCAGGTATCTAAAGACCTTTCAGTTTTTTACAAGATGAAGTTTAATCTTACATTTAGAAAAGTATACCAAGCTGTAACATTCTTGCAGTTCTTTTCAGAAACCTTTGAAATTTGTTAGCAGTCTTTTTACAGAATGATTAAACATACTGAACCATAATGTGTTTATGATTGGGCATACTAAAATGATAATAATAAATTCTCATGACTACAACTATGCTTAGTTTGTCTTAATATTCCATAATAATGCTTTCACACCAAAAATCACTTTAATTAATCCTTCTACCCATATATGCACTTCGGTTCCTCTGTGTGAATAACTTGAAGCAGTTACATTATCTTGCATTCAGTTGTATAAATTGTGTGTTAATAAACTGAGGTAGTCTATAATATTGGCCTATCCTATTTCTTGTTGTTCAAATATACAAGGTTTTTCAAGTATTCCCATTTTTGGAACAAAAAAAAAAAAAAATTGTTATGATTCTCATTAGGACCATCTTCTTCCAGTAACCTTAAACCACTTTTGCCTCACAGGGTACTCCTAGTGAACACTTCTCAAGCTCATAAATACAAGTGATTTACTTTCATATATACCTAAATCATAGTTGAACCAGGGATATAGTAGCTATGCAGCCTGCTGGTTATAAGGAGAATTAGAGATTGACTGTAGAATATTTTGGTGAAAACTTTTTTTCAACATACATACTGATGTTTTCTATTTGTAAAGAATGTACTTCAACTCACCTCTAATACTACTGAAAATAAATCAGGTAGCTCAGTTTTTTATGCATGTGGCACACACCAGCTACCATTTTTTGAATTATGAGAAATATTATTTGATATTTTATATAAATAAGCAACATTAATATTTGAGACAAAAGCTCTGGTTTCTGGAATCTGGTTTTACAATAGCTGATCAAACAAATCTCATCTTTCAATCTACTGTAACTGACAGAACTATCAAAAGATACCATAAAGATCTTCTAAAGATGGGACATAGCCATTAGTTCAGCTTTATATAATAAGCAGGTAAGTCTACCAGTAATGATAAGGAAAGACTAAAAAGGTGGTAATTAAAACAATATAGTGAAATAAAACAAATAGGAAATATTTTATCAAAGTTGGAAGTCAACAGTAGTATTTTGTTGAATTGGAACCTTTTTATATATCAAGGTGTATTTTAAGAAAATATTTTAATATTCAACACTACCAGCAGAAAACTTTTCAAAAGTTTGAAAACAGTCTCATTTAGCAGAATAAAATATTGAAACGGTAAACTGGCTACCTAAAGCACAAGCAAGCATATCTATTTCCCACAAGGATTTTGAGAAGCTTGAACTCTGCATAGCTAAAATATAACCTGCATTTATAATTAATAGAACTGTTTCTATTGGAGACATGGAGAGTTTGTGACGGTAGTTTCAACTAATAGCACCTTAAAAAAAATGCATTTTCCTCAGTGCAAATAAATTAAATTAGGCCAATTCACTGTTGAAGTACATAATGCACGAAGATAAATAGCTCCTGGAGAAGCAGCCTCACTGCATATCCATTTTAAGAGGCAAGATAGGAATCAACTCTTCTAAATACAGAAAGAAAGTACTCCACTGATTCTGCAGAGCACCTGCAGAATTGACAGACTGTCCCTGAGCAAATAGAGGCATTTGTTAGTTTGTTTGCTATTGTACTTTCAGTTGAAGGTTTCAACAAGTTTCTTTCATGATCATTGTTGACATTTAGGGCTACATAGAGAAAAAAAACCCAAAATTATCAACTTTTTGCAAAGTGGACCTAAAAACTTAGAGCATCCCTTTGTTTATGTAACCACTACTAATGAAAAAAGTTCAGGGAATGGCGGAAAATTTGTTAGTGATGTTCTGGTGCATTCTTTGCCATACACTTGATAGCTATCAACAAAGAAATCCCAACTGGCTCTAAAATGTGTGGTAGGCACTAATATTTAGTGATACCTGCTTGGAACAACCTTGAAGAAGAGCTAAAAAAAAGAATAGCAATATTGTGAAAATGGACAATGTAAATTAAGAACTGTGGTGAAAGTCACATGTGGGGTGTCGCCCTGATTTTTAAGATTTTCTAAGCCTTCTGATGTTTGTATTCTTGTATTAAACTTTCTCGTACACTTTCTGTAAACAACTTACTGTTTTGCATTATTTTATGGAGGAAGAGAAACTTGATGGACTGTTAGTTTATCCAGTGTCCCTGGAGAGGTGGCACTTTCACCCTCCAATCCACTGTCACCTTTAGAAATCTATAAATGTTGGAGTCAGAAAATAAACTTCCCTTTTTCCTGCTTTGAGAGCAGCAGTGTGTCTGCGTTGTGTTGTCTCGTGTCCTGTAGCAACAGTGGGGTATTTTTTGAAATGAAAAAAAGAAAAAGAAAAGACAATATACCTGGAACATGTGATAACTTTCAAGGTTTCTAATGAAATACCTTATTTCTAACTCACACCTATATTTGGATATAAGAAATGCATAAAATCCCTGTTTCTTATTTCTTTCCTGCATCTTCTCTACTTGACAACCTTTTAATTGTTTTTTTTTCTGTGTTAAAAGTTTTTCTCTATTTCTCTCTCTCTCTTTCCATCTTCCTTTTTCTGTAATGAGTTTATTATACTTCCCTCAAATTTCAGTTACTTTTTCTTTGCTTCGTGTGCCTTATCTTTCTGAACATTTGCCTTTTTCCACATCTGCTTGCGTCTTTGGCACTCAAGATTTCTATGGCTTTTTAATAGTTTTAATAAGAGTCTGGCATGAGATAATCCTGTACAGCTATTGGAGCTCTACAAGTATTGGGGCTGCCATCTAACATCAGTGTTTCCTGTTTAGTGGCTACAGGAAAAAAGAGCAGGCAGATCATACTGAGGCGGTCAAGGAGAGGGAGATAGGCCCTGTTCACAAATGCAGAGCTCTGTCCTGATTTTTCTTTCCACTGGCTCTCCCTGGCATGATATGGCTGTTCAAAGGCCATTGTCTTTTAAGTTCACGGAGCACCCCTACTTTACAATTCCACAGATATTTTCCCCTTCCAGGTGTAGCCTTTCATGACAAATCCTTCATTTTACTTTGTTCACAACCCATACAGATTCCCACAAGAATTTTTTAAGTAATATTTGTCAATATCAACTCATAAAGCCTTATCCTTGCTAAGGAAATCAGCACCTGGTTTGCCTGAAATGTTTGGTGTGTCTGACAATCAATGTAATAATGTCACTTTCCTACTGCCACCTGTACTTGTAACATTGTTCTCTGTCCCCCATGTTCTCATAAATAACTGTTTGGTTTCTCTCTTAAGGTGTTCTTTCCCTTGTTCCTTTCCATAATCCCTTCCACTCTCCTTCCCAGTCAAACTTTCAGACTCTTTGGGTTTCCCTATTAGTCCACCCTATGGCTCTAGATGATTTTTATTTTTTTTTTATTTTTTTTAACTGAAAAAGTCAAATAGAACAGAATAGACTATTTTTCTGTGTCATTCAGCACTGTATTTTAAAAGAAGAGACTGAAACAAAGAGCTGTGTTCTCACCACCCCCCCCCCCCCCCCAACACACACACACACCCATTTCCTAAGAAAAAGCCTACAGGCAAAGCTGAAGCGCCCCTCTTTGCCCAATCTTTTCCGAGACCCGAGGCTCAGTGAGTTCACCCGACCTCTCTGACGGTCGCTACCCCGTGTAGGCATCGACTCCGCCGCCCCCGTCCCGCGACAGGGAAGGCTCTCGGTCAGGGGCCATCCTGAGCTCTGCCAGCCCCAGCGGAGCATCCCCTGCGCCCGGAGCAGCCCCTCCAGGGCGCCCCTCGCCGCCGCCGCCGCCGCGCCCGGTCCCGCCCCGCGCCCTGCGCGGCGGCCGCGCTCTCCGGGGG